>NW_025421501.1:2867025-4300538 GCF_011764305.1 Mustela putorius furo | reverse complement strand
TTTGATATTGATTAATCTCATTTAAAATCATCAAAAACATGACCTGGGCAAGGTTTTTTTTTTATTCCCCTATTACAGTAGAAGAAAAATAAAGCTCAAAGAGAGTAAGTACTTACCAAAAGGTCACTGGCATAAGTAAGTGGAATCATTATGTTTGTTTCTATTCAAAAATATACACTTCAATAAACCATTACCTCCCAAGACTCTGTAAACCAATGTTTGTTTTTTCCTAGAGCAAAATCAAGGTAACTCCAAAAATGTCTCTAAGATGGAATTCAGAAGTAGGAGTTCTCATATATGCAGGGGACTTTCATTGCTCTCTTTACTCTAGTGATATTAAAATAGATTATGTGTGCACAGGCCCCACTTTCTGTTATGTGCCCTTAAATTCACAAACACGCGCTATGTGCATGGAATTTCATAATGGGGTAAAACCATCGTATTGGGAGGCACTGCGTTCGTAAGTACCCCGTTTTCTAGGCAACTAGGAACAACTGGGGTGAGGGGAAAAACCCAACATCACCACCCCACTCATGCACTCTCAACAAAGGCTCTGGACATCCTCAAATGGTAAATTTTGGTCATTTCACTTTGCTTCTATAACCAGAAGATAATCACGGGTAAAGTAAGAATCCACCCCTTGATTCACTAAAATTGGGCTTCTCACTCAATTGTTTTCTATCTTTGCTTGGGAGCCACCGGGACACAAACAATGCGAGGTAAATAAAAAACAATATTATCAGTCCTCCTTGTTTCTCTCCTGATGGAATATGGGAGAGTACACCCACTTATCCATAAAACGGAGGACAAAAAGGAAGAACCGTTACTAAAAAAAATTACCTCAATTTATGTTTTAGGGATATGACCGTTGACTCGAAACCACATATAAATTTGTGACTGTTAGCCTGAAAACACTACCAACTGATAGGCTGAGATTAATGCTTTAAAATCATCTAAAAAAATTCAGTTATTTCTATAACAGTATATCAAGCCCTTGGGAACTGAAAACTTAACTGAAATGTGCATCTAAGTCAGACCGACCACAGTTAGTCCTGAAGTTTTCTATGGCAAGTTTGTCAAAAAAACACAAGTTGGAGAGCGAGTTCATTTATTCCCAGCTATTTCTAAGGTTCCCCAACTTCCACCCCCATACGTAGTCTGAGATTCTTGGACTGAGAGAGCTGTTTGTTTCCTTATTTAGCAAAAAAACTTGCACAGCTCTACTTAGCAGACGGACAAGCTGGGAATTTGCAAGTCTCTGAGATATCACCCAGGCAATTGCCAATTGTCCCACAGGTGTACACGACAAGAGCAGTGGAAAGAGTGAGCGGCGGGAGGACTGGTGTGGACCTGGATGCTGGGGCCCCATCAAAAAAACGTTCCACACTTGTTTCCCTCATGTGTTAGAGAAAAGCTGCCTTCAGTGACGGGCCAGAGATGGGGGTGGGTGGGGGGTGCGGGTCCTACTTGCAGTTTTTACAAAGACATTTTGAGTCAGCAATTATATAGGCGAGAAACTTTTGACAGAGAGTTGGCTCGATTATCAAGCCACAAAGAAAAAGAATGACCAAGAGCAACTCGAAAAGAAAATAATTCCAAACCGGTGGAGTTTTCTGAAAAGCAGAGAATAAAACTGCGAGATTAGTTTTATTTTTAAAAGCTGCTGAGTTGGTCTCACTTACTTTGCTAACTTAGTCTCTTGATTTTTTCCCCCTCAAGGCTTGAATACCTGATCTGAACCAAAGGAGAAATGCAGAGGCTCATCTTACCGGCAGGTGGACAGGTGGCCTAACAGGTATGGCATTTCTGTTTCAGGTTAGCTTCATAGGGGACTTAATTGAATAATATCACCTCTCTATTTTTTTCTCTTCCCCCTCATTGATCAAGCTGCTTTTGAGAAAAGTGATACTTTGCATATCTGGCTAAGTGCTGTTAACAGCCTCTGCCTGCGGTTTGTTAAAATTTAAAAAAAAAAAAAAAAAAAGGTGATCTTGCCGGAGAAGTAATTTGCTTCTCTCCAACCAATGATGGCTTGTACTTTATGCAAATTGGTATCTAGGGACACAAATCCCATTTAATACATATGCATAGTTCATAAAAAAAAAAAAAACGACCTGAGAGAAAGAGGAAAAAAGATAAAGCAACGAGTCAGCAAAAGAACAGGTTCCAAGGAAATTTATTGTCCCAAATTGGACATTTGTAACAGATGATGTGAACAAGTGTTAACTCTTGTTTTTTTCAGCGCTCTTCACGCACATTCACTAGACATCACATAGATTATGTTTTAAGGGTCTGAACTGTAATTAAAAAAAAGTGTCTATGGGCTTTAGAGTGTTGTGTTCCATATGGTTAGGGAAGTACGGACTTACTGCGACAAGCATCTTGTGAAGCTCATTAGGCGCGGTGGTGTTAGATGCGAATTGCTGAGCATAGCTATAGGGTATGTACATGACATCCCACAGTCAGCAGATAGCAACTGGAAATGAAAGATATGAAGGCACAGAGTACAGCTTCAGGGAACATGTTAGACAAAACATCTGCTGGTATCAGAACACTGCATTATCAGATCATTGTGGCCATGAATTTTTTATAAAGACACTTTTTTTTTCTCCCCAAACCGCAACTTTGAAAGTGACATTTTGTGCAAAAAGTTTTTGATTGAAGTGTGATGTCAGGAGGAAGTCCAGTGCTGTGATTCATTGTGGAGAGGGCCCACCCACATCAACGGCCCAAGGAAAGTCCTTTTTGCAAAATGGGGCAGTATCTGCTAGCAAAGTCCATGCTGTAGTCCATGTACACGAGAACGCACAAACAAGAAAGTCTTCCCGCAAACACGATGGCGGCACACTGGCCTTTAGTACCACTCAGTTTGTGGAGCGGTCCATATTCTAGACATCCACTTAACACTCTTTTCTCCTGTGGACAGTGTCAGTCACCAGCTTCCATTAAGCAAGGAGGCCATATTCCATCAACTCACCTCTTGTACTCTGCTTGTTAATGGCAGCCATTAACCAGCCTTTTCGTGTCTCCAGAAATCTTGCCATTTCTGCCCAAGAGGGCTCTTGCAAGGCGTTCCTTCATTGCAGGAAACATGCATGGATGAAAAACCAGTCAAGCTCTGATCTTTGGGAGTGTGTGGTGTGTACATTAGTGCTCCACAGTCCTTAGGAGAGGTTAAGATGCCGGCTTGAAGAGAGGGAAGGAGTGAGGAGATGGTGCTCACCTTGAGAAAGGTCACAGGTCCTGACATTTAGGTCCCATTACAGGATGTCACATAATTCATCTTGGGAGATAATTAAGTGCTTCTAAAAGCATGGTGACTTATGGAAGAACCAGACTATCCACAGCCATGTTTCTACTAATGTGGCTCTGAGACATGGAATGATTTCTCTGATTCAGACCAGCCAGGCCAGAGGGTGAAGGGATAAACATATTTCTCTTGAAAGATCTAATGCAAAAGAGCAGTTAGAGAAAAAAGCGTTCAAAGACAAGTAGCAGGGCCCTGAAATGGATTCTAGAGAACTCAGAGGAAGTATTTTCCTCTACTGGTCGATCTTCAGTTTAACCTTCTCTTCAGTAAACCTTGAGATTCCTCCTTCAGCCCATTGGAGTACTTGCATGCGGGATGAGATCAGAACATGAGGTTGGGAAACCCTTGAGAGTCAGAATACATTCATTTATGGCCATAGATGTGCAGGAACATCTGTACAAGAATTGGCAATAGTTCCAGATATGAAAGAGAAATGTAAAAGATCCTCATGAATGAATGAACCCTAACTAGAGAAGCCTAGGATTCACAGTTCCGCCACCAAGCATTCCATGCATTCCCTCCTCTCCTCCATTTTCTCTTCCTTATTCCCTTCTTTCTTTCTGGTTCTCTCTTAGCAAAGGCAAGATGGGAAAGAGGGTTTCTTTTTCCTTCATAATTCTTGTTCTGTGCTGCCCTGTAGAAAAGATATTGATACAGAGAAATATTCTCTAGGAAAGGGATCTGGTTCTCTCCCATTCCCTGTGACAGCTTGGAGGAACCATCAATCTAACATAGGAGGACCTGAGAAATCATTCATTCATCTCTTCAATAAGTATTTCTTGAGCACCAGTTACTGTGAGTGACTTTTGTGAAAAGAACTAAATTATTGATGTCTACATTCATTTTGTAAAAATTAGTAAAAACTTAATAATACTCAGAACAAAAGAGGAACAAAGAAAGTAGCCCCAATTCTGTCTTTATCTTGAGAACATGTGCTGTTCTGAGTATATTTGGTGGTTGGTTTTTTTGATGTTTAAGGATATGGGGAAGACAAAGTCCCAGGGGTCACCATAAGTGCAAAATATAATATAAGGCACTTCTGCATACAACTCCAAAGTATACAGACCCAGTGTAATATAAAGCCCAAGTAAACTATCCCAATGACCAGGCCATCAACAGTCCACATTCCTTGCCAAAGGAAGACAAATAAAACTGCCTATCTGTAGACTCTGCATGGGATACTGGAGGGTATCTTCTCTTAAAATTAATAACCATGAGCCAGTTATGACATGGTTATGTCAATCAAAACTCATACTACATGGGGTGTCAAACACATGTACACACACGTATGCACACATGCACTCATGCATGTGAAGAATTTGGTAAAATTTGGTAAAAATCTCAGGCTGGTGGCAGAAATGGGACAGTTTTTTTTCTAGTGAAACCCATATTTAATATAGGCCTTCAGAAATCCCTACAAATAAAGCTTCAAGAAATATGTACGAAATGCACAAGACAAGATACTGTGAGTGAGAATCATTAAGATTGTGGGCAACATAATCAGATAAAGACTTCAGTAAATAATCAGAAATCAAATATAAAACAAAAATGTGTCATCAAATTCTAAGAAAGCAAAGAAAGACTGAAATTATTTTTAAAAATGTAAAGATTATAAAATGTGAAAGTGTATTTATTAATCCTCCAAGAAGTCAGAGGGAAGGAGGCACCCAGATGCCAGTGGTGCCCCGCCCATAGGCCAGTGGAGCCCGGAAGCGAGTGGAGAACAGGGATGGGTCGCCAGGATGAAAGGGGGGGGGGATGGCACAGAGCCTTTCCCGCCCCCCCCCGTTTCCCCTCTGGGCTCCCCTGCCCGACTTCTGGCACCGGGGCTGGCACCGTGCCCCCCCCCCCCGCGCCGCGCCCCTCTGGCTCGCCTGCCTTGTCCCTGCTCTCAGCCCTCCCGCGCCCTGTCTTCCACGCGGAGGGCGGGTCAAGGGCTTGCGGAGGGGTGCGCACTGGCGCGGCTGCCTCCAGCCTAGGCGCCAGCCTTCGCGGTCACTGCGTCGGCACGATTCCCTCGGCGCGTCTTGGGTCGCGCGGCGCGTCGGCCGGCACCCGTGGCGACTTCTGGGGGTGTTTCGGGCCCGCCCCCCACCCCCGGAGCCTCAGAGCCTCGGCTCACGCGGGGTGCCCGCCGGCCGCCACCTCTGGCCGCATGCCCTGAATGGTTCTATCTCAGTCTGTCCAGGGTCTGCTCTGACCCTGCCCCTACCCGCTCCCTGTCTCTCCCCTCCGTCCCCCCGCCCAGGCCTCGGGCCTGGGTTCTGCTCCTGGCCTTCCCTGCCCCTGCTCCCCGCTTCGCGCGCCCTGCCTGCCCGCGCCCCGCATCCCGCTGCAGCCCCCTCGCCTTCTGTGGCGAGAGGTGCTTGGGTTGGCGGGTGCAGGGAGGTACACTGTTGTGGGGGAAAGCGAGCTTTGGGACGCTTAGGAAGGGAGAGGGTTCCGGTCCGACCCCGGTGGCTCTAGCGGGGGGAAGGGATGGGGAGAGGGCGGTGTCGGGTGTCGGCCTCGGGGGCCAGTGGCGGCGCCCAGCGGGACTGCGGGGGCCTCCCGCGTCACGGGCCAGCAGCGTCCGGGTTTCCGCGCCCCGCGTGTTGGCCAAGGACGCAATCGGCGTTGAGGCGGTGGTGGCCTGTGGCCTCGTGTCTCCCCTCCTGCTTCGCCTGTTCTTCCACCCCCTGTCCAGGTACCTAGCGCGTCCAGGCGCGGAGGTTTAAAGAAGCTTTGGGGGTCGCCCGTCCGCCTAGGTTGGGGGCCGTTGGGCCCGTTGGAGGAGGGTTCACTTCTCCCCCAGACTCCGCCGCCCTCCGAACCCCGGGCCGTGGTTGTTGTGCCACGCCACGGTCTTTGCGCGGCCGTCGGGAGGGGGCTACACGGCGGCCCGTCGGGTCGTGCGTGTGCCCCGCGTTCCTCGATGTGTGTGTGGGGGGTGCAGGTGGGAACCCCATGGGCGCCTGTGGAGTGAAAAAAAAAAAAAAAAAACTAAAGAAATCCCAATTAAGGAAGCTTCAATATTTAATTTAATTTTCCTGCCTAATTTCTTTCTGAAAACCCTATTGCCCATAATTAAAAGAGTCCATGGGCCTTACAAAGCCAACCATGAGTTAATCCTCCAAGAAGTCAGGGGGAAGGAGCGCCCAGAGGCGGGTGGGAGCCCCGCCCAGAAGCGTTGAAGCCTCTAGGCGAGTCAATAACAGTGGCGGGTCGCCCTGACGACATGGCGGGGGGTGGCGCAGCGCTTCCCCGCCCCCCGCCCCCCGTGTCCCCTCTGGGCTCACCCGCCCGTCTTCTCCGTCAGGGGCTGGCAGGGCTTACACCCACGCCGGGCCCCTTTGGTGCGCCTGCCCTGTCCCTAGTATCAGCCCTCCCGCGCCCCGCCTTCCCCGCGGAGGGCAGGTCAAGGGCTTGCGGAGGGGCGCTCTCGCGCTCGCCACTGCCACCGCCCTCGGCACGGATCCTTCCCGGTTCCTGCGCCCGCACGTTGCCCTCGGCGCGTCTCGGGACGCGCGGCGCGGCGGCGGGTCACCGTGCGCCTTCCGAGGATGGTTCGAGCCCGGCCACCACCCAGGGGGCCTCGAGCCTGGGCTCACGCGGGGGGAGGGGGGGCGCCCGCCGCCCGACCTTGATGGTTCTCTCTAGGTCCCTTGGGCATCGGTTCTGACCCTGGCGTTCCCCGCTCCGCGTCTCTCCCCTCCCGCCCCCCGCCCAGGCCTCGGGCCCGGGTTTGGCTCCTGGCCTTCCCTGCCCCTGCTCTCGCCCCCCGCTTCGCGCGACCTGCCTGCCCGGGGCCCCGCTTCCCGCTGCAGCCCCCTCGCCTTCTTTGGCCAGAGGGGCCTGGGTTGGCGGGTGCGGGGAGGTACAGGGTTGTGGGTAACAGCGAGCTTTGGGGTGCTTGGGAAGGGAGAGGGGTCCAGTCCTCCCCTGGTGGGTCCAGCGAGGGGAAAGGGATGGGGAGAGGGCGGTGTCGGGTGTCGGCCTCAGGGGCCAGTGGCTGTGCCCGGCGGGACTGGGGGGGCTCCCCCGTCACGGGCAGGCAGCGTTGGCGTTTCTGCCCCCCGTGGGTTGGCCAAGGACGCAATGGGCGTCTAGGCGGGGATGGCCTGTGGCCTCGTGTGCCCGCTCCTGCTTTGCCTATTCCCCACCCCCTGTCCAGGTACCTAGCACGTCCCATCCCGGAGGTTTAAAGACCTTTTGGGGGTCACCAGTCCGCCTAGGGTCGGGGCCGTCGGGCCCATGTGGAGTAGGGTTCCCTTCTTATCCAGACTCCGCCACCCACCGCACCCCCAGAGCCGTGGTTGCTGCGCCACGCCTCGTTCTTTGCGTGGCTATTGGGAGGGGGCTACCCCGCGGCCCAGTCGGTCCGTGCGTGTGCCCCGCGTTCCTCTTTGTGTGGGGGGGTCAGGTGGGAACCCCCTGAGCGCCTGTGGAGTGAAAAAAGAAAGAAAAGAAAACCCAATTACGGAAGCTTAAATTTTTAATTTGATTTTCCTGCCTAATTTGCTTTCTGAAAACCCTATTGCCCATAATTAAGAGTCCATGGGCCTTACAAAGCCAACCATGACTTAATCCTCCAAGAAGTCAGGTGGAAGGAGGTGCCCAGATGCCAGTGGAGCCCCGCCCATAGGCGAGTGGAGCCCGGATGAGAGTGGAAAACAGTGGCGGGTCGCTTGGATGAATGGGGGGGGGGCGCAGCGACTTTCCCGCCCCCCCCCCCCCGTGTCTCCTCTGGGCTCCCCTGCCCATCTTCTCCGTCTGGGGCAAGCGCCGCATCCCCCCCACCCCAGCCGCGCCTTTGGCGCGCCAGCCTTGTCCCCGGTCTCAGCCCTCCCGTGCCCCACCTTCCCCGCGGAGGGCAGGTCAAGAGTTGTGGAGGGGTGCGCGCTCCCGCAGCTGCCATCGCCCTCGCGCGGGTCCTTCCCAGTCGCTTCGCCCGCACAGTGCCCTGGGCGCATCTCTGGACCCGCGGCGCGGCGGCCGGCCCCGTGGCGCCTTCCCGGTGTGGTTCGGGCCCGCCCCCCACCCCCAGGGGCCTCAGAGCTCCGGCTCACGCGGGGCGCCCGCCAGCCGCCACCTCCCGTCGCCCGCCCTGGATGGTTCTCTCTCGGTCCGTCCAGCTTCTGCTCTGACCCTGCTGTTCCCCGCTCCGTATCTCTCCCTTCCGGCCCCCCGCCCAGGCCTCGTGCCCGGGTTCGGCTCCTCGCCTTCCCTGCCCCTACTCTCGCCCCCAGCTTCGCGTGCCCTGCCTCCCCTGCCCCGCTTCCCGCTGCAGCCCCCTGCCTTGTGTGGCCAGAGGGGCCTGGGTTGGCGGGTGCGGGGAGAGACGCGGTTGTGTTAAAAGCGAGCTTTGGGGTGTTTGGGAATGGAGAGGGGTGCGGTCCGCCCCTGGTGGCTCTGGGGGTGGGAAGGGATGCGGAGAGGGCGGTGTCGGATGTAGGCCTCCAGTGCCAGTGGCGGCGCCCGGGGGGACTGGGGGGGGCCTCCCCCGAGAAAGGCCAGCAGCGTCGGGGTTTACACGCCCCGCGGCTTGGCCAAGGACGCAATCCGCATCGAGTCCGGGGTGGCCTGTGGCTTCCTGTCCCCCCTCCTGCTTCGCCTGTTCCCCCACCCCCTGTCCAGGTACCAAGGGCGTCCTGGCGCCCGGACGGTTCCCTTCTCCCCCAGACTCCGCCGCCCACCACACCCGCGGGGCCTTAGTTGCTGCGCCACCCCACGGTGTTTACAGGGCGGTCGGGAAAGGGCTACCCGGCCGCCCTGTCGGGCCGTTCAGGTGCCCTGCGTTCCTCGATATGTGTGTTTGGGGGGGGGGTGCAGGTGGGAACCCCCTGAGTGCCTGTGGAGTGAAAAAGAAAAGAAAAGAAAAGAAAACCCAGTAAAGGAAGCTTAAATTTTAAATTTGTTTTTCCTGCCTAATTTGCTTTAAAAACCCTATTGTCCATAATTAAAGAGTCCATGGGCCTTACAAAGGCAACCACGACTTAATCCTCCAAGAAGTCAGGGGGAAGGAGGTGCCCAGAGGCGAGTGGAGCCTAGAAGCCAGTGGAGAACAGAGGCGGGTGGCCCGGAAGAAAGGGGGGGGGATGGCACAGCGCCTTTCCCGCCCCCTCGTGTCCCCTCTGGGCTCCCCTGCCCGTCTTCTCCGTCTGGGGCTGGCGCCCCGTCCCCCGCCGCCGCCGCGCACCCCGCCGCCGCCGCGCACCCCGCCACCACGCCAGTTTGGCGCGCCTGCCTTGTCCCTTATCTCAGAGAGCTGCCTTCCCGGCGGAAGGCGGGTCAAGGGCTTGAGGAGGGGTGCAGGCACACCGCTGCCTTGGCCCTTGGCGCCGCTCCTTCTGGGTCGCTGCGCCCACACCGTGCCCTCGGGGCGTCTCGGGATCCGGGGCGCGGCGGCCGGCCCCCGTGGCACCTTCCAGGTGTGGTTTGGAACCGCCCACCATCCTCGGGGGCCTCAGAGCCTCTGCTCACGGGGGGCGCCCGCCCGCCGCCACCTCTTGCCGCCCCTCCTGGATGGTTCTCTCACAGTCCGTCGGGCCTCTGCTCTGACCCTGCTGTTCCCTGCTCCATATCTCTCCACTCTGGCCCCCCGCCCAGGCCTCGGCCCGGGTTCGGCTCCTCGCCTTCCCTGCCCCTACTCTCGCCCCCCGCTTCGCGTGCCCTGCCTCCCATGCCCCGCTTCCCGCTGCAGCCCCCTGTCCTCGGTGGCGAGAGGGGCCTGGGTTGGCGGGTGCGGGGTAAAAGCGAGCTTTGGGGTGTTTGGGAATGGAGAGGGGTCCGGTCCGCCCCCGGTGGCTCTGGGGGTGGGAAGGGGTGCGGAGAGGGCGGTGTCCGATGTAGGCCTCCGGGGCCAGTGGCGGCGCGGGGCGGGACTGAGGGGGCCTCCCCCGGCAAGGGCCAGCAGCGTCGGGGTTTCCGCTCCCAGTGGCTTGGCCGAGGACGCAATCGGAGTCTTGTCGGGGGTGGCCTGTGGCCTCGTGTCCCCCTCCTGCTTCGCCTGTTCCCCCACACCCTGTCCAGGTACCAAGCACGTCCTGTTGCGGAGGTTTAAAGAGTCTTTGGGGGTCGCCCGTCCGCCTAGGGTCAGGGCGGTGGGGAGGAGGGTTCACTTCTCCCCCAGACTCCGCCGCCCACCAAACCGCCGGGGCCCCAGTTGCTGCGCCACGCCATGGTCTTTGCGGGGCCGTCAGGAGGGGGCTACCCGGCGACCCCGTGGGGCCATGCGTGTGCCCGGCGTTCCTCGATTTGTGGGGGGGGGGGGCAGGGGGAACCCCCTGAGCGCCTGTGGAGTGAAAAAAAAAAGAAAAGAAAAGAAAACCCAATTAAGGAAGCTTAAATTTTTAATTTGTTTTTCCTGCCTAATTTGCTTTAAAAATCCTATTGCCCATAATTAAAGAGTCCATGGGCCTTACAAAGGCAACCATGACGTACTCATCCACGAAGTCAGGGGAAAGGAGATGCCCAGAGGCGAGTGGAGCCCAGTGGCGAGTGGAAAACAGCGGCGGGTGGCCCGGAGCAAAGGAGGGGGGGATGGCACAGCGCCCTTCCCGCCCCCCCGTGTACCCTCTGGGCTCCCCTGCCCGTCTTCTCCATCCGAGGCTGGCGCCGCGTTCCCCGCCGCCGCCGCGTACCCGGCCGCCGCGCCCCTTTGGCGCGCCTGCCTTGTCCCTGGTCTCAGCCCTCCCGCGCGCCGCCTTCCCCGCGGAGGGCGGGTCAAGGGCTTGCGGAGGGGTGCAGGCACGCGCCGCTGCCTTGGCTCTCGGCGCTGGTCCGTCCCGGTCGCTGACCCCGCACCTTACCGTCAGCTCGTCTGGGGACCGGCGCGCTGCGGCCCGCCCCTGTGAAGCCTTGCAGGGGTGGTTTGGACCCGCCCACCATTTCCGGGGGCCTCAGAGCGTCGGCTCACGCGGGGCCCCCGCCGGCCGCCACCTCCTGCCGCCTGCTCTGAATGGTTCTCTCTTGGTCCGTCGGGCGTCTGCTCTGACCCTGCTGTTCTCCCGCTCCGTATCCCTCCCCTCCGGCCCCCGCCCAGGCCTCGGGCCCGGGTTCGGCTCCATGTCTTCCCTGCCCCTACTCTCGCCCCCCGCTTCGCGTGCCGTGCCTGCCCCTACCCCGCTTCCTGCTGCAGCCCCCTGTCTTCTGTGGCGAGAGGGGCCTGGGTTGGCGGGTGCGGGGAGAAACGCGGTTGTGTGTAAAAGCGAGCTCCGGGGTGCTTGGGAATGGAGCGGGGTCCGGTCCGCCCGCGGTGGCTCTGGGGGGGGGGGAAGGGATGGGGAGAGGGCGGTGTCAGGTGTCGGCCTCCGGGGCCAGTGGCGGGGCCCGGCAGGCCTGCGGGGGCCTCCGCCGTCACGGGCCGGCAGCGTCGGGGTTTCAGCTCCCCGCGCGTTGTCCAAGGACGCAATCGGCGTCGAGGCGGGGTGGCCTGTGGCCTCGTGTCCCCCACCCACTGTCCAGGTACCTAGCGCGACCCGGCGCAGAGGTTTAAAGACCCTTTAGGGGTGGCTCGTCCGCCTAGGGTCGGGGTTCGTCGGGCCTGTGGGGAGGAGGGTTCCCTTCTCCCCCAGACTCCGACGCCCACCGCACCCGCGGGGCCGTGGTTGCTGCGCCACGCCACGGTCTTTACAGGCTGTTGGGTGGGGGCTACCCAGCGGCCGTGTCGGGCCTTTCAGGTGCCCCGTGTTCCTCGATGTGTGTGTTTGGTGGGGGGGAGGCAGGTGGGAAGCCCCTGGGCCCTGTGGAGTGAAAAAAAAAAATAAAAAGTAAAGAAAACCCAATAAAGGAAGCTTAAAATTTTAATTTGATTTTCCTGCCTAATTTGCTTTCTGAAAACCCTATTGCCCATAATTAAGAGTCCATGGGCCTTACAAAGCCAACCATGACTTAATCCTCCAAGAAGTCAGGGGGAAGGAGGCGCCCAGATGCCAGTGGAGCCCCGCCCATAGGCGAGTGGAGACCGGAAGAGAGTGGAGAACAGCGACTGTCGCCCGGATGAATGTGGGGGGGATGGAGCAGCGCCTTTCCCGCCCCCCCCGTGTCCCCTGTGGGCTCCCCTGCCCGTCTTCTCCGTCCGGGGCTGGCGCCGCGTCCCCCCCACCCCCGCCGCGCCGCTTTGGCGCGCCTGCCTTGTCCCTGGTCTCAGCCCTCCCGTGCCCCACCTTCCCCGCGGAGGGCGGGTCAAGGGCTTGCGGAGGGGTGCGCGCTCGCGCGGCTGCCTTCGCCCTCGCGCGGGTCTTTCCCGGGACCGCGGCGCGGCGGCCGACCCTCATGGCGCCTTCCGGGTGTGGTTCGGGCCCGCCCCCCACCCCCGGGGGCCTCAGAGCCTTGGCTCTTGAGGGCCGCCGGCCCTGCCACCTCCCTCCGCCCGCTCTGGATGGTTCTCTGTCGTTCCGTCGGTCGTCTGCTCTGACCCTGCCATTCCCCGCTCAGTGTCTCTCCCCTCCGGCCCCCCGCCCAGGCCTCGGGCCCCAGTTACGCTCCTCGCCTTCCCTGCCCCTGCTCTTGCTCCCCGCTTCGCGTGCCCTGCCTGCCCGGGCCTTGCTTCCTGCTGCAGCCCCCTCGCCGCCTTTGGCGTGAGGGGCCTGGGTTGGCGGGTACGGGGAGGTACACGGTTGTGGGTAACAGCGAGCTATGGGGTGCTTGAGAAGGGAGGAAGGGTCCGGTCCTCCCCTGGTGGCTCTGGCGGGGGTGGGAAGGGATGGGGAGAGGGCGGTGTCGGGTGTAGGCCTCGGGGGCCAGTGGCGGCGCCGGGCGGGACTGCGGCGGCCTCCCCAATCACGGGCCCGAAGCGTCCGGGTTTCCGCGCCTCGCGGGTTGGCCGCAGACGCAATCTGCGTCGAGGCGGGGTGGCCTGTGGCCTCGTGTCCCCCCTCCTGCTTCCCCTATTCCCCCACCCCCTGTCCAGGTACTTAGCGCGTCTGGGCGCGGACATTTATTTATTTTTTTTTTTTTAAAGATTTTATTTATTTTATTTGACAGAGAGAGAGAGATCACAAGTAGGCAGAGAGGCAGGCAGAGACAGAGGGGGAAGCAGGCTCCCTGCTGAGCAGAGGGCCTGATGTGGGGCTCGATCCCAGGACACTGAGATCATGGCCTGAGCCGAAGGCAGCGGCTTAATCCACTGAGCCACCCAGGCGCCCCTGGGCGCGGACATTTAAAGACCGTTTGGGGATCGCTTGTCCGCCTAGAGTCGGGGCGGTCGGGCCCGTGGGGAGGGGGGTTCCCTTCTCCCCCAGACTCCGCCGCCCACCGCACCCCCGGGGCCATGGTTGCTGCGCCAAGCCACGGTCTTTGCGCGACCGACGGGAGGGGGCTACCCGGCGGCCCCATGGCGCAGTGCGTGTGCCTCGCGTTCCTTGATGTGTTGGGGGGTGGGAGGTGCTAACCCCCTGTGCGCCTGTGGAGTGAAAAAAAAAAAAAAAAAGAAAAGACCAAATTAAGGAAGCTTAAATTTTTAATTTGATTTTCCTGCCTAATTTGCCTTCTAAAACCCTATTGCCCATAATTAAAACAGTCCATGTACCTTACAAAGGCAACCATGACTTAATCCTCCAAGAAGTCAGGGGAAGGAGGAGCCCAGATGCCAGTGGAGCCCCGCCCATAGGCGAATGGAGCCTGGAAGCGAGTAGAGTACAGCGACCTGTCGCCTGGATGAAAGGGGGGGGGGTGATGGCGCAGCGCCTTTCCCGCCCCCCCCCCGTGTCCCCTCTGGGCTCCCCTGCCCCTCTTCTCCATCTGGGGCTGGCGCCGCCTCACCCCCTGCCGCGCCCCTTTGGCGCGCCTGCCTTGTCCCTGGTCTCAGCCCTTCCGCGCCCCGCCTTCCCCTCGGAGGGCGGGTCGAGGGCTTGCGGAGGGTGCACGCCCGCGCCGCTGTCTTCGCCCTCGCGCTGGTCCTTCCGGGTCGCTGCGCCAGCACGGTGCCCTTGGCGCGTTTCGGGACGCGCGGCGCGGCGGCCGGCCCCCATGCGCCTTCCGGGGGTGGTTAGGGCCCGCCCCCCACCCCCGGGGGCCTCAGAGCCTCGGCTCACGCCGGGCGCCCGCCGGCCGCCACCTCCCTCCGCCCGCCCTGGATGGTTCTCTCTCGGTCCGTCGGACGTCTGCTCCGACCCTGCCGTTCCCAGCTCCGTGTCTCTCCCCTCCGGCCCCCCGCCGAGGCCTCGTGCCGGGTTCGGCTCCTCGCCTTCCCTGCCTGTGCTCTCGCGCCCTGCTTCGCGCGCCCTGCCTGCCTGTGCACCACTTCCAGCTGCAGCCCCCTCGCCTTCTGTGGCGAGAGGGGCCTGGGTTCGCGGGTGCGGGGAGGGATGCGTCTGTGGGTAAAAGCGAGCTTTGGGGTGCTTGGGAAGGGAGAGGGGTCCTGTCCGCCCCCGGTCGCTCTAGCGGGGGTGGGGGAATGGGGAGAGGGCGGTGTCGGGTGTTGGCCTCTGGGGGCCAGTGGCGGCTCCCAGCGGGACTGGTGGGGCCTCCCCCTTCACAGGCTGTCAGCGTCCGGGTTTCTGCTCTCCGCGGTTTGGCCGCGGACGCAATAGGCGTCGAGGCGGGGTGGCCTGTGGCCTCGTGTCCCCCCTCCTGCTTCGCCTGTTCCCCCACCCCCTGTCCAGGTACCTAGCGCGTCCTGGCGCGGAGGTTTAAAGACCCTTTGGGGGTCGCCCTTCTGCCTAGGGTCGGGGCGGTCTGGCCTTGGGGAGGAGGGGGAACCCCCTGGGCGCCTGTGGAATGAAAAAAAGAAAAGAAAAGAAAAGAAAGTACCCCATTAAGGAAGCATAAATTAAACCTGTCAGCCTAAGCACTGCCATCAGCTCACAATAAGGAAAAGGATCATCTCTGGCTCCCAGTGATTCAATCATTGTTATCATAAAATTTTTATTATTTAATACTTTGTTAATGTATTACTTTATTATGTTTTAATTTAGTTTATCAATTGTTATATTTATTATAAGTGTGTATAATTACATACATGCCATAAGCGTGATATATAGATTATATAATTTCATACATATTAATATTTATACATGAATGATATGTAGATGCTTATAATTATTATTGATCATTATTGTAATTATGTACAGTACTGATCATAGTTGTTATGAAATACAGTTTCTCTATCCATAGAAGGTGTTCAGTTGTCTGAAGAGAGCTTAAGAGAGGGGTTCCAGTCTACGGAACTTTCTAAATCTGACAAGGAACCAGGCAGGACTGGACCCACAAGCTCTGCAGAGGCCCTCCTGGAAAGCCAAGCCACATCCCCGCAGTGATTGGCCCCAGATAGCTTTTCTTGTTCTTGCTCCCAACTTTGCACACACACCCCCGAACTTTAGACCAAGAGGGGAAATAGATATGCTCTTCAGATATGGTCTATGACATAGAACGGCCCTCTTCTGTCAGCTCCTGTCCTGCTCCTCCACCCCAACTTTCCAGCTCCTCTGCCTGCCTTTGACTTGAGTCTCTGCCAAATGCAGGGGGGTGGAGGTGCCCCCCTGACTCACTATCCTGTTGTCAGTAAGTAGTTCCTGTCCTGTCCTGAGTGATTGTTCATTATCTCGGGACTCTCTCTCCCTCTCCCTCCCCCTCTGCACCTTCCTCTGTTCTTCGCACAAGAGCTAGCACATGCAGTCTCTCTCAAATAAATAAAGCCAGGACCCCTGGGTGGCTCAGTCAGTTAAGCATGTGCCTTCGCCTCAGGTCATGATCCTGGGGTCCTGGGGTCAGATAGAGTCCCACAACGGCTTCCCTGCTCAGCAGAAGAGTCTGCTTTTCCCTCTCCCTCTGCCTGCTGCTCCCACTGCATATGCTCTCTCTCTCTTAAATAAATACATAAAGAAAGTCTTTAAGAAATATAAAAATTCACATGAAAATTCCAAATTGTACTGTGGTTCTAAATCAGGACCCTAGGTCAGAAAGTAGCCAACTGAAAAGAGTTATTGGCACTTATTGTGACTTAGGAGAGAACAGTTCTCCCTATGGAGGCCAACCTAGAGCCATGCATGCCTCCTGGAGTCCCTGCTTCAAACAGCCATGAAAACAGAATATCGGGCCCTGCAAGCGGCCTGTAAGAGAATTAACCGAGTGCTCTCAGGAAGATGCAGCACAGGTATAGACATGACACAACAGGTGGACAACTATTTGCAAAACAGCAATATGTCAAAGCTGCATTAGAATTGTATTATCTCAAAGTACTGTCTAGAAACCAACGTTATCCAATAATACATCCTGTAAGTGTGCAAATGCGGAGACCGTGAATGTGGCTAAGAATCCAGAGTCTGTCATTGGTTCCACATAAAGAAAGACTTGTGGATTCAGAAATCTCTGCCCTCCAGCAAAAACAAGGGGAAAGATTGATTTGTCATGGCATTATGAGGAGGCTGTTTCTGAGAGATCATAACAACAACAACAACAACAACAAAAATGCAAGGGTTTGGTAAATGTGGGATGGAGTGCTGTCTTTCCACGAAGGAGAGAGGAAGCAAGGGTGAGAAAAGGTACATGGGTCTCGTCCAGGCATCGTGGCAAAGCTGTCTCTTGAGATGGCATCCACTTCAGTGCTGGGAAATCTGTACTTTTAGGTCACCGCATGGTGTGCAGGTCCCACAGAATCTGGAGATTTCCTCCAATGTGCCACGTGAGTTCAAGAGCCTATTCCCTGGAGTTTGGCAGCACAGCAAGACCTGATATGGGCCTTTCCAAAGGACTCGAAGAGGGTTTTTTTCTGGAATTCTTTTCCAGTAGACAAGATCTCCAGGTTGCAAGATGTGATGCTTAAGATCATCTCCTTAAATGCACTGGGAAACCACTCCTCTCCCAAAGCATGGTTTGGGACAATTAAGCCCTTACATATGAATTTCCTTTCATTTTATTTATAAATTACCTTTATTAATTTTCACAGCCTGAAATTCACTGGATGGAAAAATCTAAGTCAAAATGTGAGGTTACTACATCTACTCGCATTGGAGGTACCTAAAGGAATACGTATAAAATTTACTCTACAGTAATGTGCTTTAAAGCCAGGCATTAATATATTCTTATTGAAAAACTTTTGAGGAAATAATCAGAACCCACACAGCAGGAAGAATGTGAACCAAAGAAGAAGGTGGAGGAGGAGGAGGAGGAGGAGGGGAGGGGGGCAGGGAGGGGAGGGAAGGGGAGGGGCAGGAGGAGGAGAAGAAAAGCTTGCAAAGACCACATACAGCAAATGACAGACTCTGTATATTTTCAAAAGAACGTATTGACATCAAGATGAAAGATTACCAAAAATATCCAGACATTTGAAAGGAACCCAGGAGAAACTTCTAGAATTGACAAATGAAATAACTAAAATTATAAACTCAGCTAGAGGGCTAAGCAAATACAGAGGAATTAATTAACTAGAAGCCAGATTTGAAGGTACTCTCAACAATGCCACAAGGATTAGAACATGGAAAAAATGTGGATAAAGCTCTCCATGAAATTTTAAAGCACTTAAAAGGTCTTCAAATGTACTGGCACAGCCTCCTACATGGGAATCTCTCTTTTCTTCCTCCGTGACCTCATTTGGTATCATTTCCCCATGACCCAGAAGCTTCATTCACACTCTTGTGGAATATGCTGCGATGGTTCATTTTTTGTGTTGGCTTCGCTGGACCACAGGGTGCCCAATTGGGTGAAACTTTGCTCTGGGCCTATGAGATTGTTTCTGGATGAGACTAACATTGGAATCGGTTACTAAGTAAAACAGATTGCCACCCCAATGCTGCCGGGCCCTCATCCTACTGGTTGAGCCAGAACAAAAAGGCTGAGTAAGGGAGAAGCCCCTCTTTCTAACCCTCTGTCTTTGAGCTGGGACATTGGTCTTCTCCTGCCTGGATCATAACCATGTGAGCCAGTTTCTAATAAATCCCTCTAGAGGGAGATGACATGGAGATGTAGGTGTAAATAGTTAGTTGTTTCTCTGGAGAATGCAGACTAATACACATTCAATTCCTCCTCCTGACTTAGTTCCATTGATTTAACCCCTTCCTTTCTTTGGGAAATGAGGATCCCAGTTAGATGCCCTTTCTGGCCTAAGCACTTTAGACCACACAGATCCGCAATTCCTGCCCCAGTGAATGGAAACACCACTCTGTGGTCCAGATGGTGGATCTGCATCATCACAGCTCTGTCCAAGGGAGGCTTCGGGTAGTTTGCCATGTTCCCCCAGGGCCACGAGAAGCCCTTATTATTTGCCAAGTGGACTGATAAGAGGCCACATCCTGTGTCAGCTACAGGAGAAACAGAGCAGAACAACAAGTGGATGAACCCAAAGAGCAGACCACTTGCAAATGAAAAATGAAATGAAATGAAAAATTGAATGAGAAATGAAATGAAAAAATGCTTGTTCAATCAATTCTCATTGAAATTAGGAAATCTGGGTTGCAATTCAGATAAAAATTAGCAACTTAATAAGGCAGGTGGGTATTTTAAAATTTTTCTTATGAAGACAGGAAACCTGCACTGGGGAGAGTTAAAATCCTTTTTAACTGATGATTAAACAAAAAATTCAAATGATTTATTTGACCAAGAAACAGTGGATCTCAATCTAAAGACATCTCAAGGGGGAAAAAAAATAGGACTGATAGAATGAGAGTGCAGATTTAGACATTAACTAAATTGAGAAGAGAATATATGAAAATGATGGATATAGAAATATCATGGAAACCCACAGACTTGCCACATTGCTTATATCTAAATGTCACAGTAAAGTACTTCTACTTATGCTCAAGTTCCAGGCCATGCTGTACTATGTGATACATCCCAGACCCATATTAGTAGTCATGATAGTGGTAATTTAACTGTGGATATTAAACACCTTCAAGATACTATTCAGGGCATTCCCTGTGATCCTTACAATCAGTTCCAAGTATGAGTTTCACTCAAAGGATTAATAATATTCTATCTGATGTAAACCCCTTTGCTTGGATCAAAACACTGGTGCCGGCATTATAGGTGGAATGATGACACTTTTTATTGCTATAATCATTTTATGCTTAGTCCTCAGATGCTCACGGAAATCTTTCTGATGACTTAATGGTTCGAGAACTTGCAAAACGGATTGTGCTGCTTCTGCATTAACAAAAAGGGGGAAATGTAACCGTCCCTCAGAATGATAGGCTGCTTAAAATATCACTAATGAGAAATGGTAGTGGTCAGGCAAGCATGCTTGACGATGACCTTGAGAAAACCCGAACTAGCAGCAGGCCACTGGTGGAGAGGAGGATACATGTCCTTGAAGCCCAGCTGCTCAGGCTGGAACATGACCTGTTTCCCTTTTCCATTGTCTCCCCTGCCTCATGAAAGCCTGCTGTTAGAATAATCCCTTTATGTGCGCTTGCTCAGCCAAAAATTCCAAGCACAGCCTACTCTGTTTACCTACAAGACTATGGTCAACGTAGGCCTCCCATTCCTTCTGGTTGACCTACAAGACTC
Source organism: Mustela putorius furo (assembly GCF_011764305.1). NCBI lineage: Eukaryota > Metazoa > Chordata > Mammalia > Carnivora > Mustelidae > Mustela > Mustela putorius. Next base: position 4,280,806 of record NW_025421501.1, on the reverse strand, counting down.
ATGACTAATGTATAATCTCCTCATTTGTTGGTTGTGATCTTATTCTAATAAATACGGGACTGAGGAGTTTTGGGGGGCGACAGTCCTTTCAGCGTGGTCCCTGCTCCCTCCCTCTCCCAGGTGACTTGTTTGTTCCTCATTCTTCTCCCCAGTGCCCTCAGGAAGGGGCCCCCAAATGCCTGGCAGAGGGAAGAGATGCACGGAGGGAGGCCTGGTGCTTGTGTGAAGTGGGATGTCACTCAGCGTTCAGGGAGCTGTCACACCCTCAAGGCAAAGCTGTCCTCCTGTGCCCTGAGCCACAACCTTTGATGCCAGACCTATACTCTAGGCCAAGAGTGTCTTTACATCACCCTAGGGCTGTGAAGCAAAAAGATTCCGTGGGGTTCCCAGTGGGAGAGGAGCAGCGCTTCCAATAGACAAGGGTGAGTCTCCCCACTTTGCCCTCCCCGGGCCAGTGTTCTCCCAGGCCCATGCCCGAAACGGAAAACCTACTCTCACTCTTCAAGGGTCCGTCCTTCTTGCCCTACCCGCTCTGCTGGGCCACGGGAACCTGGAAACGATGGCGTCGGGCTTCCCATGCCAGCACCCATTCGGCCCCCAACTTTTGCCCACTTGACCCACAGAAGAGACTCAGGAGAGCTATGCAGAGAAACTAGAACAGGCTTTAATTAACGAAATTAACACTACCTAAAGGTTCTGCGAAGAACATGGGGAGAGGGGAGGGGAAGCCTGTGGGCAGCGGCAGGAGTCCCAGGAGCTGTGGGACTGGAGGCCAAAGGGACACGGATCTCCATGTACTGTCCCAAGGCCCATGCCCCCTGGGATCACAGACGAGGCCTCAAGCCCCCACCTTCCTTCAAACTGCTGGTTCAGGGATTGGGAAGTTTTCCCAACGTTGGCTGGCAGGCTGGGAGCCAGGTTTTGCTCCAGGACCGGGCTTGATTTGTGTCTCCCATTCCACACTAGTCTTGCACCGGTGTCATCTAGAAGGAAGTGCAACACCGGCTACTTTTCCAGGAAGCTATTGGCTCAGCCGAGCCTCTGCCTCTTGGAAGCGGGCTGTGATTTGGAGGAAAACGGCTTGTTGCCCGGTGCAGATCTTTTGCGTCCTCTCCGGTGTTGGGCAGGAAATGAGGGGTTCTTTGTGGCAAGGCTGCTCGTTGGGGCCCTGCTCGTTCCTGCTGTAATGCTCAGAGCCCCAAACCTGGAGCACAGATCTGCAACTACATCTCCTCTCCCCAAACCTGGGGGTGCTGCGGTAAGCCCCATGCTGATGGGGGCCAGCATTGTGTTGCCAGCTTGGGGGCCGGGCTGCTGGCTGTTGGGCCCAGCATGGGACACGGCGCCCGGCACCTGGGGGGCAGTTGCCAAGCCAGAGGCAGAGGCAGTGGGCTGTGATGTGGATGAAAATGCTTTGTTGCAGGGTGCAGCTCTTTTGCACCTAATGAATCGCTGGGCAGGGAATGAGGGGGTCTTGGTGGCAAGGCTGGTCTGGGCTGTGCTGACCAGAGAGGTGGGGCCACTAGGAGGAGAGGCCAGGACGCCCCCATCCCCGCAGGCAGCCTTGCTGGCAGAGCTAATGCCATCTGACCTGGACCTCTTCCTGCTCTGGTACCTGGGGATGTGACTGAAGCTAGGGGCACTCGGGGCTCCCGACACAGGCTGGTTCGTCGTGCCGGCTCCAGCGGTCCCCGACAGGGTGCTCTGGCGTGGGTGGCCCCCTGTGTTTGGGCCCAGGCTTGCCCTGGAGCCCTGTGGGCCGCTTGGGGCCCTGCTCGTTCCTGCTGTAATGCTCAGAGCCCCAAACCTGGAGCACAGATCTGGGACATCACCACCTCTCCCAAAACCTGAGGGTGCTGCGGAAAACCCCATGCTGATGAGGACCAGCATTGTGCTGCCCCCTGGGGGACGGGGCTGCTGGCTAATGCGCCCAGCATGGGACACAGCGCCAGGCACCTGGGGGGCTGCTGTCAAGCCAGGGGCTGCGGCTGCGCCAGGGGCGAGTACAGCAGGGGAGGTAGCCGAACCTGGCTGGGCACTGGCACGGGTGCCCCGGGAGGCAGATGCGGGTAAGGGAACCACATAAACTGCCTGAGTGCCACTGCCCAAGGACAGCTGGACTACCGTTGTGCTCAGGGCCTGGAGTGGGACTGGAGCCTGAGCTGCCGGCTGTCCATGGAGGGGAGAGCTGTGAAGGGGGCTGGCTCCGGGCCACTGCCCACCAACAGCCCCGAATGGGGCCTGGGCAGTGGATCCCGGGTTGCCACTTCCTCCAGGCAGCGCAGGCAGCCCTGTGGGGGACTGTGACTGAGACCATGTTGTCCCCGGGGCTGCATCAAGAGGGCCTGGGTAGATGCAACGTTGCTCCCACTGCAGCCAGGGTGAGACCCCAAGAGGAGAGGCTGGGAAGAACCTGAGGAAGAACCGGAGGTGACCTGGGAGTCAGAGGCCGGCAGGGGAGCAGCCACTGCAGCAGGCAGGGCCAAGGCACTGGGTGGGCTAGTTGGGCTACAGCTGCAGGTGGCCTCTGTGTCCCCTCGAAGAGCATCTTGAATGCGGTGGAGAGCAGCTGTCTTTTCCCGGTCAAGGTCCTCAGCAGTCACTCGAAACCCCGGCTGAGGGGGTGACGGCAGCCTCAGAGGCTCCCCTCGCCTGTGTGGCAGCAGACAAACCTTGCGTTTTCCGGACCTGGAACAGTCAGCTGGGGATGAGCAGTTCCTCTGCGTTGTTTTCTGCCTGGTGGTGGTATCGGCATCCTTTTCCGGCTGGTTCTTCTGGCGAAGTGCAGGCACTCCGGCAGGACACAAGGGGCTCTTTTGGCTGACTTTTTTGGGGGACCTCGGGGGCCAAGCGGCCTGACTTGTGGCCAGACCCCTCCTCCTCTGCACCGGGTAGCAGCCCATGGTGGAACTGTAAGAACTGGTAATGGCATTTCGAGTGGGGCAGGAGCTCCTATGGGAGCTGGGGGACTTCTTACTGTATGGGTCTTCTGAGCTCTCTTCCTGGGGGACGGCTCCCAGCAGAGGCCCAGGCCTGGGCACAAAGGAAGAGAGGCCTCCATGGACCCCCAGGGGACTAAATGCCCTCTGTGGGGTCCCAGTGCCTTGAGGGTCCTTTCTGTGAGGACCCTGGGCCTGGGCCAACCCTTTGCCGCTCCGACTGGGGCCTCTGCCTACCCGCTCCGCTGTGGAGACATCATGGACATTCCTGGGTGCCGAGGGCTGCAGCCCGGTGACGAACCGCTTCTGCAGCACACAGGGGGTGACCGTGTCCACGATGGACTCGCAGTTGCGGCGGCAGGACACCTGCGATCCAGGAGCTGACAGCATCGCCTTCAGCCGGCAGCCCCACCTGCAGAAGGTGGTGAGGAGTCCCAGAAAAAGAAGGCGCAGGGTCTCCAGGATCCCGGAGAAAGCTGCTAGGAGTGAGCATGGTTGCCAACTCGTGGAGGACCGCCTGCGAATGGACCCCGGGGCGTGGACCGCTGGTCGAGCCCTGGGCGCCAAGAGTTGTCTGCGGCCACAGGGAGCCAGGTGGGGGCCCCGCAGAGCCCGGGGATGGGGGGAGGGGCACGGCCTGCTCAAGGAGGTGCCCATAGAGCAGTAAGGTAAGGCTAGACGCTGAGGATAGCGACCTAGGCTCGCAGTGCTCTCCTTCAGCTGCCAAGTCGCAGCCGAAGGCCTAGAGCACAATGCGGGACCTGTTGCCAGGACACAGCTCTAGAACCTGGAGCCTGAGGAGTGAGCGCGCGTGCAGGAACCCCTGTGCACTCACACAGCTTCTGTTGGGTCATCACCCGGGTCATGAGTCAGGCCTGCAAAGGTGCTGTGGAGGGGTCCACTCCCTCGTTCCCCACACTTGGGGGGTTCACAGATCTCTTGGGCTTGAAGGCTGAACTGAGGAAGAGAAATGGGGGCACAGTGGGTGCCAGCCATCTCCCCTGGCTACTTCTGGGTGGGAACAAGGGAGACTTTACTTTTCATTGTACATCCTCTAGACCATATTTTGTTTTTAAGATTTAATTTTAAAATTTTTAATTTTAATTTTAAATTAAAATTTAAATGTGGGTCTCCATTGTCCCATCAAAGCATTTCTCAAGGCATTGAGCCCAATGTGGGGCTCAGACTTACAACTCTGAGACCCAGTCACAGGTTCCTCTGCCGAGCCAGCCAGGTGCCCCAGAAGATAAACTTTCATGAGGGAAACATTTTTTTGAAAAGACTCTTTCCTCCTATCTTGTCTCCCAGCTACCCTGATTGCAAGAGGCCCCATGGAGCCCAGCAGCACAATAAGAAATGTTGTATCACGTTGTATCAGACCTCAAAGATAACTATGCAGTCATTCCTTCCATCATTTCCCAAAAGTTCCATTCATTTCTGTGCAAACTTGGAATTCTCCTGAAGATAGGCAAGTATTCTCCTAGAGCAGTAGATGTACGGCTCTTGCGTTTCAGAAATCCCCCAGTGTCCCTGCCTTCCATCTGGGGCTTCAGGGTTGCCATGAGCCCACCCACCCAAGGCAGGGGGTGTCCTTTCACGGACTCCTCAGCTGAGGCCGGTCACAGCAGGACGGAGCCCGCCCAGCTGCTGAGGTCCACCTGTGGCAGCTGTGCGCTTGGCCTGAGTCCCCTCTGCGGGCCACATACTGTCCATGCCTAGAGCGGTCCTGTGGGAGGACTGGAAACTTGTTCACCATCTGTGGATACTTGGTAAGGTCCTTGCAAAGTGATAGCTCAGCTCCCTTGTGAGAGCAGGGGAATCTACAGTTCCCGGTATTGAAATCTAGGATTTTCCTTACCAATATTTCAGTACTTCTGAAATCTCACAGAAGTGGAAAAGGCAGGATCTAAAGTTTAAACATACACAGCATGCCTCCTATGATACAGACCAACAGAGATTACTGCTCATGTCCGCTGAAAGTTGTGCAAGTAGTTAAAAGCTAGCAAAGGCAGACACAAAGCAATTTTATATCAGTACTAGAGGACATGTGAATCATTTGATATATTAGACAGCACAGTGCAGAGGAATGAGGAAATGAGCTATTGCTACATTTCACTAACATGACCTTGAGTGAACAAGCCGGAAATAAAAAAGGACCTAATGTGTTTTTGCATCACTGTTGTAGCTTTGATTCCTCCTGTTTGTTTCCTAACTTTGCATTCACCTACATTCTGGCACAATAGCAAATAACATTCGTGGAAACAGACGTTATTGCCCCTTAGCTAATTTTAAAGGAAACACTTTTTTGTAATTATTCCGTTTAAAGAGACACGGGCTCCTGGGTGGCTCAGTCTTTTAAACACCTGACTTGGGCTCAGGTCAGGATCTCAGTGTCTTGGGCTAGAGCCCCAGTCATAAGGCTCCCTGCCTGACATGGAGTATGCCTCTCTGTCTCCCTGTACACCTCCCCCCTTCTCATGCATGCTCTCTCAGTCTTTCTCTCTCAAATAAATAAAATCTAAAAAAAAAAAAAAAAAAGTAGAAAAGAAACATGAATGACCTTTTTCCTATGGGTCAGTCTATTCCTTCCTATTCAGGAATCTTAAAATGTTTAAGATGTGTTCATAACTACCTCACATTACATTTGAGAGAACAGCTTTATTTTTGCACATTAAATGCTAATTAGTAAATGTCCAGTTGTTGCCTGCAGTTGGGTGAAGAAGCCATATTCCTGGTGGCAATTGTCAATTGTGATGACTAGTTGAGACACATTTTGATCACTTCCCTTTCAAATATCATTCTGTCTGAACACTACATGTATTTTTGTGAACGCAGAATTTAGTAAATAATGCAATATACATGGAGAAAATAAGCTTAAAATTGGTAATTTCAGTAAGATATTCATTCTGTATTCTTATTTATAGGATTCAATTAATTATATGATCCAATTTTATTTATATGATTCAATTCACTGGATCTTTAGTAAAATTAATTTTGAGTGGGTTTTTGGTTATTTTTTCCACCCTGGTTTGAATAATTAGCCATGTCCTCTGATATCTCATTGCTGAGAAATATCATGGTAAAAACAAAAGGCTTGGTGTGTTCCTTAAAGATGTGTGGACCTGCTGCAGGTCCTGGAATTATGTTAATCCAGCAAATGCACAAGAACCAGAGGCAGGAAAGCCTTCAGCTGCTTTCCAGTCCCAGATCAAGGAACACAGTCTAGTGACTAGTGTGTGTGTGTGGTTTTTTTTAAGGTGAAAATTGAGGTTTTATTTTGTTTTTTTTTTAATTATTTATTTTCAGAAAACCAGTATTCATTACACTGGTTCATTATACTGACTCAGCGCGTCTAGGGACGCACAGCGCGGAGACCAGCCCCCTGGCGCCTTCCAGGGTGGTTCGGGCCCGCCCCCCACGGCCCGGGGCCTCAGAGCCTCGGCTCACGCGGGGCGCCCGCCCTGGATAGTTCTCTCTCCATCCGTTGGGCGTCTGCTCTGACCCTGCCTTTCCCCGCTCGGTGTCTCTCCCCTCCGGGCCCCGCCCCCCCGCCCAGGCCTCGGGCCCGGGTTCGGCTCCTCGCCTTCCCCGCCCCTGCTCTCGCCCCCCGCTTCGCGCGCCCTGCCTGCCCGTGCCCCGCTTCCCGCTGCAGCCCCCTCGCCCTCTGTGGCGAGAGGGGCCTGGGTTCGCGGGTGCGGGGAGGGACGCGGTTGTGGGTAAACGCGAGCTCTGGGGTGCTTGGGAAGGGAGAAGGGTCCGGTCCGCCCCCGGTGGCTCTGGCGCGGGGGAAGGGATGGGGAGAGGGCGGTGTCGGGTGTCGGCCTCGGGGGCCAGTGGCGGCGCCCGGCGGGACTGGGGGGGCCTCCTCAGTCAGGGGCCTGCAGGGTCGGGGTTTCCGCGCCAGGCGGGGTGGCCTGACCCCTCCCTTGGCCTCGCCTGGGACTGGACTTGGCTCTGACAAGCCTGCTCTCTCCTGCAGATGATCCTGAGAGACCTGTGTCGCTTCATGTTTGTCTACCTTGTTTTCTTGTTCGGGTTTTCCACAGGTAATGGGCTTGCTCAGGGCTGGTGGTGGGCAGAGAACCTGCTCACCTCAGCTTCCGAGGACTCTGCAGGGGCAGGGTGGGGAGAGGCCCACTGGGGTCTGTATCTGTAGCTGAGAGAGTTGGAAAATAAAGAACACCAGAAATGAGCAGGTGAACATGGAAATGTAATTCATAAAACATTGTAAGCAATTTTAGAGGTATAGCTGCATTTGGCTTCATTTTTTTTTTTTTTTTTACATTTTTACTTTTAATTTTTAAATTAATTAATTTAATTAATTAATTCAGTATGAGAGAGAGATAGAAAGAGAGAAAGCAGGAGAGGAGCTGAGGGATTGGGGGAGAGAGAATCTTAATCAGCCTCCATCCCCAGGGCAGAGCCTGTCCACACAACCCTGAGATCATGACTTGAGCTAAAATCAGGAATTGGCACTTAACTGACTAAGCCACCCAGGTGCCCCTTTTTAAATTTTAATTTTGACATTATTTAGGAATTTCAGAAAACTTGTAAGAATAATGCAAATAACTTTACTTATTACTCCGAATCCCCAAATTTTACCACATTTAAAAATCACATTCTGCTACACACACACACACATGCACACACACACACACACACGTGCATGCACACCACCACCACCACCATACTAAAAAAAATAGTAAGGTGCAGACACGATCAGCCCTTTACCACTGGATAAAGTCTGCATTTCCTAAAAACAAGAATATTTTTCTTACATAAAACAGTGTATAATGATCAAAATAAGGAAATAAAACACTGATACAGTGCTTCTAGCTAATCTACCAGCCTTATTCAGATTTCACCAATTGTCCTAATAATGTCCTTTACAGAAATGAAAATCCCAGATCATGTAGTTGTCAAGTCTCTTTAGTTTCTTTAATCTGGAGTGATTCCTCAGTCTTTCCTTGTCTTGTAACCTTAGCATTTTTAATGAATAAAGGCTGGTTTTTACAATGTCTCTCAGTTTGGGTTTGTTTGATGTTTCCTCACAATTAGATTCAGGTATGTATTTTTTTAAATCAGAATATCAAGGAAGTAATGTGTGTCTTCCTCAGTCCATTGTATCAGGAGTCCCACAATGTTCGTTTAGCCCATTTCTAGTGATGTTAACTTTAATTACTTGGTTTTGATGGGTCTGCTAGATTACTGTCAAGTAATTATCTTTCGTTTTGGAATCAGTAAGAGTCAATAAGTAATTTGTGAGGAGATGCTTTGAGACTAGGTAAATATCCTGTTTCTCATCAAACTTAAAACAGATGATTCTCACTTGAATCACTTAATCCTAATAGTTGCCAGATGATGATTTTTTAACTGTCATTCCTTCTACATTTATTAGCCGGTGTTCTATTGTAGGGAGGAACTTTCCATTCTCCTGCATTCATTTATTATTTACATCATCGTGGCCTCACAGATTCTCTTCTGGTTTTTCTTTTTCTTTCTTTCTTTCTTTTTTTTTTTTGTTTCTTTTTCATGGATTCTCACTTTGTTAAATGGGTCATAATCTTAACTATTACCATCTATCTTGATGCTGAGATTGTCTGAGCAATCATCTTTGGGAGCCTCTCCAAGCTGGTTCCTGAGCTCTTGACACATCTACAGCATTTCTGGGCACCTGGTTCTGCTTTGATCCTCATCTGAGTCCTGCATTTACATGGCTCACATGCACACCGTCCCCTGTCCCCATCCCAGAGCCTGTTTTGGAATCTCTGTCTCAGAGTTATGGACAGTTTTGCCTGGGAGCTTTGACTGATAGGGATGGATGTGGGCTCCAGCACCTGGTCTGAAGGCCCTGGTCTGTCAGTACCCATGGGAAGGGATTTGGCCAAGTGGGTTCATGGCTACCAGCTATGCAGGAACCATGGGGCACAACTGTTATGAAAGCTGTCAGACTCCAGATTATTTTTCCCAAAGAAAGGTGTAGTGTGCTGCAAGAGGCTATTCTGCTCTGAGCTGCTTAGTCCCTATCATTCTGGAATACGTTAGCTCTGGGTCACAGTCTAAGGTACACAGGCAGACAGAGTGTGATTGAGGAGCTGGGTGTGGATTCAGAACTGATATGTAAACTGAGGCAGGTTGTGTGCTGCACAAAGGTGACTATATTCACATTGTATATATAGATTTGCATATTTAACAGGTTTTTTTCCCTAGAAGATGATGATAAAACTCTTAGTGTAACAAAACAGTATACAGTTGACCCTTGGACAACAGGGGGATTAGGAACACCAATTCCCTGCACAGCTAAAAATCTGCAAATAACTTTTGACTCCCCCAAAACTTTTATAAAGCCGACTGCTGATTGAAAGTCTTAGCAATAACATAAACAGTTGATTAACACATATTTCATATGTTATATATATATATATAAAACATGCGGTATTCTTATAATAAAGTAAGCTAGAGAAAATAAAAAGTTATTAATAAAATCATACAGAAAATACATTTACAGTACTATACTGTATTTATTGAGAAAAATCTGTGTATAAGTAGACTCATGAAGTTCCAATCCATGCTGTTCAAGGATCAGCTATACTACAACAGTTGGCTGATAGTTCTGAAGAAACAGGTGGTTTTCTGTGTTTAAGTTCATAAAGAAGTGTCCCATGGCCAAGCAGCATTCCTGCTGCAGACCCATCCTGGGATATGGGGTGTGTCTGTTGGTGGTTCTGTCTTGGCTTGCATTCAGCTGCACCTGTCCCTCCCCATGTCTTGTAGCGGTGGTGACGCTGATTGAGGATGGGAAGAATAACTCTGTGCCAGCTGAGTCCACATTGCACAGGTGGCGAGGGCCAGGCTGCCGGCCTCCTGACAGCTCCTACAACAGCCTTTACTCCCCACATGTCTGGAGCTTTTCAAGTTCACCATTGGTATGGGTGATCTGGAGTTCACAGAGAACTATGACTTCAAGGCTGTCTTCATCATCTTGTTGCTGGCCTATGTGATTCTCACCTATATTCTTCTGCTGAACATGCTCATTGCCCTCATGGGTGAGACTGTCAACAAGATTGCGCAGGAGAGCAAGAACATCTGGAAGCTACAGGTGGGTCAGTGGGTGGGCTGTGTCCAGCAGGAGGATGTCTGCTGCTCTCTTTGCTGCTTAGCACAGTTAGGTGTGTGACCCCTTGCAGGGTTTGGGGAAGGGCAGAGACCCCAGGCAGCCCTGGGGGATCAAGCAAGAGCATCTCCCCCAGTCGACTCCCTGCTGGCCCCTCCTTCTGGGGTTCCCTCCCAAGCATCACCAACTGGTGTTCACAGACACTGTGGTTAGACAGTCCCCAGGGGCAGGAGATGGAGGGCTCAGCCCCAGAGGGTGCCCACCTCACAGAAGCTTGGTCTAGGGTGGGCATCAGAGACCATACTTGGGGGGAACAGCTAGAATGGGGGGAGCTCTAATAGCTGCGTTTTTGAGGCACCTGATCCATATCTACTCTCCCGCCAAATAATAAACTGTCATTCTTATTAAGTAACATTGACTCTATACCAAGTATTGTTCTAAGTGTTTTACATGCTTTCATTTAATTCTCACAACAATGCTATCAAGTGGCTACCATTATCATTCCCATTTTTGGATAAAGGCACTGAGGCATAGAGAAGTTGGGTATCTGTGTCCAAGATAACTACAGATCTTCCTCAATTAACAATGGGGTTACCTTCCAATAAACCACCATAATTTAAATATGCATTTAATGCACCCAACCTACTGAACATCATAGCTTAGCCCAGCCTACCTTAAGTGCACTTAGAGCACTTAACTTCAGCCTACAGTTAGGCAAAATCATCTAACACAAAGCCTATTTTATAATAAAATGTTGGATGTCTCATGAAATTTTTTGACTAATATAATAAAAGTGAGAAGTAGAATGGTTATATGGGTACAGAGTGGTTGTAAGTATACTGGTTGTTGACCCTTGTGATTGCGTGGCTGACTGGGAACTCCCAGGCTCATGAGAAAGGATTGTACTATACTTTGCTTGCCTGGGAAAAGATCCACGTCTAAAACTTGAAGTATGATTTCTGCCAAATACATACTGCTTTTGTATCATTGTGAAGTTGAAAATCATTAAGTTGAACCATTGTAAGTCTGGATCTATCTGTAATAAGTAGGATAGTCAGTATTCGACCCAAGAAGCCCCATCGTGTGGCCCTGCTCTTAACTACTACACTGTCTGCCCCTTTGTGAGCACTTCAGGGAAGAGTCCGGGGCTGGACACTCTACCTCACTTATGGGAGGCCCTGCCCCAACTGGACCTGGCAGGCAGCAGCCGTCCCTGGGCAGGTCTGGGCTGGAGGGGCTGAGCTTGGAGTGTGCACCTGCCAAGCTACAAAAACAAGCTTGACGTAGAAGGCACTAGAGGTCCCGTTCAGGGGCACTGGGACTGGGACTGGAGAGGCTGATCTTGGAAGCCCCACTGACAGCCAGGGGAAGCCCGGGATAAGCCCTTTGCCCCTCTGTTCTCTGTGTGTTCTCACAGAGAGCTATCACCATCCTGGACACGGAGAAGAGCTTCCTTAAATACATGAGGAAGGCCTTCCACTCAGACAAGCTGTTGCAAGTGGGGTACACACCTGATGGCAAGGATGACTAGAGGTGGTGTTTCAGGTAATGCCCAGGCAGGAAATTAAACTTAGGGAGCTCAGGGGCTTAGCTATAGATATCAGGGATCTACCCAGAGCCAGCTATGGGTACAGAGGACATTTTGGGGCTTTGTGGCATAAGGGACTCATCTGGAGCCAGCTGTGGATACAGAAACCTGCCTCAGGGCTTCCTGGGACCAGTCATGAACATAGGGGACTCTCCCAAGGCCAGCTATCGGTAGGTATATGGGCTACCCCAAGGCTCAGCTGTGGGCATTAGGAGACCTACAGGAAAATGAAGTGTCCAAAGGGGTCATCCAGTGATCAGGGTCAGAACCTGGAATCCAGCATTTAAAGTCCCTGGGCCTCATGATGTGGTCAGAGAACAGAGCTTTGGGGGGTGGTATCCAAAAAGCAGGCCCCTCTCAGCCCTCCTGCCTACCAGCTATCTCTCCCCATCCTGGTCTATGGGCTTCTTGGGATTGGCCTGTGGTACTAAGCCCTCAACCTGGGAAGCTAGGCGTGGCTTTTAGGCCATAAGCTCCTAGCTCCCTTGTCTCCTTGCCCTACAGGGTGGATGAGGTCAACTGGACCACCTGGAACACCAATGTAGGTATCATCAATGAAGACCCGGGCAACTGTGAGGGCATCAAGCGCACCCTGAGCTTCTCCCTGTGGTCAGGCAGAGGTGAGGCATGAGGGAAGTATGCTGTGACATGGAGGGAGCCTGATGTTGGGCAAGTGAAGCCTTGGGGTTCCTTGCTCCTTGAAGGCCTTCTTCACCCCACAGCCTGGATTCTGGAACAGCCCCAAGGGTCAAGCACCTGCATATGCTCTGTCACAGGCACTCTTTTGTACTCTCACGCATTCCCGCACAGCTGACTGTGCCACATGGCCATGCTCACCAGCTCTGCCAGTACCCTGCCCCAGGCATCTGTCCTCAAGTGCCCCAGTGGAAGCAGTTGATCCCACATACAGCCATCTGGGACAGCTGGCCTTGTGGGCTGCCCTGTCTCCTCTTCTCGATCCTCACACCCAGTGTCTATGTTCAGCTGCGTGGCTCTTAGGGACACGAGCAGGTACAGGCAAAAACTCACCTTGCATGAACACAACCAGGCAGGCAGAGGAAGAATGGGAAGACTAAAGGGTATATATACCTTGAGCAGAAATGCTCTGCAGAAAGTCACTACCAGGAAAAAAAAAGTCCTTTTAACAGTTAATGGTAAACATTTAATAGTACTTGTCAAATTATAGGTCTAATTGAGGACATTTATTTAAAAATGAAGCAAACGTGGTTTGTACTGAACAGATTTTGAGTTATAATTGTGCACTAATTCTTCATTTTTAGCTTTTAGAAAATTGTGGTAAAATATGTGTAATACAAAAGTTGCCATTTTAAACCATTTTTAAGTGTATAATTCATGGGTGCTAATTGTGTCCACAATGTAATGAAACCTTCACCGCTTTCTATTTCCAGAACATTTTCATTATTTCAAACAGGAACTCTGTATCATTCAATAGGTACAGAGTTCCTGTTTGAAATAATGAAAATGTTCTGGAAATAGAAAGCTATTTCTACCAATTGAATGATTACTCCTATTTCTTCCTTCTCCCACCCCCTGGTAACCTCTGTTCTACTTTCTGTCTCTGTCTCTTTTGTCTCTGTCTCTGTCTCTTTTGCCTAGGGTAGGTACCTGGTATAAGTGGAACACACCTTTGTGTCTAGCTCAATAATATCCCATTGTAGGTATATACCACATTTTATTTACCCGTTCATCTTTTCAATCAACATCAGGATTGTGTCCACTTTTTGGCTATTGTGAGCATTGGTGGACATAATTCTGTTTGACTTCTGGCTTTCAGGTGTTTAATTAATTAATTAATTAATTAATACAGAGGCAGAAAGGGGGTGTGGGGAAAAGGAAGAGAGAAAATCTTTTTTTTTTCAGGCTTCTCATGAATTTTTTAGTCTATTTTGTACAAAAATATGGCTTATAGTTTATTGCTGAAATGTAGGAACATGAAGATTCCCAGTCCATAGTTTTAAACCTAACACGTATGAGAGAGAGAATCTTAAGCAGACTCCACACCCAGTGTGGATGTGGGGCTCAGTCTCATGACTCTGAGGTCAAGACCTGAGCTGAAATCAAGAGTCAGATGCTTCAGTTCTTTGGATAGAAATGAAACTGCTGGATCCTATGGTAATTCTGTGTTTAACTTTTTTAAGGAACTGCCAGAATGTTTTCTAAAGTGGCTGCATTTCTGTACATTCCCACCAGCAAAACATGAGTGTTCCACATACTCACCAACACTTGCTGTTTCGTGGGTTTTTGTTGTGGTGGTGGTGGTTGTAGCCATCCTAATGGATGTGCGGTTGTATCTTATTATGGTTTTCATTTGCATTTCCCTAATGACTAATTATTTTGATATCTTTCCAAATGCTCATTTGTCATTATAGGTACTCTTTGGAGAAATGGTTATTCAAGCAATCTGCCCATTTAAAAATTTGCTTTGTTGTTGTTGAGTTATAGAAGTTCTTTATACATTTTGGATATTAATCCTTTGTCAGGTATACCATCTGCCAGTGTTTTCTTCGATTCTCTGAGTTGTCCTTTGATATAAAAGTTTTTTTCTTTTTTTGATGAAGCCCAGTTTATCTATTCTTTTCTTTTATTGCCTATTCTTTTGGTGTAATATGTAAGAAATTATTGCCAAATCCAATGTCTTGAAGATTTTTCCCTATTTTTTTTATAAGAGTTCTATAGTTTTAGTTCTCAACCATTTCCATGTTGATTTTTTTAATTGGTTCATGATTTTCTTTTTTGCTATAAACCTTGGACTATTTCCCAGAGTTGTGACAATATTGGTTCCAAAGTTTCTGTCTGTTTTTTGTTTGTTTGTTTGTTTGTTTTTTGATATTTTTATGGTGGTCTAGGTTTTGGGAACTACCTACTTTACCATTTTGCTGGTAATTCTTGAACAAAGAAATGAACCAGATGTTGACTGTTTGGGTTTTTTCTTTGGTAGGATGGGAGAAAGGGCACTATTTTCAGATCAGTTTGCCTGATAGAATGATACTGCATCTTTCATATTTGATATTGCTTCATAGACTCTTTTTTTTAATTTTAAAAACAAAATCAACTTTATTGAGATATGATTTACATACAGTAAAATGCACGCATTTAAAATGTATAGTTTGGTAAGTTTCAGGAAATATCTACTCAGGGAACCACCACCCACTCAACGTATAGAACATTTCCATCATGCCAGGAAGTACCCTAATGCCTCTTTGTAATCAGCTTTGACCTCCCCATGCCAGGTAACTACTTGTCTAATTTCTATTCCTGTCAATTAGTTTGATATCAGCTTTTGTTTACTTGAAAATGTGAATTTCAGTCTCATGTTTGAAGGATATTTTCACTGGATACAGAATTCTGGGTTAACAAATTTTTTTTCCCTATTTTTAAAAAAAATTTCCAACATTAACTTTTTCTCCACTGTCTCTGGCCTCCATTGTTTCTGATGAGAAGTTGCTCATTATTTGCATTCCTGTATGTAATTTGTCTTTTTCTTTTTGGCTGCTTTCAAAATATTCTCTTCATCTTAGGTTTTCAGCAGTTTGAGTAAAACATGCTTTGGTTTGTTTTTTTTGTTTATCCTGTTTAAGATTCACCTGCAATTCTTGGATCTGTACATCAGAGTCTCTACATATATTTTGTTTCATTGTCCCTATCTACTTTGGGGGGGACTCTAATAATATATATTTTATTTTATTTAACTTTATTTATTTGAGAGAGCAAGAGAGAGGGAAGGAGAGAGCAGGGGGAGGGACAAAAGGAGCAAGAGAAAGAGAACCTCAAGCAGACTCCCTGCTGAGTGCGGAGCCTGACACAGGACTTTATCCCTGGACCCCAAGATCATGACATGAGTTGAAATCAAGAGTTGGATGCTCAACTGTCTGAGCCATCCAGGTGCCCCACACCTGGGTGGTATTTTAATTTTTTAGATTTTATTTGTTTATTTGACACAGAGAGAGAGATCACAAGTAGGCAGAGAGGCAGGCAGGGGGCCTGATGCAGGGCTCAATCCCAGGACCCTGAGACCATGACCTGAGCTGAAGGCAGAGGCTTAACCTACTGAGCCACCCAGCTATCCCATCCCTACATGTATTTTAGATCGTTTGATATTGTCCCACAGGTTTCTGAGGCTTTATTTTTACTTGATTTTTTTTCTATTTCTCAAATTTGAGAATTTTATTGTTCTGTCTTCAAGTTCACTGATCCTATCCTCAGCCATCTGCAAACTATGATTAAGCTCATCCAGTGACTATTATATTTCAAGTATTATGCTATTTGGTTTTCGAGTTTCTATTTCTTTTTTAAATGATTTTCATTTCCTTCCTAAGATTCTCTAGCTGGTCTGTCACCAAGATCCTATTTTGCTTTTTTTTTTTTTAATTTTTTTTTTAAACATATAAATAATAGTTAATTTAAATTCTCTGCCAACTGCATCTGGGCCACCTTTTTTTAAAAAATATTTTATTTATTTATTTGACACAGAGAGAGAGAGAGATCACAAGTAGGCAGAGCAGCAGGCAGAGAGAGAGGGGGAAGCAGGCTCCCTGCGGAGTAGAGAGCCCGATGTGGGACTCGATCCCAGGACCCTGAGACCATGACCTGAGCTGAAGGCAGCGGCTTAACCCACTGAGCCACCCAGGTGCCCCCATCTGGGCCATCTTGGGGACAATTTCCATTGACTGTTTTTTCTTCCTCCTTACTGTGAGTCACATTTCCCTGTCTCTTTGCATGTCTAGTAACTTTTAATTGTCAACTGGGCATTGTGGATAATCTATTTTAGAGACCCCTGATTAAATTTTTGTTTTAGTTGGCAGTTCAGTTATTGAGCAAATCACCCTGAACTTGTGCAGACTTAGTTTTAAACTTTATAATGATAGATCTGTGAAATGCCAAGGTATTTTCCAATTCCATCAAACTTGTGGGACTCAACCTCCAAACTGTTTCCACTGAAGTTCTTGCCAGGACTTGGTTTTAGGCTTTGTTAGGGTGGGTCTTGGGTAGACCTTACTGTAGGGCATGTAGAGTAAGTAGGGCATTTCTGTGTTTTAACTTGATCCTCAGAGTAGAAAAAAGGTATTAAGGAGGTCTCCCCACTGAGTACTGCTCAGCTTCCAGTGTTTCTATCCCACTGTCAGCCCTATGGTGGCCCCTGCCTGGTAGGCCTTATGCAGTCTCACATTGTGCAAGTACACTCAAGCCCCCAGCCCAGAGACTTCTAGACCTCCACCATCACACCTCCTTTTTCCTCTTCTTCTGTGCCCTGTCTCACTGATTCTAGCTGCTTCAGCTGTCCAAAACCCCAATCTCTTCTTCCTTAGTTCAGAGGTACTGCCATGGTCTGCTTAGACTCCAGCTCACTACACCACAGTCAGAGAAATTGTCCCTATGCAAACCATCAGGGAAATCATGGGGCTCTGTTTGTGGATTTCACTTTTTCTCAGCAACTGCAGTTTTCAGTCTGTATCCTATGCCTGAAAACATTTACTGCAAATATTTTTTCCTGCTTTATGGTTGTTTACAGCAGTGTGGGTAACTCAGCACTACATACTCCATCAGGGTAGAAGTAGACATCTTTTTTATCAAGAGCTTTCTGCAATCCTGTGATTTTCACACTAGTTTCATTAGAGGCACTTCCTGTGTCATGCCATAGAACTTATTGATTATCTCTACAATTGTTATTGATCTAACTTTACCACAGAGCCATTCAAAGATGATTTTGCCTATAATTTGAGCTTCCAGTATCAATCTTATTGACTTCATGAAACCTCCCATTCTGAAAGATTTGCTGTTGTACTTTGTGGTTAACTTGCATTGTGTTTGCATGACATTGTTGGCTGTTTATAACATTGCACATTCACTGTGTATTAACAAAGATATTGTTGAAGTAGCGGGGATATACACATTCTTGTTACTTGGATTGGGGTAGGAGATGGTTAGAGGTTCCCTGATTTCACATTTATAATGAATTAGTGAATATTTCCTGAGGATTTTGATTTTTTGGTACAACTTTGTAGCAGTGTACACTCTAGTAATGAATAGTCATACAATTCAGATAACAAGGAACTTTCCTACCTACAAAGTGTGTATGATTGGGAAGGGGCAAAGGAATACATGAGAGAAAGGCCAGGGAGGAAAGCAGTTAATAGCTGAGCTGGGGGGAACACTTGAGAGAGTCTTGGCATCAGGGCTGTGGGAAGTGGGCATGGGGAGCCCTGTGCCTCCTTTCAGGGCTTTTGAGCTAGGGCTGGGCCAAGCAGTCTCTGAGGCTGCATGTTGCCAACACTGAGCCAGCCGGAAGATTGTGTCTCAGTGAGACCTGGCCTATATCCCCATGAAGTCCGGCTTCAATGCCTGGGTTCTGATTTAGCAGGTGATGCTTGGGAGCAGGCCAACATCAGCCTGCAGGCCTGGGGTAAACACCAAGACCTGGAGAATTTGGCTGGAGTGGTCATGGTGGGCCTAGTTCCCATGTTCCTGATGCCTTTGACGTGTGGTCAGTGTTAGACACCAGCAGAGGAACCTGAATTACGGCCTGGGGGTAGGAGGTATAGAAGGTATAATCGAGGCTGGTTTTCTAGAGAGATTAGATCCAGGGTGGCCAACCAGAGGGCTTGGCTGTGGGAGGGGAACATGTGCAGCTTTCCCTCCTGGTTGTCAGTTTGCCTAGGTGGCTGGGAAGCTGGAGGGGCCTCGGGAGTGACAGTGACAGCTGGATTCTCTTTAGGAGCTCCCTGTGCACACAGTAGAGCCCCATTTAAGACCTAATGTCACCATGTTTTCTTTGGCATTGTTCCCAATATGCTATGCTCTGGTGGGTCCTGGTCCCCAGATCCTGATTCTCTGGCTGGTTCATCAGCCTACAGCTGACCTGATGTGGAGCCACCATGGGGCTGACCACAGTGTTGCTCTGTGGAGATCTGTCCTCCCTCCCATGTGGGGCAGGGAGGAGATGGAGACTGGGAAAGGCAAGCAATAGACTCTGATGAGGTCCCTGCAAGTCAGGGTGAGGGGAAGGAAGAGGATTTAGGATTTTCCAGAGTGGAAGAGGCTCCTTAAGCAGGCAAGGGAAGAGGAAATGGCAGCTATCCCTGTGTCTCAGGAAGGACCAAAATGTCTGGGTCTCCTTTAAGAGAACTACAAGTTGGTAAGGCCAACAAATAAGTGTTTATTTCTGCGTGCTGCATCCAAGGCAAGGCAGTAATGATGTTTTACCCTTTAGTTTCAGGAAGAAACTGGAAGAACTTTGCCCTGGTTCCCCTTTTAAGAGATGCAAGTACAAGAGAAAGGCCCTCTGCTCAACCAGAGGAAGTTCATCTGAGACACTTTGCAGGGTCCCTCAAGCCAGAAGATGCTGAGGTCTTCAAGGATCCTGTTGCTTGAGGGGAAAAGTGAGGGACCCCTCTAGGGTACTCCTAACACTGGTGGGCCTCAGAATATCTCACTGTGGAGGGAACAACAGGGCCCTCTCAGCAGCCTGGCTTGGCCTGTGCCTGTCCAGGCACTTTCCTCCCCTGCTCTGCACAAGCTACGGGAAGCATTGTTGGGTGCATGGGGAGAGCTAGTCATCCAGCCTCACTGTCCCCAAGGGAGTCTCCCACCAGGAAATTATTTTGCTCTCATATTTTTACTAACTTTGTTAGGTATCATGAATGATGAATCTTGTGTGGACATATGTGATGCCATTGTTTTATTTTATATGACTAGGAGTGAATGTAAATGAGGCCCAGGAAAACACCTCTTGGAACAAAACAAAACATGTCCTTTGATGTAAACTGCTGCAGCTGTTCTCTGTGTTGTGTTTAATACCTCCTCCGAAACAGAGTGGGCTGAGGGGGGTGTCATTTATATCTCAGAGAAGGTGGGGGAAGGCTGGCCCTCTTTCCAGCTCTGCCAGAATCAGGTTTTGCCAGAGTGACTTCCTCGTTCTATGTGATACATCATGGTCCCCCCAAACAGAACTCTTTGGCTGTCCAGATGAAAGTACAGCACGTGTCTTAAAAGCATGTGGCAAGAATTTTTTCATGGTCTTCCATTTGTAGCAACTGTAGTCCTGCTCCCCCGCAGTGGTCCTACTTCCACCTCCATGCATGCATCCTGTCACTCATCACATAAATAAATAAATAAATAAATAAATAAATAAATAAACAAATATCACATCCAGTGTGAACTTTGTGCCATACCTAGTTGGCTATGGGGTGTGTGTGTGTGTGTGTGTGTGTGTTGCTATTGAGGCTGGGACAGTTAGTAAGGTTACGCAGCCAGTAAACAGTATTGCCTGGGTCTGACTCCAAAGTCTGGAACTTAACTGTGGCACAAGGCTATCGGGCAGAGAATAGAATGGGCTAGGGGCATTCCAGTCCCTCCCGGGGGAGCAGAGACGTGAGGGCTTTTTGCTTCCTGTTGTGGGCCTGGCACCCCTCTCTTTTCCTGGAGGCCTTCCTAGGAGATGTCATGTAGATGTCAGATATTTGCAAGTTTCTGCAGATTAGATCAACTTTCAGACTTAACCCGAGCTGGAAGGAATCTTATGGTTGTTCTTTTCTAAAATGAATGACTAAACCCGTGTTCTTTTTTTTTTTTTTAAGATTTTATTCATTTATTAACAACAGAGAGAAAGATCACAAGTAGGCAGAGATTCAGGAAGAGAGAGAGGGAGAAGCAGGCTCCCCGCTGAGCAGGGACCCCCCCCCCCAATGCGGGGCTCGATCCCAGGACTCTGAGATCATGACCTGAGCTAAAAGCAGAGGCTTTAACCCTTTGTGCCACCCAAGTGCCCCTAAACCCATGTTCTTTAAAGAAGGACACACATGTAATTAGCCTATTCTTTGCTCTTTTGTATCTGTCATTGTCTCTTTAGCTTCCTTTGTCCCCATGTCCCTCCCTCCAACACGTGGAGGCAGGAGGAGCCACAAACCAGAATCCCAGGTGGGGAGGCTGCTCAGCTCTCCTAGCCTGGGGTGAGCTGTGTCCTGCCCGGATGCAGACAGCCTCTCTTGACCATACTCTGGGGGGATCTGCTCAGGCCTGAGAGTGTTGATGGAGATCTGCCTGGCTCCCAGGCTTCCCTCCTTGTTCACTGCACTGCGTGGAGTGTTTCCTGGGGCAGATCAAGGGGTTGGCCCCTCCCTGCATGCACTCGTCCCACAGAGACCACTTCTCTTACTCCTCCTTCTTGAAGGGAGAGCTTGTGCACCTGCCACCAGGGTCTGATATCTGCAAGGCCTGGGAGGTGTGGGGAGGAGGTAAGGGTGTGCTTGACTCCTGTCTAGTACATACTTTGGGGGTATTTTATAGTCCAGGGCAGAAGGTCTGGTGAGAAGGGGGCCATGTAGGGTATGCTGGCAGATGTCTAGGGGCTGCCTAAAATTTGGGCCTCTGGGAAGCAGGCTTGGGGCAGGAAAGTGTAGAAGCTGCCCTTTCCCTCTCACAGCCACATCCCTTCCAGGCCCCAGGCTGCATCTGCCCTTGACATTTTGCTTCCCCAAAACAGCCCATTTGGATGCTTCCTCCTGTCACTGTTATCTTTTAATTTAAACTCCTGTTTCCTTCATGGTCACAGAAGGAGCTGAGGTCACGGAAGAAGAGTGGGCACAGCAGGGCCCATGGCTGCTCCAGGGAAAGAGGAGCTGGACGCTGGAGGCAAGTTGGTCTGTCCTCCTGGGTGCCCAGGCACTGGTGCAGCTGCAACCAAGCACTGGAAGTCAACCATGTGGCTGCCAGGGCTGAGTGGGCAATGCTGGCTTCTATGGGGCTCCAGGCTTGGCAGGAGGAGGCCGGACTCCTGGATCCACACTCCTGCCACTGTGCCATGTGGGCCCCAAACACAGGGTGGGGATCAAGCTCATCTGTGGCCCTGGCAAGTGTGGGCAGGGGATCCGCTGGCCAAGATGCTGCCTTTGGTTTGAGGTGCTGACTCGGTTGAGCTGGGGCACTTCCCTCCCTGACCACATGGGTACGAATGTCTTCAACAGGGCCCTGCACCCCATAAAGCTGGACGGGTGCAGCCTCCTCTGATGAAAATGTCAGAGCTGACTCAGTGGCTTGTGGCCCGACTCACAGCTCCTGTCTGACACTCCACTGAGGCTGTGCATCATTCACCCAAGCTCGTCATGGTTCCTTGAATGTGCCAGGATCTTTTGCCTCCCAGTTCTGCTCCTGCTGCTGCTCTCCCCGTGTACAAGGTCCTCCCTCATTCCCAGTGTAGCCCCGATGCTCTCCCTTCCCGGAGCCCATCCCCCACTGCCCCATGGGCCAGATTTCCTTCCTCCTCAGTGACCCAAGCCCTTTTTGTCCTTACAACTTGCTGAGTGGGGTTATGGTTCTTGCCTGAGTCTGTGTCCTGTGTGGCCCACAGTTTCTTGAGGGTGGAGACCACTTTCTCCAGTACTGAATCCTGTGCTGGTCCTTGCTTGCCTGCCTTGTATCCTACTGTGGGATCCCACGATGTGCTGCATTAAATGGGATTGAAGGTAGGCCAGCTCAAGGGGCAGGAGCTGCTGTTTCCTTGTATTTGCGGTAGGAGCAGGGTCGGGGGGGGGGGGTAGTGGCTCTGACTGCTGCGATCTGGTCCCTGATCTCACAAACAGCAAACTCCCTGCCGGGCACAGTGTGGGACTTTGGGTGGGGACAGGGGTCTTTTAGAGAGGTTCCAACCTGGCCTTTGAGAAAAAGTGCCAACACCAGGCACCAAATGCTGAAATTTGACAACAGCCGCGTCCCTAGGGTTCTAAGGCCACGAGAAGTAGAGCTAAGAGGGACAAGGGGCTGATTCAGAAGGGGAAATTAATTGAGTATTAGAAGGAAGGCTATGATTGATCCAAGGTCAAGCTATCATGAGGGAGTGTCAGGCAATGTTTGTGGGAACTTCAGGACCACTTGATGTAAAACCACCAAAGCAGCCCACATTTGTTGATCCTGAAGCCAGGTTTCCTGTCCCTTACTGGCATAGGTCCTGCTGCCCTATGGTCAGAAGACTGAGTCTGCCACTGGCCTCTGCCCAAGCTGGAAGGTTGTGGTGATGAGGGATGGAGTGACTGGCCCTGGAGGGCAGCTGGGGAAATCCCTGCTGAGTCAGTCATGGGCGCCCTCCCTGTCAGCAAGACTCCCTGCTCCCTCCCAATCCTGTCTGCCCAAGGGGACAGGTGTGAGATTCCTGAGTGACAAGAGACAGTCAGGGCTGCCCCAGCCTCGCTCCGCCCCCTTCACAGCCTTGGCCTGCTTGAGGAGGGAGGGTGTAGAATATTCCCCAACATCTGGCCTGGAGGCAGGTGGCCCAGGTGGTTGCTGGGGGAGGGGACTGGGATGACAAAACCAGTCAGAATTAATGACTGTTGCTGTTTATTGAGTTCTTTCTGTCCTCTGGGTCTTGTTGAAGTCCATTCTATGTGTTTTCTCAAATAATTCTGCAAGGCAGATTGATTGATTGATTTAAGGTTTTTTTTTTTTTTTTTTAAAGATTTTTATTTATTTGTCAGGGAGAGGGAGTGAGAGTACAAGTGGGGGGAGTGGCAGGCAGAGGGAGCAGGTTCTTCACTGAGCAGGGACCCTGATGTGGGACTTAATCCCAGGATGCTGGGATCACGACCTGAGCCAAAGGCAGACGCTTCACTGACTGAGCCACCCAGGTGTCCCTGCAAAGTGGATTTATTATGCACATTTCACAGACAGGAAATGGGAGAAATGACTTGCTCAAGATCATAGAGCCAGAGAGGGGTGAGGCTGTCTGACACCAAGGTCTGAAGTGAATAGTTTCTGGTGGTAAGTGGTGTTTTGTTTTGTCTTTAAAGATTTTGCTTATTTATTTGAGAGAGAGAGAGAATGAAAGAGGGAGAGAGTGAGACAACATGGGGCGGGGGGTTGAGGGGGGGGCAGGGCCAGAGGGAGAAGCAGACTTCCTGCTCAGCGGAGAGCCTGATGTGGGACTTGATCCTGGGACTCCAGGATCATGTCCTGAGCCGAAGGCAGACGCTTAACCAACTGAGCCACCCAGGTGCCCCTGCTGGTAGTCTTTGAATGGGGACTTCCTTTGTCTCTAAAAGGATCTGATCCCAGACTTTGAAGGACAGATACCAAGTTTTGGTCCTGGCTACCCTGGGATCGACCGAGCCAGTGCTCAGCTGTGGCCTTTCCTCCCAGGGCTCAGGGCAGAGCCCTTGACCATTCATGAGGCTCTCCCCGCAACATGTTCTCTTTGACTCTTCACAGCATCCTTGGAAAGTAGTTGTAATTCCCATTTCCCAGTTGGGGAAACTGAGGCCCGTGATGGGAAGCATCAAGTACAAGAGAGAAAAGAGTTGGGACCAAAACTTTGGCCTTGGCACCCTGTTGCCTCCCCTGCCTTCTCCTAGGCTGGGCTGCTGTGTGGGGTGTGGGGTGACTCAGGCAGGGCGTGTGGGTGGGCAGGCGCTGCAGCTACGGCTGGTGGGTGTAGCCTGCCTGACGCCTAGGGCGGTGGCCCAGCCAGTTCTGCCTCTGACGCCTCATTTCAACCCTCTCTCTGCCTAGGATGAGAGCCTCCCGCCGCCTCAGCCGCAGTCCCTCCGGGGGTCCCTGGGCCCAGGGCATGCGATGATCTCAGAGCAAAGGCAGCCACCATCACCCAGACCTCATCAGGGGAGTCCTCACCACACATGGCAGCCAGTGCTCTCCAAGGTCCTAGGGGGCCCCGGAGTGAGAACCCAAGGGGTCCTTTAGGTCGCATCTGCCCTTGCTGCTGACAGGCCTTGGGAGAGGGGTTGGGAAGAAGCTTGGATTTCTAGCAGGAGAAACAAAAAGTGAGGTGTGAGCTCTTGGCCTGGGGAGTAAGTGCAGAGCCCAGGTTCTGATGGACCCAAGAAACTTCCCTGAGGTTTGGAGATCTTGGGAGGGGGAACCTCCTAGAAGCAAAGGCAAGGCTCTTGTCACCACTAGTGGGCCCCGGGATGTGGCTCTCCAGTGCAGCAAAGTGAGGGGGGCGTTCGAGATGAAATGAGGTAGCCCAGAGCTTGAGAGAGACAAGGCCCAGGCACCTCCCAGAGGGGGAGCCCGCAGCTCCAGGGGTTCCCTGTGGGCCCCAGGCCTGGCCTGTCTCCCAGGAAAGGCCATTCAGTCAGTATCATGGCTTGGGAGCACTTCTCCGGTGAGGAAGGCCAAACCCAGGGAGGGAAGGCAAGGCAGTGAGAGAGTCCCACAGGTGAGAATCCCGAGTTTATGGGGTGACTCAGGGAGCTAATTATCACCACTAATTATAGCTCCAGCCCGGAGTTTTCTTGACCCTCTCCTGCCCCAGCTTCCCCATGGCTGCCCCAACTCATGGGCCCAGTGCTGGGAGGATGGAGCGGCTGGATGTCATGGGTGAGCGCTCTAGGGTCCTGGGGTCCTTTCAGCTCATTCATCAGAAGGGAAAACAGAGGCCCAGGGTAAGAGACATGCCCTCCACCCCCCTCCCAACCCCCTGCCTCAGTCTCGGTTTAGCTCGGCTTTTTTAGCCCTATCTGTCCATAGACCAGTCCTGGCTGAGGAAGGAGTTAAAGCCCACCCTTCCTAATCCTGTGACTGTGGATACAGTCAGGGACCTACATGCTCATGATTCTTTCTCGGTAGGAGACTTCATCTCTCTGACCTCAAGTTCCCTGCATTCCAAGGCCAAAGCCTTCCCCTGGATAACTCCTCCTCTCCCAGGGCTGCTGACTTTGGGGAGGGCAGCTGTCCCATTTCCAAACCTCACTGCCATCTGATAACGAACGGCTCTGGATACTTTTTCCAGGAAGCTTTCCTATCTGGGCCAGGATTACCAGTGGACCCAGCTCTACTCCGCCTAGCTAGGCTCTTCTTAGAGGAACTCTGTCCCTTGTTCCTATCTCCAGGACCCTGAGGGTGTTCTCTGAGGGCTGCTCAAGCTGAGGATGGCCCCCTGTTGACTGCAGAGTCACCTCTTATCCACGAACCCTTGGTCCTGTCCATCTTATCCTATATGGCCAGCCCACCCTTCTCCATGGGTGCTGGCATATACCGCCCCCACAGCGGCCTTCTGCCGGCTAGCTCGCACCTAGCTCTGTGTGCTAGTCTTCTTCATCCTTCATAGTCTGCGATCGCTAACATGTCTGTCTCCTGTGTAAACCCTCCCATGCCCGCTGCCCTTGGGACCAGCTACAACTCCTCACTGGTGTTTCAGGCCCTCATAACATGGCCCCCCCTGCTTTTGGAGCCTCTCACACCAGTGGTCCCCAGAACTCCCCGGGCTCTGCAGCCACACCAGCTCTTGCCACTTGCTATCTTTCTTGACCTGTGGTCTTTGCTCAGGCTGTCCCCTCTGCCCAGATTGTCCTTCCTCTACACAGAGACCTCTAAGGTCCCCTTAGAGTTCTCAAAAGACATGGGCAGAAGAGCTGCTGTCCCCAGTGGGAACCCTGACATCCTGCAGTAGAAGAGGCCAGCAGAGATCACCCCCACCAAGAAGAGGTAGGACGGGCAGGCTTCGGCACTGTGTTGTGAGGGCACAAGAGGGATTCTGATGCCCATCCTCAGGCAGCCCTTGCCTGGGGTTGACACAAGACTCTGTCTCATCTGGGGTGACCTGGTATCCAGCTAGGTATAAATGGGGGGAAGGTGGGGAAACAGCCCTACATATTCAGGGACTGAGCTAGAGAAGCCATTCTCAATGGGAATAATCAGGGAGACCTCCTTGAAGGGATCAGAGGTGCTGAGGCAGTAATATTCAGGAGGGCTTCTCGGGGAGGCAAGGGATCCCTGGAGCCATCCTTGAGACAAGGAGTAGAAAGAGGCATGGACATTCCAGGCAACCCGGATCCCCAAATGAATGCTTTTTTCACATACGCCAACTGCTTTCCCCTCCCATCCACTTCCCATCCAGGGTGTTCAAGCTCTTAAACACCACCTGTGTAACGGGCAAGAAGCAAAGGCATCTCCTCATAGGGTGATGGTTTGCTGGGGTTGTCCGCAAGCAGTTGGCATCCTGCACACACGTGCTGATGGTGTTTTTGTTACTTGGAGCTCCATCTTCATCACGGTCATTGTTATTGTCACTCCAAGGGGCCCCTGGGAGCTGACTAGGACTGGGATGGTTACAACTACTTCCCAGCTGGGGATGTGGAGGAAGCAAAGCGCGGGAGTGTTTCTTCAGGGTCATCTCTGGCGCCTGAGCTGCTTCCGTGGCAGTTGCCCAACACCTTTCAGCCCAAATGGCCCTCCTCACCACAAGCTGTGTCTTCACTGGACCTTGGTGGCCCGGATGTGATTTAGCTTCTTTGCCCTGCCTCCTCTGGCCCCAGCCCCAGCCCCTGCTTTGGCCAGAGGTGAGAATGGTGATTTCCCTTCTGTCTGTTGTTTTTGAGTAATAATTACTGAAGTTTTCTGTGCACCAGGGCCCAGGCTGGGGAGGCTGAGACACAGAGAGAAAGAATACCCATCGCTACTCACAGTCTGGTGAGAAGGGCACCCAGAAGAATGTGAGATGTGTCCCAACTTCTGAGAAGGGATCTGAGAAGACTGTGGGCCTTCTCAGGGCACTTCCTGGATGAGTTGGTTTAACGTGGGTAATGGCAGGTGGAGAGGAAGGTCAGCGGCATCCCCAGATGGAGGCTTGGGGCAGGGACCAGTGAGGAAATGTGTAACTGAAGTGCTGGATGGGTGTTAGAATCTTGGAGAACATGAGTCCCATGGGGGGCTGGGTCTTTGGAGGTTGGTTTAAAGAGTTCGGATAAATCTGAGGGCAGTCAGGAGCCACAGAGGGTTTTTATGTGAGATAGAGGGCATGGTGACATTTGCATTTTGGAAAGGATAGTCTGGGCGATCTATGTGGATGATGGATTAGAGGGGAGACTGGGAGCAAGAAGATGACAAGGAGGCTCTTGGGAAGCTTGAGTGACAGCTGGTAAGGTCTGAACCTGGGTGACCAGGGATGGGCAAGAGGGGGTCAGGTCAGAAATTTATCAGGATCATGGGGTCTGCAGGATCAACTATGAGAAGGGAGGGACAAGGGAAAACAAGAGACATCCCCTTCATTTGATGGGAGGGTTGATGGGGCCATCTCTGACATGAGCACGTCAGAGGAGGAGCAAGATGAGGAGGTTCAGGTGTGAATGTTGTCTGAGAAGTGCCCGAGGAACGTTCAGGTGGAGGCTCCATCCTGGAGTGCAGGAGAGAAAACTGGGCAGACGTGGGGCTATGGGGGCAGCCTTAGTTGTCTAGATAAGGGCAGAGATTCCAGATCCAAGCCATGAAGCACCACCCTCCTGCCTCTCTTTCCCTTTCCCTGACTTCTCCCATTCCTAGGGGAGCTTTGGACCTCAAGGAAAGATGGTGAACACGGCTTCAGGAAAATCCCAGGATCTTCCCACAGTCAAGCTCCTTTTATGAGACCATCCTTGTTCATGAACTTAGCCTCATACTCAGCTCTACCTCACACAGCCAATGGCCTGGGTGTGAGATGTGAACTTCATCTCATGAAGCAGTAGCACCTTCTACCCAAGGCGCTCCTTGTGGACCCTCAAGTGCCTACTTCTCCCTGAAGGTTTGAGCATCTCCCTCAAAACTGAGTATAGGACTCAGCCTAGATAGGAAAGGAAAAGAAAAGAAAAAAATTCAATGTAAATAAAGAAGGCCAGTCTGACCAGTAAGGAAATCTGTAGTAATGGTGGGACTGAAGATACCAAGTAATCAAAGTAGGGAGAGATTTTTGGACTCGGAGCTTTTCCTGAGCCATCATGCTATTTCTCATGAGCAGCTGCCACTGTGGCGTCTTTCCTGAATCCTGAGCAAGGCAAATGCCCTGAGGTAGACATGGGCTGATGAAGGTTATGGAGGAGCTGGCCTTTTGGAGATAAGAGCACTTGGACAATTTTGCGTACAAAGTAGCTGGTCACACAGCCTCCTTCCCAGCCCCGGGGATCCTCAGGGATAGTTCACCATCTTCAAAGGGACAGAAATGAAGGAGAGATGGTGGAGAGCTATGTGCTCACCTGAGTTAACAACACTCGTGAGGTGTCCTTTGGTCTGGATCAAAGGTAGGAATAAACAAACGGCATATGCTGCGGGTTAGAAGCCAGGCTGTCACATGGCCAAGACATCACCATCTGTCACTGTGGCAGGTGAGATGTGGTATGTGCAGTGGCAATTAGGGCGTGTGTGGGATGGACTGTCATGGTCTACAGCTCCTTGTCCCAGGAATTGGGTCCTTGCTCACGGTCAGGGATCTCTTTCCAGTCTGACTTTCACCACTCTCCTTCCTAGCCACTGAAGACTTCCTCTGACATAGTCCTCACCTTCTGCCGTAGAAGCTTTTCTTCTACCTGCTCTCCCTGCTTCTGGGGATTTTCCCTTGTCTCGGAGGACAAGGTTCCTGGAAGGGTCATCTCTTCCTTCCCTGTTTCCCACATTTCCTACATGGAGCATATTAGTAGATTTTGAGTTAAGTAGGTAGGTCGGTGCAAGAGAGACGGAGTGGGTGAACTGATGAGTAAGTGTCCTGGGGGCTCAGCACAAATGAGGACACTTCATGGTAAGATGAGGATACATTTCCTCCACTCCCTCTGTCCCTTTGGTTTCCAGGCCTGGAATAGATAGATGCTGCCATGATTTGGTTTTTGGTCCACCCTGGGGCCCCCCTATGGACTCTGGGAGGAGACCTTGAGAAGGAGAGGAGTTGGAGGAAAGGCAAAGGACCCTTCCTCAACTTCTTGGGAAAGACTGAGAAAAAGATGAGAGCTTTGGGCAACAGAAAGCCCAGTAGGAGTCACCTGAGGTTTATATTCGTTTGTCTGTCTATTGGGTCATTCAGCCACCTCCGTATCTATCCACCAATCTGCCCACCCAATTACTCATCCCTTAGCCTTTCATGCATCCATCCAGCCTTCTAACCATCTTATTCATCCATCCAACTTATCTGTCCATCTATCTGATGAGCCATTTTCCCTTCCTTTTACACATTATCTATCCATTTTCTACTCCCCTCTTCAGTTAAGTCTTCCAGGTGTCGGAACAAGTATTGGGTTCTGGAGAATTAAGGACACTGCAAGTGTATTTCCTCCCACTGAGGATCTTACAGTTGAATGTCGGTGTGTTGTCTGGAGCAGGGAAAGCAATGACCTCATTGTGCTACGCCCTGGTCCCTGGTCCAATCCTTGGGACCAGTTCTGACCAGTTCACCAGAACAATAGCTCTTCAAATGGATTTTTGCTCATTTGTGCACCATCTAATTCCCATCTCCTAGAACAGTGTTGGGCATACGGTAGGTGCTCAATAAACATTTGTTGAGTAGATGTACTACCAAGGAGACTAGACAAGTAAGAATAGCTTTAGGGTGGCATTTTTGGGGCACTTCAGGGATGCTGGAGTGGTGATCCAACTGGATGACCTCTGATGCCCACTTTAGCTACACAGTCCATTTGTGGATGATTTAGAGCAGTCCTGGCTGCAGAGTCCAGATCATCTGGCCCAACCACTCTCCATCCTTGGGTCACACAGGAGGCAGAGGCTGAGGCAAAGCCAGACTAGAACCCAGGTTTTGGGCTCCCAGTCAGGGGTGTACTTCTCTTTTGGAAGAAGGATTTGATTTTAGTTCAGATCAGAAAGTTCCTCTTGATAGGCGGAAGACAGGAGGGTGAGGGCCAATGTGCCAGTCAGTGCCGCCTCCCCACCCCAATTATGCCCCAGTTCTGGATTGGTTCTGAGCCTTCCAGTCTCGTCTGTTTCTGGAGGACAGGAGAGGGAGCCCCGGGTCTTGCCTGGGAAAGTCCCAGAAGACCCTAGAAGACCCTGGAATACCCAGGACTCGCTCATGCCTGCCCATCCAGGGAAGTGGCTATGTTGGGCAGTGTCCACTTTCAGCTAATCCCTAGAACCAGTTTGGC
This sequence comes from Mustela putorius furo, assembly GCF_011764305.1. Lineage (NCBI taxonomy): Eukaryota > Metazoa > Chordata > Mammalia > Carnivora > Mustelidae > Mustela > Mustela putorius. The sequence goes on along the minus strand of NW_025421501.1, from coordinate 4,250,308 downwards.
TGGAAGAAGGTCCAGAGCGCCGAGAGGAGAGCAGCACGGATAATGGTATAAACTGTGAGCCTGGAATCACGAGTCAGTTCTCTGACCAACGTGGCTTCTATCCTTGGGGTAAAAGGATATCCATCGTGATCTGCTGCTCCATCCTGGGCCTTAGTTCCCTCATTTACAGAATGGGGCCACAATCCTTTCCCTGCTACCTTCTGAACTTGACATGGCTGGAACTGTACTTTAGCAGCTCTTCTGTGGTCTTACGAGAAAGGGAGGGGGCATGTCGATCCTCCTGGGCGTGGGAAGGAAACAGGCAGCAAAAGCACTTAGGAGAAAGAGCAGCTGGTGGTCAGGAGGCCACTCTCCCAGGCAAGGTCACAGGGCCAGCAGCAGGTACGTGGCAGCAGCCACGGGGTGGCGGGTATCGCAGCAACCGGCCCTTGTCCTGGTGCTCATCATCCTGGTTGTCATGGGAGGGCTTGTCCCTGAGTGTGTGATTGTGGGTTCTGTGAGCATGCGTGTCTCTGTTTGTGGGTGTCTGGCTCAGGAGTCATATCTTGGATGTGTGTCTCGCCTCTGAGCGGCCAGTGAGTCTGTCCCCTTCCCTGGGGCTTAGTCAGGTCACAGACCCTGGGCCCACAACTCTCTTCCAGGCCTGGGAGAAAGTGTGCCCTTCACTTGCCCTCTACTTCTCCTCATGTCCACTGTCCAAAGTGGTCTCCTGAGTTTTCCTTCTTGACGAGGATTCTTAGTCTTGTCCCCTGAACTTTTACGTGCTCTCTTAGCTCTAGGTCTGTTTTCTGTGCTGACACAACTGTATAAGAGATGATCGAAGGGGGTCGAATATGCCCTGGCAGCCAGGAAAGGCCTTTGTCGATGTCAGCATCGAGGGACTGCCTCCTGGAAGGGCTCTTCTTCAGACCTGAGGCCAGAGGGGCTATTGCAGGAGATGACGGGGAATTGTAGCTCTTGTAATCATGTCCCCCATCTCTGGTGAGTCCTCGCACCTGGAGGAAGCTGCAGACAGGAAAGTCCCCCTCAGATGCTAGGCCACCCCAGCAGAGACCCCTGGGCTCGTCTCCCGGTATTTTTAGTGACAAGAGTCACCCAGACCCAGCTTCGAATCCAAGCTCTGCCACCTGCTTGCTGTGTGAGCTTGGGCAAGTAGCTTCACCTCAGAGCCTCCACATGCCCACCTGTCAAGCGTGGATAATTGAGATGGTACCCATTTGAGAGGGCAGCTGCATGGCTTGAGCGAAGCCATGAGGGATGGAGCCTAGTGTGGAGCCAGCCAAGAGTGAGTGTGCTATGTGGCAGGTCACTCTCAGGGTGGAGGGCATGTGGGTGGACAGTCCCTGTCCCGCTCTAATGGCCTTGTTTGGGTGTCCCCATAGTGCACACTTTCTTCCTGGAGATAGAAGGGTTCGATCCCAACCCCAATGTCTCCAAGACTTCTCCCCCGGTCTTCTCCAAGCCTATGGACTCCAACATCCGGCAGTGGTGAGTACTGGCCCCCATGCCTGCCCCTACTCCACTCCAGTACGGGCAGTGACTCACCCGAGGCTTAATGGCCAGGCCTGGTTGTCTCTCTCTTTTAAACTTGTCTCTCTCTCTTCCTTCCCCACTCCCCCACAGCCTCTCTGGGAACTGTGATGACATGGACTCACCACAGTCTCCTCAGGACGATGTGACAGAGACCCTGTCCAATCCCAACAGCCCCAGGTAAGCCTGGCCATTCCCTTCCACCCTCTGTGTCCACCAGGTGGGCGACAGAGGCACGGTTATCACAACCCAGGGAAGAGAAAGCAGTCTCCATTCCTGGGGCTGGGACAAATGTCTGGGCCCATGGCTGTGGCATGTAGGAATTTTTTTTTTTGTGGGGGGGAGAATTACATTTCATAAACTCTAAGAAGTATTACCCATTCAGACAACAGTCTGCAGCAGAGCGAGAACTGTAACACAATCCCATACAAGTGAATTAAAAATACATGCACCCAAACCATGAAACACCATGTGCATTTTGCAAGAACACATACAAAAAAAAAAAAAATACGCATTGCCATGGTTAACTCTTTGGAGTGTGGGGGCAGGGAGAGACAGAGTTTAAGAATTCAAACACTGCCAAAGATAAAAGTGGGATTTTCCTTCCTTTCATCTCATATTTTTTAAGATAATCACTATTATTTGTCCTTTCTAGTCATCTTTGCTATGTGTACCCAGATATATAGTTTGAAAAACTGTGATTGCATTTGGATTAGGACGGAAGCCTGGAGGGGGCAACACGGATGCCACGGCCCCGGGGCGCTGATGGAAGACGTCTGGGGCCTGGTGACTGGCTGTGGAGCTGCGGCTGTGCTGTCTGGGGCCATGGACCCGGCTGTGGTGCAGCTCTGTGCAGGCACAGCGGCCCTGGCAGGAGGAGGGGGAGAGTAGGTTGGTGGCACCCTTGTGGTGAACTGGAGATACTTTCTGGCCTCAGTGCAAACCTGGCCAAGGAAGAGCAGAGGCGGAGGAAGAAGCGGCTGAAGCAGCGCATCTTTGCAGCCGTGTCAGAGGGCTGCGTGGAGGAGCTGCTGGAGCTGCTGGGGGAGCTGCAGGAACTTTGCAAACGGCGTCGTGGCCTGGACGTGGCTGGTCAGTGCCTGGCTCTAGCAGAGAGAGTGTGGGGCTGGGGGCTTGCCTCCTGCTGTCCACCTTTCCCCACAACAACCCATGAGGGGGGCATGTGAGGAGCCCAGAAGGTTGGGCTGGGGACTTTGAACCTGACTCTGAGGGCATTGGGGAGCCACAGAAGGGCTTAGACAGGCGAAGGTCATGTCTGGCTACTGCATGGAGGGCGGGTGTAAAACTGGAGAAGGGCACTATTCAGGCAATGCGGGATCACAGCAGCAGATCCGGGGGAAGGTGACCAGCTCCTCAGCAGGGGAACTGGTCTGGAGCCAAGGACAAAGGGAGTGAGAGAAAGGGAGCGTTCCCAGGTAGTGCCTTTGGCGACTTGCTGGCTGGTGGGGCCCACGTTGTCTGGGGGACTGGGAATAGCTTGTTAGAGGGAGGTGATAAGCTTTATTTGCAGGCTGCCAGGAGGTGGCAGGCTGGAGATTTCGGGCGTCAGCACTGAGGCGGACAGTGGGAAGACATGCAGTGGGTGAGATTTCCCCCTCCAACTAGCAGGTGCAGAAGGCAGAGAGCAGAAGGCCTCACATAAGGCTTTCGGGGGCCTCACGGGGGCAAGAGTTGGAGAGGGAGGAGGGGAGCAGGTAGCACAGGCTCCAGGAGGCCAGTGGAGGGCACAGCATGGGTGTCTCAGGATCGGAGACTGCAGCCCCCACATCCTGGCCCCCCCCTCTCAGGGCTGGGAGGCCTGGAGGCAGCCAGGGCCCCTCCCGCGGCTCACCCCATGACCCTGCCTGCAGACTTCCTCATGCACAAGCTGACGGCCTCTGACACGGGGAAGACCTGCCTGATGAAGGCCTTGTTAAACATCAACCCCAACACCAAGGAGATTGTGCGGATCCTGCTGGCTTTCGCGGAGGAGAATGACATCCTGGACAGGTTCATCAACGCTGCATACACAGAGGAGGCCTACGAAGGTATGCTACTTGTGGGAAGTGCCATGTGGACATGGGGTGGGGTGGGAACCAAGCCATGCGGAGCCCCCCACTGTCCCTGTGGACCCAAAGCACGCAGCGGGCTTCAGTTCCACATAGCAGGCCCTCCCCGCCTTCATCCTTGGTTCTGTAGAGCGATTCGAGTGCCCACCACAGGCCAGGCAGGCCTTGTTTTCAGCACTGGGGTGCAGTGACGAACAAGACAGATGCAGGCCACTGCTTTAAATAAAGTGATTTTAGATGGAAAATGCTAGGAAGATGATCTGAAGTGACTGGGTATGGGCAGCTTTAGAGCGGGTCCGCAGGGAGGGAACATTTGACCTGAGGCTGGCATGACTGGGAGCAGGGCAAGGGCTGAAGCCCGAGATGGGAACGAGTTTGGCCTATCAGGGCAATGGGAAGCCGGCCAGAGATGCTGTCGGATAGCTGGGCGAGGCCCACACACCTGTCAGACTCACCATCATCATTATCACTCATTTGGGTCTCAATTTTGTGGCTTCTCTGTTAAGTGGACTAGAAAGGGGCAGAAGACCAAATTTGGGATAATGTTTCCCTGCCCAGCAGATCTGTTGTGAACAATCAGTAAGGTATGCCCTCACTGGAGTTTTTGGACTCAGTAAACATCCTGTTCATCTCTAATAAGGTGCAAACATGATGAGCTCAGGAATGACCAGATGCTGTCTTGCTGACATGCCAAGGGGTGCTGAACATGGCTCTTTGCAGGAGATGGTCTGTCTTGGGCCCTCAACGTTTCTCATGGGAAAAAGTCATTTTTAAATATTTATTTATTTATACTCCAGACGTTCACAAGCATTTTTGCTATATTCAAGAAAAAGTAAAGGATTGTGAAAACTAACACCGTTCCTTGGAAGAGAGGGAATCCAGGGAAGATGGCTACAGCTGAGTGCTGAACTGCACGCTGAGCTCCCTGGTAGCCAAAGGAAAGAGAGAAACTAGATGAGCTGTGTATAATGTTTTCAGCCTGTCACTAGGGAGCTGATACTAGTCCTTAGCCAAAGAGTTTTAGGTCAGTGCCTCAAGCTTGCCTGTCTTGATTCTTCCCCCCTTTCAGTCCCTTTCTCTCCCCTTCTTTCTTCTTGTCAGTATATAGAGACTTACACCTCTTTCTAGAAGCATGTTCTAGAAATCCCTTGAGGCCAGGGATGGAGTCTGTCTTGCCCATAGTGAATTCCCTGGGCCCCTTGGGGTCTCATATAAGAGGTCCGTAATAAACGGTTTTTGAATGAGTGAATAAATGAAGGTTACTATTAAGGCGTTGCTGTCCTGGCTGCAATTTCTTTTTTCTTTCTTAGCCTTCCCTGATCACTTCCTTCTTTCATGACTTTGTCTTTTGCTGGTGGCCTTGTTGGGGGCTGTGAGCACTCTCTCTGCATGGTGGGAAGAGCCATTTATTTCTGACTTCTCAGAAGCCAACTCCGCATTCTTCTCTCTGATGGTATCTGCTCATACCTTCCCTCTAGTGTCTGGGTGGGTGCTCCCCGCCACTGGGGGCTGAGGGGCTACAACACCATGCGGAGTGGGAGTCATTTTTCCTCACTTTGGGCACGTTACTTTGCCTTTCTGAGTCTCGTTCCTCCATCTGTCAGGGGCTAATATTTCCTTCCTATGCTGCTAAGAGGATCCAAAAGCAACTTTTAAAATATTATTTTTAACATTTTGTTAAAGGCCTTCAGAAATTTGCCTTTTTTAAAGCAATGTATTCAACTAAAAATTATTATTAAAAATTTTAAACATGCATTTGAGATTAATATAATGAGTGATTTTATATCCATCAATATATCCATTCTACATAATTATTTTAATTACATAAATAACACATGAATAGAGTTTCATTGTAAAACATTCAAATAAAAAGAAAGAAATATGGCAGCAGAAATAAAGTAGCCAACAGGAGGGTTTGGAAGATAGAGTCAAGGAAACCTTTGTGAAAGGAAATAAATAAATAAATAATAGATAGATAAATAAATAAATAAATAAGGTATGCAAAAGAGGACATAAAAAAAAATAAGGATAGCAAAAGATCTACGTAGGAAGCCCAACAGAAGAAATACAGAATAGAGAAAATGGAAGGGTGTCCATGGTCAAAGGAGTTATACACAAATATTTTCCAGACCTGAAGGACCTACATCCAGATTTTAAAAACCCATTAAGGCACTCCTAGGTGGCTCAGTCAGTTAAGCAACTGACATCTGCTCAGGTCTTGACCTCAGGGTCATGAGATCAAGTCCCACATTGGGCTCTAGGCTCAGCAGGGAGTCTGCTGGAGAGTCTCTCTGTCCCTCTGCCCCTCTCCCTGCACACACTCTAAATCAATCAATCAATCAATCAATCAATAAAATCTTTTTTAAAATTTAAAAATAAATAAATACCCTTAGAACATAAAAAAATTCAAGTATTTAATTAAGTTAAAACAAACCCCTTTGCCCGTTTTTCCAGTCTCCTCTCTAGAAATAATTATGTTCTGTACACCTTGAGGACTTTCCTAGGCTTTTTACACATGTGTACATGTGAACATAGAAACATGTTTGTTTATTCATGTATCTATTTAACATAGAACAATAGTATACTGTTTGTATTGTTTTAAACCTTGCATTTTTTTTTTTAAACTCTATGCCTTAGACACTTTCTCATCCCAGAATATGCAGTCGGCCTCCTTTTTTCCTGCCTAGTCTGAGTGTGGCTATCCTGTGGCTAATTTCTGTATTCTCCTGTTGATTGATTTATATATATTTTTTTTTCTTCAATTTTCACTATGAAAATATCACAGTACATATTCTTGCCTATGACCCCATGCTCAGTGCACACGTTTTAGGAAAATTTTGAATTGGATTTTCTGTGTTCAAAGGCATGCACATTAAAATTTGTAATGATAATTGTCAGATTTACTTCTAAAAGATACTAGTTTATTCTCCTCGAAATACCAAGTATTCATTCCCTCATTCTCTCACCTTTCACTAATACTGGAAATTATTTTTTTTTTGTTTGGTTCTGCTTTGTTTTTTGTTTTGTTTTGCTAGTCAGTGAAAAGTAGAAAAGTGTTAACTTGCTAGATTCTAACTTCATTTTCTCAATTATCAGTGATTCCAATCACGTTTCACTTTCTTTTTTGGCCATGCGTATTTTCTTCTCTGTGAGGTGTTTGTTAATTTTTTCTCAGTTTTCTTTTAAGTTGTCTGTTGATTTGTAAGTGGTCTTAATATATTAGGAACTTTACAAAACCTACTGTCTATTTATGTCTCAGATATTTTCCCCAGCCTATCACTTGCCTTTTAACTTTCTTTACTTTGTCTTCTGAATTACGGAAACCTTAAATTTTTTTCTTTGTGAGCTGACATGTTAGTTTTTTCTTTGTGGTTGTTTCTGCATTTTGGGGTTTTGCTTAAGAAGTTCTTCCTTATGAAAAGATTAGTTATCAATGAATTTTTGGTTTTTTTTAAACGCCTACTTCTTTAATCCACCAGGAATTTATTTTTGTATATGGAATGGTGGCAGCTCTTTGGAAAATGCTGTTTCTGGTGGGACATTCCTAGACCTATCCCCTGCCCCAGCCTTTCAGAGCCTTCGATCTGGAGAGTCCACAGACTCCACCATCTGGGTTAATGTCCCTCCAGCCCCTTCCCGCTGCTTTCTCCTGTTCTGTTCCTCAGTCATTGTGGCACCACTCTCCCAGCTCCTAGGCCAGTCATTCTTTCTTTCCCAGCCCCCCACAGGCCATTCTGAGGACACTTTCTCCCATGGGTCTCTGGCTCTCATCATCTCTTTCTCCACTGAAGTGGCGGTTCCTGCCAAGTCTGGGCTCCTTCTAATGCATCCTCCAATTTTGCATCTAGAGTGATCCGAAAATACACATGTACAAAATTCAAAACTCTGGTCGTGTCCCTTGCCTGCTTCAATGACTTGTGACTTCCCACAGCACTTAGGATAAAGTTCTAACCTGGCTTATGCAGTCTCGATTGCCCCCCACCCGCCCCTCCCCGCCCCTCTCCGCCCCGCCCCGCCCCAGGTCCCCCAGCCCTTGCGACTCCCAGTATGGTAGCACTGAAGTCTCACTGGAGCATGGAGCAGGAAGGCAGCTAGTGTTTTGCTGTCGCTCGGCGGGGAGTTTGGGGGCCAGGGAGGGTCTGTCCCCCAGGGCCCAGCCGCTGAGCGCCCCCTTCCTCCTTCCCCACTCCGTTCGCAGGGCAGACGGCGCTGAACGTCGCCATCGAGCGGCGGCAGGGAGACCTCACAGCGCTGCTCATCGCCGCGGGCGCCGACGTCAACGCCCACGCCAGGGGGGTCTTCTTCAACCCCAAGTACCTACACGAGGGCTTCTACTTTGGTGGGTGCTGCCCGCCCCTTCCGGCCTTCCCGACCCACCCCCGTCCCCGTAGGTGCTGGTGGGCTGGCCTGGAGCCCCCACTGCCGGTTTCTGCCCGCTCGGCACGTGGACCAGTGGACCCGCCCCAGGCCCAGAGGGACAGTGCCCGGGGTGGCCGCTGGGATAGAGCCTTCTGAACTGGGGGAGGGGGCGCGAGTGGGCACCCGCGTGAGCAGACTCAGCTTTGCCTCTGCCCTTGCGCCCAATGCTTTCCAGGACTGCAAACACGCAGTCAAGAGTCAGAGAGGAAGATTCCCTGACTGACAAATGAGGGAGTTCAAAAGGAATTGGGGTTAGGATACTCTGGGTAGAAAAAAAAGATTGTAATGCATAATTTAGATATAGTGAAATTCACCCGTTTTAATGGATAGTTCTGTTCAGCCCCACAAATGTATACAGTTGACTAACCACCACCATGAGGGCAGGGTATAAATAGTCCCAGCACACCAGAAACTTTGCCCCCACAAATTTGTCAACCCTTTTACCCACTCCAGCCCTTGGCTGCAACCACTGACCTGTTTACTCTTCTGGGTGTTTTTTTGTTTCTTTGGTTGGTATTTATCTGTAGGACTAGCTGGGTCTGAGCAGCCATGAGGACAGGGTCTTATACAGTCCATTGTCCAACATTAGACCCTGTTGGAACCAGTGTTGGGAAATGTCTGTCAGGTGGGATGAAGAGAGGGAACAGAATGGAGATTGAAAGGGAAACAGTTGGAGACCTCCTGTCCGGTCCTAGTTCCATCCCAGGTTTACTGTGTGACCATGTATGAGTCACCTGCCTTCTCTTTTCTTAAAAAACGTTTATTGATCACTTACTATACACACCTGGCACCGTTGTAGGTGTTTGAAATGTATCGGTGAATGAAACAAAGATTCCCATCCTCATGGAACTTATGTTCTAGACTGGAGGAAAATGATCAATAATAAACATAATAAATAACACTATGTAATATCTTAGAAAATGATAAGTGCTATGAAAATATAAAAAAGAAGTCAGGGAAAGGGGGTCAGGAGTTCCAGGGCAGGGAAGTGGATTTCAATTTTTAAATAGTGCAGTTAGGGTGACTCATTAAAAAGGTGATGTTTGAGTGAAGACTTGGTAGAAGTGTGGAGATGCCCAAGGCAGATGCTGAGAAACAGTACTACAAGCGAGGGGAACAGCCTGTGCAAAGGCCCTGAGGTAGGAAAAAATGCCTTGGCATGTTCTAGGAAGAGGACGAAGGCCACTGTGGACAGAGAGGAGTGAGTGGGGTAAGAGAGGAGGTGATGTCTGAACATGCAGGGCCTGTGGGCTTTTGCTGGAAACCGGGCTTTTATTCTGGGTGAGGTGAGTCTTTTGTGTCACTAGGATCAGTCTGGCTGCTATGCTGGGGATAGTGATGGAGGCCTGGGATGTTAGTAGGGAGATCAGTTAGGAGGTAATGGTGGTGATCCAGCTTTGGTCTCCTCCTCTTCCCATACAAGGCAGAAGGTGGGGGGAATTACAGGGAAGCTTGGGTGTCAGTCCTACTGAGGACGTGGGCCTCAGTCCTAGGGCTTGCGGAAACCAGGCACGTCTAGGAGAGAACTGAGGTCCAGTGCTCCCTACTGCCCCAGGCGAGACCCCACTGGCTCTGGCGGCGTGTACCAACCAGCCTGAGATTGTGCAGCTGCTGATGGAGAATGAGCAGACGGACATCACCTCGCAGGACTCACGGGGAAACAACATCCTACACGCGTTGGTGACAGTGGCTGAGGACTTCAAGACACAGAATGACTTTGTGAAGCGCATGTACGACATGATCCTGCTGAGGAGCGGGACGTGGGAGCTGGAGACCATGCACAACAAGGACGGGCTCACGCCACTGCAGCTGGCTGCCAAGATGGGCAAGGCCGAGGTAGGGCCCAGGGTGGGGGACGGGAAGGAGGGCAGGGAGGCTCCTGGCCGGTGCTTTGGCCTTTCTGGGGACCACACAGATTGTACCATGGCCTGGGAAAGGTCAGCCTAAAGTCTAGGAAGTACATTTGTGGCCTGGGGTGGGTTTGTTCTGAGTGACCACACAGAAATATGTCACATGGGAGCCCCCTCTGGACTTTAGTCCCTGACACTCTGTTTCTATGCCCTGCTCTGGGACTCCCATCTGGGGTCAGAGTGGGGGAACTTGAAGGCTGTGGTGACGTGGGACCTCACAGGCTTTGTGGCTGAGGATTCCTGTGTGGTGAGGCAGGCACACAAGCCAAAGCTATGTCTGAAGACCCTCAGGGCCTTCAGCCTCTCTCAGGAGGCTAGGAGCCCCAGAATGCCGGCTCTGCCTCCAGAGCCAGTGAGCTGCCTGAGTCTGGAGAGACCTCTCTCTGTCTGTCATGTTGAAACTCTGAGCCAGGTCCCCAGCAGGAAGTGTGGTGGTTTGTGGCCCTTTGTGCCCTGTGTGGAGTGGCTGAGGAGCTCAAGGCTTAACCTTGGTGAAGACTTGGGTTGAGGCGGGCTCCCATCGCTGTGGGTGCCTGGAGTCACAGCTGGGTCTGAGATCAAGGTCAGGACTCAGGTGGGCCCGAGGGTAAGGCCCGGCGTAGCTTGCTCTTCAGCCTCCATGTGTCCAAGCCCTAGGAGTGGCCTGAGGCTCCTGGGAGGCTGTGAGAGGACTGGGTGGGTGCAGGGGGCTATTGAACAATCACAGCTGTGTCCGCCTCAGGGCAGCTGACAGGGGAGGCGGGGGCCTTGAGGGCCTTGGGCCCAGTGTCAGTGGTCAGGGCTGGGGCCCACAAGGGACCTTTTCATTCTCTTGTGGTGGAAGGAAGGGTTGGAGATTGGCTTTGACAAAGGAGAAATTGTGTGTCTTCCCACCCTCCCTACCGTCTCCTACCCTCCCCCAGGAACACGGTTTGTGGGGGGCTTTGAAGAGAGTCAGATGAGGGTTGCATGCAGAGCTTCCTGATAGCTGCTGTGGCATGTGCTGTGGTGCTTGGAGTGTGGCCCCGTGACCTTTTGACTCTCTGGGGGATAATGTGCTCCCCCGTGGCCAGTCCTGGGGAAGGGACACCCCCATTCCTGGCCCTCTCTCTTCTTCATTCAGTGTTCTTTGGAAAACCTTTCTGGATGCTGCCCAAGTTGGCCACTATGCTGGGAGTGGAAGGTGCAGAGATGCTTAGACACAGACTCTGTTCCTTGGGGCTCTTTGAGGCTGGGGCCCAGGATGGGGAGACTGGCCCTGTGTCTGGAGGCTCTCTGCCTGGACTATGAGGACAAGGCTCCCATATGAGATGAGATGGGAACTCCACTGGGTGGTGTGAAACCAGGGCTCTGACACCGTTCTCCCCAACAGAACCCTCTTCCTGGGTCTTGGTTTGGTGCCCCAGGAAGCTCCGGCCCCAGTTTTGGAAAGGAGTGAACTGGAGAGCAGTGGCTCTCCACCTTGCCTGCACTTTGGAACTGCCCATGGAGCTTTACAAAACATAGATATCTGGGTCCCACCTACAGAGCTTTGGACTGAATTAGTCAGTGCTGTGGGATTGTCGAGTGTCCCTAAGTGACTCTACTGTGCACCAGAGTTTGAGGGTCACCTGGAGAGTGGATTTCTCAGGCCTCTCTGCCAGGCTGGCATCTTGTATGGCCCACAGTGAGCCTCAGCTGGAATGGTCTTGACCAGGCTAGGGAAGCTGGAAAAACTTCTAGTTTCTTCTCCCATCCAGGTCAAATAGAAATTATTTCTCAAAATTGTCAGTTCTCAGATGCTTCACTGAATGGGGTCCCCAACTGGTAGAAGGTTTTATGATCTTACTGTGCAGCTTTCTGCACCCTGCAAAGGGCCTCCGCACCTTTTGTCCCTTGTATTCTCCGTCCCTGGTGAACTAGGCAGAGCAGTGAGGTTCACACGGGTTCTGCAGTAGAAGCCGAGCTGGGGGCTTACGGTGGGAGGTGCAGAGGGGGGCTCAATCCATCCAGGTGGGAACATCTTCCCAGCCCTGTTCAATGGCTGTTCCTCTTTCTGTCCCCAGATCTTGAAGTATATCCTCAGTCGTGAGATCAAGGAAAAGCTACTCCGTAGTCTGTCCAGGAAGTTCACGGACTGGGCATATGGGCCTGTGTCGTCCTCACTTTACGACCTCACCAACGTGGACACTACGACAGACAACTCGGTGTTGGAAATCATCGTCTACAACACCAACCTTGATGTGGGTCTCTCAGGGGGGCTGGGGACGAGGGGCTGGGCCTCAGGCCAAATGGGAAGACCTATGGCACTAGCTGGACATGTCTGTAGTCCTCCAGTTCTTTACCTCGCTGGGGAGAGTCAACACAGAAAGAGCAGGGCTAGCACCGTTGCTGTGTTTACTTGTTCCTAGCTAACCTTGCGTTACAAACTTCTGTGGTGGGTGTCTCCTGGCCCCAGAATCCTGGGCAGTGTGAGATGGCGGGTGGGATGATTCCTGTTGATCTTCTCCATCTTGTTTCTCTTTCTCTTCCCTGATGGTTCTATAATCTCCCCTACCCACAGAGAAGGCACAGCTGCAGCAATCAGGGAGGCCTTCCTGGAGGAGGCAAGGGCTGGGGCGAAGATCACTGAAGCTGGAGGGGAAGTGAGAGGATCAGCAGTGAGAGGTTTTCAGTTTTTGGGAGGGAATTGAGGCAGCAGATTAGACCATCATCATCCCCATGTTACCAAGAGCCATGCTTACCGGAGCCTGCCTCGTCTGTGGTCTCCCTGAACCCTCACAGCCTACTGGTTGGTAGGACAGGTTAGTTGATTTCAGTTTTATAGATGAAGAAATCGAGGCCCTGGGAGTATTGGGGGTTTTCCTAAGGTTACACAGTGAAGGGGCCAAGTTGGTTCCAGTCATGGCCCTTCCCCCTTGTGGCTCTTGCTCCCCACTGAGCAGTGGGTCCTCCCACTGGAAGCCCAGTGGGGTTTTGGGAGTGGGGTTTGGGAGTGGGGGCACTGGGAAGGAGCTACAGGAGCCAGAAATGACTCTCCCCACATTTCCCGCCAAACCAGCTCATGGGACAGAATGATTGGCCCCTTCTGCCAGGGGTGGTACTGACTCAGAGCTCCCTTTTGGAACGAGGGCCCTTTGAAAGTGGGGGTGGTGTTCTACCCCCAGAACCGGCATGAGATGCTGACCCTGGAGCCCTTGCACACGCTGCGGCATATGAAGTGGAAGAAGTTTGCCAAGTACATGTTCTTCTTGTCATTCTGCTTTTATTTCTTCTACAACATCACCCTGACTCTAGTCTCCTATTACCGGCCCCGGGAAGAGGAGGTACGTGGGCCCCTGGAGGGAGGCGGGTGAAGTGGTCAGAGCTCCAAGAGCTTGCAGAGTCCCATGTGCAGATGAGGAAACTGAGGCCCAGAATGACATTTGCACGGCGTTCCCCAGTTGTTATCCTTCACAGCTTCCAGGAAATTGAATACATCTCTGGTCCTCAGCAATTGTGGGGAAATCTGGAAGGTTGGAAGACCCAGGCTCCACCTAAATCTAGAGCTCATTGGGTGTTTCTGCCATGAGGGTCACAGAAATGGGAGGGGGGACTCCCCCACTGTGGGTCTAAATTTTCCATTCATGACACGGGGCAGAGGTTTAGCTTTGAGTGTCCTCTAAGTGTCTGGACATGAATGGGTTCTGGAATGAACAAATGCCATGAGGTGTGAGGGGTTGTTAGCATGGATTGGACTGTTGAGTTCTGGGTCCCACTGTGGGTGGGGACAGGGGCACAGAGCTGCCGTTCCTTCTCTCCCATTGTACCGAGCTTGGGCTTCGCGTTGGTCTCCAACTCAACTAGTGGTCTTGGCACGTGAGCGTGAACCCTACAGGCAGAGGGGTCTTCCTCAGTCCCCGTCTTGCTCCCATCCATTCCTTCCCTTCTTCCCAGGCCCTCCCGCACCCCTTGGCCCTGACGCACAAGATGGGGTGGCTGCAGCTGTTAGGAAGGATGTTCGTGCTCATCTGGGCCATGTGCATTTCTGTGAAAGAGGTGAGTGGCCCACTAAGCCCCTTGCAAGGCAAGGCAGAGTGACCACAGGCCTGGCTTTGATGCACCATCCTCTGCCTGACTATGGGGAGGGGGTGTTCTGGGAGTACTTCTAAGCTTTAGATTTTGTAGATCCGAAATTAGTTTCTTAGGCAGGCCTGTCCCACCTACTTTATCTATCCATCCCTCGATCCCTCTATCAGCCATCTACCCTCCCAGCCACTCAGTGACCCATCCTCCTGTCCCTCCATCCACACATTCGGTCACTTCTCTCCCTGACCCAGCCCTTCCTCTGGGTTTATCAGTCAGTCCCTTGCCAACCACCCAACCAAGGAATCGACAGGTATATTTTGAACACCTGCTATACGTGCAGCCCTGGGGGAGGTGAGAGGGAGAGAGGGAGTTGGTGCTCTTTAACCTCACAGTCTTGTGGGGGATTTCAGATGGGCACAAACATCTGGATCCTAAAATGGATGGTGTAAAGGGCCCTGTATGGGGTTCAGACCAGCACTCAGAGGAAGAGAGATGACTTTTATCTGGGGAGAGGACAGGGAGGGAAAGCATGAAAGCAGAGATGGTATTTAGTCTGCAAGGGCAGGATTTGGCACGAGGGCACTGGAGAGAAGGTCATTACCGAGTGGGCAGGGGGAGCAGCATTAAAGGGCTCAGGGGCAGGAGAGCTAATCCATATCTTTTTTTGTCTTTTAATTAAAATTTTTAGTTTTAATTCAGTGTAGTTAACTTACAGTGTTATGTTAGTTTCCTTTGTACAATATAGTGATTCAGCAGTTCTGTACAAGACTCAGTACTCACCACAAGTGTACTCATAATGCCCTTTACCTAGTTTCCCCCAGACCCTTCCCTCCTCCCTCTGGCCACCATCAGTTTGTTCTCCATAGTTAAGAGTTTGTTTCTTGCTTGTCTCTATTTTTTCTTTTTTTTTTTAAGTAAGCTCTACACCCAATGGGGGGCTCGACTCACAACCCCGAGATCAAGTGTCACATGCTCTACCAACTGAGCCAGCCAGGTGCCCCTGTCTCGATTTTTTCACTTTGCTCATTTGTTTCTTTTCTTAAATTTCACATGTAAGTGAAATCATACGGCATTTGTTTTTATCTAACTTCTATCACTTAGCATAATGCTCTCTAGCCCCACCCATGTCATTGAAAATGGCAAAATTTCATTCTTTTTTATGGCTGAGTAATATTACATTGTATATATGTCCCATCTCCCTTATTTGTTCATCTATCAGGGGACACTTGGGCTGCTTCCATAGTTTGGCTATTAAAATAATGCTGCCGTAAATATGAGGATGCATGTATCTTTTTGATTTTGTGCTTTTGTATTGTTTGGATAGATACGCAGTAGTGCGATTACTGGATGATATTTCTGTTTTTAACTTTATGAGGAAACTGCACACTGTCTTCCACAGTGGCTGCCCCAGTCTGCACTCCCATCAACAGTGCAAGAGGGTTCCTTTTTTCCCGCATCCTCACCAACACCTGTTGTTTCTTGTTTTTGGCTTTAGAAGCTAGGCTGTGTCTGGGCAATGGCAGGGAATTGTGTGACTGTGCTGCTTTGCAGGGTCTGGGTGAGGATAAGGTGGGGGGAGTGAGAGATGTGAGAGGATTTGGGGGTACACCCACTCCTACCCTGGGATGCCTCTGCTCCCGGGCATAGGTCCCCTTCTGTATTTCTCACCTGGGCTCTAGCTTGGCCTTCATGCCCTCCCCCTCACCGAGTCTCAGTCCTGAGGAAACACTGCCTTCCTCAGATCCTCCAGTGAGAGGCATGCAGGGGTGCAGCTTTTCTTTCCTTTTTGGCCTCAGGGCATCGCGATCTTCCTGCTGAGACCCTCAGATCTGCAGTCCATTCTCTCTGATGCCTGGTTTCACTTTGTCTTGTAAGTAGGTCTGTCCCATTTGGTCACCACTGCACAGGCAGGGCCGAAGTCCTGTATGGTGGCCGCTGTGTCCTCTGGAACACTTCCATGTCACCATGTCCCAGTCATTTGGCCATAGTCTCGTGTGAGAGAAGCCCATGGACACCCATGGAGAGGACCAGAAGAGCCTAGCACAGTGCCCACCATCAGGTTGCAGTGATGACTGCCTCCACCTTGGCAGGTGTGGCAGAGAAGGCAGGAAGAGGCTTAGTAGTGGTTTACTTCTTTAGGAAGAGATGGTCTGGGCCAGTTCCTCCTAGTTTTGTGGGGTCTAGAGCTTGCCATCTTGGACTCTGGCAGATCGGGGCTGGAAAGCACTAGAGAAATCATCAAGTCTCATCCATAGACACAAAAGCCAAAGGCCAGAGCAGGGAAATGAGTTACTCAAGTTCACACCAAGCCTCGGTGGTGTCTGAGCCAGGCCCAGCAACCCCGTCATCTTCACCTTATGCTAGAGCAGGGGTGGTTACCATGGGGCCAGGAAGCCCAGCTCAGCAGCCTCTCTGAATGAGGTCACGAGCTGACATCAGAGGCTTATTGGACACCTGTCTCTCAAGGAACAGAGGCTGATTCAACATTGCTGCCATGCAAAGGAAATGGGACTTGCAGTGTGGAACGAAGTACGTTGGGCTCTTCGTCTCTGCAGATCCCACCAATGTCCTGCCTCAGAGTATTAGGGAGGCTGGGTCTATAGGACCTTAAATCTTGGCCCAGTGTTTCCAAATACCTAGGTGTTTATTATGTATGCACCTGCCTTCTAGAGGCATACATGGAATTCTTCATCCCTGTGGGCAAGTGGGGTGCCCAGATACTGCAGTGAGTAGCTGGACCCCATGATATCTCCCTCATGGGAGTCTTCCACCTTTGAGAAAATATGAGAATTCCAGTGAAGCGTTTGTTTATTCAGCCACTGGCTTTAGTACAGACAAAAGGGACCAATGCATTGCCCTGCTTTTCAGCTTCTTAGGTGTTTTGTTAAGGAGGGAAACATCGTGCTTTCTCACTTCAGTTTAGAATGCATCGATCGCCCAATCATTTGCTTTTCACTGCACATGAAAAGCAAGGTTGCCTGTGTCCTAACTTTAACTCATTGGATATTTTATAATCATGGAGACCGTCTGATGTTCTAAGCAATGGAGCTTTTTATCTACATGTCTGCATCACTGATGATGTAGTGATGTGTAGGAGTTGATGCTGGCCCTGTGTGTTTGTTATATGTTGTACTTTAAAATGTATATAACCTAAAAGTGTGTGCGGGGGTGTCTGCACACTGAGGCTGTAGGCCTGCATGGTGTGTGGGGGAGGGGCGTGCACGTACATGCAAATGTGCAGGAGCCTGTTGGGTAATTAAGCAGCCAGAGCACCAGAGGAGAACACCCTCTTCTGTCCTCCCAGCCCTGGCCTCGCTGATTGAGAAGTGTCCCAGTGACAATAAGGACTGTGGCAAGCTGGCAGGTCAGCTGGGGGCTGGATGATCTAAGATGGTCTTACTCTCATGTCTGGCATTAGACAGTCTATTGGCTAGAGCTAGGGTGTCTGAGTCCTCTGCCTCATCATCTCCCATTATTTAAGAGCCTAGGCCAGGCTGATCCACATTCTGGCAAGGGGAGCAAGAGAGCAACCCCCAGAGGGCAAGTCCCTTTCAAATTTCTTCTGTGGCACAAAACATGTAAGATTCAGGAGGTAGGGAAATAGACTCCATTTCTTGGTAGAAGGATCTAAAAAAGCACATTGTAAGAACATGGAGAGAGAACATGCAGAGAAGGAAGGAATTTGTGGCCATTTTTACAACCTACCCCACCTTTCAGGGGAAGATGGAAACTTATCAGGTGTCCTCTTTTTAAAGCAGAAGGTCCATTGGGAGTAAAGGAAAAAGTGGTAGAAAATAAAGTAGCACGTTTTTGCTACTTTGAATCTCAGAGTCTGAAGGAGGCTCAAATGCCTAACTTCATCAGTGCTTGAGTATTCTCCATCTCTTTCTGGCCCACTGGTGGTCATCTTAGTCTAGCTCGGACAGCTTCACAAAGTGTGGCCAGTGTTGTTAATTAGAAATTTATGTCTGTAGGTAACTCTATCCCACTGATTCTACTCTGCCCTCAGTCACAGAAAACAAATCTAATTGCTTTCCAATATAACACTTCTAAAACTCCAATATAAAGTCTTCTTTTGCTGATCTAAATGTTCTTATTCACTACTCCTATGTGGTCACATTCATGAGGTTCTATGTGAAGGTACTTTGTAAACTCAAGTTCTGTGTGTGTCTCGGGGATTACTCTTATTTTGGTTTTCAAGCCTTTTAGCATTCTTAATTTACTCCTTGGCTAACCACTAATATGGACTCAGAATTTATTCACAGTTCCCCAAGTGGTGTTTATTCAATGCAGGAGAGAGACCATCACCTCCTGGATTTTTTTTTTTTTAACATAAAAGCAAACTTTGTTCCTGTAATGTATTTAACTTAAAGCATTTGCTTCAGACAATTGTTAAAGATTGTCAGGACTTTTTGGATCTACCTCCTGACCCCAAATATTTTCCTGAAAGCTTCCTGCCACCTTTCATTTATATATAAGCATGTCACATCTATCTTTATCCAACTTACTGACAATTTTGAGTAGCACAGAGTCAAGGACGGAGCTCTTCTGCACATTTCTAGAGATTTTTCTCTAGGTGGTTGGTTATCTCTTTGTCAGCATTCTTTGGGTAATTGTGCTCTTTCCATGTTAGTTAAAAATCCACCAAACTAAAAAGTTATAGTGGTTTAACATTTCTGAACTGTAGAATCTTTTGCTCAAGTGAAATGTTACATGGCAGAGCCATCAGACAGTCGAACGGCTCTGGAGCAGCTGTCCTTGAACTGTCCCGGAGCGACGGGGCGGCGAGGAGACTCCCAGCCCGGGAGTAGGATTCTGTGGACTCGGATTTGGAAACCATGCTTCTTCGCTCAGGTTTGTGGCCTTCTACCTGGTACATCATTTCTCAATGTACTGCAGTCCCACACTTATTACTGGAAGGGTGTCTTGTAAATTAGTGGTGACCTTCCCGATACCAGGTCCATTCAATGCTATTGACCCTGTCCTCAGACAAAGGTGGTAAAAATCTGATTTTCAGTCTTTATGACTTTGGAGTCAAAGGATTCCTAAGCAGAAAAGAAATTCCTGTGATTGAAGTAGGGTGCACAATCTGACATTAAGGCATTATATCCCCCACGACACTGAACTATTCTCCAGGCTTGTCACTATAATGACCAACTCCACAATAGTTTCAATTCAGCCTTCTGGAATAGTTATTTCCATAGGATTTTCTCTCTCTTTCTTTTAGGAATATTAAAAAATTTAAAAAAAAATTTTTAAGATTTTATTTATTTATTTGACAGACAGAGATCACAAGTAGGCAGAGAGGCAGGCAGAGAGAGGGGGGTGGGAGGCAGGCTCCCCGCCAAGCAGAGAGCCTGATGCAGGGCTCGATCCCAGGACCCTGGGATCATGACCTGAGCTGAAGGCAGAGGCTTTAACCCACTGAGCCACCCAGGTGCCCCAAAAGTTTTTAAAATTTTATTAAGTTTTTAAAATTTTAATTCCAGGATAATTAATATACAGTGTTATATTAGTTTCAGGTCTCTTTGGTTTTAATTATACTTTATTTTTAAATTTTAAAGAAAATCAGAGAGGGAGACAAACCATGAGAGATTCCTGACTCCCTCCAGGAAACAAACCTAGGGTTGCAGAAGAGAGGGGAGTGAAGGGTTGGGATAACTGGTGAACACTACATTTAAAACTAATGATGTTCTATATGTTTGCTAACTGAACTTAAATTTAAAAAATATTCTTTTGAAAGAAAAAAATTATTTTTAAGTAATTTTAGTAACTCATAAGACTTTTTTTGCTGCAGTTTTAGGTTTACCAAATAAATGAGTAAATAGTGGAGTTCCATATATCACCCTACCACCAGCCCCATTTAATTATTACTAATTATTGGTCTATTCAGGTTGTCAATTTCTTTCTGGTTCAATTTTGGGAGTTTATAGTTTTCCAGGAATGCATCCATTTCATCTTGGTTGCTTGGCTTATTGGCATATAACTGTTGATAATAACTTCTGATGATTGCTTCTACTTCCTTGGTGTTAGTTGTGATCTCTCCCTTTTCATTCACAATTTTATGAATTTGGGATATCTCTCTTTTCTTTTGGATTAGTGTGGCCAATGGTCAACTGATATAAAAAGACTGAGATTATTCCCTGCACATTCTCAGATCACAATGCTTTGAAACTTGAGCTCAATCACAAGGAAAAGTTCGGAAAAAACTCAACCACCTGGAAGCTAAAGACCACCTTGCTTAAGAATGCTTGGATCAACCAGGAGATCTAAGAAGAACTTAAACAATTCATGGAAACCAATGAGAATGAAGACACTTCGGTCCAAAACGTATGGGATACAGCAAAGGTGGTCCTAAGGGGGAAATACATAGCCATCCAACTCTCCCTCAAAAAAACTGAAAAATCCAGAACACACCAGCTGTCTCTACACCTTGAAGAACTGGAGAATCAACAACAAGTCAAAGCAACTACACACATAAGAAGGGAAATAATCAAGATTTGAGCTGAGATCAATGAGGTAGGAAGCACAGATACAGTAGAACATATCAATGAAACTAGAAGCTGGTTTTTTGAAAGATTCAATAAGATCGATAAACCATTGGCTACAGTTACTATTTAGCTTTGTATTGATCACATAATGAATTCTGTTTCCACCCCTACAGTCCAGGTCTGTGTAGATGTTGGGTGACTTCCCCCACCTCCACTTATCTGAGTGAGAATTCAAGAAATTCCTCCAGGTTTTGATGACAATGTCAGCCATGCTGCTTCTACACTTGGCAACCAGAGCATTCGACTCTCCCTTCAATAAGCATTAAAGAATTGCTCCATTATGATCTCCATCCAGAACTACTATCTACTTATTATCAAAAACTCAAGGGAAATGAAAATAACAATTATTCTTTACTGTATGCTAGGTTTGAGGGTAAATGCTTTAAATACTTAAATACTTCTCATTTAAGGCTTTAACAGCCATATGGGTAAGTGTTGCTGTCATGCCCATTTTATACAACAAGGAAAGCAGTTTTGGGAGTGGGGTATCTTGTCCAAGGTTAGTGAGTAAGAAAGCAAGGATTATAAACTTAGGTTCTGGGGCACCTGGGTGGCTCAGTGGGTTAAAGCCTCTGCCTTTGGCTCTGGTCATGATCCCAGGGTCCTAGGATCGAGCCCCGCATTGGGCTCTCTGCTGAGCAGAGAGCCTGCTTTCTTCTCTCTCTCTCTGCCTGCCTCTCTGCCTGCTTGTGATCTCTATCTGTCAAAAAAAAAAAAAAAAAAAGACACTTATAAACCTAGGTTCTCCCGGCTCTGTGCGTCATCAAACTCTTTTGCTAGATCATACTAGCACTCTGGAAGGAAGAGTACCCATTACACGGAGAGTTTATTATTAGAGGTTATTATTTCTGGTGTTGCTGTGGTTTAGCAATTCTCTAGCTATAGGCACTGGATTGCTGAATTTTTCATCCTGTAAATTTCTGAGCCTTAAAATGATTAACTTTAAGTAAAACTCTGAGATTTGGGATAGGGTTATCTGAGTAGATTCCCTAAAGAACATTGAATCCCAGAGCACTCTTGGTCTGTTAGAATCAACTGCTCTGGGACAGCAAGGATAGGGTAGACTGAGGAGCATATGAAAGGTTCAATGGTGCTACTTGCCTTGTAAACTGGTAATTTTCTTCCTCAAGATCTGGCATCGACTTTTCCTGGTTATTAAACTAATAACTAGGTCAAGTTACAGTAAAACTAGTTAAGAAAGATAGGTTTTATTAAAGGAATAAAAGAATTATTAACTGAAAGGGCTACAGGGTTGACAAAAAAAATGATTAACTTTATCAAGTACTAGAAGAACAGATGTGTGCTGGCGTATCTGAATCAAATGCAGACAAAGGCAGAAATAAAAAGAGCCACTCCTTTTAACACTGACCTTTAGTCAACATTAAATGACTATTTCTTGAGCTTCCTAAAACTGGAATTGAACTACTTCAACCACACCAATTTAAACGTTGGTATTAATTTTACCAAATAGCCTATGACTTGGTGGCTGTCTGGATAAAAGATTTATAATTTTATAGACACATGTATCTACAACGGTCTCATTATTTTATTCACTGTATTTATTATTTTACTCATTTCCTCACCTTTTGTCCTGATTGTCAACACTGTCTCTATTCTAGTGTCCTTCTCATTCCCTCCTCTCTCTTGGACACTCCCTCATCTCCTGATCCTTTTCTGGTTGTCTTATATCTATGACTGGCTTAAAAGTACAGGAACTATGCTAACATATAAATTAATAACATTGACATTACCTTAATATAATGAAACATCTGAATTAAAAAGTCATTTCTGGAATCTTCAAGAATAAGAGTGCATCCCATGTTAGACGTAGTGTTGTGAAGGTCAAAAATAATGTCATAGGAATCTTCATTGTCTTTTGGGCCAAACAAATGATTTATTTCTTGAGCCCTTCTCACTTCATATGGCAAATCCTTTGACATTGTTTTGCTGTTATTAGCAGAAAGAAAAAGATTAACATCATCTGTGACCGAGATAACATAAATATCTAATAAGAACATAGTGTATAAGGAAACAGTTGCCAAACCTTTAATATGAAAAATCTGTAAGGGAAGTGGAACTTACCTGAAAACTTCATAAATAAAAAAATTCCTTGTTTTCCTCCATTTGATTTTATGTAATGGTGCACTGGTCTGCTCACAAATAATAGTTCATTTATGTGGCTGATCCAGAAAAGACATTTCAAATAGAATTTACCATCTGACTTCAATGTTGAACAAAATTTATTCATTAATTTAACCAACAGTTTTTAAAAAGTTATGTGCACTGGGCTATTTTATGGGGCTACACCATTAAACACACATTAAATTTCTTCTTCCTCTCGCTGATTTTCTAGTGCACGAAAACAGTCAAACTTAGGTGGTCATGTTATCTAATTAGGGATAGAGATCAGGGAACCACTAGTGGTCTACGGCAAGCTTGACAACATCTGTTAAGCTCTAAGAAAATGCAAAATTTTGCAGGTATATGCATATATATGTTTTTTCCTGGGATGAGTTTTTATTGAATTCTCAAATGAGTATCTCCTCTTACTCTTTAGGATACTTTTTTTTCCTTACTGTACAGGATGATAAGTTTATTATTCCTCATAAAACAATGCTTAAATTCAACCACTTCTCTGTAATTCCATCTATTTCTGTTCCCTGACTATTTTTGTTGGTATCATCAAGGGACCTACAGTTTGAACCTGGGTAATTTCTGCCTGAAATATAATCAAGCAGTCAAAAACAAAGCAGCCATTTTTGACCATAAACCAAAACTATGAGGACAAAAGCTTCATAGTAAGGATGGTACATAGTAAGGATAGTAAGGAAGACAGAAGAGACCTGTGACACTAATGATATTATTGAACCACTGCAACCATTGCTGGACTGCCCACCTCTTCACTTATTTGTGAAAAAGAAAACATTTATTTAAGCCAGTTTTCAGGTTTTTATATGCAGCCAAACACAGTTCCTAATGGATAGATAAGCATTTTTTTTTAAAGATTTATTTATTTATTTTAGGGTGGAGGAGCAGAGAAAGAGAGAAAAAGAATCTCACGCAGACTTTCTGAGCATGGAGCCTGATGTGGGGATTTATCCCAGAATGCTGATATCATGACCTAAGCTTCAATCAAGAGTCAGTTTAAATTGGTGTAGTTGAAGTAGCCCAATTCTAGTTTTAGGAAGCTCAAGAAATATGACAACATTAAATGACTATTTCTTTGGCTCAGGTCATGATCTCAGGATCCTGGGATGGAGCCCAGCATAGGCTCTGTGCTCAGCAGGGAGCCTGCTTCCCCGCCCCCTGCCTGCCTCTCTGCCTACTTGTGATCTGTCTGTCAAGTAAATAAATAAAATCTTTAAAAAAAAAAAACAAAAATGATTTGCCAATCAGGTTCATCCCTATGAGTGAATAGCAGGAAGGACTGGAGTAGGGCTAGATGCTGAGATTCTTTACGAGGCTACTTTCACTGTCCACAGAAGAAATAAACTAAGGAAGTGAGAATGCAGAGGAAGATTAGATTTGCAAAATATTCAATACTTGAATAAATGGGAAGATTTAGTGACTTACTAGACAAGGGGCTTGAGGAAGGGGAAGGTTCCTTCCATGGGGAAGGTTCCAAGTTGATTTCCATAGGGGATTTGGTGGGTATTGGTGACATCACTGAGAGGGTAAATACAGGAAAAGGAACAGATTTGGGAGCGGGAAGACTGGAGAATGTAATTAGCTTATCTATAAGTTTTATAACCACCCTGACAGAGAACTGTCTAGCCTCTGAAGAATATTCAAGTATAAGAACTAGAAAATGAATTTAATTTAAAAGACTGCTCTCATTAAAAATGTACACTATCGAGTGGTCATAATAATAAGACTCACCCCTGTTCATTTCAGAGTTATTTGAGAAGTTGCCTAAAAGAGTTATTCTTCAACAAATTCTTATAAGAGTTAGTTAAAAGCTATTTTAGGTGACTAGATAAACCTTATTTGTATCAACATAAGCTCAGTCATGAAGATAAAGTATTCCTGAAATTAAAATATATGCCAGTAAAAAATATTATTTGATTCACAGAACATAGCTAATTATAATTTTCCCTAGAAAATATCTATTTCTTGGGGCTCCTGGGTGACTCAGTTGGTTAAGGCTCAGGGAGAGCCTGCTTCTCCCTCTCCCTGCTGCTCTGCCTACTTATGCTATCTCTTTGTCAAAAAAAAAACACCTTAAAAAAAAGAAAATATCTATTTCATAAAATGAGGCATACTTGAACTAAAAGTCATAACCATCTTTTGGTTGACTGTGAGATTAAATTTAAGAAACTCTAAACTGAATTTAGTCTTTATTAGAAAATGAGTACATAAATCAGTGCTGTATTTGTTGTTCCTTTGCATGTCTTCTATCTTAGTAGTCTTCTTACTTGATGTTGGCAAAAACATTTTGTACATAGCTTTGTACTCCCACGGTACCTGGCACAGTGCCCCATAAAGAGTAGGTGTTTAATAATATTTTTAGGTAAATAAAAGAAAGTGATAAGAAGCAAATTATACTAAGAGACTTATATATCTATATCTACACTAGGACCTACAAAGATGTAAACAAAGGCAAAATACTTATTATTTATATTATGTATCATAACTAATACCTAGAGTATTATTATTGTATATTGTGTGCAATGTATTATAAGCCAGTTGCAATTTAAATTCAGAACATGCAGGTGAAGTATCTTTAACTCTCAGTGATCCTCCACTGAAGCCAGTACATTTACTCCTCATTTCACAGGGTGGCCTGATCTTTTTTTTTTTTGATGATGGGCATTTATTCACATTTTTCATTAAATATTAATTGAAATGTGTGCTCGCTTCGGCAGCACATATACTAAATATTAATTGAAATGTTACAATATTCTTGACTAGAAGTTTATGTACTACCATAAACGTAGTGGTATAAACACATAGTGGCGAACCACCTAGAAAACTAACAAATATGTATGCAAGTGTAGTGGCCAAACACTAATAAATTTTAAGACCATTAAATCTGTTTCTTTAAAGATATGGCTTAAAAATAAAAACCATTGTTATTTTTTGTCTCAGTCTTTACAGAATGCATTTAAAAAGAAAATCAGTTAAGAACAGCCTGATGCTTTCAAAAGTTTATAAGAGAGCATGTGAATGCCCAGTTTAGGTCACGGAGAAATTCATAGTATAGTATGATTAAAAGTGAAAGTGATCTTATTCATAACAGCAATTATATGTACAGATTTGTATATCATGTGCTACACATATATATTCTCTCACTTTTCACACACCCATACATGTTCCCATGCATACAATACAAAATACAGTCTTACCCAAGATTTTCAGGGTCAAAAACTCGATTCAGGTCACAGTCAACATATCTGGTACATTTCTTCACTGCTCTTGGGTTGGTAATAAATGGTTTTACTTCCAGCCCTGTTCTCTGAATCTCAGTGCCATTCTCCAGCCAGTGCTTGACTAGAAATACTCCTGTTAACTCATTCCCATGAGTTCCTCCAAAGATAGCAACCTTTTTTATAGGATCTTTAGTAACATGACAAGAAGTCATTTTTATCAAGTAGTTTTATCTGATTTCTGCAATTCAGAAAAGAGGAGATCAAATAAAACTTAATTTCTTAAGAAAAGTTTAGAAATTTAAATTTAAACGAGACTTTAACCAAAGTGCAAAGTGCAGAGTTCTCGTGAGTGGAGTATAATTTAATATTCTGTTACAAGTTCAGAGCCCTGTTTATTGTAGGGACACTCCCTTCTTTAGCCCTGCCCGTTACCATATTTGGATTAAAATATGCAGAGGTTAACTAGGCACAACTGTTTAACTTCTGACTCCCTCACAATGTCAGTCAATCTAAATGCAATAATAAATTAGAATCTCATACTAATACAAAAATTCTGTTTTTCTTTCAGCTAGAAGGTCGCCTATTGGTGCTTCTACAATTACTTGTGATAGTAAAAATAGTTTATATTTTTCTAATCCTTAAAAATATGAAGAATTTAAAAATATGTATAAAAAAAGAAGTGGCTCATAATATGCATGCTATTATTTGATATTTATGTTTCCACTCACATTTGAAAACATTTCTACTCTGAAATAAGTTTAAATCCATTTCATCATCGGAGGACATTTGAATCTCACTTCCAAAAACAGCCAAAGACAGACAGATCCTAAGAGACCTTCTCCTCTACTGAAATAGTATTCTTTCAGTAGCTTTTTCATGGTCAGAGACACAAGAACCAAATAAATGATCCCTGGGACTTAAAAAGCTACTTTGAAGTATGCTTTTATTTCTTTCTGATGAGCTTTTGATAATTCCATCTATTTCTTTAGGAATCATCCTCATTTTTTGCCTTAATTCTAAAGGAAAAGCAACTGGGGGTAATTTTCAAGTCTTTGTAATGCTTGAAAATGTCTTGGTGGCATGCTATATATACTAACTAAATTAGGAGTTTATTGTAATACACAGTCTAACTTACTGGCAGCACAGACTTTTCATTGGAATGTGTTACTCAATAGGCGGCCTTATTAGGGGAAACTATCCAGAATACTAAGATGATTACATTCCTTTGGAAAAATGACTCTGAACCAAATCAGATTTGATTTCATGTTCAATCATCCAGAAAGGCAAATACGTTCAAGTACTGGAAATATTATGTACTAGTAATGCCACATTGTTTGATAGGAGTACAACAAGAGAAATTCATTACAACCAAAGAAAAGTTTGATTTATAATGAAATTTCCCACATGTTATCTCAGTTTATTCATATATTCACTTTTCAAGATAGGGTGGGTGAAGTATTGACATTCCCAGTGCAGTGTTAAAGGAAAAGTCCCTCAGCTACCAGGAGAAAATCGAGCTGGGACCCAAGTTTTCTGATTGTAAGCGCAGTGTTTTATTACAGAACAGGGTGCTTCCTGTTATTTTTGGACTTTCCCAAAGTTCTAATTTTGTTCTTTTGGAATTCACATAAGCAGTTACTACAGTGTGCTCAGGAAACAACAAGCATATAAACAAAACACATGTTGGAGAATATAAAATGTGACTGTTTCATAATATTTAATAAACTAATACCTATGTTCTTCCTTTAAAAAATTGTAATACAGAGCTAGAGAAAGCAAAATAATGAAATCCAAATTTACACATTAAAATTTCCATTCTAACCTAAGAAAATGCCTCTGTAGCCTTTAATTTTCTATCCACATCAACTTACACAGAACACTTCAGTGTAGAGATTCTGAAAACAAGCCTAAATGTTAACAAATGATAGTTGTATTGTATACTTTTGTTTTAAGAGTTGTAATTATGGCGAATTATTAACACTTGGTTATGTTTTATTTCTTTTCTGCTGATTGTGGTTAGTTCTGTCCTTTGCCCTAGTCTCTCTGGAAATGCTGCCTTGGTTATTTACTCGTAGCTGGCACAAATGACTGGCATTTCGTGGCTTGTTTTTATGGAATTGTAACAGATCAACACTTTGAAGCACATTTAACGTTCACAAATGAAGTTTCCGTTACATGTCAAAATGAATAACTTTTTTGAGAGTTAAAGAGTTACAGCAATTCCGTCCTATACTTACCTTGTTTATTGTGTACAGTTCGTCTTCTGCAGAAAGCTTTATTAGAAAAAAAGGAGAGCATTTCCTTAGAACTAGAGCAACAGAGGCTTTTCATACTCTTATACCAAGTTAACTTCCAAAAGATTTTTAACTCCCTGTTTCCCAAAGCACACCCAATTTTTGAACTCTACAATCTAAAAATTTTTATTAGTCTAATTCTTTTTTGAAAATTCAAAGAACTGATGATATACAAAGTGGAACGCTTTCTATTCATCACCATCTCACTATTAGGTTGAATATTTAATGTTTGGAAGTATTTAAAAGAATAAGCCTAGTAATTTCCAGCACTACAAATGTTTTGTAGGGGTGATGGTGCCTGATTTATTAGTAAAATAATGTAATATAAAACAAAGTGAGAATAAATTTTTCATAGTCTTGGTCATCCAATAAATGCATGCAAAAAATTTTGTAGGAGACACATTTAAGTTGTTGTTTACAAAATAGTATGACTGGAGGACAAGGAGGGTCTTCTCTCCAATATTACATATAAGGAAGTTATCTCATTCATAATGCACTTGTCCAGCAGTCATGTAATTAATCAAACTCACTATTTAAATTTTTTCCTTCCTTTGTGGCCCTCTTGCTGTCACGCATTCTGACCAACTTTCCAGATGAAAACAAATCAGTGTAGCCAAAACAAGATCAGTATAATACAGGTAATTTATACACTGCTAGTAAAGATTCCACATTGACCATGTCAGTAGCCCTACAGACGTAACACACATGTTGCTCATAGTGGGTTTAAAGTATTTGTTTTTAATGAGAAATCCATTTTTGGGGTGTGTGTGGGGTATGTGTGTGTGTGTGTGTGTGTGTAAGGTAAAAATCGGTTTCCCCAAAGCTTGTAGTCATTTTTAAAGGTCTCTTTTTTGGAACCATGACAACTCACAAATCTTTTCAAACATTTTATTGTATGAAATCTTTTTCAGATTAAATGAAGACACTATTCCTTCAAAGTTATTCCTTAGTTTGGCATTCATACTTATTCTTTCTTTTTTTTTTTTAAAGGAGGGAGAGGGGCAGAGAGAGAAGGAGAGAGAGACTCATATGCATGTTCCACACCTAGTGGGGAGCCTGATGTAGGGCTCTATCTCACAACCCTGAGATCATGGCAAGAGCCAAAATCAAGAGTCCGTGCCTTAATCGACTGAGCCACTCAGGTGCCCCTCATTCTTCTTCTGACTTAATCTTACAAGAGTTGGCCCTCCAACAACAGGGGTTAGGGGTGTTGACCTCCAAGCAGTTGAAAATCCTTGTATAACTTCTGACTCCCCAACAACTTAAATTACTAATAGACTACTGCTGACTAGAAGCCTTACCAAGAGACAATTAACACGTATTTTGTGTATGTATCATATACTGTCTCCTTACAATAAAGTAAGCTCAAGAAAAGAAAATGTTATTAAGAAAATCATGGCAGAGAAAATACATGTACAATATCATACTCTAAAAAAATCCATATATAGGGGCTCCTGTGTAGCTCAGTCCTTGGGCATCTCCCTTCAGCTCAGGTCATGATCCCAGGCTCTTGGGATCAAGCCCCACATCAGGCTCCCTGCTTGGTGGGAAGCCTGCTTCTCTCTCTCCCACTCCCTCTGCTTGTGTTCCCTCTCTTGCTGTGTCTATGTCAAATAAATAAATAAAATCTTAAAAAAAAATGTGTAACTAGACCTGCATGGTTGAAACCTGTGCTGTTCAAGGGTCAACTGTACATGTCACATGGTTTCATAGTCCTAGGCCTGTACCAATAACCTTCCCCCGTCTCTAGACCCTCTGCACATTTCTGTTCACCTATCCCAGTCTTCAAATGGTCAGAAGTTATACTAACAACAAAACATGTCTTGGACTCCAAGTGGAGCTAGGATTACTATTTCTGGCCTCTAGTAAACATTCAGTAAATAGCAACTGTTACCCAATAAAAGCTAACATTTACTGAGCATTTACTGTGTGCCAGGACTGTTCATTCTCTATTTTAATACTTTGAGGACAGTTAATTAAATAGTTATATTGGGAAGCGAAATATAGGTTTAGAGGAGGTCAATAACTTGCCCAAGACCAGAGGCCAGGCAGGGACCGTCTATCCTGTGAGGGTCAGAGCCCCTCACTGCACCATCCCGTTTCCTACCCCCGGTCTCAAGTGCTAGTTCTCCACCGAGCTTGCACAGCACAGGCCCAGCCTTACTGACTCCACTTGGATTTGCAGGGCCCTCTTCAAACCAGCCTCAGCTCTCCCACTGGCTGCCAAGCGATTTTAATTCCCAGCTATGACCAAGGGAGTTGAAACAAACCCCATGACCTGGTTTTGAGGCCTGTGGCCTTTGAGTTACTCTCTTCTAAGTGAACTCCCAGCATCTTACAAATTGAGGTCTAGAACCTAAAATATACGTGCGCGTGAGGGCGGGAGGGGAGGGTGTGTTGGGCCACTAGTCCTGGGTACACCTCAGCAGTGAACAGAAACAGGTGTGTCCCTACAGCCATTCCTGTGCTACGTACCTCACAGTTGTGAGTGGGAGGTGCGTTAACGTTCTCCTTCCCAAGATAGCGAGCATGTGTCCTTCTCATCGCCCACGGGCCAGAGGACACCATTTGCACCAATAACCCAAACACAGCTAACCTCTGCGCCTGCGCAATTGGAGGCGCGGGTGGCGGCGCGTCTGCGTAAAGCTCGACTTCTCGCGCTTTTTCGGAGGCCGGGAAGTGGGCCGTAGCTGGCTGGAGTGTGTCGCGGGACGCAACAGGCCGAAGACGACGGTTTTTCGAGGCGTAGGAACCTGAAGGTTGAAGTTGCGTGTCGTGTTGGCTGGAGGGTCAAGAAGGGAAAGACTGTATTATCCCTACTTACCAAACTCCCCCCGTCCCCAGATCAGTAGTCGTTGGAAGAGCACTTACCTCTGACTGGGCCGCCTAGGAGGAGCCGTAATAGGGCCTCCTGGTCGCCATTTGAGACGAGACAGTGGGCTTTGGCGGGGGGAACTGGGGGGAGTGTGTGTGTGTGTGTGTGCGCGCGTGTGTACATTGGACATACTTCTTGCTCATCGACGCTGTCAACCGCCATCGGGGTCCAGTTAGAAGTTAGGGTCGAGCAACTCGGTGTTCCGGACTCCATGGTCCGGGGGAGGATGCTGATTTTGTTTGCGTGGTATTCGGAAATGTGATAGCCCTTGTAAGCCCCTCTCTGGTTCAGTGTGTGAGTTCCCTTGGTATTTCTGTGAGGAGAAAAAGTCGCACAACCTCTCTTTTTCTTCCTAGAATGACATCAAGAATGTTTTCTAAAGGGCTTGCTATATCCGGCTTCAAGCCCTGGATGTGGAAACAAAGCAGAAACCGTCTCTGCACTTAATGTTTCCCAAGTTTTATTTCTATAAGTGGTATTTGGACATGCCTGTTTATCTCAGTACGATTTACATTGTTGTATTCAGGTCTGTTTTCCTCATTGGATAGTGAGTTTAGGAACAGAAATTACGTTGTTTACATTTGTGTTTTGCCTTTTCATGTAATAGGTGTTTGTTGAATTCAATTGGGATTGAAATATATTAGGACGCTAAACATGGAAAAAATTACAACATACTTTGTTGTAGAAGAAAAAACAAAAACCTTCTTTCACTTGTTGGAGTTATGTAGACACTGAATAGAAACTTACCGTTATAATTATTCTGGATTTTGTGGCTTTAGTCTTTGATATTATATAATACAGGGTCTCAAATTAGTGGCCAAAGCAAGTGATCTCCAGTGTTTTAAAGTGAGATAGAGCTTGTTCTCATGCGGTTAGTTCAATTGTTTTTGTTTCTTTGGTTGCCTTGTAAGCATACCAGTTTGTCAGTGTTGTAGTCCATTTCCCTCTTTATACATTTGTTTCAGAACTGGTGCTATTATGAGTCCTTGGCCCTAGAATACATTATGTAGAGTGTGTGAAAATCCGTGCATGTTTAGGAAGAGCGGAATAGCCACCTTAGTCCTAACCAATTTCGAACAGAGTTGGAAAAGCAGATTGTTACAAATTCTTATGCAGGAAGAAAAGGTGCTGTAAAGTGATTCCCTTATCAGGTTTGAAATCATAGTGTTAAATCCTAATTTCAGTAATTACTAGGCTGAGAATTTGATTTTTTTTGTTGATACAATGTGAGTTGCAAATTTCTTTCTTTGAAGATTTAGTCAAACAACTTCATTTGTAAATTTGGAATGCTGAAGAAACGTTACAGACTTTGATATTGAAAAAAATGAAGAGAAACCTAAGCGAAAATTCAACTCGAAGTACAGCAGGTATTGAACAATTATATTCAATTTTATTTATTGAATTTTTATTTTAAATTTTGTATATCTTTATATACCATGTAAACCTTGTGAAGTTTATAGATGGGACATTTTGGAAGGAACTTTTAAAAAAGATTGGACATATAGTCTAGCCTCTTTACTTTTAGGTAAAGAACATATAGTCTAGCCTCTTTACTTTTTAGGTCCAAGGAAATGAAATAACTTATTCAGAACTTTCAGTGGCAGAGGTAGGAGTAAAATGAAACATTCCTGGATTTACCCTAGCATTCTTTCTACAAACTTTATGTGCTTGAGTTGTTGTTCACTTTTAAGCTGAAAACATAGAAATAGATTTATTTCTATTATTATTCTATTTGTATTTGTGACT
Organism: Mustela putorius furo; assembly: GCF_011764305.1. Classification (NCBI taxonomy): domain Eukaryota; kingdom Metazoa; phylum Chordata; class Mammalia; order Carnivora; family Mustelidae; genus Mustela; species Mustela putorius. The sequence continues at coordinate 4,217,519 of NW_025421501.1, read as the reverse complement.
TTCTTATTTGAAATATTTCTATCTCCCTAACAACTTCCCCTACCGTTTCTGCTTTCCCGATTTATTAGTTAGTAAAAGGATAGAGGATAAGGATGAGGAGAACCAGGAGTGTAGTGATAATGCACAGTGAAGACAGTCATAGCGATTTATGATAGCTGTACTGTATTCTAGCATTTAATTATATGTATTAATTTATTTACTCCTTACACCAGCCCTCTGGGATAGGCATTATAATTATCATTCCTGTTTTCCAGATGAGAAACTTAGGCACAGAGAGGTTAAGTAAGTAATTAATGAAGTGGCAGAGCCAGCCAGCATTTGGACCTAGGAATCTGGCTCTAGTGTTCATGCTCTTAATTACTATATTTCCCGCCTTCTCTGTGTATGTCATAATAGCAGAATGAGTTAAGGAAATTGCCCAAATTTATACTTGGAAGTTGTGACTCAAACTCAGGCAGTCTGATTTCAGAGCTCACATAAGTTTCCCAGCCTTTTGGCATACAGTTATCATAGAGTCTATATTTTCTCCATAGTATACGTGTTGATAGATCAGCTAGGGTATGTTCTAGTGGCAAGATAATCTGAACTGAGATTTAGGAAGCTTGGGCCCTATCTAGGCACTATGCAAGCTTTTCAAATCCCTTTTTGTCTGAGATCCCTTCTAGTTTTAGTGTTTATAAATTCTGACTTTTGGCTTGACTTGAGATCCCAGGCCTCCCAGCTAGAGGGCTTGGACGTAATATTTATTTATCCTCATGTGGATTGAATATTATCACTTTAAGCATTCAGAAAATGATCCCAGAAAATATGCATTACAGACACCTGGAGTGCATGTTAAAATTCAGAGTTTTGGATTCCAAACTAAATCTGTTGAAATAAAATCCATGAGAGTGGGGTCTAGGAACTGGCGTGTTAAGGAAAATTCCATGTAAATCTTAGTCAGACTAAAGTTGGAGAACCATGGCCCTAAAGGGTGTGCTGTCACAGTCCAAAGAGTGGTTAGGGTTTTGGAAAGCATGGGTCAGAGTTTGGTTCTCCCTCACTTCTATTGTATTTGAAGGGCCCCCCTCCATTTGACATGGTAATAAGAAGCACAGAAAGGAAATAAGGAAAACAAAAAGTGGATTTGGAAAGGGTTGGGGGGTGAGGAAGGAGATGGGAATTACTTCCAAACAAGTGAAATTAAATCAGAGTTAATGTAGAACAGGAAAGGAGTTTTTAATAGAGACAAATGAGGTTATTTGGGACCTTAAAAAGAATGTAAAAATCAATGCAAAGATACAGAAATAGATCTGTAATAAGTATAAAATTAACATATAGAAGCAGACAAATCAAAGTTGTTATTATACACAATTATTCTATAACTAGATCTATCTGCCTATTATGTACTAATTTATTGGTACATTCAATTTAGGCTGTTTGCCTGTACCATTGTTCAATCAGAAGAAGAGGAATAGACAGCCATTAACATCCAATCCACTTACAAATGATCCAAGTAGCAGTACTGCTTCTGACAGTTATGATTTCCCTCCTTTACCACCAGGTAAGGAAATATGGTGAAAATTTAAAAAAAAATAGGAATTAAGATGATAGAAAATTAACATTTTAATTTTATTACAATGGAAATAGAAAGTTTATTTTTTTCTTCTTTCCCCTATCCAAATATAGGGATTACTTGGCTCTTTCTGAACATTCCAGTACAGTAGTTTGAGTTTCCTTGTCTACAAGGGTGGCTTAGCATTTAAATGGAGTATCTTAGTTCTGAAGCCTTTGTTCTAATGAACTTGTAACCCACATTGTAAAGATTTGTTTTTTTCTTTTTCAAGATATATGGATATTGTAACTTAGGCATGTGGTGATAAAGAGTGGTGAAACTCAAGTTGCCTCAGGAATTGGGATCTGTGTACACATGAACACAGGAAAAACGGGAGAAAATTTAGACTTTAGGAAGGATAGAAGCCTAAAATTTCTACTGCTTGGCTTTTTTCTCTTCTGAGCATTTTTGCTTCTCTTCATTTGTTACTTTATTTCTCTCATCCAGTTGGCTTCCTTATAACTTCAGCCAGCCCATGAACTAAATTATCTTTGCTGGAAGTTAACATAGCCTTTTACTTCTAGTTCCCAGAGTCCACTGTTGACTGCCTTCTGTATCTTTTGATTAAATTCTAAAGACAGCCTTTGGTTCAGCACATCTTTTTAAGTAAGGTCACTAAAATTCTGGTTTAGCTTTATGATTAGGCCTCTCATCTCTGCAACAGTTAGCTGTGGTGGTGGGTGCTGAGAGGTCTTAATGTTTGCTGACTTTTTATTCCTCTTCAGAAAAAGGCACGGACAGGCAGGTATTCTGAAATATACTTGGTATATGCTGATTGTATACATTTATATATTTTTGAGGATACCTTAAAAATCTTTAATAAGATATTTTGCAACTAGAATTTTAAAATTTCTCTCCCTTCCTCTCTCTCCCTCACCCCTCCAGGCCTTTGTCTGCTTGTAAATCTATAATTATTTTCTTTTCTTCCACATTTGAGGAATTCAAAGTAGGAATTTTATATTATTTTCATTTTTATTGACAAAAGAAAAAATCCATATGGATGTGCATAAATTGGCATTTATCTGATCATCGTCTGCCATCTAAAAAAATTCTCTGACATTTAAAGTATTTTTATAAATAGCATGAATGTTGTCCTCAGGGAAATGTTCATCCTTCTGAAATACTGTACTGTCCAAGCTCTGAGCAGGATTAAAATCTGTCAGAGATGTAATATGATTCTTATATTGGGTAAGAGATATGGCTAGCTCAGTGTTTTTCAAATTTTCATCTTGATCCATTAGTTTGGATGGGAAACAATCTTTAAAGAAGGAAATAGAAGAGAATAGAGTAGAATAGAAAATGTCAGGGAGCATCACACATGGTAAGGATACAAATTGATATTTCAGTTTTGTTATGTTCTCTCTCCTTTGTCTCTCTCTCTCTCTCTCTCTCTCATGTACACCATGCATGTGTGTACGTCTGTGTGTGCATATATTCTGGGCTATGATGTACTTTTTGCTGTGGGTTGGGTTCAAAAAAATTGAAGAAACATTGATTACACTAAATTCATGCTACAAAGTACAAGGTACTACACTAGAACTGATCATGGAAAAGATACAGATTAAACTACTACCTTTGTTTAAAATATAATGAGAAAGGAAGACATCTATGAAAATTAATAAGGCAGGCTGTGACAAATTCCACAATAAAGTGCTGTTTGAAGAACATACCCATATCTTCCAAGTCCTTTTCTTCTCTAGGCTTTTAGTTTTCCACCTATTAAATAAATATGAAGTGATTGTTTTTAAAAAATGATAAATATCTTACTTTTGTCTATGCTATTTGTATCTTTTGAGATTGGGCTTGGGAAGCTGTGAATCCAGAGTTTCCTCCTTCAGTGAAAACAGTGAACACAGGGTAGGTGGAAAAATATATACCACTGACTATATGTGTCTGTTACTGACTGATGTTATTCTTCATTGTATATTTTACATTTCTCAGTTTGGAAACAAACTGTTAATATTTAATAAGACCTATTTCTTTGAAAGGCAAATACCACATTCAGTTTCTCATCCTCCGAGAAGTCAAGATTCTGTGTCTAAGTCTATTCAATTAAATACTGAAAGAAGCAAGAGTCACTGGAGGTGAGTTTACTTAAGATTTCTCTTTTTTCTATCCTTCTCCTTCCCCTCTTTTTCTCTCCTCCATTCCCTCTTCCTTCCTCAGGCAAAATTACATTTAGGAAATTTTTAAGCTAAATAGTAACTAACCCCATAGCAGTATTAGCTACGTTTTATAAAAGAAGTTTAAAAATGCTATATAAGACTTTAAAAATAGGCAAATTTTTTAAAAATGGGCAAATTTGTCAGTGAATATGTTTCCAAAGCGTTCTTCACGTTATATCGAAATTTCTGCCTATATTTGTCATCATGCTACAGATCATTAATAATCTAATTGGCAGTAGGTAAAGAGTCAGGAATAACTGTATTTTAGTGTCGGATATATTTAGGAATTGCCAACCAAATAGAATGGTGAATTTCACCCTAGTAAGACAGTCAGCTCCATAAACAGAACAGAGTAAGAAAGAAAGATGATGACCAAAATGTGTGTACATAAACAGTGGTAGGTTCTCAGGAAATGAAGATGACCGTTAAGGAAGATGGTGAGAATGCTCCTGGATTATTGCTGTAAGAGTCTAAGTTTAATCCCTAAATAGGATGAAAAAATAAATAGTTAGGGAAAGGACATGGGTTATTTGTTAGGTTGAGGATTTTAGTATTCTTGAGTAACTAGTAACTACCGAAGGAAATAATTTTGGGAACAAAATATTAGAGAAACAACATCAAACACATATCTTCTATCAGTCTTGTTTAGTGCTATGGTACATTATTTTAATAATCCTTACAGCAATCCTGTAAAGTTAACCTTACCTTCACTTTTATTTGAGATACCATATTTTTTAAAGGGGAGAAACATTAATAAAATACTTAATAAGTACATCAAAAAAATATATATATTTTAAAATTAGTTTTGCTCATGCTGGTTTCCTCAGAACCATTTAGTTACATTCTTTAGAACCAGGGCTTATTACCTAGGCCATTCAGTGGTTTGAGATCGTCCTCAGAGGCACAGTTTCAGCTGCAGATGCTGTAAGAAAATGCCTTCTGACTGGCATTTGAGAATTAGGTAACATTGTAATATGGACAGGCAGTCAGTATTAGATATTCCAATTTGAAATCATAGATAATCTATCAGACAGTTGGACTATAACAACAGATAATCCAGGAGCAAAAACCATTTGAAAACCCAGGTAGGTGGCTGATAATCTGCTGAAACTCTGGTTCTCTGCTTAGGTTTAGAATCTCTGCTTTATCTTCACATCCATGTAGCCCCCATTAACAGCTTGTTCTTGGGATCTCATTGAACACCTAGATCCAAAGAGAAGGATCCAAAGCAGACACTACCCTTCCCTTTTTAGAAGCCACTACAGCTTTAGTACCTTTCATGGTCTGGTTGGGATTTGAGGACGTGGCTGAGCTAGATTGGCTGCTGAAGCAGCATCCTTGTGTGGGCTCAGTCAGGAAGGTCAAAGGACTGTGGTCCTTCCAGGGCTTGTTCCCAGGCCAGGAGCGCCTCCTAGACAAAAATGTGGGAAGAAGTTAAAATGCATTATCAATAAGGAGCTGTGAGGGGTACTTAGGTGGCTCAGTGGGTTAAAGCCTCCGCCCTTGGTTCGGATCCTGGGATCATGCTCCATATTGGGCTCTCTGCTCAGCAGGGAGTCGGCTTGCTCCTCTCTCTCTGCCTGCCTCTCTGCCTACTTGTCTGTCAAATAAATAAATAAAATCTTAAAAAAAAATAAGGAGTTGTGAAACAAAGAAGCTTTTCTAAATTGAATAATAAACATAATTTTTATAGCCATGAGAGGAGAAAGGCGAAGTTTGGTTTCTGTTCTCTCTACTGAAAATAAAATTGCTGTCATATGAAGAGGTGGTGAATGTAGGAAAAAATTTTAAAGAGGTGTATCAGACAGTTAATTAATAAAAATACAAGTAATTTTTTTTCTGGATATTTTGAAGTTTGTGAGATTTAACAACTTTTAAAGGTTTGAAATTATTCATGATTTCTCCTGTCCTTATTTTCATACCTAATTTTGCACCCAATTTACTTAAGAAGGCTGCCCACATTAACAAGCTTCAGGCCCCATACAATCTGGACTTGTGCCTGGTCACTGGGGAACCTCTATTATTTTCTCTAATAAGGGATGAGTTGTATTATTTGCCCCCTTGTAATACCAGTGATAGTTTCAGGAAAATTACCCAGAAATAAAATTTCTAATCAAAGTTATCTACACTGCTTGTATTTATTCTCCTTGTGATTTAAAATCACCTATAAGCCATAACTTAACTTGTTAAAATTTTATTGTAGAAAATTTAAAAAATAAATGCATAAAGAAGCAGGCAAATATCCTCAGAATCTTACCACTCAGAGACAACCACTGTCAAATGAAAGCCTATAGTTTAAAAAATATACTTTATAACACTAAGCTCTGAGTTGCGAGACTAGGATTCTCTGGGTTCCAGATTGACAATAACTTGCTGTATAACTTCAGGCAAGTTACTTCCTCGGTTTCATCACCTAAAAAGAGAGGTAGGATCTATTGTAGAGTTGTTGTGATAATGTATTTGGAAGTTCCAACTAGTCAATAATTACAAAGTACTTTATAAATCATAATTTTTCACTATTAATTTTTTAAAAGAAGATGTATATAGAAACAAAAAACCAATATTAATTTTAAAATATCTATTACAGCTACAAGGATGGCAGCAAAAATACCAGCTGGAAACCATCGGACAGAAATGATGTTAGGCCTCAATGCAAAAGAACAAACCTGGTGGCAAATGATGGAATAAATTCCTGTTGGGGAGCTCAGCAAGGGAAACAATTAAGAATATCAGAACCTCCTAACTTATCTCACCAAAGAGAAGCCAAAGTACTCAGACAAACACATTCGTCAGAAATACCTGGCTCCACAATGAGAGGTCTAGACAAAAGCAGTGCTTTACAGGCATTTAAACCAAGTTGTCAACAAAGTTTATTTAAGAAGAAAATGTTGGATGATATTCCAGAAAAAAGTAGTCTTAAGGTGAACTTTATAAATATGGATCATTTACATTTAAAAATATGAGATAAATACTTAAATTACAGAGATAAGAGCATTTAAAAATCAATCTCATGGCATGCATTACATGATTAACACAAATACCTGGTCCCTGGTGTAGATGAAGGTTTCAAAATATTTTCTTTGTGATTATGAATGAGTGTTCCTTTTCATAGTTGCCTTAGAGTGTCCTACGGGTTCTGAATCTCACTGTTGACTCATTATTGAGATGATGAGAATTTATCTATTACTTACAGAAATTTCTCCCAGTTCCTTATGTGTCAGTCTAATTTTTTGTAAGAGGTCAGCAAACTCTTTTTTTAAAGGGCCAGATAGTAAATATTTTTTTACTTTAAAGTCATATTGTCTCAAGTATACCACTTAGCTCTACCATTGTAGTTTGAAAGCGACCATAGACAATACATAAATAATAGACTTGGCTGTGTTCCAATAAAAGTTTACAAAAACAGACAACAGGTTAGATTTGGACTTCAAGCCAGAGTTTATTTTACTTTTCCAGCTTCATACTCTATAATCTACAAATATATACTAGCCATTTCAGACCTTTCACAATTCTCAACAGGATATGCACTCTAATATGACTCTGCTTTGGTTTATTTTTTTCCCTATATCTATACATCAGCCTTACTTCCTCCTCTCACCACCCTTTGCTCTAATTGTTCTTTGTAAATATCTTCTATATATTTTGTGTGCTGGTTGTTCACTACCTTCCTTTCCTTGTACCCTGGCCCAACACTCTAAGGGTTTTGAAGGGGCGGGTGTGGGAGGTTGGGGAACCAGGCGGTGGGTATTGGAGAGGGCATGGATTGCATGGAGCACTGGGTGTGGTGCAAAAATAATGAATACTGTTACGCTGAAAAAATTTAAAATTAATTAATTAATTAATTGAAAAAAAGAAAAGATTCTTTACTCTCCACGCTCGGTGCTCTGGAAGGCTTAGTTGTCCTATGTAGTATAGCGTCCTGAGGTCCCCAGGCTAGCTCTTGTTAGGGGTCAGCCAATGGGAGTCACTGGCAGGAAATCAGAAGGGAGAGAGAGAGGTTGGGTTTTCCTGTTTTCTCCCTGTTTAAATGTTGTATTGTGGGCAGTAGCTGTCCCCAAATGGTACAGCTCTTCCATGAGTCCAGCTTTCACAGGTGTGATAATTTTATTTCTTTCCCTTGTCCTTTCAGCCTAAGAATAATGGAAGTCTCTTATTGTTGTTAGTCTCGAGGGCTTCAGTACCCTGTTTGTTTTGCTCATACACCTGTTAAGAAGTCTTTTCAACAATTGGGGTAATTTTTTTTTTTTTTTTTTTTTGCTAGAAATCTGACTAATGTAGCATATACCACAGTGGCTTTCAACCTTATATTTCCTTGTACAAAAGAATGATAGTTACCTTAGTAACAATTGTTCATTATGGCAGTAGCTCTCAATGGGAGGTATTCGTATCTTGGTTAGGAAGGGGAGGAGGAGGGAAGGTAACTGTAGTTAGAAAAAAAAGTCCCATCAAGTGTTCTTTGATGTACTGCCACCCTCACGAGGGAAAGTACGCTCTTCTCCCCTGAAATTAGTACTTGACACACTTTATTCTTAGTTGATCTTTAAAAATGCCAAATACATTCTCATCTTAGGGCCTTTATATTTTGTTGTTACCTCCCCCCTCACTTAACAACCTATTTAAAATAATAATTCCTATTTCTCTTTATCATTTTACTCTGTTTTTCTTGAATTCATAGGATATATTAATTCCTGACATTCTGTTATGTATTTATTTGTTTATTTTCTGAATACTCCATTAGAGAGCAATATTGGTGAGGTATCTTGTCTGTTTTGTTCAGTGGTGGTTCCTCATTAGCTGTGTTTGGCACATAGTTAATGCCAGTAAGTACTTTTGGAATGAACGAGTGAGTGTGTTTGGCTCCCCTGTTAGAGTGTGAACACATTAGGGAAAGGAACTGTGTTCTATGCACCTGTGTTTATCAGAGGATTGGCACACAAAGCTCTAAAAATATTCAGTGAATAAATAAATGAGTGCGTGAATGTCCATACAAATAATTTTCTTCTTGGTTTATTGTCTTCAAGTATATCCTAGTTTCTCCTCCTATAAACTGCTAATGATGTCTTTACTTTAAGGGAGTAACTACTAAAATTTTCAATATTTTCTTATATATTCTATACATAAGGACCTAGGATCTTTACATGGAAAGTGAAGGAGTATGACAAGAAAAAAAAAATGAATGGCTTCTCAGCCTTTTGGCTAAGATAAGTGTAAAAAAAAAAAAAGGTTTTTCTAATGCTATGTTTTTATTTTTCAAAAGGAAAGCTCATTTTATCAGTTAAAGCTCAAGGAAAAAGATAATTCTTTAAGAATTATATCTGCAGTTATTGAAAGCATGAAGTACTGGCGTGAACGTGCACAGAAAACTGTACTTCTTTTTGAAATATTGGGTAGGTAAACCTCAAACTATTTGGACAATATATTGAAAGGTCTATAGGAATACCTAGGGGATCTTAAAAATAAAATTTGGAAAGGGATATTAAGGTTTATTAGGATTTTCTTCATTTCTTAAATTTGTTATTGATTTGTGTGATTTAAGACGTATTTAGTTATTTTTGATAGTATTCTTCTGATTCATAATGTTAAATTGGGAAAGATTGTTACAGGGGCTCTGTCTTAACTCCTGAGTTGAATAGGGCCAGAAATTTAGTTTTCCTTAATATTTAAAAGTTTCAGAGATATTGTTCCTGCTTAAGATGTAGTCTGTATTATTGTATAAATAAAACTAGAAGAGCTTTGTGTAGGAATAGTTATTTAAATATTAGTTCCCACTGTTAAATTTTATTTGCATTTTACCAGCACTGATTTTCTCCCCTATTTTAATGTTGCTTAGCTGTTCTCGATTCAGCTGTTACACCTGGTCCATATTATTCAAAGACCTTCCTTATGAGAGATGGGAAAAACACTCTGCCTTGTGTATTTTATGAAATAGTGAGTATTTGTTTAAATATTATTTGCAAAGCTTGTGCCAACCAAACATACAAAGGCTGGCTATAATTCCATCATAGTAGAAATTCTGTTAACAATTTGGTATTACTTTCAACATTTCGTTTGGTTCTAATTCTGACTTTAAAGTTTATTTGTTCAGCTAATAGAGATAACCTACTGTGTGCCAGGTGCTGTACTAGATGCAAGGGACACAAAGTAGAATACAAGTGCTAAACAGCTCTTTCTCTTAGAATTTATTGTAGTCTCAGATAGAAAGAGGTACATAAATATTACATTGTGGTATGATAAGTGGTAGGTAGAGGTATGTACAGTGTGCTATAAAATAGACAGGATGGGGCAGATCAGAGAAAGACTTTTCAAGAATGTAGTAAATTATCTTACATGTTTAAAGAGTAATAAATAATAATAATAATAATAAATAAATAAATAAAGAGTAATAAATGAAGCCAAAGTGTGTGGGAGGTGGGAGGAATGAATTCTTAGGTAAGAGGGCAGCATATGCAAGGACATGAAGCTGAGAGCATGGATAATCAACAGAGTGTGGAAGGACAGTGGTTCTGAAGTTGGAGGAAGGCAGGGAGTGGGCTGGGATTTAGGAAAGATTCTTGGTGACGAATAAGGCTGCAGGTGACAAAGGAGGCTGGAGATTTTGTAAAACTTACATACTTTGTAGAAGAGTTTGGTATTAATTCTGAAATCAGATTTGGATTCCAATTTTCACCCCACTATTTACTAGCTTTATGACCTTGAGTAAGCTGCTTAAATTCCCTGAGTTTTTTTTAATCTGTAAAATGGGAAGACAATTCCTACTGAAAGGTTGTTTTGGAGATTAGATAATAAAATATATGAATGTACGTTTTCTGACACATAGTAGATAAAAAAAAGTAAGTATATTACTAATTTCTATAATATCTTTAATGCTTATTTTTCTCTAGTCTGTTAAGTTTAAAAATCTTTTATTGAGGGCACCTGGGTGGCTCACTTGGTTGGGCGTCTGCCTTCGGCCCAGGTCATGGTCCCAGCGTCCTGGGATTGAGTTCCGCATCAGGCTTCCTGCTCAAGCCGGGAGTCTGCTTCTCCCTCTGCCTCCTCTTTCTCTGTTTCTCATGAATAAATGAATAGAATCTTAAAAAAAAAATCTTTTATTGAAGTAGAACATATACCTAAAAGTATACAAATCATAATTGTACAGTTCTGTGATGTGCCTATGACATATCACAAAGTGGACATTACCAAGGCTAAGAAAAAGAACATTGCTGTCACTCCATGCATCCTGTGTCTCCTCCCATTCTCTACCTCCTCTCTCCTACCTAAAAGCAACTACTATGCTGATTTTTAATATCACAAAATAAATCTGTTTAGTTTTGAACCTTATATAAATAGTATTATATGATATATCTTTAAAGTCTGTCCCTCAACACAATGTTTGTAAGATTCATCTGATATTTTGTGCAGCTATAGTCTATTTATTTATATTTCCATGTACAATATTCTGTTGTAAAACAATTTAGCTTTCTATTCTACTGTTGGTGATATCCAAGTTTCCAGATTTTTTGCTGTTATGAATAATATTCTATGAATAGTCTTGTATATATCTCTTGTGCATATACACATATTTCTGTTGAGCATATACCTAGAAGTAAAATCACTGCATCATAGTTCATGTGTATGTTCCAATATAGTAGTTATTTACTACTAAGTTATTTACTACTAAGTTATTTACTACTAAGAATTTTCCAAAGGTTTGTACTTATTTAGACTCTCACAATCAGTGTAGATGAATTAAGTTTTTCTACATTCTTATCAACACTTAGTACTGTCAGTCTTTTTTATTTCAGCTATGTAGGTTTTTAGTGCTACCTTAACTTTTCTGCAGTTCCTGATAACTAATGAGGTTGAACACCTTGTATGTTTACTGGCCACCTAGACACCTTCTTCTGTAAAGTCTTTTCAGGCCTCTTGCTCTTTTCTATTGAATTATTGTTTTATCCTTACTGATTTATCAGAGGTTTTTTGTGTGTGCCTATTTTGGGTACAATTTTTTGTCCATTATTTGTATTGCAAATTTTTTCTCATACTCCATAGTTTGCTTTTTCAATCTTTTATTTTTTTTAAAGATGTATTTATTTATTTGACAGAGACACAGTGAAAGAGGAAATACAGGCAGGGGAGTGAGAGAGGGAGAAGCAGGCTTCCCGCCAAGTAGGGAGCCTGAGTGGGGCTCGATGCCAGGCTTGATCATGACCCAAGCTGAAGGCAGATGCTTAATGACTGAGCCACATGGGGCCCTGCTTTTTTCGTCATAGTGATGGCTGTTGAGGAACAGAAATTCTGCTTTTTAATAAAGCCTTTTTAGCAATTATCAATGCTACCTTTTATACCTAGTGTTTTTTATGACCATTTGGTGAAGGGAATTCCAGAATACTCACCTTTAATTAATGATTCAGAAGATTTGATGCTGGCTGGTCTTTTTCCATTTTACTAGTCCCATGAAAGGTGTAGCCCTTTTGGGTACCAACCCTAGGCCAAGGGTGAGAGTGAGAATGGTGACCAGAATCTCTTTTCCTTGGGAGCCTCTGATTCCTTTTTTTCTCTCCCAATCCTAGGAGACTGTCAAAACCTCTGCTCAGTTTCTTAGACTCTCAACTGCCTTGGCTGTTCTTGACAGATAATCTCAAGGGGAAACATTCCTAAATGTCAAGCCCCACTTTGCACTTCTGTCTTTTCCCAGATGGGAGTCTCTCTATTCCCTCACTGCATTGGTAGCTCTCTAATGTCTATGAGGAGATTTAAAAATATTTCATCCACCTATTTGAGTTGTTCTTAGCTAGAGAGTTGCTCTGAACTACCTGATCTGCTGTTTATTGGAAGTGGAACTCTAGCAGTCTAATAAAGTGAATAATTCATGTGCCACTACATTGGGAGTTATTCAGTCCTTTAAGACCAATAGTTTACCAGCTTGTAAGAAGCCCTACTCAAGTGAATGTTTTTCTTCTGTGGCAGGACACCCATATATGCCTAGCTATCTTGGTCTTACAGGTAATGGGGCCCTAAATCAGGTTGAGGGAATTACAGCTTTTTGGGGTGATTCATATTTAGTTGGTCATATGATTAGTTTTTAAAAACTGAAATTCAGATGAAGTAAATAATAACTTCTTTGATATTTATTTTTTTAAAAACAGGATCGTGAACTTCCAAGACTGATTAGAGGCCGAGTTCATAGGTGTGTTGGAAACTATGACCAGAAAAAGAATATTTTCAAATGTGTTTCTGTTAGACCAGCATCTGTTTCTGAACAAAAAACTTTCCAAGCCTTTGTTAAAATTGTAGATGCTGAGATGAAATATTATACTGATACAATGAATGAAATTTAAATAGTAATAAGGGAAGTTTAAATATTATAATTTAAAGCATTTTCTTATTGTTTAAATGATCATCTCCATACTTATAGCTGCTGTTTTTTGTAGTTCATTTGTTGAATTAAAATATTTCAATCTTTTTAAATGTGGAGTTTTTTTTAAATGAAAATGGTACATTTGCTAAAATTAAAAAACCATTTCTAGGTAAAAATCCTCAAAATAGTAGGAATAGATGCTTATTTAACATGATGTAATAATATATTTGAGTCAGCCCAAAAGCCAACATCAAGCTTAATGGGAAAATATAGGGACATTCCCACTAAAATCAGGAATAAGACAAGGGTGCCCACTATCAGTACTGTTACTTGGAAGGAGAGGTAAACCATGAAAGACTATGGACTCTGAAAAACAACCTGAGGGTCTTGAAGGGAGGGGGTAGGAGGTTGGGGGAACAAGGTGGTGGGTATTAGGGAGAACTCATTGCATGGAGCACTGGGTGTGGTGCAAAAACAATGAATATGCTGAAAAGAAAAAGTTAAAAAAAAAAGAAAGAAAGAAAGTGGGTGGTAGAGAACATAGAGATACAGCATCAAAGGCAAGGACTCCAGAGGAGGCCAGAGACAGAGGAGGTCTGTGCCAGCAGGTGTGAAAGCTCCTGAGATAAAGACCTAACAGATCAAAGGGAGCTGCTCAGACAAGACAGACCCCTGGAGGAGACAGGGACAGGCAGAGATCAGGCAGGCTGGAGCCCTTGGGAAGATGTCTTTGAAGGGAGGGGTGTATCAAGAGGTGCCTTGGGGCACTGTTATGCTGAAAAGAAATTTTAAAAAAATATAAGCAGGAAAAAAAAAACTGGTCTTAAATAGATTTCCAAAAATGCTAATAAAATAGATACTAGATTAAAAAAAGAATTATGTAAGAACTGTCTATGCAGTTTATTTAATTATTTCAAATATTTAGTGTGCATATGTAATATATATTTGTATATTTATATATAATTTACACTTAATTCTCTATTTTCCTATATCCTTCTAAAATGCATCTGCACTCTGGTCTTTCCTCCCTACCTCCTCTCCCTGCCCTCATGTTTAAGATCTCAATTGCTCACCGCTCTATAAAACGAATAAGTGGAGGGGAGTAATAGTCTCCAGCTTCAAAAGCAATCAATTACGATGGAGAAATCCCTTGGAAGGTACATGGAAGGAGGATGCAGAGGATGATAGCAAGTTCTTGTCTGGCTTCGCAGTTACTGCCTTATACCAAAGTTGTGATGCCAGTTGGGAGATCACATCCCAAAATGATTGGTGTATACTTCTATGGAATATGAACCAGGAACCCACACATGGTGCTACTTCTCCCATAGCCATGATATATGGGTCTGGGAATCAAGAGGTGGTAGCAGGACTGACTTTTGTCATTATTACATCAAATGATGACCTCACAAAATTTTTGCTTCCCACCCCGACAATTTTAGGCTTCTGGTTTAGTGATCTTACTTTCTTTTATAGTCTGGGTTGCTCAAAATGCAAACAAAATCTTATTATTTGCTAGTATTTTTTTGGTACTGTTATCTCACAGGAAGAGACAGAAGGGTATAAATAATGAAGAAAGGACAACCAATAAGCGGGGTGGGGTGGCTTATTAAGTTGACCACTACTGGTGAATAAGGCTTGTTGAAATGCATCATAGAACTGTCCAGCTTAGTGAAAATGGGAAGCGTATATTCCTTAGCTCCCACCACTTGTTTTTTTCTAAGGGTTGACACATGGGTCCTGGACTCCCTGACATCAGTATTATCAGTATTAAACTGGCTACCTGTGATATTCTACCCTGTGGAAGCAGAAAAACCCTATGACAAGATGCAATAATCAGGTGGAGCAGGCCTGAAGTAATATAGTTAGATTATATCTCTGTGAAGCTGGTTAAAGTCTGCAGAACTGGTTACTGCAGCTGTAGCTGGAATCAAAGATGTCTGAGGGAATCTGAAGTGCTGCACAAGAAGTTTCTGGTACATCTCCTAAAGAATATTTCTACCAGGATTGCTTTAATGGTTCTATTCTATGGGAAGCTGAGACTGCCACTTGGCCATTTTACGTTTATTTGTGTTAATGAACCAACAGGCAAAGAAAGGAGCTATGATACTGTCTGGAGTCATTAAATCTAAATTAACAATAGAAAATTGGATTTCTCTACACAATGAGGAAAGACCATGCCTGATATCCAGGAGGTTCTTTAGAGTACTACTTAGTAAAAGATAATGGAAAACCATAGTGACCCAATAAAGACATCAACACTGAGGATTTGGACTCGCAAGGAATGAAAGTTGAATGTAAAGAAACCATGTAGCTACAGTGATACAGATAGAGGAAATATGGAAGAAGGAGTTATAAATATTAGCTATGGCCTTATGACCAATACAGAGTAAGAAACAACTGGAAACTAGGAGGTAATCTGACACATGTGGATAGTGGTGGCAGGGTGCTATTAAGGTTTCCTACAGATGTAAGAAGCTAAACATACATCAATGGAATGAAAATCTGGGTTTCTTTTCCATCATTGCATGAGGAAAAATTGAAATGATCTGGGAGAGTTACCTTTTATTCCAGTACTTCCTATGCATCTGCATATGATTGGGTCTTAGGGATCTAATCTTTATTAGCTGCAGGTTTATCTCTCCCCTTGAGTATGTTTATGAGAAACTGGGTTGTAGTGAGAGGTGATGCCACCCTGGGAATTTTTCCAAAATACGTCTTTCATGGCACTTTCTTCAAAGACCACTGATGACGATTTCTTGCCCGCAATAAAGCCTTTTACCCTGTAATATATTTTAGGAATTCATAGCCTTGTCCCTATTCCTTTCTATGGCTTCTCCAAGCATCCTCCTTCACCTTCCAAAAGGAAGGCTCCAGCCCCATGGGACTACTGTCCATTCCCTAAACAGGGAATGATTAAGCATCCATATTATGAACTTCTCTCCTTCCCTACCTTCCCCCAAAGATTAGTGAGGTATGATCAGTGATGTAATCAGTCACTTCTCCAGGACTCAGAGCATTTGTCGCAAGGGTCCTGGGTAATTTCTGTGTCTTTAATGAGTTCCTTTAGGATCTAGACTCCTCTGGGATCCAGGGCCCCTTAGGCCCAGGGATGTATAGAATGGGAGATTTGAGAAGCAATGTTGCAGACACAGGTGATGACTACAAAAGCTGGCACTACACATGTCTTAGTAAACAAAGGGAAACAGGACCTTAAGTTAGTGTGCCGGTGTCACCCTCAGGCATACTGGGTAGGTTGGGCAAAGGGTGAATGAGCTGATCCATTAGGGTCCTTCTAACCCAAGAGTCTTGTTTTTCCATGTTGTATGACATTCTGCAGGATAGGTTCTTCAGGTATGATAATCCTCCTCTTCTTCATCTCCCTGCCTCCTGAGACTTCCCTAGAAATATTTTGTCTGATGTTACACCATCATATGGTTACATAACTGGCTACACTGGTGTAACCTGTTAAACCAGTTACATCAGTTCACCAGTTACATTTTGTCTTTTTTTAATAATAATATTCATAAATATTGCTATATAAGATCTCAAATCCAGAAATTACCTGTATTTCTTCCTTTTACCCCCAAGTTACTAAATCTCGAGATCCATCAGGTTCATTTTTTTTTTTTTACAGCAATATCACTGAATCTTATGGATACAGCAAAAGGAAATAGTGACGGTGTGGATGTATACTGGGTCAGCTATTGTGGTTAAAGAGCAGCATAGTTGAAGTTCAAATTTTCCATGAGTAACAAGGTTATGTCAGGCAATTCTATAATGAAGTGTTGAAAGTTATTAATTTTTGTTATAAGATGATTTAGTAGAAGTAAATATTCTAATAGAAGTTTGCTGTCTCTAAAGTTGAAGGAATGCATGTCTCAGCCTGAAGCACAGCCAATGGATATTTACAGAACATTGGCTATATTGAGGCACTATGCCAGGTGCTGACACTTCTGCAGTCATGAAGGCAGACGTGGCCTCTCCTGTATGTTTACCATCCAATAGGGAGAACAGCTGTAAGCAATCTCCTAGGCATTCAGTGCTTGAGGGGAAAGTATGGGATGCCTGGAAAACATAGTAGCAGGTTCTTATTGGTCTGGGGAAGGGGCCCAGGAGAGATACAGCTGAGTAAATGACATATAATATGGCTGAAGGGTAAGTAGGAACAAACCAGGTGAGGAGGGAGCAGAGAGAGGAAGATGCTAGGCAGGGGGAACAGCAAGTAGAAAAGACTAGTGGCGGGGCACCTGGGTGGTTCAGTGGGTTAAGCCGCTACCTTCAGCTCGGGTCATGATCTCAGGGTCCTGGGATTGAGTCCCGCATCGGGCTCTCTGCTTGGCGGGGAGCCTGCTTCCCTCTCTCTCTCTCTCTGTCTGCTGTGATCTCTCTCTGTCAAATAAATAAATAATTAAAAAAAAAGAAAAGACTAGTGGCAAGAAATTGTGCCTTTCAAGCCCAGCATTTCTGGAGAGGTGAATATGGGTGTCACTATGGGGCCAAGTGAAGCTGTGGAAGTCAGCAAGTTGTTGAAGCATCTTTTGTGCAATTCATTTGAGAGGAATTTTGCTTTTTATCTTTTTAAAATGAGATTTTGGGGCGCCTGGGTGGCTTAGTGGGTTAAGCCTCTACCTTCGGCTCAGGTCATGATCCCAGGGGCCTGGGATCGAGTCCCGCATGGGGCTCTCTGCTCAGCAGGGAGCCTGCTTCTCCTCATCTCTCTCTCTGTCTGTCTCTCTGCCTATTTGTGATCTCTCTCTCTGTCAAATAAATAAATAAAATCTTAAAAAAAATGAGATTTTATCTATCTACTTGAGAGAGAGTATGAAAAAGAGAATGGGCAGTTGGGAGAGGCAGAGGGAGAACCAGGCTCCCTGCAGAGCAAGGAGCCTGATGCAGTACTCAATCCCAGGACTCTGGGATAATGACCTGAGCCAAAGGTGGATGCTTAACTGACTGAGCCATCCAGGCATCCCTTGACTTTTATCTTAAGAGCAATGAGAATTCCATGAAGATGTTAGGGAGAATGATGATTCAGATTTTCATCTTAGAATGCCACAGTATTAATGAAGGATATTGAAGGAGAGAGTGTTTTTTTGTTGTTGTTTGTTTTTTAAAAGATTTATTTATTTTTTTCCACCTCCAATTTATTTGATTTGATTTGATTTTTTTAACATTTTTTAAAATTTTATTTATTTTGAGCATAACAGTATTCATTGTTTTTGTACCACACCCAGTGCTCCATGCAATCCGTGCCCTCTCCAATACCCACCACCTGGTCCCCCCAACCTCCCACTCCCCCACCACTTCAAAACCCTCAGATTGTTTTTCATAAAGATTTATTTGTGAGAGTGAAAGAGAGAGGGCATGAGTGGGGGAGGTCAGAAGGAGAAGCAGACACCCCACTGAGTGGGGAGCCTGATGTGGGATTCAGTCCTGGGACTCTGGGATCATGACCTGAGCTGAAGGGAGATGCTTAATGGACAGAGCCACTCAGGCGTCCAGAAGGAGAAAATGTTCAAGTGTGGAAGCAAGGAGAAAAGTGAAGAGAAAAGAGGCTGTTCCAGTAGTACAGACAAGACATGATGTCAGCCCAGTCAGGATAGTGAAGGTTGAGATAAGGAATGGATGAATGAGAAAGAGGTTTAATGTGGCTGAATCTTTAGGATGTGTTGACAGATTGGATATTGAGGATGAGAGAGGATGGAAGGAAAGAAAACTCTCAGGTGTATGACCTGTGCCTGGATTTCTTTTACATGAGAGATGTAGAGGTACAGGTTGGGAGGGGGGCAGGGTGAGATCATGAGTTTTATTTGTGATCTACTGAACCAAAGATGCTTGTGATTGTATATGAAGAGATAATCACTACGCAATTGATGATATAGTTTCTGAGGTGATAGAGATTTATCAATGAGATTTAGATGGTAATTATGCCATGGGAATAGGCCATTCTTTTAGGGCTGTATATGTGGTGTTATAAGAGAACAGTATTTAGGGAAAGGCCCAAGAAAACACCGATACATAAGATACCGTTATAGAGGACACCAATCACAGTTCCTGAGAATGAAGGGCTGAGAACCAGGATTATCACACAGAAGATAAGAGATAAGAGTGTTTCAGAAGAGAGGGAAGAGTCAAACATTTGACATTTTAACAACCATTGTTAAATGGTAAGGAGTGAGAAATGCAAAAAGTCTGAAAGTGATTGGATTTAGTGATTTGTTATATTGTGGTAACAGAATGCTGTTCTGGATAATGAGAGTGAAATCAATTATTGCAGAACAACTTATCTTGTATCATAGAAATTGTTAATTTTTATTCAGGTTTATAATGGACAAAAGATACTGGACACAGAGCATGACAAGAAAGAATCAAACTGTCATCTCAGAATTTGTCCTCCTGGGCCTGCCCATTGATCCAGATCAGCGAGACTTGTTCTATGCCCTGTTCCTGGCCATGTATGTTACCACTGTCCTAGGGAATCTTATCATCATCATCCTCATTCGCCTGGACTCCCACCTCCACACGCCCATGTATTTGTTTCTCAGCAATTTGTCTTTCTCTGATATCTGCTTCTCTTCTGTGACCATTCCCAAGTTGTTACAAACCATGCAGGGCCAAGTCTCCTCCATTCCCTATGCTGGCTGCTTGACCCAGATGTACTTCTTCCTGTTTTTTGCAGATCTAGAGAGCTTCCTTCTGGTGGCCATGGCCTATGACCGCTATGTGGCCATCTGCTTCCCCCTGCACTACACCAGCCTTATGAGCCCCAAGCTCTGTCTCTCCCTGGTGGTGCTGTCCTGGGTGCTGACCATGTTCCATGCTATGTTACACACTCTGCTCATGGCCAGATTGTGGTTTTGTGCAGACAACAAAGTCCCCCACTTTTTTTGTGATATGTCTGCTCTGCTGAAGCTGGCCTGCTCTGACACTCGAGTTAATGAATTGGTGATATTTATCATGGGAGGGCTCATTCTTGTCATCCCATTCCTGCTCATTATCATGTCTTATGCACGGATTGTGTCCTCCATCCTCAAGGTCCCTTCTGCTAGGGGTATTCACAAAGCCTTCTCCACCTGTGGCTCCCACCTCTCTGTTGTGTCTCTCTTCTATGGGACAGTTATTGGTCTCTACTTGTGCCCATCAACTAATAGTTCTACCATTAAGGAAACTGTCATGGCCATGATGTACACTGTGGTCACCCCCATGCTGAACCCCTTCATCTACAGCCTAAGGAACAGAGACATGAAGGGGGCCCTGGGAAGAGTTCTTTTCAAGAAAAAAATTACCTTGCCTGTATAATGGCAAAGCCAGGGACTTTTACATTGTTTTACCAAGTAGATACATTGTTATTAATATCAGAATATTGACCCAGGCCTTTTTTCACTATGACATTTTCTGTTTAAATGACATACTATTCTGTTCCATTGATCTATGTGTCTGTTTTTGTGCCAATACCATGCTGTCTTGATGATCACAGCTTTGTAATATAGCTTGAGGTCAGGGACTGTGATGCCCCCAGCCTTGGTTTTGTTTTTCAACATTCCTCTGGCAATTTGAGGTCTTATCTGTTTCCATATAAATTTTAGGATTGTTTGTTCCAGCTCTGTGAAAAATGTTGATTGTATTTTGATAGGGATTCCACTGACAGTGTAGATTGCTTTGGGCAGCATAGACATTTTAATAATGTTTATTTTTCTAATCCATGAACATGGACAGTTTTTCCATCTCTTTGTGTCTTTCTCAATTTCTTTCATAAGTGATCTGTAGTTTCTACTGTATATACCTCTTTGGCTAGGTTTATTCCTAGGTATCTTATAGTTTCGGTGCTATTTTAAATGGAATTGATTCTTTAATTTCTCTTTCTTCAGTTACATTGTTAGCATACAGAAATGCAGCTGATTTCTGTGCATTATTTTGTATCCTGCCACATTGCTGAATTGCTGTATGAGTTCTAGTAATTTTGAGGTGGAGTCTTTGGATTTTCCACATAAAGTATCATGTCATCTGTGAAGAGAGAGAGTTTGACTTCTTCTTTGCCAATTTTAATGACTTTTATTTCTTTTTGTTGTCTGATTGCTGATGCTAGGTCTTCTAGTAATGCGTTGAACAAATGTGGTGAGAGTGGGCATCCCTGTGGTGTTCCTGAACTTAAGGAAAATCTCTGAGATTTTCCTCATTGAGAATGATATTCACTGTGGGCTTTTCATAGATGGTTTTTATGATACCAGAAATGGACTCTCAACTCTATGGTCAACTAATATTTGACATATCAGGAATGAATATCCAATGCAAAAAAAGACAGTCTCTTCAATAAATGGTGCTGGGAAAATTGTACAGCCACAGAAGAATGAAACTGAACCATTCTGTTACACTATACATAAAGATAAACTCAGAATGGATGAAAGACTTTGATGTGAGATGGAATCCATCAAAATCCTAGAGGAGAACATAGCCAGTAACCTCTTTGACATTGGCCACAGCAATTTCTTTCAAGACACCTCTTTAAAGGCAAGGGAAACAAAAGCAAAAAAGAACTTTTGGGATTTCGTCAAGATAAAAAGCTTCTGCACAGCAAAAGAAAGAGTCAACAAAACTAAGGTAATCTATGGAATGGGAGAAGACATTTGCAAATGACATTACAAATAAAGGGCTGATATCTTGTTAATTTTTGCCATTTTAACTGGTGTAAGGTGGTATGTGATTGTGGTTTTTATTTGTATTCCCCGGATGGTTAGTGATGTTGTAGTGATTTTTGTGTGTGTCTGTTAGCCATGATAAGTTCTTTATAGATCTTGGATACCAGCCCTTTATGTGTAATGTCATTTGTCAAACTCAACACCTGAAAAAAATTCAGTCAAGAAATGGGGCAGAAGACATGAACAGACACTTCTCCAAAGAAAAGATACGAATGGCTAACAGACACATGAAAAAATGTTCAACATCACTCACCATCAGGGAAGTACAAATCAAAACCACAGTGAGATACCACCTTACACCAGTTAAAATGGCAAAAATTAACAAGACAGTAAACAACAAATGTTGGCAAGGCTGTGGAGAAGAAAGGGGAACCCTCTTATGCTCTTGGTTGTAATGCAAGCTGGCACGTCCACTCTGCAAAGCAGTATGGAGGTTCCTCAAGATGTTAAAAATAGAGCTACCTTACAACCCAACAATTCCCCTTCTAGGTATTTTTCCCGAAGATATAGATGTAGTGAAAAAGAAGGGGTATATGAACCCCATTTTTCATAGCAGTGATGTCCACAATATCCAAACTGTGGAAAGAACTGAGATGTCCTTCAACAGATGAATGGATAAAGAAGATGTGGTTCATATATACAATAGAATATTACTCAGCCATCAGAAAGGATGAATGCCTACCATTTGCATCAACATGGGTGGAACTGGAAATGATTATGCTGGGTGAAATCAGCCAAGCAGAGAAAGACAATTATCATATGGTTTCACTTTGTATGTGGAACATAAGGAATAGCATGGAGAATCATGTGGGCAGTGAGAGAGCTCTGAATGGAAAGAAATCAGAGAGGGAATCAAACCATGAGAGACTCTGGACTCTGGGAACCAATTGAGGGTTACAGAAGGGAGAGGGTTGGGGAGAAGGGGTAACCAGGTGATGGATATTAAGGAGGGCACATGTTGTGATGAGCACTGGGTGTTATGCACAACTAATGAATCGTTGAACACTGCATCAAAAATGAATGATGTACTATATGTTAGCTAATTGAACATAATAAAAATACACAAATAAAATAAAATGACATAATAATGGTTCAATACATAAAAGAAGTGGAGTTATGTAGTTGCACTGCAAAAGGGGGTCTCAGTGACCTGCCAACAAGGTCTTTCTCTTTGTTATTCCCAGGTGACTGAAGAAGCATTATTTTTAAGCCTTTAATTGATCTTTCTGTCTCCAGTTGTTAAACAACTAATATGTCATGTGCTTATTTTTTTTTTAACTACAACTCTGCTTTAAATAATACCCTGCTCTCCCAGGTCAATATTGACTAAAACTCAAGCATCTTGCCCCTCTGCTTACCTCAGATAAACTGGATTTTCATCATTGAATGCAGATTTTTACTTACCTCTTCCCAAACACAGTTCACATCATTCTGTCTTTTAACCTTTTCTCCTCTGACTTATCTTCAGGTCTACATTCTGACCTGGCCTGAACCTAAAGTGGACCTTTTATTTGCTACAATAGTTTAGTCTGTCTTTACCTGGGAGCTAGTGTATACCTAGGACCTTACAGGTTACTCCCACAGGTATGGGAAACTCAGAGCCTGGTTAACAGCCTTACTGTTTAAGGGTGTCTCCCTTCTGCTTAGTATTTTGGAATTTTTAAGCAAGTTTTACATCCATGCTCTTATTTTACTCTTATGATGATTCCACAAAGGAATCTTATCACCATCTTAAAGATTGAAAATGCAGAATTTGATGACTTGCCAAAATCCCAGAATTGGTCAATACTGAGCTTAATTTCTTGGACTGTCTAATTTTAGGGTTTCTTCTCCTTTCCCCCCCATCTCAGCAATAAGGGACAAAGCCATTGATTTTTTTCAGTCTTAACCCCATGTATGGCATTGTCTAGAACCCAGTTTTGATGATTTGTTTCCTATTGTCTCCCCTAGCTGATGGCATCTAAATCCATTATTTTAATCCTTTCATATATTCTGCTTACCTCCACATCTCTATCTGCAGATCTGTCACCAGTTCCCAATTTTTATTTTCATCTTCACAGTAGACACCTCCCCTTGGTGCTCTATGAGAAATTCAATCAACCTGCAAAAAAATGAACTCTATATATCCCCAAGCTTTCACTGCCCTTATACTCCATTTGTTTTTTAGCTTTACAGAAGTGTGATAAAAATTGCGCACATTTAATGTATACATCTTGATGAGTATAGACTTAACCTATATCCATGATACTATCACCGTAATCAAGATATTACATATATTCTTAATCTCCAAGGATTTCCTTCTGTTCCTTTGTGGTTTTTCTTTTCTTTTTTGATAAGAACACTTAATGTGAAATCTATCCTCTTTACATATTTTAGAGTGTACAATACTATATTATTGACTGTAGGCACTATATTGTACATCAGATCTTTAGAACTTACTTATCTTATATAACAAAAACATCTTATACCCATTGAAAAAAACCAATTATCCATTTCCTTCTCCCCCTGGCCCCTGACAAGAACTATTCAATTTTTCTTGTCTGCTAGCATGGCTATTTAAATACCTCCTATCTAAAACGGAATCATGCAGTATTTGTGCCTCTGTGAGTGGGTTTTTTCACTTAGCCTAATGGCCTTTAGTTCATCCCTGTTGTCTTGAATATCAAGGTTTCTTTCTTTTTAAAGGCTGAATGACATTCCATTGTATGTATATATTACATTTTCTTTATTCATTTATCTGTCGATGGACTTTTGTATTGTTTCCATATCTCAACTATTGTAAATAATATGCTGAAATGAACACAGAAGTGAAGATATCCTTTTGAGATCCTGATATCATTTCTTTGGATATGTAACTTCATTAAATATTTACAAATATTTTCTCTCATTCAATAGGATACCTTTTCATTCTGTTGTTTCCTTTGCCATGCAGAAGTTTTAAGATTGATGCAGCATCAAAAAGAATCAAATAGACCTATTTTCATATTCATCTTGTTTTATTTTTTTCTCTCTTCCCCTAAGATCCTCTGCCTTGTTTCTTAAATTCCACATATGAGTGGGATCATATGATAATTGTTTTTCTCAGCTTGACTTATTTTGCTTAGCATAATACCCTCTAGTTCCAACCATGTCATTGCAAATGACAAGATTTCATTTTTTAAAAAATATTTTATTTATTTGATAGAGATCACAAGTAGGTAGAGAGGCAGGCAGAGAGAGAGGAGGAAGCAGGCTCCCTGCTGAGCAGAAAGCCCGATGTGGGGCTCAATCCAAGAACCCTGAGATCATGACCTGAGCCGAAGGCAGAGGCTTAACCCACTGAGCCACCCAGGTGCCCCGACAAGAGTTCATTTTTAATGGCTGCATAATATTCCAGTGTATGTATATATGTATGTGTGTATATGTGTGTGTGTGTGTGTGTGTGTGTGTGTGTGTGTGTGTGTCTGTGTGTATGACATCTTCTTTATCCATCCATCAGTGGAAATCTGGGCTATTTTCATAGTTTGGTTATTGTGGACATTTTTGCTACGAACATTGGGGTGCAGGTCCCCTTTGGATCACTACATTTGTATCTTTGTGGTAAATACCAGTAGTGTAATTGCTGGTTCATAAGGTAGCTCTATTTTCAACTTTTTGAGGAAACCACATGCTGTTTTCCAGAGTGGCTGCACTATCAGGGAAGTTGCATGAAGTAACTGTAAAGTCAAGAAAGGGGGTTAACTGTGACAAAACTATGTACATTTAGCTGAGAGGTCATATAATTTATTGTCCAAACTGGAATTTAGATATATATAAAATTTTTATTTTCAAATAATTATATACTCATAAGAAATTTTAAAAATAGTACAGAAAGATAATTTATATTTCATCCAGGTTCCTCCAGTGGTACCACTTTATATAACTAGATTACATTAACAAAACCAGGAAATTGACTAGCACATCACAATGAACTGGAATTATTATTATTACCATTAATAATAATTATTATTATTATTATCATTTCTTTGTGTATAATTTATGATACTCTGTTACCCACATGGATATATATGAACACCAATAGAAGAACTCTAGAGCTGTCTCCTCATCCTGAGGATGTCTATTGTATTATATCTTCATAGATCAAACTGGAATATACCTTGAGAGGAAAAGGAATCTAATAATGGGACTATACAGGACAAACTGGTATATATATTTACCTTAATTTTAGCTTATATAAATGTGATCAAAGATGTTCAGAAAGCAACAGGGAGCAGAGAGAGATAAAAATTCATGAATAAATGAATGAATGGATGAATTATGAGTACCTCACATGCCATGCAAGAGTTTAGCATGTAGAGATACATTTTTTCCCCCTTTGTACATCAGGATTCCAGATACAGGCATGTATTTCATTGGTGCTGTACTAAAAAACTATTTAAAGCTTTTAAATAGTATTTAAATTACTTTAAAGTTAAAGTATTTAAAGTTACTAGCTTTTTAAGGAATGGGGGGGAAAAGTGGCTGCCTTTGACCTACTGGTACACAATATGTCACTGTGTAATGGGGCCCCTTGCTAGGGGATATTCTTTTTTTTTTAATTTCAATATAGTTAACATACAGTGTTGTGTTAGTTTAAATTGTACAATATAGTGCTTCAACAATTCTATACAACACCCACTGCCTGACAAGTGTACTCCTTATTCCCCATCAACTATTTCGCCCATCCCCACACCCACATCCCATCTGGTAACCATCAGTTTGTTTACTATAGAGGTCTCTCTCTCTCTATCTTTTCTCTCTCTCTTTTTCTCTCCCTCCTTCTCTCCATGTGTTTCTTTGTTCTGTTTCTTAAATTCTACATAGGAGTGAAGTCATATGGTATTTGTCTTTTTCCTATTATTTTGTTTAGCATAATACTCTCTAGGTCCATCCATGTTGTTGCAAATGACTAGATCTCATTCTTTTTATGGCTGAGTGATATTCCATTGTATACACACACACACACACACACACACACACACACACACACTACATCTTTATCCATTCAACAGTCCGTGGACATTTGGACTGTTTTCATAATTTAGGTATTATAAATAATGCTGCTATAAACATAAGGAGCATATATTACTTTGTATTAACATTTTTGTATTTTTCTGGTAAATCTGTTAAAAAAATGCTGGATCATAGGGGTAGTTATATTTTTAACTTTTTGAGGAACCTCCATACTGTTTCCCATGGTAACAGAATGGAGGTAACAGAACAGAAACAGCACCAGCTTGCATTCCCACCAACAGTTAAAGAGGGTTCCCCTTTCCCCACATCCTTGTCAAGAACTGTTATGTCTTACATTGTTGATTTTAGTCATTCTGACAGATGTGAGATGATATCTCAATGTAGTTTGATTTGTATTTCCCTGATGACAAGTGATGTTGAGGATATTTTCATGTGTCTGTTGATCACCTGTATATCTTCTTTGAAGAAATGTCTGTTTTATGTCTTCTGTCCATTTTTTAATTGGATTATTCATTTTCTGGGTGTTGAATTTGATAGGTTCTTTATATATTTGGACACTAACTGTTTATTGGCTGTGTCATTTGCAGATATCTTCTCCCATTCTGTAGGTTGCCTTTTAGTTTTCTTGATTTTTTCCTTCACTGTGCAGAAGCTTTTTATTTTTAAATTTTTTATTTCTTTTCAGCATAACAGTATTCATTGTTTTTGCACCACACCCAGTGCTCCATGCAATACGTGCCCTCCCTAATAACCACCACCTGGTTCCTCCAACCTCCCACCCCCACCCTTTCAAAACCCTCAGATTGTTTTTCAGAGTCCATAGTCTCTCACGGTTCACCTCCCCTTCCAATTTCCCTCAACTCCCTTTTTTTCTTCTCCATGTCCCCTTGTCCTCCATGTTATTTGTTATGATCCACAAATAAGCGAAACCATATGATACTTGACTCTCTCTGCTTGACTTATTTCACTCAGCATAATCTCTTCCAGTCCTGTCCATGTTGCTACAAAAGTTGGGTATTAATCCTTTCTGATGGAGGCATAATACTCCATAGTGTATATGGACCACATCTTCCTTACCCGTTCATCCGTTGAAGGGCATCTTGGTTCTTTCCAAAGTTTGTCGACCATGGCCATTGCTGCTATAAACATTGGCATACAGATGGCCCTTCTTTTCACTACATCTGTATCTTTGGGGTAAATACCCAGTAGAGCAATGTGCAGAAGCTTTTTATTTTGATGAAGTCCTGGTAGTTTATTTTTTATTATGTTTCCCTTGACTCAGGAGACATATCTAGTAAGAAATTGTAAAGGCCAGTGTGAAAGAGGTTACTGCCTGTGACCTCTTTTTTTTTTTTTAATTTTATTTATTTATTTGACAGATAGAGATCACAAGTAGGCAGAGAGGCAGGCAGAGAGAGAGAGAGAGGAGGAAGCAGGCTCCATGCAGAGCAGAGAGCCCGATGTGGGGCTCGATCCCAGGACCCTGGGAGCATGACCTGAGCCAAAGGCAGAGGCTTTAACCCACTGAGCCACCCAGACCCCCCATGACCTCTTTGTAGTATAATGGGAAACTTCATTACTAGGGAATATGCACCCTTTTTGGTCCTGTCTTTATTAGGTTATTAGACTTTCCATTAAGATTTATTATTAAGTAGATAAAATACTAAGTAGCACCCAAGTGTTCCCCAGGATTTCAGACATGGTCCTATCTGTCCCATTATACTATGGAAAGAGACCCATACAGCCCCACACAGCTCATTTTAATGATTCGCCAAGCTCATATTTTATTCTTTAATCCATTTTGAACTTATTTTTGTGTACAGTGTAAGAAAATGGTCCAGTTTTCCCAACACTATTTGCTGAAAATACTGTCTTTTCCATTGGATATTCTTTCCTGCTTTGTTGAAGAGTTAGTGGCCATATAATTGTGGGTTTATTTCTGGGTTTTCTATTCTGTCCCATTGATCTATGTGTCTGTATTTGTCCCAGTACCAGACTGCCCTGATCACTACAACATTGTAATATAACTTGAGATCTGTATATGTGATGCCTCCAGCCTTCCTTGTTTGGGGTCTTTTGTGGTTCCACACAAATTTTAGGATTGATTGTTTGTTTTAGCTCTGTGAAAAATGCTAGTGGTCTTTTGATTGGGATTGCATATAATGTGTAGATGGCTTTGGGTAGTTTAGACAATTTAACAATGCTTGTTCTTCTGATCCATGGGCATGGTAAGTTTTTCCATCCCAATGTCTTTCCTTTTCCATTTCTTTCATCAGTTTTTATCCATTTGAGAATACAGGCCTTTCACTTCTTTGGTTAGGTTTATTCCTACATATCTTATGGGTTTTGGTGCAATTGTAAATGGGGTTGATTCCTTGATTTCTCTTTCTGAGGTTTCATTACCAGTGTCTAGAAATGCAACAGATTTCTGGATGTTGGTTTTTGTATACTGTGACTTTACTGAATTTGGGTAACAGCTCTCACAATTTTTTGGTGAAGTCTTTCATGTTCTCTATATAGAGTATCATCTGTAAATAGTGAAAGTTTGACTTCTTCCTTGCTCATTTGGATGCCTTCATTTTTGTTGTTGTCTGATTGCCAAGGGTAGGATTTCCAGTATTTGTTAAATAACAATGGTGAGAGGGGACATCCCTGTCTTATCCCTGACCATAGAGGAAAATCTTTTCAGTATTTCCCCATTGAGGAGGATATTAGCTGTGGGTTTTTCATATATGGCCTTTATTATGTTGAAGTATGTCCCCTCTATTCCCACTTGTTGAGGGTTTTTTTTTAAATCATGAATGGATATTGTAATTTGTCAAATGTTTTTTCTGCATCTATTAAAAGAATTATATGGTTCTTATCCTTTCTTTCATTAATATGGTGTATCACATTGATTTGTGAATACTGAACCACCCTTGTAACCTAAGAATAAATCCCATTTGATCATAGTGAATGATTCTTTTAATGTTCTCTTGGATTGCTAGGATTCTACAAATAGAAAAGTGACCACTTTTTGCAAGGTAGGAGGTATGGAGATGTGAGTCCAAGGCAATATATTGGAAGATCAACTGTCGTGGGAGAGAACTTCCTTAAGCTGGCTATTGGAAAGTATTATAAGCAGCAGAGTGCAAAATTGGAACTTTCAGAAGTCTTCTCCAGAGGGGGACATTCCTGCCTGAGAGGGGCTCAAGTGGCAAAGTAAGGAAGAATCCCAGGTGGGATAGGATGGCCTCAGGATCCCAGGGTCACAAAAAGAATGGGGGTGCCAAAGTATGGCAGAATTTGCAAGTGTTGTAGATGGGAAGCCAGCTGCAAACAGCGAGTCTAGGCTCTCTGCTTGGTGTTTCTGTAAACCATGAACAACTGCACCATCTGGTGAATGTTCTCCAAGCAGCATCCCAGCAATAGGTAGCATGGTAAGATCCCCACTCCCTCCTCTGGGAGGAGCATGGGTGTGTACCATAGGAATTCATAAAGTTTGGAGATTCAAAAGGGGGTTGTGTGCCTGAGATAAAAACATTTGGTCACAGGCTGGGTGAACACTGAGTTTGGACAGAAATCAGGGAGGCAAAAGTGATTAACTGCTTTTCTGTGAGGGCTCACTGAAGAGTGGGGGGCAGGAGCTTTCAGCTCTGGAGCAAGATATGGAGGCACTGCCATTTTCATCACCCCCAATTGGTGCTGAAAGCCTTCTGGGAGAAAAACAGCACCACATGGTGCAATCCGGAGCCACATACACTGACCCTGGCCCCCTGCAAGAGGGGTGGATTCCGTTTTGGCAAAGACTTCTGAGAATCAGCTCAACAGGCCCTTCTTCCAGAAGACCAGCAGGAACATCCCTCTAACAAGTTTACTGATGATAGAGAACTGAAAATTTCGGTTGTTGGGGAAAACAATATATACCATTCGTAGGTTTTTAAAAAAATTATTATTCTTGAGACTTTCATTTTTACTTTTTCATTTTCAGCTATTTTCTTTCTTTTTTAAAAATCAATTCTTCCTTTGCCACTTCAGTCTTTATTTTTATATTTATGTGATATATTTTTTTAATCTTTGGTTTCCTTTCATTGTATTCAATTTTATTTTTGTATATATATAAATTTTTCTCTCTTTCCTACTCCAGGATCTAGTTTCTTCAGACAAACAGACCAAAATACACCCAGGATCTAGTTTACTGTTTTTTTTTCTTTTTTTTTTTTTTTTTTTTAAAGATTTTATTTATTTATTTGACATAGAGAGATTGCAGGTAGACAGGGAGAGAGGAGGAAGCAGGCTCCCTGTGGAGCAGAGAGCCAGATGCGGAGATCGATCCCAGGACCTTGGGATTATGACCTGAGCCGAAGGCAGAGGCTTTAACCCACTGAGCCACCCAGGGGCCCCTCTAGTTTATTGTTTTGTTCTCTTTTACTTTTGTTTTATTTTTTTCTCATTTTTTTGTTTCATCTTTTTCTTCTGATTGGTCTATATTTTTCTGGTGGTATTGTTTATATTTTTGTCTTTTCTCTCTCTTTCATCTCCTCTTCTGGACATAACAATGAGAGAGAAACTCACCACAAGCTAAAGAACAAGAGTCAGTACTTACAGCCAGGGATTTAATCAATATGGGTATAAGTAAGATGTCAGAACTAGAATTCAAAACAATGATTACAAAGAAACCAGTTGGGCTTGAAAAAAGCATAGAAGACATAGAGAATCCCTTTCTGGATATATAAAAGAACTAAAATGTAATCAGGCCAAAATTAAAAAGGCTATTACTCAGATGCAGCTCTCCCTGCTGAGATAAATGAGGCAGAAGAGATTGTCAGTGATACAGAAGACAAAAACAAACAAACAAACAAACCCAAAAAACAAATGGAGATTAAGGAAGGTGAGAAAGATAAAAACAACTACTGGATCACCAAAGGTGGATTCAAGAGATTGGCAATACAATAAAGTGAAATAAAATTAGAAAATAGGGGTCCCAGAAGAGGATAAAGAGAGAGAAGGAAAAGGTTTATTTGGACAAATTATAGCTGAGAATTTCCCTAATCTGGTGAAGGAAACAGGCATTCAAGTCCAGGAGGCACAGAGAATCCCCCTCAAAATCAATAAAAATAGGTCAACACCTCTGCCTATAATAGTGAAATTTGCGCATTTCAGAGATAAAGAGAAAATCCTGAAAGCAGCTCAGGACCAGATATTCTAAACCTACAAGGGTAGAAACTTAAGACTAGCAGCAGTCCTGTCCATAAGACTTGGCAGGCCAGAAAGGACTGGCATTATATATTTAAGGTGATAAATAAGAAAAATATGCAGCCAGGGATACTTTATCCAGCAATCTTATCATTCAGAATAGAAGAGATTAAGAGTTTCCAAGACAAACAAAAGCTAAGGGGATTTGTGGTCCCTAAAACAACCCTCCAATAAATATTAAAAGGGATCTTTTGAGCAGAGAGAGAGAGAGAGACCGAAATTAACAAAGACCACAAAGGAACAGGGACAATCTACAGAAACAGCAGCATTACAAGTAATCCAATTGCACTAAGTTCATATCTTTCTATAATTACTCTGAATGTAAATGAACTAAATACTCAATCAAAAAGAAAGAGAAAGAAAGACTCATTTATATGCTATCTACAAGAGCCTCATTTTAAAACCAAAGAGACCTCCAGATTGCAAGTGAGGGAATGGGAATCATTTATCATGCTAATGGACATCAAAATTAAGGTGGGGTAGCAATTCTTATATCAGACAATCAAAAGACACAGACTGGACGAAAAAGCAAGACCTATCCATATACTGTCTACAGGAGATCCATTTTAACCAACTGAGCCACCCAGGCAACCCAGGAGACCTCAAGATTGCAAGTGAGGGTGTGGGAACCATTTATCATGTTAATGGGTGTCAGGAGAAAGATGGGGTAGCAATCCTTATATCAGAAAAACTAGATTTTAAACCAATAATAAGCAAGTAATAAGAGGTGTAGAAGGACACTATATGATAATAAATGGGTCTATCCTAACAAGAAGACCTAACAGTTGTAAATATTAAGTCCCTAACTTGGGAGCAACCAATTATGTAAACCAATTAATAACAAAATTAAAGAAACTCATTGACAATAATACAATAATAGTAGGGAAATTTAACACCCCACTTACAGCAATGGACAAGTTATCTAAGCAGAAGATGAACAAGGAAACAAGGGCTTTGGATGACACACTGGACCAGATGGACTTCACAGATATATTCAGAGTGTTCCATCCTAAAGCAACAGAATACACATTCTTCTCAAGTGCACATGGAACATTTTCCAGAATAGATCACATACTGGGTCACAAATCAAGTCTTAACTGGTACCAAAATATTGGGATTATTCCCCACATATTTTCAGACCACAGTGCTTTAATTTTTTCCATTTTATTTTATTTCTTTTCAGTGTTCCAAAATTGTTTACATTTATTTGTTTATGTTTTGCATTGTTTATGCACCACACTCAGTGCTCCATGCAATATGTGCCCTCCTTAATACCCACCACCAGGTTCACCCCCCTCTGAAACCCTCAGTTTGTTTCTCAGAGTCCACAACCTCTCATGGCTCATCTCCCCCTCTAATTTCCCCCTTCTCACTTCTCCTCTCCATCTCCCAATGTCCTCCATGTTACTCCTTATGCTCCATAAGTAAGCGAAACCATATGATACTTGACTCTCTCTGCTTGACTTATTTCACTCAGCATAATCTCTTCCAGTCCCATCCATGTTGATATAAAAGTTGAATATTCATCCTTTCTGACGGAGGCATAATACTCCATTGTACATATGGACCATATCTTCTTTACCCATCCATCCATTGAAGGGCATCTAGGTTCTTTCCACAGTTTGGCAACCGTGGCCATTCCTGCTGTGAACATCAGGGTACAGGTGGCCCTTCTTTTCATTACATCTGTATCTTTGGGGTAAATACCCAGTAGTGCAATTGCAGGGTCATAAGGTAGCTCTATTTTTAATTTCTTAAGGAAGTTCCACACTATTTTCCAAAGTGGCTGCACCAACTTGCATTCCCACCAATGGTGTCTCTCCAGTACTTGGTGTTTACTTTCTTGTTAACTTTGGCCATTCTAACTGTTTTAAGTTGGTATTTCAATGTGGTTTTGATTTGAATCTCCCTGATTGCTAATGATGATGAACATTTTTTCATGTGCCTGTCAGCCATTTGTATGTCTTCTTTGGAGAAGTGTCTGTTCATGTCTTCTGCCCATTTTTTGACATGATTATCTGTTTAGTGTGTGTTGAGTTTGAGGAGTTCTTTATAGATCTTAGATATCAGCCCTTTTTCAGTAGTGTCATTTGCGAATATCTTCTCCCATTCCGTGGGTTGCCTCTTTGTTTTCTTGACTGTTTTCTTTGCTGTGCAGAAGCTTTTGATCTTGATGAAGTTCCAAAAGTTCATTTTTGCTTTTGTTTCTTTTGCCTTTGGAGACATATCTTGAAAGAAGTTGCTGTGGCCGATATTGAAGAGGTTACTGCCTATATTCTCCTCTAGGATTTTGATAGATTCCTACCTCACGTTGAAGTGTTTTATCCATTTCAAGTTTATCATTTTGTATGGTGTAAGAGAATGGTTGAGTTTCATTCTTCTACACATAGCTGTCCAATTTTCGCAGCACCATTTAATAAAGAGACTGTCTTTTTTACACTGTATATATTTTTCCTGCTTTGTCAAAGATTATTTGACCATAGAGTTGAGGGTCCATATCTGGGCTGTCTACTCTGTTCCACTGGTCTATGTGTCTGTTTTTGTGCCAGTACCATGCTGTCTTGGTGATCACAGCTTTGTAGGAAAGCTTGAAATGGTGACATGAAGCCCCCAGTTTTGTTTTTCTTTTTCAACATTTCCTTAGCAATTCAGGATCTCTTCTGGTTCCATACAAATTTTAGGATTGTTTGTTCCAGCTCTTTGAAAAATGCCATAGATCACAGTTTTTAAAACTTAAACTCAATCATGAGAGAAGATTTGGAACACAAATGCTTGGAGGTTACTAAAGAATGAATGGGTCAACCAGGAAATTAAAGAAGAATTTTAAAAATTCATCGAAACAAATGAAAATGAAAGCACAACAGTTCAGAACCTTTGGGATGCAGCAAAAGCAGTCATAGAGAGAAGTGTATAACAATATAAGCCTTCCTCAAGAAACAAAAAAAGTCAAAGTCTCTAATATGCAACCTAAACTTATACCTAAAGGATCTGGAAAAAGAATAGTAAATAAAACCTAAATCCAGCAGAAGAGAAATAATAAAGATCAGAGCAGAAATCAATGACACAGACACCAAAAGAACAATAGCAGAGATCAATGAAACTAGTAGCTGGTTTGTTGAAAGAATGAGGTCAATAAACCTCTAGCCAGACATATCAAAAAGAAAAGAGAAATGACCCAAATTAATAAAATCATAAATGAAAGAGGAGAGATCAACCACACTGATGAAATACTAACAATAATAAGAGAATCTTATGAAAAACAATATGCCAACAGATTAGGCAATCTGGAAGAAATGGATGCATTCCTAGAAACATATATACTGCCAAAACTGAAACAAGAAGAAATAGAAAACCTGAACAGACACAAAGCGAGCAAAGAAATTGAAGCAATAATCAAAAATCTCTTAACAGCAGAATTCAACCAGACATTGAAAAGGGAAATAATACCTACTCTAGAAATAGAATAGAAATGGAAGGGACGCCTGGGTGGCTCAGTTGGTTGATCAGCTGCCTTCGGCTCAGGTCATGATCCCGGCGTCCTGGGATCGAGTCCCACATCAGGCTCCTTGCTCGGCAGGGAGCCTGCTTCTCCCTCTGCCTCTGCCAGCCATTCTGTCTGCCTGTGCTCACTCTCTCCCTCTCTCTGACAAATAAATAAAATCTTAAAAAAAAATGGAAGGAAAACTTCCAAACTCATTCTATAAGGCCAGCATTACCTTAATCCCCAAAACCAGACAAATAAATACTCAACCAAAAAATGGAATTAAACACCAATATCCCTGATGAACATGGATGCCAAAATTCTTCCCAAGATACTAGACGTGCTCGCTTCGGCAGCACATATACCAAGATACTAGCCAATAGGATCCTCAGTACATTGAAGGAATTGTTCATGACAACAAAGTGAGATTTATTCCTGGGCTGCAAGAGTGGTTCAAATCCACAAGTCAATCAATATGACACACCAAATTAATAGAAGAAAGGACAAGAATCATATGATCCTCTCAACAGGGGTAGAAAAAGCAGCTGACAAAATACAGTATCCTTTCTTGATTAAAACTCTCTGCGGTATAGGGATAGAGGGAATATACCTCAATATCATAAAAGCCATATACCAAAAAACCCACAGCAAATATCATTCTCAATGGAGAAAAACTGAGAGCTTTTCCCATAAGATCAGGAACATTACAGATATCCACTCTCACCATTGTTGTTCAACATAGTATCAGAAGTCCTAGCATCAACAGTCAGACAACAAAAAGACATAAAAGGCATCCAAATTGGCAAAGAAGAAGGCAAACTCTTGCTCTTTGCAGACAACATGATACTTTATGTGGAAAACCCGAAAGACCCCACCCCAAAATTGCTGTAACTCATACAAGAATTCAGCAATGTGGCAGGATAGAAAATCAATGCACTGAAGTCTGTTGCATTTCTATACACTAACAATGAGACAGAAGAAAGAGAAATCAAGATTCCATTTACAATTTCACCAAAAAACACAAGATACCTAGGAATAAACCTAATCAAAGAGGTTAAGGATCTGTACGCTGAAAACTATAGAACACTTATGAAAGGAATTGAGGAATACACAAAGAATTGGAAAAACAGTTCATGTTCATAGATTGGAAGAACAAGCATTGTTAAACAGTCTATGGTACCCAAAGCAATCTATACATTCAAGGCAATCCCTATCAAAATACTATTAACATTTTTCACAGAGCTGGAACAAATTAAAACATGAATAGAACCAAAAAAGACCCCCAAAAGTCAAAGGGATGTTGAAGAAGAAAACCAAAACTGTTGGTATCACAGTTCTGGACTTCAAGCTATATTACCAAATGTAATCATCAGGATAGTATGGTACTGGCACATAGATCAATGGAACAGAATAAACAACTCTGAAATGGACCCTCAACTCCATGGACAACTAATCTCTGACAAAGCAGAAAAGATTATCCAGTGGGAAAAAGACAGTTTCTTCAACAAATGTGTTGGGAAAATTGCACAGCCACATGCAGAGAGACTAGACCACTTTCTTACACCATGCACAAAAATGAACTCAAAATGGATGATAGGCCTAGTTGTGAGACAGGAATATATCAAAGTCCTAAACAAGAACACAGACAGCAACCTCTGTGACCAACTTCTTTCTAAACAGATCTCCAAAGGCAAGGGAAACAAAGGTAAAAATAAACTATTGGGATTTCATCTAGATAAAAGCTTTTGCATAGCAAAGGAAACAGTTAACAAAACCAAAAGACAACCAGAAGAATGGAAGCTGATATTTCTAAATGCTTTATCAGATAAGGGCTAGAATACAAAATCTATAAAGAACTTATCAAACTCAACACCCAAAAAGAAACAATCCAATCAGGAAATGAGCAGAAGACATGAACAGATATTTCCCCAAAGAACACATCCAGATGGCCAACAGACACATGAATAATGCCAAACATCACTGGACATCATGAACTGTAAAAAATGTTGGTAAAACCACCATGAGCTACCATCTTATACCATTCAGAGTGACTGAAATTAACAAGTCAGGAAATGACAGATGTTGGATAGGATGAGGAGAAAGAGGAACCCACCTACACTTTTGGTGGGAATGCAAACTGTTACAGCAACTCTGAATAACACTATGAAGGTTCCTCAAAATGTTGATAATGCACCTGTCCTATAACCCAGTAATTGCACTACTAGGTATTTATCCAAAGGATGCAAGCATAGTGATTCAAAGGGGCACCGGTACCCCAATGTTTATAAAAGTAATGTTCAAAGTATACAAAATACAGAAAGAGCCCAAAGGTCCATTGACAGCTGAATGGACACACACACACACACACACACACACACACAGTGGAATATTATTCAGCCATCAAAAATGAAATCTTGGGGCTCCTAGTTGGTTCAGTTGGTTGAGCATCTGGTTCAGCTCAGGTCATGATCTCAGGGTCCTGGGATCAAGTCCTGAATTGATGGGTGGGGAGCCTGCTTCTCCCCCTCCTTCTACTGTTCCCCTGGATTGTACTCTCTCTCTCTATCTCACTCCTCTCTCTCTGTCAAGTGAATAAATAAAATCTTTAAAAAAATGAAATCTTACCATTTGCCATGATGTGGATGGAACTTGATCATCAGAGGAAGAGAAATATATATCATATGTATTATATGATCTCACTTATATGTAGAATTTAAGAAACAAAACAGATGAATATAGGGGAAGGGAGGGAAAATTAAAACAAGCCAGAATCAGAAAGGGAGACAAGGGGCGCCTGGGTGGCTCAGTTGGTTAATCGACTGCCTTCGGCTCGGGTCAGGATCCCGGGGTCCTGGGATCGAGTCCCACATCGGGCTCCCAGCTCCATGGGAAGTCTGCCTCTCCCTCTGTCCTCCCTTCTCATGCTCTCTCACTGTGTCTCTCCCTCAAAAAAAAAAAAAGGGGGAGACAAACCATAAGACACTCTTAATTACAAGTAACAAGTTAGAGTTGCTGGAATGGAGGTGTGTGGGGGGATGGGGTAACTGGGTGTTGATGGGCCTTAAGGAGGGCACTTAATGTAATGAACAACTGTTGAATCACTCATTAAACTCTACCTCTGAAACTAATAGTTACTGTATGTTAATTAATTGATTTTGAATTTTAGAAATACCAACATTTTTTACAGAGCTAGAAGAAACCATCCCAAAATTTGTATGGAACTACAAAAGACCCCAAATAGACAAAGGAATCTTGAAAAAGAAATGCAAAGCTGGAGTCATCACAATTCTGGACTTCAAGTTCTCTTACAGAACTGTAGTGATCAAGATAGTATGGTACTGGCACAGAAATAGACACACAGATGAGTGGAACAGAATAGAAAGCCCCCAAAGGTACCCATACAACATGGTCAACTAGTCTTTGACAAAGCAGGAAGGATTATCCAATATGAAAAAGACAGTCTTTTCCTGAAATGGTGTTCAGAAAACTGGGCAGCAAGATGAAGAAGAATGAAACTTAACCATTTTCTTAAACCATACACAAATATAAACTCAAAATGGATGAAAGACCTAAATGTGAGACAGGAAACCAACAAAATCCTAGCGGAGAATACAGGCAGTAACCTCTTTCACATTAGCTGTAATAACTTCTTACTAGATATGTCTCCTAAGGCAAAATGAACTACCAGGACTTCATAAAAATAAAAAGCTTCTGCACAGCAAAGAAAACAATGAACAAAACTGAAAGGCAAACTAAAGAATGGGAAAAGACATTTTAAAGTGACACATCCAATAAATGGTTAGTATCCAAAGTCTATAAAGAACTTGTAAAACTCAACACCAAAAATATGGGCAGAAGACATGAATAGACATTTTCCCAAAGAAGATATACAGATGGCCAATAGACACGTGAAAAATCTCCACATCACTCATCATCAGGGAAATGCAAATCAAAACTACAGAGATATTACCTCATGCCAGTCAGAATAGCTAAAATGAACAACCAAGGAAAAAACCATTGTTGATGAAGATGAGGAGAAATGGGAATACAAATTGGTGCAGTGTTGGTGGGAATGCAAACTGGTGTAGCCACTCTGGAAAACAGTATGGAGATTTCTCAAAAAAAAAAAAAAAAAACCTACCCTAATTTTAAATAATTCTAGTAATTTCACAACTAGGTATTTACCAAAAGGATATAAAAATTACTGATTCAAAGGATACATGCACCTCGATTTTTTAAAAGATTTTATTTATTTATTTGACAGGATCACAAGTAGGCAGAGAGGCAGGCAGAGAGAGATGGTGGGCGGGGAAGCAGGCTCCCCACTGAGCAGAGAGCCTGATGAGGGGCTCCATCCCAGGAGCCTGGGATTATGACCTGAGCTGAAGGCAGAGGCTTAACCCACTGAGCCACCCAGGCACCCCAGTACACCCTGATGTTTACAGCAGTATTATCAACAATAGTCATATCACGGAAAGAACCCAAATGTCCATGGAGTGGATAAAGAAGATGTGACATATATCTACAAAGGAATATTGTTCAACCATTAAAAAAAGAGTGAACTCTTGCCATTTGTAATGACATGGATGAAGCTAGAGAGTGTTGTGCTAAGCAAAATAAGTCAGTCAAAGACAAATACCATATCATTTCACTCATATGTGTAATTTAAGAAACAAAACCAATGAACACAGAGGGAGAAATAAGAGGCAAGCCAGGAAAAACACTCTTAACTATAGAGAACAAGCTGATGGTTACTGAAGGGGTGGTGGACAAATGGGAGAAGCAGGGAGAATGGGTTAGATTGGGTATTAAGGAGAGCATTCATTGCCATGAACACTGTATGTATGTAAATGGTGTATGTATGTAAATGGTGAATCACTAAATTGTACACCTGAAACTAAAATTACACTGTATGTTAACCAACTGGGATTTAAATAAAAAGGTGGTGAAAATAAGTTTTAGGTAATATAATACTAAATGGTGAGAGATTGAATGCTTTCTCCCTAAGTTCAGAGACAAAGTAAAAATGTTTGATCCTACCACTGTTATTCAACTTTATATTTGAAATCCTAAGCAGTGAGAAATGACAAGGAAAATAAAAGTTATATAGAGTGGAAAGTATTAAACCATCTCTGTTCATAGACAACTGAATGGTCTATTTAGAAAATCCCAAAGAACATAAAAAGTCATTTCAGAAGTAGTGAATTTAGTATTACCATAGGATATAAAGGTAATGTATTAAGAAGTTTATTTCTGTGTGTAAATATAAAATAATGCTAATATGTTAAAATGAAATTTATATCAACTGACAATAAACATATGTAAAGTGGAAAAACTCTTTAGAGTACTATTTTAGGGGCTCCCAAGTGGCCCAGTCAGTTAAACATCCAATTCTTGATTTTGGTTCAGGTCTTAATCTCAGGATCATGAGATGGAGCCCC
Organism: Mustela putorius furo; assembly: GCF_011764305.1. Lineage (NCBI taxonomy): Eukaryota > Metazoa > Chordata > Mammalia > Carnivora > Mustelidae > Mustela > Mustela putorius. The sequence continues at coordinate 4,176,575 of NW_025421501.1, read as the reverse complement.
CTGTCAACTCCAAGCTCTGCAGGGGGTCTGCTGGAGATTCCCTCTCTCTCCCTGTCCCCCTACCCATCCCCCTGTTCATACGCTCTCTTAAATAAATAGATAGATAAATAAATAACTATTTACACTAGCATCAAACCACTTAATACTTATGTATAAATCTTACACAATATATGCATGATCCACATCTTGAAAACAGCAAACACTGATTACAAAAATCAAAGAACAACATGGATAGATATAAATCATGCATGGATGAAAGACTCAACATTGTTAAGATGTCAACTCTACCAAAACTGATCTAGAGATTGAACACCATTTCAATCAAAATTCCTTCAGGACTTCTTTGGTACAAAGTGACCATCTGATTATAAAATTTATATGTAAAGCAAAGAAACTAAAAAAAAAAAAAAAAAGAAACTGATTTTGGAAAAGAAAACAAAGTTAAAGGGCTCATACTACCTCATTTCCAGACTTACTATTAATTAAAACAGTCAGAAAAGTGTGCTATTGGAGAAAATATAGAAATATGGATTGGTACAAGAGCATAGAATAGTATATAGAGTCCAGAAATAGATCCACTAAAGTACTGCCCACCTGATTATTGACAAAGATGCAAAGACAATTTGTGGAAAATGATATTTTCAATCAGCTGCTGGAAAAACTTTATTTCCATGTGAATAATAATATAATAATAATCATCATTAATAATCAATACCTCACACTCCCTACAATTCACACAAAGTGGATCATACACCTCAATATTTGTATGGGTATTAAGAAAGCCCTTCCGCCCCCCGCCAACATCCTGTTTTGTAGCATTAGAGAAGCAAGGAGCATGTGCAGCAGAATTGACAAAGATGCAAAGACAATTTGTGGAAAATGATATTTTCAATCAGCTGCTGGAAAGGAGCATGTGCAGCAGAATTCAGGTGCTAGTTGAAGTCAGTGCAGTTACTGTAGCTGTGGCTAAAACAAGGAATATAGAGCACAAGAAGTGTCCCACATAATTCTTATTACTATCAGGGGATGGTTTCATATAGCGATGTTTTCACTGAATTGGAAGTTCAATTCAATGAACTTCCACCTGGACATTTTTCTGTTCTTATGTGAACTGATATATGAAGAGCAGGGTTGCCATTCTTCCTGAGGTGGTGATATTGATTACCAAGGGGAGTCTAGGTTGCTCTATACAATTGGGACAGATAGGACCATGTCTGAAATCCTGGGGCACACTTGGGTGCCACTTATTACTTTATCTACTTAATAATAAATCTTAATGGAAAGTCTAATAACCTAATAAAGACAGGACCAAAAAGGGTGCATATTCCCTAGGAATGAAGGTTCTCATTATACTATGGGAAGAGCCCCATACAGCTGAGATGATGGCCAATGAGAACATAGAACATGTAGTGAAAGAAGGAGTTATAAATGTCAACTATAGCCTTGTGATCAATTACAGTACAACTGATCAATTAAGGAACAACTGAAAAATGGGTAATCTGACACTTGGGAAGAAGTAGAAATGATGGTGGTCACCGAGTTCTATAAAGGTTTTCCAAGAGAGGTAATGGTGTGGAAGTACCTCAGTGAGTTTCAAATCTGAGTTTCATTTTCTATCTCTGCGTGAAGAAGAATTGAAAACAATCTGGGAGAGCTGTCTTTTATTTCAATACTTTCTATGCATCTGCATATGATTGGGTCATAGAGATCTAATCTTTATTAGCTGCAGGTTTATCTCTCCCCTTGCATGTTCATGAGAAACTGGGTTGTAGTGAGAGATTATGCCACCCTGGGAATCTTTCCAAAATATGTGTCTTTCATGGTACTTTGTTTAAAGACCACTGATGACTTCGTCTTGCCCACAAGATAAAGCCTTTTACACTGTAAAATATTTTAGAATATTCATAGCCTGGACCCTGCCCCTTTCTATGGCTTCTCTAAGCATCCCCCCTCACCTTCCAAAACGTCAGCTCCAGCCCCACACTACTGTCCATTCCCTAAACAGGGAGTGATTAAGCATCCATATTATGAACTTCTCTCCTTCCCCACACTCCCCCAAAGCATAGTCAGTTAAGATCAGCGATGTAATCAGTCACTGCTCCAGGACTCAGAGCATTTGTGCTAAGAATCCTGGATTGCTGGGTCTTTAATGAATTCTTTTAAGATCTAGACTCCTTTGGGATCCAGAGTCTCTTAGGCCCAGGGATGTATAGAATAGGAGATGTGAGAAAGGATGTTGCAGATACAGGTGATGACTACAGAAGCTGTCACTTCACATGTCTTAGTTAATAAAGGGAAACAGGACCTTAAGTTACTGTGCTGGAGTCACCCTCAGACACACGGGGTAAGTTGGGCAGAGGGTGAATGAGCTGGACCCTTAGGGTCCTTCCAATTCAAGGGTCTTGCAAAATTGTGTGATGTTCTGCAGGATGGTTCTTCAGGTATGATAACATTCCTCTTCTTCACCTCCCTGCCTTCTAAGACTTCCCTACATTCTAGAAATATTTTAATTAATGTTTACCAATAATAACATTTGTAAATATTACTGTGCCGTGTATTCTTACAAGACTGTATAATTCCGATGTAATGACAGCTCTTGTGGCAGGTTTTATTATTTTTTTTAATTCAATTAGTCAAAACAACATTAGTCTCAGATGTAGTGTTCCACAATTCATCAGTCGTGTATAACACACAGTGCTCATCACATCATGTGTCCCCCTAAATGCCCATCACCTAGTTACCCCAATTCCCCTACCCACCTCCCCTTCAGCAACCCTCAGTTTGTTTCCCATAGTTAAGAATTTTCATGGTTTGTCCCCTTCTCTAATTTCTTCCCATTCAGTTTTCCCTCCCTTCCCTTATGATATTCTGCACTGTTTCTTATAGTCCACATATGAGTGAAACTTATAATTGTCTTTCTCCAATTTTCTTATTTCACTGAGTACAGTTCCATCCACATAGATGTAAATGGTAAATATTCATCATTTCTTATGGCTAAGTAATATTCCATTATAGATATAGATATAGATGATATAGATATAGATATCTTCCTTATCTGTTCAGCAGTCAAAAGAAATCCCAGCTCCTTCCATAGTTTGACTATTGTGGACATTGTTAGTATGAACATTAGGGTAGAGGTGCCCCTTCGTTTCATTATATCTGTATCTTTGGGGTAAATACCTAATACTGCATTTGTGGGTCATAGAGTATTTCTATTTGTAACTTCTTGGGGAACTTCCATACTGTTTTCCAGAGTGGCTGTACCAGCTTGCATTCCCACCAACAGTGTAAGAGGGTTTCCCTTTCTCCACATTCAATTCAACATTCATTGCTTACTGTCTAACTAATTTTAGCCATTCTGAATGGAGCAAGGCGATATCTCATTGTGGTTTTGATTTGTATTTCCCTGATGACAAGTGATGTTGAGTATTTTTTCATGTGTCTTTGGCCACTTGCATGTCTTCTTTGGAGAAATGTCTGTTCATGTCTTGTGGTAGGCTTTAATGTAGTAGTCCTAGCCCTTGTTTTATTTTAGAATCACCTGGCAACTTTAACATTTTTTGCACAGGCCTCCTCTAAGATTGTGATTGTATTTATCTGAGGGCACCCAGTAATCTTCATTTTTAAAGCCTCATATATATTTTCCATGTACTGCGTAGTCCCTGGACCACAGCACTACAGTCACTGGGCGCTAATTAAAAATGTAGAACTATAGGACACCTAAGTGTCTGCCTTCAGCAAGGTCATGATCCCAGGGTCCAGGGATCTAGCCCCACTTTGAGCCCTGCATCAGGCTTTCTGATTGGTGGCAAGTCTGCTTCTCCCTCTCCCTCTGCCTGTCGCTCCTCATGCTTGTGTTCTCTCTCTCTGTGTCAAATAAATTAAAAAAAAATCTAAAACAAAATATAGGACCAGCCTGCTGAATCAGAATCAGCATTTTAGCAGAATGCCTGGGTGATCTGCATGGGTATTTAATTCTAGAAACACTGTGCTAGGTGATTCTTATGGGCAGTCCAGGCTGAGAACTACTGACCATGGGTGAAAGATGAAAGGGTCATTACATAATTAGTGGGAGCATCTGCAAGTGTTGTCTCTGGTTAATGATTCCTCATCACACCCTCAACACAAGAGATGGATCCCACTCATTTATTAGGAAGCAAAATTCTGAAAAACCAGCTGTATGATTTCCCTTAAATGTTTGTTCCCATTATAATGCCAGTATGTAATGTCCATGTGTAAAAATTACTAATGTGGGTGAATCAAACAGCACCAGCAGGGTGTAGTCTAAGCAGGTAGATCCAGTTTGGTCTTTAACGAAGGAGCCTCCCACATCTCTTGATAGTTCTCTGCTTCGTCACCTTTTAGACACATTGAGGAGTGTTAGGGTTCTCCAGAGAAATAGAACCAATGGGAGATTATATCTTTATCTATATATATATTTAAATATCTATAAATCTGATAATATGTCTCTATTATCTGTATCATCTGTAGTCATGAAAAGAGTAGTCTTATCTGAGGTACCCCAACACTTTCCATGGGTACAGTATTACATTAATAAATCTGTACCATAGTGACAAATTTAGTGCTAAATGGTCGAAGCTAATGAGTACTTGTTCTGAGAGGATTCAATAGGATCGGGTATTTTAACATAATAGGAGTTTGCTGTCTGTAAATTTGAAAGAATGCATGTCTCGGCCTGAAGCACAGCCAATGAATATTTACGGAACATAACACAGTGCTATATCGAGGCACTGTGCCAGGTGCTGACACTTCTGCAGTCATGAAGGCAGCCGTGGCCTCTCCTGCATGTTTACCATCCAATAGGGAGAACAGCTGTAACCAATCTCCTGGGCGTTCAGTGCTTGAGGGGCAAGTATGGGATGCCTGGAAAACATAGTAGCAGGTTCTTATTGGTCTGGGGAAGGGGCCCAGGAGAGATACAGCTGAGTAAATGACATGTAACATGGCTGAAGGGTAAGTAGGAACAAACCAGGTGAGGAGGGAGCAGAGAGAGGAAGATGCTAGGCAGGGGGAACAGCAAGTAGAAAAGACTGGTGGCAAGAAATTGTGCCTTTCAAGCCCAGCATTTCTGGAGAGGTGAATGTGAGTGTCACTATGGGGCCAAGTGAAGCTGTGGAAGTCAGCAAGGGTCAGGTCTTGAAGCACCTTTTGTGCAGTTCCTTGGAGAGGAATTTTGCCTTTTCCTTAAGAGCAATGAGAATCTGTGAAGACTTTAGGGAGAATGATGATCAGATTTTCATCTTAGAATGCCACAGTGTGAATGAAAGATATTGAAGGAGAGAGTGTCCAAGGGGGGAAGCCGGGAGAAGAGTGAAGAGGGGAGAGGTTCTTCCAATAGTACAGACAAGGCATGATGTCAGCCCAGCCAGAATAGTGATGATTGAGAGAAGGAGTGGATGAATGAGAAAGAGGTTTAATGTGGCAGAATCTTAAAGACATGTTGAAAAACTGGATATTGAGGATGAGAGAAAGGATGGAAGGGAAGAAAACTCTCAGGTGTATGATTTGCATTTTGATATCTTTTCAACGAGACGGCTCGCTGGATCACCATGGGCAACTGCCTGCACAAGACCACCGAGCTGGCGGGCACCGCCTGTCTCTTCACCCCGCTGGCCCTGCCCTTGGATTACTCCCACTTCATCTCGCTGCCCGCCGGCGTGCTCAGCCTGGCCTGCTGCACCCTCTACGGCATCTCCTGGCAGTTTGACCCCTGCTGCAAGTACCAGGTGGAGTACGACGCCTACAAACTGTCCCGTCTGCCCTTGCACACACTCACTTCCTCCACCCCGGTGGTGCTGGTCCGGAAGGACGACTTGCACAGAAAGAGACTGCACAACACGATAGCACTGGCCGCCTTGGTGTACTGTGTAAAGATTTACAAACTCTATGCCATATGATTGCAGTAGGACGGGGAGAGAAGCAAACGACCCAGCCCAGGAGAGACGACCCGAGGAGCGGGGAGGGGTCTGAGCTGGCCGAATATGCTGGACGCACACTCGTCGCTCCTCCTCGCAGGAGCTGCGCACCGTAGCCATGTCAGTGCCGTCTGCTCGGTCCATCCCACACATGCCTTTTTAGACTCTTCCCTGCAGCCAGGACTGGAAGCCTGCAAGGCACACTTCCCAGATGCCCCGGCGGGTGACAGGGCCTACAGGAGGCGTGGCAGGTGTCCTGGAGACGGGAAGGAGGGAGGAGCCATCCCAGGCCCAGGTACTGTGGCACTGCAGGCCGCAGTGGTGACAGCAGACACCCCCAGGGGTGTGGTGCTCAGCTCTTGCTCCAGCAAGTGGGAATCGGGTGGGTGTCCTTATTGTCCCCTTGCCTCTCCTGTCCTCCCAACACCTCTGTCAACAATGCTCTGTAGTAAATTCCTTCTGCTTGAAATACCTACAGGGGCTTCCTCTCCCAACTGACACTGACTAGCACACAGAGAAACTTACCACCTTTTACAGAAAGAATTGAAACTCAGAGCAAGGAAGTGACTTAACCAAAGGCAAACCCAGCACCTCTCCTCTCTCACTATGTGCTAGTCACCCCAGTCCCATTTCTGGAACACTCGAGCTCACGCACACTCCAGAGCCTTCACGGGGATTCTCTCTGTGCTGAACATTCTGTCTCCAGCTCTGCCTGTGCACACTCTCCACTCGGGGCCCATGCAAACGCTCCCTCTGGAAAGACATCTCCTCTAGCCCCCCATAGTCTCCAAGTCACTCTACTACATCATCCTGCTTCATTTCTTCTTAGAAAACCTCTGCAAGGATTTACTTGGTTGTTATCTCACTAGGACTGAAAAGCCCATGAGGCCAGGCACAGTGTTCGTCTTACTAAATGCTGTGTCTCTGGAGCCAAGAGTGGGACACAGAGTGCATGCCATACTTATTTGCTCTAAGAATGAATGAACAGAAAGGGTGCTCGATTACTTGTGAGCCCAGCTAGGACCGGGCCATCCTGCTGGCTGGCTGGCTGCTAGCCTCTAAGGAGTCTTTTGGGGGTCCCACTGCCCAGGGGTGCCTACGGCCACAGGGATTCTGATTTCCACCATTCGGTCTGTGCCCTCAGCGCATGCTCAGTTACATGCCAAGGGAACTAACCTGCCTATGAACTGTGAAGCTCCCAGAATGTGTGTGAGCACTAAGAGTGATCAAGAGGCAACCCTGGTGGGTGAGGGGTCTCAGCTCAAGTCAGCAGACTGGAAGCAAATGGCCTGCAATAGCCGTTGGAGGCCTTACATCTCCTCTGCGCGGTTGACATGGGTGTGCGACCTGTCCTTGTTGACAAAGACAATGACATTTCCAGAGCTCCTCCTGAGGGGCACCACAGCACAGTGTAATCTCCGCAACCAGACAGCTTGGGTTCAATTCCTGGCACCATTCCTGACCGACAGGGTGACCTCGGAAAGTCACTCAGGTCCTCTGCGACTCAGTTTCCTCATTTACAAAATGAGAACATTGATAATAAGAGCATGACTTTCACGGGGTTGTTGTAAAGATTAATAGTTAAATCACTTAACATGTTTACAGCAGGGCTTGGCGGGACATCACCACCTGTTGTTACTGGTACCGGTGTAACATGTATGTACAAGTTCCATGCGTGTATCATATGTAATGCTCAGAGCAGTCCTGTGAGGCAGGGCACTAATATCACCCCCACTTGACAAACAAGGAAACTGAGCAAGTAGTTTTAGAACTAGCCCTGGAAGCAGAGTGTGGCGCCAGGCTTCACAATCAGCTGTTCTAAAAATCCCGAGAGACCCTCTCCCAACCAATCTCTTATACCCTGTGGGCTGCTCTCCACACAGTAGCCAGAAAAACCTGCCTAAAACCTTGGTCAGACTATGTCCAGTGCCCTCCCACTGAACTGAGGGTATAATCCAAGGGACCTGAAGCAGCACCTGTGTCCCTCGACTTCATCTCACTTCACTAGCACTGACCTTGTTTCTGTTCTCCCAATCCTTCAAGCTTGTTCCTGCCTCAAGGCCTTTGCATTTCTGCTCACTCTACCTGAAGTTGTCTTCCTCCAAACATTACCATAATTTCACCTTCCTTGTCATTTAGACCTGTTTTAATTAGACACGTGTTCAATTGCTACGAAATCCAACTCACAGTGGCATTTCCTATATTCTACGTATTACGATGTCTGGAGGATGAAGGCGCAGCGCTGCTGCTGTGGTGCTATGATGTCACTGAAGGCCCAGGCTCTTTTCATCCACCTCTCCATCTCCTGTTGGCTTTCCCCCTCCTGCTGTTGCTTCATGGTCACAAAATGGCTCCTGTACCCCCAGGTATCACAGCCATAGTCCAGGCAAGAGGAAAATTGGATGCTGCTTTTCCTGACCTTCCCATCTAATGTTGCCTCCCCAGACGCTCTTTACCTCACTCCCCCATCTTATTCTGATCCTGTATCACTCCTTGGACTTTTCTTACTTGTTTCCTTGCTGGTTGATCCACTCTTGCCCCTGAAACAGAAGCCCAAAAAGCAGGACTACACCCGTCATGTTCCTTGCTCGTCCGCGGCTGTGGCCCAGTGCCAGAAACACAGGGATATTTGTTGAATGAATGAACACTGGAGTCCCCTAGCTAGCTTGGTGCCAGAGTCGGGACTCCAAATCCGACTGCTCACCTCAAGGTCCTGGACATTTCACAGAGAGTCCCTGGGACCCTGTGTGTGAGGAATCCAGGAAGTTGGGGGAGCTGCCCCGTCTGTGTGCAGGTTGTGGGCCTATGAACAAGGAGCCTGTGTTTGCAGCCCTGGATGCAGAGAGAGGTCCTGCGCTCGAGCCCCACATCGGGCTCCCTGCTCGGCGGGGAGCCTGCTTTTCCCTCTGCCTGCCACTCCTCTGCTTCTGCTCACTCTGACAGATAAATAAATAAAACCTTAAAAAAAAATAATGTGAGTAGGGTGAAATGAGGCAGATGGGAGGGCGCCGATCGAGTCTGACTGGTGAGTTCACAAGAAAAGGAAATCTGGACACACAAGGAGACTGTGTGTGTGTGTGTGTGTGTGTGTTTCCGTGCGTGCATGGGGAGATATGTGAGGACACCCCGAGAATGTGGCTGCTCCAAGCCGAGGAGAGAGGCCTCAGAAGAAACCAGCCCTGGTTTCTTCATCTCCAACTTCTAGGTCCCAGAGGCATGAAAATAAAAATGTGTATGGTGGGGTGCCCGAGTGGCTCAGTGGGTTAAAGCCTCTGCCTTCGGCTCAAGTCATGATCCCAGGGTCCTGGGATCGAGCCCCACAGAGCAGAGAGCCTGCTTCCTCCTCCCTCTCTCTCTCTCTGCCTGCCTCTCTGCCTACTTGTGATCTCTGTCAAATAAATAAATAAAATCTTAAAAAAAAAAAAAGCCTCAGCACCTTAAAAAAAAATGTGTGTGGTGTCAGCCCCCCAGTCTGTAGCACTTTGTGTGTGATGGCAGAAGCGCGCCCCACTGGCCCCAAGGTCCCCCAGCCCCTGTTTGTGAAATCGGCCTCTGAGTAGATGTCTCACCTACTTGATGCTCCCGAGGGAGGCACCTGCTCGAACACGAACTATAAAAAGGCACTTTTATCATCAAACCGTCCTGACCCAGTTTGGGCAGGAGCTCTTCCTATTAAAACCGGAACTCCAGTGTCACCCTCCAGGGCCCTGGCTCTGTGTGGCCCAGCCCTGACTTAGGAGCCGGCCAGGAGGGCTAACGGAAGGCAGCGGCCTCGTCCATGTCCTCCTCTGTCACCGGGCTTTCCCACACCCTGGCACAGAGCAGGGTTTGGTGGCACATGACCGAATCACACCCCTCCTCCGAAGCTCCACGACCGCTGAGCAGCCTCGCTGTCATGCCCACGGCCGCCAGTCTCTAGCAAGGAGTCCGAGATCAGTCAGGGCAATCTGTGCCCTTGCCACACTCACGCTGTGAAACTGGGCCAATTGCTTTATCTTCACACAGGCATGAGCTTGGGGTTCCCCGGGAACGTGGTTTGTGCACACACCGGGGCCTTTACCGTGTTTGTCCCTGAGTGTGCGGAAGGGCGGGTCCTGCATCTGACACGGGGGGGAGCGGGGTCCGGGCAAGGAGCCTGGGGATGCTCGAAGGTGCCGCCATGCCCACCCTGCCCGCACCCTTCCAGGGCCTGACCGCCAGGGCCACGCGGCTTCGGTCGTCCTTCCTTCCTCCAAGGAAGACGGCGGGACCACAGCAGCAGCCCGTTCTCCAGACGCGGCTGGAAGTGCGGAGCGTTTGCACCCTCTGTGAGCGTCAGAGGGCCGCGGCCGGCAGTGCCGTAAGTATCCCAGGCCAGCCGGCAGCATGGGGTGGGCGCAGCCGGAAGTGCGGGCCTTACGCCGGAAGTGCCGGAAGTACGCCGGAACGTCCGCAGGCGTTCACAGGGAGCGTGGCAAGCTGCGGAGCAGGATGTCCCTGAGGTGCCTGGCCGGCCTGCGCCCAGCCGCCTGCTCCCCCAGGCCGGCTGCCAAGGCGCTGAGACAGCTCGGCTATGAACACCCGCGCCTTACAGCTCAGCCCGTTGAGTAACCCCGTGACTCTTTTTCGAGCCCCGCGTTGGTGGGTGCCACGGGCGGCTGCGCACTTCGCCTCCATTGGCGTGGCTTAGGCGGCAGAGCTGGGCTTAGATCCTGCGGCGTGGGGGACGGACGTGCTCCAGAGTCTCCAGAGCCCACGCCCCCTAGGCCGCGAGAGACGGGAAATGCGTGCGCCTGGTATGCTGACGGCCCTGCGTGGTGCTCCCTAATTCTGAGGAACTGTCGTCCAAGGTGGGTGTCGGGCGGACCTTCCACTGCTCTCGCTGGTATCGAGCTGTCCCATCCCCCGTCCTTAAGAGTTAGTGGTCTGGGTCATCCAGTCTTAATCTCGTGCACTGCTCCAAACGACCTCTCTCCAGCCCCCATTCAGCCAGGTATCCCGTGGGGTGTGACAGCCACGTGGGCAACAGGGGCCAAGGATGCCCCCTGTCCACCACTGGGGGAGCTGAGGGAGAGCAGTCCCCGGAGGCTGGGGCTAGGGGTGGGCTGCGTCCAAGCTGGTCCTTTCTCTCTGGGACGCTTCGGGGATTCTCGGGGACTCTGGTGGCAGCACCCTGGCATGGGTGGGTGGTCCTTCCTTCCCAGGTGCCCCTCAGCCCTGGCTTTTTGCTGTGCACTCTGCAGACTCTGATGGGATCCACCCCCACCCACCCCAGAGCTGGCCTCTGTCCAGCAGACGTTCCTGCTTACCCTTTGGTGACCCCGGGAGGCTTGTGTGCTGTCAGTGGGGTGCACGTGCAGCAGCCCACGTGGTCAAGGCCCGCTCAGTCCATGTCGGTCTGGAAGGCTGCCTTGGGCTTATGACCAGGGAGGAAACCTCTTTCCCTGGGGGGAGGAGAGGGAAGGCCCCACAGAGCTCCGGACAGCCCAGTGGGACCTGGTCTCAGGTCCCAAGTCTCCCTGGGCAGACCTCCGGAGTGTGTGACTTTGGGGTCAACCCTGTGTAGAGTCTCCTGAGATGACCCAAGGCATCTCTGTAGCGTGTGGATACTGAGCACCCTGTTCTCAGCCTGTGATGGGATGCAGCATCCCAGCATGGATCCCAGGGAGTCCCCCTCCACAAAGGCACACGCTGTTCCTCCTGCCCGACCGAGGACAGATCTCATCCCCTCCTGTAGCACTTGACTGCCCTGTGGTCTTTTTGGATGTGAAGAATGTGCCAGAAGTGACACTGTGTTGTTCAGGGCTGACCCCTGAGAGTCCATCCCATGCTCCCATTTCCCTGCAATCCTGCCCCCATGTAGCTGGGGGGAGGGGCCACCTGCAGAGAAAGGCCCTCGGGGAGGACAGACAGCAGGCCCTGCCTGCTGGATGTCTGCCCAGCGTGTAGGAGAGCTCCCGACCCCCACCGGCCAGCAGAGGGCCGCTGTGCATGTGTCCCCGCCCCGTCAACCCACACTCACAGGAGATGACCTGAGCCTGTGGTTCCTAGCCCCCAGATGCTGGAGCCGCATTGGGCGACTGGAACTGGGAGCCACAGCACGTTTTACAGGGAATGTGTGCTGCCATTGACGTGGGTTTGTGATAAGTCTCTGTACGTGACCTGGCAGGTTGACTGTGTGTCCTGAGGTGAGAGGCAGGGGAAGGGGTGCTGTGAGGGGAGACTGAAGGGGTCGTTGGGGAACCCCCCTCTGCTGGGGACACGGGCATCACCTAGATCCCGGTCTTCCACTCCCAGGCTGCAGTCTACCGGGGGGGGGGGGTGAGTGGTATTTCCCAGCCTCGCCACAGGCCTGCTGTCCCACCTCTCTGCACACATTTCTGCGCCCGTTGCTGGTGTAGGGTTCAGGCAATGCCCTACACCCCATTCTCCCGTGGTGGAAGTCCAGATCACCCAGACGGTAGAGACAGAGCCCTATGGGCACAGGTGGAGGCCAGCACGCTGCCTGGGGACCCTGCAGCCACAGCCTAGGGATCCCAGGAAACCTGGATGGACATTTGCTGGCTGCAGCAGGCCAGCAGTCCCACTCACCTTCATCGGGGCCGTTAACCCCCTCTTGTGGAAGGAGGGGCATCAGACACTTGGGGACCAGCTATGGAACCATCCCGGAGGCACTGAGCTTTTCCAGCCCTGGCTTGGCTTCTGTTTCTATCGGGAAAACGCTGTGTCCCAGACGGGACTTCCCCTCCCTGAATGCTGGGCCCTGTGGTGGGAGAGTGGCCGTGCTGTGGTTGCCTTGGGTGACAGTGATGGTACCACAGGCTCTGGAATGGGGCTTGCTTGTTAGTGCAGCAGAGGCGGGTGGGGCCCACTGGCCGGAGGGCCAGGACGCAGGGCAGGATGCAGGGCCGGCCGAGACGGAGGGAGCTAGCTGTAAGGTAGAAGGAGGATGGAAGGTGGAATGAGGAGGGCTTGGTGGCCAAAAGCCTGCAGGGCTGGGAGGGAGCCGTCGTCCGGGGAACCCCGGGAGCCCCTGCATTGGGTTGGATCCCACCTCATGGCCAGCTGGCCATCAGGCAGGGCTGAGTAAAGGAGTCCCAGAGAAGCCAGAGGAGTCTGCGTAGAGGGCAGCTGGTTGGGGGCGTCCTCGAAGCGGCCTGGCTTGGGTGATCCCCCAGCAGAGTGCACTGGAGTCCCGAGGGCTCAGCTCTGAGCTGGTTCAGGGCCGTGTGCTTAGGAACTCACTCATTCATTGTTCCTTCAACCAACTACCATGTTGTGAGGACCTGCTCTCTGCTGGGCATGTTCCTCATGGGGCATAGAGGCATGGACAAGACAGAATGTAGCCAGCCCTCAGGAATTGGAAGTCGAGTAAACAGGTGACCCTGGCCTCCTGCCCACACCCTGCGTCCGCAGGGGAGGTGGTCTCTCCAATCCTCTCTGCCAGGACGTCTGCCAGCACCTTCCTGGCACCACTCGCCGGCTTACCTGGTGGCTGCGTGCCACGCTTGGCCGGCGGCTTGAACCTCTGTCCCCACTCCCACATGCTCCTCTCTGTGTCAGCCTTTCTCATCCGTCCTGTGTGGACATGGACCCTCATGTGAGGATGGAGGTGTTTTCAGAGGAAATCCTCCATGTGAGGGATGGGGGAGGTCCTGGCCTTTGGAAGCTGCTGCTTCCAACACTGGGGCCCCTGATGTCCTAGCGCAGGTGTGACCTTGACAGCCCCAGCAGTGACGGTTCTATCTGCTGCCCCAAATCCAGTTCCAAAAATAACATCTGTTAGACTCTCACGGACTCCGTCTCTAACTTCTGTCCCCACAGCTCCTTCACGCTCACATTGACAGCATCTCCGTTCCCCAGGGTGGTTGGAAAAATGAGCCGGAGTCCACCACGTCTCCTTCTCAGGGCTGGTAAGTGCTGCAAAGCAGACATCCTGTTTTCATTTTTGTTGTTGAAGAATGTGTGCTAAATTTCCACAACAGGGGATTCTTGTTATTAGTGAGGAGCTTTTATTAGGAGGGCTTTTTCCTCACTAGCAGAGTGGGAACCAGTAAGCGTGTTTCTGGGGTTGGGCGAAGGCTGGTCAGACGGAGGTCAGGAGGTCTAGTGGACACTTGTCATTGGAGGTTGTTGCTGGCCGAGCAGCACGAGGGGTTTGCCTTCAACCTGTCTCAGAGCCATGATGAGGGTCACAGGCATCTTGGAGCCAAGAACACTGAGCCTCGGACCCATGGCCGGCTTGGTCACCCTCCCTCCACCCCGTCCTCTGCTTCGGGACGTCCAGGTGGGAGGGTGATGTCCTCTGGCCTGTTGTAGATCCTTCCTCACATGCTTCCCGCCAGCCCTTCCCAGCCTCCGGCTAACAGCCCCAGCCAGGTGGCCCTTTCCTGAACCCCCGAGGCCATCTTTCCTCCGGGAGGCCCCGTAGAGCAGCACTGGTGGATGTTTTTATGGGTCATGTTCTGAACGTCACACCCGAGTTAAATCTGTGCTGATTCAATTAGAACACACAAGCTGAGGGACTTCTTCATCGTTCCATGACTGGGTCCTGGTTGAGCGGCTTCTCTCTGGACACAGCTGTCCTTGCTGCCGGGCTGCGAGCGAATGGCCGGGCCCTCCCTGCTCAGCCTGTGTGCCGAGTGGTCTTGCAGCAGGATGGCAGAACTGGAAGCCCATGGCCCTGCACACACGGGAAACTGAGCGCCGGGCGGCGGGGGTGGCACACTGCTCGGAGCCACACAGATAGGCTTCTGTCTGGGGTGGGGGGGGGGATCAGCCCAAGGCCCGAGGGGCTTTAGAAGCTGCACCTGAGGAGCTGGCCGGGGCTTGGGCCAGATGGGGTCCTGGCCTCCAGAAATGCCACGTCCTGCTGCCCCCAACCTGGGAATGTGTGATGTCCCCTTGCAGGAGGGGCTTCGCCGATGTGACTGATTCAAGGTTCTCACTGGGGGTGGGGTGATCCTGGATTGTTGGGACACATACCAGCTCCGTGCGAGGAGCCTCCTACATGGGGGCAGGTGGGTCTGCATCAGATGAGGCGAGACAAGGGAGGCAGAGGCATGTGTGTGCACATGTGTGTATGTTGCTGTGTGTGGGCTTGTGTGTGGAAAAGACAGACAGGGAGCTAGGGAAGCAGGTGGAGGATCGCTGCTGCTGCTGGAGGTGGAGGAGGGCCCTGGGGGCAAGGGCACAGTTGTGTCTGGACTCCTCGGAGACAAGAGAACACACTTGCCTGGGGAGCACGGCCCCGAATTTAGACCTCGTGACTCCAGAGCTGCAAGAGAGCGTGTGGTGACTTTTCCCAGTGGCCGCGGGAAACCCGTTAGAGGCATGACAGCCTGCCTCTAGTTCAAGAGGGAGACGGGCTGTGAGCAGTGCGTCTCGGTGCTGACCATGACCTCAGGGTGACGGGGATGGCAGTGGCCTGGAAGCCACCATCCACTCTGAGTGCTCAGAAATACTTTTCCACCGTGCGGTCCCAGTTTCAGTCTCCTGGAATGCAGAACAGACAACAGACTTAAACTGATGCCTGCCTTCCTTCGCTGGTGGACTATCATGGGCTGGCCTCACGGGGTTCTCCACCACGTGGACAGTTTCCATGAGCCTGGGGGAATGGTTCTTGGGGACTGCCCGCTCCTGGACCCCCCCAGAGCCCTTCTGTGCTGGTCACCCACTGGCTTCCAGCGCCAGAGGCCAAGTTCCGGGAGGCTCGCCCCAGCCCGTACATGTCCTGCACTCCAGGGTGCCTGGTGGAGGTGGGGGTGCATCAGCCGTGCTCAGGGAGGGGTTGCCCCATGGTTTGACCAGGGGGTGTGACTGGCCATCAAGGACCTACTTCCCTGAGAAAGGAGGGTCCTCCATTGGGGCAAAGACTGTCAGTGATCTTCTCTGCTCATCCAGGTGCTGAGGTCCTGCATCTCAGAGAGCAGCATGGAAGGATCTAGGGCGGGTGGCGCACCCACCGTGCTGCAGCTGGAGCCCGACATGCTTGCTGGAGGGCGGAACCGAGGGGTTGCTGAAGCACCAGAGGAGCATGTTGGGCAGGAGTCAGGGAACATTTAGGGAAACATCCACCTACAGGAATCTTGGGGCCTGATGAGAGCTGACGCCCTCCCGTGCTCCTCACTGAGCAAGCAGGTGGGACCCACCCGGACCATGTGAGGCTCCCTTCTGTCTTCGGGCTGTCCTGAGATCCTGGGGCGCAGAAGGGCAGGTTGGAAAAGGCAGGAAACAGGTCAGGCCAGGGAGGCTAGCCCTGTGACACCTGGGTCCAGCCAGCAAGGTTGCCTTGGGATGTCTACCCTCCATACTGCTAGAGAGCAGCGTTTGTGGTCCTGGTCCTTGGGTAGGGTCCTGCTTGGTGCCCCACGTCCACCTGCTGTTCCCTTGGGCTTTCAGTCTCATGGACACAGCGTGCACCTGCTCCATCCCCCAGCCAGGCAGCCATAGCTGACTCAGGGTCTGTTCCGCAGCAGGTGTCAGGCCAAGAGGCAGCGTGAGCTCCTGTGCTCCTGCATGGGGATCCAGGTATGGGCATCTGGGCGCTGGGAGCCCTGTGCCCACTTCATGCTGTCTTGGACGTCAGCATTCATCTGCAGTGTAACTGTTGCCCTAGGTGGAGCTCCTTTGTGCAGTACACAACTGGAACAACCACACAGGATGGCCCTGATGAGGTGCTTGGCCTTGGGAAACTGTCTGACCTCTCAAAGCCTCTTTCTCTTTTGTAAGATGGGAGTAGTGAGAACACGCCCTCAGAGTGCTATCGTGACTCCTGTGGGCTCTGGAATAAGCCACTAGTAAGCAGGCGTGGTGTCATCATGGCCGTCCTTGTCCTGTTCAGAAAGGTGGTCCAGGCAGGCCTGGCCTGAAGTCACACAGCAGCAAAGGGCAGAGTCGCATGGGCTCAGACCTCCAGAGTCTGAGGGACTTCGTGCTTCTTCCCCTCAGTTTCTAGGCAGAGGACAGGTGAGGGGGAAAGGGCCACCCTGGAGCTACCCGGGGAGGGGCTGGCACCGCCGTGGATTGGACCACAGTCACAGGAAAGGAAAATGAAGTGACAGTCCCCAAGCGTGGTCTCTCTGTTTCCGATTCAGCTTTGTCTGTCAACAGCCAGTATCGTCATCACAGGCCAGGGGGACCCGGGTCTTTAGGAACCTCTATCACCATGACAGAAATCTCAGCCCTGGCAGAGATACTCCTCCAAATCACACTGCACACTCCCACCCCCATCTTGGGCGTGTGCCTCTTATTTGAAGAGTTGATTGGGAGGCTTTGCAGCCCCATGAAGAGATGTTTTGTCCCTCATCCCATTAAGGGTTCACTCAGCTGGGTGGAACAGCAGGAACAGCCACGGGGCAGCCAACCCCGTGACGGGCAGATGGCTCACGTCACATCGCGGCTTCACGAAGCACCTGCAGTCACTGTGCAGCTGGTGCCACTGTCCAGGGCGAACCGGGGCCCTGTCTGTGTACCGCCTGCATGGCCTGCCCACCCCTGGGCCTTTGCTTACCACCTGCCAGCTCCAGTGCTCCACCCAGCACCCTGCCTGCATCCCAAACCAGCTGCAAGCGGGAGCCCCAGGTTCTGAAGTCCTGGCCCCTCTACCTAGTAGGCTGTTCTCCACCAGGGCAGCGGTGTCTCCCAACCTGGGCCAGAGTGAGCCAGGGTCGTTCCGCATGACAGGGAGCCAAGCTGGGGTGAATGCAGTGGAAGGACACCACTCAAATCCTACAGAGTCCAGGACAGCCTCTCAGCAGGGAGTGTCAGCAGTCTGGTGGCTGGGAAGCACGTGCTGTGTGGCGGGGTGGACACAGAGTGCATGAGGGGCAGACCCCGCAGACCAGAGTGAGT
The DNA here is from genome assembly GCF_011764305.1 of Mustela putorius furo. Taxonomy (NCBI): domain Eukaryota; kingdom Metazoa; phylum Chordata; class Mammalia; order Carnivora; family Mustelidae; genus Mustela; species Mustela putorius. The sequence goes on along the minus strand of NW_025421501.1, from coordinate 4,158,807 downwards.
GAGCTGGGGAGACCCTGCCAACTAGAGCTTATGAGCTGGGGAGACCCCCCAGACTAGAGCATGAGAGCTGGGGAGACCCCACAGACGAGAGCGCGTTAGCAGGAGACCCCCACCGACCAGGGTTCGTGAGCAGGGGACCCCACAGTCCAGAGCGCCCAAGCCAGGGAGGTGCCACAGACCAGGGTGCGTGAGGGGGAGACCCCACAGACCAGAGCGCATGAGCCAGGGAAACTCCGAAGACCAGAGTGCAGAGTCAGGGAGACCTCGCGGACCAGAGCTTACAAGCAGGAGACCCCATAGACTAGAGCACGTGAGCGGTGGACCCCCGCAGACCAGGGCACATGAGCAGAGAACTCTGCAGATCAGTACGGGTGAGCCAGGGACCCTACAGACCAGAGACCGGGAGCCCAGGATACCCCGCATACCAGAGTGCATGAGCGGGAGACCTCACAGACAAGAGCACGAGAGCGGGTGACCCTGCAGAACATAGTGCATGAGAAGGGGAATCCCTCAGACCAGAGCGCCTGAGCTGGGGACCCCGCAGACGGGCTGTTACAGCAGGTGCCTTCCAAGCACACGCTGTGTCCCAGGTGGGCCCTCCCTGCTGTCCATGGGTTCATTCTTCTACACCCTTTAGTCCACAGCAACCCAGGGGGCAAAGGGTTGTTTTTACCAACTACCCCCCACCCCATTTTACAGACAGAAACTGGGGACAAGGGGTTTAGTACTTTGCCCCAAATCTCATGGCTCCTGGTCTGCATGCTGTGGGCAGAATCCAGGTGAGCCCTGGCCTCTGGGAACCGTGGAGCCCAGATTTTGTGCCGCCCAGACACGGGAAGGCTGGGACTTCGCCCCTCAGAACCCACGAGACTCTAACAAGCTGCCCGCTGCCCCTTAAGTGTCCCTGGGGGATCTGGAATCAGTGTCCCCGGGGGGGGCCGGACATCCATGCGTGAGGCGAGGCCACAGCAGCCACTCAGGCCAGGCTCTGAGGCAGGGTCTGTCTGGCCCTGCACAGCCTCTGTGGCCCCAGTGTCCATGGTTATGGCTACGTCCCTCCATCTGTCTCTGTGTCCGTGTGTCCTCTCCTCTGTGTCTGTGTCTGGTAAGGACGCTTGTGTCTGGGTTGGGGGATGATCCAGGACCGTCTCATGATGAGATCCTTCGTTTATTTACATCAGGCAAGACCCGTTAAAGGTAACTGCCACAGGTTGCAGAGTCACAAACGCAGATGTGCCTCTCTAGCGGCCACTATTCAGCTCTCTCCGGACCGCAATGTCTGACGGAGTGAGCGCAGTCCTAAGAGTAAAAGCGCCACTGCTCACGGGGGACGAGAGATCTAAGAGGAGGCACTTGTGCGCGTGAGAGGGGCTGGATGACCCACGGGAGACACTGCGGGCTTGGCTGGCCACGGCCTGTGGGAGTGCCCAGCACTCCAGGCACCGGGGGCTATAGTCTGTCCGTGGCTGGGGGCTAAGTGTGCAAGGTTACAGGCCCGGCACGAGGGGTGCTGCCCTTCACACCCCTTCAGCCGGGCACAGCCTTGGGACTGGCTCAGCGGGCGGGTAGAGTGCACCTGAGGTTCAGTTAGGGCCAGGGTGAGTCCGGCAAGAGCACGTTCACACACAGTGCTGGATACCGCAGCACAGGGCAGAGAGAGAGGAGGAGGAGGACCCGGCTGCCCGAGGCAGGGTCCTGAAGGCACATGCCCCGCAGAAGGGGCCTGCAGGCTGAGGGACATGGAGGCTATGGGGAGCCATAGGTTCAGGGGGAGGGACAGCCTAGGAGGAGGCAGAGTGGGGGAAGGGAAGGGCTCAGAAAGGGGAGGAGGAGGAGCAGGTAGGAGGAAGTGGTACCTGGGACGCTGGGAGCAGAAAGCATGGCAGGAGTGAGCTGAGCGCATGGCGGGGGCTTGGTACACAGGTGGGTGCACGAGGTCTGGTCAGCGGGCAGGTTGGTGGGTTTGCGGATAGTCTCCAGCTGTGCTCGCCATCAGGCGTGGCCCAGGGAAGGAACCTTCATGGATGGAACCTGATTTAGGGGATGTCTGCTCCCTTGGGGAGTGGCAGGGTCCAGGAGACCCTGGGCTCTCCACTCTCCAGCAGGTGCAGGCATGAACACAGAGCAGAGGGAACTGGGAGGCCAGAGGGATGGTGTGCACAGCGCCCCACGGGAACAGAAAAGAGGAGCCTGACTCGCAGGGGGAAGTGCTGGGCTTTGAACCCAGGGAGATCTGAACCCAAAGCGCACGTCTGCACCCCACACTGCGCCACCTCCTGGTCATGGAAGGCTGCAGGTGGGAGAGTGGGTGGGGGGGCCGGCCACCTGTGCGGATGCACAGTTCCGCTGGAGGTGGGGTGTCGGTACCCTAACGGCCCTGCACCCTTCAGACCCACAGAAGCATAAATGAGCTCGGCTCGCTTTGACGCTGGTCTCGGCTCCCAAAGACCCGTCAGCTCAGGGGAAACTGAGGCAGCGTGACCCTTTGTCCTGCCGTCACAAGGCAGGCTTCCCCGGAGCATGCTCAGGCTGGCGGGGCAGGCAGCCGTCCCCACCTCCTTGGTCGAGCGCCAGAGACCCAGGGAGGCCAGGGCGAGGCCGACTTAGAGTCCACAGATGCTCTGAGGGCCCCAGGCAGGGCGTGCCCTCCCCGCTCCCTATCCTGTTACTTCCCCCCAGGGGGTGTTTCCTGGCCGTTATCACATGAGTGCTTGGCTGGGTCTCGGTTTGTCAGGGCAAACATCAGGCATGTGCTAATGGTCCCTTAAACCATGGCCAGTTGGGTCTTAATGTCTGTTCAATGACACCTGCTATGAAGGCTCCCTTAACAGAGCTCTTAATGACAGACAAGGGGCTGTTAGACCTCGGACGCTTAGCCCACAGCCACGGATGGCAGCCTGCCCCTCCGGAGGGCCGAGGGGAGGGGCTGGGGGGAGACGCCTAGAGCCCCCCTTGTTCTGCTGGGCCCCTGAGAGTGGGGGACACAGAAGTGGCTCTGGGGGGATGTGGCCAACACCAGAGCCCATCCTGTTTCCTGTACAGACCACTGACCTGCGCTCAGAATGAACACCAAGCACTCGGTTTCCCGTGTGGGGTTGGGGGTAAGAAATACCAGGGACGGGGAGCCGGAGACGGGTCCCTCCCTGCCGGGTCCCTCCTAGCAGCAAGCAGGTCCCTCCCTGCCCTCCTGCCCCAGCCTCAACCTCCACACTCGGGTGCGGGTGCGGGGCAGAGATGGCTTGTGAGGGTGCGTGGAGACGTCACTGGCCGGCACATCCGTTCTCAGACGCTCTCTTTGTCCTCACACCTCTCCCCTTGTGGTACTGAGGCGCGTCCAGGCAGCTGGTGCCTGCTTGCTCCTGGGGCACCTGTCCCCCTCGGGAGGAGGGGTCTCTAGGTGTGGGGATCGTTGGTCACATACAAGTAACTGGAAGCCTTCCACGATGAACAGAATGTCCCCTGTGCTTGACAGGTGCGTGGGACCAGAGGCCGAAGCGGTTAGCACGGCCGGCCTGCTGGGCACTCTCAGACGGGAGCATACCCGGGAGTTTGCCAGTGGCCAGGGAGGTAGGACGCTCCATGAGGAGGGGACGGTGTGTGGAACAAGGGGTCACAGCAGGGCACCCACGTCCCATGGACGACAGGACAGGGAGCTCCCGAACGCCCTCTGAGGGGGCGCTCAGAACTGCGGCTGAACACCCAGCATCTTCCTCGAATACAATTAATTCTTCCCATCAGCAGGGAAGTTAAACATTTTTATATTGAAATTAACAAGAATATATCACAGTAAAAAAGCAAACATTGCATGATTCTTTTTTTTTTTTTAGGATAGAATTTTTGAAAGTGAGGTATGTTTTGTGTCTCCCCAGGCCTTGCTGAAGTGTCCGTGGCAGTGTCGGCGCTCGGGGCCCGAAGGACAGGAGCATCAAGGGGCTACTGACGGTGAGGGGTCACTCCGGGAGGTTCTCATCTGGGAGTGAGCTAGGAGCAGAACCCCATTGGAAATAAGCGAGGCGGACGGTTCGCGCAGGACTGAAGCCAGGGCTCCAGCTTGGATCCTGCTGGAACGGCCAATGTAGAGGCCCCGTGGAGGGCAGGACAGTTGGGAGGAGCAGAGGGGTCCGCCTGGAAAGACCTTTGAGGCTCAGAGCCCGTGGCACTGGCTGGGACTGCAGGCCCCGTGAAGCATCTGACGTCCGCACCCGCTCACCATGCCACCGTGCTGGGTGCTCATGGCATCAGTAACCGCACAGTGCGGCCCCACGGAGTACTTCCCGCACACCTGGCAGTCTGTGGGGTCACATTCTCCAGAGCACGTTCGCCCGCGAGACAGCTGCTGAAGCAAGAGCTGTCTGGAACTAAGTAGAACACGGCTGACAGGTGCCCAGGAGCACGTCCGGAGCCCAAAGCCCCTCCAGCCCGTCACTGTCCCTTTGGTCCCACGTGGTCAGAGGTTCCATTCACGTGTTTCTGGAGAGAAGGCAAATGAGCAGCGTCTCTCGTGAAACTTTGTCCTTTTACTCAGAAAGGAATGTGCTCACCAAAATTTCTATCTGTGCTCACGGACAGGAACCGGGGCGCGTGGCCGACGTGGCCACAGGGAGCCTGGGAAGGTGAGCCGTCATCAGGAAGCATGGCCGCCCCAACAAGCTCAGGGTCCTCTCAGAGAACAAGGGGGTATGGTGGACATGTGTTGGCTGAGGTGGCTGTCCCCACCGTCCTGGGATGTGATTACCATTTTCATAATTTGACGGAGGAGGAGATTAAGGGACAGGCAAGCCAGGTCATTTCTTTCCTGAAGACTACATAATAGACGGGGAACCGTATCTCTGTGAGACCATAGGCAACCTGAGAGCAGGACTGTGTGTTTGTCCTTTGCCCTGTGTAGCTGTGACCCCATCACCAGACAGAATGTCACTTGGATCGATGCCTGATCGAATGCCTCGTTGATGGCCCAGTAAAGTTCCGTGCATGTCTCAGGCTTCCCCGTCCTCCCTCTCAGAGGAAAGAGTTCCAAAAGCCTCCCCATGCCGGCATGCAGTTCCTCTGGGCCCAGGCAGCGTGGGTGTGCCAAGAGGACCAGTTTCGGCCGACTGCCAGCCCAGCCACGTTCAGCTGAGCTCACCAGAACCAAACAAGGCCTGAAGTGTCTCAAGGAGTGTTTTTAACAAGTTGTAAATAATATCTCACCAAGTCCCATCGCTGCCTAGAATTGATGCAGCTGGTGAGAAGTAGTCATGATCCCGTGAATCATTTGTCCATTTACAAGAACATTTCATTCACCTCCTTCCAGAAGGATGCACAGAACACGCTTTAAAAGAAGGCGTAACTGGTACTGACATATGGGAAGGCTGTGTTGCATTCCAATTCCTCACTGGCTCATGCGGTGTGTGCAAAAGAAGGGATACTTGTAATTACTGGGGATTTTTTTAAAAAAATACAGATAATTTGTCTTAAGAAGAAACATGGGCATCTGCAGAATGATGACTTTGTCTCCCCGTGGTCTGCTCTTGGGTCAGAAACATGGCCGGTACCCTGCCATGTGATTGCTGGCTTCTGGCCCTGCTCTCTCACTCTCGAAGGAAGAGCGTATGTCTCAGCCTCCTGCAGAACTACCCCGCTCTTGCCTCTTGTCGCCCCTGCTAAGGCTGAGCATGGATCTCCGTATGTTGGCACATGAACTAAGGAATAAGCCTCTGGAAGAAAGTCAGAATATCTCTAATGGGGAAGTCTTTCCTGCTACAGCAACCATCCATATGACAGTTGGGCTTAAGGAGGAAGGGGGGAAGCTTGGATGACCAGGGTTGCATCAGCCCGCAAACTGAGCAGCCACGCCACGTAACAAAGCATCCCGACCCTCAGTGACTTGAGACAAAGGCTATTCTCATGACCAGGGCTCTGCGGGTTCACCTCACTACAGCTGATCTGGGCTACCCTCATTCTGGGGCAGGCGAGCGGGGCATGGCTTTAGGCTCCTGAGTAGACTCGGGTCTTTTCCTCGGGTTTCTGCAGAGGCCATATCTGAAGTGGTGCCTCTGCCTGGTGCATAACCTTCTCGGGGGATCCCAGGAATGCAAGCTTGCCCTCCAGGGCACAAGGACGTGGCAAGCCTCTGGAGGCATTGTATCAAGAATATCTCATTAGCCCAGACAGGTCACATGGTCCACCCATATGGACCACCATGGTGCACCTCCCTCCCAAGGGCAGGGAGCAGGGCCTGGCCTTGGGGCTCTGGGGATGGGGGAGGGGCTGTGGTGCCTGGGAAAGTGCTGTGGGGGAGGGGGAGAGGCTGTGGGGTGGGGGGGAGGGGCTGTGGTGCCTGGACAAGGGCTTTGGGGAGTGGGGAGAGGCCGTAGGGCCTGGGGAGGGTCATGGGGCCAGGGTGGGGCTGTGGTGCCTGGGGAAGGGCTGTGGGGAAGGGGTAGGGGCTGTGGTGCCTGGGCAAGGGCTGTGGGGAGGGGGGAGGGGCTGTGGGATGGGGGGAGGGGCTGTAGGGCCTGGGGAGGGGCATGGGCCGGGGGTGGGGCTGTGGGGCTGGTGGGGGGGGGGACTGTGGGCCGGGGGAGGGGCTGTGGGGCCTTGGGAGGGGCATAGGGCTGGGGGAAGGCTGAGAAGTAAGAGCTATAATGAGGCAGTGAATCCTCCAAACTGGAGATTCAGTCTGTCCCAGAGGAAACCATGGGGTAGTTGGGTGGGGTAGGGGGAGCAGAGAAACGCAGGAGAAGCAGAGGAGATACACGGAGTGGGCAACAGGTGGAATGTGCATGGGGAGGGAAAGGGCAAATCTCTCCCAGATCCCCCAAGTCCGGGTTTCTGCCCCAGAAAGGTGAGAGCCACAGGTATAGGTGGGGCATTCCTGAGGGACACATTCCACATGTTGCCAAGATCCTCGGGGATGCAAAGGTCACAGCAGCACCTGCCTTCCCCTGCAGAGAAGCTGTGACCCCTAGTTTCCCCACAGTCAGTCGGTCTGTTAGCAAATACCCCATGGAGGTCTGGATGGCCGGCGGGCGAGCAGACCTGCACCAGCGTGGGTCTCCTTCCCACCACCCTTGGCTGCCACCCGGCCTCTGTTCCCCGGGCCCCGCTTTTCTGACAGTCTCTTGCCCAGTCACCAAATCGACTTCCCTGTTAGCAAGCCACACCGGTTGCCACTCTTTCAGAAGACCTCCCCTTCCCCTTCCCCAGGATTCTGCTTTGTGGCTCTCATTAGCATTTCCCTCCTGTCCCCCTGAACATTTCTCTTCAGTGTCTCTTCCTGGCGCATTCGAACATTCAAGGAGGGGAATGTCCGCAGCAGAGGTGGAGAGAAGCACTGAACAGTAAATGGTCCAAAATCTTTTGCCTTGGAAGCTCCGGGAGCCTCCTGCTGTGGTGTTGACTGTGAGACCTCCTGCCCCATGTCAGCAGTAACCCCAGTGACAGCCACCCCCCACCCCCCACCCCCGCCTCCTCTCATTAGCAGCATTGGCGGAGTCCTTTGCACTGCCCTTCTGGGCAGGCCTGCAGCCAAGGGAGCTGGACCACCCAGGGCCTGGCAGGGGGCGGGTTGCTCTCCTGACCACACCGCAGGAGGGGAAGGAGGCTCAGGTTTCACCTACAAATTTCAACACCTGCTTCTTCCACAATCAGGGACCTTCCACCTGCCTTTCTGCACGCTCCTGCACTACCCCCTGCACTCCTCTAAAAATGCCCCGTGCTAGTCTGAGTTCCTGCCCACTCTCTTTCTGCCTCCATCACGTGTAAATGCCACCTCCTCCATAAAGCCCTCCCTGATTCCCTGGCAGGAGTCATCCACACTGCCTCTCTTCTGGGGCGTGGGGCGTTCGTAACAGTGTAACTTATCTCCTTCCCCTCCTGACTGTGCTTCCTGGCCATGGGGAATTTGCCTCAAACTTTGCTTTCCTCCAGTACCTAACTAATGATTCCAGTGGAGTAGGTCCTCAATAAATAGGCGAGAATTCATCAAATTGGGGTGGGAGTGGCAATCGGAGAAGCGACCTGATATGTACTTAAGAGCTCCCGTCCCCAGCTTGTTGCTTTGGAAAAGAGAGTGAAATCGTTTTTTTATTGAATCTGCTCTTTGCAGAGTGATTTTGTGCTCTTTGTTGGGCCAATTACAGTTATGAAGATGAATTATGACAGGCGGGCACCCGCATGCCTGCATTACCGTGTGCTGGCTGTGTCATTAGTGGCCGGCATCTAGGAGGGGAGTTTGTTGATGTTTCCATCAGAAAAAAGAAAAGAAACATTAGGATCCATAAAAAACAACGAGCAATGACATTTTCCTTTTTATTGGTCATTTTAAAACATTCGCTGATAATTTCCCCCATGCTTAATAGGCACATGCTTGTGTCTTTAGGTAAATCCAAAATTTGCAGAAACGCATTCTTATGATTGTTCAGCTTCCTCCCATCGAAGCCCAAATGAACAACTTCCCAAGGCAGCAGGCGTGGGGTTCCTGGAGGGCATTGACCCGGCCATACAGGTCACCCGGGGCAGAATGACTCACCTGAGAGTGAGCACTGACTGTCCAGCTGTCCTCCAGCCAAGGGGGGTTAAACCTGAGAGCATCTATCCTGTTTTGCATTTGAATTAACCCAGGATGAGCCCATCTAACAGGTTCCAGTCCTTTCTGCAGCTAATTAAGAGCAGGATTGAGGTCCTGGCTCTGCGGACTGAAAGCAGCACAGATGGGAACAAAGTCTGGGCTCTGGAGGGAGGGGCCTCGCAGCCTTCAGGATGCCCACAAGACCCACCCTCCTGTCTGTATTGTGGAGCTGGACAGACCTCTGAGTAGGTGCCGGTGTGTGTGACTTTGATCATGTGCGTGTGAGCGTGAACATGCACATACCCGTGTGTTTGTGTCTGTGTGTTAGTGCATGCGGACATGCGTGGACATGTGCACGTGTATCTCCAAGTGAGCATGTGGGTCGTGTGTGTACGTATGTGATCATGTGTGTCTGCCTGTGAGTGTGATCATCTCTGCATGTGAATGAATGTATACGTGTGTGTGAATGTGTGTACATGTATGCAGATGAGTGCGAGCACGTGTCTGCATGTGTGTGAGTGTGAGCATGTATGTACACGTGTGAGTGTGTCTGTGTTAGTGCATGGGGAGCATGTGTGTACACGTGCACACGTGTCTCCGTGTGAGTGTGCACATGTGGGCCATGCATGTACATGTGATCGTGTGTATGCTGTGTGATTGTGCGTGCATGAGAATGAATGATTGTATGGATGTGCATGTAAGTGTGTGTGCGTGTGAGCACGCATGACTGTGTGTTCCCATGTCTCCAGAAGTCCCCCGTGGTGAGTGAGTGGGGACGAGAGGTCAAGATATGCTGCAGGGCTGGGGCTCCGTGCAGCACCAGGGAAGGTAGGCAGTGGCTAGCAGGCAAGGGGGCCAGGCCCCGTCTGTGTGTGCTCCTGGCTGCGCCCCATGGGCATGTAGCCTCTCCCTGAGCTGAGCGTGTCTGCCACAGGCCCGCCAGTGCCTTGGGCTTCTCTGGGACCAACACACAGGTTACTCCTGCATGTCTGCTGGGCCTTGGCAGCTCTCCATCTGCCCTCTTGCTTCCTGTAGCCCGCTTGGCTCTCTTTGGCTCTGCAGACATTTCCTGCCTGCACTTTTTCTGACACCAAGTAGCCGTGTTTGAACCTGCTTTCCCTGGAGGCTCCCGTGCGAGGCTGTGAGCACACCAGAGTTCCCACCCCGTGGGCCTGGGTCCTCCTCCAAGTTTGTGTCCCCCGAGACCGTCACGGGCCTGGGCCCAGAAGAATAGGCCATCCTTGTCTGTATCCCTGGGAGTGTGTGCGATGGTGCATGATTGTAAGCAAGGTTTTCCCAAGTGGCAGGAAATGCTGGGTCTTACCACATGGGCTTTAGGTAATCCTTGTGTTAAGTCAACAAGCAGGTGATTATTTCTGTGATTCCTCCTGAAATCATTTCATGATTCATTTGCTCATCCATGTGCTTGAATAGTTATTCAGCAAACATTGAGCAAGCACCTATTGATGCCAGTGGGTATGAGCTGTTGATCACCCCACCCCAGCTGATCACCCCACCCAATCGCTCAGAAGCCTGTTCGCTTATCTGTTCAGGGGGCCTCCTGAGGCTGATCAGAGGATCTTGGTACAATTCCATGTTAAAGGTCCCGTAGTTCTCCACCGCTGTCGCTGGCATGGGTGCCCTCACCATTAAACCCCAAGGAGGCTCACATTCCAGCAAAGGCAGGGACGAGGGTTCCCTGTAGTCTGTTCCATCCCAGGGGATCAGGAGAGGCTGAGGGAGGAGGCAGGTCCTTCCAAGCTGGGCCTTGAAGGATAGTTAAAAGGCTACTAGTCAGTGGTAGTGGGCAGAGGGGAGGCATCCCAGGAAGATGGAGGAGCATGAATGGCTGGGTGGAATGAGGATGGCGGCCGTGAAGAGGAAGGTTGTGTGGCCAGATTACAGAGAGCCTTAAAGAGCCTCGAATGCCAAACCAAGTGGGCTATCTGGGTTGTATTCTGCTGGCCGTGGGGAGGGATTCCAGCATCTTAAACAAGGGAGCAGTGGGATCCGATCAGTGCCGAGGGGACAAGTTGCCATTATAAAAATAATTACGTTACCCCGGACTAAGGAAGTTGGCAGGAATGCTAGGCCAGATTTTCAATGTTCCACCTGTGTGTGCTTGCTTCCTGCTGCAGGAAAAGGGGCCAAGAAGGGGGATGTCACGGGAGCTTGGAGGCCTCTCGTCCAGAGCAGGCAGCCAACTGGGCTTGCTAGGGACTGCGAGGAAGGGGGTGTGACACGGGGCCTCTGGCCACGTGCCGGGCTTCCTTCTATCCTCACTGCCGCAGCAGCTCCAGGAAACCCAGAGGAACCACACACAGGATATGGAGGTAAGGAAGGAGTGATGGGGCCCACCTGAACTTGCTCTGTGACTGAGATCACTTACTTTTCCCAAGACACAGTGTCCCTGTCGCTGTGGGAGTTCGGTGGCACTGGCCATGGCTGTAAGGACGTGGGAACAGCGTGAATGTCTGAGATGCACTGTGGGGCACACAGCAGGTGCTCATCAAACGGCAGCTGTGGGGGAGTGGGGGCTTTGGAGCCCGAAGAGGCTCTCACACCTGCTCCCGCCTCCCACCACTCCTGCTCCCAGCCTCGCGGGCTCCCTCCCAGGCTGCGTGTGGGGTTGTTGGCACATACACGGTCGGAGGGCAGAGCCCACAGGAAGGTTGCTGGAGGCAGCCTTCTGCAGGGCAGGGGGAGCTCCCGCGGTCAGATGTGCGGGGACTACAATGCAGGAGTGCGGTTCCCAAAGGGGGCTCAGTCCCAGGGGAGTTTCCGAGTCCTCCCCTCCTCAGGCTGAGCTGTGAGGGTGAGGGGCTGATAGGGAGGCTCTCTGCCCTTGCCCGCGAGGAGTCCTACCCACGGCGGGGGGAAAAAGGCTCAGCAGAGAGCCCCCGAGGAGCTTGCGGCCCGGCCACCTCCCAGTCGCCATCTCCAGAGGGTCTGTGAGCCATAAGACCCACGGAGGCTATGCCTGAATTCCCGACCCACAGGGACACTGAGTCCATGGCTCTAAGTTATGGCTGATTTGGGGTGGTGGCTGTGTGGTGGTGAATCAGTGACTGAGATGTTTGCTGCCGGCGCAGGGGTGCTCCTCCCTGTGTTTCCCCCTCCTTGTCCCCTCATCTGGACTGCGGGGCTGGGAGAGAAGCCCGGTCCTCCCCACGGATGAGTGTGTATGCATGGTCTGGGGGCCACACCATGGCCTTCCCTCTCCTTACATATCCAAACACTGGTCCTCCTGCTGCCCGCAGGAGAAGGGGGCGTCTCCGTTTACACCTTGGGGCCTGTGCTGAAAAGGAGGTTTCTGTTTAGAAGAAAGAACATTGCTGCTGGTTTGGGGCTCAGTGTTAGGTACCGAGCGGCAGAACAGGGGGCAAAGGTCAGGCGATGCCGTTAGACCATCATCCTGACCACCTACCAAAGGGCTTTCGACAAAACCCACTGCTTTGTCTCCGGTTTTGCAAACAGGACACCAGTCAACCAAGAATGTGTGTCTTCTGTTCGGACAATTCCCCGGAGAGCTCGGCACTGCTGTTCGTCCTCCCCGTCCTGCCTGCCGTGCGGATCCCATTGCTACTTTCGTCCCTCAGCCTCTCAGCACGTGGGGGAGGAGGGTTCACAGGTGTCGTTAGCTCCATCCCCCCAGCTCACAAACTGGAAGTATGAGGCAGTGGTTGCTTTCCTGGAAAACTTGAAAAGCAGATGGTTTAGGAATTTCGTGTGTCCCTACTTCCTTCCCCTGATAGTTGCTGTACCTCCGGCCTGCGAGTCCTGTGCCAGGAGCAGAGGGTAGGAAGGTCCGTACAAAATATAGCACTGTCCCTGTCCCCACGGGTTTAAAAATCCAGTGAAGTAAACATGTTAATAGAGCTTTCAAGTGAATTGAAAATGGTGATTATTTATCCAACTTAGAACATGAGGAATGGAAGGAACACACAAAACCTGATTTAAGAGTTTTTTTGTGTTTCCCATGGTGCTGTCCATTTTGGGGAAGGTCTGACAGAGACTGGGCTCTCGTGTGAAGGTCTGGCTGTTACCATGTCCCTGGTGAGGTCAGTGTTTGGAGCAGGAACAAAGGTAATGTTTTTTCCCCAGATCTGCAGCATCAGCAGAACTGTCAGACAGCCAAGACAGGTGTGGTCTTAGCTCCTCTTTCAAATTTCTCAGGGTTGTTTTTTTTTATTTTTTTCTAATAAAGAATTTGAGATTCAGAGAGGAGAAGATGCTAGCCCAAGGTCACACAGCATTTCCTGGCAATGCTCATAGTTCATCTGATCCAGTCTTTGTGGCCAGGTGTCTGGTTCTCACGGCAGCTGGTTAGGGAAGCACTCACTCAACTTTTCCTTCCCAGAATCAAACGCAGACGGTGACATAGGAAGGCGGGGAAGGGATGGCAATGACAAACGCTGAGAAGCGGCAAACTGATGAGAAGGTCAGAGGTGGGGGGCGCTCAGCACACAGCTGGGCTCTTGCCTCAGAAAGGCAGGCGTGTCCCACCGGGAGTCGGTGGAATCGGGGAGCAGGAGGTGGCCCGGCGTGATTCACGGGGTCATTGTCTGAGGCTTCTGGTAGACCTTGCAGTATCCAGCCAGCCTCTGTGCCTTGGGTTCCTGGCCACATAGCACACTATCCACGGCACCCCGGAGGCTGAACTGAGGCGTGGGGTAAGCACAGTAGCACTCCCAGCCCCACAGGATGGCCAGGGGGAACTTCTGCCGGGGAGCGAGAAGCATGTAGGGTGCCCACCAGGGCCAGGCCTCCCGGCTCCTGTCAACATGGACGGTGGCCATTCTTCCCACTAGCATCTGCCTTGACCTCCTGTCATGATCTCAGGGTCCTGGGATGGAGCCCAGTTTGGGCTCTCTCTGCTCACCAGGAAGTCTGCATCTCTCCCTCTTCCCCACCCCTCCTCTCTTACACAGAGGCTCTCTCTCCACATTCTTCACTGACAACAGTGGATTATGTTGAAGCCCTAAATCCCAGTACCTCAAAATGTGATTGTATTTGGAGATGGGGCTTTTAAAGAAGTAAGTAAATTAAATGAGGTCATCAAGATGGGCCCTAATCCAATCTGACTCATGTCCTAATAAGAAAGGGAGGGGCTTAGGACCTAAATGGGACACCCACTATGAACATGCACAGAGGGAAGACCACATGAAGATGCAGCTGTCTGCAAGCCAAGGAGAGAGGCCTCAGAGGAAAACAACTTATCAGCACCTTGATTTTGGACTTCCAGCCTCCAGAACTGTGAGAAAATAAGTTTCTTTTGTTGAAGCCCCCAGGTCTATTCTATGGTTTTGCTATGGCAGCCCTCACACACTAAAGCAACAACCCAAACTAAAGAGCTTAGAAATTTAAAATGTTATTGTTGTGTTCATTTTTTACATTATTTAAATAGAACAGATACAGCTGAAGGATGAATTGGTGAACTGGAAGAGCAAACTAAACAATTCTCTCAAAATGTTGCACGAAAGAAAAATGTGATAGCATGAAGGAGGAGCTAGAAGACAAGGAGGACAAATCCAAGAGTTTCAATATCGGTCTCATTGGTATCCCAGGGTGAAAACAGAGATAACACAGAAGTTATTGAAGAAACTTCCCCCAGAGATTAAGAAACACTTGAGTCTTTACATTTGAATACCCCATCAAGTGTGCATCAGGATGAATAAGAGAACCACAGTAAGTCACAACCACACGAAACCTCAAAAATCCAATGATAAAAAAAACATTCTAAATATGTTCAGAGAAGGAGAAAGATTATCAACTGAGGAATGGCAGTCAGATTACTATCTGTCATTTCAACACCAACACTGAACTTGAGAAGATGCTGGAGTACCATACTCGAAATTCTAAAAATAAGTACCATGAACCTTGAATCCTATGCCAACCAAATTTCGAGGGGAAACACAGGGACTCAGAAAACGTATTTTTTCACCCTTTCTGAAACAACTTTTCAAAGGACGTACTCCCCCCCAAATTAAAAATTAAATAAAAGAAAAAAGATGTAGAATACAATAAATTGTAGAACCTAAAAGAGAACAGTAGTTATTCCAGAAGTTATTGATGTATTTTTTAGATTTAATAATCATTTTTAATAATCATTTATAACTAAAATCACAATCAACTTCAATCATACATGTGATATAAAGTATGTATGCATATACTTTTTTTATATTTAATGAACTGCTTCCTTTTTCTGAAACTACATGGCATGTGGAACTACCTTTGTAGCACTCATCCCTTTGTCCTTGTGATGGGTACTATTTCATTTTTTCCAAAACAAATATTTATGTGCCCACTGAATAGTATAATAACATTACAGTGAAGATACACTGGGCTATGGGCTTGCATAGAGCCTGACAAATAGCCTGACTTGCAGGAACATCGGTAAGATTGTACAAGTTTCTTCCTTCTTCCACTTCCTTATTCTCCAGCATGGAGCCCTTTGTAAAAATTTAGACATTCCACAAGAATCTCTTAGATGACTTCATCTATTTCCAAACTTTCCTTGTATCAACTGCACAATTCATGCCCTGTTAATTTCTGCTGCGCTGTTTCATGTCTTCATTGTACAATTTATTGTGCAATGTACAATGTACATTGTTAATGTACAGAGCACAATTTATGCTCTGTCAAGAGTGTCCCACCAGACCCTCTAAGATATTCCTCAAATAGGAATAATTACGAAAGAATTATTCTCTTCATCAACTTCATAAAAGTTTTGTATTTTCTCTATTTCCTCGTTACTTTGCATCTAGATTCTTCATCTGTATCTTCACTGTCTCTCCATCTGTCTCTTCCTAGACTGCTTTGAGAGGCCCAGTTAATCTCCCTTACTATTCTCTCTCTCTAATCCTTGATTAAGAAGAAAATCCCATCATTGCTTCATGCAGATTTCTTCCCCTCCTCCTCCTCCTTCACATATCTACATCTATCCTGCATCATCTACTTATTAATCTATTAGGAAAATATTGTAGGGGCACCTGGGTGGCTCAGTGGGTTAAGCCTCTGCCTTCAGCTCAGATCATGATCTCAGGGTCCTGGGATCTAGCCCCGCATCAGGCTCTCTGCTCGGCAGGGAGCCTGCTTCCCCCTCCCCCCCGCCCCGCTTGCCTCTCTGCCTACTTGTGATCTCTGTCAAATAAATAAAATCTTTTAAAAAATAAAAAGAAAAAAGAAAATATTGTAAACACACATTGATCTGCCACCCAATATGAAAATTGGACTTTAGTAATAATGTCTATCAGTTGCTACCCCCATTCCCTTCCCTTGAGTCTTTCCTCTTGAATATGCTCTCATTCTGAATCCTATACTCATTGTTCTCATACTTTTGTTTTAAATGCATTTTTATTACATCTGTGTCTAGTGTCACAAAGTGTATTTTTGGTTCTTTATTTATTTACAACCGTATGAAGAGGTTATCAATAATAATATTTGGGGATTTATGTATTTTCAGTTTCTATTATCATGGAAAGGTTAACCAAATTGTAGCAATACTCTATGGGCCCTCCACACAATAAAGGATTTCTCCACTTCCTGAAGTGATTGATCCCAATGAGAATGACATTTTTTGATACTACATAATGGGGTGCCAGGAGGACCATGCATTTGGCCTTGTCTGGGATGTATTAGTATTTCCATGAATAGAAATAGAATAGAAACTACATCCCAAGAAAGGAAGTATTATTGAGGACTCAGATCTCCCAGGAATGAAAGTTGGTGTCACTTCAGCAGGTGGGGACCAAGTGGCAGCAGTTTGGCAGCTCCTTTCAAAGACCTGAGCATCAGATATGTGATCATCTCTCTTCTGAACTCCCAGGTTCTGGGAGCACTACCATTTCCATTTAGATTCTTCAGTTCTAGTGGAAGTAACTTCCTCCCTTAGTATAATAACTTTGGGGTTACACCAGCATTCATTTTTCTTTCCTCTAGTCACTTTCAGAATACATCCATGCATCTAAATCTTTGTTTTAAATAATTTTTATTGGAAAAATAATGTGTATGGTTTTTATTTATTTTTAAAAGATTCTACAAATGAGTGAATTCTTATGTTTTTTGTCTTTCTTAATCTAACTTATTTCACTTAGCATAATACCCTTTAGGTCCAGCCATGATTTTGCAAATGGCACGATCTCATTCTTTTTTATGACTGTCTAATATTGTGTGTGTGTGTGTATTACATGCTCCATATCAATTTGTATATCAATAGGATGGGCAGAATGGATGAAAGTGAGTAGGAAATAGAAGCTTCCAGTTATGAGGGCACCTGGGTTGCTCAGTGGGTTGAGACTTTACCTTCGGCTCTGGTCATGATCTGAGAGTCCTGGGATTGAGCCCTGCATCTGGCTCTCTGCTCAGTGGGGAGACTGCTTACCCCCTCTCCCACCCCCCACCTACCTCTTTGCCTACTTGTGATCTCTGTCAAATAAATAAATGAAATCTTAAAAAGAAGAAGAAGCAGCAGCCTCCAGTTATAAGTGAATAAGTCACAGGAATAAAATGTACAGCATGAAGAATATAGTCAGTGATATTGTACTAGCATTGTATGGCAACAGACGGTAGCACTCTTGTGGCGATCATAGCATTCTGTATAACCTGCCAAGTCACTGTGTTGCGCACTTGAAACTATGTAACTTTCTGTATCAACTCTACTCAAAAAATTAAAAATAATAAAAATAATGGGTATGATTTTTCTTTCTTAAGTGGACTGAAAGTAACTTTTTGAGAGGAACCTGGGTGGCAGTAGGTTAAGTGTCTGACTCTTGGTTTCAGTTCAGGTCATGATCTCAGGGTTGTGAGATCATACATCCAGTACAGAGTCTGCCTGAGATTCTCTCTCTCCCTTTCTTCTGCCCCTCCCCCAACATCTCTCTCTCTCTCTCTCTCACACACACACACACACCATACACACACTCTCTCTCTTCTCTCTCTCTCTCTCTCTGTCTCTCTCTCACAAATAAATCAGTCTCTTTTTTAAGAAAATAACTTTCTGAGATACCAGGTATGTGAAGGATGGGAATTAATGTCAAAGCTGATTATGTCTGATTATTATCAGATTACATTTTTTTCAATTGCATTTCTTCATTCCACTTCCACACATAGTTATTGGTTGCACTTTAGAGACCAGCTTTGGGGGGAATAGAGTGATGTGTTAAAACAGGTCTTGCTCTCAGTTAGCAAGCAAAGTAGGAATGATGAAATGTAGTAGTGCAAGAAAACTGACACTTGAATAGGGACTTACATCTTTCAAAGCATGAAATATTGTGACCCTTACACCCTAAGACAAACAGGGAAGACATTCTTGTTTTTATTATTTAGGTATGGAAGCAAAGTGCTAGTTAGTAGTGTAGCTGGAACATGATCCCAATAATTCGTTGCTGTAAAAAGAATAATAACATGTACATATCAACAATCTCAATAGGAAGTCTCGTGAAACTGTTACAAGATTTCCAAGAAGAGAAATTCAGTGGTTGGAAAACACAAATGTGGATCCTTGGAAGGGGAGGACATTGGGACTGGATTTTCAAATGCATCCTAATTGGTGACTAATTGACTCTCCGATATGACCTCATATTGGTTATGAGTTTTTTGCTGAAGAGTTTCCCCAGGGCTGCCTTCATGTCTTGGTTTCTCAGACTATAAATGAAAAGATTTAACATTGGGGTCACTGCAATATACATCACAGTTATCACTGCATCCTTTAGGCTGTAACTAGACAGAGGACAGAAATACATCCCCATGACTGTCCTATAATACAGAGCAACAACTGTGAGGTGAGAACCACAAGTAGAGAAGGCCTTGAGCACACCCTTGGTGCATGGAACCTGTAAGACTGTAGAAAAGACATGAATATAGGAGATGATGATGTATAGTAATGGCACAGAGAAAACACCAACCTCTAGGTACATCATCTTCACGTTAAAATGGATGTCAGAGCAAGATAGCTTGAGTAAAGAGGCAATGTCACAGTAGAAGTTGGCCACTTCCTTGTTGCCACAGAAAGACAGACCAGCTGTGAGAAGAATGTGGGGGGGAGGGGATTGGCATTTCCAACCACCCAAGACCCAACAACTAAGAGGAAACAAGTCTGTGGGCTCATAATTGTTATGTAATAAAGTGTGCGGCTGATGGCCACAGCATGATCACATGCCATTGCAGCCAGGATATAGCTATCTGTGTTACCCAAGGCCAACATGGAACACATCTGTGTTAGGCATCCCCTAAAGGAGATGGCTTTGCTGCCTAAGACATGGTTGGCTAGGATTTTAGGGATGGTTACAGAGGAGAAGAAGATGTCAACAAAGGAGGGATTGGCAAGGAAAAAGTACATGGGGTTGTGAAGGTGAGTATCAGAACAAATGGACAAGATGATGAGCAGATTTCCAATCAGTGTGTTGGGGTAAATGAATAGGAAGAGGATGAAGAAGAAGTATTCCCAATGCTGTTGACCACTGACTCCCAGGAGAATGAAACCAAGAGTAAAAGACTGGTTGTCTCCTCTCATGGATCCTTCAGCAGAAAGAGGAGAGGAATCCAGAATTATTAATATAGTTACTGCATATAATGATCTTCCTAACCATCACATTTGGTTGCCATGGTTGTGGTGTCTCTATCTGGACTTACTGAGTTCCTAGATAGCCAATATGTGGCAGGGGTAAATCCCTGTGGTCAGTGGGCCTAATTAACAATTAGCCCTGAACACTCACGTCTACAAAATGAGTAAGCTTGAGTCAGAGGTTCTCATCCACCCTAGCCCACATCATCACCCATACAACTAAGGTTTAATAATTTAACAGATAATTCATATTCTGTGGGTTAGGAATTGTGTTAGGCGTTGTGGAAATCACGAATATGTGAAAACACATTTTATGCATCCATTTAGTTATGTATGACATAGTCTCTGCTTTGAAAGACCTTACAACAAAATCGGGAAGCCAAAACTACACATAATTTTATTTATATATATTTATATATAAATATATAAAATTTTAATTATTAATATATTAATATAATTACACATAAAAGAGAAAGGGCAGTAATTCGATGTCTTTGAAAAAACTATCCAGTGCAAAGGATGGCCAGTAAAGAGCATCTGGGACAGTTAGAAATTTTTCCACTTATGAGAGTGAGAATGAGCTGAGACCCAGGAGGTAACAAGTGTCTGCTCTGGCATGAGAAGATTATAAATCACAAGACTACTGGCGTTAGGTTATAGTAAAAGGAGATAAGTGAATTTAACTTGCTCATGTTCATTTTTAAAGTAAACATTCACCTTTGATAAGTTTCATCTCTATTCCAAACCCTTTGCTCAGTGAAATAAGTCAAGAAGAGAAAGTCAATTGTCAAATGGTTTCACTTACTTGTGGAACATAAGGAATAGGATGGAGGACATTAGGAGAAGGAAGGAAAAGTGAAGGGGAGGAAATCAGAGGGGGAGACGAACCATGAGAGACTGTGGACTCCAAGAAACAAACAGGGTTTTAGAGGGGAAGAGGGTGGAGGGATAGGTTGGCCCAGTGATGGGTATTAAGGAGGGCATGTTTTGCATGGAGCACTGGGTGTTACATGTAAACAATGAATCTTGGAACATCAAAAACTAAAGATGTACTATATAGTGACTAACATAACATAACAATTTTTAATTTTTTTTAAATTTTATGTATTTATTTGACAGAGAAATCACAAGTAGATGGAGAGGCAGGCAGAGAGAGAGAGGGAAGCAGGCTCCCTGCTGAGCAGAGAGCCCGATGCGGGACTCGGTCCCAGTACCCTGAAATCATGACCTGAGTCGAAGGCAGCGGCTTAATCCACTGAGCCACCCAGGCGCCCTCATAATAATTTTTTAAAAACATAAATAATCAAAGCGTTTTTTTCTCTTCAACCTTCTCTTACCTTTTTTAGTTATTTCCTGTGGTAACTCATCCACCTCCGTCATGGCTTCAACTACCACTTAAGGGAATCTCAGTTCTGTATTTGTAGGCTTGATTTCACATAATTCCATGTTCACTCATCTTGTCAATCTGTCTGAGCCAAGCCTATATTCTGAACATTCAATCTAAGTAGATTGCAAGCTCTTTTAGCAGAATAACCTCACTTGTCTATTTTTATCTCTTCTAGTGAGATTATTGTGGAATATTGTTCATTTTATGTACCAATAAGCTTACAGTTTATAGATCCTGAATTATGTGAAGATTTATTTCATCGGTTTCCCATATACAGAATTCTACTTGGCATCATGACTTTTGTAAGGTTATCCTTCACCCCTACATTCGATCCTGTTGATTCTTCAATTTGAAATAATTTATACAGTACTTTTATACTTATTTATTGTCTCAGCACTTTAGCTTGACCACCATCACTTTTTGCATGAAATCTTATAACGCTCTCTTAACTGCTTGACTACTGACTTTTTTCTTTTCTTTGATCCATCTTAAGGCATACAATGGTGGTAGAGCCTACTAAGCTGCTCACCCAAATATGTTTTCTTCTTCCTGGATACTCAGCTTGACTACATTTCCCAAATTCCCTTTCACTGAGGTGTAAACATATGACTGAGTTCTAGGAAATCCACTCATATGTTCCACTTCTGGTCTTCCTCCACACTCTCTTTACCCTATTGTCAGCTGGATGCAGGTGAACAGAAAGCTAAATGGGATGGTGGAGTCACATAGTGGAATGAATCTGTGTCCCATGTTCTCAACATGTAGGAGAGCTGCCATCCACCAAGAAGACACACTGGCACTGGGTATATAGGAGAGAAACAGACTTTATTCTTTTAAAACCATTACCACGTTGTTTTTTGCAGTATTTACTACCTTAGTCCAGGATATTCTAAGTAATTCACCAATTTTTCTAAAGAGATTTTACTCAATAAAAAACAATCTATAATTTTATTCAACCTATAATTAATTCATTTATCATTTCTCAGTGTCTCCTATAGTATATATAATACATGGGAATTGTATGCTAGGCACAGGGAATGCAGTTAAAATTATCATTCCCTCCAATATGATGTGCTTTTTCCAGCTCTGCACCTAAATAAGTTTGGTTTTGTCTCTTGAAATGGTTTTCCATATGTTTGCATGAAAACATAGTATCTCGAAGTTAAGAGAATTCTGTAAAACTGGAGGGCTCAGAGACTGTGGTTAGCTTATATGGAAAGGAATTGTCATCTTTTGAGTTGGAGCTCTTGGCATAATGGTACATTAACTGATGTCAGCAGGTGCCATTCCAATTAAAACACCTAGAAATTCTAGATAAATCATAAAAGTCTTTAAAATTTCATATATAAACCCAAGAGAAAGAAATGGCAGCATGTAGGCATGAGACACAAAAGGAAGAGCAGGAGTTGTAAGTCTGAGATGATACAGTGGTGGCTCCATGGGGATTCAGCCAGCTGTGGGGCCCAAAATCTGGGGTCTGGAGAATTATTTTCTCTTGTATAAGAGATGTGGCCACAGAGCCATATGAAGAAAATTTAAGGAACAAAATGGATAGACTTCACAGAAAATATGATTACAAGATAAATCCACAAGACTCTCTAGATGAATTAAGAAGTGTCTGGGTTTCTTTGATATAAATCAATATTAAAAACAATACAGGGGGTGCCTGTGTGGCTCAGTCATTAAGCATCTGCTTTCCACTCAGATCACGATCCTGGGGCCCTGCGATGGAGCCCCACATCAGACTCCTTGCTCAGTGGGAAGCCTGATGTTCCCTCCCCCACTCTCAGTCCTTGTGTTCCCTCTCTCGCTGTATCTCCCTCTGTCAAATAAATAAATAAAATTTTTAAAAACCCTCAATACACATCTTACTCTTCAGTAAAAACCTCAATACACATCTTACTCTTCAGTAAAAACATATTGCAAATTATAACTTAAAAAATTATATTTCATTCCCATTAACAATGCATTCAATGTGAGTTAACGTACAA
Source organism: Mustela putorius furo (assembly GCF_011764305.1). Lineage (NCBI taxonomy): Eukaryota > Metazoa > Chordata > Mammalia > Carnivora > Mustelidae > Mustela > Mustela putorius. The sequence continues at coordinate 4,136,314 of NW_025421501.1, read as the reverse complement.
AATAAATAAGCCTAATTAGACAAAAATACTTCATTTAGGATTTGAATTTCTGGGAGAAGTTTGTTTTAAAAACCCTTGGCATGTTTTAAAGCATGTGCCTATATATGATCTTAGGTTATTATGAAACTTTATATATTATTACTATTTAACCATAGTGGCTGTGAGAAATTTTACGGAAGGTTTTATAGTTGTTAGCAAAACTTAGCTCCTTTAATATTGAAGGATTTAGTTCTTTTAAGTAATCAAAGACCTGTTAAAAACAAATAGAGAAACCTTTGTTTTTCTGGGCAAATGAGGGGAAAACCTTGTTTATAATTTCTTATCAAGAGCAAACCAATAATCCAAGAAATCCTGGTCTTTTTCTTTTCTTTTCTTTTCTTTTAAGACTTTATTCATTTATTTGACAGAGAGATAGTGAGAGAGGGAGAAGTAGGCTTACTGCTGAGCAGGGAGCCTGGCATTTTTATTTTCTTAACAGAGATAAAAGAAAATTTTTAATTTTATATCAGTATATTTTTGAAACTCATTTATTCCAATCTTAGTCTTGACCACACATAAAACCCTTCACAAATGTTTTATAATTTTTTTTAAAAATTCAAATTCTGTCCTAAATTTTCCCTCTTAAATAACCAGTCTTATGTCAGGACAATTTTTTTTTTCCATCAAAAGAAATGTATTTTCATTCCTTACACCTTTCTTACATAGCTCTTACTTCCCTACACACAGAGTTGCTTTAAAAAAAAATTTTTTTTCCAGCAGTCCCAATCACATTTATCAGAATTTTAATTCTTAGAAACACCATTTCCTGTGAAAACTAATTAGTTACAAACTGAATTATTACACCAGATTTTTTTTTAGAATGTCAAATGTATGAGTATGTTTCATGATTTCTACAAATGTCTTTTTTCCATGGTACAATCTTTCAGTAATGCACAGAGCATGTATACCAACTGATTCATGCATTTTGTTTCAGCAACAAGAAGCTAAAAGCAGACAAACCTACATGCAATAATTAATGTTTTAGATCTCATTTGGGAAAAGTCTTAGATACCCAATGAATTTAACCTAATTTCTGATTTAACTAATGAAAACTTCAAAGTTTTATGTTATTAATGATTTGTGGAATTTATTTAAAAGTTTATCTGCAAATCTTTTTATTTATTTGACCTACTTAATGATTACCCATGAAAACTTCATGAAACAGACAATCTAACCGTGATTTTAAGTCCCCTCTGCAGACAAATTGCAACAGAGATAACATGACCTTAGCTAATCAATTCAAGTAGAATAGAAGTGGGTTGTCTCTATTATATTTGATTTTGAATATATGAAGACATGTTAAATTAACTTTATTATTTAATATGTTACACCTGTTTCCACTAAAAAGTCCAACAGTTTGTTCCCTACCAGTCAATTTTATTTGGGGCTCCTGTGGGGAAATCTGAAATGAGTGGAGTGGCTTAAGTCCGGGGAAGCCCTTGGGCTCTTGCATGTTGATTTGAGAGATGCCTGAATTCAAGCCTCATGAGGAGGTGGTCCAATAGCTTGGGGTGCTTTTTGTTCCTTGATAGCGAAGGTAGGAGGAACAGTAGCTGATGGCACTAGAGGCACTGAGGAGGAACTGTACAAACAGCCCAGGGGTTGTGGGGTAGGAACAGTAAGAAGCAAAGGCAAAGGCAGCGGGGTGCCACCAGCAAAGCCAGAGGCAGATTTAAAGTTTTGAACTAACTTTTTTTTTTTTTTTTTTTTTTAATCTCCATCTCCTCTTGCTTGCCATTCAGCCCTCTAGAAGAGGTATAGGAGGAGAAAGTGGGTTCGGCTTCAATTCTGGTGCTTGTCTTGGAGTGTGGATTTAGGATTTCTAGTGTCTGCCTACTTTCCTCCTCCTCTTCCTCATTATTCTCACTGTTGGGAAATGGATCACGTGTCTTACATTTTGTTCGTCTTTATCTCTTTGAATGATCAAGCAGGTCTCTTCCCGGGATACATCTTTATTATGGAATAATATTGGAGTCTGAATGTTGGGAATTTTATCCCAGATCATGTGAACTTGAAAAACATTTGGGTTGTTTTTATCCTTTTGAGTTTTAGAATGCTCAATTTTTACAAACCCTTGCCTTCAAAACAATTAAATAAAGCTCTTTTACAACTTAATTTTAGCAATACTCAACTGTAGGTAGAAAAAAAAACCCTCACATTTGTAATACATACGGACACATATACAAAAACTAAATTGAATCTGTGTTTCATTAATATTTGCAGAGAGGACATTAAAGACCAAATTTCTAAATATTCCCCTTTTATTAAAACAAGTCTAATAGTAAGACAGCATTATATTTTATAGATCCATTTATTAGTTGTTTTCCATTTCCAACTAGAACACAACCAGTTTTCTGCAAAGACCCCAAAATCTGCAGCAACAGACAAACCCAAGGAAGCCAGAGTACTGTTATATCTAGAGCAGCGAGTTATGCAGATGGACACCACATTTAGTAGGCCAAATTCAGGGGCACTTCGATGGCTCAGTGGGTTAAAGCCTCTGCCTTCAGCTCACGTCACGATCTCGGGCTACTGGGATAGAGTCCCACATTGGGCTCTCTGCTCAGCAGGGAGCCTGCTTCCTCCCTCTCTCTCTGCCTGCCTCTCTGCCTACTTGGATCTCTGTCTGTCAAATAAATAAATAAAATGAAAAAAAAAAAACTAGGCCAAATTCAGGAGTTTTTATTAAGAAGCCGGTGGCTGTGAGAGAGCTCATGCACTCCAAAATCTCACAGCCCCGAATGAGCTCAGGGGTAGACTTATAAAGGCATAAAGCACATCCTGTTGCCAGTTTTAAAAATTGCCAAGCATAGTACAGAATCCAAAATGCTGGGTTAAGCAGATATTTAGGGTAAGGGTGCATTTCCTAAAATTGTTATATCTGGAGTATTTTGCAGTTTTTTGTTAAGGTTGCAACAACACGGGTATAGTAACATGACTATGTTATGAAATGCCCACTTTTTATAAAAATGGCGTGATTTATACTAAGTCCATCTCCTAGGTGTCTCAGTACTTCATCCCCAAAAGCCAGGGGCTTCATTGACTGACCCAAATGGCTTCCTAGTTTCTGGTTACTTAGTCTTAGAGCTGGCTTTCTCTAATTGTGGCTACAAGAAACTAATTCAGACATGTCAAAAGAACACCCTTTGGGCCATCCAACACTCAGGTTATTCTTAAATGTTCCCCTTTCATTAAGCACTTGCACGTATTGACTTGTATGTACTATACATATGGACTCCCGGAGGTTCCTGGGGATGGTTGTTGGTTTCCCCTTCTTTTGAAGCACAATTTCCCATTTCTTTTACTTTCACTTTTGTTTTTAGAATAAAAAGTTTGAACAAGATCTAAGGTTATTAAGTGTGGTAGGTCAAGAGAATGCTGCTTGTGATTGTCACTTGTAATCACTAGGTTTGCTCTCTTAAGTGAGGTCTATGACCACTGGGGGCGCTCAGAGCACTGGATGATCAACCCCTATGTGTGTGTTTCCTGAGGAGTCAATCATTAATTACCTTATGAGATGAGAAATTCCTATGGGACCAGTATACATCTTGAGGAATATCCTTTGATACTTCTGCTAGGCTTTCAGTCACCGCAAAGCACCATTTGGACAGAAGGAGCTCCTTCTCTTTGGAGTTGAGTGACTCAGTTGTTCCAGTTTCTAGCCAGAAAATTTATTCAAGCCTTATATCAATAACATCAATTAGAATAATGCCTAATTAAAATAATCAACCCATTCACTCCCCTTCTCTAGGTTATTCCCACCTGGAGAACATTACCAGTAACCTTTAACAGCTCACAAAAACTTATGACCATCAACTCAAATTGAGAAGGTCAAGTTATCGGGAGAACTCACCTGATACATCTGTGAAGTGCTGAGAAATCAGAGGGTCATCAGGGGTCCGTGCTGGTACCAAGTTCCAGGTGAGCTCCGAGCATTTTCAGGCAAGTTGCTCTGATGGCCTGACAACTGTGCCAATAACTATCAATGCAAAATGAGCAAACCTTTTACAATTTCTACCAAAAAAGATGAGATTTTTATTCAAGCCCAAGTGAGGACAGCAGCCCAGGATATACAATATTCATAAAGAAAGGAGTGCTCTGGAGAAGGAATGTTTAATACAGGATCATATATGCTTTTATTACATCAAGAGTTACAAGTCATCACCAGAAAGGACATTTCAGAAAATTACAGACTTTATCTTACATTTTTAGTATGTTTAAGTTTGCAGGTTTGGGAGCATGGGAACAGAACTCCAGGGGATTTTTACTCCTATCTTGAATCTGAAATGTTTCTTTCAGGTTATGTGCTAATGAAACAGATGTACAACGTGTGCTCAGGACAGAAAGGACTTTTGTGCTTTGAAGTGTGGTGACGTCACTGTGACCTTGATAAAAGTGTATCTTCCCTGGGAGCCCAGGAGCAGAGTCCACAAATATTAGAACTTGAAAATGTCCTTTGTCACACTTCAATGAGAAGATCCTATGTGTGTTGCTTGTGCCCTGCTGTCGCTTCTGAGTTACTTTCCTTTCAGAGCAGTCGTCCATGATGTGGGAAATAAAGGCAGAAGAGAAATTATTAAATTCCCTTACTACCTACAGCCCATTGACAGTCCTTGAGACAGGCATAATGACAGTCCTCTAGGGACTCAACTGCCTTGATGTTGACATTTTGCTAAGGGCAAAAGGCAATCTGGAGCCTCCCCACAGCCCCACCACCACCACCAGGATCATGTAAGCCTACTTTAACACATAAAAATTGTTTTGGAAACTTCCTTCATCTCTAAACCCCCCAAGATATGTTTTGGCAATCCCCCAAGCATATGGCCTAACCATTACACATCTTAAGGATCTCATGACTAAGGTTTTATTAGATGGTAATAAACAGCATTTTCCCAACAATAGCTAGCCATCGCAAGGTTCTGGAAACCTTGCTTCCAGAATTCCTTAGAGACTTACACTATCCCTAACCCCCTCCCAAGTTGAAAGTATATAATGGGCCACTCCTTGTGACCCCAGTGCAACTCTTTCTGCCACAGGTCTTTCTGCCCCCGTGCTTTTTAATAAAACCAACTTTTTGCACCAAAGACCTCTCAAGAGTTCTTTCTTGGCGGTCAGCTCTGACCCCTAATGTCTTTCCTACCTCAGTCCACACTGATTCTGCCTGTTGTGGGCTCTGCTTGCTCTCTGTGGGGTTAGTGGGACCCAGGCAGGCCCCGGGGAACTTTGGAGCAAGGCTGCGGTGTAAGCAAAATCTGCGTTGAGCCACTAGTCCTTTGCCAGATCCCCCAAAGTCAGACACAGGTTGGGTGATGCAAGGGGCGGGGGCAGGGGGTTGAGGCTGGGCTTGGCTGTGCACTTGGTGGCCCAGGAGGGTACATGAGTGAAGCTTTAACAAAATTTGCCCTAAGCGCTGGACTGAGGCAAGTGGGCTTGGAGTGGTCCAGTCCTCAGGAGAACCTGCAGGTCTGGTACAGACCTGGCAGGTTAGGTAGCAAATCTCAGTGCAGCCCCACCTCCCGCAGAAGACCTTAGGTTTATGTTGGGGAGAGAGGCAAGCGGGAGATGGGGGGCGGGGGGTGTGAGATCAGGGAGGAGGGTTGAGGGGGGCGGGAATGGTACCTGCCAGTAGCCTCATTTGTGGAGAAGTTCCCAAACATGCTCCGAAGTCAGTATGAACCAATCTGTCTCCTGTTTGCTCCAGCATGTGTAAACTGCTATTTTTTATGTTGTCTCTCCATGCAGGCTCCTGTCTCTTTAAGGGTCCCCCTTCCCCCCAAGCTATCACTGGCTCTCACAGTCAGTTGACTTTTAAAGCTCCAGGCTCCAAGTCCTACTGCTTATACAAACTCAACAGAATTCAGCCTCTCTGGTCTTTAAAAGCCAACATTATGGGGAATAGTCTTCCCGTGTGAACTCCCTGGCACGAGGAACCATTTCTCTGCTCTCTCCATGCACACAGCTCTTTCCCACCCGCCAACAGCTTCCCTCTATCTTTCTGACCTTCCTAGCCTTTCAGATTCAGCTTCTCTGTATTCATTTGTGGAGTCTGTTCTGCCAGTCTTCAGATCACTCTCTGGTTTATGGACTTGGGTGAGGATGATATCTAGTTGTAAACTTGGGACAGTGTGAGCTCAGAGTACTACTCTGCCATCTTCACAGCCTTGACTTTATTAGAGATTTTTTTTTTTGACAAAAATTAAGATCATGTGAAACAGAAAGTTGATTTTCCTTTCCAGGAGGCTGATGGAAGTTAGAGTGATTTAGGATGGCAAGAAGGCAAGTCCCACAGATAAGGAGAGTGAATGTTTCTGCTAGACTGAGAACCACCACTGGCAAGAGATTCTATATGAATATTCTGAGAATTAGGAACATATGAACTTAGAAGAAGTGATGGAAAGGAGTCATCATTCTGTCTTTTAGAGTTCACCAGCTAACAGATCCCTAGCTCTTTCAGACCACAGAAGTGTCATTTACAATATTTAAAAATAAAAATCACCATATGTCCTGTGGTTTCCCATTCTTCTTATAAAATGAAACCTGTCAGCAGTGGGTACACATTCTCATTTGTCAGCACTCATCTAGGGGTCAGTTTCCATGGCCCTCTTTGGAGAAAGCGAGTGAGTAGTTTGTTATCTTTTGCCTGACCTCATCATCTGCCTGGCCCTTGTAGGCATTTGAGTTTGTTATCTCTGATCTAGACATTTGATGGTCTAGTTTGGGGGACACATGGCAATACTGAAGGTTTTATCTGTAATGTATGTTTGTTTCTTAGAATTTCTTGGTTCTATCTGAAACCTTAGAATACAGGTAACTTCTATCAACACTATCAACACATAACATGTTTTTGAGTAATACCAATGGGATGAATCTGTCTTGTTTCAAGGAAGATGGTCACAATAGTTGGAATTATCTAGTGAGAGAAAAAAGGCATAGACCGGTCACCCAATGAGATCTGATACTAAACTGAAGCTCACATATTTTCATTAAAGCCTAATTCTACTAAATGATTGATTCAAAAAGCATTCATTGACACCTAAAATGTAACAGGAGTAATACTAAGTATTGAGATGCAGAGACGAGTAAAACAAAATTCTGGTTTCAAGATGAATCCTTGATAGTAAAGGGACCCAAAAGGCCAAAATTGCAGAAACACAAAGGGCTGTAGTTGCTGTGTTAGATGGCTTCCATGCACAGTGAGGATAAAAAAAAAAAAAAAAAAAAAAAAGTCTTTTGTGACAGCATAGTGAGGGTTTTGAGAAAGAGCATCCTGGAAGAGATGCAGCTTGGATCATGTGTTTAAAGATGATTGAGCATTTGCCAAATTGATTAGGATCTTTCCAGGCAGAGTGTGACATCTACCAGGACCTGTGAGAGGAATCAGGAGTAGGAGGTTGTTGCAGTGGGATTTCAGAGGGAACAGGAAGTTGGGAAATGGGGATCACAGATGAAGCTGGGGATGTTCAGCTATGATTGGAAGGAAGTACTAAGGTGGGCAATGGGAAAACAGAAGACTAGAGGGGCTTTGGGTTTTGTTTTAGTTTTGTTTGAAGATGAGAAGAGTTGCATGTTTTAGATGCTGGTATGCAAACACCAACAAAAAGGAAGAAGGTCAAGGTGTCCACAAAAAGGAGATAGTTGATGGAGTGAGATACAATAGAATGTGAGAAAATGAAAGAGCTATAGCAGAAGTGAGTGATTTTCTATATAACATATTTATTAAAAGAATGTTCTCATTTAATTACTCATTGAAAGAGACAGAATATTATAATTAAGTACTGATAATAATAATTTCTTTTGTTAACAAACTATTTCATTAATAATTGATTAAATTGCTGACATGGTACTGCTTTAACACCTGCCCTCAAGGAACTGAAAATACACAGAAAATTATAATAAAATATATTAATTTATGCACAGCTTATTATGAAACCCAGAGATTTAACAATCATTTACCCATAGACCCTTCAAACATTGAGGACCAGGCCTGATTATCTTGCAATATTTATAAGGTCTAAATTAATAAATGTTTATAAAAGTTTTTTCATCTATTCCTGCATCCAACAAATTTTTACTGAAGTCCTACTAAGCATCCTAGTAAATGTCTATGCTGGACAGTAGGGCACAGAGAGGAAGAAGAACCCAGTCTGTTGTGGCAAAGTGCTGGAATGATGTTAGTTACTAATATGCAATCATTTTTATGCAGTTTGACATTATTGACAATAATGTCTGACATTATTGGCATTAATTTCTCCTTTGATGCTACTAGTATGAGAACTGCAAGAATGCTGGGGGTTAAGCATAAACAAATACCACTAAATATAGTAATAATAATTCATTACATGCAAGTAGTACTTCCCAATTAACAGAACTGAGACATTCCTGTATGGCCTACAGTATAGGCAACATTACTATTCTTCATTATACAGTTGAAAAACCTGAAGTACAATAGTACATCATGGCTCATTCGAGATCACAGCGTTAGAACAAATCCTAGAACTTGAAATCTGGAAGATTTCAGATGAGTAGACTATTTTAAATAATTTTGAATGAAGTTGCATAGAGACATTACAACTGTTTGCAACACATTCTACTAAGATATAATATCATGTTCTTCTTTAATAAAATAAGAAGCATCTATTTCAAACTTAGAACCAAACAATATGCGTAATAGCAAAACTCTAGAAGTATGTCCTCTGAACTCAAGGCCAAAGCTTCTTCTTTATAGTGATGGAAATTTACATAACTAAATTGTGATTTCAGTAGTTTGAAAAATTTCGCTAATTTAATAAGGCACCCCAAATTATCTTATTCATTTGAATTATTTTATCTGCTCTGATGACTCCTTGTTTCCAAGCTTCAGATGCACATATTCATCAGTCTAAGGGACCTTTCCACATGCAATGCAAACCAAACATATAAGTGGTTAAGCTCATCTTCTCGCCAGCCTTGCTATTCTTTTGATATTACCTCACTTGTATACCATCATCTGGTCTCCTAAGACTTAGAACTAGAGATTATAAATTATTTCCTTGACCCTTTCCTTTTAGCATCCTTGACTGTCCCATTCAGCATGCATCTGTGAGCCAGTAAAAATGAGCTGGAACGCATTCACATATAATTGGAGTTCTGACACCCACTCTTTTTCATTCCCTTTCTTCTCTGAGATTACATTTCTACATATCTTTAACTTTTCTCACTCTGAAATTGGCCTTTCTCCTGACTGGCACCTGAAACTGGTGCTTAGCCTGTTGGTGTTAGAACCTCAGTTTTCCTCTGTAACTTTCTATACCCTGATCCCTCTCTGTTCTAGGTCAGGCCTTGAGATCCCCAGCTTTGGTCTCTTGCTTCATCTTGCTGTCCAGGCCTTTGTCCAGGAGGCCCACAGAGAATTTTTCATTGCTCTGTAGGGTACATTTTACAGTCCTTACACTGGGCTGTGAGAACTACATTTTTCCACATGAGTCAGGGATCTCAAGTCACCACAAACTGACCAGAATCACTGAATGCTTCAGAGCCAGTTCTGAAAAGACCCCAGGGAAAAAGAGGTTTGGACCAGGCCTAGATTTAGCATGTACATTTATGAATCTGGCAAAAGACAGTATTGTGTGCATAAGAAATACATCTGGTCACCATCTTCCCCCTGATCATCACATAGGAACCTTCACTAGATGACCCAGTGTACTACCCATAGTCCCTGATATCCTCCAACTGGAAACTTATTAGCATATCATCTCTCAGAGCAGTCAAACACTATTGTCATATATTAGCATAGCCACCATTTCTATTAATTCCATGCAGCTTTCATTTTACCTACCTTCTTGGCATGTGTTCATGCTATTTAAAACTCATATCCAGGTAAATCACCTATAGGAAATGTCTAAATGGGAGGCAGGAGAGTTTCTTACATTGTAAGAGTATCACTTAAAGCCTGTGATCCAGATATGATAACTTTAGTTATCACCCAAATAGGATGAGTGTAAAGAAAAAACATACCTAGACACAACATAATCAGACTTCTGAACACCAAAGATAGTATTGAAAGTAGTCAGAGAAAACAGAAACATCACATATGGAAGACCAAAGGTAGGAATGAGAACAGACCTCTTAGAGGGCATGCAGGCTGGAAGCAAATAGAGCAGGAGCTATAAATTATTGAAAGAAAAAAAAGCTGTCAACTCAGAGATGTTAACCAGCAGAAATATCTTTCAAAAATGAAAGTGAAAAAAGGATTTTCTCAGAGAAAAAATTAAGCAAAAAAGAATTTATCACCAGCAGACTTACACCATAAGGAATGTTAATGTTCTTGAGGCAGGAGTATAATACCAGATTCAGGTATTCAGGAATGTAAATTGGTCTATCACTCTGAAATCAATCAATTTTATTCACCATGTCTGCTGACTAAACATGAAAAACCATATGATCTGTCAGAAAAATCATGTGCCAAACTCAACATTGGTTCGTGGTGGAAACTCATATGAAACTAGGAACAGAAGATAATTATATCAGCTTGATAAATGATATCTGCAAAGGACTTAGAGATAACATCAGATTTAGTGGAATAAGGCTGAATGTGTTCCCCCCTAAGATCAAGGACAAGGGAAGGATGTTGGCACTCACAGCTACTACTTAAGACTATTTTGGAACTTCTAGTTGGTACAACAAGGCAAGACAAAATTAAAAGTCCTACAGATTGGACAGAGGATAAAGATATCCCCTTTGTCAAAAATCCCAATCTACCAAAATCTATTAGAACTAATAAATGAGTTTGGTGAAGTAAAAGTATAAAGGTCAATACAGAATATACAATACAGAGTATGTAAAAATTAGTTATATTTCAAATATATTAGCAAAAAAATTGAAAGTTGATATTAAAACAATACCACTTACAATATCATTAAAAACATGAAATAGGAATAAATCAGCCATTCGAATGTCTTCTTTGGAGAAGTGTCTATTCATGTTCTCTGCCCATTTTTTGACTTACTTGTTTTTTGGGTGCTGAGTTTGAGAAGTTCTTTATAAATCTTGGATACCAGCCCTTTCTCTGCAGTGTCATTTGCAAATATCTTCTTCCATTCCCTGGGTTGCCTCCTTGTTTGTTTTGTTGACTATTTCCTTTGCTTTGCAGAAGCTTTTATTTTGATGAAATCCCAAGAGTTCATTTTTGCTTTTGTTTCCCTTGCCTTTGGAGGTGTGTGTTGAAAGAATTTGCTGTGGCTGATGTTGATGAGGTTATTGCCGATGGTGACCTCTTCTAGAATTTTGATGGATTCTTGTCCCACATCGAGGCCTTTCATTCATATAGAGTTTATCTTTGTGTAGGATGTAAGCAAAAGGCTAAGTTCCATTTTAACAATGTTTATTCTTTCAATCCACGAGCGTGGAATTTTTTTCCCATCTTTTTGTGTCTTCTTCAATTTCTTTTATGTTTTCTGTAGTTTCTAGCATATAGATCCTTTACCTCTTTGGTTATCTTGTGGTCTTTGGTGCTATTGTAAATGGAATCAGTTCCCTAATTTCTCCTTCTACAGTTACATTATTAGTGTATAGGAAAGCAACTGATTTTCGTACATTGATTTTGTATCCTGCCACATTACTGAATTGCTCTATGAGTTCTAATATTTTGGGGTGGAGCCTTTTGGGTTTTCCATGTAAACTGTCATGTCATCTGTGAAGAGAAAGAGTTTGACTTTTTCTATGCCAGTTTGAATACATTTTATTTCTTTCTGTTGTCTGATTGCTGAAGCTATCCAGTACATAGACTTCTAGTACTATGTTGAATAATAGTGGTGAGAGTGGACATCCTTGTTGTTATTCCTGATCTTATGGGAAAACCCACTGAGAATGATAGAATGGCAACAATTAACAAGGCAGGAAACCACAAATGTTGGAGAAGGTGCGAAGAAAGGAGAACTCTCTTACACTGTTGGTGGAAATGCAAGTTTGTATAGCCACTTTGGAAAACAGTATAGATGTTCCTCAAATAGTTAAAAATAGAGCTATCCTATGCCCCCCAGAAATTGCACTACTGGGTATTTAACCAAAAGATACAGATGTGCTGAAAAGAAGGGGTACACACACCCCAAATGTTCATAGCAGCAATGTCCACAATAGCTAAACTATGGAAGGAACAGAGATGGCCTTCAACAGATGAATGGATAAAGAATATGTGGTCCATATATACAATGGAATATTACTCAGCCATCAGAAAGGATGAATACCCATCATTTGCATCAACTTGGATGAAACTTGGGGGGATGATGCTAAGTTTAATAAGTGAAGCAGAGAAAGACAATTATCATATCATATCATATCATATCATATCATATATGTGGAACATAAGGAATAGCATGGAGGACTTTAGGAGAAAGAAGGGAAAAATGGAGGAGGGTAAAATTGGAGGGGGAGATGAACCATGAGAGACTCCAGGAAATAGACTGAGGGTTTCAGAGAGGAGGGGTGGGGAGAGATGGGTTGGCCTGCTGATGGATATTAAGGAGGGCATATATTGCAATGAACACTGGGTGTTATATGCAACAATGAATCATGGAACACTACATCAAATAATAATGAAGTACTGTAGGATGACTAACATAATATAAAAAAATAAATAAAAAAGAATAAATTAAATAAAATACATGCAAGGCTTATACACTGAAAACTAAAAAAACACTGCTGAAAGAAATATAAAAAGACCTAAATGAATGGAGAGATATGGATCAGAAAACTCAATATTGTTAATACCAATTCTTCCCAAATTGATCTATAGATCTTGGCATGTGTTTTATAGAAATTGACAGTCTGATTCTACATTTTATATGAAAAAACAAAACCTGGAGTCATCAAAATAACTTAGAAAAAGAATAACAAATTTGGGGGACACAAGTGACTTGATTTCAGGACTTACTACTAAACTACAGTAATCAAGACCATGCATATTCATGTAAATAAAACACACTGATGAATGGAATAAAATAGAGAGTCTGGAAGTGCACCCACACATATATGGGCAATTGATTTTTGTCAAAGTTGCCAAAAAATAGTCTTTTCAACAGGTGCTGAAACAAAGTACATCCATATGAAAAAAAAAATCGTAAACCCAAATCTTATCTTGAACCATATTAAAAAAAACAAAAACAAAAAACAACCCCCCTCCCAAAAAAAACCCCTCAAAATGGATCCTAAATCTAAGTGTAAGCACTAAAACTATAAAGTTTCTGGGGGTAAAAAAAAAAACGGAGAAACACCTTTGTGACTTTAGATTAGACAAAAATTTCTCAGACAAGACACAGAAAGCATGAATCAAAAAAATGGTAAATTGTACATCATCAAAACTTAAAATGTCATTTATTCAAAAGAAACTGTTAAGAAATGAAAAATACAAGACTGGGAAAGCATTTGCAAAACAGTTATCTGATAAAAGGCTAGTATCCAGAATATATAAAGAATTCTACAATTCAATAAGGAGTAGGAAAGCCATCCAATTTGGATAGGGAAAAATTATTTAAACTAACACTTCATCTAAGACATATGATGGTGAATAAGCACATGAACAGATGTTCAATATCACTGAGGAAATACAAAGTTAAATCACAATGAGATATTACTACATACCTAATAGTTAATGTTAAAAATTCTGATATCAAGTTTTTAAAATACCAATAAATTATTTATTTTTTATTATAAAATATACATATCATAAAAGCATATATATTACATAAATATCTATGAGTTTACATTTCTGTACCTGATAGCCAATCTGAAGAATGAACTAGAGAAAAGCAGAGATAAGGAACTCAATACAGTATTTGAGTCCCCAGATCCATGTTTTCTAGATGCTCAGCTAGCCATCTTGCCCTTGTGTTACCCCATCCTTCTTACAGCAGTTAGAATGGCCAAAATCGGGACGCCTGGGTGGCTCAGTTGGTTGGACGACTGCCTTAGGCTCAGGTCATCATCCTGGAGTCCCGGGATTGAGCCCCGCATCAGGCTCCCAGCTCCATGGGGAGTCTGCTTTTCCCTCTGACCTTCTCCTCGCTCATGCTCTCTCTCACTATCTCTCTCTCAAATAAATAAATAAAAATCTTAAAAAAAAAAAAAAAGAATGGCCAAAATCAGCAAGAGAGGAAAAAACATATGTTGGAAAGGATATGGAGAAAGGGGAACACTCTTACATTGTTGGTGGGAATGCAAATTGATACTAAGTTTTGATGAGAAATGGAATCTCACACTTTGCTGGTAGGATTGCAAATGGTGTAGTTACTTTGGAAGATAGTTTGACTGTTTCTTAGAAGAAATAATGTCCACCCATACGGTGCAGCATTTATACTATTGGTATTTTTCAAGGAGAAATGAAGACATATATCCACCCAAAGAACTGTATGCACATATTTATTGTAGATTTATTTGCAATGGCTAAAATCTGAAAACAACCCAGATGTTCATTAACTAGTGATTAGGTAAACAAATTGCTGTATATCCATACAGTGGCATACTACTTAGTGAAAAAAGGGCTGGACTACAGTAAAGCCAACATGGATAACCTCAGAAGGATTATGTTAGTTGAATGAACCCACTAATAAAAAGTCTACATACTGTATGATTTATGACAATCTGAAAGAAGCAAAAACATAGGGACAGAAACCAGATCAGAGGTTGCCATGGGCTATGGTGCAGAAAGGGGATTGTCTGCAGGGGGCAGAAGGCAATTTCTTGGAGTGGTTGAAATATTTTATATATTGATGATATGGTAGATACATGATTGTATACTTTTATCAAAATGCATCAAAATTCACAACTGAAATTATACATTAGTTAACCCAACTTTTTTAAAGTTTTACCTTAAAAAACCCAATGTGATATATAAATGAGAGAAAATGCATCAGAATCAGCTCAGCTGAGGCCCTGCCTGAGCTTCACCACAGCCCACTCTCTGGCCTTACCAACTCATCTAACTCCTCTGGATCTATTTCCATCTGTAACATGGAGACTAGTAGCTTTCCTCCTTTCTTGGAGACGTTAGTAGCCTGGAATGATGTCATAAATCTAATATTTCTTTAATAGAATCCAAAATACTAGGCAGATGAGAGAAACCCTTAAACTGAGGTTGCTTGTCTGCCTCTGGCTTCTTGTGAAATCCCCGAGAGAGTTAATTTTTAGGGCCCTTAGGAGCTTGTTAGCAGCCAAATAGAGCACCAGGATAGACTCTCTGGGCTCCTGCCTCACACCTTTTATAAGCCTTTGGAGACAGGCCACCTAGGGTCAGCTTAGCACTCACCCCATCTCTACAAGCCCCTAGCCAGGAGTAGCACCCAGAGTACTCACAGAAAGGTAAGCCCCACCATGATACTTGCCACTGCTCCAGAGCTCCCAGTTTCCTTCCATCTTGAGTAAGGGGGGAGGGACATCATTTATGATCTTCATATAGCTTTTTCCTTGTTGATAGAACAAAGAACTGAGGGATGCTTGGATTCAGGAAAGGTAGGGAAATATCATGGTGAGGTTTTCCACTCTGAGTGACTGAAAGATGGAAGGTCAGAGCTTGCAAATAGAGGGACATCAGAGGGAAATGACTGGGGTAAAGAGTAGGGGAAAGAAGATTCTGGAAAAGCTAAGAAGGCTATTTAGGTTGGTCAGGGCAGAGCAACCTGTATTTATAGAATCTCACACCTTTAAGTAAATCTAGAGATAAGGCAGTATCCCCTTATACTACAGAAGGAAAAAGGGATGGATGGATGGATGGATGGATGGATGGATGGACGGACAGACAGATGGCTAATGACAAGGGCCTTGGGAGGCAACAGGGGCTGGCAGAAAAGAACAAGTTCTTCATTCGGAACAAACTCTTGCATATGTGATCTTTGATGAGTTAAATTTTTTGAGCCTCACCTTTCTCATTTGTAAAATGATTACCTTTCTTCAAGACTATCTGTAAAGTTTAAATATAACATATAAGGTACTGACGTATAACAGAGGATACATTTATGGAAACATTAGCTTTTTGTTTTATTTTTCTTTTCATTCCTTCTTTTCTCTCTTCATCCCTCCCTTCTTTTCCCCCCATTTTTCCTTTCTCAAAGCCTCAACGCTAGTAGAAACTTGTTTATAACACAAATAACATAAGCACCTGAACTCCAACTCCACAGCTCTTTCAGCTGTGCTGAGTTGTCATTCTTGTAAACCAGAAGAATTGGGGGGGGGGGAGAAGGAAGAAGAAGGGGAGATGAGGGGAAGAGAGAAAGGGAGAGTGGGAGTTTGTGCATGGCTTCGTGGAGAGAAAGAACTACATATAGCATATTGGAAGAGAGAACTTGAGGGGAACTGACCCTTGTATGAACAGGCAGGGTGGGAGATGATTGAGGAAGTGGGGAGTGGACAAATGCATCCAGGATGAAGAGGTATTGCTGCTGCTGAGAGCAAGAATAACTCTTGCCCCTGTGCTATGTGGTGTCGCTGCTATGATTTCAAACCCACACTGGGCTTAATATTAAGCTAAGAAAATCCATCTGTGAGGACATTTCCTATGGTGACACTAGGGATCCCTGCAAATATCCTCTCTCTTCTCACCAAATAACCTGCATCCACAAATTTTCTCTCCCGGCAGTGGCAGGTGTTGAGATATTCCTTTTTTCCCCCTCTTTGTCTTTTAGTTTCAAAGGTAGAATTTAGTGATTCATCAGTTGCATATAGCACTCAGTGTTCATTACATCAAGTGCTCTCTTTAATGCCCATCACCCAGTCATCCCATCTCCCCACCCATCTCCCCACCAACAATCCTCAGTTTGTTTCCTAGAGTTCAGCATCTCCAGCATTCTGGAAGGGCATAATCAGGAGACATGTATCTCCTGCTTAGGGCAAAGGAGGCATTGTCACTCTGCACTGTGTCTGAGTCTAGCTGTTGGTAGAGTTAGTTAGTTTGCCCAAGACTGAAGTTGTGATAGAAAAGTGTACCCAAGTGTATAGTGTCTGAGACGTTTGTAGCTGACTTCCTACTGTGAGGATCAGTGGTGGTTGCAGGTGGGAGGTAGATTCTGGAAATTAAGACAAAACCTGTGAGAGCCTAGCAGTCTTCTTTCTCCAAAAGAAAGTCAATATCGGCCCAACAGAGTTTGAGCCCAAAAGATTGCCAACAGTTTTCACAGGAAAGGACAGAATTGAGGTGCCAGGGGTAGTGTAGAGTCTCCTGTGGTAGCCTATTAGCATAATCTACATTCTTTTTCTTGTGCTGTTGATTCTAAATAGCCCTCCAGTGTGACTTTGGGCAAGCTATACCTCCTAATGGTTCAGCTCCCCACCCCTTTCTCCATTTGCAAGTGCCAGAATGATCCAGGTTATTAATTGTCTCATCAGAGGAGGTGAAGATCAATTAAAAACTAGGATGGATAAGGAGGACTTCCTTGAGATGACCGGGCAATGCCCCAGGACTGAGCCTCGAAGGATGAAGTTTTGACGTGTGGAATGGAAGAGTGTTCTAATTAGAAAGGAGCACTAGCACAGTCATGGACAAAGGGTGGCCCAGCAGAGCAAGAGTCCAGCAGAAGGGGCCCCAAAGTTACCTTTCCACAGCTATGATGCAGTCACATTGACGAACTTTTGACATCATGGGTTCATTTCTCAGTTGTCTGGGCACTTGTTGGGAAAACCAACCTGCTACCATGTGCAATTGAGTGGAAACTAGCTATATGTTCCCTGGGATTTCAACTCCCCTCTTTTCCCTTGGAAAAGCTCCTCAACACTGCTGACCCCACCCCCTAAAAAATCATCAGTGTTCTCCATATCACTTAATAGCAACTTCAGTTGCTCAGGCAAAGAATCTTGGATCATCCCTGTACCTTCTCTTTCTCTCATACTTCATGCCCAATCTATTAGTTCCACCACCAAAACATATGCAGAATCTTACTTCATTTAACAAGTACACAATTATTGAATAGAAGAGTGGATGGATGGATGGATGGATGGATGGATGGATGGATGGAATCCTGACCTCTTTGAATAGCTGTGGTGATTACAAGACCTGAAGACTTAGAAATATCTTTCTTTCCTTTCTTTGTCACACAAAATGTCATTTATAAGACATCAGTAACCACATGTCCAAGTTCTGTAAGAGAAAGTTAAATTGTGGATTTGGGGAGTCAGACAGTCTTGGGTTTGAAGACTGGGCTACTTATTTAACCTTTTAAAAACCTCAGTGTCCTGATAATATAGATATAATAGCAGCTACCCATAGAGCCCTGTGAAAATGAAATAAAATAATGTTATTTAATTTATTTATTTATAATATTAAATAAAATTAAATATGAAGTTCTTAGCACAACACTCATAGTTTACACTTTAAAAACGCTATCCATGCTCTCTTAAATTGCTTTCATGACTTCCATATTTAGCCTCTGAGTATTTCTGTACTTTGGTCTGCTCCTTGATCCTTTCCTTCTCACTCTCTCTTGCATCTCTTTTTTTATTTCATCCTCCTACTGTTCTTTATGCTGTTGCTACTCTTCTATAATGTCCTTTCTAGAACATCATACATTCATCTATTCATTGAGCTAGTCAAAACTACTGTTCAGTCACTCTATACCAACACAACCTCAATAGCTATTAAAAATGTTGTGAGGTAGCCAGTGCCCTATACCACAGAGTAGTTTCTTCTGCCCCAGTCCCTTCCCTAGCATCCTCTGGACTTGAGCCTGAAAAAGCAATTAAAGGGTTCATGTCTGGCATCATGGTGCTTCCAGGAGACCACTCAAGCTCTAGGCTGGTAGGTGCTCACGCCACAATCCCCAACATCCAGTAGTCTCAGATTAGGTGCCTACTATGTGTCTCTCTCCTCCTGTGGCAGGTTCAGGTCTTTTCCCACTGCGGAGCTCAGAAGCAGTCTATGGAGCCAGGTGCCTGGAGGAATAGGACAACTGTCACTGAGTTCATCCTTCTTGGCCTGACAGAAAACATAAGACTGCAACCCATCCTTTTTGTCATCTTCCTCTTTGCCTATGTAATCACTGTTGGAGGCAACCTCAGTATCCTGGCTGCCATCTTTGTGGAGCCCAAACTCCACACGCCCATGTACTACTTCCTGGGGAATCTGTCTCTGCTAGACATCGGATGCATCACTGTCACTGTCCCTCCAATGCTGGCATGTCTCCTGGACCACCAGTGCAGAGTTCCCTATGCTGCCTGCATTTCACAGCTCTTCTTTTTCCATCTCCTGGCTGGTGTGGACTGTCACCTCCTGACAGCCATGGCCTATGACCGCTACCTGGCCATCTGTCAACCCCTCACCTACAGCACCCGCATGAGCCGTGAAGTCCAAGGAGCCCTGGTGGGCATTTGCAGCACCATTTCCTTTATCAACGCTCTGACTCACACAGTGGCTATATCTGTGCTTGACTTCTGTGGCCCTAATGTGGTCAATCACTTCTACTGCGACCTCCCACCCCTTTTCCAGCTCTCCTGCTCCAGCACCCACGTCAATGGGCAGCTACTTTTCGTGGGGGCCACTTTCATGGGGGTGTTCCCCATGATCCTCATTTCAGTGTCCTACGCCCATGTCACCGCTGCAGTGCTACGAATCCGTTCAGTGGAGGGGAGGAAGAAAGCCTTCTCCACATGTGGTTCCCACCTCACTGTAGTCTGTATCTTCTATGGAACTGGCTTCTTCAGTTACATGCGTCTGGGTTCGGTGTCAGCCTCAGATAAGGACAAGGGGATTGGGATCCTCAACACTATCCTTAGCCCCATGCTGAACCCGGTCATCTATAGCCTCCGCAACCCGGATGTTCAGGGTGCCCTGAAAAGGGTGTTGACGGGGAAGCGACCACCTGAATGAGAAAGCGGGACACCAGCATGCCCCTAAGCACCCACTGACTTTCTCATGCTGAAGGTGTGGATGTGGGCAGTGGGGATCTTCAGGGGTGGCTGGAAGGATAGGAAGAAAGTAGATAGTATGGACCAGAGTAGAATATGGTTTACCTTGGACTGGGGAGAAAAGCTAAAGCTGGTGGAAGATGGATCAAAGGGAGGGGGGAGAAAAGCATAATGCCTGTCAGGAAATGGGACGGAAATTGGCTATTTTTAAAAATTTAATGAGTATTTAATTGAAACATGTTTAAAATGCTAATAAAAGCAAAATGTTTGCATCCTCCGCCCGCCTTTTAAGATAAAATATATCTGTACTGGAGAATGGGGTATGGTTTTTAAAAGATTCTTCTTCAGGAAATAAACCCAGGACTGTGAAACTAAATTGAGGTTTGACATAGCCTAGGAATAAAGTGTTAGGACCCACCAGCATCTTCTTCAGAGCAACATTATCAAATACTTGTTTCCAAAGCCAGGGTCTCCATCCTGAGTAACTATTAGGGGGAACACCACATTTTCATGTCTGTGTGTGAGCTAGCTGACTCACAACTCCTCCGCCAAAAACTGAGGATGGATATTACATATTTCAGAAGAAGCACCCAGAATAGCAAGTTTTTTTTAATTGGCAAAATAAAATTTTGCCAATTTTTTAAAATTGACAATATACAATACACAAAATACAGCCAGTATATATATTGATATATAATGGGCACTCTGTTTAATATGTGTACATACTTAGCATAGGTGAGGAGGGAAAGGAATATGGAGATAGTGTTTGCAGTTTGCCAGTGAATGAATATTAGAAACCAGGGTTTTGCCAAAAGAGAAAAGCTAAGGCAATCCAGAGAAGAACAGTGAATAGAATAATAGCCCGTTTCGTGTCCTGTCATGACTATCTCTAGAATTTTTTCTGTGAACCATTTCAGACACTTCCTGGCCTAGAAGTTGAAAGTCTGAGAAGAGTAACCTTACTTGGCATGCTTATTAATTGCTTGAGGAGGGTAGCATGGAACTCTGAAGAATATTTCCCAAATCAAATGGATCAACAGTCATTCTCCAAGTCCAGTCACCTACTAGGTCCTGCTAAACAGTCCCTAACACTCTCTTCTACCCACACCTTTGTCCTTCTGCAGACAACTGCTTCCTGATTCAGGCCTGTGCCATCCAGTCCCACTGGGACTCCCGCAGTGACCTCTGAGTCTGTACTCTCCCCGCCACAAGCTGCTCCCCACACGTGCCTGATTAACCCCTGGAGATATATCTGTCCCATATCATTCTACCTTGAAAAGCCACTGATTTCACTGATTTCTGACCATGATATCACATCCAGACCTCTGTGGTGTGCATGGCCCTCCCTCCGTCATCTCTTCCTGCTTCTCCACTCAGTCTTGAACTCTTAGCCACAACCTCTCACTCAGGGAGGGCTTCTCCTTGCTAGGTGACTCCTCTGACAGACTGTGTCCTGAGCAGCAAGACACCATCATCAACTTTTCTGGATTCCCTGCAGCCTCTTTTGCTCTCTGAACTACATCATTATCTCCTGAAAGACAGGAACCATTTTTAATATCATATTGTGTTCTCCATATACCTAGCATAGTCCTGAGTACAGAAAACAATTTTGCAGACTGATTAATTAGTAATAGGAAGCATGACCTATGGAAAGAAATTTGTTTTCTCATGGGAGACCAGTGTAACTGCTAGATGTTTTCAAAATGCTAAAGGTACAGCCATTTTGAAAAACTGTAGATTTTCTCAAAGAGTTAAAAACAGAGCTACCCTATGACTCAACAATGGCACTACTGGGTATTTATCTCAAAGATACAGATGTGGTGAGAAGAAGGGCCATACGCACCCCAATGTTCCTAGCAGCAAAGTCCACAATAGCCAAACTGTGGAAGGAACCAAGATGCCCATCAACAGGCAAATGGATGAAGAAGATGTGGTTCATATACACAATGGACTATTAAAATTACTCCGCCATCAGAAAGGATGAATATCCACCATTGGCATTGATATGGATGGAACTGGAGGAGATTATGCTGAGTGAAATAAGTCAAGCAGAGAAAGACAATTATCATATGGTTTCACTTATTTGTGGAACATAAGGCATAGCATGCAGGACATTAGGAGAAGGAAGGAAAAAATGAAGAAGGGTAGTCAGAGGGAGAGATGAAGCATGAGAGACTATGGACTCCGGGAAACAAACAGGGTTTTAGAGGGGAGTGGGGTGGAGGGATGGCTCAGCCCAGGAATGGGGATTAAAGAGGGCCCAGATTGCATGGAGTCCTGGCCATTATACGCAAACAAGGAATCGTGGAACACGGCATCAAAAACTAGTGATGTACTATATGGTAACTAATGTAACATAATAAAAAAATTATTTTTAAAAAAGTGCCAAAGGAGGTTGGTAACCTGCATGGTGTCCTGGTGGTGACAGTGCAGTTCCAGGCTCAGAACCCCTCTGCAGGGCCAGGGCCAAAAGAAGGAGGCCAGAGGCCCCATAGCAGCTCAGACAAGGTGGCCCAATGCCTACCCGCCAGGTGCATTCAGGGTCAGCAAGCCTTCAGGCACGAGCTGTGTACTCTGCATCTTCCATTCCACAAACCGAATCCGCAGTGCTCTTTGCGAACGAGGGCAAGGTGCTTCCTCGATTTTGGATGCCAGACGAATACAAGCCACAGCCACAATCTGAAAGAACCCCTTACTCAATAAAAAAGTTGTTAGATTACAGCACTATCCAATGCAGTTAGGAAAAAGGGCCCCTCTCAAACTTTAATGAACTTACTGTGATGAAGAAATTGCAGGACACAACTGGGACAACTTTTGGTGAAATGAAAGTATGATCACATTTCTAGGCCCCCCCTCAAATACCCCAAAGGTCCAATATTAGGGGGATACAAAGATATAAAAGGAAAAGGAAAAAAACAAAAAACAAAAAAAACAAAACCTTCCGCTTGGTGAAATAAAGACAATCATTGAGTTTGATGTAAAAGAGAGAAGCTTTCCTGACTGCTTATGAACCATATCATCTCTCCTCAGAACTAAGAGACACTGCCTGAAGCTAAGACAAAGAAGAGTCTCCTTCCTGCAGAGAATTAGAAAAAGAGCATTTGGGGCACCTCGGTGACTCAGTTAGTTAAGCAACTGCCTTCTGCACAGGTCATGATCCTGGAGTCCCAGGATTGAGCCCCACATTGGGCTCCCTGCTTCTTCCTCTGACTTCTCCCAACTCATTCTCTCTCTCTCTGTCTCAAATAAATAAATAAAATCTTAAATAAAAGGAAAAAAAAAAAGAGAGCATTTAGTTGCACAAGCTGACCATCAAGCCAGGGCATGAAATCTGATAAAACCCAGATACCAGGATCTATTTAACATCAAGCACATTACAGAGGAGGGGTTCTAATGAATAAGTAATCGTATGTTATGACAAAGTGTTTGTCTTTCTTTAATTCATGGTCTGAAGTGAATAGTTTGTTTTAGGACTACCTTTAGGTACTGTGAATATTGTTATTTACCCTAAGTCGTAACATGTCTCAGAAAGCTACTTCTCCCCCAGTGGAATCTAAAGTAAATAGCTTTTAACTCTGCTATGCACATATGAGCTATTCGTGTTTCATGTGAATAATTTGAATAGAAAGCACATTTTTGGTTAAGAAATGTGCATGCATTAACATGAGAAGATGTATCGCATCTATTGCTAAACTGAGAAAGTGATGATAATGTGATATGTGTATGTGTGTGGGGCAAAAAAATCCCGGACAACAAATCTCAGGCTATAGATGGTGATTCCCTCCGTGGAAGAAGGTAGGACTGAGAGCTATGGGAAGTGGAGAAGCACTTTGCTTTTATGCTATCTACTTTTATTTGAAGTTTTTTTTAACTGGATTCTGTAATTTAAAAAAACAAACAAGGGACTCCTGGGTGACTCAATCAGTTAAGTGTCTGCCTTCTGCTCAGGTCATGATCCCGGGGTCCTGGAATCGAATCCTGCATCGAGCTCCGTGATTGTGCTCTCACTTGTGCTCTCTCTTTCTCTCTCTCTCTCAAATAAATAAGTAGAATCTTTAAGAAAATTAAAAACAAAAAATTGTTTATTTAAATTTAATTAACCAAGTTATAGTACATTATTAGTTTTTGATATAATGTTCAGTGATTCATTAGTTGAGTCTAACACCCAGCGCTCATCATAGCACATGCCTTAATGCCCATCACCCAGTTACCCCCTCCCCCACCCTCGTCCCTTTCCCCAAACCTCAGTTTGTTTCCTTGGAGTCAAGAATCTTTTTTTGGCTTGTTTCATTCTCTGATTTCTTCCCATTCAGTTTTCCTCCTTTCCCCTATTGTGCTCTGTGCTGTTTCTTATATTCCACATATGAGTGAAACCATATGATAATTGTGCGTTGATCAGAGGAACACAATCAGAAAAAAAAAAAATTTTAAGTACCAATAGTGACAATGTGGAGTTGGGAAGGCAAGATGAGCTGACATATTCCAGATGTCATCAGTTACTTTGTGAACTTTTTTTTTAAGATTTTTTTTTTTAATTTATTTAACAGATAGATCACAAGTAGGCAGAGGCAGGCAGAGAGAGAGAGGCGGAGGAGGCAGGCTCCCCGCTGAGCAGAGAGCCCGATGTGAGGCTCGATGCCAGGTCCCTGGGATCATGACCTGAGCCGAAGGCAGAGGATCTAACCACTGAGCCACCCAGGAGCCCCACTTTGGGAACTTTTGAGGACATCCAGGATCGATGTATCAAACATAACAGATGTCATTTTATACACACTGGGCATCTACATACAAGTACTTGGAAATGCTTTCCTACACACTCCGTGTTGCCTCCTTCCCCACATCTGTCCTACCATCCAGAGGCTTAATCATTTGTCCAGCACAGAGAGAGGTACTCTTAGGACTCAAGAGAATTACAACAGTAGTTCATTTTCTCTTATTATTCTATTAGCATATAACAGTATTTACAAAGCAATTTGAAATCTGTTCTCATTTGAATGTTGCAACTGTACAATTGAATGTCACCCACAACCAGGGCCAGGATTGCAGAGTAAGAAGACCTGTTCCTATTATCCTTACTTTGTAGATTTAAAAAAAAAAAAAAAAAAAAAAAAAAAAAAAGCACAGGTACAAACAAGCTAAGTGATTTCCCAGAGATCAGAGGTATAAAAGGTAAGACACCCTCTGAGTGCTGACTCCTGGCCCGGCATCTTTGTCTCCCTCCCCACCCGCTTCTAGTAAATCACCAAAGAACTAAAAACTAAACAGTGATACTGACGCTAGATGCAGTGAGTCTCAGAAATGGGAAAGGCAGTGTAGTTGAGTGGAGAGAGCCTTAGACAGGACATCTGGAGACCTGGGTTCTAATCCAGCCTCTTCCACTTTAGGCTACATGAAAACTAGTCACTTCCAAATATCTTGGGCTTTTTTCACTCACATACTGCATGCATGATAAATACTCAGACCCACATAGGATGCAAAAGGCTGAGGGAAAATAAAGGACCATCGACAATTAAATGCACAGGGGATAAGGTTGAAAACAAGTGTACAAACCCAGGAACAATTAATTCATGCACAGTGGACCTGTGATGGGTAAAAGTCAGTTCTTGATAGTCAGCAACTGGAGAGAGGCTCAGATTGGAGATGGAGCAGTGGGCCAGGCAGAGAAGGCCTGACTGCTAGCAATCATTAAAACAGAAAGAAGAGAGTTTGGGAAGGAGTCTTGGGACATCAGTCAGAAAAATATTTAACCTCATTTTCCGAGTTTATGTTTGCAGGACCTGGGGAGATAATGATATCAGGGCCTAAAAGACTTCAGACCTTTATTTGGTACTGACAGGTAGTTGTCCAGGCCAAGATACAAGGAAAACAAATAAGCAAGCGTCTTTTCTGTGCCAGGCAGGAACCTGAGAAGCCCGTGCTCCTAGTAGAATTGAATCAGCCGTGGTCAAGTGGAAAGAGCTGGACTGAGAAGTTGGGAGACCCGGCTTCCGGGTTAAGACTGCTACCAGCTGGTTGTGTAAAGCTGGGCAGACCACTTCCTCTCTGCGGGCCCTAATTTTCTCATCAATGGAATGGGAATCCTGACATGCACTTCAAACGATTATTCTGAAGATTAAGGGAACTGAAATAGAGAATAACTGAGTTGGCAAGTACAATGGGAAGGTGATGTTAAATTCCACTGGGTTTCCAGGAGAAGGCATGTGCCATATTTCTAGAGTTTGTGCCCTTCCTCTTCTATGGACCAGAGCAAGAATTTCCTCCCTAATACTCCAGCTTAGTACCAGCTGGTACTATGTCCATTTTACCGCACTGGCCCTCATCTCCCTCTAATGCGCTGATGAAGAACGCAGTCATGTAGCAGCTGTTGTCCTGTACCACCTCCCCCCACACCATGGAGACTGGGAGGGAGCATGATTGATCTCCTGGGCCCCCAAAACACCATAGTATCTTTTGCTCTGTTCATAAGGGTCAACTAATTGATAAACTTTGCTAACTTCCCCAGCTCTACAGGACCTTGGGAGTCCCACCTATTTAGCAACTGCTCTAATAAAGTTTTCCACGGAGACAGCCAGGAGCAGGATTGGGGAATATAATCCTTCCGAGTTCCACAAACAGAAGCTTCTAATTAGCTCCCAAATGAGAGTTTGGGATAATGCAGCCTAGAGGCTAAGGGAAAGTGGGATTTGCTGATTGTCTTCTGCATCTCAACTAATAAGGCCAGAGGGGAGGGATGCTCAGAGAAGATTTTCTTTCTTTTTGGTCCTTAAGTCAGAAAGAAACTAGACCTTAGGGAGGAGAGTGGAGGAGGCCAATTAGTGATGGGAGGTTGCAATAGCATCATTAGCAAGGCTCATTTGCGAAGCTGTGAGTAGAGGGAAAATGTGTTCAAACCGAGAATGCCTGCCCATGAGTCTCAGTTTCCTGTAAACACTGGCCTCCCATTTCTTCACTTTCTATCTGATCTTCAGCATTTTGTCCACCTTCTTCCCACCTAGAACTCTCCTGCTCTCCCTCTCCTCCCATCACAGCCTAGTCGTCTTCAATCCCATATTAATAAATGCATCTTCTTTGTAGTAAGGGTGCATTTTTTTAATAACTGCACCGGGATTTCCTTAATCAAACTCCTGCCTTGACCCTTTAGACTGCTTATGGTTTTTCACTCTTTTTTTTTTAAAGATTTTATTTATTTATTTGACAGAGAGAGATCACAAGTAGGCAGAGAGGCAGGCAGAGAGAGAGGGAAGCAGGCTCCCTGCTGAGCAGAGCCTGATGTGGGGCTCGATCCCATGACCCTGAGATCATGACCTGAGCTGAAGGCAGAGGCTTTAACCCACTGAGCCACCCAGGCGCCCCTGGTTTTTCACTCTTAAAGACAAAACTTTGATATGTCTTTGCACAGCTATTTCCTTGAATGGATGACATGCTTGTTCTTCACTTCCAGGAATATTGACAAACTACCAATAGATGGATTGTACCAATTGACTTTTCTACCAATTCAATGCAACCAGGTTACTTTCCTAGTCTTGACCAACCCTAGATATCACCATTCTTAAAAATCTTTACAGTGTCGTGGGTGAATCAGTATTTTTCATTACTGTTTCAGTTTGTGTTTTTGTGTGAGAGAGGCTGAGCTTTCCTTCTTATATTAATGCAAATAGTAACTCTTTTTCATATATGCTGCAAATATTTTCCTTATTTATATTTGTGTCTCATTAATGTTACTGGTGTTTTTGATATACAGACTTTTATAATTTTCTGTAGTCAAGTATATATTTTACTTTATGACCTCTATCTTTGCTGTCATATTGATATTATTTCCCCCATTT
The DNA here is from genome assembly GCF_011764305.1 of Mustela putorius furo. Taxonomy (NCBI): domain Eukaryota; kingdom Metazoa; phylum Chordata; class Mammalia; order Carnivora; family Mustelidae; genus Mustela; species Mustela putorius. Next base: position 4,108,589 of record NW_025421501.1, on the reverse strand, counting down.
CAAGTTTATGTAAATATTCATCTCTGTTTTCTGCTACTTATTTTATGATTTTATTTTTTTACTTAGAATTACTAGTTTATTATACTTATAGACATATATGATTCTTCATTAACAAATTTAACTCTTTATTAATAAAGGCCGAGAATCAGACACCACTTTTAAATTGCTGAAGGATACAGAAAATTGAACAAGTCACCAGTAAAATAATCACTGTTTACAAAGTGAACACTTCATTTACAAGACTGCAGCTCCAGAAATAGAACACTGGAGTGTACAAGAAAATGTCACTTCCCCAAATTAACGATTGTGACTTCTAGTTTTGCCTGGTCTTTAGCTTTAAATATATCCACTCCCTCTTATTTCTTCAACATTATGCCTGTGAAATGTATCCATTTTGTTGCATGTAACAATGTTCCTTCATTAATATACTTACTATAGTATTTTTTATATTTCTAAATAAATAGAATGTAGCAATGCTCCTTCATTTAAAAAAATAGTTATCTGTTTTATTATTAGTTATATATTTTTTTTTAATTTAATTTTATTTTTTCAGTGTTCCAAGATTCATTGTTTATGCACCACACTCAGTGCTCCATGCAATACATGCCCTCCCTAATACCCACCACCAGGCTCACACAACCCCACCCCCCGCCCCTCCAAAATCCTGTTTGTTTCTCAGAGCCCACAGTTTCTCATGCTTCATCTCCCACTCCAGTTTCCCCTAATTCACTTTTCCTTTTTTATATTTTATGTTTTACATTTTTACATCTCGAATTCATTTTCATACATGATGTGACAAAGTAATACAGCTTTATTTTTTAATTCTATAGCTTAGGTCCCAAGCCTGTTCCCAATAATTTGAAGTACCTCCTTTTGTCAAAACATTAAATGATCTCCTACACTTGTGTCTGCTTCTGGACATTCTATTCTGTTACATCATTCTGTTAGTGCCACAACCACTGTAGCTTCAGAATACATAGTCATTCACATATTGGTTTAGAAATCACATATTCAGGTAGCATTCTCATTGATCTCTTTCCTCCCATGTGGACTTGATTGGTCTCATATGTTTAACTATAGAATCATGTTTCTGATTGGAATCTTCTACCTTTGGAATTTTAATTAGAATGTGTAAAATTTACAGATGATTTTGGGGGAATTGACAACTTTACAATATTATATCTTTCCAGGTAGGGACATGATATGGTCTATTGATTTATTCAAGTATTATTTCTATTTTTAAAAAGATTTTATTTATTTATTTGACACAGAGAAAGAGACATCGAGAGAAGGAATACAAACAGGGAAGAGGGGTAGGGAGAAGCAGGCTTCCTGCTGAGCAGGGAGCTGGATGCGGAGCTAGATCCGACCCTGGGATCATGACCCAAGTCGAAAGCAGTTGCTTAAAGACTGAGCTACGCAGGTGCCCCTCAAGTTTTACTTCTAAAGAAGAGTTTTGAAGGCTTTTAAAAATAAGAATTTCCACCTTTCTATCAAGTTTTTTCCTAAATATATAATACTTGGGTTGCCTGGGTAGCTCAGTCATTAAGCGTCTGCCTGCATCTCAGGTCATGGTCCCAAGGTCCTGGGATGGAGCTCCACATTGGGCTCCCTCTTTGGTGGGAAGCCTGCTTCTCCCTCTCCCACTCCCCTTGCTTATGTTCCCTTTCATGCTGTGTCTCTCTCTGTCAAATAAATAAAATCTTTTTTTAAATGATAGTTTTTGTTACTATTATGAAGCAAATATTTTAATATTTTATATTTATATTTTAACATAAATTATAAATATTTTAGGAATATTCATATTAAAATATTTTAATATTTTAGTATTTTAAGGATTTAATACATATTGTTAAACTACAACAGTCTCCACTTAGAAATGATCCCTGTCCATTTCATCGTACTATTGTAAATACTGATTTTTTTTATCATTTCCAATTTGAGAGACAAAAATTTATTATAATATTATTTTGCTTTTTCTGCTTACTAGAAAGCAGAGTATTTTCTTCAGGTAACCATGTTTGCATTTTTCTCTCTTGTAAATGGCTTTTTATGTCCTTGGGCTGTTTATCTAGAAAGACCTCAGTGTTTTCACTTCAGTTTTTCATTTTTTTTTAGTCTATTTTGTGTACATTTCTAGTAAATCTTTAAAGGATAAATATATTAACATTTTCACACTTTCTTCAATTATTTCTCCAAGTTTGCTGTTTGTCTTTTAATTTGGGTAACTTTTTACATAAGTTTTTAAAAATGTGCATATAGTCAAATCTTTTGATGTTTTCCTTTGAGCCTTCTTCCATTCTGTGTGTTCCTAGAATGTCTGCCATCCCATGTACTTTTTCAATTTTGAATTTTGTATTTAACGCTTAAACCCATCCTGCATTTGCTTTGCCACATCAAAGAGTATATGCATCCAAGGCATCTTCATCTTTCATATGAACCATCAATTGCCTCAACACTATTTATTGAATATTCTATTCCCCACCCAAGTTATTTGTATGCTTACTTTATGTACATATTAAATTATTATAAAGCTAAAAAAATTTTGTGGCATATGTCTTCCATTCTACAATTGTCTACTTCCAAATAAAGATCACTGTACTTTTTTCATTCTCAAGACAATTCTTCTTAAATAATTTATTTATTTATTTATTTTTAGGGAGAGAGTGGAGTGAGGGGAGGGGCAGAGGGAGAGGGAAAGAGAGAAAAATCCCAAGCAGGTTCCCCACTGAGCACAGAGCCTGATGCGGGGCTCAACCTCAGAACCCTCAGATCACAACCAGAGCTGAAACCAAGATCGGGACACTCAACCGACTGAGTCACCCAGGCTCCCCTCATGCTCAAGACAATTTTTATGACTAACTCATAAAAACCTAAGAAGAAATCCTAAAAGGAACCTAAACGGAAATTTTTACAGTAGAAATGTCATTTCTTTAATATATACACATTTCAGGGTTTTTTCTGCATTCATTGTTTTTGTTAGTAATTTGGAGGCTTAAAAATGATTCTTGATTTGAATGTCGTGATATCTATTAAAATGTTCTTTTATATCTTCTTTCAGTATTTTTTTAAAAGATTTTGTTTGTTTATTTGAGATACAAAGTGAGTGGGGGAGAGCACAAGTAGGGGGAGAGGCAGAGGGAAAGAGAGAAGTAAGCTTCCCACTGAAGAGGGAACCTGATTCGGGACTCTGATCCCAGGACCCCAGGATCTGACCTGAGCTGAAGGCAGATACTTAACTGACTGGAAGTCATCCAGTCATCCAATAACAAACCTATTTATTTCCATTTATTTAGCAACTGGCCAGGGACTAAGCTTCACATACACCATCTCATTTAATCCTTACAATAAATTCCTTTGAGACGAATGTTAGAATTTTCATTTTACACATGAAGACAGCCCCAGCAGGAAAATTCTGACAGAAAATGCTCTGTGACATTTTCATTTTTGCCTTTTTTTTTAAAGATTTTAATTATTTATTTGACAGATGACAAGTAGGCAGAGAGGCAGGCAGAGAGATAGAGAGAGACGAGGAAGCAGTCTCCCTGCTGAGCAGAGAGCCCGATGCAGGGCTCAATCCCAGGACCTTGAGATCATGACCTGAGCTGAAGGTAGAGGCTTAACCCACTGAGCCACCCAGGTGCCCAGTATCTTTTTTTTATTTTTTTTTTTTCAGTTTGTTTAAGGGTACATCACCTGGCTTCTCTCAATCCCCAGTCGACCTTACTTAAGGCCTTTAACACTATGCACACAGCCTTTCCCGCCACACCTCCTAAAGTGGATCAAGGACCAGATGAGCCAAAGAAGCACCAGTGTCAATGCACAACAAAGGATAAGACACTGCTGCAACGTTTCCACTCAGAGTTCCTCATGCAACTTCTTTTTTTTAACTAAGATTTTATCTATTTATTTGAGATATTTGAGAGAGAGTGAGAGAACAAAAGCCAGGAAGTGGGGAGAGAGACAGAAAGAGAAGCCAACTCCCCACCAAGCAAAGAGCCTGATGGGGAACTTGATCCCAGGACCCTGGCATCATGACCTGAGCCAAAGTCATTTGCTTAACTGACTGAGCCACCCAGATGCCCCCTCATGCAAATTCTTTCACAACTGACAAGAAGCAAGCTCACTGACTATCCTGCTGAAAAACATAAAACCCTCCAGTGTACTTCCAGTGGAAAATTTTAAAACTCTTCTTAGCAATGCTGACCTATCTTTGATTTATATTTTGTGAAGTGCGTATGGAAATAAAGACGTGTAACCAGCTTTGAAATCAGCCAGTATTGGTCATCTGAATAGAGTAGGTGAAGTGGGCTAAAATTCTAAACCGAATAAGTCACAGCATAGCAATTTTTAGGGAGAATAAATGACTTTTTTCTTTTTTTTATTATCTTAATTTTAAACACTTCAGAAGGGATATGCAAGCCAGGAAAAGAATACTTTTTAAAGCAGGTTAAAATAACTTGTCTTATTTCATATGCTTCAGAGGGTTGGTATCTGGGAGTCTATTAACTGGGTGGTTCTGGCTCAGGGTCTTTCATGATATTGTATTCAAACCCTGCTGGCAGGGCTAAAGACTCTAAGACTTGACTGTAACTGGAAGCTTCAATTCATCACCATGTGGTCCTCTCCATAGGAATGTTCTTACCATGGCTTCTGCCAGAGTGAATGGTGAGAGAGACCAGAGAGAGAACACTGAAGATGGAAACCAAAGAACTGAATCTTGGGAGGGACAGCCCATCACTTCTGTGATATTCTGTTTGTTAGAAGTGAGTCATTAAGTCCAGCCCACTTTCATGGGACAGAAATTAAGTTCTCCTTGGGGGAGGAGCATCAAAGAAATTGTGGACATATCCCAAAAGTATAATTTCCATACACACTTTGACAAAACTTTAAAATCATATTCATATAAACTTCCTCTATTTTTAAGGAATGTAACTAGCAGTGTTCAGCTATAAATAGTGGAAGAAGCATAAAATTTTAAAAAAGAATTTTATTATCTGACTTATAGCATCTTGAATGACCTTTATGTTTTCTTTATCTGTTTCTCCATTTTCTAATACTCTTATGATGATCATTGATCAACATAATAGAAAACAAATAAGCCTTACAAAGAGAGTATTTTATTTTATTGAGTCAAGTTATGTTCCAGCAAGTACTAAATCCATTAATGGTACCCAAGGGAGAGAGACATGCAATTTTTATTAATTAAGAATCCATTCCAGGGGCGCCTGGGTGACTCAGTCATTAAGTGTCTGCCTTTGTTCATGATCCCAGGGTCCTAGGATCGAGTCCCACATCAGGCTCCCTGCTCGATAGGAAGTCTGCTTCTCCCTCTCCCACCCACCCTGCTTGTGTTCCCTCTTTTGCTGTGTCTCTCTCTGTCATATAAACAAATAAAAAATCTTAAAAAAAAATAAAAGAATCTTTTCCATACTCCACAATAAATAAAATTTGAGGAATTGCATAAAAACATCAATTTGAAAATATATCCAAGTATTACACCATCTGGGAGCCCACACACCTGTTCAGCTGTGCTCACACCAGAGATGTCTTCTTAACTCTTCCCCCTCCCAGACTAGACAGCATTCGCTACAAGATCAAGAATTTGTGTATTTTTTTGTGAAACCTTCCCAGAACCAGGCACGTGGTAGTCATTAGTAAATAGCCTCTGAATGAACAGATAGTGCTGCTCTCCTCATTCCTACCCTAACGCCTAACTCACCTCCTTCTCAGGAACAGTGGTTACTCCTCTCCTTTGATTGTGTTCTTGGGTTAAACTGCAAACTAGGGTTCTGGTATCTGTGTCTAACTTCATTCTTCTTTCTGTCTCCAAATCCCAACTGGATAGTTTATTCCCAGAAGCAAAGCACACACTTCCTCATAGGAAAACCTAATGTAAAGACAGTAAGAATTTGACTTATTGACCAAAATAGGCTCAGTCTACCTTACCTAGTGATTCGCTGTGAAGATTGCTAAGGTTTCATATGCCTCTTCTTGCTTTCATTTACTTGTGGCCATCGGTGATGGTGGATGTGACAAGACGACCAATTCTCAGTTACACACCAGGGTGTTTCAACTACCTGGCCAACTTGGAGGTGGAGCTGGCTCTGTGGGACAGAGTGAGAGGGATTACTGTGGCTGCCTGAGGCCTCTGTCCTGCCCAGATGTCAAGATGGTACTGACCTGCTTCTCTGTGGTTTTCCCTAACAGTTTCCAAAACAACCCAGTAAAAGGGACCCCAGAGATCAGTCATTTCTACCTTGCTGTGCCCATCTTCCTGGTTGGGAACAAGAAGGACCTTACTTAAGAAGAATGCAGAAGCAGGAGCAGTAAAACCAAAGACATTTTTTTAAAGGACCAGAATTTTCAATATCTGGATAATGAAAGTGGCCTAGAGAGAGCAAAGAAAATGGAATGAGGTGGGGGTGCAATGGGAGGAGTAAAGGTGGTTTTGTTGTTGTTGTTGTTGTTGTCTTTAAATTTCTTTATCTCAAGAAAATGTCCAAGATCAAAATGCAGTGGATGAAAATACATCTACCCTAAGGCAATCATGAAATTTCAAGTCACTGGGATTTCAGAATCCAAGCAATTGTGGACATATCCCAAAAGTATAATTTCCATACACACTTTGACAAAACTTTAAAATCCTGGAGGATTTTCAAAGTGGAGGTGCGAGAGAAGGAAACTGTCAGTTCACACATGAAGAGAAAGGATTCAGATACACTTCCTTTTCTCATAATGGCAGATGCGGTAACTTGGACTAAGCCTCCCTATCCAGACAATTATAAAAACGCAACAAAATATTTTAAAATATATTCCTGAAGGTATCACAGAGCTAATTAAATAAAAAAAAAAAGAAGAAGAAGAATTGCTAGGACAGAACCCAGAGGGAAGGGAAGTCCCCACAGAAATGAACCCATTCAGGATTTTTCCCTGGAGCCCTTCACTGTTTTCAGAGTGCGCCAGCTAGAAATTCAGGATCTCCTGACTGGACTTCAAGAACTGAGATAAGGGACGCCTGGGTGGCTCAGTGGGTTAGGCCGCTGCCTTCGGCTCGGGTCATGATCTCAGGGTCCTGGGATCGAGTCCCACATCGGGCTCTCTGCTCAGCAGGGAGCCTGCTTCCCTCTCTCTCTGTCTCTCTGCCTGCCTCTCTGTCTACTTGTGATCTCTCTCTGTCAAAGAAATAAATAAAATATATTAAAAAAAAAAAAAAGAACTGAGATAAGGTGGAGCTGTGCTGTTGTCTCTGTATTTTTAGTTCACCCTTTGTTATTAAAATGCAACCTTTCTGCATCCCAACCCAAACCAAGGGGTTTCATTACAACCTGAACTCTAACCCTTTCTCTCTATGACCTTGAAGAGTGCCAAAAGCACTTAAAGGCATATTTGGAAAGAAAAATATTTCAAAATCAATGAACAAAACACCCACCTTAAGAAGTTTAAAACAGGGGTGCTTGGGTGGCTCAGTGGGTTAAGCTCAGGTTGATCTCAGGGTCCTGGGATTGAGCCCCACATCGGGCTCTCTGCTCAGTGGGGAGCCTGCTTCCCCCTCTCTCTCTACCTGTCTCTCTGCCTACTTGTAATCCCTCTCTGTCTCTCTGTCAAATAAATAAAATCTTTAAAAAAAAAAAAAAAGAAGTTCAAAACAAAAAAGTATTAGTTAAATTCAAAGAAGGAAGGAAGGAAATAAGAAAGATGTGAGTTGAAATCAATAAAATAGAAAAAAATATCATCACAGAGATGATCAACAAAGCCACCAGTTGGTTCTTTGAAAAGACTGACTAATAAAATTGATAAAGCCTGGCAAGACTTACCAAGAAAAAAACAAAGCGGGGGAGAGGCAAGATGTCAGAGAGGTAGCAGACTGAAATGACATCATATCCCAGGATTTCAGCTTGATAGGTATCAAACCATTCTGAACACCTACAGACTCAACAGGAGATAGAAGAGAAGAGCAGTAATTCTAGAAACAGAAAATTGACCACTTTCTAAAAGGTTGGATGTGCAGAGAAGTGAATCCCAAGCAATAGGAAGATAGACTGTGTGGGGACGGGCTGGCTCCTAGCAAGTGGTGGAGCGGTGGAACACAAAACCAGAACTTGAAGAAGTCTGCTCCACTGGGGGACATTGCTCCAGAGGCTAAGTGGGGGTGGAGCCCTCGTGAGGACAATGTAGTCTCAGGTCCCATGGGGCCACAGAAAGATCAGGGGTGTCTGAGTGTGACAGAGCTGCCATGTATTGGAGTGGGGAAGCCAGCTGCAAAGATGGACCTGGAGCCAAGGAATGAGCTCACAGCTTGGGGTTTCCTTAAGTCATGATCCAAGGCACAGTTGGACCACTGCTCTTCAAGCAGGGACCCCACAGTGGCAGATCCAGGGAGACTCACCATCCTCCTCCAGGAGGAGCAGCACAGCAGGAATCTGCTGGGTTTGGAGACTCCAAACAGGGCCATGTGCCAAAGAAAGAAATGCTCAGTCACAGGCCAGGTGAACATGGAGTGCAGCCAGAGACCAGGAAGATGGGAGTGATTGACTGTTTATCTCTGAGGGGACACTGAGAGGGGGGCACCAAGCTCTCAGCTCCTCTGGGCCAGAGATTGGGAGGCCGACATTTTCATTCCTGTCCTCCAAAGCAGTACAGAAAGCATTCAGGGAACAAAAGCTACCGAAAGGTGAACCTAAGCAGATTACTTAGCCCCGTCCCTGGCAAAGGTGGTGCAATTCTGCCTTAGGGAAAAACATTTGAGAATCACTGCAATGGGCCCCTCCTGCAGAAGATCAGCAAGGACATCCAGCCAGGACCAAGCCCACTAATCAAGGAGAACAGAGGAACTCGAGAGCCAGGGGAAAACAGCACGTAGAATTCATGGCTTTTTCCCCATGGTCCTTCAGTCTTGTGAAGTTAAATTTCTTTTTATTTTATTTTTTTCTTATTCTTTTTTTTTAACTTTTCCTCTTTCTTCTTTTAATGTTTTTTAACTAGTTTATCTTAATACCTTTCTAAAAAAATATTCTTAAACTTTCGTTGTTATAGTCATATTTTATCCTATCCTTTCATTGTATTTAACTTTATTTTTTGTGTACATATAGGGTTTTTTTCCTAAGAAATTTTGGGATACAATTTCTTCTAATAGATCAAATATACCCTAATCTAGCACATGGCTTTGTTCTAGTCTTCAACCTGAGCACATTCCCTCCTTTTTTTTTCTTTTTCCAACCATCTTATCAATTCCTATCAAACTATCTTATCAATTCCAATTAAAATTTCTAAAGAACTTTTAGAATTTTCTTTAATTTTCATCTTTACAGCCATATTCCATCCCTTTATTATGTTTACCCTTATTTGTGTGTGTGTGTGTGTGTGTGTGTGTGTGTATTTATTTATTTTTCCCCCTTTCTTTTCCCCCTACTTTTGGATGTCTTCTGATCTAGTTAGTGTACATTTTGGCGGGGGGGAGGGTCTTTGCCAACCTTTTAGTATTTTTATTCCCTCATTCATATATTCTTAGCTGGATAAAATGACAAGGTGGAAAAACTCACCACAAAAAAAAAAAAAAAGAACAAGAGGCAGTACCAATGATCAGGGACGTAATCAATACAGACATTGGTAGTATGTTAGAACTAGAGTTCAGAAGGACAATTCTCAAGGTGCTAGCTGGGCTTGAAAAAGGTATGGAAGATATTAAAGAAACCCTATCTGGAGAAATAAAATCTGTTTCTGGAGAAATAAAAGAACTAAAATCTAACCAAGTTAAAATTTAAAAAGCTATTAATAAGGTGCAATCAAAACACGAGGTTCTTGGAGCGCCTGGGTGGCTCAGTGGGTTGAGCCGCTGCCTTCGGCTCAGGTCATGATCTCGGGGTCCTGGGATCGAGTCCACATCGGGCTCTCTGCTCAGTGGGGAGCCTGCTTCCCTCTCGCTCTCTGCCTGCCTCTCTGCCTACTTGTGATCTCTCTCTGTCAAATAAATAAATAAAATCTTTAAAAAAAGGGGGGGGGGAGGCTATCACTGCTAGGATAAATGAGACAGAAGAAAGAATTAGTGATATAGAAGACCAAATGATAGAGAATAAAGAAGCTGAGAGAAAGGGAGATAAACAACTACTGGACCAAAAGGGGAGAATTCAAGAGATAAGTGATACCAGAAGACAAAACAATATTAGAATAATTGGGATTCCAGAAGACTAAGAAAGAGAGAGGGGGGCAGAAGGTATATTGGAGCAAATTATAGTAGAGAATTTCCCTAATATGGCAAAGGGAACAAGCATCAGTCCAGGAGACACAAAATCAATAAAACAGGTCTACACCCTGTCATCTAATAGTAAGACCTACAAGTCTTAGTGATAAAGAGAAAATCCTCAGAGCAGCTTGGTACAAGAAGTCTGTAACATACAATGTCAGAAATATTAGATTGGCAGCAGACTTATTGACAGAGACCTGGCAGGCCAGAAAGAACTGGCATGATATATTCAGAGTACTAAGTGAGAAAAATATGATGCCAATAATACTATATCCAGCTATGCTGTCATTGAAAATAGAAGGAAAGATGAAAAGCTTCCAGGACAAACAAAAATTAAAAGAATTTGTAAACACAAACCAGCCCTACAGAAAATATTGAAAGTGGTCTTCTAAGCAAAGAGAGTGCCTAAAAGTAGTAGACCAGAAAGGAACAGAGACAATATACAGTTAAGGGTCACCTTACAGGTAATACAATGGCACTAAATTCATATCTTTCAATAGTTTCCCTGAATGTAAATGGGCTAAATGCCCCAATCAAAAGACACAGGGTATCAGAATGAATAAAAAACCCCAAATCATCAATATGCTGTCTACAAGAAACTCATTTTAGACCCAAAGACACCTCCAGATGTAAAGTGAGGGGGTGGAAAACAATTTACCATGCCAATGGACATCAAAAGAAAGCTGGGAGGGCAATCCTTTTATCGGATAAATTAGATTTTTAAGTTAAAGACTATAATAAAAGATGAGGAAGGACACTGTATCATACTTAAAGGGTCTGACCAACAAGAAGATCTAGCAATTTTAAATACCCATGCCCCTAACATAGGAGCAGCCAACTATATAAACCAATTAATAACAAAAACAAAGAAACACATCAACAATAATACAATAATAGTAGTAGACTTTAACACCCCCCTCTTTGAAATGGACAGATCATCCAAGGAAAAGATCAACAAGGAAATAGAGGCCTTAAATGACACACTGGACCAGATGGACATCACAGATATATTCAGAATGTTCCATCTTAGAGCAACAGAATACACGTTCTTTTCTAGTGCACATGGAACATTCTCCAGAATAAGTCACATCCTTGGTCACAAATCAGGTCTCAACCAGTACCAAGAGATTGGGATCATTCCCTACATATTTTCAGACCAGAATGCTCTGAAGCTAGAATTCAATCACAAGAGGAAAGTAGGAAAGAACTCAAATACATGGAGGCTAAAGAGCATCCTACTAAAGAATGAACGGGTCAACCAGGAAATTAAAGAAGAATTTTAAAAATTCATGGAAACAAATGATAATGAAAACACAACTGTCCCAAAATCTTTGGGACAAGCAAAGTCAGTCCTGAAAGGAAAGTATATAGCAATACAAGCCTTTCTCAAGAAACAAGAAAGGCCTCAAGCACACAACCTAACCCTACACCTAAAGCAGCTGGAGAAAGAACAGCAAAGAAAGACTAAACCCAGCAGGAGAAGAGAAATAATAAAGATCAGGGCAGAAATCAATGAAATAGAAATCAAAACAACAGTAGAACAAATCAATGAAACTAGGAGGTTGTTCTTTGAAGGAATTAATAAGATTGATAAACCCCTGGACAGACTTATCAAAAAGATAAGAGAAAGGACCCAAATTAATAAAATCATGAAAGAAAGAGGAGAGATCCCAACCAACACCAAATAAATACAATTATAAGAACATATTATGAGCAACTATACGCCAGCAAATTTGACAATCTGGAAGAAATGAATGCACTCCTAGAGACATATAAACTATACCAAAAGTGAACCAGGAAGAAATAGAAAACCTAAGCAGATCCATAACCAGCAAGGAAATTGAAACAGTCATCAAAAATCTCCCAAGAAACAAGAGCCCAGGGCCAGACAGCTTCCCAGGGGAATTCTACCAAACATTTAAAGAAGAATTAATACCTATTCTCCTGAAACCATTCCAAAAAATAGAAATGGAAGGAAAACTTCCTTACTCATTTTATGAGGCCAGCATCATCTTGATCCCAAAACCAGACAACAACCCCACCAAAAAGGAGAATTATGGACCAGTATCCTTGATGAACACAGATGCAAAAATTCTCACCAAAATACTAGCCAATAGGATCCAACAGTACATTAAAAGGATTATTCTCCACAACCAAGTGGAATTTATTGCAGGGCTTCAAGGTTGGTTCAACATTCACAAATCAATCAATGTGATACAATACATTAATAAAAGAAAGAACAAGAACCATATAATACTCTCAATAGATGCAATAGATGCTGAAAACGCATTTGACAAAATACAGCATCTTTTCTTGATCAAAACTCTTCAAAGTGTAGGGATAGAGGGTACACACCTCAATATCATGAAAGCCATCTATGAAAATCCCACTGCAAATATCATTCTCAATGGAGAAAAACTGAGAGCTTTTCCCCTAAGGTCAGGAACATGGCAGGGATGTCCACTATCACCACTACTATTCAACTTAGTACTAGAAGTCCTAGCCTCAGCCATCAGACAACAAAAAGAAATTAAAGGCATCCAAATCAGCAAAGAGAAAATCAACCTCTCACTCTTTGCAGGTGATATGATACTTTATGTGGAAAACCCAAAAGAATCCACTCCAAATCTGCTAAAACTCATACAGGAATTCAGTAAAGTGTCAGGATGTAAAATCAATGCACAGACATCAGTTGCATTTCTATACACCAATAACAAGACAGAAGAAAGAGAAATTAAGGAGTCAATCCCATTTATAATTGCACCCAAAACAATAAGATGCCTAGGAATAAACCTAACCAAAAAGGCAAAGAGTTTTGACTCAGAAAACTATAAAGTACTCATGAAAGAAATTGAGGAAGACATAAGAAATGGAAAAAAGTTCCATGCTCATGGATTGGAATTACAAATATTGTGAAAATGTCTATGCTATCTAGAACAATCTACACATTTAATGCAATCCCTATCAAAATATCATCAATTTTCTTCAAAGCAATGAAACAAATAATCCTAAAATTTGTATGGAACCAGAAAAGACCCCGAATAGCCAGAGGAATGTTGAAAACAAAACAAAACAGACAAACAAACAACAAACAAAAAAGTTGGTGGCCTCAACAATTCCAGACTTCAACCTCTAGTACAAAACTGTAATCATCAAGACAGTATAGTATTGGCATGAAAACAGATACATAGGTCAATGGAACAGAATACAGAGCCCAGAAATAGACCTTCAACTCTATGGTCAGGAAAAAATGTCCAATAGAAAAAAGACAGTGTCTTCAACAAATGATGTTGGGAAAATTGGATGGCCACATGCAGAAGAATGAAACTGGACCTGTTCCTTACACCACACACAAAAATAAAAATGGATGAAAGACCTCAATGTCAAACAGAAATTCATCAAAATCCTTGAGGAGAACACAGGCAGCAACCTCTTCAAACTCAGCCACAGCAACTTTTTCCTAGAAACATTGCCAAAGGCAAGGGAAGCATGAGCAAAAATGAACTATTGGGATTTCATCTAGATCAAAAGCTTTTGCATAGTAAATGAAACCATCAACAACACCAAAAGACAACTGACAGAATGGGAGACAATATTCGCAAATGACATCAGATAAAGGGCTAGTATCCAAAATCCATAAAGAACTTATTCAACTCAACACCCAAAGAACACATAATCCAATCAAGAAATGGGCAGAGGACATGAATAGACATTTCTGCAAAGAAGACATTCAGATGGCCAACAGACACATGAAAAAGTGCTCAACATCACTTGGCATCAGGGAAATAAAAATCAAAACCACAATGAGATACCACCTCACACCAGTCAGAATGGCTAAAATTAACAAGTCAGGAAACAACAGATGTTGGGGAGGATGTGGAGAAAGGGGAACCCACCTACACTGTTGGTGGGAATGCAGTCTGGTGCAGCCATTCTGGAAAACAACATGGAGGTTCCTCAAAAAGTTGAAAATAGAGCTACCCTATGACCCAGCAATTGCACTACTGGGTATTTACCCTATAGATACAAATGTAGTGATCTGAATGAAGGCACATGTGCACCTGAATGTTTACAGCAGCAATGTCCACAATAAGTTTGAGTCACCCAGGTGCCCCAAAAGTTAAAAAATTTAAAAGACTATATATGAGATCTGAACAGTGTGTAGTTATTAAAGAAATTAAATCTTTAATGAAAAACGTTCAACATACAAAAAAAGCATCACGTGAGTTTGTACCAGATATTTAAGGAATAAATAATTCCAATTTTACACAATCTCCTCAAGAGAATAGAAAAACAGAATTCATTCCCCTACTGTTTTATAAGACTTGAATACATTTGATAACAAAATCTATCAAGAACATTAAAACAAAGAAAAATTCAGGCAAGTGTCATCATAAACATTATGGAAAAAACTTAAATAAAATAAGGTAAGATAAGTCAGCCATTCATAATATAGAGGATTCAATACAACAATATGGGTTTATTCCAGATGTGCAGAGTTGACATGGCATTCAAAGACCAGGGTAATTCACCAAATTGACACAATAAAGGAGGAAAAAAGCCAATTGATCTTGTCATTAAATGCAAAAAAAATGGACTAAGGGGGGGCGCCTGGGTGGCTCAGTGGGTTAAGCCGCTGCCTTCGGCTCAGGTCATGATCTCAGGGTCCTGGGATCGAGTCCCACATTGGGCTCTCTGCTTGGCAGGGAGCCTGCTTCCCTCTCTCTCTCTCTGCCTGCCTCTCCATCTACTTAGGATTTCTCTCTGTCAAATAAATAAATAAAATCTTTTAAAAAAATGGACTAATATTAAATATCTATTCATGATAATAACATGGAAAAGGTATGAATAGGAGGAACTTCTGTAATCTAGTGAAGAGTATCTACCAAATAATACAGCAAACATCATGCTTGCTGTAGACTGAAGGTTTGTGTCCCTCCAAAATTCATACGTTGAAACCTAATCCTCAATGTGGTGGTATTTGGTAGTGGGGCCTTCGGGAGGTGCTCATGAGGATGGAGCCCTCACGAATGGGATTAGTGCTCTTGTAAGAGACCCCAGAGAAAGTCCCACACCTTCTGCCATGTGAGGACCCAGAGAGAAGATGGATGCCTGTGAGCCAAGAGGCATGTCCCACCAGACATGAATTCTGCCAGTGCTTTATTCTCATACTTCCTAGACTCTAGAACCGCGGGAAATAAATTCCTGTTGTTCATAAACCACTCAATGTATGGTATTCTGTTAGAGGAGCCCAAACTAAGAATACAGCAAGTTTTCCTTCTGAGATCAAAAGCAAGTGCTATGACCGCTTCTATTCAACATTGTCCTGGAAGTTCTTACCAGTTTGATAAGGCAAAACTGTAATAATAATTAAAATAATGAGAACTTGAAAGGGAGAACTATAATTATCACTTTTCATAGATTATATATTTGTGTGTTTAGAAAATCTAAAAATTACACAATAAGCCATTAAGATTGAGATTAATAGGATTGCTGGATACCAACTCAGTTGCACTTCTATATACCAGCAACTTCCAGTTAAACCATAAAGATTAAAGGTAGCACTTAAAACAGCACCAAAAATATCAAATACCCTAATACATAATTGATAAAAGCTACGTAAAACTGAGTAGGAAATTATACAACATAAAGGAGATAAATTTTAAAAGACTAAAATAAATGATGGGCTTTCATGTTCATGACTGAAAAATATAATACATGAGTAAATTCTCCCCAGATTGATCTCTAAGTTTAATTCAATCCCAATCAAAGTCTTAACAGGTGTGTGTTGTGTGGAGGGGGGAAGCAGGGAGACTGGAGAATCAGGGAGACTGATTCTAAAATTTTTGTGGAAAATGCAAAGGTTCCAAAATAGCTTGAAGAACAAGCTTTTTGTTCTCTATGGATATTGAGATTTATTTGTGATAGCAACTATCTCTACTGGATATTGAGATATGTGGTATTGATAAAAGATAGGCAAATTAATGTACTAAAGAGTCCAGAAGTATCTTCACACAAATAGATTTTGATTTACAACAAAAGGTGGCACTTCAAAGCACTAGGGAAAGGATGGTCTTATCGATAAACTGTATGGCATAACTGAATATCTAAACAGAAAACTATGAAATTTGACCCATATCTCACATTAAGCAATAAATCTTCAAGCGGATAATAAGGCAGGAGAACTTTAGGACTCAGAATAGAGACAATTTTCTTAAATAAGACAAAAATTTCAGTCATAAAGGGACAACACTGAACAACTTGCCTACATTAAAATGAAAAACTTCCGTTCATCAGAGGATACCCCTAAGAGAATAAAAAGGAAAGCCACAGACCTGGAGAAGAGCACAGCAACAGATATATAAACAACTAACTAACTCACTGACCAACCAACCAACCAAGTAACTAAGGAATCTGTACAAATTAATTCAACAAAAAAGTGGGCTTGGATATCACACAAGAAGACATCCAAGCGGTCAATCAACTTACGAAAGCACAGCGTCAGTAATCAGGGAGGCGCACACTCAGGAGGGCATTCTACAAAACCTTCCACGCAGGCGGGCCAGCTCCACGGACGCCAGGGAGGGACACGAGGTCCCCGGCTATCCCCCCGGAGCCGGATCCCCTTCTCTCTCTTACCGGAGTCTGGGCCAACCACTACCGGCGCCCCTGCCGCCAGGTGGCAGCCTCAGCGCATGGAAAGCCGGGAAACTCTTGCCAGAAGGTTAAGGAGAGCCCAGGGACCTGGTCAGCAGGTCCCTTCGTGGGAGTGGGGGCGGGTCGCCGTCCACGGAAGCTCGCGCCTATGGGTGATGGCGAATGTGGCAGGGGCTGCTTCGTCAAGGACCAGTTCTCAGTCACCTGCCAGGGGTTTGAAAGCTCCCTGGAGGACCTGAGGTGGAGCGGGCTCTGGGACACCCAGCTGGATGGGGAGACTGGCCTCACGAGGCCTCTCTCCTACCCGAAGGTCGACGTTAGTTATACCCACCTGCTCCCCTGTGGTTGCCCTTACAGTGTTCAAAACATCCCAGTAAAACGGACACCAGAGATCAGTCATTTCCCCCCTGCTGTGCCTTCACCCAGGTTGGGAACAAGAAGGACCTCCCTTATGATGAACACAGGAGGAGCCCGTGAAACTGGAAGACATCCTATAATGGCTTGCTGGGTGGGAACCCCTTACTCTGGGGTGCCCAGCAAAGACCAAAGTTGGGGTGAGGGAGGTTTCTGAGCTGGCCACGGGAGTGACTTTTTAAACCACATATGAAAGTGCCTTGCACAAGGTGAAGCCCTCACATGGTTATTTTTATTACTGGCCTTACTTTCTCTCTCCTTTAGCTAATATTACAAATCCAAAGACTTGCCATCAGTATGTAACATTCAATAGAGATTATTAGTTCTAGCTGTGTCCAGCCTCTATCCTCCTGCTCAGCCTCCCTGATGATAGGATTCTCTTAATTTCTTGCTTCTCTCTGGAGAAACTAAGAGTTCCTGACTGCAATAAATTAGTCTGTAACTGTGTTTTAACTTTCATACCATTATGGTCCATTTTAAGTGTCATCTTGACTGGCCACAGTGTTCCCAGATTAAACACTGCTGTAGATGAGTCTGGGGGATTGTTTCTGGATGAGACTGGCATTTAAATCAATTGACTGAGCAAAGCAGACAGCACTCTCCTTTGTGAGAGGGCTGAAGAGAGCACAGGGAAGACCAAGGAGGAAGTCACTCCTTTTTCTGCTTCACTGGTGGAGGTGGGACATCTCATCTCTTCTGCTTTTGGACTGGGATTTATACCACTGGTTCCCTTGGTTCTTAGGTCTTTGCAATCAGACTGAACTACTGGCTTTCCTAGGTCTCCAGATTACAGAGGGAAGATTATAGGATTTCTCAGCCTCCATAAACTTATATAATATATAATCTTTTATTTATAAATCTCCTTTTAATATGCATATATATATATGTTTGTATGTCTATATCTGTGTATACGTATTTATACATATATGTGTTTCTCCAGAGGAACTGAACTAAGGCAAGAGGAAATACATACATAGATAAATACATAGATGATAGATAGATGTGGTTCTATTTCTCTGCAGAACCCTGACTAATACGCATGGCTGCTTACTTTTCAGCTGCGAAGTGCTCCATGGCACTCCCACTGCATAAAGTGGGCCTGAAAAGAGATTTCACTGACATCGCTCCAGATAGGTCGTGATTGTTTTGAAATTGTGTTCTGCCCAGAAAGACCTCAGGTCACGTGGCACAGTTCCTGTTCTGTACTTTCTGTTTTCGTTGCTGTTGTTTCAAGTTTTTATTTAAATTCCAGTTCGTTACCATATGTATAATTTAGTTTCAGGAGTAGAATTTAGACATTCATCACTTACATGTAATACCCAGCGCTCATCACAAGTGCCCGCCTTAATACCCATCACCCATTTAACCCCTCCCTACACCCAACTCCCTTGCAGCAACCCACAGTTTATTCTCTGTGGTTAAGAGTCTATTTTACGGTTTGCCTCTTTTCCCCTTTATGTTCATCTGCTTTGTTTTAAGTATTTGGCATTTGTCTTTCTCTGAGTGACTTCTTTCACTTAGCTTAATACTCTCTAGCTCCACCCATGTTGCTGCAAATGGCAAGATTTCATTCTTTATGATAGCTGAGTAATACTCTATCGTCTGTGTGTGGACACTTCTTCTTTATCCATTCATTAGTCAATGGACATTTGGGTTCTTTCCATAATTTGGCTGTTGTTGATAATGCTGCTGTAAACATTGGGGTGCATGTATTCCTTAGAATCACTATTTTTTTATCTTTTGGGTAAATACCTAGTAGTGCAATTGCTGGGTCATAGAGTAGTTCCATTTTTAATTTTCTGAGGAACTACCATACTGTTTTCCAGAGTGGCTGCACCAATTTGCATTTCCCCAACAGTGTAAGAGGGTTCCCCTTTCTCTGCATCTTTGCCAACATCTCCTGTTTCCTGTGTTAATTCTAGCCATTCCAACAGATGTAAGGTGACATTTTATTGTAGTTTTGATTTGCATTTCCCTGATGATGAGTGATACTGAACATCTTTTTCTTTTTAATTAATTTTTTATTTTTTTTATTTTTTATAAACATATATTTTTATCCCCAGG
The DNA here is from genome assembly GCF_011764305.1 of Mustela putorius furo. Lineage (NCBI taxonomy): Eukaryota > Metazoa > Chordata > Mammalia > Carnivora > Mustelidae > Mustela > Mustela putorius. The sequence goes on along the minus strand of NW_025421501.1, from coordinate 4,089,211 downwards.
GGTACAGGTCTGTGAATCACCAGGTTTACACACTTCACAGCACTCACCAAAGCCTGAACATCTTTTCATGTGTTTGTTGACCATTTGTAGGTCTTCTTTGGAAAATGTCTATTTATGTCTTCTCCCCTTTTTTAAATGGATTATTTGTTTTTTTGGTGTTGAGTTTGATAAGTTCTTTATAGATTTTGGATACTAACCCTTTATTGGGTATGTCATTTGCACATACCCTTTCCCATTCCAAAGTTTGTCTTTTAGTTTTGTTGACTGTTTTCTTCGCTGTGCAGGAGCTTTTTATCTTGATGAAGTCCCAGTAGCTTTTTGCTTTTCTTTCCCTTGTAATTTCAAGTTATTACTCTGCAATTGGTGCATCTGAAAATGTTATCCAAAATAAACATATTAACCCCAACTTAGAGAGTTTTTGTGTAATTGAATTTTCTAATAATCAATATTTTATCTGTACTGGAGAAAAAGAGGAGAAGGGTACTTGAAAAGAATGTAAGATGGAAAATTTATTTTTAAGGGTCTTATTCTCTTAGTTTTCCTAAGAGAGAAAGCTATGCAGTTATCACCCCAAACACTAAGTCCATTAGGGAAGATGGCTAAACCTGCCCCCTGTATAACAAGAGGCATAACAATAGCCCATGCAGGGCTATTTTAATGTGTATGCAAAGAGTTTGGTGTTCTTATTAAGAAGCAGATTCTGAACCAACAGGTCTCAGGTGGGGCCTGAGGGTTTGCATTTCTTTTCTTTTTTTTTTTTTTTAAGATTTTGTTTATTTGTTTGACAGACAGAGATCACAAATAGGCAGAGAGGCAGGCAGAGAGAGAGAGAGAGAGAGGAGGAAACAGGCTCCCTGCTGAGCAGAGGAGCCTGCCTCAGGGGGCTTGATCCCAGGACCCTGGGATCATGACCTGAGCAGAAGGTAGAGGCTTAACCCACTGAGCCACCCAGGTGTCCCAGAGTTTGCATTTCTAAGAAGCTAAAGATGAAGCCAGTATTCCTGGTGGGTGACCCACACTTTGATTAGCACATCTAAACAATACTGTTCCACTTTACACAAGCTAGAATGGCCAAAATTAACAAGTGTTGGAGAGGATGAGAAGTGGGAACCCTCTTGGACTGTTGGTAGAAATGCAAGCTAGAATAGCCACTCTGGGAAGCAGTACAGAAGTTCCTCAAGATGTTAAAAATAGAGCTACCCTATGACCCAGTGATTGCACTTGTAGGTATTTACCCCAAAGATAGAGTTGTAGTAAAAAGAAGGGGCACACTCACCCAATGTTCATTGCAATGATGTCCACAATAGCAAACTGTGGAAGGAATGGAGATGCCCATCCACAGATGAATGAATAAAGAAGATGTGCTCCATATACATAATGGAATATTACTCAGCCATTAGGAAGGATGAATACCCAACAATTGCATCAACATGGACAGGACTGGAGGAGATTATGTAAGTGAAATAAGTCAAAGAGAAAGTTAATTATCATATGGTTTCACTTATTTGTGGAACATAAGGAATAGCATGGAGGACAGTAGTAGAAGAAGGAAGGGGAAAATGAAGGCGGGGGGGAATCAGAGGTGGAAAAAAACCATGAGAGATTAGGGACTCCAGGAAACAAATTGAGAGTTTTGGGTGGGGTGGGAGGATGGGTGAGCCTGGTGGTGGGTATTAAGGAGCACAGATTGCATGGAGCACTGGGTTTTACACGCAAACAATGAATCATGGAACGCTACATCAAAAACTAATGATGTTAGTATGGTGACTGACTTAGCATAATAAAAAAATTGGAGTTGATAACTGAAAAAAATTTACATTTAAATGTAAATGTATATAATATGCTACAGAACTGGTTGCACATTTTTTCTTTAGGATTAAGATTTGAATTTGTTTTAATATAAGTTTATGATTTTAAGAATTTTACTTAGTGAACACCATATCTCAATATAAAGATCACAGATTTTTCTAGAAGTAATTTCTAAAATTCATGCATAATTTTTCAAAATAAGCAATCTTAGTTGCTTCTAAAAGGAGAATGATATTTAAGGAAGGTATGCTACACAAATAAAAAATTAAATCTATTGGATGGCAAAGAAAAAAAATGCGTAGGTAGAAACAAAATATGTGAAGTGTTAGAATCAATACTTTTTATTTTTAAAAATTAAAAGTGTTACATTAATTTCAGGAGTACAGTGTAGTGATTCAACACTTCCAAACAACCCCTTGTGCTCATCACAACAAATGCACTCCTTAATCTCTATCACCCATTTAACCCAACCCTCCACCTCCCATCTGGTAAGCATGAGTTTGCTTTCTTTTTTTTTTCCTAAAAGACTTTATTTATTTATTTGACAGAGAGAGACAGATCAAGCAGGCAGACAGGCAAGCAGAGAGAGGGGGAAGCAGGTTTCCTGCTGAGCAGGGAGCCCAATTCGGGGATCGATCCCAGGATCCTGAGATCATGACCTGAGCAGAAGGCAGAGGCTTAACCCACTGAGCCACCCAGGTGACCTGTTTTTTATAATTAAGAGTCTGCTTCTTGGTTTGTCTTTCTCTCTTTCTTTTTCCTTTTGCTCTTTTGTTTTCTTTCTTAAATTCTGCATCTGAGTAAAATAATACTGTATTTTTCTTTCTTTTATTTTGCTTAGCATTATACTCTCTAATTCCATCCATGTCCTTGTAAATACCAAGATTCCCTTCACTTTATGACTGAGTAATAATCCATTGTATATATATGCCACAGTTTCTTTGTCCACTCATCTATTGATGGACACTTGGTTTGCTTCCATATCTTGGCTATTCTAAATAAGCCAGTGTAGTAAACAGAAGTGCAGGTATCCCTTTGGAATTAGTGTTTTGGTATTCTTTGGGGAAATACCCAGTAGCGCAACTGCTGGATTGTAAGGTAGCTCTCTTTTTAATTTCTTGAGGAATATCCATACTCTTTTCCACAGTGGCTGTGTCGTTTTCATTCCCACCAACAGGGCAGAAGTGTTCCTTTTTCTCCACATTGTCATCAACACTCGTTTCTTGTGTTGTTGATTTTAGCCATTCTGACAGGCATGGAGTGACATCTCATTATAGTTTTGATTTGCATTTCCCTAATGTTAAGTGACGATAAAGATCTTTTCATGTGTCTGCTGGTTATCTGGATGTCTTCTTTGGAGAAATATCTGTTCATGTTTTCTAACCCTTTGATGGATACGTCATTTGCAGTTATCTTCTCCCATTCCGTAGGTTGCCTTTAAGTTTTGTTTCCTTCACTGGGCAGAAGGCCTTTACTTTGATGTAATTCCTGTAGTTTATTTTTTGTTTTATTTCCTTTGCCTCAAGAGACATATGTAGAAGAAAGTTGCTACAGCCATGTCAAAGAGGTCACTACCTGGAATCACCAAGATAAATATTAAAGTGAGAATATCAACACAGTGCTCACCCTAAGTCCGTTCTCCGTTTATAACAGGGCTATGATTTCCCTTTGGGAAAATTCCTTCATTCATTGTGGTCTTGGTTTGGGGCAGTAAACCCAGGGGCCCTGACTTTGCACTATATTAAATTGAAGGAATCACTGGAAGGAAGGAAAGTGCTTCCACGATCACTTTTCTTTTCCCACTTGGTCCCTGGGGCTTTGACTCTTGAGTAGAAATATGCAAGAATTGAAGAAGGACTAGGGTCACCCATTCTAGCAGTGGCCCAGGACTCTCTGTTCTCGAGAACCCCTGAGGCTTCCTGAGTCCTATATGCAAAGATGCTTCTTTCAATGTCTCTGTGATCTCCCCCATGTCTTTCCAATAATTTTTCTTCTCTGCATAAGTAAGTTAGTTGATTTCTGTTGCTTGTAATTAAAGAATCTTTGGCAGGAACCATGTATTCCCTTACATTTCTCAGTCTGCCATACACAGGTTTTGTTGTGAGCAGAAATGTTGTGTCATTTCTGGTTTAAGTTAATGGCCTATGTACTTCCCCCACTCCCCTCTGCCCTGCTTTAGTGACCTCAGGTGTTGGGTTCTCAGTTCAAGATGGTAAAGCCTCTGTCAACCTGGTCCTTGAATATGTGGAGCAGACATCTCATGCCATATGGACATAAAGCATAATTGAGCAATAAATTTTGTTTTGTTAATTCCCAAGATTTTTGAAGGTAATTGTAACGTCAGTATAGCCATCCTCTTCCTTACTAAAATAGAACACAAATTGGTGGGAACAAAATATGATAGTTTCAGTGCTGTGACTTCTGACACACATTCATACAAAAAAAATTGTCTTTGTCTCAATTACTCTCTCCCCCCCCAAAAGTATTGCTTCCTATTGGAACCATCAGATCCAATATTATTTTTTCAAATTACTCCTGACTTTCATGTTTGCCCATGTGGTAAACTCTGGGTAGGAAGTTATTATATTCATTTTATCTTCTGTGGCATCACAGCATACTTCATATAGAGAATGGAACAGTAAATATTTATAGAATGAATAGCTGTTTCCCAGATTTTTCATGGAGTTATAACACTGCTTTTCAGTGACCTGATGAACTCTAGTGACACCATCTGGGGTTTGTTATGGTCAAAGTAACACTTGTTTCCATGACATGGATTATGGAGAAAGTCTTATTAGCTCAGAGTATGATCTATCTGTGCTTGACTAGATATTTTCTTAGTTGTCATTTTTGCTACTGATTTTAAAAAATGTATTCTCTAGGCATAATAAAGAAATTTAAACACAACATTTATTTTAATTGCATTAAAAGTGACATGTTCTGCATGGTGGCAAAATTTTTTTTAAAAAAATATGTAAAGTTATTTGCTTCTTCTGCTACAATTATTTTAGGATCACAGCTTTTTAAATAGTATTGATTCTGAAAAGAGAGGGGCTTGGGAAGATGGCAGAGTAGGAGGATCATGAGCTCATACTGTCCGGCATTTACAACTAGATATTATCCACATCCAAGTCAACAAAACACAGCGTGGTAGGAAGACTGGCAGCACAACTGAATATAGAGAAGAAGCTGCATCTGAAAGGTTAGGAAGGTCAGAAAGGTGGAGGGAAGCAGCAGCAAGTGGGAGGGAGCCCAGCAGGTACTGTGTACAGGGAGAGGGCAGAGAAAGAGGCTCTCACATCAGGGAGCTCACAGGGGAAGACTAATCCCCATAATGTTTGTGTTTTTAAAAACAAGGCACTGAATTCCAAGACTTTGTATAAACTGCAGGACCTGGAGCCTGGAGCTTTAAAAGTCAGCTGACTCAGCACTGGGAAAGCTGAGAGGGTGGATGATAGGCCATGGCCCTTAAAGAGACAGCAGCGTGCATGGAGAGACAATGTAAAAATGGCAGTTTACCTAATGCTGGGGCAAACAGGAGACAGGTCCATTCATACTGATTTCAGAATGAGTGTGGGGACTTCTCCAAAAACAATAAAGATGGCAGGTGCCATTTTCCTCCCACTGTCCTCCAGCATAAACACAGAACCACCTGCAGGAGGAAGGGCTGCATGGACACTTAGAGCCTCAGCCCAGGGCTCAGGGCAAGTTTTGTTAAAGCTCCACGCATGCAGCACACAACCTCAGGGTATAGTGCTTCCACTGCAACCCAGCTGCCATCATGCCCAACCCTTGCCTGTCAGCCGCACCTACCTGTAACCTCCTCGCCCTCCAGTGGGCAGCCTCCAACTGCTACAGCAGTTCAGGATATCCAACATAGGACTACTGGTCCAGCTAAAATTTTGCTACTACTGCAGCCCTGCTCCTAAATTCCCTGGCAGGCTCAGAGCTGCCCAGCCTGGGTCCCACTAATGCCACAAAGACTAAGTGTGGCCCACAGCAGGCAGATACTTAGTGCAGGTGACTACAATGAGAGAAAAAGTGACTCAGAGACAACAGCAGGGTATAAGCAACATATATATGACACACTCCCAACTTAGAGGGTTTTTGTATAATTGAATTTTCTCATGGACTTGAGAAAAGAGTGGAGGACCTGAGTGAGACCCTTAGCACAGAGATAAGGAATAACACAGCAGAGATAAAGGGATAAATAAATGAAATGGGAAATATAGTTGATGCAATGAATAGCATGATGGAAGAAGCAGAGGAAAGAATTAGTGACCTAGAAGACAGAGGAATGGAAAATAATCAAGTTGAACAAAAGAGAGAAAAAAGATTTACATAAAACTAGAATAGATTTAGGAAACTCAAGGACTCCATCAAACATGAAAACATTCATATTCAGGAATCCCAGAAGAAGAAATGAGAGAAAGAGAGATAGGAAATTTACTTGAAGTAATAATAGCTGGAAACCTCTCTAATCTGGAAGAAATTAGGGAAGGAAACAGATATCTAGATCCAGGAGGCACAGAAAATTCCCATCAAAATCAACAAAAGCAGGGAAACATCAAAACATATTGTAATAAAATTCACAAAATAGAGTGATAAAGAAAAAAAATCTTATAAATAGCAAGACAAAAGAAATCATTAACTTAGAAGGGGAAGTCCATTAGGCTAGCAGGAGATTTTTCAGTGGAAACTTTTTAAGCCAGAAGAAAGTGACATAATATATTCAAAGGCTGAATGGGAAAAATATGCAGCCCAAAATACTCTATCCAGCAGGGCTATCATTCAGAATAAAAAAGAGAGAGAGAGAGTTTCCCAGACAAACAAAAACTAAAGGACTTCATGACCATCAAACTAAGCCTGTAGGAAATATAAAAGGGGACTCTTACAGTGTAAAAGAGAGACCAAAAGTGACACAAAAGGGAAAAAAAACCCAAAAGCAGTAAAAATGAATATTTCTATTAAAAAGTCAGTCAAGGAACTCACAAAAAATGGATATAAAAAATAATAACATATACCTAAAATGTGGGGAAGAGAGGAGAAAAGAATGGGTTCAAACTTAAACTACTATCAACTTAAGATAGACTGCTATATACAGAAGAGATTATATATGAACTTAACGCTAACCATATATCAAAAACCACCAAAAAACATGCATAAAGAGAAAGAAATCCAAATAATCACTAAAGAAAATCAGCAAAACATAAAAGACAGAAGACAAGAGAGGATCAGAGAAAATCTACAAAAACAACGATAAAAACCAATAATAAAATGGCACTAAATACATATCTATCAATAATTACCTTAATGTACCTAAATATGTATCTATCAATAATTACTAATAAACAGAATGAATGCCCCAGTAAAAGAAATAGGGTGACAGAATGGATAAGAGAACCAAGACCCATCTAAATGCTGCTTACAAGAGACTCATTTTAGACCTAAAGACACGTGCAGATTGAAAGTTAGGAGACAGAGAAATATCTATCATGCAAATGCATGTCAAAAGAAAGCTAGAGTGGCAATACTTATTTCAGACAAAATAAACTTTGAAGCAAAGACTATAACAAGAGAAAACGAAAGACCCTATATAATAATAAAGGGTACAGGAGTTTCTGGATGTCTCAGTCAACTGAATGTCAGACTTTTGGTTTTGGCACAGTTCATGATCTCAGGGTCCTGGGAGCAAGTCCCAAATTGGGCTCTGTGCTCTGCATAGAGTCTGCTTAGGATTCTCTCTCCTTCTGCCCCTCCCACCACTCATGCTCTCTCTCTCTCAAATACATAAATAAATCTTAAAATAATAATAATAATAAAGGGGACAATCCAACAAGAAGACATAACAATTTTGAATATTTACATACCTCACATAGGAGCACCCAAATACATAAAACAGTTAATAATAAACATAAAAGAGCTCATTGATAGTAATACAGTAATAGTAGGAGACTTTTAAGTTCCCACTTAGATCAATGAACAGATCATCTAAATAGAAAGTAAACAAACAAACAAAAAAAAATGGCTTTTAAAAACACACCAGACCAGATGGTCCTACTATGCATCTTATCTAACCACAATGCTATGAAACTAGAAGTCAACCACAAGAAAATATCTGAAAACACAGAAAAAGCATTTGACAAAGTACAACATCCATTCATGATAAAACCCTCAACAAAGTAGGTTCAGAGGGAACATAATCAAGGAATGATGAACATAATAAAGGCCATGTATGAAAAACCACAAGCTAACATTATTCTCAATGGGGAAAACTGAAAGCTTTTCCCTTAAGGTCAGGAGCAAGACACAAGACAGGGAGGTCCTCTCTCACCACTTCTATTCAACACAGTACTGGAAGTCCTAGCCACAGCAATCAGACAACAGCAGCAAATAAATAAAAGACATCCAAATCAGTAAGGAAGAAGTACAATTTTCACTATTTGGTGATGACATGATACTCTATAGAAAACCCAAAAGACTCCACCAAAAAACTGCCAGAACTGATACACAAATTCAGTAAAGTCACAGGGTACAAATCAATGTACAGGAGACTTGCACTTCTACATACCAATAATGAAGCAGCAGAAAGAGAAATCAAGAAAACAATCCCATTTACAATTGTACAAAAAATAATAAGATACCTAGGAATAAACCTAAACCTAGGAATAAACCTTTCACCTCTTGGAGAGGTGAAAGACTTGTACTCCAAAAGGAACTGAAGAAGATACAAAAAAAAAAAAAAAAAAAAAGGAAAGACATTCCATGTCTATACTATATACACTACTATATAATGTCTATACTACCCAAAGCAATCTACACATTTAATACAAGCCCTATCAAAATACCGCCAGCATTTTTTCACAGAGCTAAAACATACAATCCTAAAATTTATGTGGAACTACAAAAGACCCTGAATAGCCAAAGCAGCCTTGAAAAAGAAAAGCAAGGCTGGTGGGCGCCTGGGTGGCTCAGTGGATTAAGCCACTGCCTTTGGCTCAGGTCATGATCTCAGGGTCCTGGGATCGAGTCCCGCATCTGGCTCTCTGCTCAGCAGGGAGCCTGCTTCCCTCTCTCTCTCTGTGGCTGCCTCTCTGTCTACTTGTGATTTCTCTCTGTCAAATAAATAAATCTTTGAAAAAAAAAATAAAAGAAAGAAAAGCAAGGCTGGAGACATCACAATTCCAGACTTCTCATTCTATTATAAAGCTATAGTGATCAAGACCATATGGTACTGTCACAAAAACAGACACACATTTCAAAGTACAGAATAGAAAACCCAGAAATAGACCCACAACTATATGGTTAATTGATCTTCAACAAAGCAGGAAGGAATATCCAATGGGGAAAAGATGATCTCTTTCACAAATGGTCCTGGGAAAACTGGAGAGCAAAAGGAAGAAGAATGAAACTGGACCATTTTCTTACACCACATACAAAAAACAAATATTATGCTAAGTCAGAGAGAGAAAGACAAATACCATATGATTTCACTTATATGTGAAATTAAAAAACAAAACAGACAACCATGGTGGAGGGAAGAGGCAAACCAAGAAACAGACTTAACCATAGAGAACTACTCTCCAAGAAATCTTGATTTCTGTATTCCCTGTTTTCTACCCCTGATAGTATGCTTTGTGCTGTGAGTTTCTAAGATGCTGATACATGTTCCTTGCTGTATGTATAGTTACTGTTGACTCTTTATTTAAAATAATGGTTGAGATTGGGGAGGGTATGTGCTATGATGAGTGCTGTGAAATGTGTAAACTTGATGATTCACTGACCTGTACCCCCGGGGCATTATATGTTAATATATATTAATATATATTATATATTATATGTTAATAAAATTATATGTTAATAAAAATATGTTATATTATATGTTAATAAAAATAATTTAAAAAAAATAATGGTTTGGGGTGCCTGGATGGCTCAGTCCATTGAGGGGTTGCCTTTGGCCCAGGTCATGATCTCCAGTCCTGGGAGGAGTCTGCTTCTCCCTCCTATTCATGTTCACTCTCTCTCTCTCTCAAATAAATAAATAAAATCTTAAAAACAAACAAACAAACGAATAAATAAAAATAAAATAGCAGTTCAAGAGTTGCCTGGATGGCTCAGTCAGTTAGGCATCTGATTCTTGATCTTGGCTCAGATCTTGATCTCAGGATCATGAGCTCAAGCCCCACATTCAGCTCTACCCTGGGTGTGGAACCTAAAAGAATACAAACACATGCACACACACACACATGCACACACATACACATATTAGTATATTACGTATAGTATTATATAGTATGTTATATAGTATATTAATGTGTATACACACACACACACTCACACACACACACACACTCTCTCTCTATATATATCGGTATGTATGTATATATATCAATTTAGGAAGCAGGTCTCATTCTCTAAAATCTTGGTCTTAACTTACTTAGAATCTCCTGGGCCAGAAGATTTAAAGATTACCTTAAGAAGAGGACTGCTTGGGTAGTGCAGTTAATCGACCAAATGGCTCTGATCGTGAGTTCCAGCTCAGATCGTGATCCCATGGTCTTGAGATGGAGTCCTACAGCTTGAATCACTCTCTCCCTTTCCCTCTGCCCCTCTCCACTGCTCACTATCTCTCTCTCTAAAATAAATAAATAAATCTTTTTAAAACAAAAAAAAAGAAAGAAAGAAAGAAAGAAAGAAAAGAGACTGCAACATTCATGCAAAATCATTGGCCCACATTTACAAATTACAGTGTTCTCATAGACCAGAACCATATGTGAAAGTCTAAGTGCTTTACTTTTATTCATAACTAGCTAAATATATTCTTTTTAAAAAAGGTTTTATCCATTTATCTGACAGAGAGAGAGAGATCATGAGTAGGCAGAAGCAGGCAAAGAGAGGGGGAAGCAAGCTCCCCACCGAGCAGAAAGCCCGATGTGGGGCCCAATCCCAGGACCCTGAGATCATGACCTGAGCTGAAGGCAGAGGCCTAATCCACTGAGCCACCCAGGTGCCCCAAGCTAAATATATTCTTAATTTAACAATACTACAGTATCAAACCAACAATTCTGATTTTTTTAAAATATTAATTTAATTATTTTCAGGATAACAGTATTCATTATTTTTTCACCACACCCAGTGCTCCATGCACTCCGTGCCCTCTATAATACCCACCACCTGGTACCCCAACCTCCCACCCCCCCGCCACTTCAAACCCCTCAGATTGTTTTTCAGAGTCCAAAGTCTCTCATGATTCACCTCCCCTTCCAATTTACCCCAACTCCCTTCTCCTCTCTAACTCCCCATGTACTACATGCTCTTTGTTATGCTCCACAAATAAGTGAAACCATATGATAATTGACTCTCTCTGCTTGACTTATTCACTCAGCATAATCTCTTCCAGTCCTGTTCATGTTGCTACAAAAGTTGGGTATTGATCCTTTCTGATAGAGGCATCATAATCCATAGTGTATATGGACCACATTTTCCTTATCCATTCGTCCATTGAAGGGCATCTTGGTTCTTTCCATAGTTTGGCGACCGTGGCCATTGCTGCTATAAACATTGGGGTACAGATGGCCCTTCTTTTCACAACATCTGTATCTTTGGGGTAAATACCCAGGAGTGCAATGACAGGGTCATAGGAAGCTCTATTTTTAATTTCTTGAGGAATCTCCACACTGTTCTCCAAAGAGGCTGCACCAACTTGCATTCCCACCAACAGTGTAAGAGGGTTCCCCTTTCTCCACATCCCCTCTAACACATGTTGTTTCCTGTCTTATTAATTTTGGCCATTCTAACTGGTGTAAGGTAGTATCTCAATGTGGTTTTAATTTGAATCTCCCTGAGGGCTAGTGATGATGAACATTTTTTCATTTGTCTGATAGCCATTTGTATGTCTTCATTGGAGAAGTGTCTGTCCATATCTTGTGCCCATTTTTTGATATGATTGCCTGTTTTGTGTGTGTTGAGTTTGAGGAGTTCATTATAGATCCTGGATATCAACCTCTTGTCTGTATGTCATTTGAAAATATCTTCTCCCATTCCGTGGGTTGCCTCTTCGTTTTTTTCAAATGATTTTATTTTTAAAGTAAAACAAAGCATGCTCTAGCACAAGAAATTATTTCAACAAGAAAAATTCAACAAAATTCCAGCTGTATATAAACTCCTCAGTACATGAGACTTCCTTAAAAGAAGTCCACAGTGAAAATGCAACCATTAGAGTCCAAGAATCCTGGAGACAGTGACTTTCACATATTTCTAAAATGGCAATCAAATGTCTAGCTATGTGCAAAGTCTTCACTTGGCATCTGATGTTCTTCCTCTAGGATTTACACTCCTTCTAAATACAATTAAGTCAAAATAGGCTTTTGATCCCGCATAAAGATGATGTATAATTTCAGCATCTGTATATTTATCAAAATAAAAATTAACACAAAGTAATGTGATAATTCTCTTCACAAAATAATAATGATAAAAACTGCAAGCGTAACTTCTCACTGTAATTTAGAAAAAAATATGGACATCACAATTATCCAAATTTTTATATTTATTTCACTTTAACTTGATGTTTTATATATATTTATATAATATAAAGTAAATATATTTATACTATTAAATTATAGTATATAATATAAATATTACATAAATATTTTATTTTTTTTTAAGATTTTATTTATTTGACAGAGAGACACACAGTGAGAGAGGGAACACAGGCAGGGGAAGTGGGAGAGGAAGAAGCAGACTTTCTGCCAAGCAGGGAGCCCAATGCAGGGCTGGATCCCAGGACCTTGGGACCATGACCTGAGTGGATAGCAGGTGCTTAAAGACTGAACCACCCAGGTGCCCTACATGAATATTTTAAACACAAAAATTATATTTTTAAATTATAATATATGAATATTATAACATACATATTTTAAAATATAATATGTATGTCTTTTTGTGTTCATCTGGCACAGCATCTTTGGAAATTTCTGCACAAGTCAGTTTAAACCTAGGTGAAACTTGATGATATTTATCCTGCATTTATTCATTTGTCAGAGAATTATAACTATGCTAATATAAAAATAAAACTTGTGGGATGCCTAGATGGCTCAGTCGGTTAAGCAATTGCCCTTGGCTTGGGTCATGATTTCAGGATCCTGAGATCAAGCCCCAGATCAAACCCCACATTGGACTTCCTGCTCAGCAGGGAGTCTGCTTCTCCCTCTCCCTCTGCTGGTGTGCTCTCTTGCTCATGCTCTTTTTCTCAAATAAATAAATAAAATAAAAATAAAATAAAAATACAATTGTTTCCAATGGTTTACACTGAAGAAAGAGCAAACATTAAATGTCTCATTTTATGGCTTAATGCTTCTCAGGGGCAGAGGCCAAGTCAGGCCAAGACCCTGATTTGGTGTTATCTATACTATGCTGAAAGAGGCAGATGAAACTCGGTGAGCACAGCTGTTCCTCATGTGATTGCAGAGAAATGCCCTCACAGTCAAAGGAAATGAAAGCAAGGTTCTGTTTTCCACAGAGACAAAAATGAAGAAAAAAATGGTAATACTAAAAATCAGGATTGTACATCACAGTGAGGAGAAGGCACATTCATCACTGCTGATGGCAGTGTCATTAGTAAAAAGGCTTGCTTGATGATTTCTTCTCCATATTTGTCAGGAGTTAGAGAAACGTTCATCTCTTTGACCCTGGATTTTCTCTGTGGGGTTCTAGGTTAGTGTCAAGGAAGAAAAAAAAATAAGGCCTGAGTTGACATACCTTCCTTAATAATTCATTCAAAATGACAATAATAATTAAATAACTCGTGACATGTCCATGTCATGGAAAATGCAGTTATTAACGTGACCACCATGTAGTTTATTTTTTTAACTTAAGGTCTGGGATTGGTAAAAAAGGAACTTTTTTTAACTTTCCACAATGCTCAGCATTGCATGTGTGTTGAAGGGGAATAAAGACAATGAAAATACTTGCTTTACTAGAAGATAAAATCCTTTGCCAATATCTCTACATATTTCCTTTATACTTATCTTCTCTTTCTACTAAAATATATGTATTTTTAAAAACTTTATACGTGTGCGTGTGTGTATGTATGAACAGATGATGGGTAGATGGATGGATAGGTGGATGGATGGACAGATATAAGTTTGTAGGTGCTGGGAGAAAAGCATGGAACCTGGCTGTCCAAACTGATTACCTTGTAGAGGTGGGATATGTGAGGAGACATTTTTTTCTTTATTACCCTTAGAATAGGGGAAAGTGAAATAAAGAAATTTTAAACATAAGGAGGGGAATAAATAAGAACATTCTTTAATTTTAAGAAAAAATAAATTTGAAAAGAAAAGCAGTAATTACTACTACTAAACTGTATACTTAAATGTAGTTAAGATGCAATAAACATAGGAGTGCATGTGTCTTTTCAAATTAGTGTTTCTTTTTTCTTTTAGGTAAATACCCAGTAGTGGGATTACTGGATCATACAATAGTTCTATTTTTAACTTTCTGAGGAATCTCCACACTGTTTTCCACAGTGACTGCACCAGGTCGCATCCTCACCAACAGTGTAAGAGTGTTCCCTTTTCTCCACATCCTCTCCAACACTTGCTATTTCTTGTGTTTTTTATTTTAGCCATTCTGACAATGTAAAGTTTATATCTTATTGTGATTTTAATTTGCATTTCTTTGATGATTAGTGATGTTGAGCATCTTTTCATGTGTCTGTTGGCCATCCGTAGGTCTTCTTTGGAAACATGTCTGTTCTGGTTTTCTGTCCATTTTTTTATTGGATTATTTGTTTTGGGTTGTTGTGTAGTGTGTGTGTGTGTGTGTGTGTGTGTGTGTTGAGTTGTTTGCAAATTCTTCTATTCACAGGTTGTCTTTTGTTTTGTTGATAGTCTCTTTTACTCTGAACCCCTATGTTTATTGCAGCATTATTTACAAGAGGAAACAACCCAAATATCCATCAATAGATGAATGGATAAATAAGATGTGGTGTATATGTACAATGGAATATTACTCAGCTACAAAAAAGAATGAAATCTTGCCAATTACAGCAACATGGATGGATCTAGAGGGCATAAAACTAAGTAAAATAAGTCAGAGAAAGAAAAATGCCATATGCTTTCATTCATAGGCAGAATTGAAGAAACAAAATGAATGAACAAAAGGAAAAAAAGAGACAAGAAAAAAACAGGCTATTAAATACAGAGGACAAACTGGTGGTTGCCAGAGGGGAAGCAGGTGGAGGAATGGGTGAAATAGATAAAATGGGATTAAGAATACGTTTATCCTTTGGTGAGTGCTGTGAAGTGTGTAAACCTGGTGATTCACAGACCTGTACCCCTGGGGATAAAATATATGTTTATAAAAAATAAAAAATTATTAAAAAAAAAAGAATACGTTTATCTTGATGAGCACTGAGAAATGTATAAAATTATTGAATCATTATATTGTCACCTGAAACTAACACTGTATTAATTATACTTAGTTTATAAAAGTTATTAAAAATGGTTAAAATGGTAAATTTAATCTGTATTTTACCATAATAAAAATTCTTTTTGAAAAAAAAAGGAAAGAAACTCATGCCTTAAGCAAGTCTCTGAAGAGTTATTGCCATTCTTCCATGGCAAACATGTTTCTATCATGCAGTAGTACTTAGCATTGTTAAACAATAGGAACACAGTAAATGGAACATATTATCACATGTTGTAACAACAGTGATATTCTTAAGACATTAGATAGTATCCTCAGATCTATTTGAGACAGCTACTAGCTATTTGAGTCAGCTAATAAGAAGAGAGTGTCTCTTTATCATTGAACAACAGTTATTTCATGTTTACCAGAGGAATGGAAAGATCCAAGGTGCTTTCTTTAAAAAAAAAAAAAATCCAGGTCCAAAGGGCACAAGAGCAAACCCTAAGACATCTAGCACACAGGATGATAACACTAACAGCCAACATGTAGCCTATGGTTGCTGTGTGCTGGGCACTGTTCCAAGGGCTTACATTCCTCACAGCATCCCTATGAAGCAGGTTCTATTATTTCTCCATTTTACAGGTGGGACATTCAAGTACAGGAAATTTGAGTAACTTCCCCAAGGTCTCACAGCCAGTAATGGCAAGAAGATGCCAGAGAACCTGAAAGTGGATGCATGGACCTTCTTTCCTACTGGAAACTTGTGCAGGCAGCCTTTCCCTTCCATTGTATTTCTCGTGGGTGGCCCATCTGCATAAATTGTGCTCCCCACATCCCTGGATTTGCCCATACTGCCCTCTTAAACACCCACATCCTCCCATTATTCTGCCATTTAAACCCCACTTCCTCCCAGAAATTCTCCCTGAACACAAAGCCACAGGCACACCTTCTACTCTAAGCCCCGCAGACACACAGTGCATCATACTTCCTCTACCTAAGCCTCCCCCAACCCCGCGGATTTGAATGTCAACTATTCAGGGTCTGTCCAAATGTTCCATTCTCTAACAAGAAGGGGTGATCAGACTCTGTCAGTACCTCCTTCTCAATTTACCAATGAGGAAACAGAGGCCCAGAGAGGGAAGACTCTTGCCCAGAGTCCCACAGCTGGTCAGGACTGGAATACCTCACTTGTTCCATGACTACTCTGACACTCCTCAGAGCCAGTGCGGCCAGCACCCCGTGGATGGTGAACAATGCTTTCAGTAGTCTTCCTGGAGAGGTTCATCCCCTGGGATGTTGCTACCAGTTAGTTCCACAAGCTTACTGCCTCACAAGAAATTTGTCAGCCTGGGAATTAGGTTGCCCCTCAGAGGCGGAAGGGCTGCTGTGTCAGGCCAAAGAGGACAGACGAGTCAAAGGCTCTGGAACAAGGAGCAGAAATCCTCTTGTCCTGGCTCCAGCTGGGCAGGGCTGAGATCCTAGCATCTCTGACTGGGACTATGGGCGACAGAAGGCAACACTCCTGAAGCCCACAAAGAGCAATTCCATAGGCACTCTCTGAGCCTGTTTCCTGGCGGCAATCTGCTGGCAACTCCAGCCCCTCCTCCCTCCTTCAACTTCTAGGTCAGGAGGAACCTCTGGGGCTGAGGTGGGCCTGGGGCTCGAAGAAGGGCTTTGTGAGTCCAGGCTGGGAGACTGGGCATCAGGGTCCCCAGCTCCACCTAGCTGCTTTCCCCAGAGCTGGGTCAGAAGAGAGAGCTCTTTCTGAACAGGCAAATCACAGTGAGGTTCCAGATTTAGGGGTGATGGTTGCAGCTCAGTATATCTACTGAGGAGAGTTTCAGAATATATTCAGGGAGAACTTCTGGGAGGATGTGGGGTTTAAATGGCAGGGAGAACAGACCAGGGTCCCTGGCTCTACGATTGCCAACAAGCCCTGTCCCTCTCAGGCCGTTAGCACCCTCTTAGAAAGAGTCAGAGCCCTGAGAGTATCTTCTGAGCACAGTTGGTCACAGGTTGTCACCACATTGAAGGGTGTGTTTCCCAATTCTGGATTCCTGGGTTCTTTCATTCTCTCTCCTTACTCAGTCTCTCTAGAAGGGGTGGAGAGAAGCCATGTTGCATGAGGGCTGACGGGGCCTCATGGCCATTCTCCATGAAGCTTCCTGGTTAATTAATTAGTGAGTGGCCCCCTGTGCTCCCAGCCAGCAGGCCACTCTTCTCACCCTTGGCTGTTGAGGTAAATCTTCCGTCTTCACTTTCCCCCTGATGGTAGCAAATCAGCCTCTGGTATCGGGTGTGGAGAGCAGAGCCCATTGTACTCACAGGTAAGAGGTCAGGCAGGACACTTGCTGGTACCGAGCAGAATAATCAATGGCAAAAAGGCAAGGAGCTAAAGCAAGGAAGAGAGGGCGAGGGAGAGAGAAAAATGAGACGTACCCGCCAATACATGGCCGAGAGGATGAGGAAATGCACACGACAAGGTAGGGTTTAGAGCCCTGGATTTAATTCCTGGCTCTGTCCCCAGATTGCTGAATGACTTCACGCACAGTATTCTCTAGGCCTTGTTTCCCATTGTTGACATGGCTGCTGAGTTAGGTGATCTTAAAATCATTGCCAGTTGCTGATACCAAGATAGGAAGATGAACTCTTTGATTGTGTCTTATTCATAAAGTTCTGAATGCCACTTGACATAGAATAGATAAAGCAGGTAAGATTGCTGTGTAAATGATTAAAGAGAAATGAATAAGAAATTGGCAGAGGGAAACAGAGGAAGGAGGAAGCCCTTGGAGGGGGAAGGACTCCTCTTGGATTAAAACTGGTTGAAGAGAAGGCTGTTCTGGATGTTACTGAGAGAAGAATCTGGGCTGACCAGGAGGAGACTGGAGTCAAGGAATTGGATAGAAATTCTCAGGACTGAGGGTTACCTGAGGGGCTTAGTTGGTTAGGTGTCTGACTCCTGATTTTGGCTCTGGTCATGATCTCAGGGTCATGAGATTGAACCCCACATCTGGCTGTGTGCAGGGTTGGAGCCTGTTTAAGATTCTCTCTCTCCCTCTGCCGCCCCCCAATCCCCTGACTCATACCCTCAAAAGAAAGAAAGAGAGGGAGGAAGGAAGGAAGGAAGAAAGAAAGAGAAAAAAAGAGAAAGACAGAAAAGAAAAACTCCCAGGACTGAGAGTGCTGGGGGCCAGTGATGGCTTCTCTTGTTTGTCACTGACCATGCCCCACTCTGATAAAGCAAATGGAGACCTTTGGCAAGAGTGAGAGGAAGGAGGAAACTGTTGGTGTTTGTATGTTGACTCCTGCTGTGTGGAAGAATCCATTCAGGTCTCTACATGTCTGGCATTTTGGGGTATAGGGGTCTACGTCTGGGTCTTTCCATGTTCCTGGCCTGTATGTCTATGGACCGATCTGTGTATATGTCTACACCTCTGTTTAATGACTGTTATCAGGTGTCCAAGTGTGCCCATGTGTGTCTATTCTTGTCCTGGTGGTGGGTGTGAGTGTGTCCTTGCGTTGTCCATGTGACTGGGTTTATCAGGGTATGTCTATGTCTGTGTGCAGGCTCATATCCCTGTGTACTTCTGTGTCTTGGTGCGTCTAAGAGTTTGTTACAAAGGTGACCTCTTCTACAAGCTGCCTGGGAAATGGGGTTTCTGGTTCTATATCCTGAGGATCTCTGCCTCATTCTGTGACCTTAATAAGTCCTTCCTAGTCACTTCAAAGCAGACACCTGTCATGTGTGATTAAATCAGAGACTGTAAGAAGGGGCTCTGAATAAACTATAACAGCTCTGCATTCAAGAAAACCAGTCCTGGGAGCACCTGGGTGGCTCAATGGGTTAAAGCCTCTACCTTCAGCTCAGGTCATGATCCCAGGACCTTGGGATCAAGCCCCACATTGGGCTCCCTGCTCAAAGGGGAGCCTGCTTCCCCTTCTCTCTCTGCCTGCCTCTCTGCCTACTTGTGATCTCTGTCTCTCTGTTAAATAAATAAATAAAATCTTAAAAAAAAAAAGAATTTCTTATTAAAAAAAAGAAAGAAAGAAAAGAAAGAAATAAATAAAACTAGTCCTGGGCCAGGCTTTCCAGGGGAGGCAATGTAAAATTCAGTCAATTTATCTCCCATCACCAGAAGTGTTAAGGGCTGGGTGGCAGAAGAAATTGACATTTATTAAGCACAAGAGATGGAGGAAAGAGGTTATTGTGCAGACTCGAGAAGTTAAGAAAGGATGGTGTGGGGAGGAGGTCTTGGAGAAGGCAGAGCCAGAGCTGGGTATTGGGAAAGGGTAGAAAGAGATTTTGGGTGGGGAGCAGTGTACACAAAGGCATGTGAGAAAGGTGTAAATAAGGGACAATGACAATGCTGACCTGCCTACAGTGAGGGTACAGGGAAGCACGTGGAAGCAGTTGGAGCTGAGACCACCAGAGAACCAAGGTGGAAAGCTCTGGCTGCCGGGCTGAGCTGTTTGCACTGTCCCTGGTGGGCAGTGGAGACAGGAAGGGCCATAAACTGAGTAGAAAGAGTGTGGGTCCAAGAATTCCCTGGGTCCATATAGCTCTGGCTTTCTCTCTTTCTAAGGCTGCTGTCTTACCCCACAGAAAACACACCAGAGTCTCTGGATGAAGATGGATGAGAATGCATCTGTTCTGAAGACTGGGGGCCTCTGGGCAGGAGGGAAATCAGCCCACAAACTCTGTGGACAGCACTGAGGCCGGGCATGCAGCCCTGCAGGTGAGAGAGAGAGCCCAACTTTCCTCCGCTGCCTTCCTGACTGGGACCCTGTCTTCCTCCCTGCCTCACTATATTGTGCCTTACGGTTGTAGGAAGGGAGAAGCCACATGTGGGCTCTCTCCACCTACAAAACACCTTTTTCTGCGTTCCCATTCTCTCCCCCTACCTGACATTCTCTTCCCAACCCCAGTTCAAACCTCACCTCTTCTTTGGAATCCTGCCTGAATCAGCCAAGTACAGGAAATTACCCCTTCTTTGTTCATACATACACAGTGGAGTGCTTATTATTATGCACAGTTGGAGATCAAGGACAATGGCTGACCTGCCTTTATAATCCTAGAGACCAATACAAAACCTGACCCAAAGCAGGTACTCAACAGATGGGTATGAAGTGTGCAGTTGAGTACTACTCCCAGGGAAGCCACAAAGCCCAACCCCAGCAAGACCACTGTGTCCAGTTCCAGTTAAGAAACACACGGACAAAGCAGAGAGTGACCAGAATGGAAAAGGACCTGGAAATGAGGTCCTATAAGAAAGAGTCTAAGGCACCAGGGGTGTTTGGGTTGGAGAAAAGAATACTTAGTAGACTTAGGATGGGTTTTTTTTTAACACGGTATGAAAAGCTGCACAGAAAGGAGAGTAAACATTTAACCCCCGGTGGCCAAAACTGTGACTTGTAGAAAAGTTACAGGGAAGTGGGATTCAGCTGAGATTAAAAAAAGATCTTTAAATAACTAACAGTGGACTGGACCGCTTCTAGTAGCCTCGGGGAAGAGGTAGAAGGCATCAGAAGTTGATGGAAAGGGAACCGACTTCTACTAAGCGTTCATCCTCTGCTACATACTTATATTACCTCATTTAGTCTTGGCATCAGTCATGCAGAGAGGAATGATTAGTATTTCCGCTTTATAGATGAAGAGAGTGGAGATGAAATGAAGGCAGGTCTATGTTTACAAAGCCAATCAGCGTTAAAACCCAGGTGGCTCTGACTACAAAGGCAGTGACCTTTCCTCTACATCCCACAACTGCCCACTCGGAGGTGGGGAGGGAAGGTCACGGGCTCTCTGAAGCCCTGCACCTCACAAGGAGATGGACAGGAGAGGTGACACGGTCCTGGCTCTTCTATACTTTGGCTTTTTGCTGGGGAAAGCGGTGGAGTTGGCATAAGCAGATGACTCCCTGGGACAACTAATGGGTGACAGTGAATGCAGAAGGAATGAATGCAGAAATGTAGAAGAAATGAAAAAAAAAAAAAAAACGGGCTATAGGCTTTATTTGGGGTTTCTCCTGGGAAGCGACAAGAGTGGACACTGCAGGTTGCCTGTCTTCTCTCTTTCACCTTCCCTTCCCTCTTTTTTCTGTCATTGCTCTTTAAAAAGCTTCATTCAACAAATACTGCTTGGGTGAACTTTGTGTTTAGGTCACTGGCAAGACAGAACAAACCCCAGTGACTTCTTGCAAGGAACATTCCTGCTAAGAACTCACTGAGTCTGCTCTCTGGGATCTCATCAAAACCTGGCCCTTTTTCCTGGCAAAGTGGTAATAGACAAGGCCAGTAACAGAACATTTATAGAAACTTTAGAGCAATGGGAGAAAATATGTTTGAAGGAACAGATTGAGTGGAGAACAAAATGAGTGCCTTGTTTCTGAGATCGTTGAATCACTTGGTTAACTGAGAAACTTTGAAGTTCTCTGTCAGCTGAGGTCAGAACAAAGACAAGCCTTGCCCCAGTATCATATATGAATTTTATCTTCTTCGTTCTATAACTCCTCTACCAATAACCCCACACAACTCCTTCCCTTGTCTGGATGCCTCCCCCTCCCACACCATAACATGTCTGTAGTATAAAACTCTATTCATTCTCCAAGACCCAATTCAATCCCATCTCTTCTTTAAATTCTTCCCAGACTCCTCCGGCAGAATAATTGACTCTCACGTGGTTCATAAAATTAGTAAACTGTGAAACACTGCGATCTGCTCTAGGTCGGACTGTAGGAAAAACTAAGACTCACCCTGTTCTCCAAAGTATCTAGCACAGGGGTCAGCAAACTGTCTTACAAGCCAAATCTGCCCCCTCTGCCTGTTTTGAAAATAAAGTTTTATTGGGGCATAGCCATTGCCATTCATTTACATATCATCAATGGCTGTTTTCCTGCTACAATGGCAGAGCTGAATACTTGCAACAGAGCCATATGGTCCACAAGCCTAAAATGTTTACTCTAATATCCTTGACAGAAAAGTTTAATAATTCCTCAGTTAGCACACAATATGTGGTAAATAAATGAATGGCAAATGCCGTAAGGTGTTTTATGAAGAAACTTCAACTGGTATTCAGATGTCTGGGTCCCCATTCTGCCTCAGCTACTTATTTGACTAAGCAAATGATGATAGATGATAGGTACATAGATAGTAGATAAGTAGATGGGTAACATTTTTATGCGCTGGGTGGTGTGCTAAGTATTTTACATTTCTTTTCTTTTCTTTGTTATTATATTCCCTTGGTCAGCATAGTACATAGTACGTCATAACTTTTTGTTGTAGTGTTCAACAATTCAATAGTTTCATAGAGCACCCTGTGCCTTAATGCCTATCACCCAGTTACCCCGTGCCCCCATCCCTCTCTCTTCTGTAACCCTCAGTTTGTTTCCTAGAGTCCAGAGTGTCTCACGGTTTGTCTCCCTCTCTGATTTCTTCCCATTCAGAGTCCTCTCCATTCCTCTGTGCCTCCATTCTATTCTTTATGTTCCACATATGACTGAAACCATATGAAAATTGTCTTTCTGCTTGATTTATTTTACTTAGCACAATCCCTTCCAGTTCCATCCACGTTGATGCAAAAGGTGGGTATTCATCCTTTCTAATGGCTGAGTAATATTCCAGTGTGTATATGGACCACATCCTCTTCGTCGGTTGAAGGACATTTCCACTCCTTCCACAGTTTGGCTATTGTGGACATGATTGCTATGAATGTTGGGGTGCAGATGCCCCTTCTTTTTACTACATCTGTATCTTTGGGATAAATACCTAATAATGCAATGGCTGGGTGGTAGGGTAGCTCTATTTTTAATGTCTTCAGGAACATCCATCCCGTTTTCCAGAGTGGCTGCTCCTGCTTGCATTCCCACAGTGTACAACCTCAATCTCGCCAACACTTGTTTCCTGTCTTGTTAATTTTTGCCATTCTAACTGGTGTAAGTTGGTCTCTCCTTGTGATTTTGATTTGTTCCTCCCTGATGGCTAGTGACGTTGAACATTTTTTCATGTGTCTGTTGGCCATTTGTGTATCTTCTTTGGAGAAGTGCCTTCAATTTCTTACCCACTTTGTCTTTACAACACACTTTAGCTAGTAGCTAGTAGTATTTTCCTCAAGGAAAGAAAAAGAAACATTCAGAGGGGTCACACCACCTGAGTAGTAGAGACAGGTCTCAAAATCAGATCTGATTTACTCCCAGCTTGAAAGCACCCAAGGTCTTAGGATACCCTTCTGAGATTCCGTGTCTTCATAAAATGGGGGGGCTGGGGGAAAGTTGTGGTTGCCAAGCCTTTTTAGCAAGCGGAGGTTTGAAAATAGGACATGAACCCGGACATGAAGCCTAGCTAGCAGTGCCAGAACTTAGGCCTGCTCCTCCTCTGTGCTCTCTGCAGCCCCGCCTGTCCCGCTGCTCCATGGCCCTGGCCAACTTCACCTCAGCCCCGGCATTCCTCCTCCTGGGCCTGGTGGATGGAACCGACACCCACCCCTTGCTCTTCCTGCTCTTCCTTGGTGTCTTCCTGCTCAATGCGCTGGGCAACCTGACCATGGTGGTGGTGGTGAGATCGGATGGGGCCCTCCGCTCCCCTATGTACTATTTCTTGGGTCACCTAAGCCTTGTGGATGTCTGCTTTACTACTGTCACGGTCCCCAGACTGTTGGCCGGCCTGCTCCACCCTGGCCAGGCCGTGTCCTTCGAGGGATGCTTTGCCCAGATGTACTTCTTCGTGGCTCTGGGCATCACCGAGAGCTACCTGCTGGCAGCCATGTCATATGACCGCGCGGTGGCCGTCTGCCGCCCCTTGCACTACCGGGTGGTCATGACGCCCTGGCGCTGCGCAGCGCTGGTGGCCGCGTCCTGGACCGTGGCCCACCTGCACTCACTGCTTCACACGCTGCTCATCTCTGCTCTCTCCTACCCGTGCCCTGCCCCTGTGCGCCACTTCTTCTGTGACATGACCGTGATGCTGAGCTTGGCGACCTCAGACACGGCGGCCGCAGAAACTGCCATCTTCTCCGAGGGCCTGGCCGTGGTGCTCACCCCGCTGCTCCTCGTGTCGCTCTCCTATGCTCGCATCCTCGTTGCGGTGCTGGGAGTGCGGTCAGCGGGGGGCCGGCGCCGCGCCTTCTCCACCTGTGGGGCCCACCTGGTGGTGGTGTCTCTCTTCTTTGGCTCTGTCCTTTCTGTCTATTTCCGGCCATCGTCTGCCTACTCAGCCCGCTACGACCGCCTGGCCAGCGTAGTCTACGCAGTGCTTACACCAACCTTGAACCCTTTTATCTACAGCCTTCGCAACAAGGAGGTCAAGGGCGCCCTAAAAAGGGGACTCAGGTGGAGGGCTGTGTCCCAAGAGTTCTGAGGGCAGTTCCTGATTAACAGGCATTTCAAGAATAAGAACAATTACAAAAGAACCTCTCCCCCCTTTTCTAGCTTTGCCAAGCGTTAGCAGTTTTGATCCTGCAGCACCTTATTTATTTGTATATCAATTTTATATTGTATATAAGTTAAAAATGAAATGAAATGAAATGAAAAATTAGACCTGAAGCAAAGGTGGCCATATGTTTATTTTACAGGGATGGGTACATAGCAATAAGCTAAATTCGTTTCCTCATTGTCTGAATGTTTAAAAAATAGAGATTATTTTTAAATTTTGGGAAAGTGAAGGGAACAATCAGGATACTTGGGAATGAGTCTTGTAGCTTCTGGAGAGGAGGAGGGAAGAGTGTGGCCGGCAGCAACCTAGTGGATGGAGAGGAAACCCAAGAAGCAGTGTAATAAGGTTTTTTAAAAGAGTTCCTTCTTGTTGTTGTTGTTTGTTTGTTTGTTTTTAGGGGGACAGGGTGCTGCAGTGTAGACCACACCATCTTCAGACTCTTTTTCTGGAAACTTAAGGGAAGATGTAATTTTTATAAAAATTTTTAAAAATTCTATTCCCTAGATAATATATCCATCATTTTCATGGCAAGAACTCAAAAATAGAAATAAAGATAAAATTCTTCTTATCATTCAATCCGATCTCCACCTTTATCCCAGTTACCAATTCAATACCTCCTCTACCTTTCTCTCCCTGCTTTTGACACATTAATAGTAGTCTCTCTCTCTACATATTCTGCAATTTCCCTTTACATGAAATAATAGTCCAGGAGATCTTTTCTTATCCTACAAATAGAACTTCTTCATTTTTATCTTCAGTTTAACCAGCCCCTTATTGATAGTTATGCCTTCCCACTGTTTCACTATTACAATAGTGTAATGATATCCTTGCACTAAAAATAATAAAAGAGAACCTTTAGTGAGGCCTAACGTAAGTACTCTATGCATATATTTCCTTTAAACCTCACAAGATTCCAGGAGGAATATATTATTATTCTCATTGCACAAGACAGGAAACAGGCTTAGAGAAACCAATTCTGTTAGACTCAGCAATGTCTTCTTTCTGGTTCTGAGCTCGGACTTGAGCTGCTGCTATAGGGTCTCCTCCCTCATTACCCTGATAGACCCTGGAGATACACTAACTTTCAATTCCATCTGCACTCCCTCAGTGTGTGTAAGAACTTTTCAGATCTTCATGGCCCAACATGGTTGAGAAGATCTGCGTTTGTGTGCATGTATTTATTTATTTATATTTATTTTCAGTGTTCCAAAATTCATTGCTTATGCACCACACCCTGTGCTCCACGCAATACATGCCTTCCATAATACCCACCACCAGGCTCACCCAAATCCCTACCTCCCTCCCCTCCAAAACCCTCAGTTTGTTTCTCAGAGTCCAGGGTCTCTCGTGGTTCATCTCAGTTGTGTGCATGCTGAGGTAGAGACGGAATTTTAGACTCTCTTCTGTGGACTAGCGCTGCCATGATACGGCAGCCCCATGCATTGGTGGGCCCTTCTGCAAAGGGCCTTCTCCCAAAAATACCTCCAAACAAGTTGGGAAAGTTTACTATGCCCTTCGCTATCCAAAACTTTTGAGGGATAAAGAGTAGGGCCTGACACTAACATCTGAACTCTCCTTAGAATAACTATTATTTTATGTAGTTTTCGAAATGGTATTCAAATGCAATTAGAAAAGAGAAATAACAGAATTAACTATTTGAAAAAATATTCATACTTACCAATACTGATATTAGCTTTGATTGTGTATCTTCAGTGCTTAAATATTTAATTGAAACCCCTTATTAGAAAATAAAAGAGAATTTAATAAGATGGACTATGGTAAAATTGATATACAAAACAATCAGTAACTCCTATGTAAAAAAATTACTTGTCTAAAAACACAATAGTGACCCCCCATTTTTTTAATATTTTTACATTTTTTTAAAAATGTAAAATACCTAGGAATAAATACCTAGGAATTAATGTAGAAAGCAATATACAACAATATACCAAATTAAGAAGTCTACATAATTTAACTGAGTAATGAAAACTTGGAGTAAATGGAAAGATATTTGTTATTTATAGTTTTTGAGACAACTATATAAATAGCCAATTCTAATTCATAAATGAATGTAATAATTTAAGGTAACTCCAGTTAATTTCCCAATGGGTTTTTTTAAATTGGAATTTAACAAAACAGATCTAAAGCATATCTGAAGGGAAAAATGTCAGGAAAGTTTTGGAAGAGAAGAATATAGAGAAGGACTTGTCACATAAGGTACCTAACATGTATTGTTATAGATAGGATGGTGTCAATATAATGAGTCCAGAGATGAATACAATAATAATAATACAATAAGGAGGTGTACATGAGCCTTAGGACATTATAAAATCTGTTTTTCATATCTGTGAAGGTGAAGACAATAGGAAGGGGGAAGAGAAAAGGAGCAGTTGCCCTTAAAATTTTGGGTGGATCAAAGTAGAGATATAGAAACTAAAACTGTGCAAGAACTAGAAAAAATAATGAGATAATAATAATGATGATAATGATAATAATAACATCAATTTGGGTATAGAAAAGCCTTTTCTAAGCATGTCAAAGAAAAAATATATATCAAGAAATAAAAATCAACTTAGTCTACTTTGAAGTTTATGATCTTAGTGAGGGAAAAATGCATTACTACCAAAGTTAGAAGTTGAACAGATTGAGGGAAATGTGGTTTACAAGATAGATAAAGTGGCATCACAAGAAAAAAGGAAATTGACTTGAGGCAAAGGACGTGCTCAAATTACACGCTCAAGGAACAGCAGTTAATATAAAGAGATGTTTGACCTTATTGATATGTTTAGAAATTCAATTTAAGAATAGTAAAATCTCGGGGTGCATGGGTGGCTCAGTAGGTTAAGCAGCTGGCTCTTGATTTTGTCTCAGGTCATGATCCCAGGGTCCTGAGATGGAGCCCTGTCTTGGCCTCCTCGCTCAGTGGGGTGTCTGCTGGAAACTCTTTCCCTCTGCCCCTCCCCTTGCTCAAGTTTTTTTTTTTTCTCTCTCTCTCTCAAATAAATAAATCAATCTTTTAAAAAAAATAGTAAAATCTCATGTTTTGATATTAGGTTGATAAATAGTTGGAGAACAAAAAATCCAGTGTTGAGAACATGTAAAGAAACAACTATGCTCATTCACTTTTGGTAGGAATATATGTTAGCAGAATTCCTTGGAGGCAATTTGGAAACTTCTACCCAATTATAACATATTTTTGATCTAGTAAGCCCATTTCTAAGAATGTGTCCTTAGAATCAAAGCACAAGTCCACAAGAAAACACATGGACCAGGCAATAAAATTGAAGTATTGTTCAAAATAATAAAGAACTCACAACCCAGATTATTTAAATAAATTATGATTAATACATCCATTCAACAAAACACTATACAGATTCTAAAAGGATTATATGTCTTTATATGAAATAATAAACTCAAAATATATTTTATGTAACAACACGAAAAAATGGAACGCATAATTTAATCTCATTTATTACATGCAAAGTTAGTCTTTGCATAGAAAATATTTATGCATATTGAATATTCCCCAACCTTTAACTGCCTTCACGGGGAGAGCAGAACTTTGGGGAACCCTCACATTCTCACTTTATTATTTCTTTCTTTATTGGTTGGATAATTTTCAATGAGAATGTTTTCTTTTTGTAATCAATAAAAATTTTTGAAGAAGAAATAAGGTCAAAGTTGGAATTATTAGGAAAACGTTTTTTTAAGGTGAGATTTTTAAAGGCACACATTAATTTCAAGACACATATGAAAATGCATTCAAATAAAATCAATTACTATTCTACATTTAGCAACTACAAGGCACTGAACTCATCATTAAAGAGATTAGAGAGCACCTGTCTTCAAGACACTGAAATTCATAAAAAAGAAATAAATGAAGAAAGCATCACAAAATTAGCATAATATTCAGAGGAAAAATCCACCTGAGAGTAATAAATAGATTCTAATCCCTCTGTCACTGTTTGTGCTGCCTTAGGCTATATGTGAGTTTCCATTGTAGTTCCTATAAATTAACAATTCATAACAGAATCACATGGTTCATTGCTTATCATATGATTTTAATTCAAAAAATAAATTCTCATCCAAAATATAAATATTATCAAAAGAAGTAATCTGTCATTAACTGACAAGTGATAGAACAAATCAAAGGAAAAAGAAATTTTAGAATGTGTTCATTAAAAAGGTGAATCAAGACCTGAAATGAAAATTAAGTACAGAATAGGTCAACAAGGGAAGAAATGATGATCCTTGGGATAGTAAAAAATTACAACAGGATGTACATAATAAATTAGAAGATATTCTTCATGGAATAAACATATTTGTCAGAAGCAAAGCACTGAAGTGGTTGAGAAATTTGGATTTACTTCTTAGAGAATTAGGAACTACTGAACATTTTCTTTTTGTGCAATAAACACTAAGGTTAGAGTGGCATTTATTCAAATTTGAATCATAATTTCTAAGTGTCCACTACATGTCGGTCTTGTTGTACATCACCCCCAGAAACTGTGGTAAACCCAAGAGGTACAATAGGCCCACCACTAGTGACATGTGGGAAAAACCCAAGAGGTGCTGTTAGGGCTGAATTAGCATGGATACCACTAGACTTTACAGACACTACTCATTGTCGATATTACATCTACTGTTTGAAAACATACTTTAATCTTTAGAGTCTCTGTCCCAAAAACGCTGTATTGTCCACTTTGAAAAGGCTCTTCCCAAGGCTCCCTTTATGTCCTGATTTCTCAGGCTGTAGATGAAGGGGTTCAGCATGGGGGTGACAACAGTGTACATCACAGCCATGACAGTCTCCTTAACAGTAGAATTATTAGCTGATGGGCACAAATACAGGCCAATGATTGTCCCATAGAAGAGAGACACCACAGAGAGGTGGGAGCCACAGGTGGAGAAGGTCTTGCGGATGCCCCTGGCGGAAGGTACCTTGAGGATGGAGGACACAATCCGTGCATAGGATGAAGAGATCAAGAGAAATGGAACAATAATGATGAGCCCTCCCAAAATAAAGATTACCATTTCATTTATCTGAATGTCAGAGCAGGCCAACTTTAGCAGAGCTGACATGTCACAGAAAAAGTGAGGGATCACATTATCAGCACAGAAAGACAGCCGAGCCATGAGCAGGGTGTGCAATAATGAGATAAAAGTAGTCAGCAGCCAGGAAAGCACCACCAGGGAGAGACAGAGCTTGGGGCTCATGATGGTGGTGTAGTGCAGGGGGAAGCAGATGGCCACATAGCGGTCATAGGCCATGGCCACCAGGAGGAAGCTCTCCAGGTCTGCAAAAAGCAGGAAGAAGTACATCTGAGTCAGGCAGCCAGCATAGGGGATGGATGGGACTTGGCTCTGCATGTTCTGCAGCAATTTGGGCATTGTGACAGATGAGAAGCAGAGGTCAGAGAAGGATAAATTGCTGAGAAGCAAATACATGGGCGTGTGGAGGTGGGAGTCCAGGCGAATGAGGATGATGATGAGCAGGTTCCCCAGGACGGTGGTAACATACATGACCAGGAACAGGGCATAGAACAGGTCTCGCTGATTTGGATCAATGGGCAGGCCCAGGAGAATGAATTCTGAGACAACAGTTTGGTTTCCCATTTTCACATTGCTTTTGTTTTACCTTTTTAAAATTAAGAATAATTTGTATGAGAGTGTGAATATGTGTGTGTATGTATGCGTGCGTGTGTGTGTGTGTATTCTCCCAAGCTGCCTCTCAACCAGCTTTATCTGGAGCAAGGAGTGTGCAGAACCAAGTGGGGCTCTACCACCTTATAACCATCAGCACCTGCATCCTTCTCACCAAACTGCACCTAGCACTCCTACTCCAAAGAAAAGCCCATCTATTTGTTTGCCCACCCAGTTTACACACCCCCTCAACCACCCACCTCAGTGGTGTGGCAAAGGAGGTGATGAGTCAAAACTGATCTGAGCCCATGTTCTGCACCTGTCACAGCCTGGGAACCATTGAGAACCATGGGGGGTTCCTCCAACTGCAGAATGGCACGAAGGTCTCAGTTGCTGCAGATTAGAAGGCACTAGATGTTCTCTCATCGTCAGTTGCACTAGAACCCAGGCCCCAGCACTTCAGGTCCAGTTCCAAACACTTGAACTACCAGAAAAATGGTTCCTCCACTTTAATTTCTTTGTTACCTGGATTAATACTCTCCTAACCCACATGAAAATCTTGTCTGTTTTCTCTTTCAAAACTTAAAAAGAAAAAAAAAAAGACTTGATTGACCCAAGGGACACCAGTCAGAGAAGCAAAAGTTAGAAGGGAGAAGGAATGAGATGGACAGCAGGGTAAGCAGCTGAATTTGGGAGGACCCCAGTGTGCATTTAAGTTCTGGGCCCTGGAGCCAGTCAATCTGGG
Organism: Mustela putorius furo; assembly: GCF_011764305.1. Classification (NCBI taxonomy): domain Eukaryota; kingdom Metazoa; phylum Chordata; class Mammalia; order Carnivora; family Mustelidae; genus Mustela; species Mustela putorius. The sequence continues at coordinate 4,058,181 of NW_025421501.1, read as the reverse complement.
ATCCCCTTACTACACCAATACCTGTACCATGACCTGGCCAAGAAACTTTTTTAAAAATTTAATTTATTTAAAAAACAATTTTTTTTCTCACCATATCACATACCCTCCCCAATGTCCCTCACCCAGCTATCCCCCCGCCCACCCACTTCCCTCCAGCAACCCTCAGTTTATTTCCCGAGATTAAGAGCCTCTTATGGTTTGTCTCCCTCTCTGGTTTTGTTTCATTTTTCCCTCCCTTCCCCTATGATCCTCTGTCTTTTTTCTCAAATTCCTCGTATCAGTGAGATCATATGATAAATTGTCTTTTTCTGATTAACTTATTTCGCTCAGCATAATACCCTCTAGTTCCATCCACATTGTTGCAAATGGCAAGATGTCAGTTTGGGTGTTTTGTTGTTGTTGTTGTTCTGGCCAAGAAACTTAATCTCCCCGTTAGTCAGAGTTCCCCAATAGGCTCAAAAGGAACACAACTGTACCTAATTTATTCTGGCAAAGAAAGTTAAGGCCAAGTGTGGCACTGGTAAGATTTACTACTGCCATCATTAAGTTCTGTGATGAGGATGCTGTATTTTCCCAAGTGCCTCTACCCTCATCTCTATCCCCCACACTATCCATGAGCAGAACATCTCTGTGCAAGTAAAGTAAGTGGAAAGGGATATTATGGGGTGGAAGAAACTACTGGCCCAGAAAGGACAAACATTTGGAACCCAAAGAGTGAGGATTTCCTCTGAAGTTATGACTTAAATCTATCCCTAGCTAAAGATACTAATACTAGGATAACTCAATGGAGGGTGAGGAAAACTGGCTTCATGGAAGGGGGCTCCCAAAATGGTCTTTTACACTCTGTTTACCTCACCCCCAAGCAAAACATTTAGGAGCCCACAGGAATCAGACTCCATCATTTACCTTGGCAAATTGTTGAACTCCTCCAACCTTACGCTCCATCATTAATGAATCTTACCTACCTTGCAGAATTGCAGGTTTGGAATGATTGGCACTTGCAAAGTATAAAGTACTCCACAAACATACAATTTATTTTTTCCCACTAATAGCTCTGATGATTCCCAGTTATGCTCAGAGATAGGAATCGCTGTTGAGAGAGGAAAACAATGAGGCTGATGACTTCTAAATCATCCTGCCAGAATTGCACTGTATAATTATGGAATCTTAATTTAATCTGTTAAAGGGGATTTTTTTGGAGTAACTACCTCCTCTGAACCCCCTCTCAGCTTACCCAGCTTGCCTTAGTGTGGCAGAGCCTGCCTCCTGTTTGTTACTTCCCCTTCAGCTAGAGGCCCTGCCATTGTCTTCCAACTCCTGTCTTCTATAATGCTCTGACCCCTGGGATCCCTGGGTCCCAAAGAAACTCATTATTAACAAGCCCAGTCCTCCCATCCACCCTTACTCCTGCACATTTCTGAGTAAGTCATACCCTGAGACAAAATTCTGGGTTTACTCTAAGACTGATCTCAAGAACGCTTTCCCCAGCCATTACAGCCCACATTAGTATCTCCCTTCTTTACCTTCTGCCAATATCTGTCCACTACAGTAGTCATCAGAGTCAAATACTGTAGCACTTGATCACCACTGTTATGTGTTGTCCAATGATTTCTTCCACATATACCAACTTTTTCTTCTCAGGTGGGCTTTAAGCCCCATGATAGCAAGCATTGCGTCAATTGATTCACCAAGGAAATCCTTAATCCATTAGTTCATTAATGCATTTCTTCTAGAAATATTTACTGGGTACCTACCATGTGCAAGGCGCTGAGCTCACAACTGTGGGAAAAACCAAGATAGACATGGTTCCTGCCCTCAAAGACCAGCTAGATAGTTGGCAGACGTAGTAACTAAACAAGCTACTGCCAAGCATCAAAAATATTATCATAGGGAAAATACTAGATGTGTTAGGAGTGCATATTAAGGACGCCCCTGAGTGGCTCAGTGGGTTGAAGCTTCTGTTTTCAGCTCAGGTCACGATCTCAGGATCCTGGGATTGAGCCCTGCATCGGGCTCTCTGCTTCATGGGGAGCCTGTCTCCCCCTTTCTCTTTGCCTACTTGTGATCTTTCTCTGTTAAATAAATAAATAAAATCTTTAAAAAAAAAAAAAGAGTGCATATTAAGGACACCTAACCTTATCCATTAGGTCAGAAAAGACTTTTTTTTTTTAATGAAGTTTAAGCAGAACCTGAGGAGTTCTCCAGAAAAGAAAATGAAAGTATCTAGAGAGGAAATAGCGTATAGAAAGACTCAGAGGTGAGAGAGCCTGGAGCTTTTTAAAGGCAAAGGAAGTTCAGTGTGGCTGAGGTATAGCGCATGTGCTAGAAAGTAGGCAGAAGACAGGGGTCATTGGAAGGAGGGAAGGTGAGTGATAACAGTTTGGTGATTCCTCAAAATGTTAAACTGCCATATGATCCAGCAGTTCCCCTCCTTGGTATTGTAAGGGCCTATTTAGCCAGAGTGGCCCCACCTCAGTTGAACAGCCATTTTGTTGTTTATGCAGTAAAACTTAAATTGACCCTGCCCCGTCCTCCCCCCAGGGGAAATTACTTAAAAGCAAGTCCGGGAAACCAGTCCCAGGTAACAAAGCCCAAATACAAGTGTGGGTCAGGTCAGGTGGAGATTACAGCCTGTTTGCAGGGATGAGTCGGGTCTGCTGGAGACATCCAATCAGTAAAGGGCACATACTGTCTCCCTAGCTACCAAGGAGTGTGGGCCCTGCTTTTGGGCACCAGTTCTCACCAAGGTGATAGGCTAGTTCAAACGTCTACTATGGGGTGAATTATAGTTCAATTGGCTACCTGTGTGTGACCTAGCATGACTGTGCACCTTTCTCTGTGTATTGCAATCTCATTAGCTACCTGTGTGTGGCCAGGCTCAACCACATGGCCTTTGCTCTATAAAAGCTAGTCTGTGAGGCTGAGAGGGGTCGTGCCGGACAGTTTGATTCTCGATGCTTGGTGCGAAATAAAGCTTTGCTTGACCTTCGCTTTGTATCAGGCTCGCTCCTTTAATCATGGACCCATTACTGTTGGGACCCAACACTGGGGACCCAACAGTATATACCTAAAAAGCTGAAGTACTAACAAATACTTGTACATGAGTGTTCATAGCAGCATCAGTCACAACAGCCCTAATGTGGAAACCACCATCAACTGATGACTGGATAAAGAATGTGGTATATCCAGACAGTGGAATATTTTTCAGCAATGAAAAAAAGTACTCTTACATACCATAATATGGATAAACCTTGAAAACATTATGCCAATTAAAAGAAGCCAATCCCAAGAGCAACATATTATATGATATGATTTATATGAAATATTAAGAACAGGCAAATCCACCAAGTAAGGTGGTGATTGCTAGGGAAAAATGGGTAGTGATTGTTAATGAGATTTTTGGGGGGGGGAGGTTATGAAATTGTTCTAAAACTGATTATGGTGGGACGCCTGGGTGGCTCAGTTGGTTAAGCAGCTGCCTTCGGCTCAGGTCATGATCCCAGCGTCCTGGGATCGAGTCCCACATCGGGCTCCTTGCTCAGCAGGGAGCCTGCTTCTCCCTCTGCCTCTGCCTGCCATTCTGTGTGCCTGTGCTCACTCTCTCCCCACCCTCTCTCTGATAAATAAATAAAATCTTTAAAAAAAAATAAATAAAACTGATTATGGTGATGGTTACACAATTATGAGTACATAAAAATTAATTTTATACTTTAAATGGATAAATGGTATAGTATGTGAATTATATGTTAACAAACATCTAATAAAAAACAAATATTTTTTAAAAAGATTTTGTTTATTTATTTGACAGAGACACAGTGAGAGAGGGAACACAAACAGGGGGAGTGGGAGAGGGAGAAGCAGGCTTCCTGCTGAGCAGGGAGCCTGATGCAGAGCTCAATCCCAGGAGCCTGGGATCAGGACCTGAGCCAAGGCAGATGCTTAACGACTGAGCCACCCATGTGCCCTCCCCACCAAAACCAAGTTTTTATCATTGGAGAGATTTGTATATAGATTGTACTAAATATATGTATATTAATGTTTAATAAATCAGGTGTGATAATGGTATTGTAATTATGTATGAAAATGTTCTTTTTTCTAGGAGACCCTAAATGCTGAATTTGGTGGCTGTCTTGATGACTGAAAGTTATCTTAAATAGATCAGCCATTTTACTTATTTTTTTAAGTTTTTAATTTCTTTTAACATACAGTGTTACATTAATTTCAGGTTGTACAATATAGTGATTCAACATGGATCAGCCATTTTAAAAAGAAGAAGAAGAAAGAAAAGGAGAGAAAGAAAGAGGAAGAGGGGGGCTGGGGGTAACGATTAGAAGGGAGAGAGAGAGTTTGATATGTGCTATAAAAATGAATGAATGAGATATGAACAGATATGAGTAACTGATGGAGTATAAACAAAACAAACTAATTTGAAATTAAGCTTGTAGCTTTTGTTTTGAATGTCATAGGTGTAATGACACAGGATTTGATCTCTTAAAATCTCTATTCCACATTTCACTATTAAAATAGAAATTCAATCATTTGTATATTTGTCAATTATGTGGTCATTCAATTATCAATAGTTAGTTTTTCAATTTTCTTTTTCCTGGTTATCACTGAAGTCAAACATCTTTTCATACTGTTTATTCTTCATGAATTTTCTTTTTTTCATTAACATATAATGTTTTGTTTGTTTCAGGGGTACAGGTCTGTGATTCATCAGTCTTACACAATTCACAGGGTGCACCACAGTCTTACACAATTCACAGTCTTACACAACTCACCCTCTCCAACGTACATCACCCAGCCACTCATCCCTCCCATGCCCCTCCACTCCATAAACCCCCAGTTTGTTTCCTGAGATATTCATGAATTTTCTGTTAATATTTTTTATGTATTAAGTTTTTATTCTAATTTCAGTATAGTTAACATAGACTGTTATATTAACTTCGGGTGTACAATATAATGATTTAACAATTCAATACATCACCCAGGGCTCATTACAACCTTTTAATCTCCATCAACTATTTCACCCATCCTCCTGCTCACTTCCCCTCTGGTAACCATCAGTTCTCTGTAGTTAAAAGGCTGAAAAATATTCCACTGTGTATATATATTTACCATATTTTTTTATCCATTCATCTACTGATGGACAATTGAGCTGCTTCCATCATTTGGTTATTGTAAATATGCTGCTATAAACATAGGGATGTGTATCTCTTAGTCCCTTTGAATTAGTGCTTTTGTATTTTGGGAGGTAAATAGCCGTGCAAGCATTGGATCATAGGACAGTTCCCCTTTTAACTTTTTGAGAAAAACTCCATACTGTTTTCCACCAAGAGTGCAAGAGGCTTCCTTTTTCTCCACATCCTTGTCAACTCTTGTTGTTTCTTGCGTTGCTGATTTTTAGCCCTTCTGACAGGTGTGAGGTGATAGTTCACTGTATTTTTTATTTGGATTTCCCTAATAGTGAGTGACATTAAGCATCTTTTCACATGTCTGTTAGCCATCTGTATGTCTTCTTTTTGCCTTTTTTTTTTTTAAGATTTTATTTATTTATTTGACAGAGAGATCACACAAGTAGGCAGAGAGAGGCAGAGAGAGGAAGGGAAGCAGGCTCCCTGCCGAGCAGAGAGCCTGATGTGGGGCTCGATCCCAGGACCCTGGGATCATGACCTGAGCTGAAGGCAGAGGCTTTAACCCACTGAGCCACCCAGGCGCCCCTGAATCTGGATTTCTAACAAGCTGCTAGCTTGTTAACAATCTAGGTTGGGAAGCTCTAAATGAGAGCTTTTTATGTCACATGAAGTTCTTTTTTTTCATTTAAAGATTTGATTTAATTTGTCAGAGAGAGTGGGAGAGAGAGAAAGAGACCACAAACAAGGGGAGTGTCAGGCAGAGGGAGAAGCAGGTTCCCAGCTGAGCAAGAAGCCCGATGCAGGACTGGATCCCAGGGTCCTGGGATCATGAGCTGAGCCAAAGGCAGACACTTAATCACTGGAGCCACTCAGGCATCCCATAAGTTCTTGATGAACTGCAAAAACTAGAGCTTCAGTGTTGCAGCACTGAATTTCAATTTTCAGTTGAAAATGGATATTCTTTCTGCTCCCATTTTATAAAGTTTATTGAAAACATTAAATAATTTCTTTAAAACAGAAGAGTTTAATAACCCATCATTCTCAATCACGGTATAAGGTCTTTTGATTTTTTCCCAACTATTCTGGGGACTCAAGTTTCTGTCTTGTAGAAAGAAATTTTAGGGTGAGGACCAGAAGGCCTTTTCATTTTCTACTGATGTCAACAATTCCCTTTTTCTGTACCCACAGCAAAATAAAAATTGAACTATTTGCTCTTGTAGGTTTGGGTTTACAGGGAAGGTAATTACATTTATAGAAAATTCATCAGGATACCTTCTTCTAATTCTCTCTTCCAACACTAGCTGTGCAGTTTGGGCTAAGCCAGTGAACAGTAGCTAACACAAAGCCAAAATCAGTGATTTCTTGGCAGCAAATAATCTCCTTCATGAATCATCATAGGAAAGACATCAGGGGAGTCTGACAGAGGAAGAAGGAAGAAAAGTAGAAGCAGCTCTAACAGGTTTTCTCTTGCTGTGGTGGTTTATTTCAATTGTCAGTGGGTCACAAAAGAAATTTTTAATCAGAGTCCCGTTTTCTTTCATTGATGTGGCTCCTACCACGACTGATACTTGATTTGAGCCATCTTCAGCAGCCCACAGCATTATTCCAACACCCACAACCAAACTATAGCAAAGATACACTCACGTATGGGATGGAATTATGGTGATGGATATTTTTATTAAGCAGCATTTATTCCATCTGGCCTGAAACAAACAAACAAACAAACAAAACAAAAAACAAGTGTGAATCGACTACAGGGAGAGAAAGGCTGGTCTCTACCGGAGCGAGGAGGGCCAGCCCTTGATTGTCAAAAATCCTCCTAGGTCCAGGGTATGGAACCTTGCCAGCAGCCTACAAGCCAGGGCACTCAATGCCTCATCTTTCATGGACATCATTCACTATTGAGAATCCATCCACATCTGGACTTCTGACTCCTACTTAGTGGAAAATGTTACTGGAAAAGCACAAAGCAATTCTCTTCAGAATCCCAGCAAGCTCTTCAGGGAACAGAAGAGACAGAACAGGAAAGCCACTAAGTGGGCTGCTGCTGGTTAAGTGGAGGGTGACTGTCATGCCCACATTCCCATGTGTTTTAAAAATATCCACACATGAGAGGCACCTGGGTGGCTCAGTTCAGTTAAACAACTGACTCGATTTTGGCTCAGGTCATGCGTGATCTCAGAGATCGAGCCCCACGTTGTCAAGCTCTGTGCTCACTGAGGAGTCTGCTGGAGATTCCCTCTCCCTCTGTCCCTCCCCCTCTTCCTCTCTCTCTCCTTCTCTCTCTCTCTCTCTCTCTCAAATAAATAAATAAATAAATCTTTTAAAAATATATAACCACACATGAGAACTTTGAGACTTTACATTGAGAGAGCAAGATGCTGTTTGCCACAGATCCTGCTACTTACAATCAGTGGTCCAGCTTTTAAAATTCTACTTCACGATAGCATGCCACACAAATTTCTTTGTGATCTCTTAACTGTATCAGAAACATGGTTCCAATATTTTAGATGCCAGAGACCCCTCAAGACTATGATGGTCATCTGTGAACCACTTTCCCAAGACACAAAAACAACCTTCTGCATACAACTTCCAGGATTCCTAAGATGCCCTAAAGATTTTCTTCTTCTATATGGCTACCAAGAAACAAACTGACATTCTAATAAAATATAGATATTCTCTGAGCCTTTCAAAAAAAAAATGTGCTGGTATGTACTAAACATTGTAAACTCTGGGTCAGAAGCCCAGCAACTTCTGTCCCATTCAGAAAACTATCTGCTGTCAGCGCCGCCACTAAAGCCACCAGCTTCCTGTGTTGGGGTCAATGGAACAGACTTCAGTTATGGAAGATTATTCATTTGGTGCCACCTACAGTACCGGTTTGATTGTTCGGGATTTCCACACTCGGGAACTGCTCTGGATGACTACCTGTGGCGTCACTGCCGTTCTGAATCATGCAAACGAGGATGTCTTATCCTCTGACTCGAAAGGCTTTATTTCACTGAAAATTATTTTAAGGACTGCAAGCAGAAAGCTGGTCTTTGCTTAGATCTGACTTCCCAGATAACATCACTTTTCCTTTCCTCACAGGGATCCAGGCTGCTGCAGAGGGAAACTGGGAAGCGGAAGGTGTGTGTGGGGGGGGTAATGGATGGGATCCTGTGGATCTCAGCTTGAAAAAAGTGCCCCTCTTCAGGCAGCGAGGTGCTCCTCTCAGAGAACCTGAGCTCCACCACCCTTGTCAAATCTCACGCAGCGGCTAATAGTACATTTCCACGTAGTACTTTTCTCCTTATTTTCCCCAAGGAAACGCCGAGTCAGGATATGCACGCACAGCATGAAGGACTGAAATATCCTTGTTTAAGTAGCGCAGCAGCTATTAAGTGAAGTTACTTGGTTGCGTCCATTGTGGGCACAAGATTCTATTCTGCACTGGTCAGGCAGCATCCTCCAAATGCGGAAACCCTATGAAGTCATGGAAACAGACATTAAAGTAGGATTTGAGTCCCCCCAAAAAAATAAAATAAAATAATAAAAATAAAAGTAGGATTTGAGTCCGAATGGCTTAGTCATGTGACTTAGTAGCTGTGTGAACATTAGCAATACAACTGAACCTCTTTGAGCCTCAATTTATTCAGCTATAAAATGGTGTGAAAATGGTACCTATCTTAGGATTGTTGTGAGGATTAAATCAATAAATACAGTACATGTAAAGTTCCTAGATCAGTGTGCAGCATACTTTAAATACTGTGTGAAGGTTAGCTATGATTATTATTATGTAAGTTATCACTGAAACATTTCGGTAACTCAAGAGTTAAAGCCAGAAGAAACACATTGTTTTTAGTTTACAGGACAAAAGGCAATACAGCATAGACTCCGGAGTCTGGTAGCTCATCACAGTGGAAAATGCTGCAGCAGGTCAAAGCCTGCTGAGTTCAAAAATCATGCCTTAGCTGAGCTACTTCGTAACTGTGTCTGCAGTTAGCAGGGGATAATAATAGATCCTACCTTCTGGAATCTTACTGGCATTTAAGTCACACCACACAGATAAAGCACTTAGCCCACAAGGAGTAGTGTGCAATTAATGTTAGCCATCATTATAACTAAAAATTAATGTATACAATACATGTATACAAACTATACAATATAGGCAGTAGACATCCATTCATTTGAAAACCATGGTTGTTGCACATACTATGTGCCATAAGAAAAGAGTTCCCTTATTCAGTCCTCATTAACAACCTCAGGAGGCAGATGCCTCACACTACTTTAAATATGAAGAAGTAGGACACATCTTTACCAAATTGTAGAACCCAGGACTCCATCCCAAGCTCCCAAGACAATGCTCTTCCAGTGCTGCCCAGTGGAACTTTCCACAGTAATTTCACCGTCAGTCTGTGTCATCCAATATGGTGGCTTCTGGGCACATGTAGCGACTGAGGCTAGATGTGGTGAATGTGCCTAAAGGAGAGAATTTTTTATTTGATCTAATTTCAATTAATTTAAATTCATTTTAAATAGCCAGATGTGGCCGGCGACTATTGGACAGCACAGCCTAGGCTACCATATCGAATTTCTTTAACCAAAGGGCTAGCCCCACTATGGAAACTAGTAAATACTCTGATCTAAATTGTTATTGGCCAACTTTTGTCTACATTGCTTGCAGCTCCTTCACTTAGGATTTTATTACTGTTTTCTTTTTTTTTTAATGGCCTTTTCTGATACAGAAATCAGAGACTTTGCCTCCCAAGTATTCCACTAGTAGCGGCTCATTGTTTGACTTTTTATCACGCGCTCTGAGAAGGAGTTCTTGTTGTACTTGTTCAATACCAGATACTATTCTTTAGCCATTGGCCCCATGTGGACCGTTTTCTGCCCCTGCCCATCCCATATTTTTCTAGGTAGGGCAGGAGTTCTGTTTTGCTATCTTTTGCAGAACTACCAACTTTCCAATTACCATCTGAACCGAATACGGGCAGAGAGAGACATTGTGACACTTTTTATGTAACACCACGAAGCTTGTCCTCCCAACTATGCTTTTGCTTTTACTTGTACTTCATAAAATTAATTTCCCAGAGCAGGCCTGTCTGACTGCAAATAGTCATCCTTTCCTCCACCTATGCCCCTCTCCCCATGGCTATAATTTGGTAAGTATGAGACAAGTTTAGAGATACGCAGGAAAAAAAAAGAAAAGAAAAGAAAAGAAAAAGAAAAGAAATCCAAAAAAGGATCACACTTGTCTCCTAAGTTAAATCTATTTTGCAATGGAGAAAATAATTTCATTTGAATGATAATCCGTGAATCTAGCTGCCCAGTTTCATTCTGGCTGCATCACATTATTCATTGTCTGTGCTCTGTGTAAACCAGCACTGTCCCATTTGTAAGCAGGACAGAGAGTAGGGTCTCTGCTACTTTCACCCAAATCCTTAGATAGCATCACTCATAATCAGTGTTTTCGAAACCTCATTTACAAAATCACTATGTGACAGAAGCCCCACAAACTTGAAATCCTAAACAAATTTTCAAAATAGGGCATAGTGATTTATCCAGTGATCTTTAAAAGGGAATTTCGTGGCATCTGTGGGCCAGGCAGCCTATGCAGTCCAAGGAGGGGCTCATGTGCACACCCCCTGCCAAGTCATTTCCTCTCTTTGTTTTTAGACTAGGATTTCCAAGCAGAAGATTCATATCTGCTTTCTGTATGTACACTGACTCAGCTTTGCCACAGTTTTGTAAGCAAGATGGGTACATGTGTTGTGTGTTTATCTTGCCGATTTTTTTTTTATCATGTTAGGGTGGTGATCTTGAAAAATTTTGATTTCTCTTGTTTTCATTGGATTCTCTCTTCTCTCCCACCTTCATTCCTATTAATGTACTCATAGGTTATCATTTGTGTGATTGTAGGAACACTGTAAGTCAAAGGGATTAACAGATAATTTTGATATGCAAATAGTTATAATAGAGGGCACTTGTCTTAGCTCTTACCAGAAAGGAAAAAAAAAATTTTTTTAATTTAAAAAAATGAAGTTCAGTGTGTTGCTCTCAGGAGACCTGAGAATCATACCATTATAGACATAATCCTTTTAATCTGGCTGCCACAGATCTGTTCTTGTGCCATATAAATTCTCCTCTGTCTGAGGATAGCAAAGATTCCCAGTCAAAACTTGGCATTCACAGGTCACAAATGTCAAAAGCTGACAAGTCTCCTTGCTGGATGGGCTTTTATGGGTGTGTAAGAGTAAACTTTAAAACTAATTTAAGGGTTTGTCCAAAAAAGCAAAGGAGATAAAATCAGTTGTAAGCTGAGAATTATTAAAAAAGAAAGACACCAGTTTAGCCCTAAGTCTTTCATTTTGAAGTATTTTAATGTGAGTATGATAATTTCCAACTGCTGTGAAGGGAAAAAATCTCTGTGTTCTTGCTTCCAATTTGGTTTACATCAATAAAGTTCATATCAACTAGAAAGCAATTCTTCAGGTAGCAGAGAATAGAAATCAGAGAAATGGAGATGAATGGATTAAAATGGATGTTTATTATTGATCTCCAGAAGATTAAAAAAGGAAAGTACCACAAATCGTAAGGGCTATCTTCTGCTACGTCTAACTCATTTCTACATTCCTGAAAACTGAGACATGCATTTATTCCATAATCAGACAACCTGCTAGGTAGCAGAAATACAAGAAGAATAAGATACAAACTTTGCCCCTAAGAAGCTCATAGCCTAGCCTAGGGGACTTTCTTAAGAGAAAGTCTTAAGTGCAGGGATATGATAGGAAGCCACAAAGAGAAGCCTCAAAGCAATCAGGCTTCCTGGAAAAGGTGGAATCTGATCTATGATTTCCTTTCTTTTTTTTTAAAGATTTTATTTATTTATTTGACAGAGAGAGATCACAAGTAGGCAGAGAGGCAGGCAGAGAGAGAGAGGAGGAAGCAGGGTACCTGCTGAGCAGAGAGCCCAATGCGGGACTCGGTTCCAGGACCCTGAGACCATGACCTGAGCCAAAGGCAGCGGCTTAACCCACTGAGCCACCCAGGCGCCCTGATCTATGATTTCAAGGATAAGTAGGAGGAAGGTATGTAAAATGGAGGTGGAAAAGAACAAAAGGCCAAGAAGGAGGAGCATGGTGAATAAGAAGAATTAAAGTATTTCACATTATTAGTCACATTGAAGTGAAGTGCAAATTCATGAGAGCTAACCCGAGAGAGGTCAGAAGGAACTACATCTTAAGAGCCTTATTTACAGCAGGTGATAGAAAGTGTTTTACTGTTTTTGTTTGGTTGGTTGGTTGGATCACTTTTGTATTTTTAGGGTTTTTTTTTTCAAAGTTTTATTTATTTGAAAGAGTGAGCAAGAGAGAGACAGAGAGCATGACCAGAGGAGGGGAGAGAAGCAGATTCTCTGCTAAGCAGGGAGCTTGATTTAGGGCTCCATCCCAGGACCCTGGGATCCTGACCTGAGTGGAAGGCCGATGCTTAACTCACTGAGCCACCAGATGCCTAGCATTTTACTGTTTCAAACAAGAAAAAGAAAAGAAAGAAAAAAGATCTTATTTTTAAAAATTGTTTTTTCAGGCTCTTCTTCTGCATCTGTTAAGATGATCACGTGGTTTTGTCCTTCAGTCTGTTAATGTGGTGTGTCACATTTATTGATTTCATAATAAATCCCACTTTGTCATGGTGTATATAATCTTTTTAATTGAATAGCTGAATTCAGTTTGCTGTATTTTATTGAAGATTTTTATACATATGTTCTTCAGGACATTGGCCTGTAATTTTCTTTTCTTGTAATGTCTTTCTGGCTTTGAAACAAAGGTAATGGTCATCTAGTCCTGAGCTTTCCTTTGTTGTGAGGGATTTGATAACTGATTCAACTTCATTACTCTTATAGATCTATAAATATTTTCTTTTTTCTTTTTATAATTTTAATGGTGTATCAGGTAGCTTGTACTATATAACAAATTACCCCAGGACTTAGAGATTTAAAAGAATGACTGTTTAGCTCATAATCATGAAGGAAGTTCTTCTGGTCAGTGTTAGGGTCCGTGATGGAAGAAACAAGACTGATACAAAGCGAAGGTCAAACAAAACCTTATTTCGCGCCAAGCATCAAGAATCAAACTGACCGGTCAGGGCTATCTCTTACGAAAAGGCGAGGATGATGATCCCAACAAGGTCACTCCCAAGAAGGCCACTCCGGAGGAGGCTGCTCTAGATGAGGCTGCTCCGTAGATGAGGCCACTCCATGATCAGAGCCGCTCCCAAGAAGAGGCCACTCCCAAGATGAGGCCGCTGCTCCATGAGGTTGCTCCCCAGACAAGGCCGCTCCCAAGAAGGGGCCATTCTGGACAAGACCGCTCCCGGACGAGGCCGCTCCCGACGACAAAGAGGCAACGATGACAGCGACGATGACAAGGAGGACAACCCGGATGACACAGACTCTGCTCCCCACGATGCCACTCTGACAAGGCTGCCACCCAGAGGAAGCCACCGCGCTGCGGACAAGGCCGCTCATGGCTCGGGGTGGCAAGGCATTTTGCGGCGAGGCTGCTGGCGGCTAGGGGCCATTGGCATCTCTGGGCCACTGGCCTCCCGGGACCACTGGCATCCAGGGGCTGCAGGCATCAGGACCGCTGACCGCTGGGCCGCTGGACTGCTGGTGTCTCGGCACTGCTGACGTCTAGGGGCTGCAGGCGTGGGGACCGCTGACCACCGGACTGCTGGACCACTGGTATCTCGGGACCGCTGACCGCTGGGCCGCTGGACCACTGGAGTCTCAGGGCTGCAGGCATCAAGGAATCGCTGACAGCTGGACCACTGGGGTCTCAGGGCCGCAGGCATCGAGGGACCACTGACAGCTGGACCGCTGGTGTCTGGGCAGCTCGGGGCTGCTGGAAGCTGCACGTGGCTGAAGGCTGCAGGTGGCTCAGGGCTGCCGGAGGCGGGACCTCAGGCGGCTTGAAGCTGCAGGCCGCTGGAGGCTGCAGGCGGCGGCTGGGGGCCGCGGAGGCAGGACCTCCGGAGGCGGGGCCTCAGGCGGCTGGAAGCTGCAGGCCGCTGGAGGCTGCAGGCGGAGGCTCGGGGCCGCCGGAGGTGGGACCGCCGGGGCGGGGGGGGGGGGGGGGGGGGGGGCTGGAGGCTGCAGATAGCAGCTCGGGCCGCTGGAGGCAGGACCGCCGGAGGCGGGGCCGCAGGCGGCTGGAAGCTGCAGGGGGCTGGAGGCTGCAGGCAGCTGGAGGCTGCAGGCGCAGGGACCGCCGGCGGTGGGACCGCTCGCAGCGGTTATAGCTCTTACAAGAGCTGTTATAGCTCCTCCACTCCGCCAACTCTTCGCTCTCATCGACTCTTCTTTTGCTCCCGGCGCAGCTCTCCTCCTGCTCCCGGTGCAGCTCTCCTCCTCCCCTGCTAGCCTCGCAGCAACCCCTATGTGGTTGGTTGAGTCCCACCCCTATACAGGTGGCCAATCGGATCTCAATCCACCCTAGTGGATATACACATGCTGCACCGATTGGACATCTCCACCTGGCCTGCCCCACCCCTACATCGGGGTCCACAAGCAAGTTCCTCTGGGAGGGGCAGGCCTTTACAGTCAAGCCAAGTCAGCTGATTCTACTTGGTTCTCTTATGTCTCTGGGGTCAGCTGGTAGGTTGGCTGGCAGCAGGATTACCTGGAATGACCTCAATCATAGGATGGTTGCAGCCTGCCACAGTGCTAGTAGCAACAATATTTCCTTGCTTTTCTCTTCTCCCCTCGAAGTCATATAACTTAATTGAATTAAAAAGAAAGGTTCATAAACAGAACATAATTTCCACCAAAATTAAACCCGTTTAGAAGGCATACAGGAGGACAGAGAGGGGGCTCTTTTCTGACCTGATTCAGCAACAAGTACATGGTTTACCAAAGAACAAAAACATATCACCTTAGTGGGAAAAAATAATATATTTATTCAACAATATTTATTGAGCAGCTGTTATGTGACACTGTTTAAGGCACTGAAGAACAGTGACTAATCTGACAAAGTCCTTCCTTCAAGTAGACTAGTCTAGTTGGAGAGGCAGAAATAAACAAATATATAAACAAGAGAATTTCCGAGAGACATGAGTAATCTAAGCTGCTATAAACATGATGCTGGGATATGGGAGATACATCGCAGGGGGAGCGTTTCGTTTGAAGTGGATGGTTAAGACAACCTCTCTGAGGAGATGGCATTCCATCTGGGATCTAACAATGTGAAGGATCTTGCCACACTAAGCATTAGGAAGTACTGTTCTAGGCCTAGGAAATAGTAAATACAAAGCTTTGGATGCAGTATGATTTTGAGGAAAGTGAAGAAAAAAAATCAAAGCAGAGGAAACAGCTTGAGGAAGAGCAAAATGACAATAATAATAATAGAAATAATAAATTTTTAAATATGAAAGTACCTAGGATGTTTGGAAACAAGGAATTCTGACATAACTGAACTGTAATATAGATGGGAATGAGACTAAAAAAGCAAGGCTGGGAGGTTGGGAAGAACATTTGAAAATCTAGACTTTATTCTTCAGATAATGGGAAATAAAAGGATGGTATAGGAATGGATGAACATAAAGAACGGACTGATGCATGAAGAGACTAGAGAGAGGAGTCCATATAAAAGATTCTGATTGCGGGGCACCTGGGCGGGTGGGTTAAGCCTCTGTCTTCGACTCAGGTCATGATCTCAGGGTCCTGGGATCGAGTCCCGCATCGGGCTCTCTGCTCGGCGGGGAGCCTGCTTCCTCCTTTCTCTCTCTGCCTGTTTGTGATTTTTCTCTGTCAAATAAATAAATAAAATCCTTTAAAAAAGAGGAACTGATAGCCCTGGTCCAGTTAATACAGAGAGGCAGAATAAGTATAGCAGCCTTGGTCATGGGAAGGAAAGGAAATTAACGGACATTTCAGGGGTGGAACCATAATATGCATAAAGAGTAATCAGATATAAGGGTTCAGAGAGGGGAGGAATTGGAAAACTATGATTCCAAATTGGGCAGGATGTACAAAAGTGGAAAGGGAACCAACAGCCAACATATGGAAGAGGAATTTTATGAGGTGCATTCATTCAGTTTAGTTCGTATCTAGAGGGGCATATATCTGTGGAGTAGCCAAGGAGAGCTGTTTGTCTGCTAATGGGCACAGGAGGTCTTGCTTTGAGAAGAAGGGGGTAAAGATGAAAGGGGCAAAGAAGACAGCAAAAGGTGCTAAACAGAGGTGCAGAGTGATAAAAGGGCAATCCCAGGAGAGTATTAAAGTGATTCGATGGGAGAAGGAAGTCCAGAAAGTCAAAAATACTGTCAAGAGGAGACTTGACCCTAGTGGGACTTGTATGGTTAAGTTTCTGTGGATTGAGTAAATTCTATTCTGGAGGATAGGGCTGCATCACTTCTGGAAATAAATATAATTGTGCCAGTCAAAGTGCATAGTTTTCTGCTACAATTTAAGCTTTGCCAGCTGTCAAATGCCAGTAATTTTCAACCCAATAAAAACCCATTTCACAGTTAGAGGTATCTCTTTCCCTCTTCCCTGCCCCCTGTTTTCATGCAAATCATGAATAAAGAATGTAGCAATTTAATAAATCACTGTAGTTTTGAACTTAGCTATAATAGGAATCTTAGCTATAATAGAGGGGGGCTTCAAAGCAAAACTATAGAAAGTATTTTGCTCATGGTGAATGAGTTAAGACTTTTAGGGAGATAAATGAAATAGTAGTTTATAAAAATAGGGTACTTTGAACAAAATGGACAGTGACATGCATGTCCTCTGCATATAATTGATATAAAGTATTATCATAATTGATATAAAGTATTATTATTGATATAAAGTATAATTGATATAAAGTATTCTCCTCCTCCTCCTTCTTATCACTTAGATGGATTATCACCTATGAATTTTTTTTAAAGATTTTATTTATTTATTTGACAGACAGAGACTACAAGTAGGCAGAGAGGCAGGCAGAGAGAGAGGAGGAAGCAGGCTCTCCAAGAAGCAGAGAGCCCGATGTGGGGCTCGATCCGAGGACCCTGAGATCATGACCTGAGCCGAAGGCAGAAGCTTTAACCCACTGAGCCACCCAGGCACCCCTCACCTATGAAATTTTAATTGCAAGTTGCAGTCCAACCCCAATCAAAATTAATACCTATCAAAACAATAGATTTCATCTCTGTCTGCACTGAATAATTACTAAATTGATATAATATCTCATGTAGAGCATTAGCACGAAGGTCAGGCCATGCTCTTTCAAACACATCATTTTCCTTGTACTATTTCTCAATGTCAATCACTTCAAAAGATCTCTGCTAATGTCCTTACAGAGAAATACAGAATTAAGTCTGCCATGGTATTCATGTGCCGTTATTTTGTAAAAAAGAAAAATCCAATATAAATTCACAGACACTTAACTTCCAAGCCACCAGGCACCTTAAGGCAGCCATTTTTAATTATGTATTTAAGAAAATGGTTGTGTCTGTAACCGATAGATTTTCTTCTCAATTGGAGGTGGAAACGAACAAAAAAAGACACCATTTTTCTTGGTGACTATTCCAGTCTCTACCTCATCCAAAGCATGTTGAAACAACAACTTTATCAGAAACCCATGTTCACAATTGTTAAATGAAATATTATTTATGGGACCTCAGATGTGAAAATATCTACAAGACAGAAAAGAGTTAATAACTGGCTTTCAAGAAATGCCACCTAACGGGCTTAAAAATGGGTTATTTCAACCTGGTTTTCATTTTTGTTGTTGTTTTGTTTGTTTAGTATAAAATCTATTCCTTTAACCTTATAGATCCTTCTTGAGTTCATGGTTCATTTCTGGTTTAATCTGGAGAATTTGGGGTCCTTTTAAATAATGTGATCTTGGGGTCCTTTAAAATAATATAATCACAACAAAAAGTGAAGTACCATCTTGTGCATTGGTCACTGGCAACTTTAGAGGATACTGATATACTTTTTAATATCATACATAAAGGAGAAGGACTAAAATTCTGGGATTACTAGGTAATGGGATTGTGAACAGAATTGTTCATTGAGTGACTGCTATCTATACTAACATTTAGTCACTTTTTGGAAAATGTACTAGAGGCTATGATAAATGTGTTACATTTATTATTAGTGCCTTGGCTTTTTACAAGATCCTAAAATGAGTTTCCTCATTTTAGAAGTGGTGAGAACACAGCTCATAAGTTGAGGAGCTAAAGGGCCCTAAAAGACAGTCTAGTAATTAATTATATATAAATTAGAGAGTATAGTATCCACACAGCCAGAAATGGTCATATCAAGTAAAATTTTTCTCTCAGTCTACTGTGTTTCCCTACAAATGGGTTTCTTACCATGTCAATGTCAGACTCTTGACCGTGTAAACTTTTCCCCCCCAGTTTTATCATTTTGATAATTCTTCTGGAAAAATGCAAACCGCATAAAGGATGTGCAACTTTGTTAAGACACTAGTTAAGGTAGAATTGGAATACGTGAATCCTGATTCTCAGGGGATTCTCTCGTCATTTGACCACATACATTCATGATCTATTTTAGAAACTTGGCCACTTCAAACTAAAACATTCCAGTTTGCTAATCACCCTCCAGGAATGACTGCCCAAGAGGTGGGAGAACATATGTTGGTAACTGATTCAACTTTATCTTGCTCCAACCACATTTTACTATAAGCAAAATAATTTATGTGTAACGATTACAATGATTCCAACCATTATTTTCAGAATAGCTTTTCTTCCACTAAATGTCAGGAATTTAATCACATACTTTATCAACATTACATGTCACTGGCACAGAGCTAATCTCACTTTGTAAACTTGCTCATCATACAGTTTGCAGGTTTGAGGTACTCTGAGTATTTGTATTTTCTTTGTTGTTTGTTGTATTTCCTTATGGCTGATGTACCAGGCAGTATAGAAATTACTGGGTTTTATGAATATTTAACAAAGAATAGCTCTTTTTGGATGATGTCATCTCTTTTCAATACAATAAGGGATTACATTTGTAGAAAGATTTTTGTTTGGAAATTTGTAGAAGTTTTAAATAGATGTTTTATACTGATTATAAGCATCTTCATATTTGAAGGGAACTTAAGAGAGTCCTATTCCCTTTTGGATACAAGACGTGATATTTTCCCCTCATTTTTTAATAGAATTGCCAAGTGTAGAAAAGTCAAATGAATGGTCTAAATTCATACAAGAAGTGTTAGTCACAGAAGGGAGATAAGCATGCAGTTTTTCTCTTTTCTTGTATATATATATTTTTTAATATTTTATTTATTTATTTGACAGACAGAGATCACAAGTAGGCAGAGAGGCAGGCAGAGAGATAGGAGGAAGCAGGCTCCCTGCAGAGCAGAGAGCCTGACGTGGGGCTCGATCCCAGGACCCTGGGATCATGACCTGAGCCGAAGGCAGAGGCTTTAAACCCACTGAGCCACCCAAGCACCCTAATACTATACAACTTTTATAGTCTTTTTTTTTCCAAGAAAATATTCACTTTTTTGAAAGAACTCATAGGTTTTTTGTTTTGTTTTGTTTTTTGGTTCAGTTGTTAAATTTCCAAAGCAACATATATAATTAAAAATAGATGTTCATGGACTAAAATATCTGGAGAGTTAAGACAATATTTAAACTAATATTGTCTGCATATCCCTGTGTTTTAAATATCACTGATAACCAAATAAGGTTATATTTACATTTACAATATAAGCATGCTACAAAAAGAAAGTTATTGAAAACTCAGAATATTACATCAAGTTTACTCACAGTTCTAGGTTTTTTTTTTTATAAATATATTCTTTAGGTTATTCCTTTGCTTTCTAATTCTGTGAAATAGAAATATAACAGAATATAACAGAAATATTCTGTGTCTCCATTTCAGGCACAGAACTAAAAACCTCTAATTTCCTATGAGGATAGCAATAAAAGTTTCTTTTATTATGTTAATGAGGTGGCTTTGGATCTCCCCTAGGGACTAGGGCTGGTTGGCAGTGGGGTCAACTTGTGATTAGAGCCATAGACCCTTGAGCCCACCAGCCAGACCTCTGGGGAGAGAAGACAACTGGACATGAAGATCAATGGCCAATAGTAAATAATGTAATCAATCATGCCTGTGAAATGAAACCTTCATAAAACAACATTTCTCATAACATCGTGCATTTGTAGAACACGCTTTGATTTTATTTTTTTAAAATTTTTTTTAAGATTTTATTTATTTATTTGACAGAGAGAAATCACAAGTAGACGGAGAGGCAGGCAGAGAGAGAGAGAGAGAGGGAAGCAGGCTCCCTGCTGAGCAGAGAGCCCGAACACACTTTTGATTTTAGACATTCTGTTTTACCCAAACTAGCAAAAAGGGTGAGGTTTTTGTTTTGGTTTTGGACATTCTCATATTTGGAATCATAAGGGTTCTGTGCCCAACTCCACCACGGGTATGGGAGGGGGCGTTCCACTCACCAACAATTCTCTGACACCAGCTAGGTGTGCGACAATGTAACTCAAATCTGACACTACCTATGTGGACATAGATACCTGGAGAGAGCAGGGGCTTAGTCCCACAAAATTGTCCCGCAACCACTGCCCCACTGCACACATACTGCACACTTCAGACAAGAGTCACAAATCCCGGTTGTCACCTGTGCCTCTGACCAACCTATTTTAGGAATGACAGCCATTACTGTTACCGCGGCCACTGTGGGACTGGCCTTGCATCAGACTGCACAAACCACTAATTTGTGCAAAAATGGCACGGGAATGCTATCAAGGCTTGGAATCAACAAACAGTCCTAGATCAAAGATTTCATGAAAGAGTCTTTGATTTAAAAGAAGCTGTAATATATATAGGAGAGAAGATCTTCCAAATATAAGGCTTCACCTTCCGTGTGATTAGAATGTTTCTTCCTTCTGTGTCACTCCTACACCTATAATAAATCAGAAATACCGTGGAACAAGATTTTACCATATTACTAGTCATGATGATGGTAATTTAACTGTGGATATTAAACAGCTTCAAGATACTATTCAGGGCACTCTTTGTGCTCCTTACAATCAGTTCCAAGAGTGAGTTTCGCACAAAGGATTAATGATATTCTGTCTGATGTAAAACCCTTTGCTTGAATCAAAACACTGGTGCTGGCATTATAGGTGGAATGATGACACTTTTTATTGCTATAGTCTTTTTACACTTAGTCCTCAGATGCTCACGAAAATCTTTCTGACGACCAATGGTTCAAGAACTTGCAAAATGGATTTTGCTGCTTCTGCATTAACCATCTCTCAGAATGAAAGGCTGCTTAAAATATCACTAATGAGAAATGGTAGTGGTCAGGCAAGCATGCTTGATGATGACCTTGAGAAAACCCGAACTAGCAGCAGGCCTCCGGTGGACAGGAGGATACAGGTCCTTGAAGCCCAGCAGCTCAGTCTGGAACATCGCCTGTTTCCCTTTTCCATTGTCTCCCCTGCCTCACGAAAGCCTGCTGTTAGAATAATCCCTTTATGTGCACTTGCTCAGCCAAAAATCCAAGCCGCTGGGCCAGGCACAGCCTACTCTGTTTACCTACAAGACTATGGTCGACGTAGGCCTCCCATTCCTTCTGGTTGACCTACAAGACTCATGACTAATGGATAACCTCCTCCTTTGTTGGTTGTGATCTTATTCTAATAAATACGGGACTGAGGAGTTTTGGGGGGTGACAGTCCTTTCAGCATGGTCCCTGTTCCCTCCCTCTCCCAGGTGACTTGTTTGTTCCTCATTCTTCTCCCCAGTGCCCTCAGGAAGGGGCCCCCAAATGCCTGGCAGAGGGAAGAGATGCACGGAGGGAGGCCTGGTGCTTGTGGGAAGTGGGATGTCACTCAGCGCTCAGGGAGCTATCACACCCTCAAGGCAAAGCTGTCCTCCCGTGCCCTGAGCCACAACCTTTGATGCCAGACCTATACTCCAGGCCAAGAGTGTCTTTACATCACCCTAGGGCTGTGAAGCAAAAAGATTCCGTGGGGTCCCCAGTGGGAGAGCAGCAGCGCTTCCAATAGACAAGGGTGAGTCTCCCCACTTTGCCCTCCCCAGGCCAGTGTTCTCCCAGGCCCATGCCCGAAACGGAAAACCTACTCTCACTCTTCAAGGGTCCGTCCTTCTTGCCCTACCCGCTCTGCTGGGCCACGGGAACCTGGAAACGATGGCGTCGGGCTTCCCATGCCAGCACCCATTCGGCCCCCAACTTTTGCCCACTTGACCCACAGAAGAGACTCAGGAGAGTTATGCAGAGAAACTAGAACAGGCTTTAATTAACGAAATTAACACTACCTAAAGGTTCTGCGAAGAACATGGGGAGAGGGGAGGGGAAGCCTGTGGGCAGCGGCAGGAGTCCCAGGAGCTGTGGGACTGGAGGCCAAAGAGACACGGATCTCCATGTACTGTCCCAAGGCCCATGCCCCCTGCGATCACAGACGAGGCTTCAAGCCCCCACCTTCCTTCAAACTGCTGGTTCAGGGATTGGGAAGTTTTCCCAACGTTGGCTGGCAGGCTGGGAGCCCGGTTTTGCTCCAGGACCGGGCTTGATTTGTGTCTCCCATTCCACACTAGTCTTGCACCGGTGTCATCTAGAAGGAAGTGCAACACCGGCTACTTTTCCAGAAAGCTATTGGCTCAGCCGAGCCTCTGCCTCTTGGAAGCGGGCTGTGATTTGGAGGAAAAGGGCTTGTTGCCCGGTGCAGATCTTTTGCGTCCTCTCCGGTGCTGGGCAGGGAATGAGGGGTTCTTTGTGGCAAGGCTGCTTGTTGGGGCCCTGCTCGTTCCTGCTATAATGCTCAGAGCCCCAAATCTGGAGCACAGATCTGCAACTACATCTCCTCTCCCCAAACCTGGGGGTGCTGTGGTAAGCCCCATGCTGATGGGGGCCAGCATTGTGTTGCCAGCTTGGGGGCCGGGCTGCTGGCTGTTGGGCCCAGCATGGGACACGGCGCCCGGCACCTGGGGGGCAGTTGCCAAGCCAGAGGCAGAGGCAGTGGGCTGTGATGTGGACGAAAATGCTTTGTTGCAGGGTGCAGCTCTTTTGCACCTAATGAATCGCTGGGCAGGGAATGAGGGGGTCTTGGTGGCAAGGCTGGTCTGGGCTGTGCTGACCAGAGAGGTGGGGCCACTAGGAGGAGAGGCCAGGACGCCCCCATCCCCGCAGGCAGCCTTGCTGGCAGAGCTAATGCCATCTGACCTGGACCTCTTCCTGCTCTGGTGCCTGGTGATGTGACTGAAGCTAGGGGCACTCGGGGCTCCCGACACAGGCTGGTTCTTCGTGCCGGCTCCAGCGGTCCCGGACAGGGTGCTCTGGCGTGGGTGGCCCCCTGTGTTTGGGCCCAGGCTTGCCCTGGAGCCCTGTGGGCCGCTTGGGGACCTGCTCGTTCCTGCTGTAATGCTCAGAGCCCCAAACCTGGAGCACAGATCTGGGACATCATCACCTCTCCCAAAACCTGGGGGTGCTGCAAAAACTCCCATGCTGATGAGGACCAGCATTGTGCTGCCCCCTGGGGGGTGGGGCTGCTGGCTAATGCGCCCAGCATGGGGCACAGCACCAGGCACCTGGGGGGCTGCTGTCAAGCCAGGGGCAGCGGCTGTGCCAGGGGCGAGTACAGCAGGGGACGTAGCCGAACCTGGCTGGGCACTGGCACGGGTGCCCCGGGAGGCAGATGCGGGTAAGGGCACCACATAAACTGCCTGAGTGCCACTGCCCAAGGACAGCTGGACTACCGTTGTGCTCAGGGCCTGGAGTGGGACTGGAGCCTGAGCTGCCGGCTGTCCATGGGGGGGAGAGCTGTGAAGGGGGCTGGCTCCGGGCCACTGCCCACCAACAGCCCCGAATGGGGCCTGGGCAGTGGATCCCGGGTTGCCACTCCCCCCAGGCAGCGCAGGCAGCCCTGTGGGGACTGTGACTGAGACCATGTTGTCCCCGGGCTGCATCAAGAGGGCCTGGGTAGATGCTACGTTGCTCCCACTGCAGCCAGGGTGAGACCCCAAGAGGAGAGGCTGGGAAGAACCTGAGGAAGAACCGGAGGTGACCTGGGAGTCAGAGGCCGGCAGGGGAGCAGCCACTGCAGCAGGCAGGGCCAAGGCACTGGGTGGGCTAGTTGGGCCACAGCTGCAGGTGGCCTCTGTGTCCCCTCGAAGAGCATCTTGAATGCGGTGGAGAGCAGCTGTCTTTTCCCGGTCAAGGTCCTCAGCAGTCACTCGAAACCCCGGGGCTGAGGGGGTGACGGCAGCCTCAGAGGCTCCCCTCGCCTGTGTGGCAGCAGACACAAACCTTGCGTTTTCCGGACCTGGAACAGTCAGCTGGGGATGAGCAGTTCCTCTGCGTTGTTTTCTGCCTGGTGGTGGTGGTATCGGCATCCTTTTCCGGCTGGTTCTTCTGGCGAAGTGCAGGCACTCCGGCAGGACACAAGGGGCTCTTTTGGCTGACTTTTTTGGGGGACCTCGGGGGCCACGCGGCCTGACTTGTGGCCAGACCCCTCCTCCTCTGCACCGGGTAGCAGCCCATGGTGGAACTGTAGGAACTGGTAATGGCATTTCGAGTGGGGCAGGAGCTCCTATGGGAGCTGGGGGACTTCTTACTGTATGGGTCTTCTGAGCTCTCTTCCTGGGGGACGGCTCCCAGCAGAGGCCCAGGCCTGGGCACAAAGGAAGAGAGGCCTCCGTGGACCCCCAGGGGACTAAATGCCCTCTGTGGGGTCCCAGTGCCTTGAGGGTCCTTTCTGTGAGGACCCTGGGCCTGGGCCAACCCTTTGCCGCTCCGACTGGGGCCTCTGCCCACCCGCTCCGCTGTGGAGACATCATGGACATTCCTGGGTGCCGAGGGCTGCAGCCCGGTGACGAACCGCTTCTGCAGCACACAGGGGGTGACCGTGTCGACGATGGGCTCGCAGTTGCGGCGGCAGGACACCTGCGATCCAGGAGCTGACAGCATCGCCTTCAGCCGGCAGCCCCACCTGCAGAAGGTGGTGAGGAGTCCCAGAAAAAGAAGGCGCAGGGTCTCCAGGATCCCGGAGAAAGCTGCTAGGAGTGGGCATGGTTGCCAACTCGTGGAGGACCGCCTGCGAATGGACCCCGGGGCGTGGACCGCCGGTCGAGCCCTGGGCGCCAAGAGTTGTCTGCGGCCACAGGGAGCCAGGTGGGGGCCCCGCAGAGCCCGGGGATGGGGGGAGGGGCACGGCCTGCTCAAGGAGGTGCCCATAGAGCAGTAAGGTAAGGCTAGACGCTGAGGATAGCGACCTAGGCTCGCAGTGTTCTCCTTCAGCTGCCAAGTCGCAGCCGAAGGCCTAGAGCACAATGCGGGACCTGTTGCCAGGACACAGCTCTAGAACCTGGAGCCTGAGGAGTGAGCGCGCGTGCAGGAACCCCTGTGCACTCACACAGCTTCTGTTGGGTCATCACCCGGGTCATGAGTCAGGCCTGCAGAGGTGCTGTGGAGGGGTCCACTCCCTCGTTCCCCACACTTGGGGGGTTCACAGATCTCTTGGGCTTGAAGGCTGAACTGAGGAAGAGGAATGGGGGCACAGTGGGTGCCAGCCATCTCCCCTGGCTACTTCTGGGTGGGAACAAGGGAGACTTTACTTTTCATTGTACATCCTCTAGACCATATTTTGTTTTTAAGATTTAATTTTAAAATTAAATTTTAATTTTAAATTAAAATTTAAATGTGGGTCTCCATTGTCCCATCAAGGCATTTCTCAATGCCTGATCGCAAGAGGCCCCATGGAGCCCAGCAGCACAATAAGAAATGTTGTATCACGTTGTATCAGACCTCAAAGCTAACTATGCAGTCATTCCTTCCATCATTTCCCAAAAGTTCCATTCATTTTGTGCAAACTTGGAATTCTCCTGAAGATAGGCAAGCATTTTCCTAAGGCAGTAGATGTATGTCTCTTGCATTTCATTTCAGAAATTCCCCAGTGTCCCTGCCTTCCATCTGGGGCTTCAGCGTTGCCATGAGCCCACTCACCCAAGGCAGGGGGTGTCCTTTCACGGACTCCTCAGCTGAGGCCGGTCACAGCAGGACGGAGCCCGCCCCGCTGCTGAGGTCCACCTGTGGCAGCTGTGTGCTTGGCCTGAGGCCCCTCTGCGGGCCACATACTGTCCATGCCTAGAGCGGTCCTGTGGGAGGACTGGAAACTTGTTCACCATCTGTGGATACTTGGTAAGGTCCTTGCAAAGTGATAGCTCAGCTCCCTTGTGAGAGCAGGGGAATCTACAGTTCCCGGTATTGAAATCTAGGTTTTTCCTTACAAATATTTCAGTACTTCTGAAATCTCACAGAAGTGGAAAAGGCAGGATCTAAAGTTTAAACATACACAGCATGCCTCCTATGATACAGACCAACAGAGATTACTGCTCATGTCCGCTGAAAGTTGTGCAAGTAGTTAAAAGCTAGCAAAGGCAGACACAAAGCAATTTTATATCAGTACTAGAGGACATGTGAATCATTTGATATATTAGACAGCACAGTGCAGAGGAATGAGGAAATGAGCTATTGCTACATTTCACTAACATGACCTTGAGTGAACAAGCCGGAAATAAAAAAGGACCTAACGGGTTTTTGCATCACTGCTGTAGCTTTGATTCCTCCTGTTTGTTTCCTAACTTTGCATTCACCTACATTCTGGCACAATAGCAAATAACATTGGTGGAAACAGACGTTATTGCCCCTTAGCTAATTTTAAAGGAAACACTTCTTTGTGATTTCTCCGTTTAAAGAGACACGGGCTCCTGGATGGCTCAGTCTTTTAAACAGCTGACTTGGACTCAGGTCATGATCTCAGTGTCCTGGGCTCGAGCCCCGGTCATCAGGCTCCATGCCTGGCATGGAGTATGCCTCTCTGTCTCCCTGTACGCCTCCCCCCTTCTCATGCGTGCACCTCAATCTTTCTCTCTCAAATAAATAAAATCTTAAAAAAAAAAAAAAAAAGAAAAGAGAAACACGAATGACCTTTGTCCTATGGTTCAGTCTATTCCTTCCTATTCAGGAATCTTAAAATGTTTAAGA
Organism: Mustela putorius furo; assembly: GCF_011764305.1. Lineage (NCBI taxonomy): Eukaryota > Metazoa > Chordata > Mammalia > Carnivora > Mustelidae > Mustela > Mustela putorius. Next base: position 4,031,015 of record NW_025421501.1, on the reverse strand, counting down.
TGTGTTCATAACTACCTCACATTACATTTGAGAGAACAGCTCTATTTTTGCACATTAAATGCTAATTAATAAATGTCCAGTTGTTGCCTGCAGTTGGGTGAAGAAGCCATGTTCCTGGTGACAATTGTCAATTGTGATAACTAGTGGAGACACACTTTGATCACTTCCCTTTCAAATATCATTCTGTCTGAACACTACATGTATTTTTGTGAATGCAGAATTTAGTAAATAATGCAATATACATGGAGAAAATAAGCTTAAAATTGGTAATTTCAGTAAGATATTCATTCTGTATTCTTATTTATAGGATTCAATTAATTATATGATTCAATCTTATTTATATGATTCAATTCACTGGATCTTTAGTAAAATTAATTGTGAGTGGGGTTTTGGTTATTTTTTCCACCCTGGTTTGAATAATTAGCCATGTCCTCTGATATCTCATTGCTGAGAAGTATCATGGTAAAAACTAAAGGCTTGGTGTGTTCCTTAAAGATGTGTGGACCTGCTGCAGGTCCTGGAATCATGTTAATCCAGAAAATGCACAAGAACCAAAGAGGCAGGAAAGCCTGCAGCTGCTTCCCAGTCCCAGATCAAGGAACACAGTCTAGTGCCTAGTGTTTTGCTGCCCTCTTCTGGTTCGTGTTGGAAGCCCTTGTTTAGACACATTCCAAGAACGCAGCTTTAGGATTCAAAAAATAGAGCTTCCCTATGACCCTGCAATTGCACGACTGGGTATTTACCCCAAAGATACAGATGTAGTGAAAAGAAGGGCCGTCTGTACCCCAATGTTCATAGCAGCAACGGCCACAGTCGCCAAACTGTGGAAAGAACCAAGATGCCCTTCAACCGACAAATGGATAAGGAAGATGTGGTCCATATACACTATGGAGTATTATGCCTCCATCAGAAAGGATGAATACCCAACGTTAGTAGCAACATGGACGGGACTCAAGAGATTATGCTGAGTGAAATAAGTCAAGCAGAGAGTGTCAATTATCATATGGTTTCATTTATTTGTGGAGCATAAGAGATAACACGGAGGAAGGACATGGGGAGATGGAGAGGAGAAGGGAGTTGATGGAAATTGGAGAGGGAGATGAACCATGAGAGACTATGGACTCTGAAAAACAATCTGAGGGTTTTAAAAGGGAGGTTGGGCAGAACCTATAAAGAACTTAGCAAACTCAACATCCAAAGAACAAATAATCCAATCAAGAAATGGGCAGAGGACATGAACAGACATTTCTGCAAAGAAGACATCCAGATGGCCAACAGACACATGAAAAAGTGCTCCATATCACTCGGCATCAGGGAAATACAAATCAAAACCACAATGAGATATCACCTCACACCAGTCAGAATGGCTAAAATCAACAAGTCAGGAAATGACAGATGCTGGCGAGGATGCGGAGAAAGGGGAACCCTCCTACACTGTTGGTGGGAATGCAAGCTGGTGCAGCCACTCTGGAAAACAGCATGGAGGTTCCTCAAAATGTTGAAAATAGAACTGCCCTATGACCCAGCAATTGCACTATTGGGTATTTACCCTAAAGATACAAATGTAGTGATCCAAAGGGACACATGCACCCGAATGTTTATAGCAGCAATGTCCACAATAGCCAAACTATGGAAAGAACCTAGATGTCCATCAACAGATGAATGGATCAAGAAGATGTGGTATATATACACAATGGAATACTATGCAGCCATCAAAAGAAATGAAATCTTGCCATTTGCAACAACATGGATGGAACTAGAGCGTATCATGCTTAGCGAAATAAGTCAAGCAGAGAAAGACAACTATCATATGATCTCCCTGATATGAGGAAGTGGTGATGCAACATGGAGGCTTAAGTGGGTAGAAGAATAAATGAAACAAGATGGGATTGGGAGGGAGACAAACCATAAGTGACTCTTAATCTCACAAAACAAACTGAGGGTTGCCGGGGGGAGGGGGTTTGGGAGAAGGGGGTGGGATTATGGACATTGGGGAGGGTATGTGATTTGGTGTGTGCTGTGAAGTGTGTAAACCTGGTGATTCACAGACCTGTACCCCTGGGGATAAAAATATATGTTTATAAAAAATTAAAAAAAAAAAAAAAAAAAAGGGAGGTTGGGGGAGCCTGGTGGTGGCTATTATGGAGGGCACATATTGCATGGAGCACTGGGTATGGTGCATAAGCAATGAAATCTGTTACACCTAAAAGAAATTAAATTAAAAAAAAAAAAAAAAACCCACCGTACTCAGGGAAAAACGTCCTCCCCCAAGCAACATCCGCGAAGAGAGAAGCCTGGATGACAGAGGAATCGGCCCACTTCCTGATGGGGGAGCGCCCAGGCTAAGGAGCCGGCCTCTCCCATGTCAGCGCCTTGAGTCGGAAATGGGCAAGCGTCAGTTTCCCCACAGTGTGTGTGAACGCTGCAAGCAAAGGCCTTCTGCCTCACCGTGAGAAAGAAGTCTGTGTGGAAGGCGGCCACCGTCCCCATACAACATGGCTCCAAGGAGAAGGATGCCTTCTCAAACCTCAGCCTAGCCTAAGCAGTGGGCCAAGGCCTTAACTCCAGGAAGCAAGCCCGATGCTGAGCCGCCTTTCCCGACCATTGCTCTTTCCTGGGGAGAGAAAGACTCGCCCCGAGTGTTGCTGCTGAAGTCTAAGGAAGGGCCCGGGTCGTGGTGTCTCAGGAACTCCAGGAAGGCGGCCCCCAAACTTGGCCTCAGAGCACCAGGCACGTGGCAGAGGCACTGGCACCTGCTGTCCCCCTGACCGCCAACCTAACAAGCGGTGCACAGCCTCTGGACCTACGGCAGAACACAGACTCCCGCTCAGAGTGCACAAGACTACTTCTGAGAGCCACCCCACTCTCGCAGCGTTACCTTAGAAGAGAGCCCCCGGACCCTGCTGGGCCACCTTTCGGAGAGAGGCGTGTTGCGTACCTGTCTGGTGGCAAGGATGCGGTACCAAGGCCCTCCTTCAGGCAAACATCCTCCAGGCTCTGTGAGCACAGAGGCCTATTCGAGACGGTGATGGAAGCGCCTGGCAAGTGCAAACAGCTGACCTCATGGCCACGCATCTGTGGCGCCACTCATTCCTGGTCCGGGGAAGGGAGAAACATATTGGACCCTGGAAGCATAGAGGAAGGCGCAATGGTGGGGAGGCCCCGTCTGCTCCCATTTCCCCTACAGCCACAAGCCTTCTCTCCGATGCAGGCCCTGGTTCCCATACATGGAGGGCCCAAGGCTTCACCCCGCAGAACCTGTCAGTGTATCCAACACCCCTCATCTGACAGCGTGTTTCAGGGAGACAGACTTGTCACACGGGTGCCTGGAAGCTGATCGGGTGCGTGGCGACTTAAACTCTAAGAAACGCCGTCTTGGCAAAAAAACATCTTCCCCAGAACAACTTCCATGAAGAGCCAAGCCGGGATGTGGTACAGAAACACCCCGCATACTGATGGGGGAGAGCGGGGCCGAGCAGCCAGCTCTCTCCAGTCACCATTTTGTGTCGTGAGGGGGAAGCAAGTTTCCAAGAGTGTGTGTGAATGCCTGAGGTAAAACCTTCTGCCTCCCTGTTAGAAAGAAGTCTGTTTGAAAGGTGACCACCCTCCCCTCACAGGGCGTGTCAAGGAGACTGGCGCCTTCTCAAAGGTCTGCCTAGAGGCCTAAGGAGAGTGCCATGCTCTCATCTCCCACAAACTAGCTTGAAGGTCAATGGCCTTTTGTGCACATGGCTCTTTTTACTGAGGAAAGAATCGCACCCATATGTGGTGGGGCAAGTCTAAGGAAAGTGCCTTGACCTTAGGTCGGTGGATCTCTGAGGAAGCTCTTCCTTAACTATGGCCTCAGAGCAGGTGGCCATGCTGCCTGGGGACCGGCTCCTGCTGTCTCCCAAACTCGATCTGAACCATGGGCCAAGGACTGCAAGACTGACTGTGGAAGCCAGACCCCAGCTCTGAGTGTGCAAAGGATGTGACTCACCTGACTGATGCCAGACGTATTAGTGAGGAGCATGTGATGAAACCAGGCCACAGGCAACCCCCTCCACAGTGTTGCCAGAATACAGGACTCCAGCGGATCTCCCAAATCAACACCACCCTCTGAGTGTCCCCTGAGGCCAAACCTGTAGCCCGAAGCTCACCCAGTAGCTAGCAGTCCACTCAGCCCTCGGGAGAGGATGCTGCACTGCCATCCATTTGACCCCTAACACCTTCAGAACTGACAACTGAACCCTAGGCCTAGACTTCTGCCTCCCTCACCTGGCCCTATCCCTGCTGGTGAGTCTGAAGTGGGTAGTGGAGCCGTGGGCAAGAGCGAGGATGGTCTGAGCCAAGGCACACAGCAGGTCCCGTGATGTTGCTGGAGACCATGATGCTAGTGGAAACCCGAAGCTTCAGGACCCCTAAGAGCATCTGCCTAAGTCCAAGCCAGAAGGCAGACACTCACTTTACTGCTGGTCTGCCACCAACCCTCAAAACTTTCTCAGCCCCACCACTAGCCAGGTACCTTCCTGCCTCGGGGGTTGCCTCTCACCCTACCCTCAGCTTGGCTCTGGCCCCTGAGGGCCTGAATGGCCAGGCAGAGAATCAAAGGGTTTTGGGACCCAGGACCAGTTCAGGGCAAAACCCCCAGGAATACAAAACCAAGGAAGCCATGGGCAACAGACCCAGCGGAGCTGAGAGCATGGTTCTGGTGAAATCCTGAACCGCTATCCTGCAAGGGCCCTAGACCCTGAGACACCACCCTAGCCCTGAGCTTCACCCTAAGGCTTACCCTCGACTCTGGCTGCAGGGCAGGGCTCTACACTCCCACTGGCTCAAACATCTCCCAGACTGTAACCCCACCCCTAGCCCTGGCTGTGGGTCTGATGGTGCCTAGTTCTGAGGACCCCGTGGAAAGGGCTCCCCTAATTCAGGCCACACTCACTGTCCTGGAGCCCAGAAGGAAACCAGGCCACTTGACAATGCCCAGGGTTTGTGGGCCCACAGGGCTCCAGCCACAAACCTGAACCCTGGCCACACTAGGTGCCACCCGCCTCCCACCCCCTACCCTACACCCCCACATTCCCGAGGCCACAGCTGAAGCCCGAGTCTCACCTTAATGTTTACCCTCTGCCCAGCCCTCATGGTAGGAACTCTGCAGGGCTACGCAACGGGCCCCTGGTGTTTATAGGAATGGCACACAAGCCCTTGGACTGGATATGGCCATGACCTGTCCAGAAGCCTACTTGTGAGCCAAAGGTGAATCTGGGACACCGTCTGGCAAGGCCAGGCCACTCTGGCAAACAAAGAAGAAACCTTGGGTGCATCAAGCACGGGGGTGTTTCTGCAGCCCAGGAGGCTAGCGAACACACCGCCGCTTCAGGAAGACTAAGAGGAACTTGCTGGGGCCCACTTGGAATCTCACCCTCACTCTAGCTCTCCGTTCGGTCCTCGGGGCACTTCTTCACCACACCTTTCAGATAGGTGCGTGACAGCTTCCAGCTTCTCAAGCCTAACCCTAGCGGTCAGCCTGACCCCGCCTGAGAAGGCATGAGGGGAGTACTGTGCTAGACACCCAGCTCGAAGATACGACATGGTAGGAAAACCCTCCATCAGGCTAACAGCCTCAAGGCACACTGAGCAGAGAGGCCTTTCCAAAGGGGTGTGTGCAAGTGCAAGGCAAGTGCCACAGGCTTACCTGGGAGAAACCAGTCTGGTGAGCACGCCACACCTGGTCCTGTGAAGAGAGAAGAATTTCTGATGTCTGGAAGCATTGAGGAAAGTGCAAATCCCTCATCTCCCCAAAAGAACAATGGAGAGGATGGTCATCAACTAACATTTTCCCCTGAAGCTAGAAGCTGTCTCCCCGATGCAGGCGAGAGCATAGTTACTTGGTAGGGCCCATACACTCGACCCCGAGAAACCGGCTTGTGCAGGATGCACCTCTGCCCTGACATCCTGTTTCAGGGAGACAGTAGCGCTTTGACACGGATGCCTGGAAGCAGAATGAAAGTGCCGTGCTGGGCCCTGAACTCTAAGGAACAACTCTTGGGGAAAACCGTCCTCCTCTGAACATCTTCATCCATGGAGATAGACGCGTCGAAGTGTAAGGGAAATGTCCAGTGTACTTATGTGGGAGGGACAAGGCCGCACGGCCGGCTTCCCTCAAGTCACCGTCTTGTTCCATGAAGGGAGAGGCAAATTTCAGAGTGTCTGAGAATGCACGAGGAAAAGGCCACTAGCCTCCCTGTGAGAACTAAGTCAGTGTGGACGCGACCACCGTCCCCTAACATGTTCAGTTTTTTGTTTTTGTTTTTTTAGTTAAGAAAGAGTTTGACTTTTTTTTGCCAACTTGCATAAATTTTACATATTTCTTGTTGCTGTCTTATTGTTCTTTTTTTTTTTAAGATTTATTTACTTGACAGAGATCACAAGTAGGCAGGGAGGCAGGCAGAGGGGGGGAAGCAGGCTCCCTGCTGAGTAGAATTATTAGCTGATGGGCATAAATAGAGACCAATAATTGTCCCATAGAACAGTGACACCACAGAGAGGTGGGAGCCACAGGTGGAGAAGGCTTTGTGAATATCCCTAGCAGAAGGGACCTTAAGGATGGAGGACACCATCCGTGCATAAGACATGATGATGAGCAGGAATGGGATGATGACAACAAGCCCAGAGCAGACAAATCACAGAAAAAGTGGGGGACTTTGTTGTCTGCACAAAACCACAATCTGGCCATGAGCAGAGTGTGTAACATAGCATGGAACATGGTCAGCACCCAGGACAGCACCACCAGGGAGAGACAGAGCCTGGGGCTCATGATGGTGGTGTAGTGCAGGGGGAAGCAGATGGCCACATAGTGGTCATAGGCCATGGCCACCAGGAGGAAGCTCTCTAGGTCTCCAAAAAACAGGAAGAAGTACATCTGAATCAGGCAGCCAGCATAGGGGATGGATGGGACTCGGCTCTGCATGTTCTGCAGCAATTTGAGCATTGTGACAGACGAGAAGCATAGGTCAGAGAGGATAAATTGCTGAGAAGCAAATACATGGGCGTGTGGAAGTGGGAGTCGAGGCGAATGAGAATGATGATGAGAAGGTTCCCCAGGACGGTGGTAACATACATGACCAGGAACAGGGCATAGAACAGGTCTCGCTGATTTGGATCAATGGGCAGGCCCAGGAGGACAAATTCTGAGATGATGGTTTGATTCTTTCTTGTCATGCTCTGTCTTCAGTATCTTTAGGAGGAAAAAAAGTGTCCGTTAAAACATGAATTTAAAACTGAACATATTTCTGTGATACATAATTTATTAGGTGCTCTGTAAAGATAGTTTATATAATTCTCATCACAATAATTACCATTTCTATACTCCAAATCTCTAAGGACAGAATCTCTATGATCAGAAATGACTTTTCATCACTTCCTTTTAACAATGTTCCAAAATTTTTTAAAAGATTTTATTTTTTTATTTGATAGAGACTCAGCGAGAGAGAGAACACAAGCAGAGGGAGTGGAAGAAGGAGAAGCAGGCTTCCTGCCCAGCAGGGAGCCTGATGTGGAGTTTCATCCTGGGACCCTGGGTTCATAACCTGAGCCGAAGGCAGACACTTAATGACTGAGCCACCCAGACACCCCAACAATATTCCAACTTCGATAAAACACTCTTATCCATTACTTTCTGAGACACTTATATATTGATTCTCCTCATACCTATCTTACCAGGCATCCTAAGTAACTCTAGTTTGTTTTGTCAGACTCTTCATGTTGATGTCCCAGGAGGAGTTTTTCCTAAACACCATTCTCTTATAATGCTACATATAGAATGAAGAAAAACTAATCTACTCCAAAGGATTTGATTACCATTTAAACCTCAGGTGTAAATGACTCTAATCTATAAAACTGTGTACCTAGTTGCCTAATAATTATCTTCCCTCAGACTTTTCATATGCATTTTAAGCTTGGCAGATCCTAAAAGAAACTCAGGATCTCAACCTCCTCCTTCTCCCACTTCCAATTCCTTCCTCCTCTACTTACCCACATCTCGGTAAAAGATATCAAAATGCAAATCATACACCTGAGAGTTTTCTTCCCTTCCATCCTTTTTCTCATCCTCAATATCCAGTTTTTCAACATGTCTTTAAGATTCTGCCACATTAAACCTCTTTCTCATTCATCCACTCCTTCTCTCAACCATCACTATTCTGGCTGGGCTGACATCATGCCTTGTCTGTACTATTGGAAGAACCTCTCCCCTCTTCACTCTTCTCCCGGCTTCCCCCCTTGGACACTGTCTCCTTCAATATCTTTCATTCACACTGTGGCATTCTAAGATGAAAATCTGATCATCATTCTCCCTAAAGTCTTCACAGATTCTCATTGCTCTTAAGGAAAAGTCAAAATTCCTCTCAAAGGAACTGCACAAAAGGTGCTTCAAGACCTGACCCTTGCTGACTTCCACAGCTTCACTTGGCCCCATAGTGACACTCACATTCACCTCTCCAGAAATGCTGGGCTTGAAAGGCACAATTTCTTGACACCAGTCTTTTCTACTTGCTGTTCCCCCTGCCTAGCATCTTCCTCTCTCTGCTCCCTCCTCACCTGGTTTGTTCCTACTTACCCTTCAGCCATGTTACATGTCATTTACTCAGCTGTATCTCTCCTGGCCCCCTTCCCCAGACCAATAAGAACCTGCTACTATGTTTTCCAGGCATCCCATACTTGCCCCTCAAGCACTGAATGCCCAGGAGATTGGTTACAGCTGTTCTCCCTATTGGATGGTAAACATGCAGGAGAGGCCACGGCTGCCTTCATGACTGCAGAAGTGTCAGCACCTGGCACAGTGCCTCGATATAGCACTGTGTTATGTTCCGTAAATATTCATTGGCTGTGCTTCAGGCTGAGACATGCATTCCTTCAACTTTAGAGACAGCAAACTCCTATTATGTTAAAATACCCGTTCCTATTGAATCCTCTCAGAACAAGTACTCATTAGCTTCAACCATTTAGCACTAAATTTGTCACTATGGTACAGATTTATTAATGTAATACTGTACCCATGGAAAGTGTTGGGGTACCTCAGATAAGACTACTCTTTTCATGACTACAGATGATACAGATAATAGAGACCTATTATCAGATTTATAGATATATAAATATAGATATAGATAAAGATATAATCTCCCATTGGTTCTATTTCTCTGGAGAACCCTAATACACCTCAATGTGTCTAAAAGGTGACAAAGCAGAGAACTATCAAGAGATGTGGGAGGCTCCTTCGTTATAGACCGAACTGAATCCACCTGCTTAGACTACACCCTGCTGGTGCTGTTTGATCCACCCACATTAGCAGTTTTTACACATGGACATTACATACTGGCTTTATGGTGGGAACAAACATCTAAGGGAAATCATACAGCTGGTTTTTCAGAATTTTGCTTCCTAATAAATGAGTGGGATCCATCTCTTGTGCCGAGGGTGTGATGAGGAATCATTAACCAGAGACAACACTTGCAGATGCTCCCACTAATTATGTAATGACGCTTTCATCTTTCACCCATGGTCAGTAGTACTCAGCCTGGACTGCCCATAAGAATCACCTAGCACAGTGTTTCTAGAATTAAATACCCATGCAGATCACCCAGGCATTCTGCTAAAATGGTGATTCTGATTCAGGAGGCTGGTCCTATATTTTATTTTAGATTTTATTTATTTATTTGACACAGAGAGAACACAAGCAGGAGGAGCAACAGGCAGAGGGAGAAGGAGAAGCAGGTGGCATTAATTGCCACCAAGCAGAAAGCCTAATGCAGGGCTCAAAGTGGGGCTAGATCCCTGGACCCTGGGATCATGACCTTGCTGAAGGCAGACACTTAGGTGTCCTATAGTTCTACATTTTTAATTAGCGCCCAGTGACTGCAGTGCTGTGATCCAGGGACTATGCAGTGCATGGTAAATATATATAAGGCTTTTTTAAAAATGAAGATTACTGGGTACCCTCAGATAAATATAATCACAATCTTAGAGGAGGCCTGTACAAAAAATGTTAAAGTTACCAGGTGATTCTAAAATAAAACAAGGGCTCAGTCTACTACATTAAAGCCTACCACACGACATGAACAGACATTTCTCCAAAGAAGACATACAAATGGCCAAAGACACATGAAAAAATACTCAACATCACTTGTTATCAGGGAAATACAAATCAAAACCACAATGAGATATCACCTTGCACCATTCAGAATGGCTAAAATCAACAAGACAGTAAGCAATGAATGTTGACTTGAATGTGGAGAAAGGGGAACCCTCTTACACTATCAGTGGGAATGCAGGTGCAGCCACTCCGGAAAACAGTATGGAAGTTCCTCAAGAAGTTACAAATAGAAATACTCTATGACCCGCAAATGTAGTACTAGGTTTTTTTGTTTTTTTTTTTATTTTTTATAAACATATATTTTTATCCCCAAGGGTACAGGTCTGTGAATCACCAGGTTTACACACATCACAGCACTCACCAAATCACATACCCTCCCCAATGTCCATAATCCCACCCCCTTCTCCCAACCCCCCTCCCCCCCGGCAACCCTCAGTTTGTTTTGTGAGATTAAGAGTCACTTATGGTTTGTCTCCCTCCCAATCCCATCTTGTTTCATTGATTCTTCTTCTACCCACTTAGGCCTCCATGTTGCATCACCACTTCCTCATATCAGGGAGATCATATGATAGTTGTCTTTCTCTGCTTGACTTATTTCGCTAAACATGATACGCTCTAGTTCCATCCATGTTGTTGCAAATGGCAAGATTTCATTTCTTTTGATGGCTGCGTAGTATTCCATTGTGTATATATACCACATCTTCTTGATCCATTCATCTGTTGATGGACATCTAGGTTCTTTCCATAGTTTGGCTATTGTGGACATTGCTGCTATAAACATTCGGGTGCATGTGTCCCTTTGGATCACTACATTTGTATCTTTAGGGTAAATACCCAATAGTGCAATTGCTGGGTCATAGGGCAGTTCTATTTTCAACATTTTGAGGAACCTCCATGCTGTTTTCCAGAGTGGCTGCACCAGTTTGCATTCCCACCAACAGTAAAGGACTAGTGTCCAGAATCTATAAAGAACTTAGTACTAGGTTTTTACCCCAAAGATACAGATATAATGAAATGAAGGGGCTCCTCTACCCTAATGTTCATACTAACAATGTCCACAATAGTCAAACTATGGAAGGAGCTGGGATTTCTTTTGACTGCTGAACAGATAAGGAAGATATCTATATCTATATCATCTATATCTATATCTATATCTATAATGGAATATTACTTAGCCATAAGAAATGATGAATATTTACCATTTACATCTATGTGGATGGAACTGTACTCAGTGAAATAAGAAAATTGGAGAAAGACAATTATAAGTTTCACTCATATGTGGACTATAAGAAACAGTGCAGAATATCATAAGGGAATGGAGGGAAAACTGAATGGGAAGAAATTAGAGAAGGGGACAAACCATGAAAATTCTTAACTATGGGAAACAAACTGAAGGTTGCTGAAGGGGAGGTGGGTAGGGGAATTGGGGTAACTGGGTGATGGGCATTAAGGGGGACACATGATGTGATGAGCACTGTGTGTTATACACGACTGATGAATTGTGGAACACTACATCTGAGACTAATGTTGTTTTGACTAATTGAATTAAAAAAATAATAAAACCTGCCACAAGAGCTGTCATTACATCGGAATTATACAGTCTTGTAAGAATACATGGTACAGTAATATTTACAAATGTTATTATTCACAATAAAAATGTAACTGGTAAACATTAATTAAAATATTTCTAGAATGTAGGGAAGTCTTAGAAGGCAGGGAGGTGAAGAAGAGGAATGTTATCATACCTGAAGAACCATCCTGCAGAACATCACACAATTTTGAAAGACCCTTGAATTGGAAGGACCCTAAGGGTCCAGCTCATTCACCTTCTGCCCAACTTACCCAGTGTGTCTGAGGGTGACTCCAGCACAGTAACTTAAGGTCCTGTTTCCCTTTATTAACTAAGACATGTGAAGTGACAGCTTCTGTAGTCATCACCTGTATCTGCAACATCCTTTCTCACATCTCCTATTCTATACATCCCTGGGCCTAAGAGACTCTGGATCCCAAAGGAGTCTAGATCTTAAAAGAATTCATTAAAGACACAGCAATCCAGGATTCTTAGCACAAATGCTCTGAGTCCTGGAGCAGTGACTGATTACATCGCTGATCTTAACTGACTATGCTTTGGGGGAGTGTGGGGAAGGAGAGACGTTCATAATATGTATGCTTAATCACTCCCTGTTTAGGGAATGGACAGTAGTCCTGTGCTGGAGCTGAGGTTTTGGAAGGTGAGGGGGGATGCTTAGAGAAGCCATAGAAAGGGGCAGGGTCCAGGCTATGAATATTCTAAAATATTTTACAGTGTAAAAGGCTTTATCTTGTGGGCAAGAAGTCATCAGTGGTCTTCGAACAAAGTGCCATGAAAGACACATATTTTGGAAAGATTCCCAGGGTGGCATAATCTCTCACTACAACCCAGTTTCTCATGAACATGCTCAAGGGGAGAGATAAACCTGCAGCTAATAAAGATTAGATCTCTATGACCCAATCATATGCAGATGCATAGAAAGTACTGAAATAAAAGACAGCTCTCCCAGATTATTTTCAATTTTTCTTCACGCAGAGATAGAAAATGAAACTCAGATTTGAAACTCACTGAGGAACTTCCACATCATTACCTCTCTTGGAAAACCTTTATAGAACTCGGTGACCACCATCATTTCTACTTCTTCCCAAGTGTCAGATTACCCATTTTTCAGTTGTTCCTTAATTGATCAGTTGTACTGTAATTGATCACAAGGCTATAGTTGACATTTATAACTCCTTCTTTCACTACACGTTCTATGTTCTCATTGGCCATCATCTCGGCTGTATGGGGCTCTTCCCATAGTATAATGAGAACCTTCATTCCTAGGGAATATGCACCCTTTTTGGTCCTGTCTTTATTAGGTTATTAGACTTTCCATTAAGATTTATAATTAAGTAGATAAAGTAATAAGTGGCACCCAAGTGTTCCCCCAGGATTTAAGACATGGTCCTATCTGTCCCAATTGTATAGAGCAACCTAGACTCCCCTTGGTAATCAATATCACCACCTCAGGAAGAATGGCAACCCTGCTCTTCATATATCAGTTCACATAAGAACAGCAAAATGTCCAGGTGGAAGTTCATTGAATTGAACTTCCAATTCAGTGAAAACATCGCTATATGAAACCATCCCCTGATAGTAATAAGAATTATGTGGGACACTTCTCATGCTCTATATTCATCCTTCAGTTTCATCTCTTGTTTTAGCCACAGCTACAGTAACTGCACTGACTTTAACTAGCACCTGAATTCTGCTGCACATGCTCCTTGTTTCCTGCTCTGGGACTTCTCTAATGCTACAAAACAGGATGTTGGTGGGGGGCGGAGGGGCTTTCTTAATATCCATACAAATATTTAGGTGTATGATTCACTTTGTGTGAATTGTAGGGAGTGTGAGGTATTGATTATTATTATTATTATTATTCACATGGAAATAAAGTTTTTCCAGCAGCTGATTGAAAATATTATTTTCCACAAATTGTCTTTGCATCTTTGTCAATAATCAGTTGGGCAATACTTTAGTGGATCTATTTCTAGACTCTATATACTATTCTATGCTCTTGTACCGATCCATATTTCTATATTTTCTCCAATAGCACACTTTTCTGACTGTTTTAATTAACAGTAAGTCTGGAAATGAGGTAGTATGAGCCCTTTAACTTTGTTTTCTTTTCCAAAATCAGTTTCTTTTCTTTTTTTTTTTTTTTAGTTTGCTTTACATATAAATTTTATAATCAGATGGTCACTTTGTACCAAAGAAGTCCTGAAGGAATTTTGATTGAAATGGTGTTCAATCTCTAGATCAGTTTTGGTAGAGTTGACATCTTAACAATGTTGAGTCTTTCATCCATGCATGATTTATATCTATCCATGTTGTTCTTTGATTTTTGTAATCAGTGTTTGCAGTTTTCAAGATGTGGATCATGCATATATTGTGTAAGATTTATACATAAGTATTAAGTGGTTTGATGCTAGTGTAAATAGTTATTTATTAATCTATTTATTTAGGATAGCGTTTGAACAGGGGGAGGGGTAGGGGGACAGGGAGAGAGAGGGAATCTCCAGCAGACCCCCTGCAGAGCTTGGAGTTGACAGGGGGCTCCATCTCATGATCCTGAGATTAAGGCCTGAACCAAAATCTAGAATTGGATGTTTAACTGACTGGGCCACTTGGGAGCCCCTAAAATAGTACTCTAAAGAGTTTTTCCACTTTACATATGTTTATTGTCAGTTGATATAAATTTCATTTTAACATATTAGCATTATTTTATATTTACACACAGAAATAAACTTCTTAATACATTAACTTTATATCCTATGGTAATACTAAATTCACTACTTCTGAAATGACTTTTTATGTTCTTTGGGATTTTCTAAATAGACCATCCAGTTGTCTATGAACAGAGATGGTTTAATACTTTCCACTCTATATAACTTTTATTTTCCTTGTCATTTCTCACTGCTTAGGATTTCAAATATAAAGTTGAATAACAGTGGTAGGATCAAACATTTTTACTTTGTCTCTGAACTTAGGGTGAAAGCATTCAATCTCTCACCATTTAGTATATTACCTAAAACTTATTTTCACCACCTTTTTATTTAAATCCCAGTTGGTTAACAACACAGTGTAATTTTAGTTTCAGGTGTACAATTTAGTGATTCACCATTTACATACATACACCATTTACATACATACAGTGTTCATGGCAATGAATGCTCTCCTTAATACCCAATCTAACCCATTCTCCCTGCTTCTCCCATTTGTCCACCACACCTTCAGTAACCATCAGCTTGTTCTCTATAGTTAAGAGTGTTTTTCCTGGCTTGCCTCTCTTTTCTCCCTCTGTGTTCATTGGTTTTGTTTCTTAAATTACACATATGAGTGAAATGATATGGTATTTGTCTTTGACTAACTTATTTTGCTTAGCACAATACTCTCTAGCTTCATCCATGTCATTACAAATGGCAAGAGTTCACTTTTTTTAATGGTTGAACAATATTCCTTTGTAGATATATGTCACATCTTCTTTATCCACTCCATGGACATTTGGGTTCTTTCCGTGATATGACTATTGTTGATAATACTGCTGTAAACATCAGGGTGTACTGGGGTGCCTGGGTGGCTCAGTGGGTTAAGTCTCTGCCTTCAGCTCAGGTCATAATCCCAGGCTCCTGGGATGGAGCCCCTCATCAGGCTCTCTGCTCAGTGGGGAGCCTGCTTCCCCGCCCACCATCTCTCTCTGCCTGCCTCTATGCCTACTTGTGATCCTGTCAAATAAATAAATAAAATCTTAAAAAAAATCGAGGTGCATGTATCCTTTGAATCAGTAATTTTTATATCCTTTTGGTAAATACCTAGTTGTGAAATTACTAGAATTATTTAAAATTAGGGTAGTTTTGGGTTTTTTTTTTTTTTTTGAGAAATCTCCATACTGTTTTCCAGAGTGGCTACACCAGTTTGCATTCCCAACACTGCACCAATTTGCATTCCCATTTCTCCTCATCTTCATCAACAATTGTTTTTTCCTGGGTTGTTCATTTTAGCTATTCTGACTGGCATGAGGTAATATCTCTGTAGTTTTGATTTGCATTTCCTTGATGATGAGTGATGTGGAGATTTTTCACGTGTCTATTGGCCATCTGTATATCTTCTTTGGGAAAATGTCTATTCATGTCTTCTGCCCATATTTTTGGTGTTGAGTTTTACAAGTTCTTTATAGACTTTGTATACTAACCCTTTATTGGATGTGTCACTTTAAAATGTCTTTTCCCATTCTTTAGTTTGCCTTTCAGTTTTGTTCATTGTTTTCTTTGCTGTGCAGAAGCTTTTTATTTTGATGAAGTCCTGGTAGTTCATTTTGCCTCAGGAGACATATCTAGTAAGAAGTTATTACAGCTAATGTGAAAGAGGTTACGGCCTGTATTTTCCGCTAGGATTTTGTTGGTTTCCTGTCTCACATTTAGGTCTTTCATCCATTTTGAATTTATATTTGTGTATGGTTTAAGAAAATGGTTAAGTTTCATTCTTCTTCATCTTGCTGCCCAGTTTTCTGAAGACCATTTCAGGAAGACTGTCTTTTTCATATTGGATAGTCCTTCCTGCTTTGTCAAAGACTAGTTGACCATGTTGTATGGGTACCTTTGGGGGCTTTCTATTCTGTTCCACTCATCTGTGTGTCTATTTCTGTGCCAGTACCATACTATCTTGATCACTACAGTTCTGTAAGAGAACTTGAAGTCCAGAATTGTGATGACTCCAGCTTTGCATTTCTTTTTCAAGATTGCTTTGTCTATTTGGGGTCTTTTGTAGTTCCATACAAATTTTGGGATGGTTTCTTCTAGCTCTGTAAAAAATGTTGGTATTTTTAAAATTCAAAATCAATTAATTAACATACAGTTACTATTAGTTTCAGAGGTAGAGTTTAATGAGTGATTCAACAGTTGTTCATTACATTAAGTGCCCTCCTTAAGGCCCATCAACACCCAGTTACCCCATCCCCCCACACACCTCCATTCCAGCAACTCTAACTTGTTACTTGTAATTAAGAGTGTCTTATGGTTTGTCTCCCTTTCTTTTTTCTTTTCTTTTTTTTTTTTTTTTTTTTGAGGGAGAGACACAGTGAGAGAGCATGAGAGGGGAGGACAGAGGGAGAGGCAGACTCCCCATGGAGCTGGGAGCCTGATGTGGGACTCGATCCCAGGACCCCGGGATCCTGACCCGAGCTGAAGGCAGTCGATTAAACAACTGAGCCACCCAGGCGCCCCTTGTCTCCCTTTCTGATTCTGGCTTGTTTTAATTTTCCCTCCCTTCCCCTATATTCATCTGTTTTATTTCTTAAATTCTACATATAAGTGAGATCATATAATACATATGATATATATTTCTCTTCCTCTGATGATCAAGTTCCATCCACATCATGGCAAATGGTAAGATTTCATTTTTTAAAAGATTTTATTTATTCACTTGACAGAGAGAGAGGAGTGAGAGAGAGAGAGAGTACAATCCAGGGGGACAGTAGAAGGAGGGGGAGAAGCAGGCTCCCCACCAATCAATTCAGGACTTGATCCCAGGACCCTGAGATCATGACCTGAGCTGAACCAGATGTTCAACCAACTGAACCAACCAGGAGCCCCAAGATTTCATTTTTGATGGCTGAATAATATTCCACTGTGTGTGTGTGTGTGTGTGTGTGTGTCCATTCATCTGTCAATGGACCTCTGGGCTCTTTCTGTATTTTGTATACTTTGAACATTACTTTTTTTTTTTTTTAAAGATTTTTTATTTATTTATTTGACAGAGAGAAATCACAAGTAGTCGGAGAGGCAGGCAGAGAGAGAGAGACGGAAGCAGGCTCCCTGCTGAGCAGAGAGCCCGATGCGGGACTCGATCCCAGGACCCTGAGATCATGACCTGAGCCGAAGACAGCGGCTTAACCCACTGAGCCACCCAGGCGCCCTGAACATTACTTTTATAAACATTGGGGTACTGGTGCCACTTTGAATCACTATGCTTGCATCCTTTGGATAAATACCTAGTAGTGCAATTACTGGGTTATAGGACAGGTGCATTTTCAACATTTTGAGGAACCTTCATAGAGTTATTCAGAGTTGCTGTACCAGTTTGCATTCCCACCAAAAGTGTAGGTGGGTTCCTCTTTCTCCTCATCCTATCCAACATCTGTCATTTCCTGACTTATTAATTTCAGTCACTCTGACTGGTATAAGATGGTAGCTCATGGTGGTTTTACCAACATTTTTTACAGTCCATGATGTCCAGTGATGTTTGGCATTATTCATGTGTCTGTTGGCCATCTGGATGTGTTCTTTGGCGAAATATCTGTTCATGTCTTCTGCTCATTTCCTGATTGGATTGTTTCTTTTTGGGTGTTGAGTTTGATAAGTTCTTTATAGATTTTGGATTCTAGCCCTTATCTGATAAAGCATTTAGAAATATCAGCTTCCATTCTGCTGGTTGTCTTTTGGTTTTGTTAACTGTTTCCTTTGCTATGCAAAAGCTTTTATCTAGATGAAATCCCAATAGTTTATTTTTACCTTTGTTTCCCTTGCCTTTGGAGATGTGTTTAGAAAGAAGTTGGTCACAGAGGTTGCTGCCAGTGTTCTTGTTTAGGACTTTGATATATTCCTGTCTCACAATTAGGCCTGTCATCCATTTTGAGTTCATTTTTGTGCATGGTGTAAGAAAGTGGTCTAGTATCTCTGCATGTGGCTGTGCAATTTTCCCAACACCATTTGTTGAAGAAACTGTCTTTTTCCCACCGGATAATCTTGTCTGCTTTGTCAGAGATTAGTTGTCCATGGAGTTGAGGGTCCATTTCAGAGTTGTTTATTCTGTTCCATTGATCTATGTGCCAGTACCATACTATCCTGATGATTACATTTGGTAATATAGCTTGAAGTCCAGAACTGTGATACCAACAGTTTTGGTTTTCTTCTTCAACATCCCTTTGACTTTTTGGGGTCTTTTTTGGTTCTATTCATGTTTTAATTTGTTCCAGCTCTGTGAAAAATGTTAATAGTATTTTGATAGGGATTGCCTTGAATGTATAGATTGCTTTGGGTACCACAGACCATTTAACAATGCTTGTTCATCCAATCTCTGAGCATGAAATGTTTTTCCAATTCTTTGTGTATTCCTCAATTCCTTTCATAAGTGTTCTATAGTTTTCAGCGTACAGATCCTTAACCTCTTTGGTTAGGTTTATTCCCAGGTATTTTGTGTTTTTTGGTGAAATTGTAAATGGAATCTTGATTTCTCTTTCTTCTGTCTCATTGTTAGTGTATAGAAATGCAACGGACTTCGGTGCATTGACTTTCTATCCTGCCACATTGCTGAATTCTTGTATGAGTTCCAGCAATTTTGGGGCGGGGTCTTTTGGGTTTTCCACATAAAGTATCATGTTGTCTGCAAAGAGCAAGAGTTTGCCTTCTTCTTTGCCAATTTGGATGCCTTTTATGTCTTTTTGTTGTCTGACTGTTGATGCTAGGACTTCTGATACTATGTTGAACCACAATGGTGAGAGTGGATATCTGTAATGTGCCTGATCTTAAGGGAAAAGCTCTCAGTTTTTCTCCATTGAGAATGATATTTGCTGTGGGTTTTTTTGTATATGGCTTTTATGATATTGAGGTATATTCCCTCTATCCCTATTTGGAGAGTTTTAATCAGGAAAGGATACTGTATTTTGTCAGCTGCTTTTTCTACCCCTATTGAGAGGATCATATAGATTCTTGTCCTTTCTTCTATTAATTCGGTGTGTCATATTGATTGACTTGTGGATTTGAACCACTCTTGCAGCCCAGGAATAAATCTCACTTTGTTGTCATGAACAATCCCTTCAATGTACTGAGGATCCTATTGGCTAGTATCTTGGGAAGAATTTTGGCATCCATGTTCATCAGGGATATTGGTGTGTAATTCCATTTTTTGGTTGAGTATTTATTTGTCTGGTATTGGGGATTAAGGTAATGCTGGCCTTATAGAATGAGTTTGGAAGTTTTCCTTCCATTTCTATTCTATTTCTAGAGTAGGTATTATTTCCCTTTTAAATGTCTGGTTGAATTCTGCTGGGAGGCCCTCTGGCCCTGGACTCTTGTTTGTTAAGAGATGTTTGATTATTGCTTCAATTTCTTTGCTCGCTTTGTGTCTGTTCAGGTTTTCTATTTCTTCTTGTTTCAGTTTTGGCAGTATATATGGTTCTAGGAATGCATCCATTTCTTCCAGATTACCTAATCTGTTGGCATATTGTTTTTCATAAGATTCTCTTATTATTGTTAGTATTTCATCAGTGTGGTTGTGATCTCTCCTCTTTCATTTATGATTTTATTAATTGGGGTCATTTCTCTTTTCTTTTTGATATGTCTGGCTAGAGGTTTATTGACCTCATTCTTTCAACAAACCAGCTACTAGTTTCATTGATCTCTTCTACTGTTCTTTTGGTGTCTATGTCATTGATTTCTGCTCTGATCTTTATTATTTATCTTCTGCTGGATTTAGGTTTTATTTACTATTCTTTTTCCAGCTCCTTTAGGGGTAAGTTTAGTTTGCATATTTGAGACTTTGACTTTTTTTGTTTCTTGAGAAAGGCTTATATTGTTATACACTTCTCTCTATGACTGCTTTTGCTGCATCCCAAAGGTTCTGAACTGTTGTGCTTTCATTTTCATTTGTTTGCATGAATTTTTAAAATTCTTCTTTAATTTTCTGGTTGACCCATTCATTCTTTAGTAGGATGCTCTTTAACCTCCAAGCATTTGTGTTCTAAATTTTCTCTCATGATTGAGTTTAAGTTTTAAAAACTGTGATCTATGGCTTTTTTCAAAGAGCTGGAACAAACAATCCTAAAATTTGTATGGAACCAGAAGAGACCCTGAATTGCTAAGGAAATGTTGAAAAAGAAAAACAAAACTGGGGGCTTCATGTCGCCATTTCAAGCTTTACTACAAAGCTGTGATCACCAAGACAGCATGGTACTGGCACAAAAACAGACACATAGACCAGTGGTACAGAGTAGACAGCCCAGATATGGACCCTCAACTCTATGGTCAAATAATCTTTGACAAAGCAGGAAAAAATATACAGTGTAAAAAAGACAGTCTCTTTAATAAATGGTGCTGCGAAAATTGGACAGTTGTGTGTAGAAGAATGAAACTCAACCATTCTCTTACACCATACAAAATGATAAACTTGAAATGGATAAAAGACTTCAATGTGAGGTAGGAATCTATCAAAATCCTAGAGGAGAATATAGGCAGTAACCTCTTCAATATCGGCCACAGCAACTTCTTTCAAGATATGTCTCCAAAGGCAAAAGAAACAAAAGCAAAAATGAACTTTTGGAACTTCATCAAGATCAAAAGCTTCTGCACAGCAAAGAAAACAGTTAAGAAAACAAAGAGGCAACCCACAGAATGGGAGAAGATATTCGCAAATGACACTACTGAAAAAGGGCTGATATCTAAGATCTATAAAGAACTCCTCAAACTCAACACACACTAAACAGATAATCATGTCAAAAAATGGACAGAAGACATGAACAGACACTTCTCCAAAGAAGACATACAAATGGCTGACAGGCACATGAAAAAATGTTCATCATCATTAGCAATCAGGGAGATTAAAATCAAAACCACATTGAAATACCAACTTAAAACAGTTAGAATGGCCAAAGTTAACAAGAAAGTAAACACCAAGTACTGGAGAGACACCATTGGTAGGAATGCAAGTTGGTGCAGCCACTTTGGAAAATAGTGTGGAGCTTCCTTAAGAAATTAAAAATAGAGCTACCTTATGACCCTGCAATTGCACTACTGGGTATTTACCCCAAAGATACAGATGTAGTGAAAAGAAGGGCCACCTGTACCCTGATGTTCACAGCAGCAATGGCCACGGTTGCCAAACTGTGGAAAGAACCTAGATGCCCTTCAATGGGCGGATGGATAAAGAAGATATGGTCCATATGTACAATGGAGTATTATGCCTCCGTCAGAAAGGATGAATATTCAACTTTTATATCAACATGGATAGGACTGGAAGAGATTATGCTGAGTAAAATAAGTCAAGCAGAGAGAGTCAAGTATCATATGGTTTCGCTTACTTATGGAGCATAAGGAGTAACATGGAGGACATTGGGAGATGGAGAGGAGAAGTGAGATGGGGGAAATTAGAGGGGGAGATGAGCCATGAGAGGTTGTGGACTCTGAGAAACAAACTGAGGGTTTCAGAGGGGGGTGAACCTGGTGGTGGGTATTAAGGAGGGCACATATTGCATGGAGCACTGAGTGTGGTGCATAAATAATGCAAAACATAAACAAATAAATGTAAACAATTTTGGAACACTGACAAGAAATAAAATAAAATGGAAAAAATTAAAGCACTGTGGTCTGAAAATATGTGGGGAATAATCCCAATATTTTGGTACCAGTTAAGACTTGATTTGTGACCCAGTATTTGATCTATTCTGGAAAATGTTCCATGTGCACTTGAGAAGAATGTGTATTCTGTTGCTTTAGGATGAAACACTCTGAATATATCTGTGAAGTCCATCTGGTCCAGTGTGTCATCCAAAGCCCTTGTTTCCTTGTTAATCTTCTGCTTAGATAACTTGTCCATTGCTGTAAGTGGGGTGTTAAATTTCCCTACTATTATTGTATTATTGTCAATGAGTTTCTTTAATTTTGTTATTAATTGGTTTATATAATTGGCTGCTCCCAAGTTAGGGACTTAATATTTACAATTGTTAGGTCTTCTTGTTAGATAGACCCATTTATTATCATATAGTGTCCTTCTACACCTCTTATTACTTGGTTATTATTTGGTTTAAAATCTAGTTTTTCTGATATAAGGATTGCTACCCCATCTTTCTCCTGACACCCATTAACATGATAAATGGTTCCCACACCCTCACTTGCAATCTTGAGGTCTCTTTGGATCTAAAATGAGTCTCCTGGGGCTGCCTGGGTGGCTCAGTTGGTTAAAATGGATCTCCTGTAGACAGTATATGAATAGGTCTTGCTTTTTCATCCAGTCTGTGTCTTTTGATTATCTGATATAAGAATTGCTACCCCACCTTAATTTTGATATCCATTAGCATGATAAATGATTCCCACTCCCTCACTTGCAATCTGGAGGTCTCTTTGGTTCTAAAATGAGGCTCTCATAGATAGCATATAAATGAATCTTTCTTTTTTATCCAGTCTGCCTTTTGATTGAGTATTTAGTTCATTTACATTCAGAGTAATTATAGAAAAAGATATGAACTTAGTGCAATTGGATTACTTGTAATGCTGCTGTTTCTGTAGATTGTCCCTGTTCCTTTGTGGTCTTTGTTAATTTTGGTCTCTCTCTCTCTTCTTAAAAGATCCCTTTTAATATTTCTTCAGGGTTGTTTTAGTGACCACAAATCCCCTTAGCTTTTGTTTGTCCTGGAAACTCTTTTTTTTTTTTTTTTTTTTTTAAAGATTATTTATTTATTTATTTGACAGAGAGAGATCACAAGTAGGCAGAGAGGCAGGCAGAGAGAGAGAGAGAGAGAGAGGAGGAAGCAGGCTCCCTGCTGAGCAGAGAGCCCGATGCGGGACTCGATCCCAGAATCCTGAGATCATGACCTGAGCCGAAGGCAGCGGCTTAACCCACTGAGCCACCCAGGCGCCCTGTCCTGGAAACTCTTAATCTCTTCTATTCTGAATGATAAGCTTGCTGGATAAAGTATCCCTGGCTGCATATTTTTCTCATTTAGCACCTTAAATATATCATGCCAGTCCTTTCTGGCCTGCCAGGTCTTATGGACAGGACTGCTGCTAGTCTTAAGTTTCTACCCTTGTAGGTTTAGAATATCTTGTCCTGAGCTGCTTTCAGGATTTTCTCTTTATCTCTGAAATGCGCAAATTTCACTATTATAGGCAGAGGTGTTGACCTATTTTTATTGATTTTGAGGGGGATTCTCTGTGCCTCCTGGACTTGAATGCCTGTTTCCTTCACCAGATTAGGGAAATTCTCAGCTATAATTTGTCCAAATAAACCTTTTCCTTCTCTCTCTTTATCCTCTTCTGGGACCCCTATTTTCTAATTTTATTTCACTTTATTGTATTGCCAATCTCTTGAATCCACCTTTGGTGATCCAGTAGTTGTTTTTATCTTTTTTTCTCACCTTCCTTAATCTCCATTTGTTTTTTGGGTTTGTTTGTTTGTTTGTTTTTGTCTTCTGTATCACTGACAATCTCTTCTGCCTCATTTATCTCAGCAGTGAGAGCTGCATCTGAGTAATAGCCTTTTTAATTTTGGCCTGATTAGACTTTAGTTCTTTTATATATCCAGAAAGGGATTCTCTATGTCTTCTATGCATTTTTCAAGTCCAACTGGTTTCTTTGTAATCATTGTTTTGAATTCTAGTTCTGACATCTTACTTATACCCATATTGATTAAATCCCTGGCTGTCAGTGCTGCCTCTTGTTCTTTAGCTTGTGGTGAGTTTCTCTCTCATTGTTATGTCCAGAAGAGGAGATGAAAGAGAGAGAAAAGACAAAAATATAAACAATACCACCAGAAAAATACAGACCAATCAGAAGAAAAAGATGAAACAAAAAAAAAAAAAAGAGAAAAAAATCAAACAAAAGTAAAAGAGAACAAAACAATAAACTAGAGGGGCACCTGGGTAGCTCAGTGGGTTAAAGCCTCTGCCTTCGGCTCAGGTCATGATCCCAAGGTCCTGGGATCGAGCCCCGCATCTGGCTCTCTGCTCCACAGGGAGCCTGCTTCCTCCTCTCTCCCTGCCTACCTGCAATCCCTCTATGTCAAATAAATAAATAAAATCTTTAAAAACAAAACAAAACAAAAAAACAATAAACTAGATCCTGGGTGTATTTTGGTCTGTTTGTCAGAAGAAACTAGATCCTGGAGTAGGAAAGAGAGAAAAATTTATATATATACAAAAATAAAATTGAATACAATTAAAGGAAACCAAAGATAAAAAAATATATATATCACATAAATATAAAAATAAAAACTGAAGTGACAAAGGAAGAATTCATTTTTAAAAAAGAAAGAAAATAGCTGAAAATGAAAAAAAGTAAAAATGAAAGTCTCAAGAATAATAATTTTTTTAAAAACCTACGAATGGTATATATTGTTTTCCCCAACAACCGAAATTTTCAGTTCTCTATCATCAGTAAACTTGTTAGAGGGATGTTCCTGCTGGTCTTCTGGAAGAAGGGCCTGTTGAGCTGATTCTCAGAAGTCTTTGCCAAAATAGAATCCACCCCCCTTGCAGGGGGCCAGGGTCAGTGTAAGTGGCTCCGGATTGCACCATGTGGTGCTGTTTTTCTCCCGGAAGGCTTTCAGCACCAATTGAGGGTGATGAAAATGGCAGTGCCTCCATATCTTGCTCCAGAGCTGAAAGCTCCTGTCTCCCACTCTTCAGTGAGCCCTCACAGAAAAGCAGTCAATCACTTTTGCCTCCCTGATTTCTGTCCAAACTCAGTGTTCACCCAGCCTGTGACCAAATGTTTTTATCTCAGGCACACAACCCCCTTTTGAGTCTCCAAACTTTATGAACTCTTATGGTGCACACCCATGCTCCTCCCAGAGGAGGGAGTGGGGATCTTACCATGCTACCTATTGCTGGGATGCTGCTTGGAGAGCATTCACCTGATGGTGCAGTTGTTCATGGTTTACAGAAACACCAAGCAGAAAGCTAGAGCCTAGACTCGCTGTTTGCAGCTGGCTTCCCCTCTCAACACTTGCAAACTCTGCCATACTTTGGCACCCCCATTCTTTTTGTGACCCTGGGATCCTGAGGCCATCCTATCCCACCTGGGATTCTTCCCTACTTTGCCACTTGAGCCCCTTTCAGGCAGGAATGTCCCCCTCTGGAGCAGACTTCTGAAAGTTCCAATTTTGCACTCTGCTGCTTATAATACTTTCCAATAGCCAGCTTAAGGAAGTTCTCTCCCACAAACGACAGTTGATCTTCCAATATATTGCATTGGACTCACATCTCCATACCTCCTACCTTGAAAAAAGTGGTCACTTTTCTATTTGTAGAATCCTAGCAATCCAACAGAACATTAAAAGAATCATTCACTATATCAAATGGGATTTATTCTTTGGTTACAAGGGTGGTTCAGTATTCACAAATCAATGTGATACACCATATTAATGAAAGAAAAAGAACCATATGATTCTTTTAATAGATGCAGAAAAAACATTTGACAAAGTACAATATCCATTCATGATTAAAAAAAAAAAACCCTCAACAAGTGGGAATAGAGGGGACATACTTCAACATAATAAACGCCATATATGAAAAACCCACAGCTAATATCCTCCTCAATGGGGAAATACTGAAAAGATTTTCCTCTATGGTCAGGGATAAGACAGGGATGTCCCCTCTCACCATTGTTATTTAACAAATACTGGAAATCCTAGCCTTGGCAATCATACAACAACAACAAAAATGAAGGCATCCAAATGAGCAAGGAAGAAGTCAAACTTTCACTATTTACAGATGACATGATACTCTATATAGAGAACATGAAAGAGTTCACCAAAAAATTGTGAGAGCAGTTACCCAAATTCAGTAAAGTCACAGTATACAAAAACCAACATCCAGAAATCTGTTGCATTTCTAGACACTGGTAATGAAACCTCAAAAAGAGAAATCAAAGAATCAACCCCATTTACAATTGCACCAAAACCCAAAGACATGTAGGAATAAACCTAACCAAAGAAGTGAAAGGCCTGTATTCTCAAATGTATAAAACTGATGAAAAAAATGGAAGAGGAAAGACATTGGGATGGAAAAACTTACCATGCCCATGGATCAGAAGAACAAGCATTGTTAAATTGTCTAAACTACCCAAAGCCATCTACACATTATATGCAATCCCAATCAAAATACCACTAGCATTTTTCACAGAGCTAAAAAAAACAATCCTAAAATTTGTGTGGAACCACAAAAGACCCCAAACAAGGAAGGCTGGAGGCATCACATATCCAGATCTCAAGTTATATTACAATGTTGTAGTGATCAGGGCAGTATGGTACTGGGACAAACACAGACACATAGATCAATGGGACAGAATAGAAAACCCAGAAATAAATCCACAATTATATGGCCACTAACTTTTCAACAAAGCAGGAAAGAATATCCAATGGAAAAGACAGTATTTTCAGCAAATAGTGTTGAGAAAACTGGACCATTTCCTTACACTGTATACAAAAATAAGTTCAAAATGGATTAAAGAATAAAATATGAGCTTGGGGAATCGTTAAAATGAGCTGTGTGGGACTGTATGGGGCTCTTTCCATAGTATAATGGGACAGATAGGACCATGTCTGAAATCCTGGGGAACACTTGGGTGCTACTTAGTATTTTATCTACTTAATAATAAATCTTAATGGAAAGTCTAATAACCTAATAAAGACAGGACCAAAAAGGGTGCATATTCCCTAGGAATGAAGTTTCCCATTATACTACAAAGAGGTCATAGAGAGGTCTGGGTGGCTCAGTGGGTTAAAGCCTCTGCCTTCGGCTCAGGTCATGCTCCCAGGGTCCTGGGATCGAGCCCCACATCGGGCTCTCTGCTCTGCATGGAGCCTGCTTCCTCCTCTCTCTCTCTCTCTCTCTGCCTGCCTCTCTGCCTACTTGTGATCTCTGTCTGTCAAATAAATAAATAAAATCTTTAAAAAAAAAAAAAAAGAGGTCACAGGCAGTAACCTCTTTCACACTGGCCTTTACAATTTCTTACTAGATATGTCTCCTGAGTCAAGGGAAACATAATAAAAAATAAACTACCAGGACTTCATCAAAATAAAAAGCTTCTGCACATTGCACTACTGGGTATTTACCCCAAAGATACAGATGTAGTGAAAAGAAGGGCCATCGGTACGCCAATGTTTATAGCAGCAATGGCCATGGTTGACAAACTATGGAAAGAACCAAGGTGCCCTTCAACGGATGAATGGGTAAGGAAGATGTGGTCCATATACACTATGGAGTATTATGCCTCCATCAGAAAGGATGAATACCCAACTTTTGTAGCAACATGGACAGGACTGGAAGAGATTATGCTGAGTGAAATAAGTCAAGCAGAGAGAGTCAAGTATCATATGGTTTCGCTTATTTGTGGAGCATAACAAATAACATGGAGGACAAGGGGAGATGGAGAAGAAAAGGGAGTTGAGGGAAATTGGAAGGGGAGGTGAACCGTGAGAGACTATGGACTCTGAAAAACAATCTGAGGGTTTTGAAAGGGTGGGGGTGGGAGGTTGGAGGAATCAGGTGGTTGGTATTAGGGAGGGCACGTAATGCATGGAGCACTGGGTGTGGTGCAAAAACAATGAATACCGTTATGCTGAAAAGAAATAAAAAATTTAAAAATAAAAAGCTTCTGCACAGTGAAGGAAAAAATCAAGAAAACTAAAAGGCAACCTACAGAATGGGAGAAGATATCTGCAAATGACACAGCCAATAAACAGTTAGTGTCCACATTGGGGAGGGTATGTGCTTTGGTGAGTGCTGTGAAGTGTGTAAACCTGGTGATTCACAGACCTGTACCCCTGGGGATAAAAATATATGTTTATAAAAAATAAAAAATTAAAAAAAAAAAAACAGTTAGTGTCCAAATATATAAAGAACCTATCAAATTCAACACCCAGAAAATGAATAATCCAATTAAAAAATGGACAGAAGACATAAACAGACATTTCTCCAAAGAAGATATACAGGTGATCAACAGACACATGAAAATATCCTCAATATCACTTGTCATCAGGGAAATACAAATCAAACTACATTGAGATATCATCTCACATCTGTCAGAATGACTAAAATCAACAATGTAAGACATAACAGTTCTTGGCAAGGATGTGGGGAAACGGGAACCCTCTTTAACTGTTGGTGGGAATGCAAGCTGGTGCTGTTTCTGTTCTGTTACCTTCATTCTGTTACCATGGGAAACAGTATGGAGGTTCTTCAAAAAGTTAAAAATATAACTACCCCTGTGATCCGGCCTTTTTTTTTTAAAAGATTTACCAGAAAAATACAAAATTGTTAATACAGAGTAATACATGCTCCTTATGTTTATAGCAGCATTATTTATAATACCTAAATTATGAAAATAGTCCAAATGTCCACGGACTGGTGAATGGATAAAGATGATGTAGTGTGTGTGTGTGTGTGTGTGTGTGTGTGTGTGTATACAATGGAATATCACTCAGCCATAAAAAGAATGAGATCTAGTCATTTGCAACAACATGGATGGACCTAGAGAGTATTATGCTAAACAAAATAATAGGAAAAAGACAAATACCATATGACTTCACTCCTATGTAGAATTTAAGAAACAGAACAAAGAAACAAATGGAGAGAAGGAGGGAGAGAAACAGAGAGAGAGAAAAGATAGAGAGAGAGAGACCTCTATAGTAAACAAACTGATGGTTACCAGATGGGATTTGGGTGTGGGGATGGGCGAAATAGTTGATGGGGAATAAGGAGTACACTTGTCAGGCAATGGGTGTTGTATAGAATTGTTGAAGCACTATATTGTACAATTCAAACTAACACAACACTGTATGTTAACTATATTGAAATTTTAAAAAAAGAATATCCCCTAGCAAGGGGCCTCATTACACAGTGACATATTGTCTACCAGTAGGTCAAAGGCAGCCACTTCCCCCCCCCAATTCTTTAAACAGTTAGTAACTTTAAATACTTTAACTTTAAAGTAATTTAAATACTATTTTAAAACTTTAAATAGTTTTTTAGTACAGCACCAATGAAATACATGCCTGTATCTGGAATCCTGATGTACAAAGGGGGTAAAAAATGTATCTCTACACGCTAAACTCTTGCATGGCATGTGAGGTACTCATCATTCATTCATTCATTCATTCATGAATTTTTATCTCTCTCTGCTCCCTGTTGCTTTCTGAACATCTTTGATCACATTTATATAAGCTAAAATTAAGGTGAATATATATACCAGTTTGTCCTGTATAGTCCCATTATTAGATTCCTTTTACTCTCAAGGTATATTCCAGTTTGATCTATGAAGATATAATACAATAGACATCCTCAGGATGAGGAGACAGCTCTAGAGTTCTTCTATTGGTGTTCATATATATCCATGTGGGTAACAGAGTATCATAAATTATACACAAAGAAACGATAATAATAATAATAATAATTATTAATGGTAATAATAATAATCCCAGTTCATTGTGATGTGCTAGTCAATTTCCTGGTTTTGTTAATGTAATCTAGTTATATAAAGTGGTACCACTGGAGGAACCTGGATGAAATATAAATTATCTTTCTGTACTATTTTTTAAATTTCTTATGAGTATATAATTATTTCAAAATAAAAATTTTATATATATCTAAACTCCAGTTTGGACAATAAATTATATGACCTCTCAGCTAAATGTACATAGTTTTGTCACACTTAACCCCCTTTCTTGACTTTACAGTTACTTCATGCAACTTCCCTGATAGTGCAGCCACTCTGGAAAACAGCATGTGGTTTCCTCAAAAAGTTGAAAATAGAGCTACCTTATGAACCAGCAATTGCACTACTGGTATTTACCACAAAGATACAAATGTGGTGATCCAAAGGGGACCTGCACCCCAATGTTCGTAGCAAAAATGTCCACAATAACCAAACTATGAAAATAGCCCAGATTTCCACTGACGGATGGATAAAGAAGATGTCATACACACACACACACACACACACACACACACACATATATACACTGGAATATTATGCAGCCATTAAAAATGAAATCTTGTCGGGGCACCTGGGTGGCTCAGTGGGTTAAGCCTCTGCCTTCGGCTCAGGTCATGATCTCAGGATTCTGGGATCGAGCCCCATGTCAGGCTTTCTGCTCAGCAGGGAGCCTGCTTCCTCCTCTCTCTGCCTGCCTCTTTACCTACTTGTGATCTCTGTCTGTCAAATAAATAAATAAAATCTTTTTTAAAAAATGAAATCTTGTCATTTGCAATGACATGGTTGGAGCTGCTGACCACCCGCAGGCGCGCGCTGACCACCCGCAGGCACCTGCATAACAATAAAGAACCTCTTGCTGTTTGCATCCTGTGGCAGTGTTGAATTCTTGGGTAAGGGGATCCACAGGTCTTTCACTAGAGGGTATTATGCTAAGCAAAATAAGTCAATCTGAGAAAAACAATTATCATATGAACCCACTCATATGTGGAATTTAAGAAACAAGGCAGAGGATCTTAGGGGAAGAGAGAAAAAAATAAAACAAGATGAAACCAGAGAGGGAAACAAACCATAAAAGAGACTCTTAATCATACGGAAAAAGCTGAGGATTGCCAAAGGGGAGGAGGTGGAGGGATGAGGAAACTGGGTGATGGACACTGGGGAGGGTAAGTGTTATAATGAACACTGGTTATTATAGAAGACAGATGAATCACAGACCTATACCTCTGAAACAAATAATACAGTATATGTTAAATAACTGAATTTAAAGTTAGAGAAAAAGAAATGGTTTTTAAGTTTTTGGAGTCAGGATTTAAACACAGATTGGATGGCAAAGCCAGTGCTCTTTGCCTTATGAGTGAGACCTCCTGATGACCAGCTTGGGAAACAATGGAAAGGATCCAAGAAACTGTATTTAAGTTTTGAAAATTAAAGTAACTCTATTCAAAAAGGTGCACCACTTTGGAAGACATTTTGGCAATTTTTAAATAAAGGCAAACATAGGCTTGCTATACAGCACAACAATCTTGCTCCTAGCTAGTTACCCAACTCATATGAAAATAGGTCTATTTGATTCTTTTTGATGCTGCATCAATCTTAAAACTTCTGCATAGCAAAGGAAACAACAGAATGAAAAGGCATCCTATTGAATGGGAGAAAATATTTGTAAATATCTAATGAAGTTACATATCCAAAGAATGATATCAGGATCTCAAAAGGATATCTTCACTTCTGTGTTCATTGCAGCACATTATTTACAATAGTTGAGATATGGAAACAATACAAAAGTCCATCGACAGATAAATGAATAAAGAAAATGTAATATATACATACAATGAAATATCATTCAGCCTTTAAAAAGAAAGAAACCTTGATATTCAAGACAACAGAGATGAACTAAAGGCCATTAGGCTAAGTGAAAAAACCCACTCACAGAGGGACAAATACTGCATGATTCCGTTTTAGATAGGAGGTATTTAAATAGCCACGCTAGCAGACAAGAAAAATTGAATAGTTCTTGTCAGGGACCAGGGGGAGAAGGAAATGGATAATTGGTTTTTTTTAATGGGTATAAGATGTTTTTGTTATATAAGATGAGTAAGTTCTAAAGATCTGATGTACAATATAGTGCCTACAGTCAATAATATAGTATTGTACACTCTAAAATATGTAAAGAGGATAGATTTCACATTAAGAGTTCTTATCAAAAAAGAAAAGATAAACCACAAAGGAACAAAAGGAAATCCTTGGAGATTAAGGATATATGTAATATATTGGTTATGGTGATAGTATCATGGATATAGGGTAAGTCTATACTCATCAAGATGTATACATTAAATGTGCGCAATTTTTATCACACTTCTGTAAAGCTAAAAAACAAATGGAGTATAAGGGCAGTGAAAGCTTGGGGATATATAGAGTTCATTTTTTTGCAGGTTGATTGAAGTTCTCATAGAGCACCAAGGGGAGGTGTCTACTGTGAAGATGAAAGTAAAAATTGGGAACTGGTGACAGATCTGCAGATAAGGATGTGGAGGTAAGCAGAATATATGAAAAGGATTAAAATAATGGATTTAGATGCCATCAGCTAGGGGAGACAATAGGAAACAAACCATCCAAAGCTGGGTTCTAGACAATGCCATACATGGGGTTAAGACTGAAAAATCAATGGCTTTGTCCCTTATTTCTGAGATGGGGGGAAAAGGAGAAGAAACCCTAAAATTAGTCCAAGAAATTAAGCTCAGTAATGACCAATTCTGGGACTTTGGCAAGTCATCAAATTCTGCATTTTCAATCTTTAGGATGGTGATAAGATTCCTTTGTGGAATCATCATAAGAGTAAAATAAGAGCATGGATGTAAAACTTGCTTAAAAATTCCAAAATACTAAGCAGAAGGGAGACACCCTTAAACAGTAAGGCTGTTAACCAGGGTCTGAGTTTCCCATACCTGTGGGAGTAACCTGTAAGGTCCTAGGTATACACTAGCTCCCAGGTAAAGACAGACTAAACTATTGTAGCAAATAAAAGGTCCACTTTAGGTTCAGGCCAGGTCAGAATGTAGACCTGAAGATAAATCAGAGGAGAAAAGGTTAAAAGACAGAATGATGTGAACTGTGTTTGGGAAGAAGTAAGTAAAAATCTGCATTCAATGATGAAAATCCAGTTTATCAGAGGTAAGCAGAGGGGCAAGATGCTTGAGTTTTAGTCAATATTGACCTGGGAGATCAGGGTATTATTTAAAGCAGAGTTGTAGTTTTAAAAAAAAAGCACATGACATATTAGTTGTTTAACAACTGGAGACAGAAAGATTAATTAAAGGCTTAAAAATAATGCTTCTTCAGTCACCTGGGAATAACAAAGAGAAAGACCTTGTGGGCAGGTCACTGAGACCCCCTTTTGCAGTGCAACTACATAACTCCACTTCTTTTATGTATTGAACCATTATTATGTCATTTTATTTAATTTGTGTATTTTTATTATATTCAATTAGCCAACATATAGTACATCATTCATTTTTGATGCAGTGTTCAACGATTCATTAGTTGTGCATAACACCCAGTGCTCATCACAACATGTGCCCTCCTTAATATCCATCACCTGGTTACCCCTTCTCCCCAACCCTCTCCCTTCTGTAACCCTAATTTGGTTCCCAGAGTCCAGAGTCTCTCATGGTTTGTTTCCCTCTCTGATTTCTTCCCATTCAGAGCTCCCTCACTGCCCACATGATTCTCCATGCTATTCGTTATGTTCCACATACAAAGTGAAACCATATGATAATTGTCTTTCTCTGCTTGGCTGATTTCACCCAGCATAATCATCTCCAGTTCCACCCATGTTGAGGCAAATGGTAGGCATTCATCCTTTCTGATGGCTGAGTAGTATTCTATTGTATATATGAACCACATCTTCTTTATCCATTCATCTGTTAAAGGACATCTCAGTTCCTTCCACAGTTTGGATATTGTGGACATCACTGCTATGAAAAATGGGGTTCATATACCCCTTCTTTTTCACTACATCTATATCTTTGGGAAAAATACCTAGTAGGGGAATTGTTGGGTTGTAAGGTAGCTCTATTTTTAACATCTTGAGGAACCTCCATACTGCTTTGCAGAGTGGACGTGCCAGCTTGCATTACCACCAATAGCATAAGAGGGTTCCCCTTTCTTCTACACAGCCTTGCCAACATTTGTTGTTTACTCTCTTATTAATTTTTGCCATTTTAACTGGTGTAAGGTGGTATCTCACTGTGGTTTTGATTTGTATTTCCCTGATGGTGAGTGATGTTGAACATTTTTTCATGTGTCTGTTAGCCATTCGTATGTTTTCTTTGGAGAAGGGTCTGTTCATGTCTTCTGCCCCATTTCTTGACTGAATTTTTTTCAGGTGTTGAGTTTGACAAATGACATTACAGATAAAGGGCTGGTATCCAAGATCTATAAAGAACTTATCATGGCTAACAGACACACACAAAAATCACTACAACATCACTAACCATCCGGGGAATACAAATAAAAACCACAATCACATACCACCTTACACCAGTTAAAATGGCAAAAATTAACAAGATATCAGCCCTTTATTTCTAATGTCATTTGCAAATATCTTCTCCCATTCCATAGATTACCTTAGTTTTGTTGACTCTTTCTTTTGCTGTGCAGAAGCTTTTTATCTTGACGAAATCCCAAAAGTTCTTTTTTGCTTTTGTTTCCCTTGCCTTTAAAGAGGTGTCTTGAAAGAAATTGCTGTGGCCAATGTCAAAGAGGTTACTGGCTATGTTCTCCTCTAGGATTTTGATGGATTCCATCTCACATCAAAGTCTTTCATCCATTCTGAGTTTATCTTTATGTATAGTGTAATAGAATGGTCCAGTTTCATTCTTCTGTGGCTGTACAATTTTCCCAGCACCATTTATTGAAGAGACTGGCTTTTTTTGCACTGGATATTCATTCCTGATATGTCAAAGATTAGTTGACCATAGAGTTGAGAGTCCATTTCTGGTATCATAAAAACCATCTATGAAAAGCCCACAGTGAATATCATTCTCAATGAGGAAAATCTGAGAGATTTTCCTTAAGTTCAGGAACACCACAGGGATGCCCACTCTCACCACATTTGTTCAACGTATTACTAGAAGTCCTAGTATCAGCAATCAGACAACAAAAAGAAATAAAAGGCATTAAAATTGGCAAAGAAGAAGTCAAACTCTCTCTCTTCACAGATGACATGATACTTTATGTAGAAAATCCAAAGACTCCACCTCAAAATTACTAGAACTCATACAGCAATTCAGCAATGTGGCAGGATACAAAATCAATGCACAGAAATCAGCTGCATTTCTGTATGCTAACAATGTAACTGAAGAAAGAGAAATTAAAGAATCAATTCCATTTAAAATAGCACTGAAACCATAAGATACCTAGGAATAAACCTAGCCAAAGAGGTATATACAGTAGAAACTACAGATCACTTATGAAAGAAATTGAGAAAGACACAAAGAGATGGAAAAACTGTCCATGTTCATGGATTAGAAAAATAAACATTATTAAAATGTCTACGCTGCCCAAAGCAATCTACACTTTCAGTGGAATCCCTATCAAAATACAATCAACATTTTTCACAGAGCTGGAACAAACAATCCTAAAATTTATGTGGAAACAGATAAGACCTCAAATTGCCAGAGGAATGTTGAAAAACAAAACCAAGGCTGGGGGCATCACAGTCCCTGACCTCAAGCTATATTACAAAGCTGTGATCATCAAGACAGCATGGTATTGGCACAAAAACAGACACATAGATCAATGGAACAGAATAGTATGTCATTTAAACAGAAAATGTCATAGTGAAAAAAGGCCTGGGTCAATATTCTGATATTAATAACAATGTATCTACTTGATAAAACAATGTAAAAGTCCCTGGCTTTACCATTATACAGGCAAGGTAATTTTTTTCTTGAAAAGAACTCTTCCCAGGGCCCCCTTCATGTCTCTGTTCCTTAGGCTGTAAATGAAGGGGTTCAGCATGGGGGTGACCACAGTGTACATCATGGCCATGACAGTCTCCTTAACAGTAGAATTATTAGTTGATGGGCACAAGTAGAGACCAATAACTGTCCCATAGAAGAGAGACACCACAGAGAGGTGGGAGCCACAGGTGGAGAAGGCTTTGTGAATACCCCTAGCAGAAGGGACCTTGAGGATGGAGGACACAATCCGTGCATAAGACATGATAATGAGCAGGAATGGGATGACAAGAATGAGCCCTCCCATGATAAATATCACCAATTCATTAACTCGAGTGTCAGAGCAGGCCAGCTTCAGCAGAGCAGACATATCACAAAAAAAGTGGGGGACTTTGTTTTCTGCACAAAACCACAATCTGGCCATGAGCAGAGTGTGTAACATAGCATGGAACATGGTCAGTACCCAGGAAAGCACCACCAGGGAGAGACAGAGCTTAGGGTTCATAAGGCTGGTATAGTGCAGGGGGAAGCAGATGGCCACATAGCGGTCATAGGCCATGGCCACCAGAAGGAAGCTCTCTAGATCTGCAAAAAACAGGAAGAAGTACATCTGGGTCAAGCAGCCAGCATAGGGAATGGAGGAGATTTGGCCCTGCATGGTTTGTAACAACTTGGGAATGGTCACAGAAGAGAAGCAGATATCAGAGAAAGACAAATTGCTGAGAAACAAATACATGGGCGTGTGGAGGTGGGAGTCCGGGCGAATGAGGATGATGATTATAAGATTCCCTAGGACAGTGGTAACATACATGGCCAGGAACAGGGCATAGAACAAGTCTCGCTGATCTGGATCAATGGGCAGGCCCAGGAGGACAAATTCTGAGATGACAGTTTGATTCTTTCTTGTCATGCTCTGTGTCCAGTATCTTTTGTCCATTATAAACCTGAATAAAAATTAACAATTTCTATGATACAAGATAAGTTGTTCTGCAATAATTGATTTCACTCTCATTATCCAGAACAGCATTCTGTAACCACAATATAACAAATCACTAAATCCAATCACTTTCAGACTTTTTTCATTTCTCACTCCTTACAATGGTTGTTAAAATGTCAAATGGTTGTTAAAATGTCAAATGGTTTACTCTTCCCTCTCTTCTGAAACACTCTTATCTCTTATCTTCTGTGTGATAATCCTGGTTCTCAGCCCTTCATTCTCAGGAACTGTGATTGGTGTCCTCTATAACGGTATCTTATGTATCAGTGTTTTCTTGGGCCTTTCCCTAAATACTGTTCTCTTATAAAACCACATATACAGCCCTAAAAGAATGGCCTATTCCCATGGCATAAATTACCATGTAAATCTCATTGATAAATCTCTATCACCTCAGAAACTATATCATCAATTGCGTAGTGATTATCTCTTCATATACAATCACAAGCATCTTTGGTTCAGTAGATCACAAATAAAACTCATGATCTCACCCTGCCCCCCTCCCAACCTGTACCTCTACATCTCTCACGTAAAAGAAATCCAGGCACAGGTCATACACATGAGAGTTTTCTTTCCTTCCATCCTCTCTCATCCTCAATATCCAATCTGTCAACACATCCTAAAGATTCAGCTACATTAAACCTCTTTCTCATTCATCCATTCCTTATTTCAACCTTCACTATCCTGACTGGGCTGACATCATGTCTTGTCTGTACTATTGGAACAGCCTTTTTCTCTTCACTTTTCTCCTTACTTCCACACTTGAACAGTTTCTCCTTCTGGAAGCCTGAGTGGCTCTGTCCATTAAGCATCTGCCTTCAGCTCAGGTCATGATCCCAGAGTCCCAGGATTAAATCCCACATCAGGCTCCCCACTCAGTGGGGTGTCTGCTTCTCCTTCTGACCTCCCCCACTCATGCCCTCTCTCTTTCACTCTCACAAATAAATCTTTATGAAAAACAATCTGAGGGTTTTGAAGTGATGGGGGAGTGGGAGGTTGGGGGGACCAGGTGGTGGGTATTGGAGAGGGCACGGATTGCATGGAGCACTGGGTGTGGTACAAAAACAATGAATACTGTTATGCTCAAAATAAATAAAATTTTTAAAAATGTTAAAAAAAATAAAATCAAATCAAATAAATTGGAGGTGGAAAAAAAATAAATAAATCTTTTAAAAAACAAACAATAACAAAAAAACACTCTCTCCTTCAATATCCTTCATTAATACTGTGGCATTCTAAGATGAAAATCTGAATCATCATTCTCCCTAACATCTTCATGGAATTCTGATTGCTCTTAAGATAAAAGTCAAGGGATGCCTGGATGGCTCAGTCAGTTAAGCGTCCACCTTTGGCTCAGGTCATTATCCCAGAGTCCTGGGATTGAGTACTGCATCAGGCTCCTTGCTCTGCAGGGAGCCTGGTTCTCCCTCTGCCTCTCCCAACTGCCCATTCTCTTTTTCATACTCTCTCTCAAGTAGATAGATAAAATCTCATTTTAAAAAGATAAAAAGCAAAATTCCTCTCAAAGGAATTGCACAAAAGATGCTTCAACAACTTGCTGACATCAACAGCTTCACTTGGCCCCATAGTGACACTCACATTCACCTGTCCAGAAATGCTGGGCTTGAAAGGCACAATTTCTTGCCACCAGTCTTTTCTACTTGCTGTTCCCCCTGCCTAGCATCTTCCTCTCTCTGCTCCCTCCTCACCTGGTTTGTTCCTACTTACCCTTCAGCATATTATATGTCATTTACTCAGCTGTATCTCTCCTGGCCCCCTTCCCCAGACCAATAAGAAGCTGCTACTATGTTTTCCAGGCATCCCATACTTGCCCCTCAAGC
Organism: Mustela putorius furo; assembly: GCF_011764305.1. NCBI lineage: Eukaryota > Metazoa > Chordata > Mammalia > Carnivora > Mustelidae > Mustela > Mustela putorius. The sequence continues at coordinate 3,992,312 of NW_025421501.1, read as the reverse complement.
ACTGAATGCCTAGGAGATTGGTTACAGCTGTTCTCCCTATTGGATGGTAAACATACAGGAGAGGCCACGTCTGCCTTCATGACTGCAGAAGTGTCAGCACCTGGCACAGTGCCTCGATATAGCCAATGTTCCATAAATATCCATTGGCTGTGCTTCAGGCTGAGACATGCATTCCTTCAACTTTAGAGACAGCAAACTTCTATTAGAATATTTACTTCTACCAAATCATCTTATAACAAAAATTAATAACTTCCAGCACTTTATTATAGAATTGCCTGACATAACCCTGTTACTCATGGAAAATTTGAACTTCAACTATGCTGCTCTTTAACCAAAATAGCTGACCCAGTATACATCCACACCGTCACTATTTCCTTTAGCTGTATCCACAAGATTCAGTGATATTGCTGTAAAAAAAAAAAAAAGAAAAGAAAAAAAGAACCTGATGGATCTCGAGATTTAGTAACTTGGGGATAAAAGGAAGAAATACAGGTAATTTCTGGATTTGAGATCTTATATAGCAATATTTATGAATATTATTATTAAAAAAAGACAAAATGTAACTGGTGAACTGATGTAACTGGTTTAACAGGTTACACCAGTGTAACCAGTTATGTAACCATATGATGGTGTAACATCAGACAAAATATTTCTAGGGAAGTCTCAGGAGGCAGGGAGATGAAGAAGAGGAGGATTATCATACCTGAAGAACCTATCCTGAAGAATGTCATACAACATGGAAAAACAAGACTCTTGGATTAGAAGGACCCTAATGGATCAGCTCATTCACCCTTTGCCCAACCTACCCAGTATGCCTGAGGGTGACACCAGCACACTAACTTAAGGTCCTGTTTCCCTTTGTTTACTAAGACATGTTAGTGCCAGCTTTTGTAGTCATCACCTGTGTCTGCAGCATCCCTTCTCAAATCTCCCATTCTATACATCCCTAGGCCTAAGGGGCCCTGGATCCCAGAGGAGTCTAGATCCTAAAGGAACTCATTAAAGACACAGAAATTACCCAGGACCCTTGCGACAAATGCTCTGAGTCCTGGAGCAGTGACTGATTACATCACTGATCATACCTCACTAATCTTTGGGGGAAGGTGGGGAAGGAGAGAAGTTCATAATATGGATGTTTAATCACTCCCTGTTTAGGGAATGGACAGTAGTCCCATGGGGCTGGAGCCTTCCTTTTGGAAGGTGAAGGAGGATGCTTGGAGAAGCCATAGAAAGGAATAGGGACAAGGCTATGAATTCCTAAAATATCTTACAGGGTAAAAGGCTTTATTGCGGGCAAGAAATCGTCATCAGTGGTCTTTGAAGAAAGTGCCATGAAAGACATATTTTGGAAAAATTCCCAGGGTGGCATCACCTCTCACTACAACCCAGTTTCTCATAAACATACTCAAGGGGAGAGATAAACCTGCAGCTAATAAAGATTAGATCCCTAAGACCCAATCATATGCAGATGCATAGGAAGTACTGGAATAAAAGGTAACTCTCCCAGATCATTTCAATTTTTCCTCATGCAGTGATGGAAAAGAAACCCAGATTTTCATTCCATTGAGGTATGTTTAGCTTCTTACATCTGTAGGAAACCTTAATAGCACCCTGCCACCACTATCCACATGTGTCAGATTACCTCCTAGTTTCCAGTTGTTTCTTACTCTGTATTGGTCATAAGGCCATAGCTAATATTTATAACTCCTTCTTCCATATTTCTTCTATGTGTATCACTGTAGCTACGTGGTTTCTTTACATTCAACTTTCATTTCTTGCGAGTCCAAATCCTCAGTGTTGATGTCTTTATTGGGTCACTATGGTTTTCCATTATCTTTTACTAAGTAGTACTCTAAAGAACCTCCTGGATATCAGGCATGGTCTTTCCTCATTGTGTAGAGAAATCCAATTTTCTATTGTTAATTTAGACTTAATGACTCCCAGACAGTATCATAGCTCCTTTCTTTGCCTGTTGGTTCATTAACACAAAAAAAACTAAAATGGCCAAGTGGCAGTCTCAGCTTCCCATAGAATAGAACCATTAAAGCAATCCTGGTAGAAACATTCTTTAGGAGATGTACCAGAAACTTCTTGTGCAGCACTTCAGATTCTCTCAGACATCTTTGATTCCAGCTACAGCTGCAGTAACTAGTTCCGCAGACTTTAACCAGCTTCACAGAGATATAATCTAACTATATTACTTCAGGCCTGCTCCACCTGATTATTGCATCTTGTCATAGGGTTTTTCTGCTTCCACAGGGAAGAATATCACAGGTAGCCAGTTTAATACTGATAATACTGATGTCAGGGAGTCCAGGACCCATGTGTCAACCCTTAAAAAAAAAACAAGTGGTGGGAGCTAAGGAATATACGCTTCCCATTTTCACTACGCTGGACAGTTCTATGATGCATTTCAACAAGCCTTATTCACCAGTAGTGGTCAACTTAATAAGTCACCCCACCCCACTTATTGGTTGTCCTTTCTTCATTATTTATACCCTTCTGTCTCTTCCTGTGAGATAACAGTACCAAAAAAATACTAGCAAATAATAAGATTTTGTTTGCATTTTGAGCAACCCAGACTATAACAGAAAGTAAGATCACTAAACCAGAAGCCTAAAATTGTCGGGGTGGGAAGCAAAATTTTGTCAGGTCATCATTTGGTGTAATAATGACAAAAGTCAGTCCTGCTACCACCTCTTGATTCCCAGACCCATATATCATGGCTATGGGAGAAGTAGCACCATGTGTGGGTTCCTGGTTCATATTCCATAGAAGTATACACCAATCTTTTTGGGATGTGATCTCCCAACTGGCATCACAACTTTGGTATAAGGCAGTAACTGCGAAGCCAGACAAGAACTTGCTATCATCCTCTGCATCCTCCTTCCATGTACCTTCCAAGGGATTTCTCCATCGTAATTGATTGCTTTTGAAGCTGGAGACTATTACTCCCCTCCACTTATTCGTTTTATAGAGTGGTGAGCAATTGCGATCTTAAACATGAGGGCAGGGAGAGGAGGTAGGGAGGAAAGACCAGAGTGCAGATGCATTTTAGAAGGATATAGGAAAATAGAGAATTAAGTGTAAATTATATATAAATATACAAATATATATTACATATGCACACTAAATATTTGAAATAATTAAATGAACTGCATAGACTAGCAGTTCTTACATAATTCTTTTTTTAATCTAGTATCTATTTTATTAGCATTTTTGGAAATCTATTTAAGACCAGTATTTTTTTTTTCCTGCTTACATTTTTTTTTAATTTCTTTTCAGCATAACAGTGCCCCAAGGCACCTCTTGATACACCCCTCCCTTCAAAGACATCTTCCCAAGGGCTCCAGCCTGCCTGATCTCTGCCTGTCCCTGTCTCCTCCAGGGGTCTGTCTTGTCTGAGCAGCTCCCTTTGATCTGTTAGGTCTTTATCTCAGGAGCTTTCACACCTGCTGGCACAGACCTCCTCTGTCTCTGGCCTCCTCTGGAGTCCTTGCCTTTGATGCTGTATCTCTATGTTCTCTACCACCCTCTTTCTTTTTTTTTTTTTTTTAATTTTTTATTTCTTTTCAGCGTATTCATTGTTTTTGCACCACACCCAGTGCTCCATGCAATACGAATTCTCCCTAATACCCACCACCTTGTTCCCCCAACCTCCTACCCCCGCCCTTCAATACCCTCAGGATGTTTTTCAGAGTCCATAGTCTTTCATGGTTTACCTCTCCTTCCAAGTAACAGTACTGATAGTGGGCACCCTTGTCTTATTCCTGATTTTAGTGGAAATGTCCCTATATTTTCCCATTAAGCTTGATGTTGGCTTTTGGGCTGACTCAAATATATTATTATATCATGTTAAATAAGCATCTATTCCTACTATTTTGAGGATTTTTACCTAGAAATGGCTGTTTAATTTTAGCAAATGTACCATTTTCATTTAAAAAAACTCCACATTTAAAAAGATTGAAATGTTTTAATCAACAAATGAACTTCAAAAAACAGCAGCTATAAGTATGGAGATGATCATTTAAACAATAAGAAAATGCTTTAAATTATAATATTTAAACTTCCCTTATTACTATTTAAATTTCATTCATTGTATCAGTATAATATTTCATCTCAGCATCTACAATTTTAACAAAGGCTTGGAAAGTTTTTTGTTCAGAAACAGATGCTGGTCTAACAGAAACACATTTGAAAATATTTTTTTTCTGGTCATAGTTTCCAACACACCTATGAACTCGGCCTCTAATCAGTCTTGGAAGTTCACGATCCTGTTTTTTAAAAAATAAATATCAAAGAAGTTATTATTTACTTCATCTGAATTTCAGTTTTTTAAAAAACTAATCATATGACCAACTAAATATGAATCACCCCAAAAAGCTGTAATTCCCTCAACCTGATTTAGGGCCCCACTGCCTGTAAGACCAAGATAGCTAGGCATATATGGGTGTCCTGCCACAGAAGAAAGACATTCACTTGAGTAGGGCTTCTTACAAGCTGGTAAACTATTGGTCTTAAAAGACTGAATAACTCCTTGGGGCGCCTGGGTGGCTCAGTGGGTTAAGCCGCTGCCTTCGGCTCAGGTCATGATCTCGGAGTCCTGGGATCGAGTCCCGCATCGGGCTCTCTGCTCAGCAGAGAGTCTGCTTCCCTCTCTCTCTCTCTGCCTGCCTCTCCATCTACTTGTGATTTCTCTCTGTCAAATAAATAAATAAAATCTTTAAAAAAAAAAAAAAAAGACTGAATAACTCCCAATGTAATGGCACATGAATTATTCACTTTATTAGACTGCTAGAGTTCCACTTCCAATAAACAGCAGATCAGGTAGTTCAGAGCAACTCTCTAGCTAAGAACAACTCAAATAGGTGGATGAAATATTTTTAAATCTCCTCATAGACATTAGAGAGCTACCAATGCAGTGAGGGAATAGAGAGACTCCCATCTGGGAAAAGACAGAAGTACAAAGTGGGGCTTGACATTTAGGAATGTTTCCCCTTGAGATTATCTGTCAAGAACAGCCAAGGCAGTTGAGAGTCTAAGAAACTGAGCAGAGGTTTTGACAGTCGCCTAGGACTGGGAGAGAAAAAAAGGAATCAGAGGCTCCCAAGGAAAAGAGATTCTGGTCACCATTCTCACTCTCACCCTTGGCCTAGGGTTGGTACCCAAAAGGGCTACACCTTTCATGGGATTTGTAAAATGGAAAAAGACCAGCCAGCATCAAATCTTCTGAATCATTAATTAAAGGTGAGTATTCTGGAATTCCCTTCACCAAATGGTCATTAAAAACACTGGGTATAAAAGGTAGCATTGATAATTGCTAAAAAGGCTTTATTAAAAAGCAGAATTTCTGTTCCTCAACAGCCATCACTATAAAAAGCAGGCCCCCCCCCATGTGGCTCAGTCATTAAGCATCTGCCTTCAGCTTGGGTCATGATCAAGCCTGGCATCGAGCCCCACTTGGGCTCCCTACTTGGCGGGAAGCCTGCTTCTCCCTCTCTCACTCCCCTGCCTGTATTTCCTCTCTCACTGTGTCTCTGTCAAATAAATAAATACATCTTTAAAAAAAATAAAAGACTGAAAAAGCAAACTATGGAGTATGAGAAAAAATTTGCAATACAAATAATGGACAAAAAATTGTACCCAAAATAGTCACACACAAAAAACCTCTGATAAATCAGTAAGGATAAAACAATAATTCAATAGAAAAGAGTAAGAGGCCTGAAAAGACTTTACAGAAGAAGGTGTCTAAGTGGCCAGTAAACATACAAGGTGTTCAACCTCATTAGTTATCAGGAACTGCAGAAAAGTAAGGTAGCACTAAAAACCTACATAGCTGAAATAAAAAAGACTGGCAGTACTAAGTGTTGATAAGAATGCAGAAAAACTTAATTTGTCTACACTGATTGTGAGAGTCTAAATAAGTACAAACCTTTGGAAAATTCTTTGGTAAATAACTACTATATTGGAACATACACATGAACTATGATGCAGTGATTTTACTTCTAGGTATATGCTCAACAGAAATATGTGTATATGCACAAGAGATATATACAAGACTATTCATAGAATATTATTCATAACAGCAAAAAATCTGGAAACTTGGATATCACCAACAGTAGAATAGAAAGCTAAATTGTTTTACAACAGAATATTGTACATGGAAATATAAATAAATAGACTATAGCTACACAAAATATCAGATGAATCTTACAAACATTGTGTTGAGGGACAGACTTTAAAGACATACCATATAATACTATTTATATAAGGTTCAAAACTAAACAGATTTATTTTGTGATATTAAAAATCAGCATAGTAGTTGCTTTTAGGTAGGAGAGAGGAGGTAGAGAATGGGAGGAGACGCAGGATGCATGGAGTGACAGCAATGTTCTTTTTCTCAGCCTTGGTAATGTCCACTTTGTGATATGTCATAGGCACATCACAGAACTGTACAATTATGATTTGTATACTTTTAGGTATATGTTCTACTTCAATAAAAGATTTTTTTTAAGATTCTATTCATTTATTCATGAGAAACGGAGAAAGAGGAGGCAGAGGGAGAAGCAGGCTCCCGGCTTGAGCAGGAAGCCTGATGCGGAACTCAATCCCAGGACGCCGGGACCATGACCTGGGCCGAAGGCAGACGCCCAACCAAGTGAGCCATCCAGGTGCCCTCAATAAAAGATTTTTAAACTTAACAGACTAGAGAAAAATAAGCATTAAAGATATTATAGAAATTAGTAATATACTTACTTTTTTTATCTACTATGTGTCAGAAAACGTACATTCATATATTTTATTATCTAATCTCCAAAACAACCTTTCAGTAGGAATTGTCTTCCCATTTTACAGATTAAAAAAAACTCAGGGAATTTAAGCAGCTTACTCAAGGTCATAAAGCTAGTAAATAGTGGGGTAAAAGTTGGAATCCAAATCTGATTTCAGAATTAATACCAAACTCTTCTACAAAGTATGTAAGTTTTACAAAATCTCCAGCCTCCTTTGTCACCTGCAGCCTTATTCGTCACCAAGAATCTTTCCTAAATCCCAGCCCACTCCCTGCCTTCCTCCAACTTCAGAACCACTGTCCTTCCACACTCTGTTGATTATCCATGCTCTCAGCTTCATGTCCTTGCATATGCTGCCCTCTTACCTAAGAATTCATTCCTCCCACCTCCCACACACTTTGGCTTCATTTATTACTCTTTATTTATTATTATTATTATTATTTATTACTCTTTAAACATGTAAGATAAGTTACTACATTCTTGAAAAGTCTTTCTCTGATCTGCGCCATCCTGTCTATTTTATAGCACACTGTACATACCTCTACCTACCACTTATCATACCACAATGTAATATTTATGTACCTCTTTCTATCTGAGACTACAATAAATTCTAAGAGAAAGAACTGTTTAGCACCTGTATTCTACTTTGTATCCCTTGCATCTAGTACAGCACCTGGCACACAGTAGGTTATCTCTATTAGCTGAACAAATAAACTTTAAAGTCAGAATTAGAACCAAACGAAATGTTGAAAGTAATACCAAATTGTTAACAGAATTTCTACTATGACGGAAATGTAGCCAGCCTTTGTATGTTTGGTTGGCACAAGCTTTGCAAATAATATTTAAACAAATACTCACTATTTCATAAAATACACAAGGCAGAGTGTTTTTCCCATCTCTCATAAGGAAGGTCTTTGAATAATATGGACCAGGTGTAACAGCTGAATCGAGAACAGCTAAGCAACATTAAAATAGGGGAGAAAATCAGTGCTGGTAAAATGCAAATAAAATTTAACAGTGGGAACTAATATTTAAATAACTATTCCTACACAAAGCTCTTCTAGTTTTATTTATACAATAATACAGACTACATCTTAAGCGGGAACCATATCTCTGAAACTGTTAAATATTAAGGAAAACTAAATTTCTGGCCCTATTCAACTCAGGAGTTAAGACAGAGCCCCTGTAACAATCTTTCCCGTTTTAACATTATGAATCAGAAGAATACTATCAAAAATAACTAAATACGTCTTAAGTCACAAATCAATAACAAATCTAAGAAATGAGGAAAATCCTAATAAACCTTAATATCCTTTTCCAAATTTTATTTTTAAGATCCCCTAGGTATTCCTATAGACATTTAAGACTATTGTCCAAATAGTTTGAGGTTTTCCAAAGTACTTTACCTACCCAATATTTCAAAAAGAAGTACAGTTTTCTGTGCACGTTCACGCCAGTACTTCATGCTTTCAATAACTGCAGATATAATTCTTAAAGAATTATCTTTTTCCTTGAGCTTTAACTGATAAAATGAGCTTTCCTTTTGAAAAATAAAAACATAGCATTAGAAAAACCTTTTTTTTTTTTTTTACACTTATCTTAGCCAAAAGGCTGAGAAGCTATTCATTTTTTTTTTTCTTGTCATACTCCTTCACTTTCCATGTAAAGATCCTAGGTCCTTATGTATAGAATATATAAGAAAATATTGAAAATTTTAGTAGTTACTCCTTAAATTAAAGATATCATTAGCAGTTTATAGGAGGAGAAACTAGGATATACTTGAAGACAATAAACCAAGAAGAAAATTATCTGTATGGACATCCACGCACTCATTTATTTATTCACTGAATATTTTTAGAGCTTTGTGTGCCAATCCTCTGATAAACACAGGTGCATAGAACACAGTTCCTTTCCCTAATGTGTTCACACTCTAACAGGGGAGCCAAACACACTCACTCATTCATTCCAAAAGTTCTTACTGGCATTAACTATGTGCCAAACACAGCTAATGAGGAACCACCACTGAACAAAACAGACAAGATACCTCACCAATATTGCCCTCTAATGGAGTATTCAGAAAATAAACAAATAAATACATAATAGAATGTCAGAAATTAATATATCCTATGAATTCAAGAAAAACAGAGTAAAAGCATAAAGAGAAATAGGAATTATTATTTTAAATAGGTTGTTAAGTGAGGGTGGAGGTAACAACAAAATATAAAGGCCCTAAGATGAGAATGTATTTGGCATTTTTAAAGATCAACTAAGAATAAAGTATGTCAAGTACTAATTTCAGGGGGCAAGAGGGTACTTTCCCTCGTGAGGGTGGCAGTACATCAAAGAACACTTGATGGGACTTTTTTTTCTAACTACAGTTACCTTCCCTCCTCCTCCCCTTCCTAACCAAGATACGAATACCTCCCATTGAGAGCTACTGCCATAATGAACAATTGTTACTAAGGTAACTATCATTCTTTTGTACAAGGAAATATAAGGTTGAAAGCCACTGTGATATAAGCTACATTAGTCAGATTTCTAGCAAAAAAAAAAAAAAAATTACCCCAATTGTTGAAAAGACTTCTTAACAGGTGTATGGGCAAAACAAACAGGGTACTGAAGCCCTCGAGACTAACAACAATAAGAGACTTCCATTATTCTTAGGCTGAAAGGACAAGGGAAAAAAACAAAATTATCACACCTGTGAAAGCTGGACTCATGGAAGAGCTGTACCATTTGGGGACAGCTACTGCCCACAGTACAACATTTAAACAGGTAGAAAATAGGAAAACCCAACCTCTCTCTCTCCCTCTGATTTCCGGCCAGTGACTACCATTGGCTGACCCCTAACAAGAGCTAGCCTGGGGACCTCAGGAGGCTACACTACGTAGGACAACTCAGCCTTCCAGAGCACGGAGAGTGGAGAGTAAAGAATCTTTTTTTTTTTCCAATTTATTTATTTATTTATTTATTTTAAATTTTTCAGCGTAACAGTATTCATCATTTTTGCACCACACACAGTGCTCCATGCAATCCATGCCCTCTCCAATACCCACCACCTGGTTCCCCCACCTCCCACACCCGCCCCTTCAAAACCCTCAGAGTGTTGGGCCAGGGTACAAGGAAAGGAAGGTAGTGAACAACCAGCACACAAAATATATAGAACAATTAGAGCAAAGGGTGGTGAGAGGAGGAAGTAAGGCTGATGTATAGATATGGAAAAAAAAATAAACCAAAGCAGAGTCATATTAGAGTGCATATCCTGTTGAGAATTGTGAAAGGTCTGAAATGGCTAGTATATATTTGTAGATTATAGAATATGAAGCTGGAAAAGTAAAATAAACTCTGGCTTGCAGTCCAAATCGAACCTGTTGTCTGTTTTTGTAAACTTTTATTGGAACACAGCCAAGTCTATTATTTATGTATTGTCTATGGTTGCTTTCAAACTACAATGGTAGAGCTAAGTGGTATACTTGAGACAATATGACTTTAAAGTAAAAAAATATTTACTATCTGGCCCTTTAAAAAAAGAGTTTGCTGACCTCTTACAAAAAATTAGACTGACACATAAGGAACTGGGAGAAATTTCTGTAAGTAATGGATAAACTCTCATCATCTCAATAATGAGTCAACAGTGAGATTCAGAACCCGTAGGACACTCTAAGGCAACTATGAAAAGGAACACTCATTCATAATCACAAAGAAAATATTTGAAACCTTTATCTACACCAGGGACCAGGTATTTGTGTTAATCATGTAATGCATGCCATGAGATTGATTTTTAAATGCTCTTATCTCTGTAATTTAAGTATTTATCTCATATTTTTAAATGTAAATGATCCATATTTATAAAGTTTACCTTAAGACTACTTTTTTCTGGAATATCATCCAACATTTTCTTCTTAAATAAATTTTGTTGAAAACTTGGTTTAAATGCCTGTAAAGCACTGCTTCTGTCTAGACCTCTCATTGTGGAGCCAGGTATTTCTGACGAATGTGTTTGTCTGAGTACTTTGGCTTCTCTTTGGTGAGATAAGTTAGGAGGTTCTGATATTCTTAATTGTTTCCCTTGCTGAGCTCCCCAACAGGAATTTATTCCATCATTTGCCACCAGGTTTGTTCTTTTGCTTTGAGACCTAACATCATTTCTGTCCGATGGTTTCCAGCTGGTATTTTTGCTGCCATCCTTGTAGCTGTAATAGATTTTTTAAAATTAATATTGGTTTTTTGTTTCTATATACATCTTCTTTTAAAAGATTAATAGTGAAAAATTATGATTTATAAAGTACTTTGTAACTATTGATTAGTTGGAACTTCCAAATACATTATCACAACAACTCTACAATAGATCATACCTCTCTTTTTAGGTGATGAAACCTAGGAAGTAACTTGCCTGAAGTTATACAGCAAGTTATTGTCAATCTGGAACCCAGAGAATCCTAGTCTCCCAACTCAGAGCTTAGTGTTATAAAGTATATTTTTTAAACTATAGGCTTTCATTTGACAGTGGTTGTCTCTGAGTGGTAAGATTCTGAGGATATTTGCCTGCTTCTTTATGCATTAATTTTTAAAATTTTCTACAATAAAATTTTAACAAGTTAAGTTATGGCTTATAGGTGATTTTAAATCACAAGGAGAATAAATACAAGCAGTGTAGATAACTTTGATTAGAAATTTTATGCTTTTACTACATAGCTTAAAAGTCCAATTAATCAATCTGTTGCAACATTTTAGTAACTACATTAATCTAAGTGAATTATATTAACTGATGAGAACATGATGTTAATGAGGCCAAAATCCAAAGTATAATTTCTAAGCAGACCAGTTAAGAGTTCAACAGGGAGAAACTAATCCAGGTCACAAATTCTTATTTCTGGGTAATTTTCCTGAAAATATCACTGGTATTACAAGGGGGCAAATAATACAACTCATCCCTTGTTAGAGAAAATAATAGAGTCTCCACAGTGACCAGGCACAAGTCCAGATTGTATGGGGCCTGAAGCTTGTTAATGTGGGCAGCCTTCTTAAGTAAATTGGGTGCAAAATTAGGTATGAAAATAAGGACAGGAGAAATCATGAATAATTTCAAACCTTTAAAAGTTGATAAATCTCACAAACTTCAAAATATCCAGAAAAAAAATTACTTGTATTTTTATTAATTAACTGTCTGATACACCTCTTTAAAATTTTTTCTACATTCACCACCTCTTCACATGACAGCAATTTTATTTTCAGTAGAGAGAACAGAAACCAAACTTCGCCTGTCTCCTCTCATGGCTATAAAAATTATGTTTATTATTCAATTTAGAAAAGCTTCTTTGTTTCACAACTCCTTATTTTTTTTTAAGATTTTATTTATTTATTTGACAGACAAGTGGGCAGAGAAGCAGGCAGAGAGAGAGGAGGAAGCTGACTCCCTGCTGAGCAGAGAGCCCAATATGGAGCATGATCCCAGGATCCGAGCCAAGGGTGGAGGCTTTAACCCACTGAGCCACCCAAGCACCCCTCACAGCTCCTTATTAATAATGCATTTTAACTTCTTCCCACATTTTTGTCTAGCAGGCGCTCCTGGCCTGGGAACAAGCCCTGGAAGAACCACAGTCCTTTGAACTTGCTGACTGAGCCCACACAAGGATGCTGCTTCAGCAGCCAATCTAGCTCAGCCACGTCCTCAAATCCCAACCAGACCATGAAAGGTACTAAAGCTGTAGTGGCTTCTAAAAAGGGAAGGGTAGTGTCTGCTTTGGATCCTTCTCTTTGGATCTAGGTGTTCAATGAGATCCCAAGAACAAGCTGTTAACGGGGGCTACATGGATGTGAAGATAAAGCAGAGATTCTAAACCTAAGCAGAGAATCAGAGCTTCAGCAGATTATCAGCCACCTACCTGGGTTTTCAAATGGTTTTTGCTCCTGGATCATCTGTTGTTATAGTCCAACTGTCTGATAGATTATCTATGATTTCAAATTGGAATATCTAATACTGACTGCCTGTCCATATTACAATGTTACCTAATTCTCAAATGCCAGTCAGAAGGCATTTTCTTACAGCATCTGCAGCTGAAACTGTGCCTCTGAGGACGATCTCAAACCACTGAATGGCCTAGGTAATAAGCCCTGGTTCTAAAGAATGTAACTAACTGGTTCTGAGGAAACCAGCATGAGCAAAACTAATTTTAAAATATATGTATTGTTTTGATGTACTTATTAAGTATTTTATTAATGTTTCTCCCCTTTAAAAAATATGGTATCTCGAATAAAAGTGAAGGTAAGGTTAACTTTACAGGATTGCTGTAAGGATTATTAAAATAATGTACCATAGCACTAAACAAGACTGATAGAAGATATATGTTTGATGTTGTTTCTCTAATATTTTGTTCCCAAAATTATTTCCTTCGGTAGTTACTAGTTACTCAAGAATACTAAAATCCTCAACCTAACAAATAACCCATGTCCTTTCCCTAACTATTTATTTTTTCATCCTATTTAGGGATTAAACTTAGACTCTTACAGCAATAATCCAGGAGCATTCTCACCATCTTCCTTAACAGTCATCTTCATTTCCTGAGAACCTACCACTGTTTATGTACACACATTTTGGTCATCATCTTTCTTTCTTACTCTGTTCTGTTTATGGAGCTGACTGTCTTACTAGGGTGAAATTCACCATTCTATTTGGTTGGCAATTCCTAAATATATCCAACACTAAAATACAGTTATTCCTGACTCTATACCTACTGCCAATTAGATTATTAATGATCTGTAGCATGATGACAAATATAGGCAGAAATTTCGATATAACGTGAAGAACGCTTTGGAAACATATTCACTGACAAATTTGCCCATTTTTTAAAAATTTGCCTATTTTTAAAGTCTTATATAGCATTTTTAAAATTCTTTTATAAAACGTATCTAATACTGCTATGGGGTTAGTTACTATTTAGCTTAAAAATTTCCTAAATGTAATTTTGCCTGAGAAAGGAAGAGGAGAGGAAGGAAGAGGGAATGGAGGAGAGAAAAAGAGGGGAAGGAGAAGGATAGAAAAAAGAGAAATCTTAAGTAAACTCACCTCCAGTGACTCTTGCTTCTTTCAGTATTTAATTGAATAGACTTAGACACAGAATCTTGACTTCTCGGAGGATGAGAAACTGAATGTGGTATTTGCCTTTCAAAGAAATAGGTCTTATTAAATATTAACAGTTTGTTTCCAAACTGAGAAATGTAAAATATACAATGAAGAATAACATCAGTCAGTAACAGACACATATAGTCAGTGGTATATATTTTTCCACCTACCCTGTGTTCACTGTTTTCACTGAAGGAGGAAACTCTGGATTCACAGCTTCCCAAGCCCAATCTCAAAAGATACAAATAGCATAGACAAAAGTAAGATATGTATCATTTTTTAAAAATAATCACTTCATATTTATTTAATAGGTGGAAAACTAAAAGCCTAGAGAAGAAAAGGACTTGGAAGATATGGGTATGTTCTTCAAACAGCACTTTATTGTGGAATTTGTCACAGCCTGCCTTATTAATTTTCATAGATGTCTTCCTTTCTCATTATATTTTAAACAAAGGTAGTAGTTTAATCTGTATCTTTTCCATGATCAGTTCTAGTGTAGTACCTTGTACTTTGTAGCATGAATTTAGTGTAATCAATGTTTCTTCAATTTTTTTGAACCCAACCCACAGCAAAAAGTACATCATAGCCCAGAATATATGCACACACACACACGTACACACATGCATGGTGTACATGAGAGAGAGAGAGAGACAAAGGAGAGAGAACATAACAAAACTGAAATATCAATTTATATCCTTACCATGTGTGATGCTCCCTGACATTTTCTATTCTACTCTATTCTCTTCTATTTCCTTCTTTAAAGATTGTTTCCCATCCAAACTAATGGATCAAGATGAAAATTTGAAAAACACTGAGCTAGCCATATCTCTTACCCAATATAAGAATCATATTACATCTCTGACAGATTTTAATCCTGCTCAGAGCTTGGACAGTACAGTATTTCAGAAGGATGAACATTTCCCTATGGAGGACAACATTCATGCTATTTATAAAAATACTTTAAATGTCAGAGAATTTTTTTAGATGGCAGACGATGATCAGATAAATGCCAATTTATGCACATCCATATGGATTTTTTCTTTTGTCAATAAAAATGAAAATAATATAAAATTCCTACTTTGAATTCCTCAAATGTGGAAGAAAAGAAAATAATTATAGATTTACAAGCAGACAAAGGCCTGGAGGGGTGAGGGAGAGAGAGGAAGGGAGAGAAATTTTAAAATTCTAGTTGCAAAATATCTTATTAAAGATTTTTAAGGTATCCTCAAAAATATATAAATGTATACAATCAGCATATACCAAGTATATTGCAGAATACCTGCCTGGCCGTGCCTTTTTCTGAAGAGGAATAAAAAGTCAGCAAACATTAAGACCTCTCAGCACCCACCACCACAGCTAACTGTTGCAGAGATGAGAGGCCTAATCATAAAGCTAAACCAGAATTTTAGTGACCTTACTTAAAAAGATGTGCTGAACCAAAGGCTGTCTTTAAAATTTAATCAAAAGATACAGAAGACAGTCAACAGTGGACTCTGGGAACTAGAAGTAAAAGGCTATGTTAACTTCCAGCAAAGATAATTTAGTTCATGGGCTGGCTGAAGTTATAAGGAAGCCAACTGGATGAGAGAAATAAAGTAACAAATGAAGAGAAGCAAAAATGCTCAGAAGAGAAAAAAGCCAAGCAGTAGAAATTTTAGGCTTCTATCCTTCCTAAAGTCTAAATTTTCTCCCATTTTTCCTGTGTTCATGTGTACACAGATCCCAATTCCTGAGGCAACTTGAGTTTCACCACTCTTTATCACCACATGCCTAAGTTACAATATCCATAGATCTTGAAAAAGAAAAAAACAAATCTTTACAATGTGGGTTACAACTTCATTAGAACAAAGGCTTCAGATCTAAGATACTCCATTTAAATGCTAAGCCACCCTTGTAGACAAGGAAACTCAAACTACTGTACTGGAATGTTCAGAAAGAGCCAAGTAATCCCTATATTTGGATAGGGGAAAGAAGAAAAAAATAAACTTTCTATTTCCATTGTAATAAAATTAAAATGTTAATTTTCTATCATCTTAATTCCTATTTTTTTTTTAAATTTTCACCATATTTCCTTACCTGGTGGTAAAGGAGGGAAATCATAACTGTCAGAAGCAGTACTGCTACTTGGATCATTTGTAAGTGGATTGGATGTTAATGGCTGTCTATTCCTCTTCTTCTGATTGAACAATGGTACAGGCAAACAGCCTAAATTGAATGTACCAATAAATTAGTACATAATAGGCAGATAGATCTAGTTATAGAATAATTGTGTATAATAACAACTTTGATTTGTCTACTTCTATATGTTAATTTTATACTTATTACAGATCTATTTCTGTATCTTTGCATTGATTTTTACATTCTTTTTAAGGTCCCAAATAACCTCATTTGTCTCTATTAAAAACTCCTTTCCTGTTCTACATTAACTCTGATTTAATTTCACTTGTTTGGAAGTAATTCCCATCTCCTTCCTCACCCCCCAACCCTTTCCAAATCCACTTTTTGTTTTCCTTATTTCCTTTCTGTGCTTCTTATTACCATGTCAACTCGAGGGGGGCCCTTCAAATACAATAGAGGTGAGGGAGAACCAAACTCTGACCCATGCTTTCCAAAACCCTAACCACTCTTTGGACTGTGACAGCACACCCTTTAGGGCCATGGTTCTCCAACTTTAGTCTAAGATTTACATGGAATTTTCCTTAACACGCCAGTTCCTAGACCCCACTCTCATGGATTTTATTTCAACAGATTTAGTTTGGAATCCAAAACTCTGAATTTTAAAATGCACTCCAGGTGTCTGTAATGCATATTTTCTGGGATCATTTTCTGAATGCTTAAAGTGATAATATTCAATCCACATGAGGATAAATAAATATTACGTCCAAGCCCTCTAGCTGGGAGGCCTGGGATCTCAAGTCAAGCCAAAAGTCAGAATTTATAAACACTAAAACTAGAAGGGATCTCAGACAAAAAGGGATCTGAAAAGCTTGCCTAGATAGGGCCCAAGCTTCCTAAAACTCAGTTCAGATTATCTTGCCACTAGAACATACCCTAGCTGATCTATCAACACGTATACTATGGAGAAAATATAGACTCTATGATAACTGTATGCCAAAAGGCTGGGAAAATTATGTGAGCTCTGAAATCAGACTGCCTGAGTTTGAATCACAACTTCCAAGTATAAATTTGGGCAATTTCCTTAGCTCATTCTGCTATTATGACATACACAGAGAAGGCGGGAAATATAGTAATTAAGAGCATGAACACTAGAGCCAGATTCCTAGGTCCAAATGCTGGCTCTGCCACTTCATAAATTACTTACTTAACCTCTCTGTGCCTAAGTTTCTCATCTGGAAAACAGGAATGATAATTATAATGCCTATCCCAGAGGGCTGGTGTAAGGAGTAAATAAATTAATACATATAATTAAATGCTAGAATACAGTACAGCTATCATAAATCGCTATGACTGTCTTCACTGTGCATTATCACTACACTCCTGGTTCTCCTCATCCTTATCCTCTATCCTTTACTAACTAATAAATCGGGAAAGCAGAAACGGTAGGGGAAGTTGTTAGGGAGATAGAAATATTTCAAATAAGAAAGTCACAAATACAAATAGAATAATAATAGAAATAAATCTATTTCTATGTTTTCAGCTTAAAAGTGAACAACAACTCAAGCACATAAAGTTTGTAGAAAAAATGCTGGGGTAAATCCAGGAATGTTTCATTTTACTCCTACCTCTGCCACTGAAAGTTTTGACTAAGTTATTTCATTTCCTTGGACCTAAAAAGTAAAGAGGCTAGACTATATGTTCTTTACCTAAAAGTAAAGAGGCTAGACTATATGTTCAATCTTTTTTAAAAGTTCCTTCCAAAATGTCCCATCTATAAACTTCACAAGGTTTACATGGTATATAAAGATATACAAAATTTAAAATAAAAATTCAATAAATAAAATTGAATATAATTGTTCAATACCTGCTGTACTTCGAGTTGAATTTTCACTTAGGTTTCTCTTCATTTTTTTCAATATCAAAGTCTGTAACGTTTCTTCAGCATTCCAAATTTACAAATGAAGTTGTTTGACTAAATCTTCAAAGAAAGAAATTTGCAACTCAAATTGTATCAACAAAAAAAAATCAAATTCTCAGCCTAGTAATTACTGAAATTAGGATTTAACACTATGATTTCAAACCTGATAAGGGAATCATCTTACAGCACCTTTTCTTCCTGCATAAGAATTTGTAACAATCTGCTTTTCCAACTCTGTTTGAAATTGGTTAGAACTAAGGTGGCTATTCCGCTCTTCCTAAACATGCACGGATTTTCACACACTCTACATAATGTATTCTAGGGCCAAGGACTCATAATAGCAACAGTTCTGAAACAAATGTATAAAGAGGGAAATGGACTACAACACTGACAAACTGGTATGCTTACAAGGCTTGAAGCCGGATATAGCAAGCCCTTTAGAAAACATTCTTGATGTCATTCTAGGAAGAAAACGAGAGGTTGTGCGACTTTTTCTCCTCACAGAAATACCAAGGGAACTCACACACTGAACCAGAGAGGGGCTTACAAGGGCTATCACATTTCCGAATACCACGCAAACAAAATCAGCATCCTCCCCCGGACCATGGAGTCGGGAACACCGAGTTGCTCGACCCTAACTTCTAACTGGACCCCGATGGCGGTTGACAGCGTCGATGAGCAAGAAGTATGTCCAATGTACACACGCGCGCACACACACACACACACACTCCCCCCAGTTCCCCCCGCCAAAGCCCACTGTCTCGTCTCAAATGGCGACCAGGAGGCCCTATTACGGCTCCTCCTAGGCGGCCCAGTCAGAGGTAAGTGCTCTTCCAACGACCTCTACTGATCTGGGGACGGGGGGAGTTTGGTAAGTAGGGATAATACAGTCTTTCCCTTCTTGACCCTCCAGCCAACAGGACACGCAACTTCAACCTTCAGGTTCCTACGCCTCGAAAAACCGTCGTCTTCGGCCTGTTGCGTCCCGCGACACACTCCAGTCAGCTACGGCCCACTTCCCGGCCTCCGAAAAAGCGCGAGAAGTCGAGCTTTACGCAGACGCGCCGCCACCCGCGCCTCCAATTGCGCAGGCGCAGAGGTTAGCTGCGTTTGGGTCATTGGTGCAAATGGTGTCGTCTGGCCCGTGGGCGATGAGAAGGACACATGCTCGCTATTTTGGGAAGGAGAACGTTAACGCACCTCCCACTCACAACTGTGAGGTACGTAGCACAGGAATGGCTGTAGGGACACACCTGTTTCTGTTCACTGCTGAGGTGTACCCAGGACTAGTGGCCCAACACACCCTCCCCTCCCCCCCTCACGCGCACGTATATTTTAGGTTCTAGACCTCAATTTGTAAGATGCTGGGAGTTCACTTAGAAGAGAGTAACTCAAAGGCCACAGGCCTCAAAACCAGGTCATGGGGTTTGTTTCAACTCCCTTGGTCATAGCTGGGAATTAAAATCGCTTGGCAGCCAGTGGGAGAGCTGAGGCTGGTTTGAAGAGGGCCCTGCAAATCCAAGTGGAGTCAGTAAGGCTGGGCCTGTGCTGTGCAAGCTCGGTGGAGAACTAGCACTTGAGACCGGGGGGGAGGAAACGGGATGGTGCAGTGAGGGGCTCTGACCCTCACAGGATAGACGGTCCCTGCCTGGCCTCTGGTCTTGGGCAAGTTATTGACCTCCTCTAAACCTACATTTCGCTTCCCAATATAACTATTTAATTAACTGTCCTCAAAGTATTAAAATAGAGAATGAACAGTCCTGGCACACAGTAAATGCTCAGTAAATGTTAGCTTTTATTGGGTGACAGTTGCTATTTACTGAATGTTTACTAGAGGCCAGAAATAGTAATCCTAGCTCCACTTGGAGTCCAAGACATGTTTTGTTGTTAGTATAACTTCTGACCATTTGAAGACTGGGATAGGTGAACAGAAATGTGCAGAGGGTCTAGAGATGGGGGAAGGTTATTGGTACAGGCCTAGGACTATGAAACCATGTGACATGTACAGTTGACCCTTGAACAGCACAGGTTTGAACCATGCAGGTCTAGTTACACATGGTTTTTTTTTTTTTAAAGATTTTCTTTATTTATTTATTTGACAGAGACACAGCAAGAGAGGGAACACAAGCAGAGGGAGCGGGAGAAAGAGAAGCAGGCTTCCCACCAAGCATGGAGCCTGATGTGGGGCTGGATCCCAAGAGCCTGGGATCATGACCTGAGCTGAAGGGAGATGCCCAAGGACTGAACTACACAGGAGCCCCTATATATGGATTTTTTTAGAGTATGATATTGTACATGTATTTTCTCTGCCATGATTTTCTTAATAACATTTTCTTTTCTTGAGCTTACTTTATTGTAAGGAGACAGTATATGATACATACACAAAATACGTGTTGTCTCTTGGTAAGGCTTCTAGTCAGCAGTAGTCTATTAGTAATTTAAGTTGTTGGGGAGTCAGAAGTTATACAAGGATTTTCAACTGCTTGGAGGTCAACACCCCTAACCCCTGTTGTTGGAGGGCCAACTCTTGTAAGATTAAGTCAGAAGAAGAATGAGGGGCACCTGGGTGGCTCAGTCGATTAAGGCACGGACTCTTGATTTCGGCTCTTGTCATGAGCTCAGGGTTGTGAGATAGAGCCCTACATCAGGCTCCCCACTAGGTGTGGAACATGCATATGAGTCTCTCTCTCCTTCTCTCTCTGCCCCTCTCCCTCCTTTAAAAAAAAAAGAATAAGTATGAATGCCAAACTAAGGAATAACTTTGAAGGAATAGTGTCTTCATTTAATCTGAAAAAGATTTCATACAATAAAATGTCTGAAAAGATTTGTGAGTTGTCATGGTTCCAAAAAAGAGACCTTTAAAAATGACTAAAAGCTTTGGGGAAACCGATTTTTACCTTACACACACACACACACACACACACACCCCACACACACCCCAAAAATGGATTTCTCATTAAAAACAAATACTTTAAACCCACTATGAGCAACATGTGTGTTACGTCTGTAGGGCTACTGACATGGTCAATGTGGAATCTTTACTAGCAGTGTATAAATTACCTGTATTATACTGATCTTGTTTTGGCTACACTGATTTGTTTTCATCTGGAAAGTTGTTCAGAATGCGTGACAGCAAGAGGGCCACAAAGGAAGGAAAAAATTTAAATAGTGAGTTTGATTAATTACATGACTGCTGGACAAGTGCATTATGAATGAGATAACTTCCTTATATGTAATATTGGAGAGAAGACCCTCCTTGTCCTCCAGTCATACTATTTTGTAAACAACAACTTAAATGTGTCTCCTACAAAATTTTTTGCATGCATTTATTGGATGACCAAGACTATGAAAAATTTATTCTCACTTTGTTTTATACTACATTATTTTACTAATAAATCAGGCACCATCACCCCTACAAAACATTTGTAGTGCTGGAAATTACTAGGCTTATTCTTTTAAATACTTCCGAACATTACATATTCAACCTAATAGTGAAATGGTGATAACTAGAAAGGGTTCCACTTTGTATATCATCAGTTCTTTGAATTTTCAAAAAAGAATTAGACTAATAAAAATTTTTAAATTGTAGAGTTCAAAAATTGGGTGTGCTTTGGGAAACAGGGAGTTAAAAATCTTTCGGAAGTTAACTTGGTATAAGAGTATGAAAAGCCTCTGTTGCTCTAGTTCTAAGGAAATGCTCTCCTTTTTTTCTAATAAAGCTTTCCGCAGAAGACGAACTGTACACAATAAACAAGGTAAGTATAGGACGGAATTGCTGTAATTTTTTAACTCTCAAAAAAGTTATTCATTTTGACATGTAACGGAAACTTCATTTGTGAACGTTAAATGTGCTTCAAAGTGTTGATCTGTTAAAATTCCATAAAACAAGCCTCGAAATGCCAGTCATTTGTGCCAGCTACGAGTAAATAACCAAGGCAGCATTTCCAGAGAGACTAGGGCAAAGGACAGAACTAACCACAATCAGCAGAAAAGAAAGAAAAACATAACCAAGTGTTAATAATTCACCATAGTTACAACGCTTAAAACAAAAGTAAACAATACAACTATCATTTGTTAACATTTAGGCTTGTTTTCAGAATCTCTACACTGAAGTGTTCTGTGTAAGTTGATGTGGATAGAAAATTAAAGGCTACAGAGGCATTTTCTTAGGTTAGAATGGTAATTTTAATGTGTAAATTTGGATTTCATTATTTTGCTTTCTCTAGCTCTGTATTACAATTTTTTAAAGGAAGAACATAGGTATTAGTTTATTAAATATTATGAAACAGTCACATTTTATGTTCTCCAACATGTGTTTTGTTTATATGCTTGTTGTTTCCTGAGCACACTGTAGTAACTGCTTATGTGAATTCCAAAAGAACAAAATTAGAACTTTGGGAAAGTCCAAAAATAACAGGAAGCACCCTGTTCTGTAAAAAAACACTGGGCTTACAATCAGAAAACTTGGGTCCCAGCTCGATTTTCTCCTGGTAGCTGAGGGACTTTTCCTTTAACACTGCAATGGGAATGTCAATACTTCACCCACCCTATCTTGAAAAGTGAATATATGAATAAACTGAGATAACATGTGGGAAATTTCATTATAAATCAAACTTTTCTTTGGTTGTAATGAATTTCTCTTGTTGTACTCCTATCAAACAATGTGGCATTACCAGTACATAATATTTCCAGTACTTGAACGTATTTGCCTTTCTGGATGATTGAACATGAAATCAAATCTGATTTGGTACAGAGTCATTTTTCCAAAGGAATGTAATCATCTTAGTATTCTGGATAGTTTCCCCTAATAAGGCCGCCTATTGAGTAACACATTCCAATGAAAAGTCTGTGCTGCCAGTAAGTTAGACTGTGTATTACAATAAACTCCTAATTTAGTTAGTATATATAACATGCCACCAAGACATTTTCAAGCATTACAAAGACTTGAAAATTACCCCCAGTTGCTTTTCCTTTAGAATTAAGGCAAAAAATGAGGATGATTCCTAAAGAAATTGATGGAATTATCAAAAGCTCAATCAGAAAGAAATAAAAGCATATTTTAAAGTAGCTTTCTAAGTCCCAGGGATCATTTATTAGGTTCTTGTTGTCTCTGACCATGAAAAAGCTACTGAAAGAATACTATTTCAGTAGAGGAGAAGGTCTCTTAGGATCTGTCTTTGGCTGTTTTTGGAAGTGAGATTCAAATGTCCTCCGATGATGAAATGGATTTAAACTTATTTCAGAGTAGAAATGTTTTCAAATGTGAGTGGAAACATAAATATCAAATAATAGCATGCATATTATGAACCACTTCTTTTTTATATATATTTTTAAATTCTTCATATTTTTAAGAATTAGAAAAATATAAACTATTTTTACTATCACAAGTAATTGTAGAAGCACCAATAGGTGACCTTCTAGCTAAAAGAAAAACAGAATTTTTGTATTGGTATGAGATTCTAATTTATTATTGCATTTAGATTGACTGACCATGTGAGGGAGTCAGATGTTAAACAGTTGTGTCTAGTTAATCTCTGCATATTTTAATCCAAATATGGTAAAGGGCAGGGCTAAAGAAGGGAGTGTCCCTACAATAAACAGGGCTCTGAACTTGTAACAGAATATTAAATTATACTCCACTCAGGAGAACTCTGCACTTTGCACTTTGGTTAAAGTCTCATTTAAAATTTAAATTTCTAAACTTTTCTTAAGAAATTAAGTTTTATTTGATCTCCTCTTTTCTGAATTGCAGAAATCAGATAAAACTACTTGATAAACATGACTTCTTGTCATGTTACTAAAGATCCTATAAAAAAGGTTGCTATCTTTGGAGGAACTCATGGGAATGAGTTAACAGGAGTATTTCTAGTCAAGCACTGGCTGGAGAATGGCACTGAGATTCAGAGAACAGGGCTGGAAGTAAAACCATTTATTACCAACCCAAGAGCAGTGAAGAAATGTACCAGATATGTTGACTGTGACCTGAATCGAGTTTTTGACCCTGAAAATCTTGGGTAAGACTGTATTTTGTGTTGTATGCATGGGAACATGTATGGGTGTGTGTGTGTGTATGAAAAGTGGTACATGTGAGAGAATATATATGTGTAGCACATGATATACAAATCCGTACATATAATTGCTGTTATGAATAAGATCACTTTCACTTTTAATCATACTATACTATGAATTTCTCTGTGACCTAAACTGGGCATTCACATGCTCTCTTATAAACTTTTGAAAGCATCAGGCTGTTCTTAACTGATTTTCTTTTTAAATGCATTCTGTAAAGACTGAGACAAAAAATAACAATGGTTTTTATTTTTAAGCCATATCTTTAAAGAAACAGATTTAATGGTCTTAAAATTTATTAGTGTTTGGCCACTACACTTGCATACATATTTGTTAGTTTTCTAGGTGGTTCGCCACTATGTGTTTATACCACTATGTTTATGGTAGTACATAAAGTTCTAGTCAAGAATATTGTAACATTTCAATTAATATTTAATGAAAAATGTGAATAAATGCCCATCATCAAAAAAAAAAGATCAGGCCACGCTGTGAAATGAGTAGATGTACTGGCTTCAGTGGAGGATCACTGAGAGTTAAAGATACTTCACCTGCATGTTCTGGATTTAAATTGCAACTGGCTTATAATACATTGCACACAATATACAATAATAATACTCTAGGTATTCGTTATGATACATAATATAAATAATAAGTATTTTGCCTTTGTTTACATCTTTGTAGGTCCTAGTGTAGATATAGATATATAAGCCTCTAAGTATTATTTGCCTCTTATCACTTTTATTTACCTAAAAATATTATTAAACACCTACTCTTTATGGGGCACTGTGCCAGATACCGTAGGAGTACAAAACTATGTACAAAACAGTTTTTGCCAACATCAAGTAGGAAGACTACTAAGATAGAAGACATGCAAAGGAACAACAAATACAGCACTGATTTATGTACTCATTTTCTAATAAAGACTAAATTCAGTTTAGAGTTTCTTAAATTTAATCTCACAGCCAATCAAAAGATGGTTGTGACTTTTAGTTCAAGTATGCCTCACTTTATGAAATAGATATTTTCTTTTTTTAAAGGTTTTTTTTTTAATTTATTTGACAAAGAGATAGCACAAGTAGGCAGAGCAGCAGGGAGAGGGAGAAGCAGGCTCTCTGCTGAGGAGGGAACCCAGTGTGGGGCTCGATCCCAGGA
This sequence comes from Mustela putorius furo, assembly GCF_011764305.1. Taxonomy (NCBI): domain Eukaryota; kingdom Metazoa; phylum Chordata; class Mammalia; order Carnivora; family Mustelidae; genus Mustela; species Mustela putorius. The sequence goes on along the minus strand of NW_025421501.1, from coordinate 3,967,141 downwards.
CCCTGGGATCATGATCTGAGCCAAAGGCAACTGCTTAACCAACTGAGCCACCCAGGAGCCCCAAGAAATAGATATTTTCTAGGGAAAATTATAATTAGTTATGTTCTGTGAATCAAATAATATTTTTTACTGGCATATATTTTAATTTCAGGAATACTTTATCTTCATGATTGAGCTTATGTTGATACAATTAAGGTTTATCTAGTCACCTAAAATAGCTTTTAACTAACTCTTATAAGAATTTGTTGAAGAGGGGCACCTGAGTGGCTCAGTGGGTTAAGCCTCTGCCTTTGGCTCAGGTCATGATCCCAGGGTCCTGGGATCAAGCCCCACATTGGGCTCTTTGCTCAATGGAGAGCCTTCTTCCCCTGCTCTCTCTGCCTGCCTCTCTGCCTGATATCTTTCTCTCTGTCAAATGAATAAAAACAAAATATTTAAAAAAAAAAAGAATTTGTTGAAGAATAACTCATTTAGGCAATTTCTCAAATGTTAACTTCTTAAATAACTCTGAAATGAACAGGGGTGAGTCTTCTTCTTATGACCACTCGATAGTATACATTTTCAATGAGAGCAGTCTTTTAAATTAAATTCATTTTCTAGTTCTTATACTTGAATACTCTTCAAAGGCTAGACAGTTCTCTGTCAGGGTGGTTATAAAACTTATAGATAAGCTAATTACATTCTCCAGTCTTCCCGCTCCCAAATCTGTTTCTTTTCCTGTATTTACCCTCTCATTGATGTCACCAGTCCCCACCAAATCCCTTATGGAAAACAACTTGGAACCTTCCCTGTTCCTCAAGCCCCATGTCTACTAAGTCACTAAATCTTCCCATTTATTCAAGTATTGAATATTATGCAAATCCAATCTTCCTCTGCATTCTCAATTCCTTGGTTTATTTCTTCTGTGGACAGTGAAAGTAGCCTCGTAAAGAATCTCAGCATCTAGCCCTACTCCAGTCCTTCCTGCTATTCACTCATAGGGATCAACCTGACTGGCAGATCTTTTTTGTTTTTTTAAAGATTTTATTTATTTAACAGACAGAGATCACAAGTAGGCAGAGAGGCAGGCAGAGAGAGAGAGGAGGAAGCAGGCTCCCCGATGAGCAGAGAGCCTGATGTAGGGCTCGATCCCAGGACCCTGGGATCATGACCTGAGCTGAAGGCAGAGGCTTTAACCCACTGAGCCACCCAGGTGCCCCCCGACCAGCAAATCTTATCATGTCTGTCCTCAGCTGAAAATTCTTCAAAAATCTCCTATCCAGCAAAGATTTAAGTAACTTAGTATTGTTGCTGTGCCTTTTTGGAGCTTTCCCCTGCGTATTGTTTCAGCTTCATCCCTTGGGACTCCTCCTATGAGACCTGGACCCCAGCCGTGAAAACGCAGTGTCCATTGTCTTTTAAGACTCCAGTCCTCAGCTCTGAGCAACTGGGCGGCTAGTGATGCCAATTATTCACCTGAGGGAGAATTAGAAGCAAATCAGTTGGGGGTAGAGGAAACTCGCAGTGTTGTTCTCTGAATTAACTTTTAAAATACATATCTGGGTGGCTTAATTGTTGAGTGACTGACTCTTGATTGAAGCTTAGGTCATGATCTTAGCGTTCTGGGATAAATCCCCACGTCCGGCTCCATGCTCAGAGGAAAGTCTGCTTGAGATTCTCTTTTTCCCTCTTCCTCTGCTCCTCCTCCCTAAAATAAATAAATAAATCTTAAAAAAAAAAATAAAATGCTTCTCTATCCATCAGGAACTTTGTTTGGTTGCATATAAAAACCTGAAAACAGTGGCTTAAATAAATGTTTTCTTTTTCACAAATAAGTGAAGAGGTGGGCAGTCCAGCAATGGTTGCAGTAGCTCAATAATATCATTAGTGTCACAGGTCTCTTCTGTCTTCCCACTGTACCATCCTTACTATAAAGCTTTTGTCCTCATAGTTTTGGTTTATGGTCAAAAATGGCTGCTTCGTTTTTGACTGCTTGATTATATTTCAGGCAGAAATTACCCAGGTTCAAACTGTAGGTCCCTTGATGATACCAACAAAAATAGTCAGGGAACAGAAATAGATGGAATTACAGAGAAGCGGTTGAATTAAATCATTGTTTAATGAGGAATAATAAACTTATCATCCTGTACAGTAAGAAAGAAAAAGTATCCTAAAGAGTAAGAGGAGATACTCATTTGAGAATTCAATAAAAACTCATCCCAGAAAAAAACATATATATGCATATACCTGCAAAATTTTGCATTTTCTTAGAGCTTAACAGATGTTGTCAAGCTTGCCGTAGACCACTAGTGGTTCCCTGATCTCTATCCCTAATTAGATAACATGATCACCTAAGTTTGACTATTTCATGCACTAGAAAATCAGTGAGAGGAAGAAGAAATTTAATGTGTGTTTGATGGTGTAGCGCCATAAAATAGCCCAGTGCACATAACTTTTTAAAAACTGTTGATTAAATTAATGAATAAATTTTGTTCAACATTGAAGTCAGATGGTAAATTCTATTTGAAATGTCTTTTCTGGGATCAGCCACATAAATCAACTATTATTTGTGAGCAGACCAGTGCACCATTACATAAAATCAAATGGAGAAAAAAAAGGAACTTTTTTATTTATGAAGTTTTCAGATAAGTTCCACTTCCCTTACAGATTTTTTCATATTAAAGGTTTGGCAACTGTTTCCTTATACACTATGTTCTTATTAGATATTTATGTTATCTTGGCCACAGATAATGTTAATCTTTTTCTTTCTGCTAATAACAGCAAAACAATGTCAAAGGATTTGCCATATGAAGTGAGAAGGGCTCAAGAAATAAATCATTTGTTTGGCCCAAAAGACAATGAAGATTCCTATGACATTATTTTTGACCTTCACAACACTACGTCTAACATGGGATGCACTCTTATTCTTGAAGATTCCAGAAATGACTTTTTAATTCAGATGTTTCATTATATTAAGGTAATGTCAATGTTATTAATTTATATGTTAGTATAGTTCCTGTACTTTTAAGCCAGTTATAGGTATAAGACAACCAGAAAAGGATCAGGAGATGAGGGAGTGTCCAAGAGAGAGGAGGGAATGAGAAGGACACTAGAATAGAGACAGTGTTGACAAGCAGGACAAAAAGTGAGGAAATGAGTAAAATAATAAATACAGTGAATAAAATAATGAGACCATTGTAGATACATGTGTCTGTAAAATTATAAATCTTTTATCCAGACAGCCACCAAGTCATAGGCTATTTGGTAAAATTAATACCAACGTTTAAATTGGTGTGGTTGAAGTAGTTCAATTCCAGTTTTAGGAAGCTCAAGAAATAGTCATTTAATGTTGACTAAAGGTCAGTGTTAAAAGGAGTGGCTCTTTTTATTTCTGCCTTTGTCTGCATTTGATTCAGATACGCCAGCACACATCTGTTCTTCTAGTACTTGATAAAGTTAATCATTTTTTTTGTCAACCCTGTAGCCCTTTCAGTTAATAATTCTTTAATTCCTTTAATAAAACCTATCTTTCTTAGTTTTACTGTAACTTCCTAGTTATTAGTTTAATAACCAGGAAAAGTCGATGCCAGATCTTGAGGAAGAAAATTACCAGTTTACAAGGCAAGTAGCACCATTGAACCTTTCATATGCTCCTCAGTCTACCCTATCCTTGCTGTCCCAGAGCAGTTGATTCTAACAGACCAAGAGGGCTCTGGGATTCAGTGTTCTTTAGGGAATCTACTCAGATAACCCTATCCCAAATTTCAGAGTTTTACTTAAAGTTAATCATTTTAAGGCTCAGAAATTTACAGGATGAAAAATTCAGCAATTCAGTGCCTATAGCTAGAGAATTGCTAAACCACAGCAACACCACAAATAATAACCTCTAATAATAAACTCTCTGTGTAATGGGTACTCTTCCTTCCAGAGTGCTAGTATGATCTAGCGAAAGAGTTTGACGCACAGAGCCAGGAGAACCTAGGTTTATAAGTGTCTTTTTTTTTTTTTTTTTGACAGATAGAGATCACAAGCAGGCAGAGAGGCAGGCAGAGAGAGAGAGAAGAAAGCAGGCTCTCTGCTCAGCAGAGAGCCCAGTGCGGGGCTCGATCCTAGGACCCTGGGATCATGACCAGAGCCAAAGGCAGAGGCTTTAACCCACTGAGCCACCCAGGCGCCCCAGAACCTAAGTTTATAATCCTTGCTTTCTTACTCACTAACCTTGGACAAGATACCCCACTCCCAAAACTGTACTTTCCTTGTTGTATAAAATGGGCATGACAGCAACACTTACCCATATAGCTGTTAAAGCCTTAAATGAGAAGTCTTTAAGTATTTAAAGCATTTACCCTCAAACCTAGCATACAGTAAAGAATAACTGTTATTTTCATTTCCCTTGAGTTTTTGATAATAAGTAGATAGTAGTTCTGGATGGAGATCATAATGGAGCAATTCTTTAATGCTTATTGAAGGGAGAGTCGAATGCTCTGGTTGCCAAGTGTAGAAGCAGCATGGCTGACATTGTCATCAAAACCTGGAGGAATTTCTTGAATTCTCACTCAGATAAGTGGAGGTGGGGGAAGTCACCCAACATCTACACAGACCTGGACTGTAGGGGTGGAAACAGAATTCATTATGTGATCAATACAAAGCTAAATAGTAACTGTAGCCAATGGTTGATCGATCTTATTGATTCTTTCAAAAAAACAGCTTCTAGTTTCATTGGTATGTTCTACTGTATCTCTGCTTTCTACCTCATTGATGTCAGCTCTAATCTTGATTATTTCCCTTCTTATGTGTGGAGTTGCTTTGATTTGTTGTTGATTCTCCAGTTCTTTAAGATGTAGAGACAGCTGGTGTGTTTGGGATTTTTCAATTTCTTTGAGGGAGGCTTGGGTGGCTATGTGTTTCCCCCTTAGGACCGCTTTTGCTGTATCCCATCGGTTTTGGACTGAAGTGTCTTCATTCTCATTGGTTTTCATGAATTGTTTAAGTTCTTCTTTGATCTCCTGGTTGATCCAAGCATTCTTAAACAAGGTGGTCTTTAGCTTCCAGGTGTTTGAGTTCCTTCCGAACTTTTCCTTGTGATTGAGCTCAAGTTTCAAAGCATTGTGATCTGAGAATGTGCAGGGAATAATCTCAGTCTTTTTATATCAGTTGACCATTGGCCACACTAATCCAAAAGAAAAGAGACAAATCCCAAATTCATAAAATTATGAATGAAAAGGGAGAGATCACAACTAACACCAAGGAAGTAGAAGCAATCATCAGACGTTATTATCAACAGTTATATGCCAATAAGCTAAGCAACCTAGATGAAATGGATGCATTCCTGAAAAACTATAAACTCCCAAAATTGAACCAGGAAGAAATTGACAACCTGAATAGACCGATATTTAGTAACAAGATTGAAGCAGTGATCAAAAACCTCCCAAAAAACAAGAGCCCAGGACCTGATGGATTCCCTGGGGAATTCTACCAAACTTTCAAGAAAAAATAACACCTATTCTCCTGAAGCTGTTTCAAAAAATTGAAGCAGAAGGAAAATTTCCAGACTCTTTCTATGAAGCCAGCATTACCTTGATCCCCAAACCAGGCAAGGACCCTACCAAAAAGAATGTCAGACCAATATCACTGATGAATATGGATGCTAAGATTCTCAACAAGATCCTAGCAAACAGGATCCAACAGCGCATTAAAAAGATTATCCACCATGATCAGGTGGGATTCATTCCTGGGCTACAAGGATGGTTCAACATTCACAAATCAATCAATGTGATAGAACAAATTAATATGAGAAGAGAGAAGAACCACATGGTCCTCTCAATTGATGCAGAAAAAGCATTTGACAAAATCCAGCATCCATTCCTGATTAAAACGCTTCAAAGTATAAGGATAGAGGGAACATTCCTGAACTTCATACAATCTATCTATGAAAGACCCACAGCAAATATCATCCTCAATGGGAAAAAGCTTGCAGCCTTCCCGTTGAGATCAGGAACAAGACAAGGATGCCCACTTTCACCACTCTTGTTCAACATAGTATTAGAAGTCCTAGCAACAGCAATCAGACAGCAAAGAGAAATAAAAGGTATCCAAATTGGCAATGAAGAAGTCAAACTCTCTCTCTTCGCAGATGACATGATTCTTTATATGGAAAACCCAAAATACTCCACCCCAAACTACTAGAACTCATACAACAATTCAACAACATGGCAGGATCCAAAGTCAATGTACAGAAATCAGCGGCTTTCTTATACACTAACAATGAAAATACAGAAAGGGAAATTAGAGCATCGATTCAATTTACTATAGCACCAAGAACCATAAGATACCTGGGAATAAACCTAACCAAAGAGGTAAAGGATCTGTACTCAAGGAACTACAGAACACTCATGAAAGAAATTGAAGAAGACACAAAAAGATGGAAGACCATTCCATGCTCTTGGATCGGAAGAATAAACATTGTTAAAATGTATATACTGCCTAGAGCAATCTATACTTTTAATGCCATTCCAATCAAAATTCCACCAGTATTTTTCAAAGAGCTGGAGCAAATAATCCAAAAATTTGTATGGAATCAAAAGAGATCCCTAATCGCTAAGGAAATGTTGAAAAACAAAAATAAAACTGGGGGCATCATGTTACCTGATTTCAAGCTTTACTACAAAGCTGTGATCACCAAGACAGCATGGTACTGGCATAAAAACAGACACATAGACCAGTGGAACAGAGTAGAGAGCCCATACCATTCTCTTACACTGTACACAAAGATAAACTTGAAATGGATAAAAGACCTCAATGTGAGACAGGAATCCATCAGAATCCTAGAGGATAACATAGGCAGTAACCTCTTCGATAGCAGCCACAGCAACTTCTTTCAAGATGTGTCTCCAAAGGCAAAGGAAACAAAAGCGAAAATGAATTTTGGGGACTTCATCAAAATCAAAAGCTTCTGCACAGCAAGGGAAACAGTCAACAAAACAAAGAGGCAACCCACGGAATGGGAGAAGATATTTGCAAATGACAGTACAGACTAAAGGTTGATATCCAGGATCTATAATGAACTCCTCAAACTCAACATACACAAAACAGACAGTCATATCAAAAAATGGGCAGAAGATATGAACAGACACTTCTCCAATGAAGACATACAAATGGCTATCAGACACATGAAAAAATGTTCATCATCACTAGCCCTCAGGGAGATTCAAATTTAAACCACATTGAGATACCACCTTACACCACTTATAATGGCCAAAATTAGCAAGAAGGAAACAACATGTGTTGGAGGGGATGTGGAGAATGGGGAACCCTCTTCCACTGTTGGTGGGAATGCAAGTTGGTGCAGCCTCTTTGGAGAACAGTGTGGAGATTCCTCAAGAAATTAAAAATAGAGCTTCCCTATGACCCTGCAATTGCACTCCTGGGTATTTACCCCAAAGATACAGATGTCGTGAAAAGAAGGGCCATCTGTACCCCAATGTTTATAGCAGCAATGGCCACGGTCGCCAAACTGTGGAAAGAACCAAGATGCCCTTCAGCGGACGAATGGATAAGGAAGATGTGGTCCATATACACTACGGAGAATTATGCCTCCATCAGAAAGGATGAATACCCAACTTTTGTAGCAACATGGACAGGACTGGAAGAGACTATGCTGAGTGAAATAAGTCAAGCAGAGAGAGTCAATTATCATATGGTTTCACTTATTTGTGGAGCATAACAAATAGCCTGGAGGACAAGGGGAGTTAGAGAGGAGAAGGGAGTTGAGGGAAATTGAAAGGGGAGGTGAACCATGAGAGACTATGGACTCTGAAAAACAATCTGAGAGTTTTGAAGGGGTGGGGGGTGGGAGGTTGGGGGAACCAGGTGGTGGGTATTAGAGAGGGCACGGATTGCATGGAGCACTGGGTGTGGTGCAAAAACAATGAATACGGTTATGCTGAAAATAAATTTTTTAAAAAATTTTTAAAATAAATAAATAAATAGTAACTGTAGCCAGCAGTGAAAACAAAAATAACCAAATCCATCCAGAAGGAAAAATTATTTCCTGTACTTGGATCACAGTCCTCGAGAATTGTTTAATGTACCTTCTACCCAGAAAGCTATGCAGGATTCAATTTTATATGTAATTCATTGGTGTGTTTTCAAGTTACAATAATAACACTGAATCTTAGAGTATTCCATAAAGCTGTCTTGCTAATCTTAGCTGATGTGGTAAAACATATTGAAGGCATTATTGACTCTCCAGTGGAAAGAACAAAGCAAATGGTCTTTGCGTAATAAGAAAGATGTTTTAATTTCTTTTCAGTCTTCTTTGGCTCCATTACCCTGCTATGTTTATCTTATTGAACATCCTTCCCTCAAATATGCAACCACTCGTTCTATAGCCAAGTATCCTGTTGGTAAGTCATATTTTCCATTGTCACAACTGCACAAAATGTATCCTAGGTGAAACTCTGAGAAAATTATTTTTTAAGAATATTTATAGCTATCTTGATAATTATTATGGCTTATAACTATGAGTTAATAAGCAAACTAACTCCAGGCAGGCTCTAATTATATCAAATTTCTTCAATTTCATTGAGCAGCTTTCTGCATTCCAGGAGAGAAACAGTGAGCTGAAGGAACTTGAGTCTTTTATAATGAGCAGTAAACATGCCTACCTTTTGTCCCTAGAAAGAGATCATCCCCATTTTCCAGGACTGTTCACTATGCAAACATTCTTAAAAAATAATCTGGAACCAGGGCAGTCAGTGTCTTGCTGGGAAGACATGCAGAAACACAAAAGACCCATGAAAAATCTTGTGTCAACATTCTTCTTAGCACCTGCTTTGCATTCATGTCTCCCATAAACTGTTTGCTATCCATTCATTTGTTTGACCTTAATGTTACTTGGCTGTGAATTCATCTTTGCCTTCTAGCAATTTCCAACATGGAGGTTTGCATACTCAGTCTCTTTTTTCTGTATTCAACTCTCTTCCTGAGTGACCTACTAACGTAGTTGTTTGCAGATATACTGCAATCTTTAAAATTGCTATCACAACTTAAAATCCTTTTTTGTTAGTTCTCAGATGGTTTTAAACAAGAGTAATTTAACTTAAAAACAAGTTGTCAAACAATATAAGCAAATTTAAAGTCATCCTCGTTATTCAGTTGTTGATAATTTGGTGTAAAATCAGGGATCTCCTGGGGCAGGCTCAGTATCCAAGTATAGGTAATTATTTGAAACAAACAAAATGCTTAACAATAAAGGATAGAGAGCCTATTTCTCTAGGACACCAAATAAATCAAAAGATTTCCACACTTTGAAAAAGCAGTCCTGGTTTGTGATGTTTGTGGGCCAATGCTGTTCTTAGCTAGAACAAATATCTACCAGTATGTTTGGTCCTAAAAAATAAAACCAAATCTTTCAAACATTTTAATATGACAGAGTATTAAGATCATCATAAATAGTTAGAAATACCGTATGTTCTCCCTGCAATTTTGCTATTTGGAATATTTTTATGTCATCCACACATTGAGGGGGAAAAAAAACCACTTAAGATCAGAGGAAAAACTATCTGAAACTCAACATTTTATTTTATTTTTTCTAAGATTTTATTTATTTATTTATTGGGGGGAAGATCATAAGCAAGGGGGGAGAGAGAGAAGGAGAGGAGAAGCAGACTCCCCGCTGAGCTGGGAGCCAGATGTGGGGGCTCGATCCCAGGATCCTGGGTTCGTGACTTGAGCTGAAGGCAGCCCCTTAACTGACTGAGCCACCCAGGTGCCCCTCAACATTTTATAATACACCTATAACTTCTGCTCATAGAAATTTGCTTTAGCTTCTATTGACCTTCTACAAGGACTCCTTTTGCATTCTTTTGCCAAGGCACCTAAAAAATGGCAGGATGATTCCAGATAAACTTTATTCCAGAAAAAAGCCGTTTGCTTCAGCCAGCCTTAAGCTCATTCCTAGAATCTTCTTCATTTTTGTCTGTATCTCTGCCTATCATGTGTGCATGGGCATGCGTGCACGCACGCACACACACAGAAGAGAAATTAAACAGAATTTTCTACTAACTGTCCCAGGTCGACCATGGCCTCATTAGAGACTCAGAAGATTTAATTTTATGACCATTACTTCTTCAGCTCCACTTAGGACTATGCCATGGCCGTTTTCTACAAATCTAAACATTCTTCTCTGACACAGGATCTTGTGCCAAGGTTAATTGCTGGTTTAGAAAATAAGGCTGCCCTATTATCTTCCACTCAAAATCAGAAAGGGAAAAAACTGTCAATAACTGACTTCTGGGTCAAATACCCACTCCTAACCATCGTATCTTCTCTCCACATAGGACTGTCCCACACCACACCTTCCATCTCCCCCCATCTCCCCCAGAACAAGGAAATGTAGAATATTTTTTGGCTGCAAGAAGCTCAAATGGCTTAAGCAATAAGATAAATGTATTATTTTATGTAACAGCTCAACAGCATCATGAGGGGCTAGGTTCTTCTAGACTAAGAAGTCTATCATTGTTAGCATTTTTTTAGCAGCCCCATGGCCACAAGATGTCCACTGTAATTTTAAGCATCATATGCCAACAAGGTAATATCTAGTGAGTGAAAGAAAATTCTTAGGAACTCCCCTGCAGACCTTCTATTATAATCACTTGGTTAGAACTGGGTCACATATCCATTCTTAAATCAGTCACTAGGGTAATGGGAGTACTCTAATGAGTTATATTATTCCACATTTACACCTGAGCTGGAGAAAAGTTCCCTTACCTGGAAGATTGGACACCCAACCAAAATTAGGACTCTGTTAATGGAAGGAGGTAGAATGGCTTTTGGATGGGCAGCCAACAATGTCTTCAATAGCACAGATGTAGACATGTCCTTGAACATGTTTTCATACATCTGTACAAATCATTTATACACAAGATGCTTACCTTGGCCACACTTATACCACATACTTAAATATATGTCCAAACGTGTATACAAGGAAGCTAAGCATAGGGGCGCCTGGGTGGCTCAGTGGGTTAAGCCTCTGCTTTCGACTCAGGTCATGAGCTCAGGGTCCAGGGATAGAGCTCCACATCTGGTCTCTGCTCAGTGGGGAGCATGCTTCCCCCTCTCTCTCTCTGCCTGCCTCGCTGCCTAATTGTGATATCTCTCTCTCTCTCTGTCTCTCTCTCAAATAAATAAATAAAATCTTAAAAAAAAGAAAGAAAGAAAGAAAGCTAAGCACAACAAATAAAAAATGTTGATCGGGACACCTGCATGGCTCAGTGGGTTAAGCCTCGGCCTTCAGCTCAGGTCATGATCCCAGGGTTCTGGGATCAAGTCCCACATGGGGGTGTCAGAGGGGGGAGTCCTTGCTTGGCGGGGAGCCTGCTTCTCCCTCTCAAATAAATAAAATTCTTTAAAAATGTAGATCAAATATAGCAAGATTGTGTGAATCAAGAAATGAGAGAAGTGAGTGAAAACAGAATGGGTGAAAAAGAATGTATATGAATACATATGAATCATCTGGAAGAGAATGGATGATATTATACTTGGTAAATGGTTTAAAAGTGGAGGAGGTAAGAACTGGAGGAGTAATTGTGTTGGAGGGATAACTATAGGGATTGGAGGGAACAGGAGGGAAGTGACTAGGTATTTGGTGTAAGATTGGATTGGCACTCGGGGCACCTGGGTGTCTCAGTGGGCTAAGCCTCTGACTTTGACTCAGGTCATGATATCAGGGTCCTGGGATCAAGCCCCGCATAGGGCTCTCTGCTCAGCAGGGAGCCTGTTTCCCCTTCTCTCCTGCCTGCTGCTCTGCCTACTTGTGATCTCTCTCTGTCAAATAAATAAGATCTTTAAAAAAAAAAAAAAAAGATTGGATTGGCTAGGAGTGAAAAATAAATACAAATTTATTCTAAGGAAAACTAAAACTGTCGCACTATCATGTCAGGATGGGCTGTTATGTAAAGGTAAGTAAGAATGTTGCTCTAGGGTCACATAGATTGTCATGTTGACTTACATCCATGGCTCTAGAGTTCTGTGACTTAAATAGGTGACTTTCCTCCAGTCAAAACTAAATATTTGGTCTATGACAGTTTCTCTTTGTGGCCACTTACTATTTTGTCAATATAAATTTCCCTACTCTGTTTACTAGGTTATGATATTTAAGCATTTTGACAACATTGAAGGAAATTTGAAGAAAATTGACCCCAGGATTTTACTATTCTAATATAACTCTTTGATATTTTTCCATGTTTTTTCCCAGTCTTGATTCATTATGCTTATAGCATGTACATGCAGATGTTCTGCTTTTATTTTTTGCCTAACATTGTCTCAAATATTTTCCATGATGCTACATGGTCTATCTTTTTAATAATTTTAATGATGGGATTATAGGTCTTTATACATTAAAATGATCAATTTTATAATGTGTTGTAATACTCTTTGTATAAATATGACTATTTCCCCTTTTGTACCGAGGTATAGAAGTTGGTCCCCAGCCTCAAGGGGTTCTGAGAGCGGATATTTTGGATCAAATGAGAAAAATGCTTAAACATGCTCTTGATTTTATACATAATTTCAATGAAGGTAAGCAAGAGATAGGAACTGTTTCCTTGTTAGTGTGTGTGTGCGCGTGTGTAAAGAAATCAGAAAAGGGAGCTGAAATGAGCACACAGTGACTTAACCACTGAACACTGAAACAGCAATTGTCAAATTTACCATGCCCATGGTAGTAGATGATTTTTAAAAATGTTATTCACTTCAGCCATTCTTCAGTGACCAGGTAGACAGTTAAGAAAAGCAGCTACTAAATAAAGCTCTCCAAATAAAATCCTCATTTCCTAATTTCCAGTTTAAAAAGCAAATACTAATTAAAATGTCCAGTAAACATATAAAAAGATGTCTAATATTACTAGTTATCAGAAAAATGCAAATTAAAATGAGAAACCATTTTCTCCCATTAAAGTGAAAAAATTATTAAAATCTGATAATATTAACTGTTGGTAAGTGTATACGAAAAGAGGATGCTCTCATCCCTGCTGGTTTAAATTGGTAAGGGCACTTTGGAGATAATTTTTACAGTATCCACTTTTTAAAATAGACAAATCCTGTGATCCAGCATTTCCATTCAAAGAAACACAAACACATGCACACCCAATACGACATACACAAGGGTAGGTATCAGTGTCATAGTAACAGCAAAACATAGAAATGACCTGAATGTCGATCCATTGGTGAACAATTAAATAAACTAATGTGGAAAGATCTTCAAAATATATTGTCAATTATAGAAAAGAAGCTACAGACCAAAGCATGCAGTATAGAATTTGTTTAGAATAATAATAATAGTAGTAATATTTGTTTAGAATTTGTTTAGAATAATAATAATTTGTTTAGAATAATAATAATAGTAATAAATGCTTGTTAAAATACACCTACACATATATCTTAATACACAGGAAAAGTTCTAGAGGAAAATACAGCAAACTGATAACCATGATTATTGGGGAGGGGAGTAAAAAAACAGATTAATTTTGTTTTTATTGTTTTCAAGGTGAATGATGCATTCATTTATTATTTGTGTAATTAAAAAATAATTAAATGGGGCTGGTGGTGGGGTGATATATGGAACTCCACTATCTGCTCATTTATTTGGTAAACCTAAAACTGCAGCAAAAAAAGTCTTATGAGTTACTAAAATTACTTAAAAATAATTTTTTTCTTTCAAAAGAATATTTTTTTAATTTAAGTTCAGTTAGCAAACATATAGTACATCATTAGTTTTTAATGTAGTGTTCACCAGTTATCCCAACCCTTCACTCCCCTCCCTTCTGCAGCCCTAGGTTTGTTTCCTGGAGGGAGTCAGGAATCTCTCATGCCTTGTCTCCCTCTCTGATTTTCTTTAAAATATAAAAATAAAGTATAATTAAAACCCAAGAGACCTGAAACTAGTATAACACTGTATATTAATTTTACTGGAATTAAAATTTTAAAAACTTAATAAAATTTTAAAAACTTTTGGGGCACCTGGGTGGCTCAGTGGGTTAAAGCCTCTGCCTTCAGCTCAGGTCATGATCCCAGGGTCCTGGGATCGAGCCCTGCATCAGGCTCTCTGCTTGGCGGGGTGCCTGCCTCCCACCCCCCTCTCTCTGCCTGCCTCTCTGCCTACTTATGATCTCTGTCTGTCAAATAAATAAATAAAATCTTAAAAAAAATTTTAATTTTTAAATATTCCTAAAAGAAAGAGAGAGAAAATCCTATGGAAATAACTATTCCAGAAGGCTGAATTGAAACTATTGTGGAGTTGGTCATTATAGTGACAAGCCTGGAGAATAGTTCAGTGTCGTGGGGGATATAATGCCTTAATGTCAGATTGTGCACCCTACTTCAATCACAGGAATTTCTTTTCTGCTTAGGAATCCTTTGACTCCAAAGTCATAAAGACTGAAAATCAGATTTTTACCACCTTTGTCTGAGGACAGGGTCAATAGCATTGAATGGACCTGGTATCGGGAAGGTCACCACTAATTTACAAGACACCCTTCCAGTAATAAGTGTGGGACTGCAGGACATTGAGAAATGATGTACCAGGTAGAAGGCCACAAACCTGAGCGAAGAAGCATGGTTTCCAAATCCGAGTCCACAGAATCCTACTCCCGGGCTGGGAGTCTCCTCGCCGCCCCGTCGCTCCGGGACAGTTCAAGGACAGCTGCTCCAGAGCCGTTCGACTGTCTGATTGCTCTGCCATGTAACATTTCACTTGAGCAAAAGATTCTACAGTTCAGAAATGTTAAACCACTATAACTTTTTAGTTTGGTGGATTTTTAACTAACACGGAAAGAGCACAATTACCCAAAGAATGCTGACAAAGAGATAACCAACCACCTAGAGAAAAATCTCTAGAAATGTGCAGAAGAGCTCCGTCCTTGACCCTGTGCTACTCAAAATTGTCAGTAAGTTGGATAAAGATAGATGTGACATGCTTATATATAAATGAAAGGTGGCAGGAAGCTTTCAGGAAAATATTTGGGGTCAGGAGGTAGATCCAAAAAGTCCTGACAATCTTTAACAATTGTCTGAGGCAAATGCTTTAAGTTAAATACATTACAGGAACAAAGTTTGCTTTTATGTTAAAAAAAAAAAAATCCAGGAGGTGATGGTCTCTCTCCTGCATTGAATAAACACCACTTGGGGAACTGTGAATAAATTCTGAGTCCATATTAGTGGTTAGCCAAGGAGTAAATTAAGAATGCTAAAAGGTTTGAAAACCAAAATAAGAGTAATCCCCAAGACACACACAGAACTTGAGTTTACAAAGTACCTTCACATAGAACCTCATGAATGTGACCATGTAGGAGTAGTGAATAAGAATATTTAGATCAGCAAAAGAAGACTTTATATTGGAGTTTTAGAAGTGTTATATTGGAAAGCAATTAGACTTGTTTTCTGTGACTGAGGGCAGAGTAGAATCAGGGGGATAGAGTTACCTACATACATAAATTTCTTTTTTTTTTCTTTTAAAGATTTTATTTATTTATTTGACAGAGAGAGATAACAAGTAGGCAGAGAGGCAGGCAGAGAGAGAGAGGAGGAAGCAGACTCCCTGCTGAGCAGAGAGCCCCATGCAGGACTCGATCCCAGGACCCTGAGATCACGACCCGAGCCGAAGGCAGCGGCTTAACCCACTGAGCCACCCAGGTGCCCCATACATAAATTTCTAATTAACAACACTGGCCAGGGACGCCTGGGTGGCTCAGTTGGTTAACAACACTGGCCACACTTTGTGAAGCTGTCCGAGCTAGACTAAGATGACCACCAGTGGGCCAGAAAGAGATGGAGAATACTCAAGCACTGATGAAGTTAGGCATTTGAGCCTCCTTCAGACTCTGAGATTCAAAGTAGCAAAAACGTGCTACTTTATTTTCTATCACTTTTTCCTTTACTCCCAATGGACCTTCTGCTTTAAAGAGAGGACACCTGATAAGTTTCCATCTTCCCCTGAAAGGTGGGGTAGATTGTAAAAATGGCCACAAATTCTTTCCTTCTCTGTGTCCATGTTCTTACAATGTGCTTTTTTAGATCCTTCTACCAAGAAATGGAGTCTATTTCCCTACCTCCTGAATCTTACATGTTTTGTGCCACAGAAGAAATTTGAAAGGGACTTGCCCTCTGGGGTGCTCTCTTGCTCCCCTTGCCAGAATGTGGATCAGCCTGGCCTAGGCTCTTAAATAATGGGAGATGATGAGGCAGAGGACTCAGACACCCTAGCTCTAGCCAATAGGCCTGTCGAATGTCAGACATGAGAGTAAGACCATCTTAGATCATCCAGCCCCCAGCTGACCTGCCAGCTTGCCACAAACACATCAGCAAGCCAGCCTAAACCAGACAAACTGCTCAAACAACCCACAGAGTCATGACTAAATTGAAGGTCCTTGTATGACACCATTGCGTTTGGGGCAGTGTGTTAAGCAGCAAAAACTAACTGATACAGAAATGATCATAGGTTACCACATTCCAACCCTGGCTGCACTTTCTGCTCTAAAGACAAAAGAAGGTTTTTCTTTGAGTTGCAGCCATAGTGCACTCTGAGCCCTATGTTGGATGAAACTTCATCCTGTTTACTCAGGGTTGCCTGGTATACGTGTACACTACTTCTTTTCCAAGTTTCTGGGCTGTTTGATGTTGCTGCATCTTTGGAAAGAGGACCCCACTGTTGGCAGGTTGCCTGTTTCCCCGTGTCTCACAGTACTATTTAAAAGAAGGGCCACAATGCTGAAGTCATCTGACCTGCTGGAAGTCCTCCTGAGGTTGTGGGATCAGAGAATGTCAAAGCTGGAAGGAACCTCCAAGATAAGATCATTGAAAATCTGCATCTGACAGGTGAAGAAAGTGAGCCTCAAGAAGTTAAGTTTCTTGCTCAAGATTACACAGCTGGATTAAAGCCTGGGTATCTTGACTTCCATCCCAGGCCTTTTTTCTCCCACACTGGCTTCTCAAGTCCTGTCATCTACTTCTATCCATTAGTGTCTTTATGGACAATATACCAATAGGAGTAGTTTGAGAACTTCTTTTGGACAGATGTTGTTTATAAATATCCTTAACTAAAATGGTAGGTTCTTGTAACTGTCTTCATTTTTTGGTTGTTGTTGTTGTTCCCTTAAAGTGTTAACTTCCTTTTTTTTCAAGAGGCATTTTTAGGCGGCGGCAGGGGGCTCAGTGGGTTAAAGCCTCTGCCTTCCGCTCAGGTCATGATCCCAGGGTCATGGGATCAAGACCTGCATCAGGCTCCCTGCTCAGCGGGGAGCCTACTTCCTCCACTCTCTGCCTGCCTGCCTACTTGTGATCTCTGTCTGTCAAATAAATAAATAAAATCTTTAAAAAAAAAAAAAGAGGCATTTTTAGTCACCAAATATACATATTGTTTTCACCATAGGGAAAGAATTTCCTCCATGTGCTATTGAAGTCTATAAAATAATGGAGAAAGTTGATTATCCCAGGAATGAAAATGGAGATATTGCTGCTATTATCCACCCTAATCTGCAGGTAACATTTGCTGTTTCTTTAAAGGATTCAAAATAATGATGCTCCACCTTCCGATAGAACTTTATAGTTTATAAACCATTTTACATACTGT
This sequence comes from Mustela putorius furo, assembly GCF_011764305.1. NCBI lineage: Eukaryota > Metazoa > Chordata > Mammalia > Carnivora > Mustelidae > Mustela > Mustela putorius. The sequence continues at coordinate 3,949,536 of NW_025421501.1, read as the reverse complement.
TCTCAAAAACCCTACAGTATAGGTAGGGTAGTCAAACGTTCATTCAGTACATATTTACTGAGTAGATCCATGCTGGCTCTGGGGGTACACAAATACTTTTGTGGTATTTACAAACCAGATATACTAAATGCTAAACTGTGGTTTAGAAATCAAGATAACCAGATGCTATAACCGAATAATGATGTAGGGAGGAAGGGGTCAGGCAAGGCCTCTCAGGGAAGGTGAAATTCCTGCCCAAGTGCAATGGGCAGGAATCAGTGTATCTGTTTTAAATTAAGAAAACAGGTTCACACAGCCTTCCACTTATGGAATGGATAAGTCACAGGGTAAAAGGCAGAACACAGGGAATATGGTCGATGCTATTGTAATAGCATTGTACTCTGACAGATAGTAGCTACGCTTGGGGTGAGCATAGTATAAAGTATAAACTATGCTGTGCTCCTAAAACTAGTGTAACACTGTGTGTCAACTACATTCAAAAAAAAATTTTTTAAAGAAAACAGAGGCTCAGAAGTTAGATCTTCCCCACAGTCTGTAGCTCTCTGTGGCAGATCTAGAACTAATGTTCTTTGCAGTTTGATCACATTGCTGCCACCTCCCTGCACTCCGTACTGAATAAGTTAGAGCAAAGCATTCAAATTTCTTCCTTCGCAATGTTTTCGGCCACATTCTTCACTCTCCTCAGAACCCTAGTATCTGTTCCTTGTCTGGCTTGATCAATTATGGCATAGTTAAGGGGGAAGAAAAGGCTCTTTAGAGAGTTGAAAGCTGGGAAAGGCAAGAAAAAGGTAGAAAAAAGGAGGAAAAAAGATTCCAAAAAGCTAAAACTTCCATTCCCATTGTGAGTACCCTACTCACCCTTAGACATCAGAGATGGAAGAGACCTGGTGGATTATCTAATGTGGGGCTTTCAGCTCTGGCTACACATTGCCTAGAGAGCTTTTGAAAAATAATGATGCCAGGATCCCACTCAGATAATCTGATCTTATTGGCCTGAGTAATCAAGTGGAGAACCACTGATCCAGTTCAGATTCCCATTTAATGACCCTAATACTAGTCATGCAGACTTACAACTTAAAAAAGTAGCCTGCCCCAAAATACAAATAATTGGAACAAATTGTGCTGAGAGCCTTTGTGTGATCCAGGTAGACAGCAGAAGGAACCTTGGGCAGTGATTTAAAGGAAAGAAAAATAAAGAGTGAGGGAGAAAGAGGAAGTCCTACAGATAACAAAAATAGCAAGTCCAGAAACAGAGGCCAAGATGTTGATGTCCTAACTGACTACAACACAGGAATTTTTAAAGAACTTTTATTCCTCAGGGATCCTTGAATAGTACAAAAATCATCATGGGGAGGCCGAGAAGTGAGGCAGACAAACAGGGTTAGTGGTAGGTGTTGAAAGGAAGGTTAGAGTTGTTCTCTGATGGCTCTGTATCCTACAAGGAAAAGTGATTCATTAGTTATTGCAGAAAATATATTTGAATGACTAAGCCTATTCTGGGCCCTGAGATTCAAGATAGACAAAGTCCCCCATGGAGCTTCCATACCAAGCAAGGGAAAACACACCATGAATAAGTAAACAATACATAAACCAGTTCAGTTCAAATTGTAATGAGTACTATAAAAGAAACAAACAGAATAATAGAGGCTAGCAGATGGTTCCTATTAGATGAAATGGTCTGAAAGAGCCATCTCTGAGATGACGGCATTGAAGCTGGATCCTGGACCATGAGAAGTCAACCACGTGAAAAACAAGTCCAAAGGCCCTGGGGCTGGAAGAAACTTGGAGTGTTTGAGGACCTGGAAGACCAGTGTCAGTGTAGAGTAGGGGGTGAACAGTGAGGACAGTAGGTCCTGGAGCCAGAGACACAGTCCAGGTTTTATGCTAAGAGTGATGGTTCTTAATCAGGATGTTCACTGGAGTGACCTCAAGTGTGTACCCCCAAATGCTGGGAGCCCATTACAAAAGCATCAACACAGTGCTTCTCAAACTTAGACCACAGGAGGCGTTCCTGGGTGACCCAGTGGGTTGAGCGTCTCTGCCTTCGGCTAAGGTCATGATCTCAGACTTCTGGGATCGAGTTCCATGTCAGGTTCCCTGCTCAGTTGGGAGTCTGCTTCTCCCTCTGCCTGCTGCTTCCGCAGTGCTTTCTCTCTCTGTCAAATAAATAAATAAAATCTTAAACAAAACAAAACTTAGGTCACAGTAGAGGAGCTTTGAAAAATCTTGATTCCCAGGTCCCATCCTCGGAGATTCTGATTTAATTCATCAAGGTGGGCACCAGATATCAGTTAGGCTCACCAGGTGATTTTCCCCTGGCTCCAGTCTGGGTAGCCCTGCCTGACCTTAGCATCACTTGCAGGTGTGGCAAAGCAGCTGTGTCACTTGTTCCAGAGGCACATCTCTGGCTGCAAATCACAGGTCCAGAGCAGCTTTTCACATGCTGTCCTACAGAGTCACCTGGGGCTTTGAAAAACAAAACCAGCCAACAGGGAACTCTAAATAGTGCAGCGAGGGAAGGGTGTGATGGAATCATGCACCTTCATTCCACATTCTGTGCTAACCTGACTCTCTACTGTATATATCCCAACACATAGAACAGTGCATAAAAATGAGTAAGTTTTACTCTCTGTAGATTTTGAAATAAATGTTTTTAAATTAATGGCACCTGAGCCCCACCCTTGAAATTGTAGTTTTATGTATCTGTGGTACAGGCAGCCCTTCTCCTCATCTATATTTTGTAAACATCCCAGGTGATTATAATGTGCAGTCGTGGTTGAGAAAATTGCCATAATGCAGTGCTTCCCAATCTTTAATGTTGTGCATGTAAATATCTGGAGATTTGTTAACATGAAGATTTCGATTTAGCAAGTTTGCAGTGGGGAATGAAATTGTGCTTTTCTACTAAACTCGCATGTGCTGCTGGGAGATGTTAGAAGTGCAGACTCATGAGCTCTGCCCCAAACCCATAGAATCCAAATCTGCATTTTAACAAAATCCAAACACCACCTGCAAACATGTTCAAGTTTGGGAAGAACTGGTTTAGGGTCCCTGTGGTGTGACAGCATTGGGATTTGAGGGCTCAGAGGTCCAGATCCCTGGGGTGGGACATTTCAGATAACTCAGTTTTTACCATGGAATACACTCACCTTATCCTAGATTTGCCCAGCCCACCCCCACTGTCTATGCTCGAAGCCCATCCAAGTAGAATCCTTTCGCAGGCAGGCACAATGGTACCATTTTCACATCCCCAGCAGTATAATGCCCAGCATACTGAAGGGTCTTAATGGTATTTCCTAAATTTTGCTGAACAGGTAGAATATACACTTAGAGAGACACATGTTATTTCTGTCCTTTCATACTCTAAATCTCCTTGGCAACATTCAAGGCAAACTTGGTATTGAGGCAAACTCTAATTATATGTATCAGTTCTAAAAATTAAATGCGAACTCCTAAAACTGCAGCCCAAAGTAATGGTTCGGCCTCAGTTTAGTGAGACCATGGTGTGCTTCCTAACACATCTGTCCGGTATCTCTTTATTTATACGGTGCTGCAATCTGTTAGCTGTCTAGAGCCCAGCTTAAACCTTTAAAAACAAGGGAAAAAATCAAATGTAACTTATGTTATTTTAATTGTTTCCTGAGAGGATCAAGACTGGAAACCGCTGCACCCTGGGGATCCTGTGTTTTTAACTCTTGATGGACAGATAATTCCGTTGGGCGGAGATGATACTGTGTACCCAGTGTTTGTAAATGAAGCTGCATATTATGAAAAAAGAGAAGCTTTCGCAAAGACAACCAAACTAACACTCAGTGCAAAGAGTATTCGCTCCTCTTTACATTAGGAATCACTTCTAACCCCCTGTGTACAGTATCTCTACCAGTCTGTAAGCTCTTGAAGGGCAGGATCGTGCCTTCTTCAGCTTCATACCTGTAGCACCTAGGTCCAGTGCCTTGCACACAGTGGGCATTGAGGCAAATTTTCTGAATGAATGAATGATGAGTATCTTTAAAAGTATCATATTGCATAGGTAGCTTATTCCAAGAGGTGCATTTCTTATTTCTGCATAGCTCCTTATATATTACACTTGGATAGTTTAAGATTCTGAATAAAAGCACCTTTAAATTCACATTTCAAAATTGAAATGGGTATTTTCTTAAAAAGTTATTAATTTGAACATAGAATTAAATGTGTTTTCAAGTAATGTAGAAATGCTACTAGAAACTAATGATGCAGACTTGGCTATTTTTAAATTTTTCACATTTGAATTAATGATAATATATTAAGTATCCCATCTGTAAAGTTTACCAATAGTTGTGATATCCATAGGAGATTTTTAATTGCTCTTTTGAAGATGAAATGTGAACAAGAAATGAGGGCTGATTAGAAACTGAATGGACCTCTGTCCACAGAAAGACAGTAACCCCCACACTGCATCGCTGCTCTCACATGGTTGCGTGTTCCGCGCTGACCTCCGGGAGTGGGGAGCCTCCTCCAGACATCTCACAAGCCCCTTGGGAAGCTAACATCCCTTCCCAACTTGGGAAAATCTGGAAGAGGCATAGTCCTCCAACTGTCCCTTCTCAGTTTGAAGGAATGCACTTGCGTTTGTCCCCAGCCAACACGTGAGGAAGTCTTTGGGCTCCTACAGCATAGGTGGTGAAGACAGAAATAGCAGAGGGCAGTGGGCCCTAGTGGAAATGTGACCCAAACTCATGTCTCTGATCAAATGCGTTCTTTCAAGAAAGCGCCCATGACTGAAGTGCCCAAATCCCTCTCCTCTCTTGATTTTCCTCCTCAAAGTTCTCCCTCTCCCTCCAGCCCCTGCAGGAACCGCACCTGTCTCCTCTCTTAGGCCCCCACAGCCAAGTTAAAAAGAGTTTTTATCCTATGATTTGGACCCAAATGAACCCATGTTTATGGTTTCAAATATATGTACCAAAATCATACTAATATTATTGGAAACAAAGATATCTCATTCTTCCAGAGCAAACCCCATTAAGCCAATTTCAGTTTCATATTCAGTGTTTTATGAAGTGCAAGTAAACTGTTTCTAAATTTTTCAGCACCAATATTTTTGTACTTTGCCAAAATGATTTTGTATTGAAATAAACTCTCTTCCTTCTGAATTCTGAAGTAAAAATTCAATTTATCAACGAGCTTTCATACATAACAAGTTTTACCAATCTTCCTTCCCCCACAGTGAAAATGCCTTCTGTTTTATGTCCGAGTCCAGTTTTTCTGGGTCAGTTTTTTCCAGATGTAAATGTTGACCAGAGTCCTTTTACTCTTCCACCAAATTTTAGTCACCTATAAAATTTTACCAATGCAAAGTCTTATTTATTCTGACTCAGTATTTACTGAATTCAGAGTTCCTAAATTCAATGTGATTTTTTAAAAATCTGGAGCATAGTGCTGTTTGGTTTTAGCCACTTTCAGTTTTGTTCTGTTTTGATTATTTCTAACAGTCTGCGCACTCGGTTTTTGCATTTGTAAAATGGGGGTGATCATAATAGTGTCCCTCTCTCGGAATTATTATAGAGGATAAGTGGGCTGATATAGACAAGTATGCAGCACAGTGCCCAACACAGAATAACAAGTTATAAAACTTCAGATTCCTAATACAAGAGGCCTTTTATGATGTATTGTTCTCTCCCCCACAACCTCTCTAGAGGCTTTGTCTTTCAGGTCCTCTCTGTTCTAGCCCGTTTCACACTGTTCTGTTCCTGTCCGCCCTCACACAGACGGGTCCTTGCACTCAGAATTCTCTCCCTCCTTCCTCTACCCCTCACCCCCGTCGGCCCTCGCTCTAGCTAATTCCTCCTCTTCCTTCATCTTAAAGGCTTTCTGGCCCGCCCCTCTGCCCCTCTGCTTTCATCCCATCTCGAAGACATTACCGATAGCTCTGCCGGTGTCTGCAATCTCTAAGTGCCCAGTAGCGTTTAGTCGCCTGAGTGCGCTTAAACATCCCTTCTCTACTGAAGTGTCTGCATATCCCACCAAGGTCCTGGCCTTCTTTCCTTCTCTCCCAGCCACTCCCGCAGCATGCCCATCACTCTCAATTGGAATTCACTTCATTGTACACTCTTCAGACATTACCGTGTCCCACAGGATGGCGGGGAGAACACATACCCTTTTAAGCCTGCAGCCCCATCGCAAAAACAGAGGAATGTCCAGATTTCATCATTCCTCTCTGTAAAGTCTTTTAGTAGCTTCCTCTCAGCTTGATATGAAAGCTGAACATGTCCTATGTGCTCTGGCCTCTGCCTACCTCTCCAGCCCTATTTCATGTCACTTGTCCCTTTGTTCCCCACAGTTTGGCCCCACAGATTCCTCCAGCCTCAGCTGCATCAGGCTCCCTAGCACCTTAAGGTCTTTGCCCACATTGCTCCCTCTTCTAGAAACCCCTCCCATCCACACGCTCCCTTTACCTGGATGAGACGTATTCTTAAATGTGACCCAGGCTAGGCTAGCACGACGGACTAGCACTAACTAGTAAACCTCAGAGAACCTGGACCCATGGCCCAAGAAAAAACACTGTGACCTTTACGTATCATTCCATGTCTCTCCAAGTCTCCGTTTCTCCACTTGCTAAATGGGGATATAACACTCATCAAACCTATAACACTGTGTTATTAAGAAAACCAGTGTGACAGGAAAAGCTTTATAAATAGAAAATATATCATCCTAAAGGCTTAAGTTGCAAAACACCTTTTGGAAGGTAACTTTGTACAATGTTGAGAACCATAAAACTGTTCCTATCCATTGACCTAGACATCCCACTCCCAGAATATATCCTATTAAGCGGGGTTTCCACCCTTTTTCTATCAGTCCACCCAGAACATTGCCATGGACAGCACATTCCTAGATTAGAAACTGAAGCTTATTTGAGTTAGGATGTAGATTACATACAATTCCCATTTCTTTGCCATTCAAGAAGACACATCCCAGTGAAGGATGCTGCTCTAGAAGTTATTTGGATTAAGTTATAATCCACCCAAATGCAGCTGATCACTGATTAATAAATTGTTTGCAAGTTCTGCAACCCATCAAGACACAGCAGTGTCTTGGCATTCAAGTTAAAAACTGCCATCCTTATGAAATAACAAGAGAATTTTACAAATGACTATACATATAAGTTGGCCAGTAATGATAGTAATATCACTACCTCCTCACAAAGGTCCTGTGAAGTGGACAGAAGGGATTTATACTTTCTGATCTCTACGTGGAGCCATGGTTTTATAGCCACACTAAATAAATTGATAGGCAGCAGGACATGGTAGACAGAGCACTGCTTGGGGGTCATGAAAGCCTGAACCGCTGACATTTTCTGGCTGTGATACTTTGGGCATGTCATTTCAACTCCCTTAGTCCCTCTTTACTCAAACTGGTTCTAGAGTTGTTGCATGGTTCAGCTAGAGTACTGGACATCAATACACTGTGAGATGTAAACGCTGTTCAAAGGTGACCTCTCTCACAGTGTGCTGACTCTGTCCCTGAGTTGAGACCAGTATTTCAGGTCTTTCCTTTTGCCTTAGATTAAGCAACACTCTAGGATTCCTAGTTGGACTTCATAGTAGCATACGTAAGATAAAGGATAAACTACAATCATAGCAAGGCAAAATAAATATTTATTAGAAATCATGAGAGCATTTCTTCAATGGCACTAAAATGTTCTTACTCTATTTATGATTTCTTAATTAAACACAGATTTTCACACACACACAACACTAAGAACAAGTATGTGAATTAAAATTGACAAGGATTAGGCACATTCAATAAGAACAAGCTGTTAATTCTATGTTTGGAACCAAGATCACAGTATAAACATGTAAATCAGTGCAAAACTCAAGTATGGCTTACAGGCCAGGAATACGGCCCATCCACCTGGGCCCTGCCCGGAGCAAAGGGACACAGTTAAACCAGGCCTTGAGGAAGGAAAGGAACTTCAATAATACTGGGCTCTCTCAGGCAGGAGCCTTCTAAGAGCTTAATTACTTCACAGTAATTCGCACCTTCTGCTACATCCCAGAGAGGAAGGTAAGCAGCATTTTTATTCCAGGTGCATTCATCACATAATGTGCAGAATAACAGATTCCTCCTGAGGCAGTTTAGCCAAAGGAAAACTCCTAGCCAAAACCATTATCTGAGCATGGGGGATTCCATCCCTGGAAAAATGCCTATCCCTTACATTACTGAAATGTAAATCCTGAAGTTTTAAGAAGTCCTGATATGCCAGTGGATTCGGCGTGATGTGGGGTGTGTGTGTGTGTGTGTGTGGTTTGTGCACACCTATGTGCACACTTGAGTTTTAAACCTGTCCTGGGGATCACTGGGACAATGTAGACTGTCAACATGAATCATCTGAGCAAAATCCCTTAGCCCCCTGACGTAATATATGTGGCAACCAAAAGGCAGGCTCAAATTTACTGAATAACTATGTTGAAACTGTCCTGGGAGAAACCTGTGGCCCAGGAGTCAGAGCACTCTGGCTCCAGCAGTTCTGATGTGACTTCCCACATGGCTGTATGGCTTTAAGCAAGTCCACTTTCTTTTCTGGTCTTTAGTTTCCAGGTATAAAATAAGGGAACTGATTCTTTCAAACCAATGATCTTTGACTCATTGCTTCCTTTCGCCTTGGTAAGCCCACCCAGACTCAGATGACCTTGGCTGAAAGTCTTTCAGGGATGAATACGGTACAGACAATGCCCCTGCCAACAAATTCCATCCAGATCCACAGATAACAGCTCTTCAGATGCGTGAGAGGAACAAGGTCCATTATTGATTTCCATTCGCCTCACCCCGCAGTCCTTGTTCAAGTGGGAAATGGAGAGCTGTGCAACTTCATCCATTCCTATCCAAATCAAAACAATCCTGGAGTTCCCAGATCATGGCACCATGGATCCCAATGGCTGCCCTTCAGACCAGGACATCTGCTCTGGATATTCAAAGTAGGGAACTCCAGACACAGGATGCTGACCTCCAGGCTAAAAGGACCTCACAGTCCATCTGACTGTGATCCTTAACAACATGCCTAATGAGTTCTGCTTAAACATCTTCAATATCTGGAGCATTTGCTAGACTGGAGGGAACCAAAATCTTTGTCCTTGAAATTTCCTTTGGCACTGTTTCTGCCCATCTGGAACACAGGTGCTCTTCCTGCCTCCAGGACAACCCTTCTCCCTCAATCATCTGTTTCCAGAGAACAGACCTCATGCCTGCTACCCCTGCTCACACCAGAGCTTGATCTGAGCACCACGGCTTAGAGCCCTAGTCAGCTTCAGCTGGGAGTACGGGGGCTGCAGCGAAGTGTGCAGGCCTCAGGCTCATCCTAGACCCACCCCACCTCTCTCATCCCCGGCTCATCAGGGACACAAAGGCCAAGTGTCCACTCACCCAGGGAAGCTGGCACACAGAGCAGCCCAGAGTGGAGAGAAGGGCCCAGAGCGGCCCAGAGTGCTTGGCTCACACTCCTCAGTTTGCCGGTTTCACTAGCCAATTGCCAAGTTGTCTAAAAGGCCAAATTTATTTTTACGCCCTTTAAAATTCAAACTCGTGGTCAATACCTTGATAATCCCGCCTCTAAAAACTCTCACATGAATCCTGACCGGATTCCCAAGGCAGAGCAGATTTTATAGTTGTTCAAGTCCCAGTAATCCGGAAGAAGTCTCCCATTCCCAATTCACCTCTGCCTCAGACTGACTCTGCGTAATTTCAGGGGGAGAAAAGTCAGAGGATGAGGCTCCGAAAAGAAGCCCTATGTTTCGGCAAACACTCCTTTCTCACACTCCCTCTCTTCAGCCTCAAAATTCACAGTTAACAAAAACACTTAATACCAGAGCAGTCTGGGTATTTGGTTAAATTCCTCCCATAAGAAGTACTGATATATAATAGTAACCTCTGAGATTTAAGACCATGGAAACAGAGCAGCTGCTATTTCTATATCAGAAGAAGCCCCGCTCCCAGCTGGGAGGCATGCATGACCGCAGGGCCAGAGCGAGGACAAGAGCCAAGCTCTTCCACCCAGGTCACAGCAGCCCACACGGGCCCTGCCTGGCACGTCTCATGTGGACTTTTGCGTCCGTAAAGAAAAGCTTTTTGTCCCTGCTCTGGCCACGCTGAGGCCAAGTATATAATACTTATATCCGGCCCCAAATCCCCCAATCTGTTTCTCAGCTTTTAAAATCACATACTTCATCTGAAGTAACTTTCATTCAAAACTGAAATGTTTTTTCTCTATTGAAAATAAAAACCCTGTGTTAATTACTCTACTAAAAATGTCTCTTAGTTTGAGACAGTTCGAGCCTTGGGGTACCAAGGCACTCATTCCAAGGGTAGTTTCTTGTTCCCGGAAGGGTCCGGAAGGGCATTTCCAGAGCTCAGTCCCTTCGACCCTCAGGACGTCTGACTTAGTTCAGTCCTGTTTGTTCTGGGATGGGATGGGATCAAGAATGGCTTAAATTCAGGAGACCCAGTCCCAGTAAGGGAGACAGTGGGAAGTGAGGGCTGGGGCTGGGGGATGTCGAGGAGATGTTGGCAGGAAGGCAGTTCTGCTCCTCAGGCCTCTGCCCCTTCCCCGCCACCCCTTTCTCCCAGCCAAGCTGTCCTGCAGTTGGTGAGCTCAGGCCTTCGCCCTGGACTTCAAGGACTCCTAGCCATGGGTTTACACAAACCCTTTGCTGAGTAAATAAATAAATAAATAAATAATCCAGGGTGTTTCCCATTCAAACAGACTGACAGCTGCCTCTTAGCTCAGCCACCACTTGGCATGAGGTTGCTTTCCACTTCTGGGCATGCAGTGCAAGGCCACGTTCTGCTGTAGGCCCTTAGCTCGGAGTCCAGGACCCAGACTGCAGCGTCAAACAGCCCAGGCTCACAGCAGCTCTGGATTTTGCTTCTACACCGAAGTTTCTGGAAACTCATCTATTTCATCAAATGCGTTGAGGGTGGTTTTGCTGTTGCTTCTGGAAGAATCTTGGATTTTGCCAAAATCTGCTTTCAAAACAAAACACCAAAATCCCTATTTTAGCAAGGTGATGCTCTGTAATGTGGGATTCCATGTCTAGCACACCACCTCGTTCTTTTATCCCCACCTGATTGTTCAAAGTTACTCCTACCAGGGATATAAAATGTCACAGCTGAAAGGGGCCTGAGAACCCATTTAATTCAACCTCCTATTTTGCAGATGGGGAAAATCAGGGCCCTCAGACACCAGTTTGCCCATGGTCACATGGTCAGACAGGCATGGCCAGCACACTTTGAGACAGCAACGGTACCTGTCCGTCTCACGGGCCCCGGGTCTTCATTGAGGAAGGAGACATGTGTTTTCCATTCAGTCCACTTCACCTCATTGATCCTGCAAGTGTGTGATAATCATTCTCACTTCTCAACTGCACCTCATTAAATGCAAACAACTAGCATGACATTTGGAGTGGTCTAAATAGCTCCCTTTCTTTCCATCCCAGGGATCTGGGACTCCAACCTCACATGGTCATTCAGCAGTTTTGGGGTTTAAAATTCCCCATCTTCTCAGCCCTCAGGGATCAGTCCGCTCCCAGTGTGTGGGGCCCAGAAACTCAGAGAGGTGTCAAGGGGACATTTTCAGACCACAACAGCTGTGCCTTATTGCCGAGAGGCAGTCCATGGGGAAGGAGGGGGAGAGGGCCGAGGCGGAGATGTGACAGTGTGAGGATTAAACTTGTAGAAGTTTAGAAGCTTAAGGTTCAACTAGAGTTAAGGTTGCACTAGGAGAATGCAGTTAGGGTTCAGATCCCAATAAGAGTGGGTAGAGTCTAAGGTGCTAGATTACAACAGAGGCAGTGGTTTGGCTGAAGTTCACATTCAGGGAGCAGCTCTAGAATCAGGGGCTGAACATTAGAGATATTCGTCAGGGTAAGCGTTATAGAGCTGGAAACAATGGTTTCCACAGCGTGGGACTTTCAGTCCGAGAAGCTGGGCACGGTGAGGTAGACATGGAAGGCATCCATTAGGTCAGGCAGTCAGCCAGAGGATAAAGTAGCCTCATCATCAGAAAAGTCGGTCGTGGCACGTGCAGGTACTTTTTAAAAACCAAAAAGTTTGATCTGTCCCAACTAGCTGTCTCAGTCTTCAGTCACCCATGACAAACATGGCTCAGGTCGCCTGGTGTTCCATGAACCCACACAGGCTAGAGAAAAGGACAGAGATTGCCGGCTCGGCCAATCTTTCCTAAACAAGAGAGTGGACCGGCAGAGGCCACGGAGGCAGCTGCACGGGCAGAGACGGGAGCGGCCACCAGCAGTCTCCTTCCCTCTCCCTGCAGAAATTGGAGAAGCTTTGTCCCAGTGCTAGCAACCACATAGGAACAAATTCCATGTTCTAAGGAGGCCAGAACCAACTGCAGGTGTGGTTTGGGAAACAAAGGACAGCACCATTTCTCTGACATTCACTGACTCCTCTCTCTTCAGCCCCCCAGAGACACCCACCAAGGGACCCCTTTCCCTTTGTTACCGCAAACACAGCCGGAAATCTTCCTCTGCTACTTTACATAGCTCTCCCATCCGGAATCTGCTCCTCAGCCACTCTGGTAACATCTTCTCAAACTCCAAAATCGTCCTGGCTCTCTGGGGACATACATGAGCCTAAGCACATCAATGAGAAGCCGGCCCAGGAACACAGCTCTGTATGAGTGTGCAGACACCCCCGCACACACACACATGCACACACACACACACACACACCCCACCAAACAGCCAGCTTCACCTCCAACTGGAAGCTTAATGCACAGATCCAAAGGGTCCAGCTAATCTACAGAATTCAAAAATGAAAAACCAGTAAGTTAGGAAAAGGTATTCAAATTAAACACAACATAAACTCTGTTTCTGGAAGTCCAGGAGCTTCCTAACTGAAAATGTTGGGATCCTGGGATCCCACGGTGAAGAGAGGTGCTGATATCGTGTAATCTTACCTGCATGCCTGGCTTGGAATCCCCTCACCATTTAACTATCCATAATTTGTCAGATCTCTCCTGAATGGAATCAACAATCCAATTAAGAAGGCCCTAATAATTAGAAACTTCCTCGTAACAAAGCAAAGCTTTTCTCCCTGTCATTGCCCAGGTACCTCACTTCTGCCATCTGGGGCCACAGAAGGAAGCTGTCCCTTCACAAGTAGCTCCGCAGATACCTGAAGAAACTCTTACCTTTCTCAACCCTAGTCCCAATACCATTTCTTGTGAGGCACAGTTTCCAAGTCCTCTCCTAAGCCTGGTAATCTGCTCTGGACCATCCTGTGGGTTACTGTCCTCAGTGTGTAAGACCCCCCAGCATGTAAGGAATGTTGCAGCCAGGATGGAGGAGTGCAGAATTGTCACCTCCATTGTCCTATGCCGCATACTCCTCTTAATGCAATCAAAGGTCACATTTCAACATCCACACATCACACCAGACTCTGAGCAGATCATGCCTTTAAGCCTGAGTTTTTCTCACCTGTGCTGCTATCCAGTCATACTGCACGGACCCTAGACTAAGATCTCCCCAAACCTGGCCAACCACAGGGAGCTGATGCAGATTCCCAGGTCCCTGGTATAGACAGCTGTCCATACAACGTGCTGAATGGAGTCCCCAGGAAGACCCTCATAGCAGGCGCCCTGCCAGGCTCACCTGTAGACGCCAGATGCGCTCACTCTCCTTGGAGACATTCTCCACGGTTTCTCCCATCAGGGCGATGAGCATGTTGAGGAGGAGGACGAAGGTGAGGATGACGTAAGTGATAAGCAGGAACAGAAAGAGGATGGGGTACTTGGAGTTCTGCTGTATGTTCAGGTCACCCAGACCAATGGTGAGCTTGAAGAGTTCCAGAACGGCATCACTGAAGCTGCCGTAGGAGCTGCAGTCCTTATTGTCACTGGGACACTTCTCAATCAGCGAGGCCAGGGCTGGGAGGACAGAAGAGGGTGTTCTCCTCTGGTGCTCTGGCTGCTTAATTACCCAACAGGCTCCTGCACACTTGCATGTACGTGCACGCCCCTCCCCCACACACCATGCAGGCCTACAGCCTCAGCCTCTCTGCTTATTTAAATTTCACCTCCCGCCTCCCCCAGCTCCTAGAAGCTTCCTCAGGCTGCTTCTCTTGCCATGACCTCCTGTAAAAAACTCTTCCTGCCTAACAAAGCCCACACTTTTTTCTCCTTCCTCTACTCTGCCATTCAGCCCTTGATCACTCCCAGCCTTCCAGAGTTGTGATCTATAATCTCTGTTTGTCCCGCTTTGGGCTCCCAGCTTCCTGTAGCCTGGGTCATCTCCTCCAAGACTGTAAGGTCCTGAGTCTCTTCCTCACAGTCTGTTGGGAGATCCCCAGGCCAAAAAGACTGGCGCCATTTTTTTCTCTTCTTTCCAACACACCATAGCAGTGGCTTGTTGCTAAATGGATAAGAGAGGTGGATGGAGGGATGGATGGATGGATGGAAGGAAGGAAGGAAGGATGGATGGATGGATGGATGGATGGATGGATAGAAGAAAGGAAGGAAGGAAGGAAGGATGGATGGATGGATGGATGGATGGATGGCCAAATTAATGAGTGAGTAAATGCATGGATGAATAAAAAGGCAAGTGAAGGAGCAAATAAATAAACACATTGTGGCCCAGCAAAGGTACCAGAAGATGGGAATGCCTGCCTAATTTCAAATGCCAATGATCATGGCTGGGGGTGAGGGGTGGGGAAGGGGGTTGGAGGAGATGGGAAAACTCAATGATACCTCTCTATGCAGAAGGTAGAAATAAAATCAGGTTGTATAAATGAAAAGACTTTAAGAGGGGGCTCCCCATCTCCCGTCCCCAGGAGAGCAGAGGCCCTCACAGATATACCTGAACCAAACCGCAAGTAACATGGTGTGGGGAGCCAAAGGAGCTTACCTCGATGCATTAATTTACTCCTATTTTTCAAAGACCCTCAGTCACATTGCTGCAGACTCTACCTTCCCTGTCTGTGAAATGGGGCCAACACCACCTACCAATCCTCTCTCAGGTTGTGGGGGCCACGTAAGATGCTGGATGTGAATGCGGGAGGCACACCCCAGTGTGGATGTCAGGTCTGATTCTAAGCCTCAGTTACCTTACGAGCAGGGACAATGACTCCCCCTTGGTCAAGATATTGAGAGAAATAAAAAGGCAATGCCTGGAAAAGGCTAAGCCCGGCAAGTGCTCCGCTGGCAGGTGACACGACTTGCTGAGGCTGCTGGGGACGCTGTCATTTTGACCTCTGTATGAAGTGCTTTACGAATGCGGCAGTTCCCGATATCCACAAACAAATTACCTACTCCAAATCCAAGTAAGAACACGATATATACAAACAAGAACTTCAGAACATCATGCAAAATGACCTATAAAGGGAGAAACATGATTTCAGGGTAAGATTTGAGTACATATTCACTAGACCCTCATCTCCTTACTGCTTCTCACCCTTCTCCAACCCCCCCCCCGCCGACCACACCTTCCCCCAGACCATTCTCCCTCCCCCTAGCAAACCCTTCCCAAGCCCCAAAGCTCCGCTCTGGGTCCCATCTCCTCCAAGAAGCCTTCCCTTCCGATCCTGCTCTCCTCCCTCCCCCTTCTGGCCCATAGTCTGGGCCTGTCCCTGGTGATTCACTCTGTACGTGAGCGCCTCTTTCCATAGTGTCTCGTGTGGGAAACCCTCACGCTTCCTGGGGGCAGTGGTGTGCTGGGGCCTGATGTCAGCTCAGAGCTGACGGTTACATTCTTATCAATTTTGTAACCTGGCTGTTAAACAGAGCCATTATGAAAAATTAAATCACGTAAACTTATAATTAAATTATAGTAAAAACAAAGATAATAAATATTCAAAACTCATCACTCACTTTGCAATTATCTACGTGACTAAGGTTATTTACGTCACTGGCAGCCATACTGTGTACCTACTATATCTTGCATTACTGAGCATCTCTTCCTGACTCTGTGTTTAACTCCATCATCCTGGCAGCTGGAAATCAGCCGTGCTAGGATTTACATTATGGGACTCGGTGAGCGGGACACATCACAGACTCATGATGTTTGCTGACTGTCTAGACCTAGATTTCTCTAGATCTAGATTTAAGACATCAATAGAGATGACGGTAAGGCAGATTAAAATTTACAATGTGGGGAGGCCTGGGTGGCTCAGTGGGTTGGGCCTCTACCTCACGATCTCAGGGTCCTGGGATCGAGCCCCGCATCGGGCTCTCTGCTCAAGGGAGCCTGCTTCCTCCTCTCTCTCTCTCTGCCTAAGTATATGATCTGTCAAATAAATAAAATCTTTAAAAAAAAAATTTACAATGTGTCCTATCTGTAGCTGTTGTGTCATGAATAAAACAGTAACATTCATGAAGTAGTCTCCCAATATTTGAGAACTATTATTCAAGTCAGCGAGTAAGTAGTTCGCATCACTGACAAGCAAGGGAAGTTCTCATAAGGCTGTGCTGTTTCACTTCCATCTTACTCCTTAAAGAAAATATCAGCGGATATTGACATATCTGTCACTTCCAACCATAAATGGGCAGCAGATACACGAGTCCAAGAAAAATCAACAAATGCTTCTGGCTATGTGGAATTTAAATAAAGGCCATTATATAGTTGATTATTTGTAAATATCCTTTGGGCGATAAACTTGTTAAAGACTTACCAGCACACCACAGCCTGAGGGTGAGATCATTCCTTCCCAGGGCCCAACAAGCCCAGGTGTTTCAAGGTCTAGACTCTTAAAGCCTGGCCACAAGCAATGGGAGACAGTAGTGTTTGGGAGGGAGGGAGAGAAGCAGGCTTCTCTCCAAACCTGCTTCCCGATTGGAAAAATGGACATTCTCTGAGGACTCCCCATCTCCCCAGCACAGATGCCTGTGTGTCTCTGACGCTCACGAGCCCCCCAGCGCACCTTCTGGATCATGACGCTGTACATGCCCATGGACTGGAATCCCCGCGTGTAGTAGAGCATGTTTGCCCAGCCCAAGGCCATGGCCAGCACGAGGCAGGCGAGGTACTCTTTGTAGGCAAACAAGTACAAGAAGACAGACAGTATCACAAGCACAGCTTGGACAAAACTGTTCAGGAGACACAGGAGACAAGGGCCTTACTTACTTCTCAGCATCCAGGGAGACAGTCCAACCCCAATCTCCCTTCCACCCCCGAAGTGGCAACCTGAAGGGTAATGCGGAAGAGAAGGTAAGGTTGCCCCAGACCCTCTCGACTCGAACATCCAGCCTTGCGGATGGCATCAGCAGACTGTGTCAGAGCCAACAGCAGGTAGACTGCAGCTGGCAGGGACTTTTTAAAAATACAGATCCTGAGGACTCAAAGAGATTCTGGTTCAGGAGCCCATATATCTTAACTGGCACATGTGATTTCTGATGCCCACATAGATCAGGGAACCGCTGGAGTAGACTAAGGGAGGTAAGTGAGTGATTGCATTTTTAACAAAAGTGATGAAAGCTAACAACGTCTATGCTTAAAAGCCAATCATAACAAAAGTCTTTTAACAACTATAATATGTGCTAAATGATAGCTCTGTTGAACATATTGGTTGCAAAACAATATGAATGTACTTAACACCATTGAACTGTACGCTTAAAATGGTTAAGATGGCAACTTTTAGGTTATATACATTTTAAAGTACAACATATAACAAACACACAGGACCAGCATCAACTCCTAAACACCACTACATCATCAGTGATGCAGACATGTAGATAAAAAGCTCCATTGCTTAGAACATCAGACGGTCTCCATGATTATAAAATATCCAACGAGTTAAAGTTAGGACACAGGCAACCTTGCTTTTCATGTGCACTGAAAAGCAAATGATTGGGCGATCGATGCATTCTAAACTGAAGTGAGGAAACACGATGTATCCCTCCTTAACAAAACACCTAAGGAGCTGAAAAGCAGGGCAATGCATTGGTCCCTTTTGTCTGTACTAAAGCAGTGGCTGGATAAACAAACGCTTCACTGGAATTCTCGTATTTTCTCAAAGGTGGAAGACTCCCATGAGGGAGATATCATGGGGTCCAGCTACTCACTGCAGTATCTGGGCACCCCACTTGCCCACAGGGATGAAGAATTCCATGTATGCCTCTAGAAGGCAGGTGCATACATAATAAACACCTAGGTATTTGGAAACACTGGGCCAAGATTTAAGGTCCTATAGACCCAGCCTCCCTAATACTCTGAGGCAGGACTTTGGTGGGATCTGCAGAGCCGAAGAGCCCAACGTACTTCGTTCCACACTGCAAGTCCCATTTCCTTTGCATGGCAGCAATGTTGAATCAGCCTCTGTTCCTTGAGAGACAGGTGTCCAATAAGCCTCTGATGTCAGCTCGTGACCTCATTCAGAGAGGCTGCTGAATGAAGGCTTCCTGGCCCCATGGTAACCACCCCTGCTCTAGCATAAGGTGAAGATGACTGGGTCGCTGGGCCTGGCTCAGACACCACCGAGGCTTGGTGTGAACTTGAGTAACTCATTTCCCTGCTCTGGCCTTTGGCTTTTGTGTCTATGGATGAGACTTGATGATTTCTCTAGTGCTTTCCAGCCCCGATCTGCCAGAGTCCAAGATGGCAAGCTCTAGACCCCACAAAACTAGGAGGAACTGGCCCAGACCATCTCTTCCTAAAGAAGTAAACCACTACTAAGCCTCTTCCTGCCTTCTCTGCCACACCTGCCAAGGTGGAGGCAGTCATCACTGCAACCTGATGGTGGGCACTGTGCTAGGCTCTTCTGGTCCTCTCCATGGGTGTCCATGGGCTTCTCTCACACGAGACTATGGCCAAATGACTGGGACATGGTGACATGGAAGTGTGGTTCCAGAGGACACAGCGGCCACCATACAGGACTTCGGCCCTGCCTGTGCAGTGGTGACCAAATGGGACAGACCTACTTACAAGACAAAGTGAAACCAGGCATCAGAGAGAATGGACTGCAGATCTGAGGGTCTCAGCAGGAAGATCGCGATGCCCTGAGGCCAAAAAGGAAAGAAAAGCTGCACCCCTGCATGCCTCTCACTGGAGGATCTGAGGAAGGCAGTGTTTCCTCAGGACTGAGACTCGGTGAGGGGGAGGGCATGAAGGCCAAGCTAGAGCCCAGGTGAGAAATACAGAAGGGGACCTATGCCCGGGAGCAGAGGCATCCCAGGGTAGGAGTGGGTGTACCCCCAAATCCTCTCACATCTCTCACTCCCCCCACCTTATCCTCACCCAGACCCTGCAAAGCAGCACAGTCACACAATTCCCTGCCATTGCCCAGACACAGCCTAGCTTCTAAAGCCAAAAACAAGAAACAACAGGTGTTGGTGAGGATGCGGGAAAAAAGGAACCCTCTTGCACTGTTGATGGGAGTGCAGACTGGGGCAGCCACTGTGGAAGACAGTGTGCAGTTTCCTCATAAAGTTAAAAACAGAAATATCACCCAGTAATCGCACTACTGCGTATCTATCCAAACAATACAAAAACACAAAATCAAAAAGATACATGCATCCTCATATTTATGGCAGCATTATTTATAATAGCCGAACTATGGAAGCAGCCCAAGTGTCCCCTGATAGATGAACAAATAAGGGACATGGGACATATATACAATGTAATATTACTCAGCCATAAAAAAGAATGAAATTTTGCCATTTTCAATGACATGGGTGGGGCTAGAGAGCATTATGCTAAGTGATAGAAGTTAGATAAAAACAAATGCCGTATGATTTCACTTACATGTGAAATTTAAGAAAAGAAACAAATGAGCAAAGTGAAAAAATCGAGACAGGGGCACCTGGCTGGCTCAGTTGGTAGAGCATGTGACACTTGATCTCGGGGTTGTGAGTTCGAGCCCCCCGTTGGGTGTAGAGCTTACTTTAAAAAAAAAAGAAAAAATAGAGACAAAGCAAGAAACAGACTCTTAACTATGGAGAACAAACTGATGGTGGCCAGAGGGAGGAGGGAAGGGTCTGGGGGAAACTAGGTAAAGGGCATTATGAGTACACTTGTGGTGAGTACTGAGTCTTGTACAGAACTGCTGAATCACTATATTGTACAAAGGAAACTAATATAACACTGTAAGTTAACTACACTGAATTAAAACTAAAAATTTTAATTAAAAGACAAAAAAAGATATGGATTAGCTCTCCTGCCCCTGAGCCCTTTAATGCTGCTCCCCCTGCCCACTCGGTAATGACCTTCTCTCCAGTGCCCTCGTGCCAAATCCTGCCCTTGCAGACTAAATACCATCTCTGCTTTCATGCTTTCCCTCCCTGTCCTCTCCCCAGGTAAAAGTCATCTCTCTTCCTCTGAGTGCTGGTCTGAACCCAACACAGGGCCCTTTACACCATCCGTTTTAGGATCCAGATGTTTGTGCCCATCTGAAATCCCCCACAAGACTGTGAGTTTAAAGAGCACCAACTCCCTCTCTCCCTCTCACCTCCCCCAGGGCTGCACGTATAGCAGGTGTTCAAAATATACCTGTCGATTCCTCGGTTGGGTGGTTGGCAAGGGACTGACTGATAAACCCAGAGGAAGGGCTGGGTCAGGGAGAGAAGTGACCGAATGTGTGGATGGAGGGACAGGAGGACGGGTCACTGAGTGGCTGGGAGGGTAGATGGCTGATAGAGGGATCGAGGGGTGGACAGATAAAGCAGGTGGGACAGGCTTGCCTAAGAAACTAATTTCGGATCTACAAAATCTAAAGCTTAGAAAGGAAGTACTCCCCAGAACCCCCCCTCCCCATAGTCAGGCAGAGGATGGTGCATCAAAGCCAGGCCTGTGGTCACTCTGCCTTGCCTTGCAAGGGGCTTAGTGGGCCACTCACCTCTTTCACAGAAATGCACATGGCCCAGATGAGCACAAACATCCTTCCTAACAGCTGCAGCCACCCCATCTTGTGCGTCAGGGCCAAGGGGTGCGGGAGGGCCTGGGAAGAAGGGAAGGAATGGATGGGAGCAAGACGGGGACTGAGGAAGACCCCTCTGCCTGTAGGGTTCACGCTCACATGCCAAGACCACTAGTTGAGTTGGAGACCAACGCGAAGCCCAAGCTCGGTACAATGGGAGAGAAGGAACGGCAGCTCTGTGCCCCTGTCCCCACCCACAGTGGGACCCAGAACTCAACAGTCCAATCCATGCTAACGACCCCTCACACCTCATGGCGTTTGTTCATTCCAGAACCCATTCATGTCCAGACACTTAGAGGACACTCAAAGCTAAACCTCTGCCCCGTGTCATGAATGGAAAATTGAGACCCACAGTGGGGGAGTCCCCCCTCCCATTTCTGTGACCCTCATGGCAGAAACACCCAATGAGCTCTAGATTTAGGTGGAGCCTGGGTCTTCCAACCTTCCAGATTTCCCCACAATTGCTGAGGACCAGAGATGTATTCCATTCCCTGGAAGCTGTGAAGGATAACAACTGGGGAACGCCGTGCAAATGTCATTCTGGGCCTCAGTTTCCTCATCTGCACATGGGACTCTGCAAGCTCTTGGAGCTCTGACCACTTCACCCGCCTCCCTCCAGGGGCCCACGTACCTCCTCTTCCCGGGGCCGGTAATAGGAGACTAGAGTCAGGGTGATGTTGTAGAAGAAATAAAAGCAGAATGACAAGAAGAACATGTACTTGGCAAACTTCTTCCACTTCATATGCAGCAGCGTGTGCAAGGGCTCCAGGGTCAGCATCTCATGCCGGTTCTGGGGGTAGAACACCACCCCCACTTTCAAAGGGCCCTCGTTCCAAAAGGGAGCTCTGAGTCAGTACCACCCCTGGCAGAAGGGGCCAATCATTCTGTCCCATGAGCTGGTTTGGCTGGAAATGTGGGGAGAGTCATTCCTGGCTCCTGTAGCTCCTTCCCAGTGCCCCCAGGCAGCTTCCAAACCCCACAGGAGCTGGGCTTCCAGTGGGAGGACCCACTGCTCAGTGGGGAGCAAGAGCCGCAAGGGGGAAGGACCATGACTGGAACCAACTTGGCCCCTTCACTGTGTAACCTTAGGAAAACCCCCAATACTCCCAGGGCCTCGATTTCCTCATCTATAAAACTGAAATCAACTAAACTGTCCTACCAACCAGTAGGCTGTGAGGGTTCAGGGAGACCACAGACGAGGCAGGCTCCAGTAAGCATGGCTCTTGGTAACATGGGGATGATGATGGTCTAATCTGCTGCCTCAATTCCCTCCCAAAAACTGAAAACCTCTCACTGCTGATCCTCTCACTTCCCCTCCAGCTTCAGTGATCTTTGCCCCAGCCCTTGCCTCCTCCAGGAAGGCCTCCCTGATTGCTGCAGCTGTGCCTTCTCTGTGGGTAGGGGAGATTATAGAACCATCAGGGAAGGGAAAGAGAATCAAGATGGAGAAGATCAACAGGAATCATCCCACCCACCATCTCACGCTGCCCAGGATTCTGGGGCCAGGAGACACCCACCACAGAAGTTTGTAACACAAGGTTAGCTAGGAACAAGTAAACACAGCACCGGCGCTAGCCCTGCTCTTTCTGTGTTGACTCTCCCCAGTGAGGTAAAGAACTGGAGGACTACAGACATGTCCAGCTAGTGCCATAGGTCTTCCCATTTGGCCTGAGGCCCAGCCCCTCGTCCCCAGCCCCCCAGAGAGACCCACATCAAGGTTGGTGTTGTAGACGATGATTTCCAGCACCGAGTTGTCTGTCGTAGTGTCCACGTTGGTGAGGTCGTAAAGTGAGGATGACACCGGCCCATATGCCCAGTCCGTGAATTTCCTGGACAGACTCCGGAGTGGCTTTTCCTTGATCTCACGACTGAGGATATACTTCAAGATCTGGGGACAGAAAGAGGAACAGCCATTGAACAGGGCCGGGAAGATGTTCCCACCTGGATGGATTGAGCCCCCCTCTGCACCTCCCACCGTAAGCCCCCAGCTCGGCTTCTACTGCAGAACCCGTGTGAACCTCACTGCTCTGCCTAGTTCACCAGGGACGGAGAATACAAGGGACAAAAGGTGCAGAGGCCCTTTGCAGGGTGCAGAAAGCTGCACAGTAAGATCATAAAGCCTTGTACCAGTTGGGGACCCCATTCAGTGAAGCATCTGAGAACTGACAATTTTCAGAAATAATTTCTATTTGACCTGGATGGGAGAAGAAACTAGAAGTTTTTCCAGCTTCCCTAGCCTTGTCAAGACCATTCCAGCTGAGGCTCACTGTGGGCCATACAAGATGCCAGCCTGGCAGAGAGGCCTGAGAAATCCACTCTCCAGGTGACCCTCAAACTCTGGTGCACAGTAGAGTCACTTAGGGACACTCGACAATCCCACAGCACTGACTAATTCAGTCCAAAGCTCTGTAGGTGGGACCCAGATATCTATGTTTTGTAAAGCTCCATGGGCAGTTCCAAAGTGCAGGCAAGGTAGAGAGCCACTGCTCTCCAGTTCACTCCTTTCCAAAACTGGGGCCGGAGCTTCCTGGGGCACCAAACCAAGACCCAGGAAGAGGGTTCTGTTCGGGAGAACAGTGTCAGAGCCCTGGTTTCACACCACCCAGTGGGGCTCCCATCTCATCTCATATGGGAGCCTTGTCCTCACAGTCCAGGCAGAGAGCCTCCAGACATAGGGCCAGTCTCCCCATCCTGGGCCCCAGCCTCAAAGAGCCCCAAGAAACAGAGTCTGTGTCTAAGCATCTCTGCACCTTCCACTCCCAGCATAGTGGCCAACTTGGGCAGCATCCAGAAAGGTTTTCCAAAGAGCACTGAATGAAGAAGAGAGAGGGCCAGGAATGGGGGTGTCTCTTCCCCAGGACTGGCCACGGGGGAGCACATTATCCCCCAGAGAGTCAAAAGGTCACGGGGCCACACTCCAAGCACCACAGCGCATGCCACAGCAGCTATCAGGAAGCTCTGCATGCAACCCTCATCTGACTCTCTTCAAAGCCCCCCACAAACCGTGTTCCTGGGGGAGGTTAGGAGACGGTAGGGAGGGTGGGAAGACACACAATTTCTCCTTTGTCAAAGCCAATCTCCAACCCTTCCTTCCCCCGCAAGAGAATGAAAAGGTCCCTTGTGGGCCCCAGCCCTGACCACTGACACTGGGCCCAAGGCCCTCAAGGCCCCCGCCTCCCCTGTCAGCTGCCCTGAGGCGGACACAGCTGTGATTGTTCAATAGCCCCCTGCACCCACCCAGTCCTCTCACAGCCTCCCAGGAGCCTCAGGCCACTCCTAGGGCTTGGACACATGGAGGCTGAAGAGCAAGCTACGCCGGGCCTTACCCTCGGGCCCACCTGAGTCCTGACCTTGATCTCAGACCCAGCTGTGACTCCAGGCACCCACAGCGATGGGAGCCCGCCTCAACCCAAGTCTTCACCAAGGTTAAGCCTTGAGCTCCTCAGCCACTCCACACAGGGCACAAAGGGCCACAAACCACCACACTTCCTGCTGGGGACCTGGCTCAGAGTTTCAACATGACAGACAGAGAGAGGTCTCTCCAGACTCAGGCAGCTCACTGGCTCTGGAGGCAGAGCTGGCATTCTGGGGCTCCTAGCCTCCTGAGAGAGGCTGAAGGCCCTGAGGGTCTTCAGACATAGCTTTGGCTTGTGTGCCTGCCTCACCACACAGGAATCCTCAGTCACAAAGCCTGTCAGGTCCCACATCACCACAGCCTTCAAGTTTCCCCACTCTGACCCCAGATGGGAGTCCCAGAGCAGGGCATAGAAACACAGAGTGTCAGGGATTAAAGTCCAGAGGGGCCCCCATGTGACATATTTCTGTGTGGTCACTCAGAACAAACCCACCCCAGGCCACAAATGTACTTCCTAGACTTCAGGCTGATCTTTCCGAGGCCACGGTACAATCTGTGGGGTCCCCAGAAAGGCCAAAGCACCGGCCAGGAGCCTCCCTGCCCTCCTTCCCGTCCCCCACCCCGGGCCCTACCTCGGCCTTGCCCATCTTGGCAGCCAGCTGCAGTGGCGTGAGCCCGTCCTTGTTGTGCATGGTCTCCAGCTCCCACGTCCCGCTCCTCAGCAGGATCATGTCGTACATGCGCTTCACAAAGTCATTCTGTGTCTTGAAGTCCTCAGCCACTGTCACCAACGCGTGTAGGATGTTGTTTCCCCGTGAGTCCTGCGAGGTGATGTCCGTCTGCTCATTCTCCATCAGCAGCTGCACAATCTCGGGCTGGTTGGTACACGCCGCCAGAGCCAGTGGGGTCTCGCCTGGGGCAGTAGGGAGCACTGGACCTCAGTTCTCTCCTAGACGTGCCTGGTTTCCGCAAGCCCTAGGACTGAGGCCCACGTCCTCAGTAGGACTGACACCCGGGCCTCCCTGTAATTCCCCCCACCTTCTGCCTTGTATGGGAAGAGCGGGGAGACCAAAGCTGGATCACCGCCATTACCTCCTAACTGATCTCCCTACTAACATCCTAGGCCTCCATCACTATCCCCAGCATAGTAGTCAGACTGATCCTAGTGACACAAAAGACTCACCTCTCCCAGAATAAAAGCCCGGGATCCAGCAAAAGCCCACAGGCCCTGCATGTTCAGACATCACTTCCTCTCCTACCCCCCACTCACTCCTCTCCGGCCACAGTGGCCTTCTTCCTTTTCCTAGAACACGCCAAGGCATTTTTCCTACCTCAGGGCCTTTGCACAGGCTGTTCCCCTCGCTTGTAGTACTGTTTCTCAGCATCTGCCTTGGGCATCTCCACACTTCTACCAGTCTTCACTCAAACATCAGGTTTTTAATGAGTCGCCCTAACTGCACTATTTAAAATTGAAATCCACTTCCCTGCCCTGGAACTCCTGACCCCCTTTCCCTGACTTGTTGTTTATATTTTCATAGCACTTATCATTTTCTAAGATATTACATAGTGTTATTTATTATGTTTATTATTGATCATTTTCCTCCAGTCTAGAACATAAGTTCCATGAGGATGGGAAACTTTGTTTCATTCACCGATACATTTCAAACACCTAGAATGGTGCCAGGAGTGTATAGTAAGTGATCAATAAACGTTTTTTAAGAAAAGAGAAGGCAGGTGACTCATACATGGTCACACAGCAAACCTGGGATGGAACGAGGACCGGACAGGAGGTCTCCAACTGTTTCCCTTTCAATCTCCATTCTGTTCCCTCTCTTCATCCCACCTGACAGACATTTCCCAACACTGGTTCCAACAGGGTCTAATGTTGGACAATGGACTGTATAAGACCCTGTCCTCATGGCTGCTCAGACCCAGCTAGTCCTACAGATAAAAACCAACCAAACAAACAAAAAACCACCCAGAAGAGTAAACAGGTCAGTGGTTACAGCCAAGGGCTGGAGTGGGTAAAGGGGTTGACAAATTTGTGGGGGCAAAGTTTCTGGTGTGCTGGGACTATTTATACCCTGCCCTCATGGTGGTGGTTAGTCAACTGTATACATTTGTGGGGCTGAACAGAACTATCCATTAAAACGGGTGAATTTCACTATATCTAAATTATGCATTACAATCTTTTTTTTCTACCCAGAGTATCCTAACCCCCAATTCCTTTTGAACGCCCTAATTTGTCAGTCAGGGAATCTTCCTCTCTGACTCTTGACTGCGTGTTTGCAGTCCTGGAAAGCATCGGGCGCAAGGGCAGAGGCAAAGCTGAGTCTGCTCACGCGGGTGCCCACTCGCGCCCCCTCCCCCAGTTCAGAAGGCTCTATCCCAGCGGCCACCCCGGGCACTGTCCCTCTGGGCCTGGGGCGGGTCCACTGGTCCACGTGCCGAGCGGGCAGAAACCGGCAGTGGGGGCTCCAGGCCAGCCCACCAGCACCAACGGGACGGGGGTGGGTCGGGAAGGCCGGAAGGGGCGGGCAGCACCCACCAAAGTAGAAGCCCTCGTGTAGGTACTTGGGGTTGAAGAAGACCCCCCTGGCGTGGGCGTTGACGTCGGCGCCCGCCGCGATGAGCAGCGCGGTGATGTCTCCCTGCCGCCGCTCGATGGCGATGTTCAGCGCCGTCTGCCCTGCGAACGGAGTGGGGAAGGAGGAAGGGGGAGCTCAGCGGCTGGGCCCTGGGGGACAGACCCTCCCTGGCCCCCAAACTCCCCGCCGAGCGACAGCAAAATACTAGCTGCCTTCCTGCTCCATGCTCCAGTGAGACTTCAGTGCTACCATACTGGGAGTCGCAAGGGCTGGGGGACCTGGGGCGGGGCGGGGCGGAGAGGGGCGGGGGGAGGGGCGGGTGGGGGGCAATCGAGACTGCATAAGCCAGGTTAGAACTTTATCCTAAGTGCTGTGGGAAGTCACAAGTCATTGAAGCAGGCAAGGGACACGACCAGAGTTTTGAGTTTTGCACATGTGTATTTTCAGATCACTCTAGATGCAAAATTGGAGGATGCATTAGAAGGAGCCCAGACTTGGCAGGAACCGCCACTTCAGTGGAGAAAGAGATGATGAGAGCCAGAGACCCATGGGAGAAAGTGTCCTCAGAATGGCCTGTGGGGGCTGGGAAAGAAGGAATGACTGGCCTAGGAGCTGGGAGAGTGGTGCCACAATGACTGAGGAACAGAACAGGAGAAAGCAGCGGGAAGGGGCTGGAGGGACATTAACCCAGATGGTGGAGTCTGTGGACTCTCCAGATCGAAGGCTCTGAAAGGCTGGGGCAGGGGGGATAGGTCTAGGAATGTCCCACCAGAAACAGCATTTTCCAAGGAGCTGCCACCATCCCATATACAAAAATAAATTCCTGGTGGATTAAAGAAGTAGGCGTTTAAAAAAAACAAAAATTCATTGATTAACTAATCTTTTCATAAGGAAGAACTTCTTAAGCAAAACCCAAAAATGCAGAAACAACCACAAAGAAAAAACTAACATGTCGGCTCACAAAGAAAAAATTTAAGGTTTCCGCAATTCAGAAGACAAAGTAAAGGAAGTTAAAAGGCAAGTGATAGGCTGGGGAAAATATCTGAGACATAAATAGACAGTAGGTTTTGTAAAGTTCCTAATATATTAAGACCACTTACAAATCAACAGACAACTTAAAAGAAAACTGAGAAAAAATTAACAAACACCTCACAGAGAAGAAAATACACATGGCCAAAAAAGAAAGTGAAACATGATTGGAATCACTGATAATTGAGAAAATGAAGTTAGAATCTAGCAAGTTAACACTTTTCTACTTTTCACTGACTAGATTGGCAAAACAAAACAAAAAACAAAGCAGAACCAAACAAAAATAATAATTTCCAGTATTAGTGAAAGGTGAGAGAATGAGGGAATGAATACTTGGTATTTCGAGGAGAATAAACTAGTATCTTTTAGAAGCAAATCTGACAATTATCATTACAAATTTTAATGTGCATGCCTTTGAACACAGAAAATCCAATTCAAAATTTTCCTAAAACATGTGCCCTGAGCATGGGGTCATAGGCAAGAATATGTACTGTGATATTTTCATAGTGAAAATTGAAGGAAAATAATATATATATATACATATGTATATATATATATATATATATATCAAGAGGGGAATACAGAAATTAACCACAGGATAGCCACACTCAGACTAGGCAGGAAAAAAGGAGGCAGACTCGCATATTCTGGGATGAGAAAGTGTCTAAGGCATAGAGTTTAAAAAAAAAAATGCAAGGTTTAAAACAATACAAACAGTATACTATTGTTCTATGTTAAATAGATACATGAATAAACAAACATGTTTCTATGTTCACATGTACACATGTGTAAAAAGCCTAGGAAAGTCCTCAAGGTGTAGACAACATAATTATTTCTAGAGAGGAGACTGGAAAAACGGGCAAAGGGGTTTGTTTTAACTTAATTAAATACTTGAATTTTTTATGTTCTAAGGGTATTTATTTATTTTTAAATTTTAAAAAAGATTTTATTTATTTATTTATTTAGAGTGTGTGCAGGGAGAGGGGCAGAGGGAGAGAGAGAGACTCTCCAGCAGACTCCCTGCTGAGCCTAGAGCCCAATGTGGGACTTGATCTCATGACCCTGAGGTCAAGACCTGAGCAGATGTCAGTTGCTTAACTGACTGAGCCACCTAGGAGCGCCTTAATGGGTTTTTAAATTCTGGAAATGTAGGTCCTTCAGGTCTGTAAAATATTTTTGTATAACTCCTTTGACCATGGACTCCCTTCCATTTTCTCTATTCTATATTTCTTCTGTTGGGCTTCCTAGGTAGAACTTTTGCTATCCTTATTTTTTTTTTTATGTTCTCTTTTGCATACCTTATTTATTTATTTATTTATCTATCTATCTATTATTTATTTATTTATTTCCTTTCTCAAAGGTTTCCTTGACTCTATCTTCCAAACCCTCCTGTTGGCTACTTTTTTTCTGCTGCCATATTTTCTTTCTTTTTATTTGAATTTTTTACAGTGAAACTCTATTCATGTGTTATTTATGTAATTAAAAATAATTATGTTGAATGGATACATTGATGGATATAAAATCACTCATTATATTAATCTCAAATGCATGTTTAAAAATTTTAATAATAATTTTTAGTTGAATACATTGCTTTAAAAAAGGCAAATTTCTGAAGGCCTTTAACAAAACGTTAAAAATAATATTTTAAAAGTTGCTTTTGGATCCTCTTAGCAGCATAGGAAGGAAATATTAGCCCCTGACAGATGGAGGAACGAGACTCAGAAAGGCAAAGTAATGTGCCCAAAGTGAGGAAAAATGACTCCCATTCCCCATGGTGTTGTAGCCCCTCAGCCCCCAGTGGCGGGGAGCACCCACCCAGACACTAGAGGGAAGGTATGAGCAGATACCATCAGAGAGAATGGGGAGTTGGCTTCTGAGAAGTCAGAAATAAATGGCTCTTCCCACCATGCAGAGAGAGTGCTCACAGCCCCCAACAAGGCCACCAGCAAAAGACAAAATCATTAAAGAAGGAAGTGATAAGGGAAGGCTAAGAAAGAAAAAAGGAATTGCAGCCAGGACAGCAACGCCTTAATAGTAACCTTCATTTATTCACTCATTCAAAAACCATTTATTAAGGACCTCTTATATGAGACACCAAGGGGCCCAGGGAATTCACTATGGGCAAGACAGACTCCATCCCTGGCCTCAAGAGATTTCTAGAACATGCTTCTAGAAAGAGGTGTAAGTGTCTATATACTGACAAGAAGAAAGAAGGGGAGAGAAAGGGACTGAAAGGGGGGAAGAATCAAGACAGGCAAGCTTGAGGCACTGACCTAAACCTCTTTGGCTAAGGACTAGTATCAGCTCCCTAGTGACAGGCTGAGAACATTATACACAGCTCATGTAGTTACTCTCTTTCCTTTGGCTACCAGGGAGCTCAGCGTGCAGTTCAGCACTCAGCTGTAGCCATCTTCCCTGGATTCCCTCTCTTCCAAGGAACGGTGTTAGTTTTCACAATCCTTTACTTTTTCTTGAATATAGCAAAAATGCTTGTGAACGTCTGGAGTATAAATAAATAAATATTTAAAAATGACTTTTTCCCATGAGAAACGTTGAGGGCCCAAGACAGACCATCCCCTGCAAAGAGCAATGTTCAGCACCCCTTGGCATGTCAGCAAGATAGCATCTGGTCATTCCTGAGCTCATCATGTTTGCACCTTATTAGAGATGAACAGGATGTTTACTGAGTCCAAAAACTCCAGTGAGGGCATACCTTACTGATTATTCACAACAGATATGCTGGGCAGGGAAACATTATCCCAAATTTGGTCTTCTGCCCCTTTCTAGTCCACTTAACAGAGAAGCCACAAAATTGAGACCCAAATGAGTGATAATGATGATGGTGAGTCTGACAGGTGTGTGGGCCTCGCCCAGCTATCCTACAGCATCTCTGGCCGGCTTCCCATTGCCCTGATAGGCCAAACTCGTTCCCATCTCGGGCTTCAGCCCTTGCCCTGCTCCCAGTCATGCCAGCCTCAGGTCAAATGTTCCCTCCCTGCGGACCCGCTCTAAAGCTGCCCATACCCAGTCACTTCAGATCATCTTCCTAGCGTTTTCCATCTAAAATCACTTTATTTAAAGCAGTGGCCTGCATCTGTCTTGTTCGTCACTGCACCCCAGTGCTGAAAACAAGGCCTGCCTGGCCTGTGGTGGGCACTCGAATCGCTCTACAGAACCAAGGATGGAGGCGGGGAGGGCCTGCTATGTGGAACTGAAGCCCGCTGCGTGCTTTGGGTCCACAGGGACAGTGGGGGGCTCCGCATGGCTTGGTTCCCACCCCAGCCCATGTCCACATGGCACCTCCCACAAGTAGCATACCTTCGTAGGCCTCCTCTGTGTATGCAGCGTTGATGAACCTGTCCAGGATGTCATTCTCCTCCGCGAAAGCCAGCAGGATCCGCACAATCTCCTTGGTGTTGGGGTTGATGTTTAACAAGGCCTTCATCAGGCAGGTCTTCCCCGTGTCAGAGGCCGTCAGCTTGTGCATGAGGAAGTCTGCAGGCAGGGTCATGGGGTGAGCCGTGGGAGGGGCCCTGGCTGCCCCTAGGCCTCCCAGCCCTGAGCAGGGGGGGCCAGGATGTGGGGGCTGCAGTCTCCGATCTTGAGACACCCATGCTGTGCCCTCCACTGGCCTCCTGGAGCCTGTGCTACCTGCTCCCCTCCTCCCTCTCCAACTCTTCCCCCCGTGAGGCCCCCGAAAGCCTTATGTGAGGCCTTCTGCTCTCTGCCTTCTGCACCTGCTACTTGGAGGGGGAAATCTCACCCACTGCATGTCTTCCCACTGTCCACCTCAGTGCTGACGCCCGAAATCTCCAGCCTGCCACCTCCTGGCAGCCTGCAAATAAAGCTTATCACCTCCCTCTAACAAGCTATTCCCAGTCCCCCAGACAACGTGGGCCCCACCAGCCAGCAAGTCGCCAAAGGCACTACCTGGGAACGCTCCCTTTCTCTCACTCCCTTTGTCCTTGGCTCCAGACCAGTTCCCCTGCTGAGGAGCTGGTCACCTTCCCCCGGGTCTGCTGCTGTGATCCCAGCATTGCCTGAATAGTGCCCTTCTCCAGTTTTACACCCGCCCTCCATGCAGTAGCCAGACATGACCTTCGCCTGTCTAAGCCCTTCTGTGGCTCCCCAATGCCCTCAGAGTCAGGTTCAATGTCCCCAGCCCAACCTTCTGGGCTCCTCACATGCCCCCCTCATGGGTTGTTGTGGGGAAAGGTGGACAGCAGGAGGCAAGCCCCCAGCCCCACACTCTCTCTGCTAGAGCCAGGCACTGACCAGCCACGTCCAGGCCACGACGCCGTTTGCAAAGTTCCTGCAGCTCCCCCAGCAGCTCCAGCAGCTCCTCCACGCAGCCCTCTGACACGGCTGCAAAGATGCGCTGCTTCAGCCGCTTCTTCCTCCGCCTCTGCTCTTCCTTGGCCAGGTTTGCACTGAGGCCAGAAAGTATCTCCAGTTCACCACATGGGTGCCACCAACCTACTCTCCCCCTCCTCCTGCCAGGGCCGCTGTGCCTGCACAGAGCTGCACCACAGCCGGGTCCTTGGCCCCAGACAGCACAGCGGCAGCTCCACAGCCAGTCACCAGGCCCCAGAGTCTTCCATCAGCGCCCCGGGGCCCTGGCATCCGTGTTGCCCCCTGCAGGCTTCCCTCCGAATCCAAATGCAATCACAGTTTTTCAAACTATATATTTGGGTACACATAGCAAAGATGACTAGAAAGGACAAATAATAGTGATTATCTTAAAAAATATGAGATGAAAGGAAGGAAAATCCCACTTTCATCTTTGGCAGTGTTTGAATTCTTAAACTCTGTCTCTCCCTGCCCCCACACTCCAAAGAGTTAGCCATGGCAATGCGTATTTTTTTGTTTGTATGTGTTCTTGCAAAATGCACATGGAGTTTCATGGTTTGGGTGCATGTATTTTTAATTCACTTGTATGGGATTGTGTTACAGTTCTCGCTCTGCTGCAGACTGTTGTCTGAATATTTTATAATGAATGGGTAATACTTCTTAGAGTTTATGAAATGTAATTCTC
Source organism: Mustela putorius furo (assembly GCF_011764305.1). NCBI lineage: Eukaryota > Metazoa > Chordata > Mammalia > Carnivora > Mustelidae > Mustela > Mustela putorius. Next base: position 3,916,637 of record NW_025421501.1, on the reverse strand, counting down.
CCCCCACAAAAGAAAATTCCTACATGCCACAGCCATGGGCCCAGACATTTGTCCCAGCCCCAGGAATGGAGGCTGCTTTCTCTTCCCTGGGTTGTGATGCCCATGCCTCTGTCATCCACCTGGTGGACACAGAGGGTGGAAGGGAATGGCCAGGCTTACCTGGGGCTGTTGGGATTGGACGGGGTCTCTGTCACATCGTCCTGAGGAGACTGTGGTGAGTCCATGTCATCACAGTTCCCAGAGAGGCTGTGGGGGAGTGGGGAAGGAAGAGAGAGAGACAAGTTTAAAAGAGAGAGACAACCAGGCCTGGCCATTAGGCCCCGGGTGAGTCACTGCCCGTACTGGACTGGAGTAGGGGCAGGCATGGGGGCCAGTACTCACCACTGCCGGATGTTGGAGTCCATAGGCTTGGAGAAGACTGGGGGAGAAGTCTTGGAGACAGTGGGGTTGGGATCGAACCCTTCTATCTCCAGGAAGAAGTGTGCACTATGGGGACACCCAAACAAGGCCATTAGAGCGGGACAGGGACTGTCCACCCACATGCCCTCCACCCTGAGAGTGACCTGCCACATAGCACCTCACTCTTGGCTGGCTCCACACTAGGCTCCATCCCTCATGGCTTCGCTCAAGCCGTGCAGCTGCCCTCTCAAATGGGTACCATCCCAATTATCCACACTTGACAGGTGGGCATGTGGAGGCTCTGAGGTGAAGCTACTTGCCCAAGCTCACACAGCAAGCAGGTGGCAGAGCTTGGATTCGAAGCTGGGTCTGGGTGACTCTTGTCACTAAAAATACCGGGAGACGAGCCCAGGGGTCTCTGCTGGGGTGGCCTAGCATCTGAGGGGGACTTTCCTGTCTGCAGCTTCCTCCAGGTGCGAGGACTCACCAGAGATGGGGGACATGATAACAAGAGCTACAATTCCCCGTCATCTCCCGCAATAGCCCCTCTGGCCTCAGGTCTGAAGAAGAGCCCTTCCAGGAGGCAGTCCCTCGATGCTGATATCGACAAAGGCCTTTCCTGGCTGCCAGGGCATATTCGACCCCCTTTGATCATCTCTTATACAGTTGTGTCAGCACAGAAAACAGACCTAGAGCTAAGAGAGCACGTAAAAGTTCAGGGGACAAGACTAAGAATCCTCGTCAAGAAGGAAAACTCAGGAGACCACTTAGGACAGTGGACATGAGAAGTAGAGGGCAAGTGAAGGGCACACTTTCTCCCAGGCCTGGAAGAGAGTTGTGGGCCCAGGGCCTGTGACCTGACTAAGCCCCAGAGAAGGGGACAGACTCACTGGCCGCTCAGAGGCGAGACACACATCCAAGATATGACTCCCGAACCAGACACCCACAAACAGAGACACGCATGCTCACAGAACCCACAATCACACACTCAGGGACAAGCCCTCCCATGACAACAAGGATGATGAGCACCAGGACAAGGGCCGGTTGCTGCGATACCCGCCACCCCGTGGCTGCTGCCACGTACCTGCTGGCCCTGTGACCTGGCCTGGGAGAGTGGCCTCCTGACCAGCTGCTCTTTCTCCTAAGTGCTTTTGCTGCCTGTTTCCTTCCCACGCCCAGGAGGATCGACATGCCCCCTCCCTTTCTCGTAAGACCACAGAAGAGCTCCCAAAGTACAGTTCCAGCTATGTCAAGTTCAGAAGGGTAGCAGGAAAAGAACTTGGCCCCATTCTGTAAATGAGGGAACTAAAGCCCAGGATGGAGCAGCAGATCACGATGGATATCCTTTTCCCCAAGGATAGAAGCCACGTTGGTCAGAGAACTGACTCGTGATTCCAGGCTCACAGTTTATACCATTATCCGTGCTGCTCTCCTCTCGGCCCTCTGGACCTTCTTCCAGCCAAACTGGTTCTAGGGATTAGCTGAAAGTGGACACTGCCCAACATAGCCACTTCCCTGGATGGGCAGGCATGAGCGAGTCCTGGGTATTCCAGGGTCTTCTAGGGTCTTCTGGGACTTTCCCAGGCAAGACCCGGGGCTCCCTCTCCTGTCCTCCAGAAACAGACGAGACTGGAAGGCTCAGAACCAATCCAGAACTGGGGCATAATTGGGTGGGGAGGTGGCACTGACTGGCACATTGGCCCTCACCCTCCTGTCTTCCACCTAACAAGAGGAACTTTCTGATCTGAACTAAAATCAAATCCTTCTTCCAAAAGAGAAGTACACCCCTGACTGGGAGCCCAAAACCTGGGTTCTAGTCTGGCTTTGCCTCAGCCTCTGCCTCCTGTGTGACCTGAGGATGGCGAGTGGTTGGGCCACATGATCCGGACTCTGCAGCCAGGACTGCTCTAAATCATCCACAAATGGACTGTGTAGCTAAAGTGGGCATCAGAGGTCATCCAGTTGGATCACCACTCCCAGCATCCCTGAAGTGCCCCAAAAATGCCACCCTAAAGCTATTCTTACTTGTCTAGTCTCCTTGGTATACATCTACTCAACAAATATTTATTGAGCACCTACCGTGTGCCCAGCACTGTTCTAGGAGATGGGGATTAGATGGTGCACAAATGAGCAAAAAACCATTTGAAGAGCTATTGTCCCGGTGAACTGGTCAGAACCGGTCCCAAGGATTGGACCAGGGACCAGGGCATAACACAATGAGGTCATTGCTTTCCCTGCTCCAGACAACACACCGACCTTCAACTGTAAGATCCTCAGTGGGAGGAAATACACTTGCAGTGTCCTTAATTCTCCAGAACCCAATACTTGTTCCGACACCTGGAAGACTTAACTGAACAGGGGAGTAGAAAATGGATAGATAATGTGTAAAAGGAAGGGAAAATGGCTCATCAGATAGATGGACAGATAAGTTGGATGGATGAATAAGATGGTTAGAAGGCTGGATGGATGCATGAACGGCTAAGGAATGAGTAATTGGGTGGGCAGATTGGTGGATAGATACGGAGGTGGGTGGAATGACCCAATAGACTGACAAACGAGTATAAACCTCAGGTGACTCCTACTGGGCTCTCTGTTGCCCAAAGCTCTCATCTTTTTCTCAGTCTTTCCCAAGAAGTTGAGGAAGGGTCCTTTGCCTTTCCTCCAACTCCTCTCCTTCTCAAGGTCTCCTCCCAGAGTCCATAGGGGGGCCCCAGGGTGGACCAAAAACCAAATCATGGCAGCATCTATCTATTCCAGGCCTGGAAACCAAAGGGACAGAGGGAGTGGAGGAAATGTATCCTCATCTTACCATGAAGTGTCCTCAATTGTGCTGAGGGACTGTGCTGAGCCCCCAGGACACTTACTCATCAGTTCACCCACTCCGTCTCTCTTGCACCGACCCACCTACTTAACTCAGAAACTACTAATATGCTCCATGTAGGAAATGTGGGAAACAGGAAGGAAGAGATGACCCTTCCAGGAACCTTGTCCTCAGAGACAAGGGAAAATCCCCAGAAGCAGGGAGAGCAGGTAGAAGAAAAGCTTCTACGGCAGAAGGTGAGGACTATGTCAGAGGAAGTCTTCAGTGGCTAGGAAGGAGAGTGGTGAAAGTCAGACTGGAAAGATCCCTGACCATGAGCAAGGACCCAATTCCTGGGACAAGGAGCTGTAGACCATGACAGTCCATCCCACACACGCCCTAATTGCCACTGCACATACCACATCTCACCTGCCACAGTGACAGATGGTGATGTCTTGGCCATGTGACAGCCTGGCTTCTAACCCGCAGCATATGCCGTTTGTTTATTCCTACCTTTGATCCAGACCAAAGGACACCTCACAAGTGTTGTTAACTCAGGTGAGCACATAGCTCTCCACCATCTCTCCTTCATTTCTGTCCCTTTGAAGACGGTGAACTATCCCTGAGGATCCCCGGGGCTGGGAAGGAGGCTGTGTGACCAGCTACTTTGTACGCAAAATTGTCCAAGTGCTCTTATCTCCAAAAGGCCAGCTCCTCCATAACCTTCATCAGCCCATGTCTACCTCAGGGCATTTGCCTTGCTCAGGATTCAGGAAAGACGCCACAGTGGCAGCTGCTCATGAGAAATAGCATGATGGCTCAGGAAAAGCTCCGAGTCCAAAAATCTCTCCCTACTTTGATTACTTGGTATCTTCAGTCCCACCATTACTACAGATTTCCTTACTGGTCAGACTGGCCTTCTTTATTTACATTGAATTTTTTCTTTTCCTATCTAGGCTGAGTCCTATACTCAGTTTTGAGGGAGATGCTCAAACCTTCAGGGAGAAGTAGGCATTTGAGGGTCCACAAGGAGCCCTTGGGTAGAAGGTGCTACTGCTTCATGAGATGAAGTTCACATCTCACACCCAGGCCATTGGCTGTGTGAGGTAGAGCTGAGTATGAGGCTAAGTTCATGAACAGGGAAAGGCTCAGAAAAGGCAGCTTGACTGTGGGAAGATCCTGGGATTTTCCTGAAGCCGTGTTCACCATCTTTCCCTGAGGTCCAAACCTCCCCTAGGAATGGGAGAAGGCAGGGAAAGGGAAAGAGAGGCAGGAGGGTGGTGCTTCATGGCTTGGATCTGGAATCTCTGCCCTTATCTAGACAACTAAGGCTGCCCCCATAGCCCCAGGTCTGCCCAGTTTTCTCTCCTGCACTCCAGGATGGAGCCTCTACCTGCACGTTCCTCGGGCACTTCTCAGACAACATTCACACCTGAACCTGGCTTGTCTCTCCTCATCTTGCTCCTCCTCTGACGTGCTCATGTCAGAGATGGCCCCATCAACCCTCCCATCAAATGAAGGGGATGTCTCTTGTTTTGCCTTGTCCCTCCCTTCTCATAGTTGATCCTGCAGACCCCATGATCCTGATAAATTTCTGACCTGACCCCCTCTTCCCCATCCCTGGTCACCCAGGTTCAGACCTTACCAGCTGTCACTCAAGCTTCCCAAGAGCCTCCTTGTCATCTTCTTGCTCCCAGTCTCCCCTCTAATCCATCATCCACATAGATCACCCAGACTATCCTTTCCAAAATGCAAATCTCACCATGCCCTCTATCTCACATAAAATCCCTCTGTGGCTCCTGACTGCCCTCAGGTTTGTCCGAACTCTTTAACCAACCTCCAAGACCCAGCCCCCATGGGACTCATGTTCTCCAAGATTCTACCACCCATCCAGCACTTCAGTTACACATTTCCTCACTGGTCCCTGCCCCAAGCCTCCATCTGGGGATGCCGCTGCCCTTCCTCTCCACCTGCCATTACCCACATTAAACCAACTCATCCAGGAAGTGCCCTGAGAAGGCCCACAGTCTTCTCAGTTCCCTTCTCAGAAGTTGGGACACATCTCACATTCTTCTGGGTGCCCTTCTCACCAGACTGTGAGTAGGGATGGATATTCTTTCTCTCTGTGTCTCAGCCTCCCCAGCCTGGGCCCTGGTGCACAGAAAACTTCAGTAATTATTACTCAAAAACAACAGACAGAAGGGAAATCACTGTTCTCACCTCTGGCCCAAGCAGGGGCTGGGGCTGGGGCCAGAGGAGGCAGGGCAAAGAAGCTAAATCACATCCGGGCCACCACGGTCCAGTGAAGACACAGCTTGTGGTGAGGAGGGGCATTTGGGCGCTGAAAGGTGTTGGGCAACTGCCACGGAAGCAGCTCAGGCGCCAGAGATGACCCTGGAGAAACACTCCCGCGCTTTGCTTCCTCCACATCCCCAGCTGGGAAGTAGTCGTAACCATCCCAGTCCTAGTCAGCTCCCAGGGGCCCCTTGGAGTGACAATAACAATGACCGTGATGAAGATGGAGCTCCAAGTAACAAAAACACCATCAGCACGTGTGTGCAGGATGCCAACTGCTTGCGGACAACCCCAGCAAACCATCACCCTATGAGGAGATGCCTTTGCTTCTTGCCCGTTACACAGGTGGTGTTTAAGAGCTTGAACACCCTGGATGGGAAATGGATGGGAGGGGAAAGCAGTTGGCTTATGTGAAGAAAGCATTCATTTGGGGATCCGGGTTGCCTGGAATGTCCATGCCTCTTTCTACTCCTTGTCTCAAGGATGGCTCCAGGAATCCCTTGCCTCCCCGAGAAGCCCTCCTGAATATTACTGCCTCAGCACCTCTGATCCCTTCAAGGAGGTCTCCCTGATTCTTCCCATTGTACTGGCTTCCCTAGCTCAGTCCCTGAATATGTAGGGCTGTTTCCCCACCCTCCCCCATTTATACCTAGCCTGATATCAGGTCACCCCAGATGAGACAGTCTTGTGTCAACCCCAGGCAAGGGCTGCCTGAGGATGGGCATCAGAATCCCTCTTGTGCCCTCACAACACAGTGCCGAAGCCTGCCCGTCCTACCTCTTCTTGGTGGGGGTGATCTCTGCTGGCCTCTTCTCCTGCAGGACGGCAGGGTTCCCACTGGGGACAGCAGCTCTTCTGCCCATGAGGGGCACCATCTCCTTGGGGTGGGCATTCATGGCTGGAGCAAAATCGTAGCACAGGTGCTTAGGTTGAGTGGGCATGGGGGAGCTTTAGGGGGCTTCAGACGCCCATGTGGCACCGGGTGGTCCCTACTCATACCCACAGGACAAGGAGCTCACTCTCTACCCTCCAAGCCTACCAACTTCGCTGCAATTCCTCCTGTTCCCTGCTCCAGCACCTCTGCCCTTTGCATCCTAGGAGAGCCCAACAGAGTTTCCAGGCAGAGACCACCATGCCCTTAGCTTCTCTCAAGACATCATCTCCACTCACTATCTTCAGGCAGACAACTAAGAATTAGCTCTGCTTTTTCCATTTCCCCATCAGATGTTGTGTTCAGTGATTTCCTCAACAAAACAGGAAAACCTTCTCCTTTGTCCTAAACACTCTGCTCCTAGTAATACAGCTTCAGGCCTCTTTGGTGCTTTGGATTTCTTACTACCCTGGTGGTCTCTGCAGCTGACACACTCATTATCTTTGTCTCATCCCCAAGAGCTGAGTGCCACCAGCCTTGTGGCTATCTGTCCGTTAGATTCCCTTCTCACCTGAAGCGAGCAGCTGAGCTCCCTCCCCAGAGGCAGGCAAGGCAGCCCCTCAGATGTGCTCAGTACAGGCTGGACCCCATGCTGGGCTCAGAGGGATGTGCCGGGGAGAGGGACTGATATGTCTTTTGAGAACTCTAAGGGGACCTTAGAGGTATCTGTATAGAGGAAGGACAATCTGGACAGAGGGGACAGCCTTAGCAAAGACCACAGTTCAAGAAAGATAGCAAGTGGCCAGGAGCTGGTGTGGCTGCAGAACCTGGGGAGTTCTGGGGACCACTGATGTGAGAGGCTCCAAAAGCAGGGGGGGCCATGTTATGAGGGCCTGAAACACCAGTGAGGAGTTGCAGTTGGTCCCAAGGGCAGCGGGCATGGGAGGGTTTACACAGGAGACAGACATGTTAGCGATCGCAGACTATGAAGGATGAAGAAGACTAGCACATGGAGCTAGGTGCGAGCTAGCCGGCAGAAGGCCGCTGTGGGGGCGGCATATGCCAGCACCCATGGAGAAGGGTGGGCTGGCCATATAGGATAAGATGGACAGGACCAAGGGTTCGTGGATAAGAGGTGACTCTGCAGTCAACAGGGGGCCATCCTCAGCTTGAGCAGCCCTCAGAGAACACCCTCAGGGTCCTGGAGATAGGAACAAGGGACAGAGTTCCTCTAAGAAGAGCCTAGCTAGGCGGAGTAGAGCTGGGGCCACTGGTAATCCTGGCCCAGATAGGAAAGCTTCCTGGAAAAAGTATCCAGAGCCGTTCGTTATCAGATGGCAGTGAGGTTTGGAAATGGGACAGCTGCCCTCCCCAAAGTCAGCAGCCCTGGGAGAGGAGGAGTTATCCAGGGGAAGGCTTTGGCCTTGGAATGCAGGGAACTTGAGGTCAGAGAGATGAAGTCTCCTACCGAGAAAGAATCATGAGCATGTAGGTCCCCGACTGTATCCACAGTCACAGGATGAGGAAGGGTGGGCTTTAACTCCTTCCTCAGCCAGGACTGGTCTATGGACAGATAGGGCTAAAAAGCCGAGCTAAACCGAGACTGAGGCAGGGGGTTGGGAGGGGGGTGGAGGGCATGTCTCTTACCCTGGGCCTCTGTTTTCCCTTCTGATGAATGAGCTGAAAGGACCCCAGGACCCTAGAGCGCTCACCCATGACATCCAGCCGCTCCATCCTCCCAGCACTGGGCCCATGAGTTGGGGCAGCCATGGGGAAGCTGGGGCAGGAGAGGGTCAAGAAAACTCTGGGTTGGAGCTATAATTAGTGGAGATAATTAGCTCCCTGAGTCACCCCATAAACTCGGGATTCTCACCTGTGGGACTCTCTCACTGCCTTGCCTTCCCTCCCTGGGTTTGGCCTTCCTCACTGGAGAAGTGCTCCCAAGCCGTGATACTGACTGAACGGCCTTTCCCGGGAGACAGGCCAGGCCTGGGGCCCACAGGGAACCCCTGGAGCTGCGGGCTCCCCCTCTGAGAGGTGCCTTGGCCTTGTCTCTCTCAAGCTCTGGGCTACCTCATCTCATCCTGAATGCCCCCCTCACTTTCCTGCACTGGAGAGCCACATCCCGGGGCCCACTAGTGGTGACAAGAGTCTCGCCTTTGCCCCTAGGTGGTTGTGAGCCCTTCCCCCTCCCAAGATCTCCAAACCTCAGGGAAGTTTCTTGGGTCCATCAGAACCTGGGCTCTGCACTTACTCCCCAGGCCAAGAGCTCACACCTCACTTTGTTTCTCCTGCTAGAAATCCAAGCTTCTTCCCAACCCCTCTCCCAAGGCCTGTCAGCAAAGGGCAGATGCGACCTAAAGGACCCCTTGGGTTCTCACTCCGGGGTCCCCTAGGACCTTGGAGAGCGCTGGCTGCCATGTGTGGTGAGGACTCACCTGGTGAGGTCTGGGTGGTGGTGGCTGCCTTTGCTCTGAGATCATCGCATGCCCTGGGCCCAGGGACCCCCGGAGGGACTGCGGCTGAGGCGGCGGGAGGCTCTCATCCTAGGCAGAGAAAGGGTTGAAATGAGGCGTCAGAGGCAGAACTGGCTGGGCCACCCGCCCTAGGCGTCAGGCAGGCCACACCCACCAGCGTAGCTGCAGCGCCTGCCCACCCACACGCCCTGCCTGAGTCACCCCACACCCACACAGCAGCCCAGCCTAGGAGAAGGCAGGGGAGGCAACAGGTGCCAAGGCCAAAGTTTTGGTCCCAACTCTTTTCTCTCTTGTAGTTGATGCTTCCCATCACGGGCCTCAGTTTCCCCAACTGGGAAATGGGAATTACAACTACTTTCCAAGGATGCTGTGAAGAGTCAAAGAGAACATGTTGGTGGGAGAGCCTCATGAATGGTCAAGGGCTCTGCCCTGAGCCCTGGGAGGAAAGGCCACAGCTGAGCACTGGCTCGGTAGATCCCAGGGTAGCCAGGACCAAAGCTTGGTATCTGTCCTTCAAAGTCTGGGATCAGATCCTTGTAGAGACAAAGAAAGTCCCCATTCAAAGACTACCAGCACCTGGGTGGCTCAGTTGGTTAAGCGTCTGTCTTTGGCTCAGGACATGATCCTGGAGTCCCAGGATCAAGTCCCACATCAGGCTCTCTGCTGAGCAAGAAGTCTGCTTCTCCCTCTGGCCCTGCCCCCCCCAACCCCCCACCCCATGTTGTCTCACTCTCTCCCTCTTTCATTCTCTCTCTCTCTCAAATAAATAAGTAAAATCTTTAAAGACAAAACAAAACACCAATTACCACCAGAAACTATTCACTTCACACCTTGGTGTCAGACAACCTCACCCCTCTCTGGCTCTATGATCTTGAGCAAGTCATTTCTCCCATTTCCTGTCTGTGAAATGTGCATAATAAATCCACTTTGCAGGGACACCTGGGTGGCTCAGTCAGTGAAGCGTCTGCCTTTGGCTCAGGTCGTGATCCCAGCGTCCTGGGATTAAGTCCCACATCAGGGTCCCTGCTCAGTGAAGAACCTGCTCCCTCTGCCTGCCACTCCCCCCACTTGTACTCTCACTCCCTCTCCCTGACAAATAAATAAAAATCTTTAAAAAAAAAAAAAAAAAAAAAACCTTAAATCAATCAATCAATCTGCCTTGTAGAATTATTTGAGAAAACACATAGAATGGACTTCAACAAGACCCAGAGGACAGAAAGAACTCAATAAACAGCAACAGTCATTAATTCTGACTGGTTTTGTCATCCCAGTCCCCTCCCCCCAGCAACCACCTGGGCCACCTGCCTCCAGGCCAGATGTTGGGGAATATTCTACACCCTCCCTCCTCAAGCAGGCCAAGGCTGTGAAGGGGGCGGAGTGAGGCTGGGGCAGCCCTGACTGTCTCTTGTCACTCAGGAATCGCACACCTGTCCCCTTGGGCAGACAGGATTGGGAGGGAGCAGGAAGTCTTGCTGACAGGGAGGGCGCCCATGACTGACGCAGCAGGGATTTCCCCAGCTGCCCTCCGGGGCCAGTCACTCCATCCCTCATCACCACAACCTTCCAGCCTGGGCAGAGGCCGGCAGCAGACTCAGTCCTCTGACCATAGGGCAGCAGGACCTATGCCAGTAAGGGACAGGAAACCTGGCTTCAGGACCAACAAATGTGGGCTGCTTTGGTGGTTTTACATCAAGTGGTCCTGAAGTTCCCACAAAGATTGCCTGAAACTCCATCATGATAGCTTGACCTTGGATCAATCATAGCCTTCCTTCTAATACTCAATTAATTTCCCCTTCTGAATCAGCCCCTTGTCCCTCTTAGCTCTACTTCTCGTGGCCTCAGAACCCTAGGGACGCGGCTGTTGTCAAATTTCAGCATTTACATTTTGCCTGGTGTTGGCACTTTTTCTTAAAGGCCAGGCTGGAACCTCTCTAAAAGACCCCTGTCCCCACCCAAAGTCTCGCACTGTGCCCAGCAGGGAGTTTGCTGTTTGTGAGATCAGGGACCAGATTGCAGCAGTCAGAGCCACTACCCACCCCCGACCCTGCTCCTACCCCAAATACAAGGAAACAGCAGCTCCTGCCCCTTGAGCTGTCCTACCTTCAATCCCATTTAATGCAGCACATCGTGGGATCCCACAGTAGGATACAAGGCAGGCAAGCAAGGACCAGCACAGGATTCAGTACTGGAGAAAGTGGTCTCCACCCTCAAGAAACTGTGGGCCACACAGGACACAGACTCAGGCAAGAACCATAACCCCACTCAGCAAGTTGTAAGGACAAAAAGGGCTTGGGTCACTGAGGAGGAAGGAAATCTGGCCCATGGGGTAGTGGGGGATGGGCTCAGGGAAGGGAGAGCATTAGGGCTACACTGGGAATGAGGGAGGACCTTGTACATGGGGAGAGCAGCAGGAGGAGAACTGGGAGGCAAAAGATCCTGGCACATTCAAGGAACCATGACGATCTTGGGTGAATGATGCACAGCCTCAGTGGAGTGTCAGACAGGAGCTATGAGTCGGGCCACAAGCCACTGAGTCAGCTCTGACCTTTTCATCACAGGAGGCTGCACCCGTCCAGCTTTATGGGGTGCAGGGCCCTGTTGAAGATGCTCATACCCATGTGGTCAGGGAGGGAAGTGCCCCAGCTCAACCGAGTCAGCACCTCAAACCAAAGGCAGCATCTTGGCCAGCGGATCCCCTGCCCACACTTGCCAGGGCCACAGATGAGCTTGATCCCCACCCTGTGTTTGGGGCCCACATGGCACAGTGGCAGGAGTGTGGATCCAGGAGTCCGGCCTCCTCCTGCCAAGCCTGGAGCCCCATAGAAGCCAGCATTGCCCGCTCAGCCCTGGCCGCCACATGGGTGACTTCCAGTGCTTGGTCGCAGCTGCACCAGTGCCTGGGCACCCAGGAGGACAGACCAACTGGCCTCCAGCGTCCAGCTCCTCTTTCCCTGGAGCAGCCATGGGCCCTGCTGTGCCCACCCTTCCTCCATGACCTCAGCAAATTCTGTGACCATGCAGAAAACAGGAGTTTAAATTAAAAGATAACAGTGACAGGAGGAACCATCTAAACGGGCTGTTTTGGGGAAGCAAAATGTCAAGGGCAGATGCAGCCTGGGGCCTGGAAGGGATGTGGCTGTGAGAGGGAAAGGGCAGCTTCTACACTTTCCTGCCCCAAGCCTGCTTCCCAGAGGCCCAAATTTTAGGCAGCCCCTACACATCTGCCAGCATACCCTACATGGCCCCCATCTCACCAGACCTTCTGCCCTGGACTATAAAACACCCCCAAAGTACGTACTCGACAGGAGTCAAGCACACCCTTACCTCCTCCCCACACCTCCCAAGCCTTGCAGATATCAGACCCTGGTGGCAGGTGCACAAGCTCTCCCTTCAAGAAGGAGGAGTAAGAGAAGTGGTCTCTGTGGGACGAGTGCATGCAGGGAGGGGCCAACCCCTTGATCTGCCCCAGGAAACACTCCACGCAGTGCAGTGAACAAGGAGGGAAGCCTGGGAGCCAGGCAGATCTCCATCAACACTCTCAGGCCTGAGCAGATCCCCCCAGAGTGTGGTCAAGAGAGGCTGTCTGCATCCGGGCAGGTCACAGCTCACCCCAGGCTAGGAGAGCTGAGCAGCCTCCCCACCTGGGATTCTGGTTTGTGGCTCCTCCTGCCTCCACGTGTTGGAGGGAGGGACATGGGGACAAAGGAAGCTAAAGAGACAATGACAGATACAAAAGAGCAAAGAATGGGCTAATTACATGTGTGTCCTTCTTTAAAGAACAGAGGTTTAGGGGCCCTTGGGTGGCTCAGTGGGTTAAAGCCTCCACCTTCGGCTCAGGTCATGATCTCAGAGTCCTGGGATCGAGCCCCGCATTGGGGGGGGGGGTCCCTGCTCAGTGGGGAGCCTGCTTCTCCCTCTCTCTTCCTGAATCTCTGCCTACTTGTGATCTTTCTTTCTGTTAAATAAATGAATAAAATCTTAAAAAAAAAAAAAAAGAACACGGGTTTACACAAAAGATTATACTCACTCATTTTAGAAAAGAACCACCACAAGATTCCTTCCAGCTCGGGTTAAGTTTGAAAGTTGATCTAATCTGCAGAAACTTGCAAATATCTGACATCTACATGACATCTCCTAGGAAGGCCTCCAGGAAAAGAGAGGGGTGCCAGGCCCACATCAGGGAGCAAAAAGCCCTCACGTCTCTGCTCCTCCGAGAGGGACTGGAATGCCCCTAGCCCATTCTATTCTCTGCCAGATAGCCTTGTGCCACAGTTAAGTTCCAGGCTTTGGAGTCAGACCCATGCAATGCTGTTTATTGGCTGCGTAACCTTACTAACTGTCCCAGCCTCAATAGCAACACACACACACACCCCATAGCCAACTAGCTATGGCACAAAGTTCACACTGGATGTGATATTTGTTTATTTATTTATTTATGTGATGAGTGACAGGATGCATGGAGGTGGAAGTAGGACCACTGCGGGGGAGCAGGACTACAGTTGCTACAAATGGAAGACCATGAAAAAATTCTTGCCACATGCTTTTAACACACGTGCTGTACTTTCATCTGGACAGCAAAAGAGTTCTGTTTGGGGGGACCATGATGTATCACATAGAACGAGGAAGTCACTCTAGCGAAACCTGATTCTGGCAGAGCTGGAAAGAGGGCCAGCCTTCCCCCACCTTCTCTGAGATATAAATGACACCCCCCTCAGCCCACTCTGTTTCGGAGGAGGTATTAAACACAACACAGAGAACAGCTGCAGCAGTTTACATCAAAGGACATGTTTTGTTTTGTTCCAAGAGGTGTTTTCCTGGGCCTCATTTACATTCACTCCTAGTTATATAAAATAAAACAATGGCATCACATATGTCCACACAAGATTCATCATTCATGATACCTAACAAAGTTAGTAAAAATATGAGAGCAAAATAATTTCCTGGTGGAAGACTCCCTTGGGGACAGTGAGGCTGGATGACTAGCTCTCCCCATGCACCCAACAATGCTTCCCGTAGCTTGTGCAGAGCAGGGGAGGAAAGTGCCTGGGCAGGCACAGGCCAAGCCAGGCTGCTGAGAGGGCCCTGTTGTTCCCTCCACAGTGAGATATTCTGAGGCCCAACAGTGTTAGGAGTACCCTAGAGGGGTCCCTCACTTTTCCCCTCAAGCAACAGGATCCTTGAAGACCTCAGCATCTTCTGGCTTGAGGGACCCTGCAAAGTGTCTCAGATGAACTTCCTCTGGTTGAGCAGAGGGCCTTTCTCTTGTACTTGCATCTCTTAAAAGGGGAACCAGGGCAAAGTTCTTCCAGTTTCTTCCTGAAACTAAAGGGTAAAACATCATTACTGCCTTGGATGCAGCACGCAGAAATAAACACTTATTTGTTGGCCTTACCAACTTGTAGTTCTCTTAAAGGAGACCCAGACATTTTGGTCCTTCCTGAGACACAGGGATAGCTGCCATTTCCTCTTCCCTTGCCTGCTTAAGGAGCCTCTTCCACTCTGGAAATTCCTAAATCCTCTTCCTTCCCCTCACCCTGACTTGCAGGGACCTCATCAGAGTCTATTGCTTGCCTTTCCCAGTCTCCATCTCCTCCCTGCCCACATGGGAGGGAGGACAGATCTCCACAGAGCAACACTGTGGTCGGCCCCATGGTGGCTCCACATCAGATCAGCTGTAGGCTGATGAACCAGCCAGAGAATCAGGATCTGGGGACCAGGACCCACCAGAGCATAGCATATTGGGAACAATGCCAAAGAAAACATGGTGACATTAGGTCTTAAATGGGGCTCTACTGTGTGCACAGGGAGCTCCTAAAGAGAATCCAGCTGTCACTCCCGAGGCCCCTCCAGCTTCCCAGCCACCTAGGCAAACTGACAACCAGGAGGGAAAGCTGCACATGTTCCCCTCCCACAGCCAAGCCCTCTGGTTGGCCACCCTGGATCTAATCTCTCTAGAAAACCAGCCTCGATTATACCTTCTATACTTCCTACCCTCAGGCCGTAATTCAGGTTCCTCTGCTGGTGTCTAACACTGACCACATGTCAAAGGCATCAGGAACATGGGAACTAGGCCCACCATGACCACTCCAGCCAAATTCTCCAGGTCTTGGTGTTTACCCCAGGCCTGCAGGCTGATGTTGGCCTGCTCCCAAGCATCACCTGCTAAATAAGAACCCAGGCATTGAAGCAGGACTTCATGGGGGTATAGGCCAGGTCTCACTGAGACACAATCTTCTGGCTGGCTCAGTGTTGGCAACATGCAGCCTCAGAGACTGCTTGGCCCAGCCCTAGCCCTGAAAGGAGGCACAGGGCTCCCCATGCCCACTTCCCACAGCCCTGATGCCAAGACTCTCTCAAGTGTTCCCCCCAGCTCAGCTATTAACTGCTTTCCTCCCTGGCCTTTCTCTCATGTATTCCTTTGCCCCTTCCCAATCATACACACTTTGTACGTAGGAAAGTTCCTTGTTATCTGAATTGTATGACTATTCATTACTAAAGTGTACACTGCTACAAAGTTGTACCAAAAAATCAAAATCCTCAGGAAATATTCACTAATTCATTATAAATGTGAAATCAGGAAACCTCTAACCACCTCCTACCCCAATCCAAGTAACAAGAATGTGTATATCCCCGCTACTTCAACAATATCTTTGTTAATACACAGTGAATGTGCAATGTTATAAACAGCCAACAATGTCATGCAAACACAATGCAAGTTAACCACAAAGTACAACAGCAAATCTTTCAAAGATGGGAGGTTTCATGAAGTCAATAAGATTGATACTGGAAGCTCAAATTATAGGCAAAATCATCTTTGAATGGCTCTGTGGTAAAGTTAGATCAATAACAATTGTAGAGATAATAAGTTCTATGGCATGACACAGGAAGTGCCTCTAATGAAACTAGTGTGAAAATCACAGGATTGCAGAAAGCTCTTGATAAAAAAGATGTCTACTTCTACCCTGATGGAGTATGTAGTGCTGAGCTACCCACACTGCTGTAAACAAACATAAAGCAGGAAAAAATATTTGCAGTAAATGTTTTCAGGCATAGGATACAGACTGAAAACTGCAGTTGCTGAGAAAAAGTGAAATCCACAAACGGAGCCCCATGATTTCCCTGATGGTTTGCATAGGGACAATTTCTCTGACTGTGGTGTAGTGAGCTGGAGTCTAAGCAGACCATGGCAGTACCTCTGAACTAAGGAAGAAGAGATTGGGGTTTTGGACAGCTGAAGAAGCTAGAATCTGTGAGACAGGGCACAGAAGAAGAGGAAAAAGGAGGTGTGATGGTGGAGGTCTAGAAGACTCTGGGCTGGGGGCTGGAGTGTACTTGCACAATGTGAGACTGCATAAGGCCTACCAGGCGGGGGCCACTATAGGGCTGACAGTGGAATAGAAACACTGGACGCTGAGCAGTACTCAGTGGGGAGACCTCCTTAATACCTTTTTTCTACTCTGAGGATGAAGTTAAAACACAGAAATGCCCTACTTACTCTACATGCCCTAGAGTAAGGTCTACCCAAGACCCACCCTAACAAAGCCTAAAACCAAGTCCTGACAAGAACTTCAGTGGAAACAGTTTGGAGGTTGAGTCCCACAAGTTTGATGGAATTGGAAAATACCTTGGCATTTCACAGATCTATCATTATAAAGTTTAAAACTAAGTCTGCACAAGTTCAGGGTGATTCGCTCAATAATTGAACTGCCAACTAAAACAAAAATTTAATCAAGGGTCTCTAAAATATACTATCCACAATGCCCAGTTGACAATTAAAAGTTACTAGACATGCAAAGAGACAGGGAAATGTAACTCACAGTAAGGAGGGAGAAAAAAGAGTCAATGGAAACTGTCCCCAAGATGGCCCAGATGGGGGCACCTGGGTGGCTCAGTGGGTTAAGCCACTGCCTTTGGCTCAGGTCATGGTCTTAGGGTCCTGGGATCGAGTCCCGCATCAGGCTCTCTACTCCGCAGGGAGCCTGCTTCCCCCTCTCTCTCTGCCTGCTGCTCTGCCTACTTGTGATCTCTCTCTCTCTCTCTCTCTCTCTGTCAAATAAATAAATAAATTATTTTTTTAAAAAAGATGGCCCAGATGTAGTTGGCAGAGAATTTAAATTAACTATTATTTATATGTTAAAAAAATTTAAAAAAAAAACACAAAGGAAAATAGGATCTTGGTGACAGACCAGCTAGAGAATCTTAGGAAAGAAATGAAAATCATAAAAAAAAAAAATAGAAACTCGAAAACCAAATAGCATAATACTTGAAATATAATAGTCACTGGATGAGCTTAATCATAGTTTGCAGATGGCTGAGGATAGCATCAGTGAACTTGAGGACAGAACAATAAAATTCTCAAATTTGAGAAATAGAAAAAAAAATCAAGTAAAAATGAAGCCTCAGAAACCTGTGGGACAATATCAAACGATCTAAAATGGCTCAGTAGGTTAAGCCTCTGCCTTCAGCTCAGGTCATGGTTTCAGGGTCCTGGGATTGAGCCCTGCATCAGGCTCCCTGCCTCCTCTCTGCCTACTTGTGATCTCTCTCTGTGTGTCAAATAAATAAATAAAATCTAAAAAATTAAAATAGCACCCAGGTGTGGGGCACCTGGATGGCTCAGACAGTTGAGCATCCGACTCTTGATTTCAACTCATGTCATGATCTTGGGGTCCTGGGATAGAGTCCTGTGTCAGGCTCTGCACTCAGCAGGGAGTCTGCTTGAGGTTCTCTTTCTCTTGCTCCTTTTGTCCCTCCCCCTGCTCTCTCCTTCCCTCTCTCTTTCTCTTTCAAATAAATAAAGTTAAATAAAATAAAATATATGTTATTGGAGTCCCCCGCAAAGTAGATAGGGACAATGAAGCAAAATATATGTAGAGACTCTAATGTACAGATCCAAGAATTGCAGGTGAATCTTAAACAGGATAAACCAAAAAAAAAAAAAAAAAAAGAACCAAACCAAAGCACGTTTTACTCAAACTGCTGAAAACCTAAGATGAAGAGAATATTTTGAAAGCAGCCAAAAAGAAAAAGACAAATTACATACAGGAATGCAAATAATGAGCAACTTCTCATCAGAAACAATGGAGGCCAGAGACAGTGGAGAAAAAGTTAATGTTGGAAATTTTTTTTAAAAAGAGGGAAAAAAAAAAATCTGTTAACCCAGAATTCTGTATCCAGTGAAAATATCCTTCAAACATGAGAATGAAATTCACATTTTCAAGTAAACAAAAGCTGATATCAAACTAATTGACAGGGATAGAAATTAGACAAGTAGTTACCTGGGATGGGGAGGTCAAAACTGATTACAAAGAGGCATTAGGGTACTTCCTGGCATGATGGAAATGTTCTATACGTTGAGTGGGTGGTGGTTCCCTGAGTAGATATTTCCTGAAACTCACCAAACTATACATTTAAAATGCATGCATTTTACTGTATGTAAATTATATCTCAATAAAGTTGATTTTAAGTTTTTAAAATAAAAAAAGAGTCTATGAAGCAATATCAAATATGAAAGATGCAGTATCATTCTATCAGGCAAACTGATCTGAAAATAGTGCCCTTTCTCCCTTCCTACCAAGAAAAACCCCAAACAGTCAACATCTGGTTCATTCTTTGTTCAAGAATTACCAGCAAAATGGTAAAGTAGGTAGTTCCCAAAACCTAGACCACCACAAAAATATCAAAAAACAAACAAACAAACAAACAAACAGACAGACAGAAACTTTGGAACCAATATTGTCACAACTCTGGGAAACAGTCCAAGGTTTATAGCAAAAAAGAAAATCATGAATCAATTAAAAAAATCAACATGGAAATCGTTGAGGACTAAAACTATAGAACTCTTATAAAAAAATAGGGAAAAATCTTCAATACATTGGATTTGGCAATAATTTCTTACATATTACACCAAAAGAATAGGCAATGAAAGAAAAGAATAGATAAACTGGGCTTCATCAAAAAAAAAAAGCTTTTATATCAAAGAACAACTCAGAGAATCGAAGAAAACACTGGCAGATGGTATACCTGACAAAGGATTAATATCCAAAATGTATAAAGAACTTCTATAACTCAACAACAACAAAACAAATTTTTAAATGGGCAGATTGCTTGAATAACCATTTGTCCAAAGAGTACCTATAATGACAAATGAGCATTTGGAAAGATATTCAAAATAATTAGTCATTAGGGAAATGCAAATCAAAACCACAATAAGATACAACTGCACATCCATTAGGATGGCTGCAACCACCACCACCACAACAAAAACCCATGAAACAGCAAGTGTTGGTGAGGATGTGGAACCCTCATGTTTTGCTGGGGGAATGTACAGAAACGCAGCCACTTTAGAAAACATTCTGGCAGTTCCTTAAAAAAGTTAAACACAGAATTACCATAGGATCCAGCAGTTTCATTTCTATCCAAAGAACTGAAGCATCTGACTCTTGATTTCAGCTCAGGTCTTGACCTCAGAGTCATGAGACTGAGCCCCACATCCACACTGGGTGTGGAGTCTGCTTAAGATTCTCTCTCTCATACTTGTTAGGTTTAAAACTATGGACTGGGAATCTTCATGTTCCTACATTTCAGCAATAAACTGTAAGCCATATTTTTGTACAGAATAGACTAAAAAACTTCATGAGAAGCCTGAAAAAAAAAAAAAGATTTTCTCTCTTCCTCTGCCCCACACCCCCTTTCTGCCTCTCTATTAATTAATTAATTAATTAATAAAACACCTGAAAGCCAGAAGTCAAACAGAATTATGTCCACCAATGGTCACAATAGCCAAAAAGTGGACACAATCCTGATGTTGATTGAAAAGATGAATGGGTAAATAAAATGTGGTATATACCTACAATGGGATATTATTGACCTAGACACAAAAGGTGTGTTCCACTTATACCAGGTACCTACCCTAGGCAAAAGAGACAGAGACAGAGACAAAAGAGACAGAGACAGAAAGCAGAATAGAGGTTACCAGGGGGTGGGGGAAGGAAGAAATAGGAGTAATCATTTAATAGGTAGAAATAGCTTTCTATTTCAAGAACATTTTCATTATTTCAAACAGGAACCCTGTACCTATTGAATGATACAAATTTCCTGTTTGAAATAATGAAAATGTTCTGGAAATAGAAAGCGGTGAAGGTTTCATTACATTGTGGACACAATTAACACCCATGAACTATACACTTAAAAATGGTTAAAATGGCAACTTTTGTATTACACATACTTTACCACAATTTTCTAAAAGCTAAAAATGAAGAATTAGTGCACAATTATAACTCAAAATCTGTTCCGTACAAACCACGTTTGCTTCATTTTTAAATAAATGTCCTCAATTAGACTTATAATTTAACAAGTACTATTAAACACTTACCATTAACTGTTAAAGACTTTTTTTTTCTGGTAGTGACTTTCTGCAGAGCATTTCTGCTCAAGGTATATATACCCTTTAGTCTTCCCATTCTTCCTCTGCCTGCCTGGTTGTGTTCATGCAAGGTGAGTTTTTGCCTATACCTGCTCGTGTCCCTAAGAGTCACACAGCTGAACATAGACACTGGGTGTGAGGATTGAGAAGAGGAGACAGGGCATCCCACAAGGCCAGCTGTCCCAGATGGCTGTATGTGGGATCAACTGCTTCCACTGGGGCACTTGAGGACAGATGCCTGGGGCAGGGTACTGGCAGAGCTGGTGAGCATGAGCATGTGGCACAGTCAGCTGTGCGGGAATGCGTGAGAGTACAAAAGAGTGCCTGTGACAGAGCGTATGCAGGTGCTTGACCCTTGGGGCTGTTCCAGAATCCAGGCTGTGGGGTGAAGAAGGCCTGCAAAGAGCAAAGAACCCCAAGGCTTCACTTGCCCAACATCAGGCTCCCTCCCTGTCACAGCATACTTCCCTCATGCCTCACCTCTGCCTGACCGCAGGGAGAAGCTCAGGGTGCGCTTGATGCCCTCACAGTTGCCCGGGTCTTCATTGATGATACCTACATTGGTGTTCCAGGTGGTCCAGTTGACCTCATCCACCCTGCAGGGCAAGGAGACAAGGGAGCTAGGAGCTTATGGCCTAAAAGCCATGCCTAGCTTCCCAGGTTGAGGGCTTAGTACCACAGGCCAATCCCAAGAAGCCCATAGACCAGGATGGGGAGACATAGCTGGTAGGCGGGAGGGCTGAGAGGGGCCTGCTTTTTGGGTACCACCCCCCAAAGCTCTGTTCTCTGACCACATCATGGACTTTAAATGCTGGATTCCTGGTTCTGACCCTGATCACTGGATGACCCCTTTGGACACTTCTTTTTCCTGTAGGTCTCCTAATGCCCACAGCTGAGCCTTGGGGTAGCCCATATACCTACCGATAGCTGGCCTTGGGAGAGTCCCCTATGTTCATGACTGGTCCCAGGAAGCCCTGAGGCAGGTTTCTGTATCCACAGCTGGCTCCAAATGAGTGCCTTATGCCCACAAAGCCCCAAAATGTCCTCTGTACCCATAGCTGGCTCTGGGTAGATCCCTGATATCTATAGCTAAGCCCCTGAGCTCCCTAAGTTTGATTTCCTGCCTGGGCATTACCTGAAACACCACCTGTAGTCATCCTTGCCATCAGGTGTGTACCCCACTTGCAACAGCTTGCCTGAGCGGAAGGCCTTCCTCATGCATTTAAGGAAGCTCTTCTCCGTGTCCAGGATGGTGATAGCTCTCTGTGAGAACACACAGACAACAGAGGGGCAAAGGGCTTATCCCGGGGCTTCCCCTGGCTGTCAGTGGGGCTTCCAAGATCAGCCTCTCCAGTCCCAGTCCCAGTGCCCCTGAACAGGACCTCTCGTGCCTTCTACATCAAGCTTGTTTTTGTAGCTTGGCAGGTGCACACTCCAAGCTCAGCCCCTCCAGCCCAGACCTGCCCAGGGACGGCTGCTGCCTGCCAGGTCCAGTTGGGGCAGGGCCTCCCATAAGTGAGGTAGTGTCCAGCCCCAGACTCTTCCCTGAAGTGCTCACAAAGGGGCAGATAGTGTAGTAGTTAAGAGCAGGGCCACACGATGGGGCTTCTTGGGTTGAATACTGACTATGCTACTTATTACAGATAGACCCCGACTTACAATGGTTCAACTTAATGATTTTCAACTTCACAATGATACAAAAGCAGTATGTATTTGGCAGAAACCATACTTCAAGTTTTGGACGTGGATCTTTTCCCAGGCAAGCAAAGTATAGTACAATCCTTTCTCGTGAGGCTAGGTGTTCCCAGTCAGCCACGCAATCACAAGGGTCAACAACCAGTATACTTACAACCACTCTGTACCCATATAACCATTCTACTTCTCACTTTTATTATATTAGTCAAAAAATTTCATGAGACATCCAACATTTTATTATAAAATAGGCTTTGTGTTAGGTGATTTTGCCTAACTGTAGGCTGAAGGTAAGTGCTCTAAGCGCACTTAAGGTAGGATGGGCTAAGCTATGATGTTCAGTAGGTTGGGTGCATTAAATGCATATTTAAATTATGGTGGTTTATTGGAAGGTAACCCCATTGTTAATTGAGGAAGATCTGTAGTTATCTTGGACACAGATACCCAACTTCTCTATGCCTCAGTGCCTTTATCCAAAAATGGGAACGATAATGGTAGCCACTTGATAGCATTGTTGTGAGAATTAAATGAAAGCATGTAAAACACTTAGAACAATACCTGGTATAGAGTCAATGTTACTTAATAAGAATGACAGTTTATTATTTGGCGGGAGAGTAGATATGGATCAGGTGCCTCAAAAACGCAGCTATTAGAGCTCCCCCCATTCTAGCTGTTCCCCCCAAGTATGGTCTCTGATGCCCACCCTAGACCAAGCTTCTGTGAGGTGGGCACCCCCTGGGGCTGAGCCCTCCATCTCCTGCCCCTGGGGACTGTCTAACCACAGTGTCTGTGAACACCAGTTGGTGATGCTTGGGAGGGAACCCCAGAAGGAGGGGCCAGCAGGGAGTCGACTGGGGGAGATGCTCTTGCTTGATCCCCCGGGCTGCCTGGGGTCTCTGCCCTTCCCCAAACCCTGCAAGGGGTCACACACCTAACTGTGCTAAGCAGCAAAGAGCGCAGCAGACATCCTCCTGCTGGACACAGCCCACCCACTGACCCACCTGTAGCTTCCAGATGTTCTTGCTCTCCTGCGCAATCTTGTTGACAGTCTCACCCATGAGGGCAATGAGCATGTTCAGCAGAAGAATATAGGTGAGAATCACGTAGGCCAGCAACAAGATGATGAAGACAGCCTTGAAGTCATAGTTCTCTGTGAACTCCAGATCACCCATACCAATGGTGAACTTGAAAAGCTCCAGACATGTGGAGTAAAGGCTGTTGTAGGAGCTGTCAGGAGGCCGGCAGCCTGGCCCTCGCCACCTGTGCAATGTGGACTCAGCTGGCACAGAGTTATTCTTCCCATCCTCAATCAGCGTCACCACCGCTACAGGACACGGGGAGGGACAGGTGCAGCTGAATGCAAGCCAAGACAGAACCACCAACAGACACACCCCATATCCCAGGATGGGTCTGCAGCAGGAATGCTGCTTGGCCATGGGACACTTCTTTATGAACTTAAACACAGAAAACCACCTGTTTCTTCAGAACTATCAGCCAACTGTTGTAGTATAGCTGATCCTTGAACAGCATGGATTGGAACTTCATGAGTCTACTTATACACAGATTTTTCTCAATAAATACAGTATAGTACTGTAAATGTATTTTCTGTATGATTTTATTAATAACTTTCTTTTCTCTAGCTTACTTTATTATAAGAATACAGCATGTTATATATATATATATATAAATAACATACGAAATATGTGTTAATCAACTGTTTATGTTATTGGTAAGACTTTCAATCAGCAGTTGGCTATTATTAAAGTTTTGGGGGAGTAAAAATTATTTGCAGATTTTTAGCTGTGCAGGGAGTTGGTGTTCCTAACCCCATTGTTAGGAACAGCAGGAATGCTGCTTGGCCGTGGGACACTTCTTTATGAAGTGTTGTCCAAGGGTCAACTGTATACTGTTTTGTTACACTAAGAGTTTTATCATCATCTTCTAGGAAAAAAAAAACTGTTAAATATGCAAATCTATATATACAATGTGAATATAGTCTCCTTTGTGCAGCACACAACCTGCCTAACTTTACATATCAGTTCTGAATCCACACCCAGCTTCTCAATCACACTCTGTCTGCCTGTGTACCCTAGTCTGTGACCCAGAGCTAACTCATTCCAGAATGATTGGGACTAAGCAGCTCAGAGCAAAATAGCCTCCTGCAGCACACTACACCTTTCTTTGGGAAAAATAATCTGGAGTCTGACAGCTTCCATAACAGTTGGTTCCTGCATAGCTGGTAGCCATGAACCCACTTGGCCAAATCCCTTCCCATGGGTACCAACAGACCAGGGCCTTCAGACCAGGTGCTGGAGCCCACACCCATCCCTATCAGTCAAAGCTCCCAGGCAAAACTATCCATAACTCTGAGACAGAGATTCCAAAACAGGCTCTGGGATGGGGACAGGGGACGGTGTGCATGTGAGCCATGTAAATGCAGGACTCAGATGAGGATCAAAGCAGAACCAGGTGCCCAGAAATGCTGTAGATGTGTCAAGAGCTCAGGAACCAGCTTGGAGAGGCTCCCAAAGATGATTGCTCAGACAATCTCAGCATCAAGATAGATGGTAATAGTTAAGATTATGACCCATTTAACAAAGTGAGAATCCATGAAAAAGAAACAAAAAAAAAAAGAAAGAAAAAGAAAAACCAGAAGAGAATCTGTGAGGCCACGATGATGTAAATAATAAATGAATGCAGGAGAATGGAAAGCTCCTCCCTACAATAGAACGCCGGCTAATAAATGTAGAAGGAATGACAGAGTTAAAAAACCATCATCTGGCAACTATTAGGATTAAGTGATTCAAGTGAGAATCATCTGTTTTAAGTTTGATGAGAAACAGGATATTTACCTAGTCTCAAAGCATCTCCTCACAAATTACTTATTGACTCTTACTGACTTCAAAACGAAAGATAATTACTTGACAGTAATCTAGCAGACCCATCAAAACCAAGTAATTAAAGTTAACATCACTAGAAATGGGTTAAACGAACATCGTGGGACTCCTGATACAATGGACTGAGGAAGGGGCGCCTGGGTGGCTCAGTGGGTTAAGCCGCTGCCTTCGGCTCAGGTCATGATCTCAGGGTCCTGGGATCGAGTCCCGCGTCGGGCTCTCTGCTCAGCAGGGAGCCTGCTTCCTCCTCTCTCTGCCTGCCTCTCTGCTTACTTGTAATTTCTCTCTGTCAAATAAATAAATAAAATCTTTAAAAAAAAAAAACAATGGACTGAGGAAGACACACATTACTTCCTTGATATTCTGATTTAAAAAAATACATACCTGAATCTAATTGTGAGGAAACATCAAACAAACCCAAACTGAGAGACATTGTAAAAACCAGCCTTTATTCATTAAAAATGCTAAGGTTACAAGACAAGGAAAGACTGAGGAATCACTCCAGATTAAAGAAACTAAAGAGACTTGACAACTACATGATCTGGGATTTTCATTTCTGTAAAGGACATTATTAGGACAATTGGTGAAATCTGAATAAGGCTGGTAGATTAGCTAGAAGCACTGTATCAGTGTTTTATTTCCTTATTTTGATCATTATACACTGTTTTATGTAAGAAAAATATTCTTGTTTTTAGGAAATGCAGACTTTATCGAGTGATAAAGAGCTGATCATGTCTGCAGCTTACTATTTTTTTTAGTATGGTGGTGGTGGTAGTGTGCATGCACGTGTGTGTGTGTGTGCGTGTGTGCGTGTGTGTGTGTGTGTGTGTAGCAGAATGTGATTTTTAAATGTGGTAAAATTTGGGGATTTGGAGTAATAAGTAAAGTTATTTGCCTTATTCTTACAAGTTTTCTGAAAATCCGAAATAATGTCAAAATTAAAATTTAAAAACGGGCACCTGGGTGGCTTAGTCAGTTAAGTGCCAATTCCTGATTTTAGCTCAAGTCATGATCTCAGGGTTGTGTGGACAGGCTCTGCCCTGGGGATGGAGGCTGATTAAGATTCTCTCTCCCCCACTCCCTCAGCTCCTCTCCTGCTTTCTCTCTTTCTTTCTCTCTCTCTTACTGAATTAATTAATTTAATTAATTAATTTAAAAATTAAAAGTAAAAATGTAAAAAAAAAATCTAAGCCAAATGCAGCTATACCTCTAAAATTGCTTACAATGTTTTATGAATTACATTTCCTTGTTCACCTGCTCATTTCTTGTGTTCTTTATTTTCCAACTCACTCAGCTACAGATACAGACCCCAGTGGGCCTCTCCCCACCCTGCCCCTGCAGAGTCCTCGGAAGCTGAGGTGAGCAGGTTCTCTGCCCACCACCAGCCCTGAGCAAGGCCATTACCTGTGGAAAACCCGAACAAGAAAACAAGGTAGACAAACATGAAGCGACACAGGTCTCTCAGGATCATCTGCAGGAGAGAGCAGGCTTGTCAGAACCAAGTCCAGTCCCAGGCGAGGCCAAGGGAGGGGTCAGGAGTTACTAGTTAACCTAGGAGTTACTTTTGAGCCCAAGTAGAAATGGAGAACATGCAGGAGGATTTGGTTTGGTGGCTTTCAGTTCTGGGGTCATGAGGAATTCATCCATAGTTCCCACCCTTGGCCTTTGCTCTGGTGGGAGAGGGGGGCCTGGTATGTAGAGGGGTCCAGTTTTAGGGGAGTCCCCAAGCCTGGGTCAGGGTCAGATAGTCTGATTCTTGAGGAATACGCTGGGAAAGTGGGTCCTGATCTAAACAAGCGCCTCCCAGACATTGCAGAGGATGGACAGAGTTTGTAGACCATGTCCCACATCCCCATGGTATAGACAGGCTCTGTGGAGAACCTACTTGGACATTGACACCCACCTTCTCAATCATAACAGCATAGATGCCCATCTGCTGGAAGCCACGGGTGTAGTAGAGCATGTTGGTCCAGCCCATGGCCAGGGAGAACACCATGGAGGCCACGTACTCCTTGTGGTGGCAGAAGTACAGCACCACGGTCCCCAGCATGAACAGTGACTGCACAAAACTGGAGGTGGAGGGATAGCAAGCTCTGTCTGTGTGCACCCAGGAGACCTGCCACCCTCTCAGAAGTACAGACCACAGCTGTGGTAGGAGCTAGGGTTGGCTGTCATGCCTCTTTTCCCCCATGATACTCAGTGTGAGCAAGAGCGACCCCAAGAGGGCAAACATTGGTTGGGGGGGTACAAAATCTTTTTCTCTATAGAAAGTACAAATATTAATACAGTACACAGAAAACTATACAGTGTATTTGTGGTACTAGATAATGGAAGGGGCAATTAGGGAGAAAACATCTAAAAAGGCAAAAAAGAAAAAGGGCTGAGAAACACTGCGTAAGCAGTAAGGAGGAGCAGGCCATGCGCTCCTGAAAAATCACAGGTGGTGTCTGCTGGTCACACCCTCAAACTCAGAAGCAGAGCCAGGGAAGACGTCCCTCAGCAACTTGGCCTGCTAGGGGCTACCCAAGTAGGATCCATGGATAAGGTAGAGTAAGTCTGATAATCCTATGTCAGAGTCTGTTCAGTGGTCCCTTCTTTACATATTCATCCCAGGTCTCCTTGTCATCATGGCCTCCTCCTAAAAGTTCCCCAGCTACCTTTGCACTATAGACCACACTGACAACCCCATTTGTATGAGAGAATCCAGCGAAAAAAATTACCATTGTGCTAATGTGAGCCTGCTGTAAATTAACGTCAGTAGACTGGCTCATCAATTGGAATTCCACTGCAAAGGAAAACTATTCCTCTGTATTTGCAGAACTTTAGCCAAAATAAGAACTGACACCAGTTGAGATAGGTAAAGAGTTGCCTTGGGTGGCAGATGGAGGCCTCACATAGGAATCTGGGAAGCGGTGGACAAATGGAAACGGACTTAGCAGATGCAACAAAACCGTATTCCAATCTGTAGTGGGGGGAGAGCTGAGAGCCATTTCATTTAATCAAGGAGTCTCAAAAGGCTTAGGGATCTCTGGAGGAGAGATAAAGAGACCTAAAATAAAGAAGAGTGGAGGTTTTGTCTCTGAAGAAGATGAAACAGAGGATCTTTGGATCCTCTTTCATCAAACAACGTGAAAGCAGGGGACTACGGGATTTTTATATACTACAGATTACAGAAATCCCTCTTTTCCACTCAATTCTCAGAAATATAGCATCCAGACTTCTTCCCTTCAGGTAGAAGATTGAAAAGATGCAATTGACTAACTTTGGATATTCTCCAATAAATAGCTTACCTAGACTAGTTTATAGTGAAGCTCGAAATTGATAAGCCCTATTCATGCATTAAGAGCTTCTAGGGGCACCTGGGTGGCTCAGTCAATTAAGCGTCTGCCTGCAGCTCAGGTCATGATCCTGGTGTCCTGGGATCAAGCCCAGGCTCCCTGCTCAGCTAGGAGCTTGCTCCTCCCTCTCCCTTTGCTGCTTCCCCTGCTTGTGCTTTCTCTTGTTCTCTCTCCCATTCTCTGTCAAATAAAAAAAAAAATGTTTTAATTTTAAAAAGAGCCTCCAACCAGTTTTTCAGTCCTCCACTCTTATTCATTAGCAGATATAAAAAAAATTTCCAAGTATCCTTTAACATGAAAGATAGAGCAAAACAAGAAAATGGGAAACAACAACTTGGAGAGAATAAAATCTATACAAAACGAAGAAAAATTTACCAAAAACTCTTAGCAGTCTCAGAGAGACAAAAGAAGATTGTATCAATGAAACAAGAATAGAATGCCGTAAAGAAGGAACAAAGAATTTTGAAGAGTATTTAGAAATTAAAAATTAATTTAGAAATTAAAAATTATAATTTAGAAATTATAAAAAATAATAAACTCAATAAGAGGGTTGGAAATTAGAGTTGATTTGAACCTCCCAGAAAGAAGAGCCAAAGATAAAGAGATAAAACACAAGTGAGAAAATATAAGATCTGGTTCAGACTAGGTCAAGTTCAATATACATACCACAGGGTTCCAGAAGAGAAATCAAGAAATAAGAGATATAAATTTCCAGATTGAAAGAGCCCCCTAAGTGTCCAGGACATTGGATAAAAACACATCCACATCAAGACACATCATTAAGTTTCAGAACACTAGGAACAAATAGAAGATACTACAGATTTATAAAGAGAAAAAGCAAACCAGGTCTTAAAGGAGGATCCAGAGTCTGAATGGTTTTGAACTTGTTGTCTATAATACTGGAAGCAAGGAAACAATGGAGAAATATCTTCAAATTCTTAGAAGAACTATATACCCAACCAAGCTATCAACCAAACATGAAGGTGTAGCAGAATATTTTCAGACATGCCAGATTTGAAATACATTTTATTCCCCCTTGCCCTACTATGTGTTTTCTTTCTTTGGATAAAGGATGCCTTCTCCCCAAACAGGGGAATCAGTAAAGAGGAAGACAGAAGGTTAAGAAAATAAAGGATCCAAATCAGGAGAGAAGTGAAAGGGATCTCCAAGGTGCTAGTGAAGGGATAACACATGGGATGTGTATGTGGCAGCAATGAAACTCAAGAACCAGGTATGGTGAGAGCTGTCATCACTGTGTTCTCTCCACCATGAGTTCATCCTTTTCACCAGATGATAATACTGAAGGATGTGCTCAAGTAAAACAAGGAGTAAAACCATGAAAGAGATAGTAAGTCTAACCCAGGAGGAAAGCAATGAGCATCCCAAGGCTGGCAGCAAAGAAGAGTCCCAGGAGGACAGCTAAGCAGCAGGCCCAGAGAGCAAAGAGCTCAGTTAGAAGAGAGGACAGCATTCCAGGAGGAAACCCCTCCAGAAAAGAAAAAGGAGCAGGGGATTCCAATCATATAATTTAGGTTACTGAGTTTGAGAAAAATTGTACTGAGGGGTTTCAAGATATGTGGGATGAGTTAACAGTGGATACAAAGAAAACTAAACAAATAAAAACAAGACAATTATTAACTTTAGGAGAAAGAGGGAAAAAAGACATAGAGTATATTTTGAAGCTCAACTGTGAATACTACTTATAGAGACAAAAGAATGTAAATTACTGGGGCACCTGGATGGCTCAGTGGGTTAAAGCCTCTGCCTTCGGCTCAGGTCATGATCCCAGGGTCCTGGGATCCAGCCCCGCATCAGGCTCTCTGCTCAGCAGGGAGCCTGCTTCCCCCACCCCCGACCCACCTGCCTCTCTGCCTACTTGTGATCTGTCAAATTAAATAAATAAATCTTAAAAAAAAAAAAGAATGTAAATTACTCAATATCCAGTAAAATAAAAACTACTATGAACTATATTAGAAGGCTAGAGAAGTGGAAGCAGAAAGGAAAGAAAGATGCTAAATCCTCATCTAATGGGTGAGTAAACATTAGAAGAAAGTTTTGAGAATGAAAAGTGATTGTCCCTGGGAAGGAGGAATGCAAGGACTGGGAAGGGTTAAGATGAGGAACTCATATACTGGTTATAAGCTTTTTGGTACTCATCAATGTTTCCATATGTGCATGGGTAGTTTAAAATAAAATAAATTTCTAAGCTGCCTACAATGGGTCTTCCTAGAAATAGAACCAAGTTTATTGGCACAATGCTATGTAGGAAAACATTGCTTCTCTTAGTAAAGCAAACCAGCATTGCCCTAACCCTACAGATCTTGCTCTTTGAAGTTAAAGTATCTCAGAGAAAGACAAATACCATATGATTTCACTCATATGTAAAATTTAACAAAGCAGGTGAACATAGGACCCCTAAATAAAATAAGATGAAAATTGAGAGGGAGGCAAACCGTAAGAAATGCTGAACTCTAGGGAACAAACTGAGGGTGGCTGGGAGGGGAGGTGAGTGGGAGGAAAGGGTAATTAGTTGGGTGTTGGGCATTAAGGAAGTCAATTGATGTAATGAGCACTGGGTGTTATATTCAACTGATGAACCACTAAATTCATCCCCTGAAACGAATAAAAAACAAAACAAAATAAAAGTGTAAGCATCTCAAGATTATAGTAAAAGCGTGGAGTTTGTGAGTCCTAGGAACAAGCTAGCTACAACTGGATGAGAATCAGCTCCTTGCATTTGCCAGGAATAGAGAGACAGGCCTCAGGAATGAGAAAAACCTGGAGATCAGAGTAAAGTCCAAGGAAGAGATCCCAGGAGAAGAACACATTGCTATCTGAAGGCCCCCTTCGTAACCTGGGTCCTGCAAGGAAACTTCCTAAGGTTTCAGGTTATTTTGTGAAGGAAGGAGGTTCTTTCTGACATCCACATTGTTCTTGTAACTATGTTTTTGCTTATCTGTCTCTCCCTAAAACAGTGTACCCCCCTAGGTTGGGGGCATTTGGTAATATCTAGATATATTTTTTGGCTGTCAAGACTGGGGGACAAGGAGAATGCCATTGGCATCTGAAAGGTAGAGGCCAGAGAGGCAGCTAAACATTCTACAATGCATAGGACAGTCCCCCCCCCTCCCCAGCTAAGAATCATCCAGTCCAAAATGTCCACAGTGCCAAGGCTGAGAAGCCCTGCCCGAAAAACTGGAAATTCCTTGAAGATAGGAATCATATCTGTTTCATCTCAGTATCCCAGTGCCAGTTCACTGGATGCCAAATGGTCGGACAAACGTGTGAAAAAATGAACAAGAGTATTCAGACTGTAACTCAGACTTTAAGCCCCATGAGCCCATCTTTGTCATTCCCTAGCACCTGGTGCATCTCTGACAGAGTAGAGCCTCGCCATCCACTAATTCGACACACATTTCCTGAGGGCCTTCCACCATTCATTCAACATGCTTGTGAGGTCCTACTGTGTTCCAAGCCCAGCACGAGTGAAAGGGTGGGTTAGAAGGATGGCTATAATCTTAGGACTGGGCCAACAGATGCTGTCTGTTATGGAGGCATAAGAATCAAAGTGTCACTTACAAAAGCATTTCACTGTAGCTGTCCACAAACAAGGTCTTCAGGGATGGCCGCCTCTGCAGGAAATATTGAATCTGTAGGCAAACAGAGAGAGTAAGCTCCCAGGAAAGGCTAGATGGTGAGCACTTTCAATGTTTCCTAAATGGCCTAAAATGGAACACAGGAGGGGATCAAAGCAGATTCCAACGAAGGTAGAACAGTGAGGCTAACAGGTAACTGGGTCAGGAGAGATTTCTTAAAATAGAGAATGGAATTTTAACAATACCTAGAAGTAAAGACAGGAAGGAAAATCATCAAAATATTACTAATTGCTGTATTTGAATGATGAGATGGAGAGATTTTTTTTCCTTCTTCCTACTATGTGCATTTTTCCTAGTTTTCTTTAATAACTGTTCATTATAGTAAAAATTCTTTAATCAGCCTCCACTGAACAAAGTCATCAGATTAGCCAGTGCTCTCCATTCCCTGAAAATATTCTGACCAATGCCCACAGTGAGTGCTGGTGGCTAGGAGATCCTCTCTCAGACACCCGCACCCTCCACTCCCTCCCACTGGTGAATCCTGGTTGCCGAGAGTGCTTTTTGCCTACTGCACTTGCTACTGTGGCTTTGTATTTTATTATAATTTAAAATATGAGTACAAAATAAAGACAGTCGCTTCTGTAAAGACAAAGTCCAACAATTTGGAAAGACTCCTTAATGGTGAGTCACAAAGAAATATTGGGTGTAGCTTAGATCAAAAAGATTAAGGGGAAAAATCATAACAACCTCCAAATATTTGTAACAGTGTAACACGTAACATTGGTCCAAACTTCAAAGAAAAGACTGTTCATATGTTAGAAGAAGTACCAAGTAAGATGCATGCATTTTCAGGTAAAATAAAATGATGCCAGTATATGTGTACATTTCTTTCATTATTTTGAACTTTAACAGAATGTTTGGATTAAATGAACAACAGTCATGATCCATTCTATTTCTGGAATTAAATATTACAGTTGATCCTTGAGCAGCATGGTTTTGAACTGTGAGGGACCACTCATGCAGGGGGTTGGGTGGTTCTTTTTATAAACACGAGATAGTACTGTAAATGTATTTTCTCTTCCTTATGATGTTCTTAATAACATTTTTTTTCTCTAGCTTACTTTACTGTAAGAATATAGTATACAATACATATATCATCCAGAATACATGTTAATTGACTGTTTATGTTATTGGTAAGTCTTCCGGTCAATAGTGGGCTATTAGTAGTTAAATTGAGGGATGTCAAAAGTCAAAATGAGCACTGGGTGTTATATGCAACTGATGAACCACTAAATTCATCCCCTGAAACTAATAAAAAACAAAACAAAACAAAAGTGTAAGCATGTAGACTTTTGATTGTGGGGGCAGTCGGTGCACCTAATCCCTGCAGTATTCTAGGGTCAACTGTACTTTCAGTCCTGACTGTCCTTGAATGTGACTATCCTGGGTCCACAGGAACCCACGGGGCAGACCCTCAACCCCCAGTCATGAATGTCTGGAGAGCTCTCTTCTTCACCTGTATATCTCTCCCATGAATTAAAGAGTGAGTGAGCACTGGGTGAGTCTCTTGGCTTTTTGTTTCGGTGATAATGGAGACTCACAGTGTGGGAAGGAATGCTTACCCCTCGGAAAAAGAAGTAGACTCCCCCTGATACAGAAAGAATCTCGCCAGTGACTCGGAAATAGTCCCCAATGGTGTGTTTCAGCTTATAGGGAGGCTGCAAGGTGCAGAGAAGTTAGTGACTCCATTCACTTATTCACTCATTCAACAAACATTTTCCAAGCCCTGTGTTTGAGAGCCACCCCCTGCCCAAAAGGCTCAGCCTCTACTGAGAGAAAGGCATAGGGGCATCTGGGTGGCTCAGTCGGTTAAACATCTACCTTTGGCTCAGGTCATGATCCCCAGGGTCCTGGGATCGAACCCCAAGTCAGGTTCCCTGCTCAGTGGGGAGTCTGCTTCTCCCTCTCCTCCCTGTTGTGTTCTCTCTTGCTATCTCTGTCTCTGTCTGTCTCTCTCTCTAATAAATAAATAAAATCTTTAAAAGAGAGAAAGAGAGAGAGAGGCATAATTAAAGACAGTGCATTATTAGGGACACTTGCAAGGAGGCCCCTCTGTAGGACCTGATTCCCAAGGGGGCAGACTCTAGGTGCCAAGCAGAGTATCCTTACAGTACTGTGCTGTCCTAGCACAGAGCTCTGCTGGGAGAAGGGTGATGGCATAGGTGGAAGCACTCCTATAGACTCAATGCCATATGCTTCCTGCTGCTCCTATGGCCATGGTGAACCCATCAAGGTTTTCCATGGATGGTGGAAGGTGAGACATTCCACACACGTGTGTCATCCTTGTGTGTCAGACCCTTTCTTGTGGTGGGTTTCCTTTCTGCATGCCATCAATGGTTTGTAAAATACTGCTTTACTACTTGTCTCACTAGCATGTTTCTCTTTTGTCATAAAATGAAATTATTAAATGGTTTATTAAGTGGATAGAAGCCAGGTTTTACCTAACTCAGAAGTAGAATTTTATTTTTTTCATTTTTTAAAGATTTTATTTATTCATTTGGGAAAAAGAGAGAGAGCACAAGCAGGAGGAGAGGCAGAGGGAGAGGGGGAAGCAGGCTCCCTGCTGAGCTGGGAGCCTGATGCGGGGCCCAATCCCAGGACCAGAGATCATGACCTGAGCTGAAGGCAGACATTTAACCATCTGAGCCACCCAGGTGCCCCGGAGGTGGAATTTTATATCAAATTTATAAACAAGGTACCCTGGAAATAAAGGCAATAAAGTAAGTGCTTAGGTAGCAATGGAAAGGATTCAATTCAGTAACTCAAAGGAGTCGAAAGCTCCTGGCAGAGGAAGAAGTCTGGTCTTAAGCTGATTTGAAGGATGGCGCAGGGCCTGGCACAGAAGATGTGCTCAAGGGGCACCTGGGTGGCTCAGTCAGTTAACTGTCTGCTTTCAGCTCAGGTCATGATCCCAGAACCCTTTCATCTCTTCAGCACACTGGGAAGGACTCCAGGATCTTATAAGAATGCCCATTCCTCTCCCCACTTCCCTGTCGTGAGGCTGAACCTCAGTCCGCACCAAGCCATCCACAGGCCTGTAGTAGGCTGCTGTGGTGAAGATGATCATATACAAGCAGTAGACGAAGAAGTTGAAGTAGAAGATGCGCTTGACAAATCTGTCCCATTTGTCCTGTAGGAGTCGGTTCAGCGGTTCCACCAAAAGCATGTCGTGGCGATTCTAAAGGGAGCAGAGAGAGATAAGACTCACTCCCCAGCCAGAAACCACAGAATCTCATATCCAAGAGATCTATTTTAAAGTTACACTATCCCTAAGATGGATGAGCCAAAATCAGATCATCCCAACCTTTGCTAGCCACCAAGCCCCACCCCCAGCCCAAGCTTAAGCTCCCTCAACAAGGTCCCTGTTCAATGTCTTCTTCAATACCTTTGGAGATAGGAATCTCCTGGCCTCACACAACCTGGGGAGAAATACTGTCAGGAAGATCTATCCTCTGGAGTTAAGTTGGTCTTCTCTGCTTTCTACCAGTTGTCCCTGTTCTGCACCTAGGGACTCCAGTACTGAATTTCTGCCCAAGAGAGCCTTTGGAAACAAGAAAATGCCAGCTATGCCCCCATAGCCCTCTCCTCTCTAGATCTAACACCCCAGCATTTTTGGAGACATTTCCTACATGGGCCAGCCCTCTGGGATTCTGAGTCTAGGCTCTGAATCATCAGGGCAGCCCAGACAGAGGCTAATAGGGCAGAGCAAAGCAGGCTAGGCTGCTCTCTCCCCGAACTTTGCCCCTGTCCCGTGAGATACTGGGGCAGGCCCTCCTCACTGACAGCACAGACCCACCCCCTAGGTCTGCCTCAGAGACTGGTATCACCTTAGAAAGAATGGACAGGAGAGGTGGCCTTTCAAAGCAGTTAACAAAGCACTTTACTTCATTAAGTGGCCCTGGGATGCTCATTCGGAAACAAAATAATTAAGTAAATTGCCTACTTCATACCTACACAAAAATAAATTCTAGGTAAATTAAGAAGCCAAACATAAAATACCTACAAAGGAGTGAAACAAAAGTACTGAAGGAGATGTGTATAATCTTGAAATGGGAAAGACCTTGCAAAGCAAGACACAGGTCACAGAAGCTATAAAGGAAAAAGACTAATCTGACTCTCAAAATGAAGAACTTACAAGCAAATGATGCCTTATATTAAGTTAGAAGGCAAGAGACAGACCAGAAGAAAATAAAATATTGGCTCCATATGCAATAAAGAAAGGATCAATTCATTCTATAACAAGAGTACCTACAAATCAAAAGGAATGGGACCAACAATCCAATAGAAGAGATGGCGAAGGACAACAAATAGGAAATCTAACCAAAGAAATATGACTGGTCAGATAATTATATAAAATATTATCCACCTCACATTATCAAGACAACGAGAATTAAGACATCAATAAGATAGCATTTTTGGCCCCAACAACTTAAATTAGTTTTTGAGAAAAGATTGATAATACCCAGATTGACAAGGACATGGGTAGATTTTTACCTACTAGTGATGGGCAAACGAATTGATGCAGTCTTTTTGAAGAACAATTTGGCAGTAGCTATTAAAATGTTAAAACATACATACTTCTTTGATTTAGCAATTTCAATTCCAGGCATCCTAGAAAAATTCCCAAACCCATGCCAAGTGGCTCACAGCACTGTAGTAACAAAAAACTAGGAATAACTTAAATGTCCTCCAATGGGCATTTACTCCCCATCCCTACTATGGAACACGATGCAGCCGGAGTTTTTCTGAAGGAAGCAGGCCCATATGTACTGATATAAAATGATCTACAAGACACACCATTAAATGAAAAAACTGTTCTAGGGCGCCTGGGTGGCTCAGTGGGTTAAGCCACTGCCTTCGGCTCAGGTCATGATCTCAGGGTCCTGGGATCGAGTCCCGCATCGGGTTCTCTGCTCAGCAGGGAGCCTGCTTCCTTCTCTCTCTCTGCCTGCCTCTCTGTCTACTTGTGATCTCTCTCTGTTAAATAAATTAATAAAATCTTTAAAAAAAAAAAAAGAAAAAGAAAAAACTGTTCTACATTTCATATGGTATGATCCCATTTATGTAAATAAAATGAAACCACACATTTTTATATGGTATAAAAAGAGGATTCTTGGGGCGCCTGGGTGGCT
The DNA here is from genome assembly GCF_011764305.1 of Mustela putorius furo. Taxonomy (NCBI): domain Eukaryota; kingdom Metazoa; phylum Chordata; class Mammalia; order Carnivora; family Mustelidae; genus Mustela; species Mustela putorius. The sequence goes on along the minus strand of NW_025421501.1, from coordinate 3,879,655 downwards.
CAGTGGTTTGAGCCTCTGCCTTCGGCTTGGGTCATGGTCTCGGGGTCCTGGGATTGAGCCCCACATTGGGCTCTCTGCTCAGCGGGGAGCCTGCTTCCCCCTCTCTCTCTCTGCCTGCCTCTCTCAAGCGTGCTTGTGATCTCTGTCTGTCAAATAAATAAAATCTTCAAAAAGAAGAGGACTCTTTTTGTTTATCTGAAATATTTGTTTTTTTATAGAAAAATTAGCTTACATTATTTGTATGATGAAGGAAAACATCCAGTGGGAATAAATGGGGAGATGAGGCATCAGGGCCTAGGCCCCAAGCAGTGGGTTTTCCAGGCAAAGCTGGATGGGAGCTAGGACAAGGGCTGGGGCGCAGTGAGGCCAGAAGCCCGCCCTGCCCAGGCCCCACCCAGGCCCACTCACAGGGGTCTCACTGCTGCTGTAGGCGATCACCTCCAGCACTGAGTTCTTCTCACAAGTGTCAATGCAGGACAGGTCGTAGAGCGAGGAGTGCACGGGCCCATACGCCCATTCCGTGAACTTCCTGGACAGATGCCTGCACTCGGGCTCCTGGATCTCCCTCTGGAGAATATAGGCCAAGACCTGCCACAGGGATATAAGAGCTTGTGAGAGACCAGCCTGGAGCCCCCCACCAGACACATCCCCACTACACCCCCAGCTCTACCTCAATGATAAGTCTGCTTCCTAGCCCCATTGGAGACCAAAACCAGCCCCAGGAAAGCGCTCACTTCTATCCAAGCAGCCTCCTGACCAACCTGTCCACTTACTCAGATGTCAGCTGCAGCCACATCAGACCCATGGTGGAGGATCACACCTGGTCACATCCATTTCGCCCTTGGCTCAACCTACCCCCATGCCCAGGTGCCAGCACCTCACTCCGACTCCATGTTTGGTTGGTGCTGCTCAGAGGTGGAAATCAGAAAAGGACATGTGTGGTGCCTGGTTTCTGCTTAGCATCTCACACTTCCTCTGGTTTCCTCTAATAGCCCCTAGTGCCACAGCAGCAGGGCTCTGCAGGGTGGTGATCCCAGGTATGCAGCAATGTAGGCGCTTCCCTCCCACAGCACCCTCAAAAGTCATACCCCAGCTCAGCCATGAAGCTTGCCCCCTACCCCAATTTTCCCAGTCCTGGCAGCCAGAGCCAGTGGTGTCAGCCCCTTCTTGTTGGTGAGCTCCTCCAACTTCAGTGTTGGGTGGAGCTTGGCCCCCAGGATCAGAATCTCATTGTACATGCTTGTCACAAACTTGGTGTTGTCTGCTGTGTTGTCGGCCACCTCTACCAGCGCATGCAGCACTGTGTTGCCCACGGAGTCCTTCGCGCTGATGTCCGCTGGCTGCCAAGAGTTCTGCAGCAGGAACTTCACGATGCCCAGCTGGTTGGTGCATGCAGCCAAAGAGAGGGGCAGCTCACCTGTGGCCAACACAGGCATATGATGGGCCTCAAGAATAGAGTAGCATGGTCCCTAGACCACCCAGCCTCCAAATCCCTCTGTCTCCACCCCAAACCTCCCCTTAGCAATTGTCAAAAAGCCACATGTCCCTACCAAAGTAGAAGCCAGGCCTCCCTTTGGTTTTCTTAAAGAAGTCCCCGTTGGCTGCAGCCTGGACGTCTGCCCCATTCTCCACCAGGAGGGTCACTAGTGCCATGTTCCGCCTCTCGATGGCAATGTGCAGGGCTGTCTGGCCTGTGGAGATGGGTGCTGTTGGGTTTGTACTCACAGTCCTGTGCTTGGGCAGGTACAAGAGGAAGACCTGGGCAAAAAATGCCAGATGACTCCCCCGCAAAACAGGAGAGCTAGACAGAATACCCAAAGGGGACCCAGGGAGTCCCCTTGGCAGAAGCAGAGACCCACAGGGGAATACCAGACTGGGAACTAGAGTCGTCAAAGCTGCCCAACATCAAGGAACAGTAGCAGAGACAGTAGTCATGGCTTCTGGAGGTAAAGAACACCAAGTCCACAGAGGGAAGGAGGGGACTGTCAGCACCAGGAGAAATCAAGTCCAGCAGGCAGGGGAGGCAAGGACCCCCTGGGCTCGGGAGATGCCACCTCAGTGGCTGGTATAGGGAGCAAGGAGCCGAGAGGCTTGCCCAGGCACAACAATGCCTGCTGGCTCCAGATGTGCTGGTGGACAGAGCCATGCCAGACCCCGTCCCCCTCCTCACCCTTGTAGTAGCTGTCTGTGTAGCTGGCATTGACCAACTCCTTCAGGCTGTCCGTCTGCCGGGCAATCTCCAAGAGCAAGGGGATGGTGTCATTCTGTCCCTCGTGCAGGTTGAGCATGGCTTTCAGCAGACAGGTCTTCCCTGTCTCTGGGTCTGCAAGACAAAGGGAGGATCAGAGCTGGGCACAGTGGCCGGGGCCCCTCCCAGGAAGCCGGCTCCCCAGGGCCACCTTTGAACTCGCTGTCCATCAGGTGCTTCTTGCTCCTCTGCAGGAAGAGCAGCAGGCTCTGCAGCTCCTCACAGTTATTCTGAGCGACGGCTTCAAAGATCTTCCTGCGATCATAAAGCTTGAGGCTCTTCTCAGATCCGGCAGTGACAGAATCCTGGGACAGCTGCCTGGGGGCCAGAAAACCCCTTCATCAAACTATTCTGACCAGGGAGCATGACAGAAGCCCAAGGTAAACCAAAAGGGAAAAAATACGTGATACAAAATCCATGCCTTAGTCTAGGTGACTGTCCAGGAAACTGATGTAACAAGGAACCGTGGGGGTGCAAATGCCCTCACTGCATCCCCAGCCCGCCAGTAGGCACCCTCTGGAAAGTCCTTCCTGCCACCACTTCCAACTTCTCCATTTTCTCAGGAGCTGGGGCTCTAGGGGCAGTGTCCTCCTGGAAGAGGCTGGAGATGGGGGTTTGAAGGGTTTAGATGGCCACTGCCAAGTGAAAAATATCCCCATACTGGCCTGGGAGTTAGCTAGTCTATGAGCCCTCCCTGACCTGCCTTGGTGGAGACACTTGGTGGGCTCCTCACTAGAATGGTTCTGCCCTCTCTGTCTGAAAGCCTCCCGGCTTTGAGCTTTTCTACTTAAAGTCTAAATCTTTGGGACTGGTGAGCACTGAGGACTGGACACCTGGAAATCAACCAGCAGCTAAAATCAGCGTATACACCAGCATCCATGACCATGTGTCCCAAAGCTGCTGAGGGCAGATGTTGGACCACATGACTTCTGAAGGGTCCCCAGCTCCCTGGCTCTGTGACCCACAGCCCAGAAGCTTAGAGTACCACGTGGTATCTCCATAGCTAGGGCCTTAGCCAGAGGAGCCAGCTCAGCTCCTGGTGAAGAAGGGGGTCCATGCTCCAGATACAGCTTACCTGGCACATGTGGGGCCATCCTCGTGCCTCTGGATGATGACAACGGGGTTGACTGTGATGGCTGGGCAAGAGGCTAGCTGGCCTTCTTCATAAGAGCAATCCATAGGTGAAGCCTCCTCTGAGTCACACTTCCCAAAAAGCCGGCTGCGGCTCTTAGCCGTGGGGAAGAAGTGGGGCTTGGCTGGAGCTGACCTGGAATTAGGGTCTCCATCCAGGGGGTCTGGGCAGGAGTCCTCTTGGGATGGGTCCTCAGCCTTCCCTGAATCTGAGCTCCCCCATTTCTTCATCCTTGCCAGATCCTTCGTGGCCTAAGAGACAGCCTGCAGGCAGCCACCAAGATGAGGTTTGTTCCCAGCTCAAGGACAGCATGATTCTAGCCCATATCTGCCCTCCTTGCAAAAGCCCCTATGAAGCAGCACACCCCAGAGGTCCAATAGCTGTCGGCACTAGCCCCCTAGAACTGAAGCTTCCGGAGGTGCTATGCCTCCTACCCCAGGCATGAACTGGCCTAGTAGCCCCATGGGCATGGGGCTCAGGGGTGAATGGGTCCCCCAGCTCGGAGCCATCAGGCTCTGAAGGTCTTGAATGTATTGCTCTCCTCTCTGGACCTCAGGTGCCTCTTCTGCAAAGTAGAATGTTAACCACTGCTCTGCCTCCCTCCAAGATCAAAGTAAGGGAACGATGGGAGTGGCTGTCATTGACTGCGCATTCAGGAGAGAACAAGGTGCTGGGGATGGCTCAACCCTGAAAAGCAGGGCAGGCTGTATCTTCACGAACAAGGTGAGCGGCATGTCCCTGTCACCACCATACTCCCAGGTCTTTGCTCTTTGACCCGGTTGGCTGCAACTGTTGAGTTTGTAGATTTTTTGCACTTTTGGTCATTTCTGTGAAATTGGCATATTTCAAGCATCCCTGAACTTGGAAATTTTAAATTATTCAGGGCTGGTTCAGGCCTTCTGGCACATATGGCTGTGAACTTGTTTTGATACTGCTTTCCATTCACTCTCTAACCTCCTCTCCCATGCTTTGCTCCATCCAAGCAGGAAATCCCCACTGTCTAATACCCAGGGCTCTCCCATATCTCAGGGCCTCCACCTGGGGTGCTTTTTCCCTTCTCCTCCTTTTGCCCAAATCCTACCACCTTTAAGATGCCAACTCCCCTTGGCGTCCAGCACGGATGCTGCCTCTGCCACACCCCCAAGCTCTGTGCTGGCCATGCACCCCTCCCTGCTCCAGAGTGGCCCAGTTGGTTGTCTACCATCCTTCAGTCTAGCAATTTCTATCTGGTACTGCCTTATCTCCCCCATAACCTGTGACCTCCTCTTGAGCAGGGAGCTTGCCTGATCCCCCACCCCCTTATGAAAAAACGCTGGGCTGGTCTCTGTGGAGGACATGAAAGAGATCAGATACAGCCCTTTTTGTTCCCATTTGCATAGAAATTGAGATTCATATTCCAGCAGTGGCTGGATTCCAGAAAATAGCCACTGAAGGAAAGGGAGGTGCCCCCTAGGCCTGCATTTTCAAGTGCAAGTTCAGACAGTGAACACTCAGAGCACATTGCTGGGCCTTGGCAATAAATCAGCTACCATCTGATGCCCAGATCCTTGGAGGAAGAAAATGAGGTTGCCTCACCTCTCTGCATCCTGTAAGACAGACCCATCTTCCCTCCTGCCTGTTGTTCCTCCTTCAGGAGGGACCGAGTCTTTCTCTGGGTCATCCATTAAATGGAAACCCTGCAGCAGGAAGTGTCCCGGCCACAGAGAATCCCACTCCTGACCACTCACCCATTTGTTCATTCCATCACTCAACACCTATGTACAGAATCCCACTGGGAACCCAGGCCCCTGCTGGGGGGCACAGAGAGTGCTCAGGCCCCAAGTGAGACAGAACCTAGGTGCTGGCTGGGGCAGGGCTATCGCAGGAGGGGCCAGGGTACTGAAGGAGGCTTCAGGGAGGAAGTGACAGAGGATCTGGGCTCAGAAGGAGAGCAGGGTTGGTCTGGAACTGGGGGAGACAATGCAGATCCCAGACTAGCTGATAGAGAGGAAGCCAGTGGGACTTGAAGGCAGGCAGCAGGGTCAGAACCAGATGGCTGCTGTCCTTGGATGTCAAGGAACAGGATGTGGACATTATTGTGTGGATGGTAGGAAGCCACGAGAAGCTTCAGAAGCATGAAGACTGGCATTCTTCTATACTTTCAAAAGGTAATTTCCTGTTCAGGACTGTTCATACTGTGGGGAGCGTGTCACCTTTAAAAGGCACAGGAGGCTAGGAAGAATGAGAATAACTGACATGCTTGAGCATGTGCTATGCAAAGGTGGGTGCTGTTTGAACACCTCACATGCACTCACTTCATTTTCACTTGTCTGAGAAGTAAGCGCGTGACAGATGAGGAGATGCACACACAGTGGTTCCCTGAAGCCACACAGGCAGAGGAGGGAGCCAGATCTGATATGCAGCAGCCTGGCTCTCAAGCGTCTCCAGCACTCCACCACCTCTCTGAAGGCTCGAGGCTCTTCTCAGGCATCAGACTCAGCCCCAGATCTCATCCTAGAGTGGGGGGCTGATCAGATCAGGGTTCCCCAGCCCTGGGGCCAATCATGCAGGGACAACACCCTTCCCCATCAGAAGCCCCAACCTGTAGAACCTTCCTGCTCAAACAAGTATCCCAGGAAACTCAAAGCCCAAAATGAAGTATGAGTAAGATCCAGGCCATATGCCAGGCGTGGCTCTCCCAGGGCTATCCCCTTGGATAGGCCTGGCCACAAAACCAAAAATAAACGTACTTCCTGACTCACAGCTCTTAACACTCCAATAAGAGCACCCATTAGCAGGAGCGTCCACAAAATCGTTCTGCGACGTTCCTTTTTGCCTCTTCCTCTGACTGGTCCAAATCTAATCAAACCCAAGAAACATGAAGCAGCCTACACAGTAACATCCTTCAGTAGGTCAAGAAACCCCAAGTCTGCTCCACATGCCCCACACCTGATTCCCTACCAGAAGCCAAGCTTCTTCAAGAGCAGAGGGAAGGACAGGGACTAAGAAGCTATTTGTTTTGGGCTGTGGGGTAGACAGAGACAGGAAAGCCTGCCACTGCCAGGCCTGGGTGTGTCTAGTACATGAGTCCCATGGCAATGCACCTGTCACAGTTGAATGTTCTGCAGTGATAGGGTATTTCCAACCATGTCTTAGGGTATTTGATGGAGACAGTGGTTCTGATTTCTACAAGATTCATAAACACCAGTCTGGACTAAAGGATAGTCTTGGAAAAAATGACCCTGCTCAGCAAAAACTTAACTTGGCCTCTGGGCCTTCCTCAACTCCAGAGCCAAGGAGGACACTGGCCACCACCTAGGAGAAGCCTCCCTTTTCTCCCCAATCCAGACGAGACATACTGAGGTGCAGCTCTTCTGCTCCCTCTCCGCTCAAAGTATCTGTCTGTCTCTGGCCTCCCCGCAGGCTCTTAGGAGCTGGCCCAGGACCTAGCCCATACCTCTCTTGCCTTCTTGGCCTACCTGAGTATTTCCTAAAGAGGAATAGAGACCTGAGGGGCTACCCAACCTATGAATGAAGAGCCAGAGGAAATCTACCCGAAACAGAGTGACTGGAGCCTGGACAAGAACCCAGAGCTCCTGTCTCCCAGCCCAGCACCCCCTTAGTACAGAGAGGGCAATGTGCTGAAACCTCCACCCACAAACCACTGGCCTCTGCAGGACCCATGGCCTCTTTGCTCCAGGATGAGGGTCCAGGATGACTCAGGTACAAATAATACACATTTGACCATGGCAACCTCCCCTATCACCTGCCAAGTGTTTATGATTAGCCACAGTAAATGCTCTATATGCATCCCCACACATCACTTATGCACCCCCACGACCTTTGAGGCAGTCACTGTGGTTATCCCATGTTCAGATGGGGTAACTGAGGTGCTAAGAGGCTAGTTGAACTGCTTATAATCACACAACTGGACAGAGGCAAAGCCTGGCTTCTGACAGCTCACTATGCCATTCTAAAATCTAACATCGACACTGGCCATCAAACAACAAAAAGGACTCACCGGCTAGATGCAGGCACAGCTCAGACACAGCAGGTACCAGGGAGCTCCGAGACTATTGTTAATTGAAGGGAGAGCTGGAATGGTGTGGGGAGGAAAGCTGCCTCCCTGACTCTGTGAGGGTCCTTGGCCCCTCCCCAGGTCGCGGTTGCTCTGCACTGGTCAGGATGAGCTGTGGGTACGCTCTGGCACTCAAGGAAAACGTTTCCAGCAATGGCAGCAGCTGCTGTTGCCGTGGCTGATTCCCAGAGGATCCCAGAGCTTTTCCCATCATTTTTGCCCTTTTTCAGAAACCACTTAGCTGCTGCCCCGCCTCCCACCATGCCAGGGGCTGCAGTGCACTTAGCCACAACACAGCCCAGAACCAGCCAGGGCTGTGACCTCAGCTCACAAGGAAGAGAAGGGCACTGCTCAGGCCTCCCAAACCCACTACCCTTACAGACAGCATGGTCCAGGGGAAGAAAAAAAAAAAAAAAAAAAAAAACCACGAATTCACTTTTACAACCAGAAATGTCAAACCCAGCACCATGTAGAGGATGGAAATGATCATGTCACCCATCATACAGTCCCGGCTTGACATCTATGGACCTGGTTTTGAATGCCATCTTTGCCACCAGCTGTGTGTGACCTTGGTTGGGTCCTTGCCTCTCTCAGGCCTCTCATTCCCTATGGAACCGTGGTGTAGGGATTGAGGTGGGAGGCTTCTGGATCTGCCAGGTCCCAGATTCATTCAGCTGGGATTCCTCATGGAACCACAGAACACAGGAAATTATTTTGTCTACTTCCTTGTTTCTCTAAGTATGATCCTAAATGCGCAGGAGAAAAGTTAATACTTTTCCTGAATTGTATGCTTAAAATGGCTAAAATGATATTTTTCCTGTTCTATGGATTTTACCAAAAGTAAGGCTTAATTCCCTCCCAGAATATTACTGACAAAAGCTGCCAGGTCCTTCTGAGTATGCATTTAGTCTGCAGCCCAAAATGTCCTGCAGAACCCAACCTGGCAGCTGCCCATAGGAACCCTACATACCTCCACAAACCACAGGCCCCACACAGCCTGAAATGAGCAGCCACATGCCAAAAGCCCCATCATAGCCCTACTTGGAGTAGCTCACAAGGTTGAGCCTTAAGTCAAAATAACAGAGTGCAGACACTGCAAGGACTTTGGATGCCATTGGACAGTTTAGAGAGAGGCTGTGCAAACTCATTCTCCCAGGCCCCCCAACACCGTGGGCAGTGGCAGGGCAGAGATGGCCAGACTCATTCCACACATGAGAAGTCCATGCAGTTAGCTGACTGCCCAGGTCATGCTATTGGTCTGGGTATGGAAGCCAGGCCCATCTCAACATGCCATACCATGCCCCCTGCTTGGACACCTTCTTAGCTGTGTGCCTTTCCATATGTGCCACTTTAGCTGCAATTAAAATGAACCTTTGAATTCGTCCCTTTTCTGAAATTTTGGTAAAATCCATAGAACAGTAAAAATATCATTTTAGCCATTTTAAGCATACAATTCAGGAGCATGAAGTACATTCAAAATGTGGGGCAGCCATTACCACCATCCATTTCCAAAACTGTTTTCACCTTGCAAAGCTGAATCTCTATACCCATTAAACACTAAATCCCAACTGCTCCCCTCCCACAGCCTCTGGAAACCAGTCTACATTCTGTATATGAATCGGATTACTCTAAAATTGTCATGTAAGTGGAATCACGCCGTATTTATCTTCTTGTGACTGGCTTATTTCACTTACCATAACGTTCTCAAGATTCATCCCTGTTATAGCAAATAGCAGATCTCCTCCCTTTGTAAGGCTGAATAATAATCCATCATATGTTTATACTGCATTTTATTTAGCCATTCATCTCTCAATGGACACTTGGGTTGCTTCCAACCTTTAACTGTAGGATGAACTATGCTGCTGTGAACAGGGGTGTACAAATACCTCTTTGAGTCACAGCCTCCAATTCTTTTAGGTTTCAATTCCAGAAGTGAAATTGCTGGATCATGGAATTCATTCTTCATTATACATAACTGTTACCTATATATGAAAAACTCCCCAGTAGTGACCTCTCAGCCTACAAGTTCTCTGAGTCACTGTTCCTTCTAACCAAATGTGTGGGCCAGAGGTGCTGTGGGGAACCCCTTGGTATGGAGACAGGCCTATGCTATCTTAGGGACAGGCTCGGGCTCGCCAGGGCCAGGTCTCAGACATGGGCAGCCCTGGGGAACAGGTGGGAGACATCTGAGAAAGGCGCCGAGACAACTGGCCAGCTCAGGGGCAAAGTCCAAGAAAGGGGCAGGTTGCACTTCTCCACCAGAACCGTCCCCTTGGCTGAGGTGATGTCTGCCTCCGGTGAGGACAATATACATCACTAAATGTGTCCCCTTGTAACAGAGCCATTGGGTGCTGACAACATCTCCCGGAGTCTGCATGGTACCCTGCATACCGTGAGGGCCACGGGGAAATGTGGCCCTTCTCATCCTTCTCTGACTGCTTTTTCTCAACACACAGGACCTTACGACTGACACTTCTAACTTCTTACCCCTTTCTGAGACTCCACTCCTCCAAGGACCCATCTGACTTTCCCAAGCCAGGGACTCCCTCACCTCATGCAGGGGTCCAACCCTCCCCTCACCCCTGAGCTCCATCCCTACCTCCTGGAATCTCCAGATGAAGACCACAAATCCCTTCTACTCAGCACATCCAAGCAGACTCCTCTGCCCTTCACAGTCCCCCCTCCTAATGTTTCTGCCTATAGAGACACCAACTTTCTTGTGGTCACCAAGCCTGATATACTCTGTCATCTCAAGCCTCTCCTTCTCTGTCCTATCTGGGCTACATTTCCATAGCTCACATCTATCCTTCTCTGTAACTAGCAGCTACTTCCTGTCACCTAAGGCTCCAGAGATACCTTCCTTCCCTGGCCAAGCACCCCGATTTACCACGTCCCAATCCCAGTCCTGGAACATCCTCCTGACTACGTAACAAAGCCTTATCCTTCAGCCTGGCACCCTGAGCCCACAGCCTCGGTCCCCTCTCCCACTGACAGCCCCTCCTGTCACCCGGACACATCTCCTTCCTAGTCACACCAACTGCACCTGCCTTCATGCTCTTCCCCTGCCCTTCTTCGGCCCAATATGCTTGCACTGTGCATCCACTTAACACGTCTTTAAGGCCCAGGTGTCAGGTGAGACCTGTGATTACTGAGACTATCATTCAACTCCCACATCCTCCAAAAAGCCTATCAAGGGCCTAGTCTAAGTACTCACCTCTAAACTCTTACAGAAATCTCAGCATATGCCTTCCTGTAAAACTGGTGCACAATGACAATAACAGCAGGAGATCCTTATTAAACCCATGCAGTGTGCATGGGGTAAACACTTTGAGCATTAACTCATCAGACTCTCACAGTTTCAGGAGGAAAGTGTGACTTTGTCCCCAGTTTATGGATCAGGAAATGAAGTGCAGACAGGCTGTGTAACCTGCCCAAGGACAGGGACAGCCATACCAGTCTTGTCTGAAGTTTCCTAAAGCTTGTATTGAGCTTTAACATCTCTGATGTTTGTGTCTTATTTCACAGACCTAAATGGCTTCAGGATGACAGGGCTCTCGCCCCCTCAATCTTCCCCTCAGTTTTCCTTCTCTAAGCCTAGTTCCTTGCCTTACCCAGGGTAGCACACTGTATTTATTGGCATTGTTTGATCTGAGCAAATCTGCACTGAGGGGTTCTAGTAAAACTCATGAAACGGTGGCACAGACACCGCCTTAGAGGTGAGCACTGCGGTCATCAGCCTAGTTTTCTGGGTCATAATGGGCAACAACTCCCCTCCCCCCAGCTTCCATAATTCTTTAAGGAAGGCAGCTATGCTCACCACTATACCACCAAGGCCCGCTCCATAATTCTTTAAGGGTGTTCTTGGATCGATGTAATGATGTACCCATTAAAATTCTAAGTAGATCATGTCTAAATGATGCATTTTGGGAGGGGACACCTACTCCAAGCTCAGGTCTGAGGATAGAGCAGTCGAGGAAAGTACTAAAGGATACACCAGCCAGTGTGTGGGCCAAGTTGGCTGGAACCCACATCACAATGGCTGTTCTTCTAGAGTTACCACCAGGGGGCACATTGACTTAAACTGAGCTCTTGACTCTGATGAGAGAATCCTCATTTCTTTTCTTCATCCATCTGGGTCCTGGATTTGAAGCCAGACTTACTGGTACAGCTAGAGACCAGCACACTCTCCTGTGCTGAAAAAGCCTGATTACCAAAACTGTCAGCCTGGCATTTCTGGGAGGAACCAGGTGGGAACCTGTACCTATACCCCACCCAAGGACAGTGCCAACTCTACTAGTCTTGTCTTGTCTTGAGCTTTCTAAATTTTGTGTTGACATTTCACTTCCCTGATCTTTGTGTCTTGCCTCCCAGATTTTATTTTTATTTTTTTAAGATTTTATTTATTTATTTGACAGAGAGAGACAGAGAAATCACAAGTAGGCAGAGAGGCAGGTAGAGAAAGAGGGGGAAGCAGAGCAGAGAGCCTGATGCAGGGCTCAATCCCAGGACCCTGAGATCATGACCTGAGCCCAAAAGCAGAGGCTTAACCCACTGAGCCTCTCAGGCGCCCCACCTCCCAGATTTTAAATGGCTTCAGAGATCCCAGATGCAGATGGCAAACAGCAAGCCTGGAAGAAAATGACTTTCCTTTCTGCCTTTGGTCTGTGTATTACCATCACTGGGTACCCAAGTGAGTCAGTTTCTGAGGAGGGCAGAGCTCTTCGAGGGGTGTCAGCGTACTCCAGAAGTGGGTGGAGCAGCCACCTAAGCCAGGGCAGGATAAGGCATCCACTCAGTGCCCTGCTCTGCAGAGCTGGGACCCAGGATGGGGACTGGGAACAAAAGGGAGAAGAGATGGGAGGGTCGGGAGCATGGGCAGAAAATGGAGGCGGGAGAGGAGGTCCAGTTGTGCTAGATGCCCACTGCATAAATTTGGGCTGACAGCCAAAGCTCTGGGCCTGCTTCCTCCATCCACAAAATGGGCAAAAGCATCTGCCCTACCTGCTTTACAGGGCTTTTCTGAGGATTAATAAGGATACTGGGCGTCAATAGTCTCTGAGCTGGTAAAGCTCTGGACAGGCATGGGGGATTATGGTTCTCATCCTCATTATTTCAAATGAGAACCGCATCTGCTGACTGTTGAGCTATATCCGGCCATTAGCTCGAGGTTCTGACTAATTGTTTTTTAATGAAAAAAGAACAAGATTTGCTTAATGTTTCATGACTCACACAGTGAGTATCTCTAAACCCAGAATCTCTCAATTTCAAAGACGTGATCTGTCCATCTAACTGTGGTTGAGACAAGAGGTCAGAGGCAAACTGCCCTCTTTCCTGAGACCACTGGGCACTAGCAAACCCACAGCAATTGAGTAGGTGAATAAGATGGTCTCTGCCCTAAAGGAGGCCAGGATGCATGAGGAGGAAGACCTGCTAGGCTCTCTCTGATGCTTTACTTGGTGGGGAGCCCTGTAATAGGCACAAGCCAGAGGCCAACAGGCCATGCCATGAGCAAACACTGAGAGCTGTCCTAGATGCCAGTTGCGATTATAATCCAGGGACAAATATAGGGCCAGGGAGACTGTAGCAGGAAGATGGCATTTGAGCTGGGCCTTGGACAAGGAATAATGTTCCGCCCTAGAAGAGGACATTCCAAACATAGGCATCAGCCTAAGATGAAGGAGGAGGACAGGGAAGAGAACAGCTTAAAAGGAACCCTTCCCTCAAACAGCTTTCAGTGCAGTTGGGAAGAAAAATAGAGAACATGAAAACCATATAAGCATAATATGGATCTAGTCACAGTCAAGAGCCAAAAGAAGGGTATGTGTGGCAGTCTCTGCCTCCAGGTTGGTTCAGGCCACCTTCTCTCATGGGCTGCTTTCTAGGCCCCTCCAGTTAGGCTCCTGCCTTCTTCAACACCCATTCTCCAATCTAGAGTCTGCACACTGGCAGTTATACTCCTAAAGCCCCCAGGAAGCCTGTCCTCCATTCCACTGCCCGCAGGAGAAAGTCCAAACCCTTCATCTGGCATCCAAGATCCTTCACAGTTTGGCCAACATTTCCAGTCACAAGTCCTATCATACACTTTCATATGCCCTATGACCAAGTTACACCAGACAATTCCTCACAGCCTGCTTGCTCATGGAAGTCTTTCATGTCCATACATTTGCTCTCTCAGCCTAGAACGCCAAAGAAAGTGGGCTCTGGGGTTGCATCCTAGAGCTGTGACCTTAGGTAGGTTACTTACCGTTTTTGAGTCTCAGTTTCTTCATCTGAGAAATGAAGATAATAGTACCTATCTTTTAGGATCACCATAAAGATCAACAGGTCCAAACAAGTGGAGCTTAGATTAGCTCCTAGTACAAAGCAGGTACTCAAAAAATGTTAACTCTTTGTTGTTGGTATTGATGGACTGAAACTCTCAAGGTTTAGCTCAATGTCACTTACATAAAGAATGAATTGCTCTCCTTCTGCACACACATAAATCTGTGCTAGTGTTAATTTCATTCCCTAGTGATAGAAAATCAGCAACTCATCATTGTGTTGACAGTAAACTCAGCTCCTAGTGGGTGTCAACAAAAGTCTGGGTCAGTGCTGAGGCTTCCTAGGTCTGGTCTCTACTGTGGCTGCGGTGGTCAGGATACACCTAGTTATGCTGTGGTAACAAACAACCCCCAAATCTCAGGGGTTTCAAATATCAAAGGTTTATTTCTCAATCACACTGCATGTTGCTCATTCTTTGGTGAGGGTTCTACGCCATACTGTCCTAACACGGAACCCATGCTGACAGAGCCTTTCTCTGGGACATTACCAGTCACTGGTGGCAAAAGGAAGGGAATGTGACAAATCACGCACTGGCTCCTAAAGGCTACACAAACTGGCACAGAACAAGGGACACTCTTCTCATCACCTTTTACTGGTGAAAGCAAATCGGTGGGAGAATGCAAGCCTACCATGTGCCTATAAGATCGGGACACAGGCAAACAGTCCTCAAGGCCAATGGCTCATATCAGGATCATGCTGGTATCAAACACTTCCTGGTACCTTCTGGGAATGACAGCAAAAGCAGCGAGTGGTTTGTGACTTCAGGCTGAAGAAATGAGGCCCTGGGAGCCATCTTCAACCCACCCCCTGCAGAGGCTCTAGGCCATGTGCAATAAAAACAGCAGCAGAGCTCTGAGCTGACAAGCTTGGACAGGGCAAAGCTCAGCCCTCAGAGATAGAGTGGGCATGTGGGAAGTGAACAAAGTTCCAGCACCATACTGGGCACTGGGCTGGGCTTCCGGGCCTTGCATCCAGGTCCAAATCCGACATTTACAGACTCCATCCACAGCGCTCTGAGAACGCAAGACAGGCTGCCTTCCTGAAGTCAGAGGGCCGATTCCTCCTGGCAGACAGGGCTGTTATCCTTTGGCCTATCCCGCGGTGACTGCTCTCTCATCGGCCTTCCACAGGGGCTCCAAAGTAATGGGGTCAATTCATTCTAGCTGAGAGAAAACTCACATGACTTTCCTGAGTGATCTTCAGCCACTTGTCCTGGTAGAACTGTGCAACAGGCAGGGGTTTTCTACAGCACAACCTCAGGGCTATGTCCACCCTCCCAAACCAAGCTCTGCAGCTGTGCCATAAATTACAATAATCCCAAAGAAGATAGGTATGTCTTATTAAAGGTGCAAGGCTCTGGAAGAGTGAGCTTTAGTATGTAAAATCCAATCAGCATGGCCAGGCAGATTAATCTAAGAGCTTCAGACAATCACATAACTGTGACATTTACAAAGAGGCAACATGACTGTTAACCAGACTCATAGTTGCCCAGGTGCCTCAGAGCCTTAGAATCACTCTTGGGAGTCTGGAGTTAGATGCAGCAATGACAGCTTTCTCCTAGATGCTCTGGGATCCCTGCAGGGAAGCTGAGTCAAGGGGGATGTTTCTGCAAGCCAGGAACACACTGGCCCACCAAGGCCTACCCCAAGAGAAGGAAAAGCTAGTGCCTGCAGGATAAAGGGGTTCTCTCTGATCAAATTGGCCGCTCTGACAGAAGCATGCCCAGCCACATCCCTTCCCTTGGAAAGATTCCCAAGATTGTGCAGGGACAAAAACACACTGCTGCCCAGACACACCTCTGAAAAAGGGTCCCAGACTCTTGGGAAAAATATGCCCGAATGATGGGGCCACACAGCAGCTGTCTCCCTTGCTAGTCATGCCACCCGCCTTTACTTCCCTGCTCTGTGACTTCAAGCGAGTTGTGTTAAGGATCTGGAGCAGCTCCAGTACAAAAGGCTCTCCTTGGAAGGAGAAGCACATCACTATGCACACCATGCACATACATGCACATGCGCCATGCATCTCCATCTCGGCCAGTCTGCTTTACTATCTTGGGCCATGCCCTACCTCAGCTAACCAGCTCTGGCCAAGGGAGAACAAGAATGGGAGAGGGGCCTTAGGAACACGTGGTATAATCCAGTAGGAAAGGACTTTTCCAACAATGCATATGACCCAAGTCTGGCCTTCATGTTCCAAAAAACTGGAGCTGGGGGCAGGGTGGGGAGGTCTTCTTTTCTTAATTGGAGACTTTTTGGTGTCTAAAGTTCACATTTATTTTCTCTTTATCTACAGGTGAATCACAGAAGAGTCTGCTGACCATGATGCTGGGCTACTGTTCCTTTTCTTTCTTTTTCCCTCTTTTTTCCACATGAATTTCTTTTTTCCACAATGAATTCCCAAGTGAGTCTCTTGGGAAGCGCTGATTTGAGATCCAGCTGATGAGTCCTGCCTGCATTATTAGAGTATGAAGATAGGTACTTGGTCAAGATGGTTCCCCGAAAATGGGCTTTGCTTAAAAGCTGCCCACAAAACTGTCCAGTTCAAGGATGACCCCAAGGTCATGTCATGAATGTTAGTTAGATAAAATCTGCAACAGTCTTTTGGCCAAAAAATGCACTAAGACTCCCTCTGGTTAAGATTTCTCTGGAGCATGACCAGCGCTGCCCCCACAGCTGCATCCACATCCTGCCCAAAGGACACTGGGAAGGGGAAAGCCCTCTGCACCTCCTGCTTTAGCACCTCATTCCTGGACAGTGCACTCCCACTGCCAATCAACCGTTTCACACCCCAATCCTTGAGCTGTTGAAATGGAAGCATGGAGTGCAGGTTTTGAACAATGCCCCGGCACAGAGCCCGGGTCACATGCCCCAGGGAGAGGTCAGAGGAGGAGATTCTGGTCACTGAGGCCAGCTGGTCCGGCAGGTGCCTCTCGCCCAACACCGTTGGAGTGATAGTTAGGCGGGTGTCTCTTTGCTGTGCAGCTGCCTGGATCATGCATGAATACACAGTGGATTCTTCGACCTCTAGACCTTCCAAGAACAGAAAAGACCTGTGTGAGTTCATGCACCCTTGCTGTAGGCTGAGACAGTATAGCATTCCCAGTGAGCAGGGGTAGATCTACTTGTTGTTCATCCTCACTTGGCTGGCCGTTTCCTGGCTCAGTGACTCATGCAGCTAGCTAACTATGCTCTGCTCCACACACCAGCTGGCTCTCTCACTGCAGACCCCAGCCGAGACTTCAGGGAGAGATCTTGTAGGTGTTGCTGTGAACACGAAGCATTCCACAACTAAGCATCCCATAACTATGCTCCCAAGGGAGGCAAATGTATTCACTGATCAAAAAAGCATCATCACAGCTACTATTAGACTTATCAGCAGTGTCAAAAAAAAAACCCAGGACCACAGTGCTGATCACAGTCTAGCCCAGCGCTCAGCAGAGGTTGAGAACCACCAGTCTAAACCAATGCATTTCACATTTGAATATGTATATGAATCAATTAGGGATCTTATTAAAATGTAGTTTCTGATTCAGTATGCCTTGGGGGAGCCCTAAGATTCTGCAGTTGTTACCCACTCCTAGAGGAAGGCAGTGCTGCTGGCCCCAAAACTACACTTTTGAGGTAGAAGGTTCTAGACCAGTGCTTACTGACACTTAAGGGTGTAACAATCACCTGAGGAGTTTTTATAAAATGCTTACCCTACCCCACCTAATGGCCAAATCATCAGTTTTCTGCAGGCAGGACTAGGACATCAACATTGTTTCCACAATGTTTTAAACTCCTCAAGTGTTTCCAGTGCAGCCAATCCTGAAAGCCACCACCCCAGTGTGACCATGAAAGTCTCCTCAGCAGCACATTTAACTCATACAAACTCAACTACATACACTTGGGAATGAGACAGAGAGAGGAAGAGGGAGAAATAATTTAAATATCATAGTCAAAATGTGATCAGCAGAACTCTGGTTCAACATGCCAAAAGCAGGCTGCCTTGGTCAGTAGAGTATGTGACTCTTGATCTCAGGGTTGTGAGTTCAAGTCCCATGTTGGGCATGGAGCCTACTTTAAAAAAAAAAAAAAAAAAGCCGGAATGAATATTACTGTCTTTCACCTCCCTGTAGAAATTCTACTAAAATCTAAGAAAAATCACATGCTTGATGAATAACCTAGCACATGTGTACAAGTATACAAATCTGTAGGACTGAGTCCTTGGAGAATCTGTTCAAAAGATATGCACATCATATTCTTCCCTTAGAAGTTGGACCAATTTACACTACTACTGAATGTAGAAGAGGGATTATCTCTCCATATCATAGGAAACACAGTGCATTGAAAACTTCTAAAAGAATAGAAAAATAATATAAAACCATGAAACTAGTGGGAGAAAAGGGGAAGGAGATGAAAAAGAAAAAAAACAGATCAATCAAATAGAAAGCTTTCAGATAGAAAAGCTCCACCTGGCTGGCTCAGTCAGGAGAGTGTTTGACTCTTGATCTTAAGGTCGAGTTCAAACCCCACATATGGTGTGGAGATTACTTAAATAAATAAAAACTTTAAAAAATAGAAAGCAAAGGGACTAAGGAGATATGATGATTAAATGCAATGTGGTATCCTGAATTGGATCCTGAAACAGAAAAACGACATTAATGGAAAATTGCCAAAACCCAAAGAAAGTCTATAGTTAAAAGCAGAAAACAATGAGCCATGTGCTTGCATGTCCTTAATAAAAATTCCCTGAAGAATGTTAAGGAAATGTTAAAATAAAGTGTTCTTCCTCACTGGGAAACATTTGGGCCATGAGAGGCACCTGAAGGAAGGAACAGATTAGCCGAAGGCCCAAGAGACCTGGTTTCTAGACCTGTCTCTCCATTCCTTGGCTTACCACCTTATTCAAATCTACTGGAGGGGATCAAATGCTATGAGTTGCCAAATAGTCACATCAAAGGCTTAGAATCACAGACCATCAGAGCTGAAAAAACACAGAAGGGAAGGGACTTGCCAAGGCCACGTAATAACTTGACAGAACAGAGAACTGATGCCACTCTCCTAGGTCACACCACCACACGATGCTTATTTAACAAGGAGTTATACCACACTTGTTATGGGCTAGACATCATTCTAAGTGCTTTGCAATAGAACTCATTGGATCCTCACAGTCCTTCAGGGTAGATCTGGGATAATCCCTTTTCAGATGAGGAAAGTGAAGAACAGAGGGGATTAGTAACCTTCCCTAAAGCACAAGAAAGTGGCAGGGCCTGGATTCAAACGCAGACCACCTGGCTTCAGAGTCCCTGCTCTAGGCCACATGAGGGTGGAACTCGTGTTTTTTAACTTCTGTAAGATAATGCAAATCTAGGGTATTCTGAATAGAGAGAGTTTTATTTTTATATCTTGTGCTTTAGTATTTCCATATCTGGTTAATAAGTATAATGTCTCTTATCTCAACAACCTACTGTATTTGTATCTATATATTTCTTATTATTTATTTGCTTATTTATTTTAGAGAGGGGAGGAGGAGCAGAGGGGGAAACAGAAAGAGAATCTTGAGCATACCCCCTGCTAAGCACAGAGCCTGACGCTGGGCTTGATCCCACAACCCTGAGAGCATGACCTGAGCCAAAAATCCAGAGTCAGACAACCAACTGAGCCACCCAGGCACCCCTATTTATTTATTTTAGAGAGAGGAAGAGACTGCACATGAGCAGGGGCAGAGGGAGAGAGAGAGAGAATCCTCAAACAGACTCCATGTGGAGTACAGAGTCCTATGTGGGGCTTGATCCTGGGACCCCAAGATCATAACCTGAGCCCAAATCAAGAGTCAGATGCTTAATTAAGTGAGCCACCCAGGTACCCCTGTATCTATATATTTTTTAATCAAATGATGTAATTGTAGAAATTTCTTAAAAGGTTAAGTTACATCCAGTACTAGCCTTCAAAGTCCTCAGTTTCACCAAAATAAGAACCATGACAATGCAAAAAACTTTTCATTTTCAAAGGATCTTACAGAGAAATTAAATATTACCGTCTCTTTCAGGGGTAAAAATAACAAGTCACTTCTGTGTAAAGAAAATACCAGTCAACTCAGTCAACGATTCATAGAGCCAACCAGTTAAACCAGTATCTAAATATAGGGCTTGCCTAAAGATTCTGATAACTGGTTCTGCATCTTGAAAACCTTTTCTGACACAGGCAAAATAAAATCAGAGTTCTGTTCTTTTAATGACACATTCCTGAGGGGATCTCAGCCAAGGGGGCAGAATTCCCCTAAAATCCTGACATCCCTAGCCAGCCAGAAAGGACATGTCAGCAACACCTGTCTGCACAAGCAGTATGACCTTCCCATGTGCTCCCTACTACCTGTGTCCCACCTTGTTACTATGCTGAAAGCTTCCCAGAGTGACCGGTTTCAGAGCTCCAACGGGTGGACTAGTGATCTCCCTATACCTGCATGGCTGACCAGAAATTTCACCTCTACCTCAAGTGCTTAGAAAGGGAACCTCTCCTGGAAGGAGGTTACATGTTTCTCTGCAAATGAAGAGCAGAGAAAGGCCCAATCTATTCTATCCTGACGAAAGCAGGAGGGCATCAGAGTTCTCAGGGATCCCTTCCAAGAAAGGGAGTCAGGAACCACTTGCCAAGAATAAGTGCTATAAGGATTTTATAATAATGTAAAATACCAAGACACTCTTCACTCATCCATGTTTTATCATTTTATTTTCAGCTGTCTGTAGTCATCAGAAAGGGACAGTGACCTACTAACAAAGCAACCAGGGGGCACAGGAAAGCCAGGGGACTAGTCAGTGTTAGAGGAGAAAGAGCTCCCTCAGAAAAAAATAAGTGACGGCAGCTCAGAAGATGAGAAGAAAAAAGGCTGCAGGCCCAGATCCCCAAAGAAGGAAGGAATGTGCTGGATCTGGGCAGGATCTGACACAGGAATCTAGAAGCTTAAATAACACAGGCAGCACCAAGATACTGCCACATTGCAAGGACAAGCAGGGAACACATCACTGTGTGGGCAACAACTTACCTAGATCCGTCATCCACTGTACCAGCATGTGGACAAATGTGGCCAGCACATTGCCCCCATTGAGTGATGCTGCCACAGCCAGGTAGGTCCTGTCAAAGTACGGAAAGTAGGTGACTGGAGTCGCAGGGTCTGGAGTCTGCACTGGCTGGAATCCTGAAGGCATGGAGGTTGCCAACTGAACTGAGGTGCTGATGTTGAGAACTGGGATCCAAGGAAAGCAGAAGTTAGGCCTGTTGGCTGACTCAGAGGGCACAGGTCACAACAGGGCAAGGGGAGAGTATTCTGGTTTAAAAAAATATGTCTTCAAATTCTTTGAGACTCCTCCTTTTTGGAAAGTAGAGCCTAATTTCCCCTACCCCGTGAGTGTGGGTGGGACTTGGGGGACTGGCTTCTAATTGAGAAAATAAGCAGAAGGGATCCTGTGCCATAAAAAGGGTCATATAGGGTCATAAAAAGGCACTGCAGCTTCTGTCTTGGATCACTTGCTCTGGGGAAAGGCAGGCACCATGTCATAAGCAGCCCTGTGGAGAGGTCTATGTGGCAAAAAACTGAGGCCTCCTGCCAAAAGCTACGTAAATGAGCTGAGAAGTAGATCCACCAGGCCTAGCCAAGCCTTTGGATGACTGCAGACCCAGCTAAGCAACACCTTGATTGCAATTCCATGAGAAACCTTAAACCAGACCATCCAGACACATCCAGATTCCTGACTCTCAAAAACTATGAGAGATAATAAATGTTTGCTGCTGGAGGCTATTAAGCACTGGGGTGATTTGTTACACAACAATAGACAATGACGTATAGAGAGTAAGACCTCACTCAGTCCAAGTATTTGACACTCTGTGAAGGTTTCATTCATTTTTCAGCAAGTGCCACCTCTTCCTTATATCCACGGTGTTTTTCTTAACCTCCCTCCACCAGCAGGAGAAAAGCTCACAGACTGAGCACAGAGAGGATGATTTCCTCCTCTGGATTGAGGCCAAGACCTGTGGATGATTCTAGAAATCTCTTTTCTTCCCTGTCTCACAAGATCTGGCCAAAAAGCCTGTTCTTCTCAGTCTGTTGGGATATGAAATAAAACAGAGGTCAGCGTGTAACCTTCCTACCTACTGGGAGCTTGGAAGCAAGAAGACTAAAAACAATCTTAGAAAGCCAATAACCTTTACTTTCTGCCATATCAAGTCTTCCACCATGACCCTTTACCAGAAGCAACATGTCCTCCACCTGTCCCTTCAAGTGGAGGTATCAAGGATGGAGGCCAACCAACTTTGACCAAGCATACAGAACAAGTGAGCACAGCCAGCAGCCCCAATCTGGAACCAGAGACTACAACCAGCTCAGTGAAGAGGGAACCTAATACCTACTTTCTTCCCATCTGACTAGCCCTTCAATTACTGTAGAAAAAGCACATTTACATCCAGGCACAAGATAGTCCGTTGTTAAGGGAATAGCCTTTGATTAGAAAACCACCAGTGTATAAAGAGCCAGGCTCTTTAGAGGCACCATTCCAGTGTGTCACAACTGCCCCATGAGAAACATAACATTGCCCTCATTTTGGATGGTGACAAGGGCTCAGGAAGAAAAGCAACCTGTCCAAGGTGACACCGGAAGGAGAAGAGAGGCTAAATTCTCACCCAGGCCAGTAGGCTGGACTCCAAAGACCATGTCAGCTCCCTGACATTTATACTCTGAGATGGTGTATTGGGAAAACTAAGTGTCACAGAATAAATTTAGCACATTTTCCTGAAGAACTGATTTTAGTTGAAAATTTAGGAGAAAAGGTTTTGAACAACTTTTGACTTTAGAAGACTTTTTTCCATAAAATACATGCAAACAAAATTGGCAGAATTTCCCTTTTCTCTTTCAGATAATTTTGCATTACTACCTAAAACAACATAAAAACAGTCCTTGAAATGTTATTTCTTAAGACTATCATGAAATAGGAACAAACTGCATAGAGCAGAAAGCTGGTCAGAATTTTTAAACTCAGGGTTGAATTATAATAGTTCTAACTGATGGAAGAAAAAAGATGTGGTAACAAAAAGAATTCAGGTAAGATGAATGAATTCTCCATTCCCCTTGATAAAAAGGAAAGGACTCCCAGAGTGGACTCACTCAGCAAGTCTGCGATGAAGATCAAATGAAACCCTCATCTTGCAACCACCCTGTTTGGGCAGGCAGGCCCCAATTCTCCCCTTGTCCAGGGAGGCGCAAACAATAGCCCACAGGCCATATCCACCCCACCATGTATTTTTGTGTGGTCTAGGAGCTAAGACCAGCATTTACATTTTGTTTGAAATAACAGATTTTATTGAGATGTAATTTGCATAATTCACCATAAACAGCAACCTTTTAAAGGGTATAATTCACTGGTTTTTAGTATATTCACTGTTGTACAGCCATCACCACAATCTAATTTTAGAACATTTTCATCACTCCAAAAAGAAACCTTGCACCTGTTAGCACTCGGGGCTCCGCCCAGCCCCTGGCAACCATTCATCTGCTTTCTGTCTCTACAGATTTGCCTGTTCTGGACTTTTCTTAGGAATGGAACCTGACAGCATGTGGCCGTTTGGAACTGGGTTCTTTCATTCCTCTCTTTCACTCCCATGTGTGGCATTTAAGTTATGTGGATATATCGCATTTTTAAAACCCATTTATCATACTTGTGATTTCTCTCTCTGTCAAATAAATAAAATCTTTAAAAAAAAAAAACCATTTATCAGTTTGTGGGCATTTGGATTGGTTCTACTTTTTGGAATTATGACTTATCATGAATAATGCTGCTAAGAACATCTGTTTGAAGTATTTGTGTGGGCATGTGTTTCCAGATCTCTTGGGTCTGTACCTGGGAGTAGAACAGTGTGATAACTCCCTATTTCACTTTTGAGGAACTGCCAGACTATTTTCCAAAGGGGCTGCAGCATTTTACTATCCAGTAGCATACTCCTATACTTTTAAATGGCTGAGAAGTCAAAAGGAGAAGAAAATTTCATGACACATGAAAATTCCATGAAATTCACATTTTAGTGTCTTTAAATGAAGTTTTACTGAAACACAGCTATACCCCTATTCATTTATGTATTGGCTATAGCTGCTTCCATGCTTCAGCAGAGCTGAGTTGTTAGGACAGAAAGTATATGGCCTGCAAAGTCTAAAATATTTACTTTCTGTCCCTTTACAAAAAAGTTTACCAAGCCCTGCCCTAGACTGAAGCCTCCACCACTGTGACTCTTTTACACTGAATACAGAAAGACAGCACTCCTAATCAGATTGGATGGAACTTCCACTGACAAACACATAATAACACAAAACCCGAAAACCTACTAATCTATTTTTTTGGTCATGGAGTTATACAGAAATCAGCCACCTAGAGAGCGTCAATTCCCTTACCTGGCCCTAAAGAGGAAAAGCGCAGACTGTGGTCAGGGACAGAACTTGGCTGGCTGGATTGTAAGCTCCCAGAGGAGAGGTTTCACCTATAGGAAGGAGGCTGTTTTTCATGTTTACAACATAACGATAGACAGGATGCCAAGGCTGCTGGTTATGTGCGCCCCTTGGGCCCTCACACAGAGCTGGAGCTTAGGAGGTACTAGAAGAAGTCTAAAGAGCCAATAAAAGAAAGACATACCTGCATCTGTCCTTTTGGCCATACAGGAATAGACGGAGGCCTGTAAATCACCCAAGGCCACGCCCACCTGTGTCCCCTTTGGGATTTCAAACCAGGCACGGGAAGTTCTGCCTGCCACACTGCCAGCCTCCGCGATGTCTGGGAGAAGGTGGATAGGAAAGCCTGAGGCCTTCAATCTGCAATCCAAAAACAGACAATGTATTCACCCGGAACTGGATTTTTGGTCTTTGTTGTTTCAATGAAGGAAAACACTACAGGATACACACACAAGAAGGGAGGGTAGAATCCAGTGTTTTCACAGAGGGCCTTTTCAGCTTTTTATAAACCATTAAAAATAGACTTGCATTTTTTAAAAAAAGAACACTGGCTTTCAAAAGTCTGGGGATTGGCCGTCCAGGGGAGAAAACAACCAGTTTAAGCAGGGGTGATCAGGAAGAGTTAGATAAGAGCCAGATATCATCGCCATCCAGCCTTCTGTGTTTTGAACCTAACACAAACACTCTGCAAAGGGAGACAGCATTTCAGCACACAGTCATAATCAGTTAGCACAGGCCATACCAAAGTCAAACCCAACAGTCTCCTAAACACCAACTGCATTCATCACTCAGGGTTAGTAAACAGGGGGCTATCAATTTTACAGAACATGCTAGAAAGTCCTTTACCTGAACTACCAGGTGCTTTTTGTTTTTTTACAGAGCTCAGAATTTAGACCCTGAAGGAAGTGAACTTAGAGGGCACTGGATTTCTGGATCTGAAAAGGCAAATGATTCCTTAAAATGAACTTTTGAAAGACATCCCTCAAGACTATTACTTTCATTTCTTAACCTTATTTAAGAATTTGTTACACTGACAGTTGTTCTTTGAAATCCGCAGGCTAGGTCTGAGTCACAGAGAACAAGGGAGCCCAACCTAGGTCTGGACAACTGTGGGGGAGCAGGACAGCATGGTGTATGGGGTACCCCCCCTCCAAGGGTTCACTCACAGCCTGGCCCACCCTTGCCTGGTGACTGGAACAGGCTGAGGGTCTTTGGAACCTGATTCCTGGGTTCTTGGAATCCTCCACTATTGTTCCCAAATGGGAAAACCCCACTAAATCGCTTGCATTCGAGATTCTGGCCTTTACCCTGGAGCCAGCTTGCAAAAATATACTCACATCTCCAAGTTCCAGCTTTGGCTCTGAGTGTTGAAATAGCCCCAGCTAGCAGCATTCTGGTCACACATCAGGGATCTTGGCAAGCCACACAGCATGGCAACCACATAGTCATGGATGGTACCAGCAGCATCGTAGGACTTCAGGAACTCTGGGCTAGTTTTCATACCAAAAACAGTTCAACATGGTCTAATAGCAACTCGAAAGCATGTGCTTCACCTAGCTGCAGGCAGCGGACTAGACATGGCATAGCTGGGTGGCAGCAGGCATCCCACATGCTGTGGCTCCCTGATGGCCGAACCTCCCAGGGGTAGGCCCTCCCGGCCACTCAAGGCAACACTGGCTGGAATTGGCCTTCAGGGAGTGGTTTCAAGGGAGAATATGCCATGCTTGAGAAAGCAGCACATCAGCAGCCCTGACCCCACCATGAACTTACCATACAACCCTTGGCAAGTCCCTTGCCCTCTCTGCCTTTTTCTTCCCCACTCTGGTTTAGAATCAGATAACCAACAAGGAGCCCTCTGAGAAATGAAGCAGTTCTAGAAGTCTAGGTCTTGTGACCACCCCTGTGCCAGGCCACCTCACTGAGGGATGCTCCAGCAGGTGGAACGATACCAACCGGCTGGAGATAGACTCTTAGCCGTTCTCGTGTCCCTGGAAATCCAGCACCCGATTCAAAAATCAGTTGTCTATACCTGTTCTTCAAAAGCCAGAAGATGGTTGCACAGCCAAACCCCGAGGCCACATTGAGATGGGACTCTGGTTGGGGCAAAGAAGCCAGGAACCCACTGCTACACCGGCCGTCCTGCCATGTGACCAGGGGACTCACAGCTCCGGGCTCAAACACAGGAGAGGGCCCTCCCTCTGTCCATTCACAGCCTGGAACAAAGGAAATTACCAAAAACAGAGAAAAGAACAACTGACCAGCAGCAGCATGTCCTCGAGACCACTCTGCTAGTGAGATCACAGCATGATAATGCTTCACGTATGCACGTGGGTTCTGCTATCAGAGCACCTGGGTTTAATACCTGGCTCCACCACCAATGGCTGCATGACCCTCACCAAGTCACCTCCTCCCTCCATTTATCCCACTTCCTCTATGTTCCCCTTAATTCATTTTTTAAAGCTGATGGCACAACCCCTCCCCTTCCCTGTAAGAAAACAAATTTGGCACACTCTCAAGTCCCCTAGTCTCTGTCCTTCCAACCCTTATCATGATAATATCATCTAGACTTGATTCTGGATTATGATGGATATATTTTCTCTTTTCCTTTGGTCTCAGCTAATTGATTTTTAGACATCAAACTTTACTCAGGAATCTGGCCATCTTTACTTAATTTATCTCATTTATCTCTTGAAATCTGGATTTTTTTTTCCCTCTGCTCTTATTTAAATATTTTATCCCAAATTAGTTCCAGCAAAGTTCATCCTGTGGCAAAGCATCTAGAGGCCTATATGGCTCAGAATATTTTTTCATACCCTCATATTTGAAGGACAGTTGTAACAGTCTAGGTTCTAAGTTCCCTTTCTTCAATACTTAAAAATACTTTGTAGACTTGTGATAGATTGCCACAATTTCCTTGCTACTACTCCCATTAAAGGGTAGCGTTCAAATCCTTTCTCCTTAAATCTAGGCTGGCCTTGATGATTTGTGAGAGCAAGAGAATGTGGGGGGAATGACATCCTAGGACTGCCAAGGTTAGGTCATAAGAAGATTTGCAGCTCCCACCAGAGATTCCTGGAGCACTCACTCTGGAGGAAGCCAGCCACCATGTAGGAAGTCCCACTACCCTGAGGCCACCATGCTGAAGAAACTAGGTGGAGAAGACACATGCAGGCATCTAGCAGGCCATAGTCAGCTGAGTCTAGCCTTCCAGCTTTCCCCACCAAAGCATCAGGCATTGACCAGAACCACCCTTGAGCCCTCCAGACAAGTCTGTCCACTAGATGAATACTCCCAAGAAACCTCTGTCAACCCCACATAGAGCAGCTCAATCTGATACACAGAAGTAGTTCATACAAGGTATGATAAAATGGTTGCTGTTCTAAGTCACTGGGTTTTGGAGGTAGTTTGTTATGCAACAATAGAAAACCCAAATGTGATTCCATTGCATTTTTACATAGAATGTTGCTATTGAAAACTATCTAGTCAATATGCTTCTATTCTTTTATATAGCATCTAGTCTTTCACTCTGTAAGCTTTTGGAGTTTTCTTTGTCTTTGAAATCCTTAAAAGTTTGCTCTAATATATCCAGCTGTAAGGTTTTCCTTCTCTCCCTCCATTGACATTCCATGGGCCCCTTTGGTCCAGACTGTTACATCTTATTTTGTCAATTATGGTAAATTTTCTCCATTAATTCTCCACACACCTCCTCCTCTACCGCTTTTATTTTTCCTTTTCTATATCTCCTAGTATTCAGATGCTAGTGCTTCTATTTGTATTTTCAATCTCTCTCTTTTTTTAATATTTTCTACTTCGTTGTCCTTTTCTTCTTCCTAAATTTGCATCTTTCACTCTCTAATTTGCTCTGAAGTTCTATCCATTCCACTATTAATCCCAACTATTATACTCTTTATTTCAACCATTATATTTTCAATGCCTAATGTTTCTGCTTGGTTCTTTTTATGTCTTCTTCTTACTGTATTTTTGCTAATATTCACCTTTCACATATTTTAGTATGTATGACAGGCTAATTTTAAATTCTTAGACTGTCCACTCTAAAGGTCTGGGGAAGATGGATGAGACCTGGGGTGAATCCACAGCGAACCCATCCCATCCTGAAAAACATCTCCTCAGGTCAGGGCTTCCAGTCTGCTCCCAGGATGAAACAATGTTTTGAGGATTCTTAGATTATAGGTCACCAGCCCTGTGATTAGGGGGAAAACTCCCACTTTTCTCCACTGCCTTGATTTTATTCAAGGATACCTGAATTACTATGGATATGGGGACAGGTACTGCTTGTCCTAAAGCCACGAGAGTCCAGAGGAACCAGCAGTTCTCCTCTTGATTTATCTTCCCACAGGCAAGGCTGGTTGCCTCTTATCCCAGATCCAAACCATCAACCCACACGCACCAACTCAAAGTAGTCCCATCACCCTAGGTTCTCTTACAGTGTTCTCCCCTTTCTTTGGTGTTTTTCTCTTATGATTCTTCTGAAACCAATCTTGGGGGAAGAGAGCCAGCAGTCAAGCTAGTTCAGCATCTTGGTGGCAACTGTATCTGGAAGTCCAGAGGTGGAGGAAACTTATAACTATTTCTTAGGTCCTGATATCTCTTCCTGCCACATGTTGACTTTACTGTCAAACTAGTAGCAAGGGAAAGGGTTAGAGTTAGGGTTTGGGTGTATTGTCTGTGCTATATATATAGGGTTGTATTATTAAATGAGTTAACACATGTACACATTTAGAACAGTACCTGACATAGCTAGTACTCAATTCATGTTTTGATGATAATGATGAAAATGAACCATTACCTTCTAAACTCTGTCCAAGGTCTAAGACTTCCAACAGCTTTATAGAAAGAGAATACACACCCCCCTACATATCTTTTGTTCTCTCCTATCCTCATACAAGGGAGATTTCTCACACTTCCATACAACATTAATACAACCATTGCAGCAGAATGGGAAAAGAATGTTAATATTAAGTGCCAGGTGAGAAAAATTATCAGCAGCAAGAGTACTACAAACCCAATGGACGGACATGAGAATCTGGCTCCACATGACATGAGATGGCTTCCAGGTGAGACCAATGCCTGCCATGAAGCAAACCAGGGCAAAACCCCACATGTGACTGTTTCATGACCATGACTGATTTCAGGCCCCAGATTTGGGAGCCAAAACCATTACATTTTCTTATAAGTATGTTCATTAAGAACCAAAGAAAGAGACCTAACTGCCCCTCCCCCTGAGTTCCAGGCCACGAAACATCCATTCATTCATTCACTTATACATGTATGATTGAATGACATGTATATTAAATATCTAGTATGTATTAGGCACTGGTTCTAGTCCCTGAGAATACAGCAAAGAACAAGGAAAAGTCACTACCTTCAGAAAGCTTATATGCTAGGGATATAGAATATAAACAAGCAAATATGTGGTACCAGATACTTTTAATTGCTGTCAAGAAATATACAGTAGTGACAGATATTTGGAGGGTGATCAGGGAAGTCCTCTCTGAGGTGACATTTGAGGAGGGATGTGAATGGAGTAAGGAAGTGATCCAGAAGAATGTCTAAAGATACATACTGCAGGTAGACGGGTCAGAGCAAAGGATCTAGAGGATCTTGTCAGTCTCTGCTTGGTATCCCCGGCCAGTAGCCAAAAGAGCCATGCATCTAAACCACACTCCGTTTCACATGGGGTGAAGGGCTCCTCAAAGCAGTGTACCCTCACAACTGTATACTACATCTGTACTTAAACTTCAAGCTGCATTATTATCTCAGCTCTAAAGTTGAGTCTCTGCAGCTTTTTTTCAACCCCTTTATCTGCTTCCAAAACTCTGATCCTTTTTCAAAAACAAATTTGGACTATTGTTTATTTTGTTTGTATTATAAAATAAATGTGGAGCTCTTACCATGTACAGGTATTGTTCAAAGCACTTCAAAAATATTGATTCATTGAATCTACATAGTAGCCTTATCACATAGGTATGATAATTATCCCCTTTATACGAGAAAAATGAAGCACAGAAAAGTTTAAAAAAATTGTCAAAGGTCACATAGATACTAAGTGGTAGAACCAGGATTTTCAGTATAAGATGTTCAGATATTACACATAAAGTCAAAGGCTTGGGTCCCAGTCCCCTTCCTGTCCTAGTTAGCCCTTGTGGGTAACCATCCAAATAAAATGTTTACACTGATACAACATATTTGGTTTGCTTTCATTGACTTCATTTTGTTTTTGTCTATTTTTTAAAAACAAATAGCACTACACTGTATTTCTTTTTCTAGGCATTGTTTTTATCATCCAACAAATGTTCTGGACTTCCTTCCATATCAGGATATGTGAACGTACCTCCTTCTTGCTAACTACCGCATATCCTTCTGCAGCCTGGGCACGCCAACAATTATTCCTCCATGCCAGTTTCCACTAGCGTGACAAGGGGGCAAAGAACAACCATGAATGACCATCCTTATGCACATCCATATGAAAGTGATTTTCCTGAGCAGATTCCAAGTAGCAGAGCTGCTGAGTCATAGCAGTTCCCTTATTTTTAACAGGCCCCACCAAACTGCCCTCCAAATGGCTATGCTAATTGACACTACCACCACTCATATTTAAAAGAACCAATTTTCCACTTCATTTGCCAACTCTTGGCATTTTCAGACTTTGATTTCTTATAATCCAGTGGGTGGAAAGTAATTTCTCTTGTTGTTTTCATCTGTGCTACCCTAAGTACTAATGACATTGAGCATCTCTTCATATGCTTATTAGCCACTTGTATTTCCTCTTCTAGGAACTGCCCTTCTCAGTATCCTTTGCCCATTTTCCACAGAGCCATTTGTCCTTTCTTTGTTCTTGGTTTTTTAGTACGCACCCGTATTCACATGCAAACGTTTCTCCTAGTCGGCTGCTTGCCTTTTAGCTTGGTTTTATGATCCCCATTTCTCTCCTGCTATTACCGAGCCTGGAAATGGAGTCTACAGGCATAATAACCACAGGCCTCTCAGAAGACACTCTCACTGCCTTTCCTCTCCGCCCGCTGGCTGGCCTGTGCCCTCCTGGAAGCAATTAGCTCTCTGCTCAGCAAACTGGTGCCTGTCTGTGTTGACGGCCTTGAGTGTGCCCTAGAGAGTGAGGGCTTTGTCTGCTCGTTTCTTTGTCTCCAATGAGGTCTAGCATGGAGCCTTATATATTGTAGGTACTGAAGCCAAACTCATCTATGGCCACCATTAAAACACAGTGACTTGCTCCCAAGTATGATTCACTCAACTCTGCTAAGCAAGTATTACCATTGCCAAAGAGTGGC
This sequence comes from Mustela putorius furo, assembly GCF_011764305.1. Classification (NCBI taxonomy): domain Eukaryota; kingdom Metazoa; phylum Chordata; class Mammalia; order Carnivora; family Mustelidae; genus Mustela; species Mustela putorius. The sequence continues at coordinate 3,848,123 of NW_025421501.1, read as the reverse complement.
TTCCCTCCTTCCCAGAAGCAGAAAACAAAACAAGGAGGCATGTAGGTTGTCTCAATGAAATATTAAGCAGCTCTCTCCAACAATGTGGGCAATGGTTTGTGTGGTTGTTACAGAGTCCAGGAAACGGGCAGAAAGGGAGGTGTATGACCAGACCACAATCTTTAGATCTCTGTTGTCCTTTTTGGGAAGGGTTTTAGTATTAAAAGGACATTTATTCTCATTAATGCAAAATTAAGGAGTTTAAAAAGCTTTTACAACCTAGATTCCCACTGAGAGGCCAGCTCTAACACCCTAATCGGCCTTCTCCACAAACTACTGATTAGAGCCAAGCAGTTCCTGTGTTTCCAAACAGTCTGACAACAAGCAGATAAGAAGGAGGAAAGGGGCAAGAGATACTGCACTGACTTCTACAGTCACCCAGGCCCTCCTGGGAACTGATCAAAGGATGCTTCAGTAGACACCTGTCACATTGCTGAGAGGCAGGTCACCACTCACTTGGCCCAGGAGAACTGGAATCACTAACTCTCCAGGCAAAAAGGGGTGAACCAATGTTCAAATCCCCTTTACTACAGACCCCAAAGTAGCCACCCATCCTGTACTTAAAACACCTGCAGTAAAATGTTGGCAGCTTTGAAGCTGGGTGATGGGTATGTGTCTGTTCATAATAATATTCTCCCTGCTTTTATGTCTATATAGAATTTTTTATAGCTTAAAAAAAAGGCTTTTTTTTTTAAAGATTTTATTTATTTCTTTGAGAGAGAGAGAGTGAGCATGAGAAGGGAGAGGTCAGAGGGAGAAGCAGACTCCCTGTTGAGCAGGGAGCCTGATGTGGGACTCAATCCCGGGACTCCAGGATCATGACCTAAGCCAAAAGCAGTTGCTTAACCAACTGAGCCACCCAGGCGCCCTAAAAAAGGCTTTTTAATGCTAGCTATAACAGGAACACATAACATCCAAGGAAGTTGGACATTCTTTTGGGAAGTTCCTCTCTTCACTGAGCAACTGTACTGTACCCTCCTGCAACTCTGGTCCTTCTAGAGGCCTTTAAGAGCTCAGTGTCTAAAATCAGACTAACCTGGGTTCAAAAGATGGAGTCACCACTTGCTACCATATGACCCTGAGCCTATGAACCTCTCTGAACCTCCACTTTTCATCTGTACAATGGGGCCATTAATGTAACCTACCTCATAAAGATGTTGGGAAAGTTCAATGAGATCATATAGATAACACCCTTACCAAGCATAGAAGCATTTTTATTTTGCTAGCTTAATAAGTCTCCTCCTGGAGGCCAAACAGAACAGGTCACTGACCTCTGCACTATGGGAGACCTGATAGAAGAGGACCAACTAAATACTCAGCACCTGAGCCCATAAAAAGGATGCCCTGAAATTTAAAAATCACAAACTTCCGTGATTATGGCAAACAACAAAAATTGTGCCCAAATTCAAGTGTCCCCTGTGTCTTGGCATCTCCCACAACTACACTAATCTTTAGTTGTCTGCGCTGATGCTCTGAGACACTGACAGAAATAAAGAGAAAGCTGTGGAAAATCCACTCCGCTGAATCCTACAGAGAATCAGAGAGAACTCACTCTTCCCTCGCCCTGTTTATGGACAGAGTATGAGTGGAGAGTTCGCTTACTCATTACACATTTGTACAAGAAAAGGTACACACAAAATGCAAGAGGCAGCATAAGCCATTTTGTTCACACTGCAGGGTGACCTGTTACTTCAGAGGAGAGCCCTCCGCAGCACTCTGCTATCCCACAGTGATTGCTAGGAGCACATGATCACCCCCAGAGCCCAGCATACCTTGGCCTGTTTTCCAAAACATGACTCCATGCATTTGTCCCGACACTCCAATGCCACAAACTTCCTGGAGCAGCTGCCGAGGAAGGGCAGCAAGGCACTCATTTAGGGCTTGGATGATTCTGCTCACATCCTGCTCCTGCCCCTGGAAACAGAACAGGACACATTGGGCAGGGGCACACAGACAGGGAGAAGAGGGCAGAGGCCTCAAGGAATTTCCTGGGTACTATCTGCCGAGCTAATTCCACTGGGGTCACTTCCAGGACTGCTCACTGGCCTCAGGGAGGACGTGTGGGACTGAGGGTTCTCTACCACCTTCAGCAAGGCCTGGAGCAGGAATGTGGTGGGCAAGCTACTCCCTCCCCACACAGGTGAGGCACTGCTGCGAATTAGATTCAGAAATGGCCAAGGCTCTGGCCTCCGCTGTAGGTGAGTCTGACCTGAGGAAAGCATTGTATCTGCCCTATAAGAGTGGACAGTCTCACAGGAAGGATAGGAAAACACAAGAAAGACCATAATGTAAGTAGAAGCTAAGGGTCTATCACAAGGGACACAGAAGTTCAGGATAAGGGAAGGATGGAATATAGCCAGGAGGAACCTGGAGGAAAGTTGTAGTCAGGAAAGGCCTAATGGACTGAAGCACTTTAGGACAAGCTCTAGCATTTTCTTCCATGTGGACTTTAGTTCATCCACATGGCAAACATTTCCTTAGTGCCTTTAGAGCCAGACCTTAGACTTGGAAACAAAACACCCACTAGGCAAGGTAGGCAAGGAGATAACCCCAAGAATACCTGGGCAGAGCCCCAGGGAGATGGTCCATATGAGGGGCTGGTGGGAGATGAAGCTATAAAAGAGGAGAGGCTGAGCCCAGTGGGGGATCTCAAGACCCAGGGTGAGAGGCTCCTCCTAAAGCCCTCCCCTTGGGCTTTCTGAATAGGACAGTATCATCATCAGAAGGTTAATTAGGCAATGGTATAAGCTACCCAGAGAGAGACTGGTAGTATAGAGAGATTTGGGGATTGGGGGGTGGAAATGAGATTCAAGAACGTCAGGACCATCCTTTCCTGATTGGCCTTTTTTCTGATCTGCTGCCTCCTTAAGAACTTCTCACGGCAGAATAACCTTGAAAACCAAAGTCATGAGAAATAAGAAGCTGTCAACAAACAGCATACTAATATCTATGAAGCAAATGGTCTTTGCGACAAATATGTGAATAGAATGCAGGATTTGAAAAAAGTTAAAGGTCTCTGGAGTCAGAAGCAAAAGCACATTTATGTATCTTAGAGATACCAAAATGCCAAAACCAATTAAGCAGTGTATCCAAATGGGTGGGAGGTACAGACTAATATAACTTTAAAAGTAGGTGACTCACACCAAAAAAATTTAGGTAGGTTCCATGACCATCTCTTCTTTTAAATTATGAAGTCCCTGTTAAAAACTAGAAATCAGACTCCAAGAACCAATCCAATCCCAGGAGATGTCTCCATTCAGTAAGAAGTTTCAAAAAGCTAAGGAGGCCACCACAAAATATGCACTTGGAAAAGCAACCCAGATGACGTAGTTGTTTTCTCAATGATTAAGTAGATTTTAAGAGACTCCACACCCAGTGTGGAGCCCAGTATGGGACTTGAATTCATGACCTTGAGATCAAGACCTGAGCTGAGATCAAGAGTTGAACACTTAGTCACCTGAGCCACCCAGGGGTCCCATCATCAAGAATTAAACATGCATGTTTAAAAGAGTTATGCCTATCTGATTAACATTTGTGCTTAAGGAAACTTAAGAGTATTTGGTATTTTAGATAAATTTACATGTTTAAGAAAATTTGGCCTAGGTTACCTTTGTAATTGAGTAACTGATGTAGATTTGCAATTGTAACTTCAAATCTCACTACTGTATATTTATAAAAGGATTTTAAACATATAAAACATTTAAAGTTTACATCGTTATCCATTCAACTTATAAGATTTATAAGAATTATTTAGGTATTCTGAAAAGCTTTGGGTCAGGCAACTAGAGTACCTTATATACTTAAATAGAATATTGTGTAATGTTATATTTTATATTATATATTTATATAAAATGTATAACTAAGGTACTTAACTGAGATGGTGTTATTATTCAAAGGTCCTCAAAAATGATAGTTACATTTTTTGACTTACAAATGGAACCAGCTTTATGAGCTAAATTTAAAAACTTAAGAACTGGGGTTCTGAATTTAATAAGTTGAATACTTGTTTTTATTTCAACCAAAGTAAAATGTTCTGGCACACAAAAATTATCTCAAGGCACAAAATAAATTTATACTTAATAACTAAAAGGACCCATGGAAAACTCAGAAAAGAAATGTGGCTCAGCTCTTAATAAATGTCTGGTCTCTGGAGAACTAAAAAGCACACAGTCTTGGAAAAGCATCTAAAGACCACAAGCCCCAAGATACCCTACCCAGGGCAGAACGCAGCCTTCTCCTCCTTAAGACAAACCCCTCACTTGCCCGTCAGGCTGCTGGCTTTGGGCAGGGGCAGTTCTAAGAATCCAAACAAGCCTGAACAAAGGAGCAGAAGAAAAGGAAGGTGAGGTTGGGTGGGATGGGGGAAGGAGTGCCAAGCGAGCACAAATCATTTCCCTGAGGCTGCAGCCCCAGATTTTAACAAGACTCTATGGCAGAACTGACTAGGCAGTGAGAGACCACCAGAGAGGAGATGCATGGCTGTGCACCTGAACTGAGATGTGTTGGGAGTATAAAAATACATACCAGACTTCAGATTTAGTATGAAAAAACACACAATTTATCTTATTAATAATTTTATATTAATTGTTATATATTGAAATGATAGTACATTGGATACATTGGACTAAATTAAATATGCAATTAAAATTAATTTCAAATGTTACTTTTTACTTTTAGTACTAGAAAACTGAAAATTACAGGTGTGCATCACATTTGTGGTTAGAATTTCTTTTGGATAGTGCTAAAGAGTTCCCACAGGACCTTGGAAGGTGTATCAACCCAAGACAGAGGAGCCACTGTTTAAAACGGGCCCAGGGTGGGTGAGTCGTGTGGGTGGGGATGGTGGAGGAGGGAAATGGGCCAGGCGGCAGTGAAGACAAGGGGGTGTCAGTGCTCAGCAATTAGTTCGAGTTTCAATAGTGAGTGTGATCAGTAAGTAGCTCTTTGACAACGGGCATACCCACAATGTAACAGGATTGGTGCTGCCCCCTTTCCTTGGTTCAAAATATCCATCGCTCTACAACCAAATCAAATCCGAAAACGTCAGATCTGAGGAAGAACGCAGAAACTCATTCAACTCTCCTACCCACCAACCCCTCTTTACAAATGAGGAAACTGAGGCCCAGAAAGGGGAAAGTAGTAACTCAGAAAGGGTGACAGAGATTCCCGCAAACATCCTGGTATTTTAAAGTCACAAATACTTAAAAGCTGCCAAGCTTGACCTTGGTGTATACAATACTTACTAAGAGTAAAAAGTACGGACATAAGGAAAGGACAGAGTCATCAGGCATTTCTGTAGCTCAGTGGTCCTCACCTCAGGGGTAATGTTTGTCCCCAAGGATATATTTGTCAGGATGGGGACATTTTGGGGTGCCACAACTGGGTAGAAGGATCTACTGGCATGTAATACTTAAGGCCAGGGATACTGCTGAATATCCTACAATGCACAGGACAGCTCCCCACAAAAAGAATAATCTAATCCAAAGTATCAACAGTGCCAAGGTTGAGAAATTCTGTAGATGAAATTACAGCAATACTGTTTGTCCCAGAGCACAACACAGACGTGGAGGATGCAAGGGGGCTATTCCTGGCCTCTCCTAAAACTGTCATTAGGCAGGTGTGGCACACTGTGTGCCTGTAAACACAGAACAGCCTGCTGCATGCTGTGATAAGCCTAGAAAGCAGTTTTCAAGAAATGACCCTATTTCAGGGCCCCTGGGTGGCTCAGCTGGTTAAGCGTCCAATTCTTCATCTCAGACCAGGTCTTGATCTCAGGGTTGTGAGTTCAGCTTTCCCATGCTGGGTTGGAAGCCTACTTGGGAAAAAAGAAAAAAAAAAAAAAAAAAAAAGACTGGATCTATTTCAAGAGAAAAGGGCAGTACCTAACTCCACTCCCTGTAATCCCAACTCTGCTGCTCACCTCCACAGGGTAAGAGCTGAAGATGGCTCTATTTCATAGTCCATGTAGTGAAATAAGCATTTTAAAATACCCTGATGCCCCAACCAAAGTAATTTGGAGTCTATGAAAATGCAAAGTGCTCCTGAACTCTCTATCCTCTGAAATGTTTCTGAGCAAGATGGACTCTGAACCCTAAAGAACTTAGATAAGTGCCAAAAGATTGTGAAAAACAAGCTCTAGGGAATGGGGCTTGTTCGTGGCTGGAAAGAGCCTTAGAGGCCACCTATTTCAACTGGGAGAACAAGCAAAGATCCAGAAAGAAGAAGAAAAAAAAAAGTCCTAAGGTTTTACAGAAAGTTCCTGGATATTAATTTCTATTGTCAATTAACTGAACATAGAGCTACCTTTTTCAGGGAATTAATGGAATCCAGCTCTAAGAACTGATGATCTTTCTGAACCCACATCTCCAAACAGATCCCACTCTGGTGAAATTCTCCATTTCTACCCCGTAGCTTTCACAAAACACTAGTTTTAAAATATAATGATCCATCCGATCTTTTCCTGACATTTAAATCAGCTTCTCTCTCCTGTCTGTGTCTGCACAGTCCTTCCTCCACGTGTCTCAGCCTTTGGATCCTGGTGTCTTTTGCTGACCAAGTGTTTCAATTCCCCAGTCCACATTCCATCCCTGAGGAATGAGAAGAGCCACTTACGCCCTGTTTCTACAATCTCAGTTCCTGAGGAAAACCTGTATTCTGCCCTGGGGAACAAAATGAATCCTGAACTTGAAGATACCGGATGCCGGCAGGTGTCAGGTGGTCAAGAACAAGAGGGCGGCCTGAGGTTACACGGGGAGCGCAATTCCCCCGGATCAAAGTACAGAAAGTGGAGGGCAGAGAGCACCGGGATAGAGCGCCATGAGCAATACTCCCAGAGGCCAGAGAGCCAGACGGTGTCAGCAGGTGGGAAAAGCTCCTGGGAGGAAGAGTAACGGATCACAGGGAGCTGCAGCAGGCAGGAAGAGGTCGGACAGGCTGGAAAAATCAGGGAGACTTCTTTGAAGAAGAGGGGTGTCGAGGAGGCCTCCTTTGAGGAGCGAGAGTGGCTCCCCGAGGCGGCGCAGCTCCAGGACGCTGCCTCACCTGGTGCCCTGCCGCCGCACTCTGGGCCGCCGCCTCAGCTCGCGTAGCCCGGGCACAGCTCGCCAGTACCACAAACCCGGACGGGTCGCGGGGCACGGCCTCCACCAAGGCCGCCTTCACAGACGTAGTACCTAGGTCGATACCCAGAGTGACCACCCGCGTAGCCATTGCCTCAGGGAGTCGCGCAGCTGACGTACGAGATACTGGCGCCCCCTCCTGCGCGCTCCGCACTGGTTCTAGGCGCCGAGGCGGGGCCAAGCCTTCAGCCACACCCAACATTGAGGCTTCTCACCTTCCCATTGGTCAAAGGAGGCGCATCCCCGCCTACCCTCGCGGCGAGCCCCGGCCATAGGCGGAGAGGCGGCGGAAGGCAGGATCTAGAGGGCCCAGTTCCCCATGACAGCCGTTCTAGAACAGTGGCCTCGCTCCCCGGCCTCACTCGTCGCAGTGGCGCAGGGTTCGCCGACAGGCACTCGGGGCTCCGAGAGCCTCTGTGTCCCCAAAAGTGGTTTAAGCCACCCACTCACCCGAGCCCCCATCCCTGCCAAGGCGCCTAGACCCCTCTGCTGAGCCCCAATCCTGCCCAATTGTCGAGCTAAGACTAAACTACAGTTCCCAGAGTGCATCGCCGAGAATCAGGTGGCTGGAGTCAGGTGACTTCTGCCCCGCCCTCACCCAAAGTCAGACTGCCGGGGGAAGCGGGTACAGTCCGAAACGGATCCAGCGTCCGGTGTGGTCGGTTCCCTGATCCTAGAGGATCTCAGGTGAGAGTCGGCGCGGCCCCAACAGCCTCCCTCCATTTACCCGGCCGAACCCCAGAGGGTTAAAGACTGGCACTGTAAGTCGGTTGAGGATCCTGCGGCGTGTCTAATCCCCCTCCAGCCGCTCAAATTCCCCCTCCAGCCGCGCCAGGGTTCCATCACCTACCAGGAATCCCGGCCTCGAGACACCATTATAGCCTCCAGATTGAAAGGCCAGCGTGGTGGTGAGCGGAGGCAAGAGACACGGGGCTGCCGTGGTGGTGTGGGTGGCTCTACCCTAGTGCAAGTCCGAAGCCCCCTCCCGCCTTTGAGTTAGTTGCGACCTGAATATGGGTCGCAGAGTTTGCAGATTACTTTGGAGGGAGAAGATGCTGGAAAGCCCATTCCACGAACCCGCGCTGGTGTGCTGAGCGCCGGTCTGCGTTCTGGGGAACTGGGTAGAATGAGACTCCGCCCTGCATTCAGGGGCTTTCAGGCTTGGGAAAGGGAGGACAACTGCCTGGGCCCTAACCTTTTCAAAGAATTGAGAAAAATAATTATCTGTGCTTTATGAGAGCTTGCTAGGTGCCCGAGGCAACGGTAATGATCATTTTACAACATTGCTTCTCAACTTTTTTTTTCTAATGAACTCCTTCCCACCATCATGAAATTTTAATAACATTGATTTAATCAGTTTATGTACTGTCCCCCTTTGGAGAACCACAAGCCATGTTTTGCATTTCATTTCACTTAAGTCCCATGATGTAGTCTCACTGCCCCTGTTTTCACAGTAGGAAATTGAAGATTGAGGAGGTTAAGTAGAGCCCCTAATTAACATTTGGGGAGCCCAGATTCAAACCGATGCAGTCTGTCTGCCGGGCACACATTCTTGCCATTTTCTGTGTTTCACAAGAGAAGGAGACTCAAGGACTTGCAGGTTGTAAAATAGTTGACATGATTAAGTCAGATACTTGACAGCAGCTGGAAACCCCTGACCCCACGTTGCTCCTGGAACTTGTGGTTTGAGAATGGGAGACTTCTTAAAATGGTATCTGAAGAGCCTGGAAGATAGAACTTACACAGGAAGAGGGCCATGCTGACAGAGCCCATGGCCATGAAATTCTCCCATTTCTACCTTGTAGCATTCACAAGACATAGTTTTAGTGTATACATATCACTCTGACCTTTTTCTGACATTTTAATCAACTTACCTCTCAATGTGTATCTGTCCTGGTGTCTTTCCTCCAAGGTATCTCAGCCCCTGGGGCTAGAGGACTTTTCCTAACCAAATATTGAAGCTTCCCAGTCCACATTCCACTCCTGCAGGATGAGAGAGGAGCTGGTTAGGCTTGATTCATACCTGATTTCCGGAGGAAAACCCAGACTTTACCCTGAGGAACATTCTGAATCCTGAACTTATGGGACAGGGACACAGGGAGGTGTGAGGAGCAGAGAGTAGCAAGAGTGAATGGCAGACCTGTGGTCATTCCACAGACACAGGAGAGCAATTCCCTGCAGGTCAGGGTACAGAAAGTGGGTGGTAAGATGTGGTCCATATACACTATGGAGTATTGTGCCTCCATCAGAAAGGATGAATACCCAACTTTTGTAGCAACATGGACGGGACTGGAAGAGATTATGCTGAGTGAAATAAGTCAAGCAGAGAGAGTCAATTGTCCTATGGTTTCACTTATTTGTGGAGCATAACAAATAGCATGGAGGACAAGGGGAGATGGAGAGGAGAAGGGAGTTGAGGGAAATTGGAAGGGAAGGTGAATCATGAGAGACTATGGACTCTGAAAAACAATCTGAGGGGTTTGAAGGGGTTGGGGGTGGGAGGTTGGGGGAACCAGGTGGTGGGTATTGGAGAGGGCATGGATTGCATGGAGCACTGGGTGTGGTGCAAAAACAATGAATACTGTTACGCTGAAAAGAAATAAAAAGAAAGAGAGAGAGAGAGAGAAAAGAGGGTGGTAGAGAGCATAGAGATACAGCATCAAAGGCAAGGACTCCAGAGGAGGCCAGAGACAGAAGTGTGAAAGCTCCTGAGATAAAGACCTAACAGATCAGAGGGAGCTGCTCAGACAAGACAGACCCCTGGAAGAGACAGGGACAGGCAGAGATCAGGCAGGCTGGAGCCCTTGGGAAGACGTCTTTGAAGGGAGGGGTGTATCAAGAGGTACCTTGAGGCCTTTTGGGAAAACTGAAACCAGAGAGGTGTTTCCACACAGCCCTCTCCTAGCTGTGCCTGCGGGAATCCCCAGAGGCTGTCAGGTGGGAGGGTCTAGGCTCTACATGCTAAGGCAGCAGGTACAGACAAGTTAGAGACATCCATGCTGACTTGCCCCATCTTGACCTGTGGTTCATCTGCTGTACACTGGGCTATAGGTGTTACGTAGTGCATCTCCCTCACTTAACCAGTGAGTTTCCCCTGGGTTCCTATCATATGTGATCCCTGCCAGTCCTGGCAAGGTGACATTTGTTAAATGAAAAAGTCTTAACCTGGTATCCTTGGGTAGCATTAGCCCCTTTCGCTTTTGTCCCGGGACAAGGAATGCAGTTCCTTTCCTTAGGGTTCATAGGTTCACCAAGTCAAATATCTGACCACAGTTTGGATAACTTTTTGAAAACAAACAAACATTAAAAAAAAAGAAAGAAAGAAAACCCAGGCAATGAAACTGCATTCTTTCTTTTTGTTAACTAGTTACAAGAAGCAGGTGAAGAGGGAAAAAATTAGTAGTTCTCTACTTCCTCAGAGTGGAACCTTACACAACACACTTAGACTTTCTGAGCCCATGGCTCCACATATCAAAGAAAGCTGTGTTCCACACCCCCTTCCCCCCCAGTCACCTCTGAGCTGGGGATGCAAAGCGCATGATGAGGTCACAAGCGTGAGGTGAACGTCCTTTATGTGCCTTGATTCCAGCTGGCATATTGTCCATTTGTTGCTGAATTGCTCCAAACTTAACCTGAACTCTTGCTGTTTGTTTTTCTTCCTAGTTCTTTGAAATTGAGGAACATGATAAGGAGTTGGCTGATTATTTTTATCCTTCTTCCCCTGAAGCTCATAGAGAAGTGTGGTGAGTTTAGAAGTGGGTCATCAGCTTCGTAAAGAGGGAGATGGTGCAACAGAGTAAGTCGCCAGACCTGTTCATAGCCAAGGGTTTAGGATTGTCTGGCCTGCATGTGTCTGCGGCTCCTTGGCCAAATGACCGCTGGGTGGTGGAACAGATGCAAGTATGGGGTTCAGGACTTTCACAAGGATCCAGATGATTCTGCAAATAATTGGCCTTTTTCCATGAGGTCCCTGTTACCTTTCCTGTACCACCAAAGTCAAACTGAGGTGCTCCAACAACTCTGTACTCTGTGGACCTCACAGAAGGAATTCTAGGTCCTAGGAGATGCTGCAGAAGCAAACGAAGTCACCACCTTGTTGCACCTGGTTCTTCTGTCAGGCTCAGATACATGAGGAGTCTTCCCAGCATCCTTTTGTAAGATGAAAAAACCTTCTCTTAGTGAGAAACCAAGAAACAGGGTGCAGCAGCCCAAGTGCAACAAGGGCCTCACATAACACAGGCTGGTTGTCAAAAAATACCTTGGGGTTTGGGCACCCTTATGAGGTTTGTGAGAGCAGCAGGGCCCTTAGATTAGAGGCCTGTATCATTCTGTCAATTCTCCCACTGCCGAAAACATTGCTGAAAAACAATGAAAAGGATGGAAAGTATTTACACTCCTAGGATGGCAGGCCAGTTATTTTGATCATCAGCTAGTTATTGTCAAAAATAAAATATATCTCCTAGTGCCTGGAAGCCTCCTTCTCCCTCTCCACTCCCTCTGCTTGGGCCCTCTCTCCCTCTCTATTGAGTGAATAAAATCTTTTTAAAAAAATCAAATATATCTTCAAATCCCTGACTAAAGATTTCAAATGACCCTTGTACACACAATACAAATCCTGCAGAAGCTTCCTGAGAGCCGTGCGCAGTGGCGATACCATAACAGTCATGTAGCCTCTTGACGGCTCTTCCAGATTTGTTAAATAGTCAGCCATGTTACTTTGCAGTCACACCTTGTGGATAAACAATTTCCAAGAAAGGAAAGGTAGTACCATGAAGCCTGGTGTTTCTCAACATGAATTCCAGAGCCCCACTCCAGACCTGCTGGTTCATATTCTCTGGGCCTGAGGCTCAGGTGTGTGTCACACCTGCACTGTCAGGCTTTACATAAAGCCCAGGAAGAAAGAGCGCATCTGGCCACCACCACCTGAGTTATACAGAGGGGAAACTTCGGCCCAGGAGAGGGTAAAAGTCATCCCCAAAGGTGGGACCTGCACAGGATCCTTGCTCCGTTTTATTTCTTTGCATCCTTCCTGAATCATTGAAAAAGAATGATGTAAACACCATAAAATCAAGTGACTAGAATTGGGGTTCTAATCTTAACTCTGCTTGTTTTCTCTTTGCTCTGAGGGTTGGTCATCAAGGACTGCAGAGGAGTCTCTGACTTCTCTGGGTGGAATCTTGAGGCACTGCCACCTAGTGGCCAGAAGCTCGCCTCAGGCCCAACAGGCCTGGGTTTGAATCCTGCCTCTCCATTTCTGAGCGGTGTGGGCAAGACACTTTCCCTCTGGGGTTTCTGTTTCCTTATATCCAAATTGGGAATGATGATACCCACCTCTCACTGTTACAATAATTAGACAATGGGTTAGCAGTGTGGCAGAGTGGGTGTGATGGGAAGCACAGTGCGAGGTGCCAATAAGTATTCCTTCAGAAAAAATTTTAAAAATACCCTGCCTCAGGGGAAGCTTTGGGTGATTTCATGAAGACTTGTTTGGTAATCCTTATGGTTTTCAGAGCCTGTTGCCCCAGGGCAAACTTTAGAATGCACTTTCCCTGGATACGATGCCTGTTTTCTTAACTGCCTGCCATCTTGAGCTTGAAAATGTCCTGGTGTGTTGACCTGATGAGAACAGTCGCAAGCAATTATTTGGCCTCAGGCCACATAAGAAATGTGTCACAAACTCTATCACACTGTATCTTCACAGCCCCATGTGAAGTACGTAGTGCAGTTCCCTCCGCCTTATAGGTGAAGAAAGAGGCCCACATAGAAGTTATAAACAAGGAAGGAAGGAAGCAGGGGAGTGACAAAGGCGGATAGACTGTGTGACTTCAGAGCCCAGTCTCTCAGCTGCTGAGTGCCGTTGTCTCCAGGGACTCTCAGTGAGGGGAAAGCAAAGAGTCCATGATCTGGTTCTCAGAAGCTCACAGCCTCTTCTTGGAAAATGCTAAGAATATGGAAGAGCAAAGGCCACGCGGATCTCTAGCTTGCCATGACCACAGCCCAGTAGAACCTTTGGGCCCGTTATGGGTTACCCCAGAGATGTGGGGGCTGCCTGGCATCACTGTCTTTCCTGGGCACTGTCTTGTCAGTGGTTTTGCTTATCTGATGTCGTCCTCAACTCTAGGTAGAAAATAATAACAGGGACCTTAAGTCCTACCACCTCCCAGCTGTGCAAGCCCAGAAGAAAGCCTCAACATTACTATCAAGAGTGTGAAAAAGAAGGGACAGACTTGCCAAAGCTGCCTCCAGGACCTGAGGCTACACATGAGGGAGGGGTTGTCCCACTCAGCTCTGAGAGGCTTGGCCTCTGCCAGGACCAGCATGGGAACATACCCACTCAGTGGGGCCCAGCCAGGCAGATGTGAGGAGAGTGCCGAGACTAGAGACCTCAGACTGTGGGATTCTCCCTGTTGGAGACTTGCAAGTGCACATGACAGAGCCTGCGTCTGTCCACATTCATGGTGCAGGGTTGTTGTGGGGAAGGGGGCCCTCCAAGGCCCCAGGTAGCAGAGCCAGGCCCAGAAGTACAAAGTTCCAGGCTGGCCGATTCCTTGGCAGGAGATGAGGTTACCGTTCTTAGAAATGTTCAGGCAGAGGAAGAGCAACTTCCAGGTAGGAATAATGAAAAAGGGGGATCAGACAGTGGAGGTTTTATCCGGAACTTTTAAGTTCCCTTCCAGCCTGAACACCTAAAACTTCTGATCTCAGTTCTTGATCTCCTGTCTGGAGGGAACCAGGAGGAGAGAAACCTGGGCCCTGCCTACAGCTGTTCCCCCTACAAGGAGTATCTTAATCAAGTTGAGCTCCTTTCCCATGGGCTCCCTTCCTGCCCAGTCTAGCTTCATGACCACTCCTTATTCCTTGTGTAACCCTGAAGGCCCTTAGGTAAGGGAGGTGAGGTGGACAGGTGACTGGGGCTTTGAATACACCTGGGAGTAAGGGGGGGTGGGAGTGTAGGCTGCCCAAAGAACACAGGAAGAGGTCAGGGAGAGGCTAAATCACTCGGGCTCTATGGCCAATTTGCTCTAGGGTATTTGGCCTCCTAAACCTGCTTTCTCCGTCACTCCCAAGGCCTGTTTGTCTACCTTATCCTGCATTAACAGTGCCAAATTAGTGCCAAAAAGAAATCACTGATAGTGAGACCATGGTAGTCACCATTTTCCCCCCACTCCACAGTAGAGTCAGCCTCAGGAAGGGGATCAGTGAATGGCTTAGGCCAAGTTAGTACGGAGTCCAAAGGGGTTCTTTGGAAACAAGGTAGCTGGGCCCTGTGTATCTCTGAGAGTACAGAAAAGGGCTGGACCAGTTCTAAAGGGCCATTTTGGCTCCATGAACAGAGGAAATCCCAGTGCTTTCCCATCTGAAGAGGGGGTTCAAGTCTACATTTTTCAGTCCCAGATTGATGCTTGAATTCCTGTGTGACAATTTTTGGGCTCCAGTATTCTAAAACTCTGGGTCACTCAGCCTCAGAGCTTCTCAGTGTGGGGAAGAAGAAGCTACAGTGTTTCCTGCTTGGGCCTATGTCTGCCTCTCTCTGGCAGCAGAAGGAGAAAGAGCATAACGAAGGCTCAGGTTTCCAGGCCCAGCACCCACCCTCTCAGGACCTCCATGTCTTCTCCTAGAAGATGGGGGTTGTCCCGAGTCAGAGCTCATGAGTTCAGATATTGGGGATCCTCATCCCAGTTCTTCCTTGTGAGCCTAAGTTCTCTGACCTAATGATTTGACATTGGTTTGAGTCCTTCTAGAGTCGACAGTCGACCTCACTGTTCCTCCCACTGTGAAGCTGGAAAATGGAAGCTCAGCCAACATCAGCATCACCCTTCAGTAAGTCCCTGGGCCCAACTCTTGTCATCAGGCAGTTCATTCACCCCATGGCCAGGTCAAGGCTGACCCCTGGCTCTGTTCATATTTTAAGTGTGATACCTTTGCCCCTTCACTTTAAGACAAGCCAGAGAACCCGAGGGCCAGTGGATATTCTGTATGGGGTCATCAAGTCCCTTCTGTCCTGAGAAAACTAAAATAAGCTTTTAAAAAAAAAAAAAGCCAGGGGAAGGTGATGGCATGATAGCAGGTGATCTGCAGACTCGTGTCCTAGAGTCTCTCCACTCCCAGCCAATGAATCCTTGTTTCAGGAACCTTTTCCTTGGCTGAGGTGACCTTGAGTGATCAGCATTTGATGCTTCAGAGTGGTCCCTTCCAAGGCTCTAAGTATTTGCTGAGAGCCCTGCAGGTCACAGGTCAAGGAGCTGAGCTTGGACGCTTTTTGGAAGATCGCTTCCAAAAGCAGAAGTGACCTTTTTGGGTGACCCCAAAGTGACCCCATTCATGGCAACACTCCCACCTGGCCTTGTCTGAGAGTCTTACTGGCTAACATCTGCTGGTTCAGTTGTGAGGTATCGACCTAGTATAGACTGCTAGAGAACCTGTCTCCTCCCTGTCCTTCACTGCTACACCCTTCTCTTGCCTCCCAGCCATGAGGATTCCCCGAGATCTAGAATCCTGTCCTTTTCTCTTTACCCTTCTGCCCTTTTTCACCTCTCCTGGGAAGTCTGATCTCCAGCCAAAGCTTTGATAGGAACCTGGATTCCGTCCCAGCTTCTGCCTCCCCTCTACATGGGCACCTTATAAATCTGAAAAGCCATCCCCTCACCACATCACCCCTCTCCAGAATCCTCAGGTGGCTTTCCGTAGCCTTCCAAATGAACCCCAGGTCTGTACATTCACACTTGAGGACACCACCAGCTACTCCCATCATACATGTCTCCTGGCTTTCTGGGGACACACTGGTCTCTGTTCAGACCCAAACCCTTGAAAGCCTTCTCTATCAGAACAGATGGCATGGTCCTGTTGGCCTCTGGACACTTCATTTGGCAGTCACAACCCGTTCCCCACCTTCTCATGCTCTCTTCTGGTCCCTGTGGGCCTCTTGTCTCCCGATAGCGATGGAAAGCTCCTAGGAGCAAGGACCCCACCACGACCACTCAGGGCCTAGCACAGAGCACTTAACTAATTGCTTGAGAAGGGACAGACCCAAAATCCCTACTTGCTTGAGCAGTGACACGCCCGATGTGAAGTTCAGAGGATTGGTTGAGATCTCACAGTGTCCAACTTCTCAGCAGTAATCAGCCTTTTATCCTCCACAGGCATCCATTAAATGCAACCTTGGTGATCACTTTTCAAATCACATTTCGTTCAAAAAATGTTACTATCCTTGAGCTCCCCGATGAAGTAAGTAATGATTTTTAACTGCTGGGTAACAAAATAGTTTTTAAGTAAGTGCTTTTCAAAATAGGCCACTTTGTTTTTAAGCCGTGGGCTGCTCCTGTTCCATAATTCTAAAAATCTCTGGTTTGGGCTTTGTTTGTCTTTGAGGATGGGCATTTTATGCCATGTAGTTGGAATGAGGAGGGTGGTAGCAAGAAATTTGAGGCAAAAATGGTTCTGGGAATGTAGAAGAAATTCTTAATAAGATGGCTTTCTAAAACTTGGCTGCTTAGAGGGCATTGGCAGAAGAGCAGTACTATCCCTACCTGAAAATCTATGAGAAATGCAGAATTGTGGGCCCCATCCCAAACCTGCTAATTCAAAACCTGCGTATAAGCAAGATCTCCAGATGATTTAGGCCCACACTGAAGTTCGCAGAGCACTCTTCTGAGATTCTACTGGTTGAAAGTTATTTCCAAAAACTGAGGCCAAATGCTAATGATAACTGTTCATCGCCCTTATGTATTCATCTGTTAATATACACATTGCTCCTACCTTACCAACATTTGAGCCAATTACTAACTGACTAGATTAAAAATATCAGTAGGGAAGGCAGCAATGTAGAGAAAAAACAAGAATTTAAAAAAAAATAGACAAGATAGATGCAGGGATAACTACGTAGCTCGTCGTGAGGACCTGTGTGGTTGCAGAGATGGGCTACGGGTTGGCTCTGAGGCCCTTAGCATGAAAACAGTACTGAAGCATGTGGTCAAATAAAGGGCGTCAACCCAGAAGGGACTTGTGTGGGAGGGCAGTTCTGTCTCACCCTCTAGTGAACAGCACACCTCATTAGAGCCATTTCTCTCAACTTTCCCCTGCCGTGGGGCACGAAGCCTGCCGTAGGGTAAGAAAAGCCATTGGTTCTCACAGCAGATTGTGGCACCCAGCTGAGGTCTGGTTTGATCCACAGATCAAATTTAGAGTCTGAGGAATGATGCAATCACCTAGTTTAGGGCCAGTAAAAATCAAACGTAATCTTAAGCAAGGAAAGCCTGGCACAGAGAAGCCCACACTGTGTGCTTCCTTGTGCCTAAAGTGCACACACAGCCAAGACCAATCCGTAGTGTTGGTCAGCACAGCAGTTTCCCCTGCGGATCAGGTGAGTCTGGAAAGGAGTAGAAGAGAGCTTCTGGAGTGCTGGAAGTGTTCCATTTCTTGACCTGCGTGTTTGATCTTGGTTTGTGGTTGTCACTTTATCAAGCTGTGATGTGTGTACTTTTCTGCACATATGTTATGATTCATTTTTATGTAACTTTAATGGTGGATAACATTGTATGTCAACTATAATTTTTTTAAAAAATTATATAGTGGGAATCAAATCCAGTTATAGAATGATCTGTATGGGCACCAACCCACTTTCCAGGGGCCAACCTGTATGCCTCCCACCCCCCATCCAGTTCAAGCACTCCTATCTACTCCCTGTGCCTTTGAAAACCACTAGATAGAATTTGGGGGTCAGGCAGTCTAGGAATCTCAGATAAGGTAGTCCACCCAATACAGCACCACGTCCTCATATGTAGACCTAATTGTAACATTAGTCATGTCTACTTGACTGGGTTGTGAGGAGTAAAAGCAAGTATAAAATTTCTAGAATTGTATCTGGCATGTAGAAAGAAAGCACTCAGTAAAAAATAGTGATAAATTTTGCTGTAGACCTAAAACTGTTCTTAAAATAAAGTTCCTTGAGGTGCCTGGGTGGCTCAGTTGGCTAAGTGCCTGACTCTTGATTTCAGCTCAGGTCATGATCGCAAGGTCTTAAGATCAAGCCCTGTGTCAAGCTCCATGCTGAGTGTGGAGCCTGCTTAAGATTCTTTCTCTTCTTCTCCCTTTGCCCCTCCCCACTTGGCACGCACATGCTCTCTCTCGCTGTCTCTAAAAAAATTAATTAAAAATAAAGCTTAATAATTAAAAAAAAGATAGTGATAGTTACTATTTCCTTCTGCCTTGTATCCATTGATTTCCAGTTGACCGATTTTCTTCCTGCCTGGTTCCTAAAGGGACTTAGTGGCCACTTAACAAATACACAAACAACATTACCAAAAAAACTTGTTAAAAATAAGAAAAAGTAGCCAAGAGTAGTACACGGCATGAGGATGTAGCTTGCACAAGGCAGGCCACGAATCGGACTCTGGGCTTTGCGGCAGCCACTTAAACCATTTCACTTGTTCTGCCAAAGCCCCCTGGTTTCCAGCACTAAAAACACCTTCCAGGATCCTCATAAAGAAGCCACTGAATTCTAATGGCTGCATCTTCACAGTGCCTGTGGTATGGGTGGAGGCTGGGGCCCACAGCAATATCCAGGGAACAAAGTGGGGGAGAAGGTTCAGGGAAGGTATATCATTCTGCTCCCTGCCACACTTGAGAGATTTGAGAATGTCGGGGGTTGGTGGTGGTGACTGGGAGATCAGATATTGAAGGCAGGCCTCCAAGTACTGTTTCTCAGAGGAGAGCTTTTGATAAGTATTGGTCAGAAAGGAGGGGAAAATGTTCTCTCTCCCTGAAGGGGGTCTACTGTGTGCACCTCTTCTGTTTTATCACTTGGCAGCTGCACTGGGCATGGGGCAGACATCGTTTGTGGGCATTGAGGAGCCTTCCATTATAAAAGAAGTGGAAGTAATAGCAGTCATAGTATTTATGGACATTCTGCCATTCATAGCAGCCTTGTAAGGTAGACACTTCATCCCCATGTACAGGTGAGCAAACTGAGGTCAGAGCTTGAATAACTTGCCTGAGATCTCATGGTTAGGAAGAGAAGAGCTATCCTGCCTTCCCTGGTAGTTGGGGCAGGGGAAGGCCTGAGGGCCCGCTAACACACAGGTATTGGTGGGGGGAACATGCAGGTAGTTGGTCCAGTGTTTCTCCCTCTTACTGGTAAGCTCTTAGAAGGCAGGGACTGTGTGTGGTCTGTCTCATCACTCCTAGAGCTGGACATTGAAGTCCTAATAACTGTAGCACCAGATTAAATTCAGTTTTCTTAACAGGTTGTGGTGCCTCCTGGAGTGACAAATACCTCTTTTCAAGTGACATCTCAAAATGTTGGACAAGTTACTGTTTATCTACACGGAAATCATTCCAACCAGACTGGGTAGGCTGACCTTAGCCCAAGTGGGCCTTAAGCAATGAGACGGGAGGCTGACAGTGTTAAGAACAGGGGTGTTTCCTTCAAGCCCAGCCTCAGCTCATCTCAGTCCCCAAACTCTTTCTAGCCCGAGGATCCGCTTCCTGGTCATCCACAGTGACATCATTAGCACCATAAACCAGGTGATTGGCTGGATTTACTTTGTGGCCTGGTCCATCTCCTTCTACCCACAGGTGATCACCAACTGGAGGCGGAAAAGGTAACCTGCTAAGCTTGATGTGAAGTCACTAGAGGCTAGTAAGGTGGGAGGCATTCCAGAGAGGCTGTACGCGGCATGGGCTCAGACTTCCTCCTCTGCTCTTCTCTCTTCTTGCCCTTTCTAGAAAGTGTCCAGTGTGAAAGCTCTAAGAGCCTGTGGCAGGACTTGAAGCTCTGGGCATTTGGTCTGTGACCCAGTTCAGCTCCTCTGTGTGAAAGCAACAAAATGGGGCTTTTCAGGAAGGGGAGAATGGGCAGGGTTGGGGGGAGTCCACCACATCTGCTCTGTTCTTGGTCCACCCAGCCCTGGAGGAATTAGTGTCAAGTCTTGCAGCAGGGCCAGGCTGGGTCCTTCAGCCTTGGAGGTGAAGCCGCCCCACCCTGACTTTAAAGACACAGTGGGCCTAGAGTTGTGTCTCTGCGCAGGAAGGACCCAAACTCTCTTGAGTCACCTCTACCAGATGGGCCTCGTAGGGGGGCTGCTGAGCTGGGAGCCAGGAAAGAAGATGCTTCCTCTACGGAGGAGGCCTCCAAGACTTTCCCTGTGGGGCCAGGACTTGAAGAGGCAGGAGACAAGGGAGGGCGGGCGGGAGGAAGGAAACTGCTTCCCAAGAGGGCAAGATTGGGTGGCATTGACTGGGGTATGCAGAGGGACCTGAGGGCGGTGCTGTCCTTGGGAGACCTGGGCCCTCCTCCCCTTGTGCTGGAAGCTCTGTCCCCTCTCTTCCCTCCAGTCTCACCCTTTGCCCTGATTTCTCTTCATTGCTCCCATGCTGCAGTGTCATTGGTCTAAGCTTTGACTTCGTGGCCCTGAACCTGACAGGCTTCGTGGCCTACAGCGTGTTTAACATTGGTCTCCTCTGGGTACCCTCCATTAAGGTATGGCACTGCCTGCCCACTGCAGCCCGGCCCAAGCTGGTGGGTAGCCGGGCTGCACCTCACCCCCAAGCTTCTCCCAACCCCTCAACCAGGAGCAGTTTTTCCTCAAATATCCCAATGGAGTGAACCCTGTGGACAGTAACGATGTCTTCTTCAGTCTGCACGCAGTCGCCCTGACCCTGGTTGTAATGGTGCAGTGTTTCCTCTATGAGGTGAGAGATGAATCTGGTACCCACCCCACCTCGGGCTGCCTAGGCCAACACCCCCCCACCACCTGCTCCCCACTCCTCCCGTTTTACAGAAGATGTAGAAACTCAGTGTCTACTCACTGAGATGGAGATAATAGAGCTGGCCTTGTGCTGTGTACCAGGGACACCCATGAACCTGAGCCCTCAGGACCCCAGGTCTGGGGTGAGGGACAGAGGCGTTCATGACCTATCAGACGGAGAACTGAGCAGGAGGGGAGGACACAGGCGGCTCCTGGAGGCCCTGACAGGGCCAGGGAGGAGCAGGGAAGGAGGGCAGCATGGAAGTGGGGTGGAGTTGTGGTCCAGAGTATTTAAGTGATGTTGCCATGGTGATGGGGAAGAGGCCAGGGTGGGGCAGCCCCAGCTGGAGGGCAAAACTGTGAAGGCCAAGGGGCAATGAGAGCCACTATGAGCAAATGGGTATGGCTGGGGCTCGGGGTCCCAGAGAGGGGAGCAGGCTCCTGAGGGGTCTGCTTGCCATGCTGAAGAAACTTTGGCCTCAGCCATATTGCTGGAGGGCTGTATAGCTGGAAGGTGACTCAGCAGGAAAAGGCACCATTAGGGCAATTTTCAGGGGATCACCAATAAGTACGTTTTGTCTCACTTGCCTGTGGATACACTGCTTCCTTCGGGGAGCTCCTTCTGCACCTGCAAGGTCAGCTAGGGACTGCTTGGCTCTTGCCTTCACGAACTTTCTAGGTTTTCTTACCCTTGGCTGTGAAGCTGGGTGAAGGCCTGATTTGGGGCAAGATAGGGTGAGGGATGGGTTCCAGAAGTGATCAGGTCTACCTGGATCATGGAATAAGGCACAGGCCTCTCGTGTGTTACAGGCCACATTCCCAGCTCCTGGTGGCCTCCGAGAGGCACCCAGCTCTGCAGTGTGGGAACAAGAAGAAAATGAGCTCTGGAAAATCTAAAAAGGACTGAAATGGACCCTGAGAGTGACAAGGGTGTGACTGGTACTGGGCTCTCTATGCCCCCACCCCAGCCCCTACCATCTACTCCCTTTGCTTCTCTCTGTCATCCTCAGCA
Organism: Mustela putorius furo; assembly: GCF_011764305.1. Taxonomy (NCBI): domain Eukaryota; kingdom Metazoa; phylum Chordata; class Mammalia; order Carnivora; family Mustelidae; genus Mustela; species Mustela putorius. The sequence continues at coordinate 3,826,209 of NW_025421501.1, read as the reverse complement.
AGGCAACCAGCATGTGTCCTGGCCTACCATCAGCTTCCTGGTGCTCTCATGGGTCTTCGTGCTCATCACCGTGATTTTGGCTGCAGTTGGGGTAATCACATGGCTGCAGTTTCTCTTCTGCTTCTCCTACATCAAGCTCGCAGTGACGCTGGTCAAGTATTTTCCGCAGGTGCCTCCAGGGCCTTCCTTACTCTTCACGTGGCCATTAGCGTGGGAGGCACGACAGGGTGCAGGTTCTGCTCCCATGGGGCAGCTTGTAGCTGGGGTGTGGGGATGTGAATGGAAAGTTGCAGTGGAAGTCCTGAGCCCAGCCAGAGCAGGGCCTAGCAGAAAGCTGGCAGTAAGCACTGCTTTCCCTGGGGCCAGCAGTCACCTGAGGGTCATTAGAGACTTCTCTGAGCCCCTGCACAGCTCTGAGAGTCAGGTTATTCAGGTCCCTTGTCTCTCCATCCCCATCTTTCCTAAGGACATCAGTTCTCCCCACCACCACCACCCTTGCTCGCCGTTGCTATAACTGATAACCCTGACAAGCAGCGGCAGGAGACTTGGGAAAGAGCAAGTGAGAGGAGGCAGCCCAGCATCCTATCCAGAGAGGTTTTCCTTAGGGGTCCCATCCAGGATACACCTTAGGGACCCTCAGCATGCTTCCTCAAGTACTGTGTCCTATTCAGATTCGGAGATCTAAGAGTCCAACATGATTTCCCCCTTAGCCCAAAAGGCCCAGGACAGGGGGAGGTGTGAAGTAGCTGCCAGTGGCAGGCTCTACCCCTGAATCTAGGGCCTCCTGTAACTCACCCCATTACCCATGGAGGAGCCTCCTTCTCAGTTTCCCCATTACAGAGAACCTTGTATTTGGTGGGTTCAGGAAAGAGAGCATCCATCCACGCCCTCCAAGAGCCAAGGCATGTCTCTTGGAGGGCATGGAAACAGATCCAGGCTCTGAAGGATGAGCAGGACTTAATTTTGTGGGCAAGAGAGGAGGGGGATTCTAGGCCAGGGGCAACCTGCACAGCAGCATAGGCAGAGAAGTACGGGAGGCAGCAAGAAGCACTGTTGAAGCTGAAAAGGTAGGGCCAGAAAAAATGTATTCTAAAATATAAAAATAGTAAGGCCAGGCCTTAGGGGGCTAGGGAAGAAGGCTTCGGAATGGTTGGGGTTGGGGGGGAGGTCTTGAGGGAAGTAGGGCCACAGTCCCTGAGTGTGGGAAGGCTTGGGCCTGGTCAACCCAGGAGGCAGGAGCCCCATTTGGAGATGTCTGGAATTGTCCCAAGACTGGAGAGGTGGCCACAAGCATGAAAGAGGGTGGAAGAGGATGAAGAAGGGGACTTAATATGTAGAGAAAACCTGGGAGAAGACCCACTATGGAGGCTACACCTCTTGTGTGATAGGGAAGTTGCCCCAGTCAAAGAAACCCAGAGGGTTCTGGCATTGGAGGAAGGATGTGGGGCAGTGGCAGTAGAAAGTGGGCGGATGTCCAAGTGGACCTCCCCAACTAGACCTAGGAAGCCTGAGATGCAGTCTCCAGAGCCCAGCCAGAGCTGAGGTGGTAGTCAAGTCCACTCTACAGATGGAAAAAAACTGAGGTTACAACTTCCCAAGATAACACTCCCAAGATAACCTCCCTCCAGTGGTGGAGCCAGGATCCCAGACCAGGCAGTTGACCCCCAGCCCATATTCATAAGCACAACGTGAAGTCCAGACTGGGTTTCACCTTCACTGGAAATGAGAAGAAAAATCAATTGCTAGAAAACCAGGATAGGGTCTCATCCCAGAACAGGGAAGGATAAAGATGGAGAAGCAACATCTCCCCCTCCTTTGCAGTTGTGAGGTGCAGGGGTGAGAGGAGGAGAGCTGTTTGCTATGTGCCAACATGAGACACAGGGACCCGCCCATACTGTTCCGTCTGCTGGCGGACTTGTCAGAGCCCAAAGGTCACTGTGTTCCTTGGTGCTGAGGCCTGAGCACATGAGTGGGAGGAATGAGAGCTGTTCTTGTTTGGAGTGGTGGTCACAAGGTCTAAGAGGCGGCCACCCAGCCCCCTCACTGCCGTCCTCTGTCTGACCCAGGCCTACATGAACTTTTACTACAAAAGCACCGAGGGCTGGAGCATTGGTAACGTGCTTCTGGACTTCACTGGGGGCAGCTTCAGCCTCCTCCAGATGTTCCTGCAGTCCTACAACAATGGTAAGTCAGCCAGCAGACTGCCTTCCCATCTGGTGGGCTGACTGCACAGGGTGGGGCCAGGCTTCCTGGGATATCTCTCCATCCCATCCACCCCCAGCCCTTCAGCCTAGGAATCTGATCCAATCCCAGCACTCAAGGTGAGACTCACCTAAGGGGCTTTACAGTGGGAGGATTTGTGGTTTCCTGGGCAAAAGAGGATACCTCCCCCCCCCCCATGCCATCACCCGGCAGCCCCCACATCCTCCAGCTGCTTTGGGAGCTGCCAACTTAAAACCAAACTCTGTCCCCTGTGGCTGTTAACAGACCAGTGGACACTGATCTTCGGAGACCCAACCAAGTTTGGACTTGGCATCTTCTCCATCTTCTTCGACGTGGTCTTCTTCATTCAGCACTTCTGCTTATACAGAAATAAACCAGGGTATGACCAACTGAACTAGCACCCAGGGACCCCAGCATAAATGGCCCCAGGTCCTGTGCCCTCCAGGAAGGTTGGGGCAGAGCCTGGAGCACAGGGCTGGCTCAGTGTGCTGACAGTGTTGCAAGTGCTCTCTTCCTCAAGGCCAAACACCTGACACACAAACCAGCCTGCCCTCAGCCAGAACTGTCCCAGGCCAGGCTGGGAGGAGCCTCCCTCTGAGACAGATGGCTGACTCTGCTTTGAGATGGAAAACCACACCATTGACGGTCCCTCCCAGGCCTTGCCGGCCAGGCGTCTGGCCCTCCTGCATCTTGATGCCACCGTCTCTATTTTCTTTAAGGCTTCAGGCAGCACACACGGGTTCTGACAGCCGTCCCAGGCAGGATTGGGTGCTGAGCTTGGAGCCGAAGGCCTTGACCTAAGTGACCAGTGTTTCTGGGAGCAGCTTGAAGGACTGATCCCGCAGTTGTGAGCCAAGGGTGCTTTGCTGCCACTGTTGTGTTCACAGAGACCCAAGCAGCCAGGTGGTGTGGCCAATGGACTCAGAGGTGCTGGTGCTGGTGGCAGAGGGACAGGACTTTTGGGATTAGGCCTTGGGGCGGGGGTCCCTTCTCTGAAGGCCACATGCTCTGAGCATCCACCTTCCTGACATCATTCTACATAATTCAACATGCACAACCACATCACAGGCGGCCCAGGTTAGGGTCTGGTAAAGAAACTGGATTTCGGAACCTTGAGGTGCCCAACAGATTGGTTCTGAGCTAGGCTTATGCCCAGTCCCTCTGGATCTTTACCATACTACCCCCTTTTGGATTTTTTGGAGGGATGTTTTGGAGTGAGTGGCTAAATTTCTTCACCTTCTGCCTACCTCTACTTCCCCAGAGTCAGGGACCTATGTAAACCCCTTCAATTGCTCCTTATCTTGTGTCTAAGTATAGGACACGTCTGTGCGTGCACACACATACCAGTCTGTGCCTTAGAGGCCAGTAAGACTTGCCAAATGGTGAGAGTAGTTCCCATGTCGGGGAGGGGCTGGACCCTTCCTTCACTTATCCCAGACACCTACCTGAGACTCACCAATTTTTTGGCTACTCAGGAGCCTCCCTTAAGAACTTGACACCACTTCACACACACCTCATGGGCCCAGCTCTTATTCCAAACCTCCTTCCCTCTTCTCCCAGGCATCTGTCCTTCCTGTGGCAGGAGGGGAGGGTCCCAGGATGTGCCTTGTCACTTCACTCTCAGACTTTCTACTGCAAGATTAACATGAGGTGCCTGTATCCTTAATTAAAACCCGATTTGTTTCCTTTCTGCACACTGAGCATTTACCAGATGTGGGAGGCAGGTGTGTTGGCTTAAGAACCAATCCTTGGGACTTGGGGAGAATTCGGGTAAGGAAACGCATGAGTTACACAGTGATGGCGAGCTGGCTGCATGCTGATGGGGCACTTCATCGGAGAAGCCTCTCGGGTAGTGCAAGATGCCTGCCTGCTCAGGGCCAGGTAGGTCGTGTGGGTACCATGTCTGTACAGGGCATGTTGCTCAAGCTGGGGTTGTAAGCATGGGTTGGATGGGTTACGGGCACTCTCACAGTGCCGGCGGGGGGCGGGGGGGTGGCATTTGTGCTGGGCCAGGCAGAGGCCCTGGTAATCTCCCAACTTACCCACATCTCATCTGATCACAGCCTCTGGAAATGTGCAGCTGCACTCCTGTCTGTGATAAACTGTATGCTCTCAAGAGTCGTTGAGGACAGGTATTTTCTCCCATGAACCCCTTAGTGCCCCAAATGGAGCACAAGCTAGGGGAAGTGAAGAGTTCCCCACCCCACTTCCAGTGCAGCGACTCCCAGATGTTCCTACAGATGTGGCCATGGCCACACAGCAACAGGCAGGCCTGGCATCAGCTGGGTTTCATCTCAGAAGTGGTTGGGGGCCAGGCTGGTCAGCCCTACCACCGAAGCTTGGAGTACTGGACTACTTGGAGTAGCTGCCATCCACCCCTAGACGTCCCTACCCCATGCCTCAGCAAAAACCTCTTGTAAATTCCAGCACTGTTTATTTGGGCCCGAGATGTCAGGCAGGGGCAATTCCATACTACCCCATTTCCACAGGAACCAAAGCAACGCTGTTCCCATATGTGATTTAGTAAGCTAAATTCAAAAGTAGAATTGGCATCTCCAAATAGTAAGGTAAAAATGCTTCTGTATCAAAGTTGTGATTAAAAAAATATAAAGTTAAACCCACAGGTATAGAAAGAACTGGCAGTCCTGAGAACTGCCCTGAAATGTCAGCCTTGGACTTCATCTAAATCTTTGAAGCAGGTGAACCCTGGGGAAGCCATGGGGTTAACTGTGAGCCTGCCTGGCTTCCGTTCAGACGAACTTCTGTAGTGTCTCTGGCTGTGTGTCAAGTCCCTGCTGGGGAAAGCAGGAAAAAAACATGGGGTATAGTCATTGCAGAGCTGAGACCTGGGGGCAAGGTCAAGCCCTGGAGCCAGGGCTCAGTGTGGGAAAGGCTGGCCTCACCCAGCATTCCCCAGCCTCCTGCCCATCTGGGCACTACCAGGGTCTGGGGAGGCCAACAGCCTGATAGTTCTGAGGATGAGAGCTGGTCCCAGAGCCTGGGGCCAGTGGTGGGAGGTGGGGAAGGAAGGCTGGGTCAGGTCCCAGGGATAGGCCTCTGGGACCAGCTCTGGCCCTTCCAAGCCAGGGGCCAGTACTTAGCAGAAGCCAGGACGAGGTGCTGACAGAGCGTGGACATGTGTCACTGTAGGCAGGCAGGCCCAAGTCCGGGACCACGGCGGGCTGCTAGGACAGCATGGACTGCTGCACTGCCTTCTGCAGCGACTGCCGTGTCACCAGCAGGCGCACCACCTCCTCCGAGCGCTTGGTGAGCCGCTTCCGGGCTTGGTCATGCGTGACCATGGTCATGTCCCAGCCATTCACCTGGCCCAAGGAGAAAAGACAGCCTACCTCAGCTCTCTGCCCTCTGGGATCTGGAAGCAGGATGGGCTTTGGGGTCCTGGCCCACCCAGTCTCCCAAGCTGATGTCTCTGGGCTGGGGGATCCCAAGTGCCACAATGGAGGCACACAGAGGAGAGAGACTGCTCCCTTCTGGGGGCAACTCCAGCATGTGCTCCAAAGTGCTTCAGTGAGCTTCCCAAGTTCCCCAGGAGGCAAAGGTAGCCCCTGACCCCTAGTGCTTCTGGCACCCCAGAGCCTCTGCCCCAAGCCTTGGTTTCCTCCTCTGGAACATGTGTTACCTGCATAATCTTGTCGCCAATCTGCAGCCCAGCAATTTCAGCAGGGCCTCCTTCAGATACTCGTGTGACGTAAATGCCCTGGAAAAAAGCAGCCCCGGTCCAGCCCCAGTCCAGAGAGCAAAGCCCAGCATGGCAGACTCCCAGCCATCCAAATGATTCAGCACCAAGTCTGCCCCCAGCACAGGCTGTGCCAAGACAAGGCTGCCCCACCATGCTCTGGCCCCTGCTGCTGTTCCTCCTGGGCTGGGAGGTCCATTTCCCACCCCCATCCCTGCTTATCATTTCTTAAACCTTCTTAGGACCATTTGAAAGACAGAGCTCTGCTCCTTCCATGAAGGCCCAGGAAGCAGAGACCCACCATCTCAGGCCTTTGTCCCCAGTGGACCCTGGTCCCCCTCACCTTGTCTGTCTTGTCTTCTGAGAATGGATTCTGGGAGGGATCCTGGTCAATTCCACCTCCAATGCTGAAGCCCAGTATTAAGTTCTCACCTTGACGCAGCTTGTGAATTTCAACTCTTTGCTGGCAAAGGAAAAAACAGGGTGGGGGCAGGTGGGTATGTGGACAATGAATCTGGTCTATGTCCAGCAGCAGCCTCAGGCTGCTGGCCCAGCTCAGAGTCATGCCAATGGGGTGGAGCCCAAAGCCGTCTACAGAATTCCAGCTGGTCACCACACTGGGAGACTGGGGTGGAGTAAGGTTAAGACTCAGAACTCAGCCACAACAACCGACCTACGTAACCTTCTGTCCTAGCCTCTGTGACCTTCCTGTTAGTCTCAGGCACCAGCTTCAGTCAACATATACTCTAAGCTCCTGGTCCAAGAGCCAGGAGGCTGTGGCTGCTATAGATGGGGGCCTGTGTCCCAGGGGAGGAACCACACAGGGCAGAAGGGGTCAGGCCCTGAAAAAAAAAAAAATGCAGGTACTCCTTGTTGAGGCAGCTCATTGCTGAGCCAACCCTGTCAAGGGCAAGACTAAAGATGCTCCAGAAAAGCATAGAAGTTCAAACTTGCACAGAAAGAAGAGGAAGTGCAGTCCTGGCCAAGGGACAAGAGCAGAGGCTTGAAGGTGCTATGGATACATGTCCATGAGATGAGTGTACCCTACAGGACTAGAACTGGGAGGTGAGGTGAGACTGAGGCCAGATTAGATAGGCTGTGGAATACACACGCAAGAGGGAGAGGGGTTCTCTGTAAGCCCAGACCCTGCTCCTAATGCATGTAGGAGGCAGAAAAGGGTTCTAGAGCTCTCCCACCATACTCTGCGGCTGTGGTCCCCAAACTGCTAGGCTCCTTTCAAAGCCCTCAGCAGAAGCCCTCCAATCACCAGAGTGTAGGAGCTAGACCAGATCACCCCACCCCAAAAGTTGAGTTTTAACAGGAAGAAAAAAAATACCCGAAGTGACTTGACCTGTACCAACCAGACATTGAAAGGAATGACAAGAGTTTGGACACCTAACTTTGATTCTGGGCCTACTAGGTAGGGCTCTCAGGAGTCCCGGGATAAGGTTGATCATGGTCAGGTTTGATGCTAGAACGATCGACCAGTTGGGTACTCAGGAGGAAATGGATATCTTCCAGCCTTGGGATGTGGAGGACATGGGACATGATTACTTGGAAAGTGAGATCAACAAACTTGAGGACTGCTTGTGGTAGACAGGAGTCAAGGGGAGCACCCAGCCAAGTGGCCTGGCTGAACACAACTCTCAGCTGGGGACACAAGGAGAAGCATTTTGGAGTGCCAGGAGCTACCCAGGCAAGTGTGCAGAAGGCAAATGGACCTATGAAGCCACAGTTCAGAGAAGCCAAAATGGTTTTAACATTCTCAAAATGTGGGTATCACCTTTTATCACATGGGATTAGGCGGGGACTAGGGAGGAGGCCACCCCTACCCCATCCTCAATCCAAAACACCAGAGAGAGAGGCCAGACCCCACCCACCACTTTCAGAAATATTCCTAGTGTTAACAAGAATTGGGAGGGCATGGTCTTAGAGTTCTGAGGAAGGCCAAATGACCTGCCAGGACAGGAGAGAGGGGCAGCAGGAAGTGTGACTCCGGAAGCCCACTAGACTTAGGTCCATTTGCCCAAGTGTGAACTCCTCCAGAACTGCTCCACCTCCTCCAACACACACCTTTGCACACCTTTGCCCCACCCTCAAGATTAGAGGGGAGTACAGGCCCTTAGGCTGGAAGACAAGGCTCTCTCCCAGACTAAGGTGATTATCAGGCAGGTAACTGCCCCTTTCTTGTGCTTCCCCTACACTGCCTTTCCCACGCCCCATCTCCCCCAATCTAAGAAGCAAACCTGACCCTCTTAGAGGCAGCTACGGATCTTGAAAAGCAAGGTTGGTGCAGTCAGGGTAAAGCGTAGGACAGCTGTCTGCAGGTGCAGAAATGTTTCTTACTAGCTAAGGCTAGAGCTGGTTCTCTAAGGTCAACCTCACAGGACACTTTAATCAGTGGCTTCACACCCTGTCACCGCCTGACTACCCTGCACACCCATCTGAGATACTGCAGTCTGTCCCGTGGCTTCAGGACTGGGACTTCCATCTGACACAGTGCCTACCCAGCAGGCATCTCTTCTCAGAGAGATCTGGGTTCTTCCTGAGGGCTTCCTTTAGGGCTGAACGTGAACAGACCTCTTTCCGGAACTCAGTTTCCCCACCTCTGCCTCGGAGTTTGCCTCCCGGCCCCATTCAGCTTTGGCACTGGTGTCTGAATCTAATGTCCCAGTCTCTTCCTCCCCTTACCTTTTCTAATAGCATTTGGCACCCGAGACAAGCCAGTGGGGAGAGCCAGGGGCCTGAGCTAGCCCCCAAAGGGTCTGGTCTCCTCAGTGCCAGGCGGGGAACCTGGACATTGTCCCAGGGGCTGGGGAGGCAGGGAAAGTTTGGAGCAGGAGCGAGCCAGTTGCGGCGCCTCCACTCTGGGGCGGGCGGCGCGGGGTCCAAGCAAGCAAGGCTGGACGGGAGGGATAAGGGACTGCTAGTCAGGCGCCGGCCACCTCCACCCCACAAATCTCCCTCTGGGCGGCGGCGGCGGCGGCGGTGTCTCCCACAGGGGAGGAAGCATTTCCTCATTCCAGAGGCTTCGACTCACGGATGTCGCGGCTGGCGCCCGCCCCCCGCAGCTACCCAGCTGGGGACTCGGGCCGGGAAGGGGGCGCTCTCCCGATACTCCCACAGTTGGGGACTTTCTCCCCAGTCCTTCCCGCCCCTGCGGGCTGGATGAAGTCCAACGAGGTGGCGGTAGTGCGCGGGATCTGATCGCGATTCAGGGTGTTCGGGGCGCTTGGGTCCCAGCCATTTCTGTTGCCTGGCTGGGGAAGACCGCGGTCCCGCTGGGACAGAGCCGGGACCGGAACCCTGGCCGCAGGTTTGCAACAGCTCTGGGTTCAACGCTTTGTCAACCTGTTTGGGATGTCAGTTTTCCTAACTGGAAAGTGGGGGCAAGCCAAGACCAAGAGAAGCCCGCGAGCGCACTCACCACCACGGCGGTGACCGGCTGGCCCGGGACGTAGGACATCTCGACCCCAATCTGGAGACCAAGCCCAACTCAGTGAAGCCCGCAGCGAAAATCCCAGCAGCCGCGCCCTCCCCGGTTAACAAAGGCACCCCGATTCGGGCCGCCCCTTCATGAATAGTTAACGAAGCCCCAGCCAGTGACGGGTCGGAGCGCTGTTCGGCTTTCGGAAGTCCCAGTGCGTGCGTAGAAAGGCGGGGAGGGGAGGGAGCGTAGAAAGGCGGGGGAGGGGTGGGCACCGGCGGCGTACGCGTCAGGGGGCGAGAGCGAGGCTTTGGCGCATGCGCAGCGTAGATCCTCCCAGCAACCTCCAGCGCAAGATGGCGCTGAACGACTCTCTGCCGCTGGCCGTCTGAAGGAACGCCAAGTGTCTGTATCCGCCGTCGCGTTGCAGGTAACTTGTGAGCCTGGGTGGGCCGGCCCGAGCCCTCAAATCTTCTCTGGGTCTTTTGAAGGTCCGAGATCCAGGAGTCATGTGAGGTCTTGGCAGTCCCGGGGGGAGGGGCGCCGTGAACGTAACTCGCCAGGCTCCGGGGGGTCACTTGTAACTTGGTTTCCTCCGCAGCTCCGCGAAAAAACAGGCTGAGCCCCGGCGAATGCGATGGCCGCTGTGGTGGCCAAGCGGGAAGGGCCGCCGTTCATCAGCGAGGCAGCTGTGCGAGGCAACGCCGCCGTCCTGGATTACTGCCGGACCTCAGTGTCAGCGCTGTCGGGGGCCACGGCCGGCATCCTCGGCCTCACCGGCCTCTACGGCTTCATCTTCTACTTGCTTGCCTCCATCCTGCTCTCCCTGCTCTTAATTCTCAAAGCGGGAAGGAGGTGGAACAAATACTTTAAATCACGAAGACCCCTCTTTACAGGAGGTCTCATCGGAGGCCTCTTCACCTACGTCCTGTTCTGGACGTTCCTCTATGGCATGGTGCACGTCTACTGAATGGGGACAGGGATGACTTTTAAAAAAAAAAAAAAACACAGATTGGGAGGACTGTCGCCAGAAATTAACACCGTGTAAACTTAGTTTTTAAGTTGTTGAATTCGCTGCTTGTTCTGTAACGTTGTAATTTATATCTGAAGACGAAGAGCCTGTAATATTCTTCAGATTAAATGAAGCGTGAGACACTCCGTGGAGTATTTTCCTCGCTTAACTCATACCCCATGTCTGGCGTGGGTGCAGAAGGCTGAGTTTTGACTCCTAGAGAGGTTGGGCTGGGTCTTAGCCTTCTGTAATTTCCTCGCATCTACACATAAGACATCCAGAGAGGGCCACTATGGCCCAAGGAAAGAGAAGTTACTGCTAACATCCCAAGAACTAATAACAGTTAATATTAAGCGTTTCTTATATGCCAAGCATTGTGCCTTGTACCTTTTACTCCCATTATCTCATTTAATTCTAGCAATATCCTATGGGGTAGATATAATTATTATCCCTCATTGATGAATCAGAGGCTCAGGTTAACTATACCTCAGCCATAAGAGGCACAGCTAGAAAGAGAGCCAAGTTTGAAATACAGGCCTTTTCATTGCTCTTGCTGTCCTTGCTGAGTGTACCTTTTCAGATCCAAGCTGTCCTTCTCAGTAACTGCTGCTTTCAGCTATGAATTACAGTCCATTTCATCTAGTTACAGTTAACTGTTATTTCCATTTTTAAATACGGTCAAGCTCTTTTCTAGAATATGTCTAATGGAGATTAGATAGAAGACATGTTTAGACTGTAGTGTAATGCTTCTGTCTATATGCTAACCCGTGATCTCTTCTTGTCGGGAGTATCCTAGAATAAAGTACAGATATTTGAGAAATACATATTGTATTACAGTTACAGTAGTAAACTTGTTGCTTGTGGAATTTGTAGTCTAACTGGGAAGACCAGTGTTACCTAATATCACAAATATTTAAATTATGGTAAGCTGGGAAGACAGAACATCGTCCCAAACTGAGCCCAGGTTGGGGAGTGGGGATCTAAACTTGTTGCTTGTGGAATTTGTAGTCTAACTGGGAAGACCAGTGTTACCTAATTTCACAAATATTTAAATTATGGTAAGCTGGGAAGACAGAACATCGTCCCAAACTGAGCCCAGGTTGGGGAGTGGGGATCTAGAAAGTCTTTGAGGGGTGCCTGGGTGGCTCAGTCGGTTAAGTGACTCTTGATTTGGCTCCGGTCATGATCTCAGGGGTCTCTGGATGGACATTCAGGCTAGGAGCTCGACAGGGAGTCTGCTTCTCTCCTCTCCCTGCTCCCCTCCCTTGCACATTGTGCTCATGCTGTCTGTCTCTCTCTCAAAATATATAAATCTTTAAAAAAAAGTCTTCTTTGAGGAAATTATATTTGAGACCTCAAAGTTGAATAATAAGTATGAAAAAGGGGCTACTTTCACAAGAAAGCACACATGTGAGGACCACTGGGCAGGAAGGAGTTTGGCCTGTATCTGGAGAGTTAAGAGGCTAGGACCAGGACTTGGACCAGATCATGGAAGGCTACAGTGGAGATTTTGGCCTTGATCCTTAGAGCAATTGGAGGAAGTCTTTGGAAGTTTTAGCCAGAAATGATGTGATCACATTTGGGTTTTTTCAAAAGAATCAGAAGAGGATCTGGACTTGAATCCAAGTCCCCTTTTATAGACAGTTGTGTGTCCCGTGGCCAATAACAGAGATTGGTCTGAGACCCAGGCCTCATGAATCCTTTGGGGTTCTGGACCACATCCTTGCACACGAAGGAAAGAAACAGATGAGGCCACCGCTTTGCCTCCCTCACCCAGTGACCTCTGAACCCTGTCTCAGAACACCACTGAAGAGACACACACATACTCACCCTTCTCAACCTCCCTGTCCTCTCAGGGCTTTTCTCTGCATGGAAAGGGAAAGTTCATTCCTGATATGGAGTAAAGAGGCAGTCCTACTAGATTGGGAGGTTGGGGCCGTGGGGGGCAGGGGGCAGTGGAATAAACTGATTTAACCATTTCTCTATCACTAGGCAGTAAAGTTGTTTGAAATGTTCACTATTATAAAAAACTATTGCAGAGAATGTCTTTATAGCATTTTGAGGAACTTAATAAACTAAAACAAGATTAAAAGCTTGATTACAAATGCTTTCTAGAGTTTTATCAGATTACACTCATTGAATGAAAAAGTACCAGTTTTATGGTCCCTTCCTAGTCTTTTAATGTTTGCTCATTGAAAGAGTTTTCTTCCTTCCATTTGAATTTCTTTGCAAGTAATAGGGACATAATCTGTTGCTCATTGCTTGTTCCTGTGTCTGCCTGTTGGTGTCACTTTCTCCTTAAATTTTCTTCTAAAACACAGAGTGACCAAAAAGATATGAAAGGGGAAAAAATCAAGATACATTTAAAGTTAAAACCTTTTATTGTTTTATAACCAAATAAAAATATCAGAATACATTTACCAGGCAGGTCCCAGACAATGGTTGCCATCATTCCTCCTTTAATTCTGTGCACTGGCCTATGGGAAAACAAACAGCCGGAAGAAAAGTGCGCCTTTTGAACAGACAGTACTCTAGGGTCCACTAGAGAGTGCTCTGAGGAAAGCTGCATTACTTGGGTGGGGGAGGGTGGATCACAATCAAGTAGAACTCTTTTTCAGACATGCAAGATGCCATTTCAAGTGGGATGATCTAGGGACTCTGCAGGACACCGTAGTCTTTAGCTGGGGTGCTCTGATTCCTGGAGGAAGTCACGTTCCCCTTTACAGCTCTGAGAAAGGAAGAACTGATGGGGTGGTGGGGGCAACAAGGCAGCCATGACTGGTCAGTCCTAGTGACCCCTATATCAGGAGTAGAGGACATTACACTCTAATGGCTGGTCCCCTTGATAGTAGCACCCAATTTACAAATGCCATTGGCCAGCAGGATGACACTCCCAAGGCATAATATTAATCATTAGGAAAATACCAGGTTAATGGCTTTAGGCCAGGGCCTGAAGGTAGCATAGATGGTTCGGGTGAGCCTGTAATGTCAGCATGGAAGGGAGCTCTGGAGAGGTTGGCATGCTCATCTTCCTGAGAGCAACTGATGCCCTGAAGGAAAGGGGCTTTCCCAGTGGGGCTTAGGTTCCCACTTCACTTCCCATTTCAAAGCCAGTTTCTGTAAGATTCATGAACTTTCCACTCATGTACCAAGATTACATAAAAAGGTGGGGGAGGGTTGCTGTGCAAAAGCAAGGAAACGCAGTGTGCAATACCATCCAGAAGCTGGAATGGGGTCACTGGCTTTTCTGACCACAGAACCATGAAGTGTAGGGGAGGTTACCTAGAAAACATGGCTGGACTGGAAGCTAAGTCCTCTGTGACAGTGAAGTTTAATGGGGCAACCCTTAAAATCAGTCAGAAAAGGTTAAGATAGCCTCATAAAACCAGATTCAGTCACACTGTCTCCATCCAGTTCCTCAGTTACTCCTTTTCATGTCGAGGTGTTTATACTCGTGTGGTTCCCTTATCTGGAATGCTTCCCCATCACCTAGTTAGACTGCTTTCATTTTTCAGCTTATATGTACGATCCTTGGGGAAACCTCTGGCTATCGCTTACTGAAAATTCAGTTTGTGATCATTGGCGTGACCACTGATGAAGGCTCACTTCCTCCCAGACTGTAAGCACTTGTTCAGGGACGGTTTTAGTGTTTCTCACAACTGTGTTTTCAGATTTAGTCCCACACCTGTCAACAGGTACCCAATAAATATTTACTAATTGAAGGAAGCCACTTCCTTCCATTTAAGATAAATAGTACAACTTGTCCCCAAGTTATGTGGCTGCTGCAAAGCAATTCTAACAATAGGTTCAAAGAAACTAGACTAACTCCTAAGCAGCCATGATGCCTGCCTTTTTTACTTCCTCCCAAACATAAAAGTAACATGCTAGATTATCAAATCCTAAGGTTTGCCTTAGGATTTGAACACCATAGTGGATCACCTGGATTATTCACTTTCGATTCAGAGAGCAAGCGGCCTTGTTGACAGGTTACCAGCCCAGAACGAGGGACCTGCTTGCTCCTTGTAGAGAACGGAGCTGTTTGGGGGACCATGCTTCTTTGCCCCAGGGGCACAGCCTTCTTGCAGTTCCCTCTGACCTTCTCCAAAGGCCCCCAGTGGAAGGATGCTTCCGTCCTCCTCTGTGTGCAGGGAAAAACCAAACCCTGGTGACTTGAGGGAGGCCCAGAGAGAGCACTTCCAAAGAGGACACTGCCTAGCGTCCGTCCGGGTAACTGTGCAAACAAAGCCCTGGAGCTTGCCCGGCCAGAGGCAGCACCATAGGCCTTTGCTCCTGAGCCATCAGACAACAGTGAGTGATAAGTTCTGGGTCTCTCCCTTGGGGTTTACACAGGGACTCCTCAGACACTGGAAGAGGGAGCAATGAGCTAGCAGACTCCCCAGCCCAGTACTTAAAGTGTCCTCCATTGTGTCCCTTTCTGACAGAGGAGACTTGGTCTGATCTTGTAAGCATCAGGCAAAGTTCATTTCCTGTGTGAGGGCACAAGGAGCCACTGAGTAGATACTCCACAAAACAGGAGAGCCTCTTGGAATGGGTAACACAGGTTGCCTCGTGGGAGGGAAGCTTTTCATTCTCTATAATCTTTTGTACCTTTTAGTTTTTGAATCATGTAAGTATTATCTAGTCAAAATATTTTAATTGAAATACACGGAGCTTGCCACTTTCCTGGGGTGGGGTGGAATCCTATTGCTCTCCAAGTACAACGTGTATCAGTCTGACCTAGAAATAGGCAGCATCTGTCAAAGCCAGCCTTTTCCTGCCTTGAACCCGGTCTTGGCATATCTCTTTAGCCAGTGCTCTCAACCAATAATGTTCACACGAATCACCTAGGAATCTTGCTGAAACACAGGTTCTGATGGAGGACAAGGGAGGGGCCCGCAACTGCCATCTCCAACAGCCTCCTAGGGGAGGCTGATGCTGCTGGTCTACAGGCCACACTTGAAGTGGTGAGGCTCTACAGCCACTAGGGGGGAAGCAGCTTGGGTCCGCAGGGTGGAGGCGGGATGCAGCAGGGTGGGGAAGGAGGGGCTGGGGTGAGGGGTTAGGGCCGCCCTATTAACAGTTGCTTCCGGGCCAAGTGAGCTCCACCTATTGTATCTCCTTACCCCTTCAGACCCAGCCTTGGAGGAGAAACAGAGGGAGGCTAGGTCGGGACACCCAGCTGCACAGAACTGCAAGAGACAGACAGGGTGAGACACAATGCCCAAAGCTTCCCGAGACTGGGTGGGTAGGCTGGAGCAGAGGCCTCTCTGCCTCTGCTTCCCCACCTTAGCTGGAAACCCTCAGAGGCTGCCTCTCCCCCAAGGGCCAGTTGCCTCCTTACACATGTCCAGTCCTTTCCTGGTTGCTTCCTTGGCCACCTTTAAATTTTTTCCCTGAGGGCAAGGCCAATTGTCCCCTTGGATGTTAGCCAGAGTCTTTCTCCAAGGAGCCACCATTCTCAACAGGGATTTGTGAAAGTCTCAACCAGAGTCAGGAGGAAGGCCAGGGTGGCTGAGGCTGGCTGTGAGGTCTGCTGGCTCTGGAGGGAATTACATGTGTGCTCCCCTCCCTGAGGGCCAGGTCAGCATCTCATTTAAGCATCTCTTGGATAGGGCACAGCCCATAGCAAATAATATGTATCAGACGAATGCATGAACATTTTTCACTTCAGAAAAATAAAAGAACTCCAGTACCACCCAGGCCCCTGACCTTCTCCCACTTGCTTCTTCCAGGCCTCCTTTTGTAGATCTGAGCCACTCTGGCCACTAGGAGGCTGCCTCACCCCTGCCACACACACCCAACACACATAACAAAAAGCTCCATAGCAAGATCCCAAAGAGCAGAAGAGATGGCCGTGCCTGGAAGCACCTGTCCCATGCAGACACAAAGACAATTTTCAGTTCAGGGCTGCAGGTGCCTTGGCCCCAACATCTTCAGCAAATCTGCTCTCAGCGGATACCTCTGGCTAGGCCTCTGCTGTCTGCAGGTTCTGTAGCTGCTCCGCGTTGACCTTTCCGTTCCCCAGGTGGCCAGACCTGTGTGTGGATGGGTGAGGGGGCACACAGAGGACAATTGGGCACCCTGTGAATGGGAACGGCCACCCTAAAGGCAGACCCCACCCGCAGCAGCCTCTCACGGGCAGCCCAGCAGACAGAGCGAGTCCCTGGCCACCGCCCAGACACGCGCAGGTGCTCGGAGTCTCCGGAGCTGTACCGGCAAAATGAGCAGCAGCCACCATGCTGGTACGTGGGGGCACCCAGAGCCTCCCACAGCGACAGGCAAGGAAGGCATCTGATGAGGAGCAGGGGAATGGAGGGCTTGATAAGGCAGAAAGACCTGATGGAGAAGAACTGGATTCTAGAGATGTACTGGCCGTTTCAAATCCCAGCTCTGCCATTTATCAGCTGTGTGACTTGAGCAAGTTACTTAACCTTTCTTGCTTCCATTTCCTCATTAGGAGAATAGGGACTATAGGTGTCCACCTCCCTAAGGTGCTGAAACGAGTTCATACATATGAAGAGCTCAGAGAAGTGGCAGGCAGAGTGAGCCGAGTAGACGGTGGTACTGCTATGATGCTAATGCTGGGAGAGCACAGCAAGCAGGCTGCTCTGTGGGGACTTAAGGGCATAGAGGAAATAATGGGCAAAATGGAGGAGCTAAAGCACCACCTCCCCACAAAGTCCAGCGTGGATGGGCTCTCCTGGGAGCAGGGAGCAGAGGAAAGGGCCCAGCCAACTCTGCAAGGCTCATTCTCGGGGCCTCTGCCCCGCAGCCCCTCACCTGACGGGCTCAAGGAGCTGCTGGCATGGGCAGCCATTCCTCTTCTGGCTGCCGCCTCCGTGGTGCACCTCAGGCTGCTCGGCCTCCTCTGCCTCTGGGGTCCCGCCCTGCTGCGAGGACTCTGCAAGCCCCGGGGGGACCCGTAGGATTCTGGGCGGGATAGGACCCAGTTAAACCTGGCCTGCACAGCCCAGCGGGGGTTGGGAGGCACCCCTCTTCCTCCAGCAGCTCACAGCAGTGGGGTGGGGGCGGATGGTGGCAGAGTTGTGAGGGTTCTGTCAGGGTCCGGGCCAAGGGCTCAGCCTGACTCAGGGCTGGTTCAGTCCGGGGAATGACACGTGGTGGGGTACAGGGGGTGCCCAGGTGCCTATCTGGAGCCCACCATCTGCAATTCCTCTTTTGATCCCAACTCCTCCAGAATGGCTGGGCCAGAGTCCCTTTCTCCTTCCAATCTTCCCACAGACATCAGAATTTCCCACTTATACTATGTTCTGCAGCTATGAATACACACCACCAAGCTCGGGGCCCCAGAGACCCTGGAAATAGACCTCCACAGTACAAAACAGGAAATCCATCTTTTTCTTCCCTTACCACTCCAGCTTCCCTTAATCCCTGCCCACCAGGACAACCATGTCCAAGAATACTAAAATTTAAGTGCTAGAAGGCTCTCAGAGAGAGAACCTGAGGCCCAAGAAAGGCTGGGACTTGTCTGAAACCACATGGTAGACAGTGGCAGATCACCTGCCCATGGCCTGTTTGTTTCCTACTAGCCGCTCGCAGGCAGCACCAGGTTCTGGAAAGCATGTTCTGAAAACATCCCACCTTCTGTGGCCTTTCCAGGGGAGCTCCCTCCCAGAAGTTCAGCCCTGCCTCCTTCCACACCCCAGGTGCCACCATCCAACCAGTGTAAAGTCTCTAGGCTGGGGAGGGGGAGGCTGATCAAGGGGGCTCCACAAGGGTCCCCTCACACTGCTGGGGAGGAAGCGTCACCGACCTCACTTCCTCGTACTTCTTGTCCCGGTAAAAATGGCTCTTCTTGATGAAGTAGATAAGTACCAGGTCACAGAAGAAAGCTCCCTGCAGCAAAAGAGTTGAGGGTCCTGACTCAGAATCCTAGACTTCCAGAAAGTGCCCTGCACATGACACATAGTACATCCCATCTGATCTTGCACCAACCCCTAAGAGACATCATTGTCTCCAGTTAACAGATGAGGAAAACAGGGCTCAGCAAGAGGCACCTTTGTCAAAAGCCACAAAGCCGGTCCATGGTAGAGCGAAAGCCTGTTCTATCAGGGCAGGCACCCCCTGCACTGCCCTGACCCCATTCAATCATGTCTTCCGTGAACGTCTGCTGGGCAGTCACCAGGAGACTGGCGCTGCGCTGGAATGCAGGAGGATTAAGACAATGAGACCCTGTGGGGACCGTCCCTTGGGTGCAGGAGACAAGTATGTAAATGATGACAGTGATATAGCCTATGATAAGGACCCGAGCAAGGAAGCAGAAGACAGGACTTTACTCAGCCTGGGGACGGTTATCTGGGCTGAATCTTGAGGGTTGAATGGAGTTTATACAAGGCAAAAAAAAAAAAAAAAGAAAGAAAAAAGAAAGAAAGAAGGGAAAGAGAAAAAGAAAAAAAAAAAGCCCACCCAGGAAGGGCACTGCACAGGTAGCAAAGGAAATTCCACAGGGCCTGTGTTGCAAAAGTGAGAGACACTTCTGGAGAGGTGGGATGGGGAAGCGCTGGTCAATTTTCTTACAATGCCTTTGAAACTTTGGTCCTAATCCCTTAGGGGAAGACAAATAAAGAGCCTTGAACAGGGGCTCAAAGCAGTCAGAATTGTGGCATTTTAGAAATTTAGGTTGGTCCCTTCAGTACCCATCTCTCTCTGTGAGAGGTGGGTCAGAGGGGATCTGAAGAGCAAGGCCAACAGGGGTGGTCAAGGAAAGATGGAAGAGGACAGGGCTCATTCAGCGGGAACCCGCCCACACTGTTCACAGGGGCCTAGGAGCAGAGTGCATGGTGTAAATGCCACAGAGGGCCACTCCCCCAACAGCCCCCAGGGGAAGGGATGTGTCCTGCAGGGCTGAGGAGAGGGTGAGGGGGATTGGGGGCTGAGAGATGGGCTCACAGGTGAACCCGGGCCTCTGACTCTGGGTACTGCGCGACTCTCCCCCAACCCTGCCCCACCGAGATGTCGAAAATGTTATCACTTGTTCCACAGAGAACACTCTTCCACCTGACCTGGCATCTATCCCCCTTTCCCTGTTACCTTTTTTTTTTTTTTAAGATTTTATTTATTTATTTGACAGAGATCACAAGTAGGCAGAGCAGCAGGCAGAGAGAGGAGGAAGCAGGCTCCCCGCAGAGCAGAGAGCCCGATGCGGGGCTGTATCCCAGGACCCTGGGATCATGACCTGAGCTGAAGGCAGCGGCTTTAACCCACTGAGCCACCCAGGCACCCCCCTTTCCGTGTTACCTTTATTTCACAGGTACGTACCCCATGCCCTTGTGTTCTGACTTACCCACAACATAGGGAAGTAATCACTGACAGTGACCCGGCTTAAGAAAGTCACATAAGCAAACATGCAAGACTCCCAATAGTGGCTCTTTGCAGTAAAGAGGAATCATTTGGGGCTCACTTTCATCGACCACATCTCAGGAGAACAGCCTCATTGAAGCCTGTTACTCGTTGATACCGTTACACAGTTTCCCCGTCTTAATAAAAAGTCCATCCTCAGTCCTGCCCGAAACCTCTAACAGGCAGAGAGGGCAGACAGGACGAGGCTGCAGAAATGCTGGCAGGGAGCTTGGAGCTGGGACGGGCATGAGTCACTCACGGACAGCTCCCATGTCTTTTTAAAAAAGTTCCAGAACAACATGGGGGCATGACAAGAGATTCGGAGGAAACCTTTGCCTACTCCCCAGCCACTGCTTCCTCTCCTGTGAGCCCCTCTGGGGCCTGGGAAGGAACGGATCTGAGGAAGAACTACAGCCTGACTTCCCTGCTGCTCCCCTTTCAGTCCTGTGATGTTCAACGGGGGGGGAGGGGGGGGTGACTTGGTCCCCAAGAGGCAAGCAATTTCTGGAGACATTTTTGGTTGTCCCAACTGGGGAAGAAAGCACTGCTGGCATCTAGCAAGTAGAGGTATCTAGTGCAATGTTGTTAACCATCCTCCAGTGCACAGAGGGCCCTCCACAAAAAAGAATTATCTGGCCCAAACTGTCAGCAGGGCCACAGCTGAGAAGCCCTGTATATAGCTGGGTCCTGCCTCTTTTTAGCAGCAGTGGAGATGAGGCTTCGGAAGTTCAGGGACTGACCCAGGATCCCAGAGGAGCCCAGCCCCGCCCTGAGCTCAAGCCACAGGCAGGTGTTTCTCTGGCTCTCAAAGTAGAAACTCCGGCAGTCACTGCCACCTGGGGGCTGCTGACAGGTGTCGGGTCCCAGAAAGCCTGAACTGCATCCCACCTACGATGCCTGCTCTCATTCTTCTAAAGCATCAGCACGGCACCTCTCGAGCAGCTTCCCCCCTCCCCGGCCAGTGCTCAGAGGGTTCAGGTGAAGAGGGGGAGTACTCACCGCACCCATGAGCGCCACCCCGGAGCCGATGTTGATGATCGTGGGGATGATGCTGAACTTCCCTGCCTGGAGCACAGAGAAACAAAGCAGGCTGAACATGGGGCGGGGGCATGGAGGGGAGACAGTAGGCTCCCTAGGGACTCCAGCATGCCCCACTCCAGACCTGCCCAGCCTCAGGATGGGAGATCACCGCACACACCTTGCCATTCACCATCACATCAAAGCGGATCCCATAGGCTTTCATCAGCGTGCGGAACTCCACTCCAGCTCCATCTCGGTAATATTTGGCGAACCTAGCGGAGACCTTCCCTGCTTGGCAATGCGTACTTGGCTGCTTTGGAGATTTATAAGCACCCCCAAGCCCCAGCTCTTAGCAGCCATGGGGAAGGTTATGGATCCTCGTGCTAAAACTGTGGTAACGATACATCCAGACACTTGAAATCCTTACAAACATTCTCTAAGAGGCAAGGGCTTTCCCATTACATGCTGGGCCAACCCAGGGCCACCAAAGCATTGAGGAAGGTGACCCAGCTAAGAAGCCAAGCCTCAGCTTCCCAGTGAGCCCAGAGGGGGACAGAAACTTCTCTCCTCTCCCAGTGATGCCCCTGCCTTCCATCCCTCATCTCTCCTCAGCTCTTCCTCCCTCTACTTCCCACTCAAAACCCCATGCCCAGTAAGGGGTGTCAGAGTGCTGACATCCAGAAGAGGACAAAATGTGAACAGGGTAACAAGACAACAATTCTGCCCCACTTACCTGAAGTTGTACCCAGAGGAGATTGAGTTTTCTGAAAATTTGTTGTCCAGACGGCTAAAAGAATAGTGAGGGTTGCACTCAGAAGGCGCTTTATCAAGATCACAGTCCCATTCAATCTGAATTCCTATCACACCACCCTGACAAAGAAGAGACAAGAATCAGTGCACAGAACTTTATGGAAGCGGACAGAAGACACCGACCAGCTCCTCACAGGGAGCTGGACAAGACCAGGAAAGGACTCGGGCCAAGGGTCAGGCCCACTGGAGCATCCTTCCAGGAAGAACGTGGAAGTTCCAGGGTCCTAGCCCCACTTTTGGAGCGGCCGAGAAAAGCACACTGCCTAGAGCGCCCAACCCCAGATCTCTCCTGTCTCGTGCTTCCATGAGTGAGAACCTACAATGGGAGGGGAACCTCACCCAAGAGCCAGGATGTGCCAGTGAGGCTTCTTCTGGCTCAGTTTCCACGGATGCCCCAAGGACTGAGAACCAAACAGCAGGTGCTCAGTGTGCCTGCCACTGAGTGCCTGAGTTCTGCCAGGCTGTGTGTCCTACTAATTCTGAAGACAATTCTGAAGACTTAGTCTTCTGAAGAATTATTTTGATGGACTTAGTCCATCCCACTCCAGGAGTCTCCGTCTTCGTGACAGAGCCCAGACCCAGAGCTCTTGGGCCCCCGGGCCCCCCAGACACGGCTCCCTCGGTGCACAGCACCTACCTGCAGGGCTATCTCCTGGAAGTTGCTCCCCGTCCAGCTGACCACAGACCCCAGTCGGAAGATGGGGCAGTAGGGGTTCTTGGGGCCAAACTGACAGGACTTCAGGAAGGCTCTGTCTTTGGTGTCTAGCACATTGGTCCTGGAGGCCATGAACATATAGTGACATGAGGCTGAAATGGGCCTTTCCCAGGCCAGAGACAGCCTGATGCAGGCATCACTGGGCCTTTCCCTGGCCCAGGCTGAGTCCCTGATTTTAGCCTCAAATCCTGACTACTACCCCCTCAGCAGCCCCCCCAAAACCTACTGCATTCAAGGACAGAACCCCATTCCTACAACAAGGGGAAGGGGTGTTCCAGCATCACTCAGTGGTTCACCCACACAGGAATGTCACATACACCCATACACCAGGCACACAGCCCCATGCACAGTGACAAGGAGGCAGCCCCCAGATCCCCAGTAACCAAGTCCCACGTACTTGGAGAAGTTGAACTTGGGGAAACGGATGAAGTTCTTTATATAAACGGTGAAGTCTTCAGCCTTGCCCAGGAGTGGCTTCCTGAAAACCAAGCCAGGACAGCCTGTCCAGGAGGCCCTGCCTCTGTTCCCTCTGTACATCCCCCAGGCCTGTGACAGGGCCGAGGCCTGCCTGCCCCCTGGATCCCCTGGAGCCTTTGCCAGGCCATTAATTTGATCATGTTGGCATGGACCTGGGGCTTTGTCGGGTGTCCTCAGAAAGGGGATCCAGAGTAGATGTATCTCCACCACCAGGCTGAGAACCAGTCCCTGCCCAGATGCTCTTCAGGGTCCCGAGGCTAGAGCCACTCACACTGGCCTGGGCTTCGTCTCCACTGGGCACCAGGCGAAGATCTCACAGGTGCCCCTTTGCATGTTCCCCACCCGCAGGCAGCGTCCAGTCTTCACTCCTGCAGGATTGGGACAGAGACAATGCTCGAAGCCTCCTGGCTCCGTTCCCCACTTTGCTCCCAGCCCTAGCTATTCCAGGCCTCACCATTTCCAGCCACAACAGGCTCCCCAGGAGGACAGTCACTGTCTGCGTAGCACCAGGCATCTGGAATGCTTTCACTCTGCCAGAAAGAGAGGACAGCTGGGTGGAGGGGTTTCCCTGAAGGGGCCCCAGTTCAGAACCAGGTCCCACCCCAGGAATTAGGACAGGGGTTCCTCCCCTGAGTGGGACTACACACCCTTTGAGAACCTGCTTCTCCCCCAAGCAATGCAGGTACATGCTCTGGCACACATATCCCCTGGGGCACTTGGAGGAGATAGAAATCCCTGCTTCAGGAGATGGATGGACCCCAACCACTGCTGGAAGCTCTCCTACCCCCTCCCCAGCTTTCTGCACCCCATCAAACCTCAGCACAGGTTTCCTGCCGCTGGTTGGGAGTCACAATCAAGTTGGTGACTACGAAGAAGACGTTCTCTCCCTGAGGAACCAAAGAGGAATTGAGGGACATCTTCCTTCCCTCTTGAGGACCCTTGTTCCCAGGCTTCCTGGCAGGGGTTGGGTGTCTGCATAGGTGTTGAGGACAATAGGGCCACAAAATCAGCAGATTTTGCCCACTGACTTTGAAGTCTCTGAGTAGACATCCCTGGATAGGTCCCTTTCAGGCCCACAATCCCAAACTGTCCCCTCCATGAATTCCTATGCTGAGCTCAGTCCCTGGGATCCAAGCCCAGATCTGGGAGAAGAGGCCCAGGCAGGGTGGCCAAGGCCCTGGCCCAGGCCGATTGGGAAAAGGCCAGGGAGCCATTCCCAAGGGCAGTCAGTGGCTAATACAAGGAAGCGGTTCTCTGTTGCCAGGCCACCTGACTCACACTGACCTGAGCATTCTTGGGGCCTCCTTTGGTTTCTAAGGGCTCAGGGTTTATTGGGAAGGGAGTGGTCCCATAGACACAGTCAGGGAGGACAGGGGTCGGCATCAGGGGGAAGGAGCTGGGCAGGGTCGCTGTCGAAACCCTGGCAGCTATCCTGGGCCAAGGGAGTCCCTAGATAGCTGAGCACCTTCCTATGTGACCCACCCCGAGCCAGGCCCTGCCAGCCCAGGCCCCAGTGCTGCATGGGACTCAGACCTGGGGTGGGATGACGTAGTCAGCAACATCCCAAAGCCGCTCCCCAAGCTCAGATGTGTTGGTGAAGGTCACGCCCTTGACTTTGGTGACAATGCTGCTCTGCAGGGAAGTGTCAGTGTCTTGGTAACCCTTCTTCACCAGGAACACCCAACTGTAGGGAAAGGGTCAACAGGTGGACATCAGCCTCATTGCTGTCCTCGGAATTTTCCACAGGGGCTTCACCTTTCCCACCAGCTCCTGGGCAGGGGGCACATTTCCAATGCTGCCTTAAAGCTGGTTCTGCAAGCAGCAGAGGTGGCAAGCAATCCCAGAAGAGGGAGATGGCTGCTCTTAGGGGCTGAGGCCCTGAAGATGGTGAAGGCTGGGCTAAAACCTGCTCACCTGTGCAGTGGTGATGTGACCTCAGGAGAGCCAGTGAATTCTGGGAGTTAACACAGGGTAACAGTGCCTCCCTCCAGGGGTGTGAGGACAGTTAAAGAAGATGATACATAACCTGAAACTGTTCACGGAGAGACGGACAAATCCAAACTAAGGGGCATTCTACAAAATGAGAGTACAAATCCTACATTCTTTGACAACCAAAACACACACAATAAAGGAACCGATAGATAAGTGGAACTTCATCCAAATTAAAAACTTTTGTAAATCAAAGGACACTATCAAGAAAGTGAAAAGATAACGCACAGAATGGGAGAAAATATTTGCAAATCATAGAGTCAAGATCTAGTAACCAGAACATTTAAAGAACTCTTACAACTCAGCCATGAAAAAGACAAACAACCCAATTTAAAAATGGGCCAAGGATTTGAGTAGACATTTCTTCACAGAAGATATCGAGACAGCCAATAAGCCCATGATAAGATGCTCAACATCGTTAGTCATCAAGAAAATGAAAATCAGAACCACAATGAGATACTACTTTACACCAAATAAGATAGCTGTAATTTAAAAAAAAAAAAAAAAGGAAAATAACAAGTGTTGGTGAGGATGCAGAAAAATTGGGACTCGCTGACAGCTGGTGCAGCTGCTGTGGAAAACAGCTTGGTAGTTGACCCAGCAACTTACTAACAAAAATATATATCCAAGAGAACTGAAAACATATATCCACACCCAAACTTGCACATGAATGTCCTTCATAATGTTATTCGTGAGAGTCAAAAAGCAGAAACAGTCCAAACAAAATGTGGGTATTTTTTAGCTATAAATGGGATGAAGTACTAATTCATGCTATCCCGTGGATAAACATGGAAAACACTATGTTAAGTGAAGAAGCCAGACCAAAAAAAGACAACATGTCGTATGATTTGATTTATATAAAATGTCCAGAAGAGGTAAATCTATAGAGACAGAAAGTACATTGGTGGTTGCCAGGGGCTGGGGGTAAGGGGAAATTCTTACTGACTTCTAATAGATGTGGGTTCCTTTTTGGGGTGTTGGAAATGTTCTGAAATAAGACAGTGGTTGACAGTTGTACAACATTGTGAATGTACTAAAAACCACTGAATCGTATAATTTTAAATAGTTAAAATCATGAATTACATGTTAGGTGAATTTTACTTCAACTAAAAAGTTGTAATAAAATAAAAATCCTCAACTTTTCAAAAAACATCAATGTCATGAAATACAAGACAGTCTCAGGTATAATTCCAGATTAAAGGAGACTAAGAAGACAAAATGAATGGATGCAAGGCAAGCTTTCAGAATTTTTTTTTTTTTTGCTATTACAGATAATTATAAGAGTAATTTACAAGAGATCCATAGATTAGAAAATAATATTGTTTCAGTGTTAATGATCTAATTTTCATAGGTGTACTTAGTTAAGTAAGAGAATTCCTTGGTTTTAAGAAATACGCACTCAAGGGGTGCCTGGGTGGCTCAGTCAGTTAAGCCTCTGCCTCAGCTCAGGTCATGATCTCAGGGTCCTCGGATTGAGCCCAGCAGGGAGTCTGCTTCCCCTCCTCTCTCTGCCTGCCTCTCTGCCTACGTGTCAAACAAACAAACAAAATCTTAAAAAAAAAAAAAAAATGCACTGAAGTCTTTAGTAGTAAAGTGGCATAATGTCTACAACTTACTCTTTTTTTAAAAAGAGTTATTTATTCACTTATTTATTAGAGAGAGAGCATGCAAGTGAGGGCACAGAGAGAGAGAGAGAAGCAGATACCCTGATAATCCCATCTTACACCCGCTGACCATGACCGGAGTCCAAATCAGGAGCCAGGTGCTCGACCAGCTGAGCCACATGGACACCCCTGCAACTTACTCTTCAACAGCAAAAACTGCATATATACACACACAACATGTGTATGTGGAGAAAAAAAGGGGAGAGGACAACACAAATGTAGTAAAATGTTAACATCTGGGGAATCTAGGTGAAGGATTTTTTAATTTATTTATTTATTTATTTTTTAATTCGACAGAGACAGATCACAAGTAGGCAGAGAGGCAAGCACAGAGAGAGGAAGGAGGAAGCAGGCTCCCTGCTGAGCAGAGAGCCCGATGCGGGACTCGATCCCGGTGCCCCTGAAGGATTTTTTTTTAAGTTTGTACTACTTCTGTAACTTTTCTGTAAGTCTAAAATGTCAAAATACAAAAAAAAATAATAATAATTTTTTTTTTAATGAGATGGCACATATAAATTGCTTAGCACAGTGAGGGCTGGGCCATGGAAGAACTCAAAATGGGATCTAACCAACCTAGTGTTGACGTATACTGTTAAGGTTAGAGATTGTCCAGGTTAATCCTTTAGAAAAAGTTGGGGAAACGGAGGCCAGGGAAGGGCAGGAAGTAGCCTGCTTGAGGTCATGCAGGAGTGGCAAGTGGGGGGGGCGGGGTTTGTCCTTCACCTCTGAGTGCCAGTAAGGGTTCTGTGGTGCCAACCAGGATGTGCTCACCCTCTTCATCTCTGGGGCAGACCTGCTACATCCTAGGCCCTAGACTCTCCTGTCCCCCGGGAAACCTGAAAGGGCTGTACCAACCAGGCATTTTAGTAGGGACACACTGGACCCAGCCTGGACAGAAACATTCTGCAAATGCCCAAGGAACAACATGCATTCATTCATTCATTCATCTCACACCTACTTTCTAAGTGGTTAGATGATGCCAGGCTATGCCTGCCTTCCTGGCATCCCCCAACTGGATGGGAGTCAGACAAGCAAACGATCCCTATGGAATATATCAGGGGAATGATTCAAGAACCTGGGTCTGAAGGACAAGTGGGCTTTAGCCAAGTAGAGGAGTAAAGGTGTGCCTGGCTGTGGACCGGCATGTACAAAGGTCCTCAGGTGGGAGACATTCGGGTGCCTGAGGGTGGAAGCTCCATGGGCACTTGGCCTCCTTGTGGGGTCAGGGGGGCCCTCTCAGGAGCACCATCTGCTCCTCCCCCAGTCAGGAAATAGGAGGGACTCAACCGAATTCACTAAGGCAGTAAAAGAGGTGCCATTTCCTCCCTCCACCTGTTCCCTCCCTTCTGGGGGGAGGGCTCAGAACAGTGCCTGGCCAAGCAAAGCCCAGGAGTTGCCCCCTCCCCTCATGGTGAGAGGGGGTAAAGGGGAGACAGCCCGTCCAGCCGGTTGCGGGGTAGAGGGCCTCTGGGCAGGACTCCTAGCCGGACACGAGAAAGGCCAGCCAGGGGTGGGGTGAGTTGACAGAAGCGAGTGCCGGGACATGCCAGGCTGCTGAGTTGCCCCAGCCAGGAGCTTAACACATGAGCTCGGTGATTATAAATAACCCACCCGGTGCCCCGGGCCTGCACCAGGCCAACACACCGGGGAGGATCTCTGGGCAACAGCTGGAGCGCAGCCCCCTGCATCTTTGCCCCCCTCCCCCAACCCCCAGAGTTCCAGCCAGAAGGAGCAGCCCGCGGAGAGCCTCATAAATGAAGGAATGCTGAAGTCCCTGCCCGCGTCTCATCTCCTCCACAACCAGTGGGGTAAACAGTGGGCTCCCTCTTCACCTGCCCCTCTTACACCCAAGAGTCCCTTCCCAAGCACAGGGACCGCGCATCCAGTTCCCGGGCCCAGAGCCTCCCTGAAAGCCCCCGGAGAACTCACACCACCAGGTAGGTCAGGATGGAGACCTGCAGCAGCCGGTAGAGCAGGCCCACCTTCTTGTTCTTGGCGATGACATACTTCTCGGTCTTGTAGTCGAACAGCGACTGGGACAGCCCCTTGAAGCCCGCCTGCCCCATGGCGCCTTGTCACCTGCGCCCGCCGCCCGCGCCGCCACGCCGGTGCCGCATGGGAGCCGCCTCTCGCCGCCTGCTCCGCGCCGGCCCCGGGGCGGCTGGGCACTGCGGCTCCCGGGGGCGCGGCTCCAAGCGGCAGGGTCGCCGGGGCGGGCGCGCGGGGCCGGAGGCGGGCAGGGCGGGGAGCGCGCGGGGGCGCGGGCCGCTGCTGGCGACGCTGCGGAAGACGCCGCGGAGGGCCGGGGGCCCGGGGCCGGGGGGCCGGGGGGGGGGGGGGGAGGGTGGCGACCTTGCCGCCGTCTCTCCCTCTTCCTCCTCCCGTGACGATGACACACGCCTACGAGGGCATTCTTGAGGCACAGGACCGCCGGTGAGGCCCCCCAACCGGGCGCTGGAGGAGCAGGGGCGAGGAGAGGAGAGTAGGAGGGGCTGCTTCTCCAGCAACCCCGCTTTTTCTCCTCCCAAAGCAACCCTGGGGTGGGTGTTGGATAGATTGAATAGATGGGGAAACTGAGGCCAGGGGAAGAGGGACTTAAGGCGTAGGAAGTGAAGGGGGTAGAGAGCATTTGCAGGCAGGCACCCTGGGTTTGATTTTTCCTGCTCTCTGGGGGGACCCTGATTCTCACCACACAGGCTGAGGGAGTCTGAAGACTTGCCTGACCCATGGCTCCTGTGTCCTCTGTGATTAAGTGGGTGTTGCTCCGGGAGCAGCTGCTGTTACTTAAAACCAGACGCTCCCAGGGAGTCAGTTGCCAAGCAGGTCCCAGCACCCACAGCATGAAGAACTCACAGGGTACCTAGAATAGACAGATGGGCTGGGGGTGCCAAGATGCAGGCAGAATCACAAAGTATGCTTGGAGAGAGTTCAAACCAACTGTCTGAAACCTTCCCAGAGCAAGAGATGGGCCTAGTCTAGGGTGCTAAGACCACACCCCTCCTCACAACAGGTGAAATTAAGAGGGAGTGGGCACTGGGATGGAGTTTTAGATCGGTTTTAGAACATAGGACAGCCACAGAAAGGCAGAAGCAGTCCTGCTCCTCTCTGCGCTGGCCCTTCACACACCTTCCCTTCCCTGAACCACAGTCTCCAGGGCTTGGAAGGGTCCCGAAAGTTCACCAAGGTGACTCTCTCTAAAAGTAAAGGCTACAGGGCAGTGGGTGTCCAGCTTTAGTGTGCATGGGAATCATTTGGAGGCAAAATGCAAATCCCTGTGCCCTGCCTCTGATATTTTCATTCCCTAAGTCTAGGATGGAGCCTGGGGATCTGTATTTTGCTCTCAAACTGTCGTTTGGGAAGCACAGATCTTTAAACCTTTTCTTCAAATTCAAACACCGTTTCCTCAAAAGGTGTATTCTTATTACCATCCCACCAAAAGTGGTCCCCTACCCCAGTCACTTTCTACCCCATTTCCCCTTCTTTTTTTTTTTTTTTAAGATTTTATTTATTCATTTGAGAGAGAGAGCCCAAGCAGTGAGACATGCAGAGGGAGAGGGAGAAGCAGGCTCCCCGCTGAGCAGAGAGCATGATGTGGGGCTCGATCCCAGGACCCCGGGACCATGACCCGAGCCAAAAGGCAGATGCTTAATCCACTGAGCCACCCAGGCACCCCCTGTTTCCCCTTCTTATTCCCTGAAAACACTTGTCATTCTTGCCTAGGATCTGGTTTACTTATTGACTGTGTCCACTGCTAAGACCATAAGCTCTTGGAGCATGGGGACCTTGCCTTTGGACATCTGTGTCTGATGTCCTCTGCTGTATCTGCCATATATTAACTCAATACATATTTGTCAAGTGTGTGAACAAACTCAGCTCCGATTTTTTAAACAGGGAGGGATTTGGAGCTGCCGTCCTGTCCCAGTCATGACTGGGGATTTTAGAAGCTGGTATCGTCCTGGGGGGAAGGTTTGGGAATTGTCACCGACCTCACTTCCTCACTCTCCCACCAGCCTCTTCCTCAGCGCTCCTTTCACGTGGCTCTCCAGTACTCAGGGGAGAGGCAGCCTCAATGGAGTGACATCACACCTGTGAAGATTCTATCGAACTGAGTCCACGAGCAAAGTAGCCTTTCAGGGTCTCAAGATCTGGCTTGAAGAAGAGCTTGAGGCTGAAAAACACCCCCACAGGGCCCCTTATCCTTGCATAAGCTGCATATAAGATGGTGCCACAATGGGTCTCTCCACTTCCCGAACTGATTTCCAGGCTTTGTGGCCTGGACTATTTATTCTGCTGTGAGACCCCCAGAGACACAGGCCTTCATTTCTCGGGTTGGGTAACTGAGGACCCAGGTCATTGGTCAGAGCTCACAGCTAGCCCCAGTGCAGGGCACTCACCCCTGTTCTTGCTTGCTCAGCCTCTCCCTGAGTACGTACGTACTGTGTGCTGCTGCTAAGGCTGAAATGCAAAGCCCCCCGTCCTCTGTATGTCGTTCGTCCCGACTGCCGCTCTGGCTTTAGAGAAGGGGCTCTGCTCTTATTTGCAGTATGGGCAGCCCTTCCTGAACCCCCCATGACTCAGCGAAGACCAGGCTGCAGTTTCTGATAGAACTGTCATAAAGCTTTAGGGGCCACATGCGGTAGAACTGGAAGAGAAAGGGCCACTCTTGGGGTCAGGCCAGACCCCTCCTGTGGGTTCCCTCATAGCACAGCTTCTTGGACTCCGAGGTCCAGACCCATCAGTGGGTCATGATACCCACATACTGGGTCACAAACAGCATATCCCCTGCTCAAAAGAGGAAGAGAGAAAGGGAAAGAGAGAGAGAGAGAGAGAGAAGTATCCGTGTGCTTATTAAAGAAGCAAGTGTAGGCACAGTTTCATGAAACTGTTGTTTGGAGTATAGTGTGTGCATATGACTTGGAATGTATTTCTTCCTGGGGTCATGGTCAAAACACTGTGTGAAATGCTTCTGGAACACTGCAAACCCAAGGGTCTGCAATCCTCCACGTGGGAGGACGGCTTACCACCCCTACAAGTTCAGCTCGACACTCAATACACCTGAAGTGGGAGAAGGGGCCTAGGCTTTTTACATTTCCCTTATAAAATTCTAAGTCAGGGATGTTTCCAAAACTAAGACGTATTCTCCACTTGAAAGAAAATTGCCTGTTGCTTTTGAGTGACAGGTTCTCCAGTTTCTACCTAACCCCATGGCCATAGTCTTAAGAGCCCCCAAGGTCCCTGTTCCACTGATCTTCCCCAGCAAGGGTGTCTCAGCACCCACTGCTTGCTCAGCCTTCTTCTAGATGCATTCCGTTTGTTGGCTTATTTAATCATCACAACCATAACGCCTACATGGTTGGTACAATCATTATCTTTACATTTCCCTAAGAGGATAGAAGTGTCTCTTAGTAAGCATCTGAGCCAGAATTTGAATCCAGGTGATCTGGTTCTGCAGCCCAAGCAATGATGTCCACTGTCACCGTAAGCACAGTGCTTTACAGTTTCCACATCAACTCATGTGACTCACTCTGTGAACCCAGCCGGAGAGGTAACTCTCAGTCCTATTATGCATTTGATGGAACAAGGTCCTAGGTCACCTGAGAAGCTATGGTAGTCCTGGGTCTCCCAGCCATCCACTCAAGGCTCAGTCTTCTAGAACCCGGGGCTTTTCTGAATGACAGTGTGGAGCTCACACATTTGCCCTGCTACTGTGGAGGGAAGTCACTACTGAGGCCCAGCCATAAAGGGCTCCTCAAAGGACAACGGACTCTTTCATGATGCCATACCAGAGTGAGGGGCCATTCAAGAGAATGGGCATCATCTTTGGGAGCTCCCACTGCTGCTGGGGCAGAGAGCACGCTGGCATGCCAAGAACTGACTGAGTGCCTTGAAACTTCACTTCCTGTCAGGGGTTAGGGATGAATAGCCTGTCTTCAGAGTAGCCAAAACCCCTCCCTGCCTCACCACCATATACCTTCCCTCTCCTCTCCCAAAGGTGTCTACATGATGCTCCATTATAAGTGTTGTCCACTTGAAAGAAGGCTTGGCAGTGAGTGAATTTGTCTATTCTCATCTTGTACACAAGACTTTGTCTAGCTCAGTGACCTAAGGTACCAGCAATAAAGTGATGGGGAATTAGAAAATGAATTTCTAAAGGGCCTTTTTCCTTTGTTTTTCATCTCACTTACTCCTAAGACCTGCCAACATTTTAAACCTATTGTTCTGTGTGGTTTGAACCCATTTCTGTGGCCATCTTGGTCTGTTCTGTGTCCTGAGATAATCACTAGTTAAAAATATGATGGATCCTCAGGATGCTTGGGTGGCTCAGTTGGATGAGTATCTGACTTGATTTTGGCTCAGGTCATGATCTCCAGGTCCTGGGATCCAGCCCTGTTAGGCTCTGTGCTCAGTGGGAAGTCTTAAGGATTCTCTCCCTCTCCCTCTATTCCTACCCACCCCCCAACTTATGTTCTCTCTCTCAAGAATAAATAAATAAATCTTTAAAAAAAATGGCAGATTCTCAGGTGTTAAAATTGAAACAGGCAGAGCCTCCACGTGTCCCCCCAAAGAAATGTGTTAGACTCTTTAGTTAGTGGAATTCAGGCCCTCCTGACTCTGATTCCAACCTTTTCCCCATACCATTCTCTCTTCCTTCTCCTATGAATTTTAGAGATTATAAGGGAGGAAGCATAGTGCAATAGAGTGAACCTTAGAGGCAGGAGAATTGCAAGGAAATCACCCCTTTAATCAAGAAAAACCCATTCTGTAGGAGATGAGAAGGAGTTTCTAGGAGGGAAACCATGGGCTGGCTGCAGGTGGGTGGCACTACTGTGTTTCCATCAGAGGCCTGGAGGTATCACTCGGTCACCCTGCGGCCTCCAAAGACACATGGTTTCCTCCTTTTCTCTCCAGCCCTAGTAAGGCTTCTCCCAGTATTAGAGCTTTTCCTTGAGTCTGAGGAGACTAACAAACCCAGAAAATGTTCTCCCCAAAATTAAAGGAAGACACAGAGACATTAAAAACCTCACAAATTCCATAAAATAATATGGTTCTTGGAGGTTCAGATATTACTTACACATAGTGAATGTGTTTCTGCTTCCCACCCCCAAGGAGAGGAGGGTTCATCATGCAGGGCCTAGAGGTAGAAGATTTGAGTCTATGCTGGAGCACAAAAGGAGATCACAGCAATGTAAGAAAGGCCTTTGAGGACCATCTGCAGACCTGGCCTTTCTTCAGAGTCCCAAGTCTCCTGGATGGCACAGAAGGGACAGGAGTGGGAAAGGCATGGTGTGGAAAGGGTTTTACAAAAGGTCCCACAAACCACGGGGTGCCTGGGTGGCTCAGTGGGTTAAAGTCTCTGCCTTCAGCTCAGGTCATGATCCCAGGGTCCTGGGATCAAGCCCTACATTGAGCTCTCTGCTCAGCAGCAAGTCTGCTTTCCCCCACCCCGACCCCTGCCTGCCTCTCTGCCTACTTGTGACCTCTGTCTGTCAAATAAAATAAATAAATAAATCTTTAAAAAAGAAAAGGTCCCACAAATTTCTCCTTTTTCTTTTGCTCTGATAATCCTGCTATGAAAAACACATTCCGTTAATAGACATTACTGGTCCATTTAAGAAGTAGCAGATGCATTATTAATGTCATTTCAATATGGTCAACAGGAAAAGGAAGATCCTCTCTGTGGGAAGCATTTTTGAGTCCATCAGTGGCTCCCATGACCCATCTTAATTGATGCGTTGTTATTCATTACTTAGTTTTCAAAATGCAACCTGGGGGAAAACTCTGTGCAGATATCAAGTGCTTAAAAGAGTAGACTTGGGGCGCCTGGGTTGCTTGGTGGGTTAAAGTCTCTGCCTTCGACTCAGGTCGTGATCCCAGGGTCCTGGGATCGAGCCCCGCGTCGGGCTCTCTGCTTGGCGGGGAGCCTGCTTCCTCCTCTCTCTCTCTGGCTACTTGTCATCGCTGTCTGTCAAATAAATAAAGAAAATCTTTGAAAAAAAAATAAATAAAGCCTCTGCCTTTGGCTCAGATCATGATCTCAAGGTCGTGGGATCAAGTCCCACATCAGGCTCTCTGCTTGGCAGGGAGCCTGCTTCCTCCCCTCTCTCTCTCTGCCTGCCTCTCTGCCTACTTGTGATCTCTCTCTCTCTCTCTCTGTCAAATAAATAAAATCTTTAAAAAAGAAAAAAAAAAGAGTAGACTCAAATGTTGGTCCACTGAGCACCGAAAAGGATAAAGATTCAAATTCAAGTCAACCAACTCTACCACGGTATGTCTTAGAGCAAGCTCATCTTGTTCTTCCTCCTGCTCCCTACAGTGCTTTCTCCCACAGACCTTCATGAAATTCCTCATATCCATCCGCTCCACTCTGCTCCGTTCTCAAATTCACAGAACTAAAGTAGTAGCGAAATGAAAATGAGCAGGAAATCCTCGCATAAAAATCGTACTGTGAGTAGTTGTGTCTTCCCACAGTTCCTTATACACAACTCTTCCTTAAGTTATTCTTTATTGCAATTACCATCCCCACCTGCTCTCCAGCCTCACAAGCTCCATTAGACACACTCTGCTTCAGCCGAATTGGCTCGCATGCTTTACCGCATCCTTCATTTTCCAGCCTCCAAGCTTTTGCCCACGGCTGGTCTCCCCTCAGTCCTCCATGGCTTCAAGGGGTCTGTCTCCTTCATGAAGTCTTCCAGAATCAATCCCTCAAGTTCTCTAAATTCCCGAAGGACAGGACCTGCACAATTTAGGGAGTTACCATTGGGTATATATCTGTCATATAGGATTTTGAGTGGAGGAAGAGGCTTTAGCACTCTATACAACAGGCTTCATGAAGTAGGTGGTCATGGAGCCTTGTGGAGTAGTAAGAGAGGGGGTAGGGGACAAGAAGGAAGGAAAGAAGGAAGGAAGGACTGATTCCTGATCACCCTGCCTCTGGCCATTAGCCTGAATATTTGAAGTGTCTGAGGACAGAGTGACTCAGCTTTTATTTTTGTGTGCGTATTCATAGAAGATTTCAGAGATAATTCTGCCAGAGCATTAAGTTAAATTTGTCTCCTGAAGCAACTTCTTCGTCATCAAGATTCCAAGTCTGTCTTAAGGCCTATCCATGGACAAAGTATAATCAGATGAACAAGCTCTGTTCTCACAACTAGTATCTTCCAGGGGGTGACTCTTGCATGAAAGTCATCTAGACTGCTTGCCAAAAAAGCAGATTTTTGGGGCCCGAGCTGGACCAGAGCATCAAGAGCCTTTAGTGGACAAGGCAAAGGAACCTGAAATGCTGAGCTCCACCTGTACCTCTTGTGCCCAGTGAAGCCTGAAAACCACCATTCCACCCAGGGCTTTCACCGTAGCCTTGCCAAGTCTGTCAGGAAGATATTCTGGGAAAATTCATTAGATTTGGAGATCTGCTGCTGTTCCAACAGCTCTGCTATATACCAGACCTGTGGGGTTGTTTCTTCCTCCATAAAACAGAGCTAAAACAGAGTGATCATTAAAATTAGCTGCACATGTACAAAGCCCAAAACACTGCTTTTCTTAAATGGACCAAAACATATAACGTAGGAGGTCTATGAAGTTGGATGAAAAATGTTACATATTTTGTTCCTGCTCTTTAACTGAAATTTAACATTTCCTTTAATTATGAATGTAGGCAACAAACCATAGCAATGTTAGCAATATCTGTATCTTGGCACCAATAGAAATTACAGCTACCTTTCCACATTATAATTATTGCAGATATCTCAAAATACATTGTAAGCTCATCACTACTTTGAAAGAAGGGTAGATATTAGACCTGATGCTTCAACACTTTAATAAAGAAACACATGTATCTCCGTAAGAATTTTTAAATAGTCTGAGTATTATATTTCAATATAATTGGTTATGTGTAAACTTTTATTGTACATATTCAAAAACAAGCTGATGGATGGATAGATGGGAAAATATGTGATGAGGCGAGCCTAGTGTAAAATGTTAATGGAAGAAACTAGATTCAACTCTTCATAGTATGATGTTGGGAAAAAGTCTGAAAAGTGGTCCCTGTGTTTCACCAGAGGGGTCTATGACACAGAAACAAGTTAGAAACCCCTGACTTAGAGGTATTAGTGTCCTTCACTAGCTAGCTGATCCACAGGGCGAGTTCATCACTGGGCAAAGTCCCCCAAGTCCCAGTGTAAAGTGCCAGGAGTTAGGCTGGTAGCTTCTTCCTAGACTTCGATATCTCCAAGGTTTGCAGGACCAAAATGGTTCAGCAGTGTTTTCTCCCACCCCAGTGCTCCAACCTTCATCTCTGACCTCACAGCTCTGACCTCACCCTGAGATCACGACCTGAGCTGAAACCAAGAGTCTGACGCTTAACAGACTATGCCACCCTGGTGCCCCAATTTTTCACTTTTTATTCTGATCTTACTATCAGAGTCTTATTATTTATGTACTTTTCAAAATATCCTTCTATTAATCAATCAAATGAGTTAACTAAAGTTTGGAATTGTCTATTAAGACAATTATCCTACTTACCCCAGAGTAGGACACTAGTCAAACCCAGAAACCAAGGCCAAGATCATCTGCCAGCACTCTAGGCAGGGTGAGTCCAGGCCCCTTTCCCAGGCCCTGGACAGGAGAGGAGACATCTCCAGGGACCACATCTTCAATCACCTCCCTCCCAGCTCTGCCCTGAGGACTTCGACTGGCTATAGGGCCCCAGAATCCTCTTTTAAGGATAGAGGGAGAGGGAGGAGCAGAGCCTCCAGCGAGCTCTCCTGGAGGTTGGCATCATGGTCTTGGCTTCTTTGTGGTTCTTAGGAAGAGTTTCTCTTTTGGACAGACCACCAGTGAGGACTACTGCTTCCTAACACCCACCAGCACATTTGTATCACTCAGTTCCCCCATTCTGGAAGTCACATTGCTCCAATTCTGAGTCAAATCACCCTTACTCGCCCAGAGGCTTCTGAGTTCAGAGGGAGAAATACTTCTTTTACTTCTATCCCAGAAGATGGTGCAGTTCAGAAGAGCTAATGAGAAACTACCAGGGCCACATTTTAACTAGACAAGAAAGAAAAAGTAAAGCAGAGAGTGGGGGAAGAAGTCTCTTAGTTCATGGGAAAATACATGGTCTTACCAGCAAAGAAAGTAAACTAAAGCTGTGATTATACACCCATCGACCAAAGAAGTTAAAATGAAAAGAGATCCCAGAACATGTCCATGCTGCTAAACATGTAACATAGCTTAGTCCTTTTAGAAATCTCTTTGGCACCGTATAGCAATTACAAAAATGTCTTTAATTGCACTTTTGGAAGAAGTTGAAAGAGCCTCTTTAAAAGCTGTAAAGAGCTATGCAAATTTAAGTTATTAATTCCCCCAAAGACACATTATCTGAAAGTGTCACCTCTCCCTATCCACTTCACCCACATTTGGCAGCAGCACTTTTTCTGACACTGGTTCCTTGAAAATGGTCACAAATGGCAGAATATCTTATTCTATTTATGTAAAAGAAAACAAAACCCCAAAACTATATACTATCTGTATATACACGAATATTTACAAATGCACAGAATAAAGCCTGGAGGGATGTATGCTAAACCAGTTCATCCCAGCTTCTGAGGAGGGGCTTGGATGGGGCCGTGTGTGACAAAGGCAATTTTTCACCATTTTTTATTTTTTTAAGATTTATCTATTTGAGAAAGAGGAGGCATGCTCAGGAGGAGCAGAGGGAAACGGAGAGAAAATCTCCAGCAGATTCCACTGCTGAGAGCAGAGTCCGAGGGGGGCTTCACAACCCTGAGATCACGACCTGAGCTGAAACCAAGAGTCTGACGCTTAACAGACTATGCCACCCTGGTGCCCCAATTTTTCACTTTTTATTCTGATCTTACTATCAGAGTCTTATTATTTATGTACTTTTCAAAATATCCTTCTATTAATCAATCAAATGAGTTAACTAAAGTTTGGAATTGTCTATTAAGACAATTATCCAGCTACTTCCTGAACTCTGATATTGGAACTACTCTTCCTAAACTGATTCAATGTTTCCCTTGATTCCATTTACTAAATCAGTTCTTAAAGTAATGACAGGGCTGGCTGGCTCAGTTGGTAGAGCACGCAACTCTTGTTCTCAGTGTTGTGGTTTGGGCTCCATGCTAGGTAGAGAGATTACTTAAAAATAAAATCTTTAAAAAAAAATGGTAGACTTCTGGCACTATTACAAGATTTCTCATTACTAATTATAGCTAGGAGACCCAAAAATACCTAGATCCTGATCTTAAATGAATATCCCTACTTGCAGGGGAAGAGATGTACACAGAGCATACGCCATTTGTGGATAACATAAGGCTGCTGGGGTTGGCCATAAGAAGCATCCCTTTCTCAAAGGGGATCCCTCCTACACTGTTGGTGGGAATGCAAACTGGTGCAACCACTCTGGAAAACAGCATGGAGGTTCCTCAAAATGTTGAAAATAGAGCTACCCTATGACCCAGCAATTGCACTACTGGGTATTTACCCTAAAGATACAAACGTACTGATCCGAAGGGGCACGTGCACCTGAATGTTTATAGCAGCAATATCTACAATAGCCAAACTATGGAAAGAACCTAGATGTCCATCAACAGATGAATGGACAAAGAAGAAGTGGTATATATACACAATGGAATACTATGCAGCCATCAAAAGAAATGAAATCTTGCCAATTGCGACGACGTGGATGTAACTAGAGGGTATCATGCTTAGCGAAATAAGTCAATCGGAGAAAGACAACTATCATATGCTCTCCCTGATATGAGGAAGTGGAGATGCAACATGGGGAGTTAAGGGGGTAGGAGAAGAATAAATGAAACAAGATGGGATTGGGAGGGAGACAAACCATAAGTGATTCTTAATCTCACAAAACAAACTGAGGGCTGCTGGGGGGAGGGGAGTTGGGAGAAGGGGGGTGGGGTTATGGACATTGGGGAGGGTAGGTGCTATGGTGAGTGCTGTGAAGTGTGTAAACCTGGCGATTCACAGACCTGTACCCCTGGGGATAAAAATATATTATATGTTTATAAAAAATTAAAAAAATTATAAAAAAAAAAGAAGCATCCCTTTCTCAAAACTTAATTAGGCCTAAACAGTTGGCAGATTTAGGTTTTCACATCTGCTTGATGTCATCCCTCCAACAACCAAATCCAAAGTTCCGATGTTATCACAAGAGAAAAAGGTTATTTGAATCTGTACTCATTAAGACTATAATAGGGGAAATGAAAACAGAGAAATCACAAAGAGCATTTTCCCCATGCTGGTGTCAAGCTGACCTCATGTTGGTCCTTATCTGGTCAGGACAGTGGTCATGACCCACTGTCCTTAGATCTATACAAGTTTTGGCACTTCCTATTCCCAGGCAGAGGAGGGTGAACAGGAAATGGAAAATGCCTGGCCCTAGAAAGGCATCTTTCAGAATAAAGACAAGGCCTTGGCCCAAGCTATAGTACATGAATCTATAAAATCTAATCATGTCTCCTTATAAGTCTCTTCCCTTCTCAGACTGGTTCCTTATGTAGTCTCTTAACTACACTTGCATTGGCTTAACTCCAATCAGATCAGCACCGCTGTCAGTCACTAGATCATAGGTACACAGTATTGGGCTTGACTGTTATAATAAGAGTAGGGTCTTATTTGTAATAAAAAACTATAAAAGCAAGGGCTCTAAGTCACCTTTAACGCAGAAAATTTGGATGAAACTTCTAAGCCCAACAACAGAGAAATATTGAAGCAAACTTACCTCTTTTTTTGCCTTCAAAGGCATATCCTCTGAAATAACTCAAGAAATATAAGGAAGGGGGCGCCTGGGTGGCTCAGTGGGTTAAAGCCTCTGCCTTCGGCTCAGGTCATGATCCCAGAGTCCTGGGATCAAGCCCCACATTGGGCTCTCTGCTCAGCAGGGAGCCTTGTTCCCCCTGTCTCTCTCTGCCTGCCTCTCTGCCTGCTTGTGATCTCTGTCAAATAAATAAATAAAATTTTATATATATATATGTATGTAGGGCTGTAGCACTGGAAAGAGAGAATGATATAATAAAGGGACTATAAATATGAAGGAATTCCTGAAAGAAGTGAAGCAGCTGGAATCAAATCAACAGAAAAGTTGATCATGCCAAAGAGCCTAGTGATTTAACACAGGTAAAATAATAGGCTCCATGAGAAGTGGATGGGTTTTCCAACCAAGCCCCAGAAACTGCCCAAAGGCAGGATAGCAGAAAGTCAGGTCATGGGCAGGCTGTGAGGCAGGCAGTGGAGGTACACAGAGCAATCCCATTAACTTCTCAGAGCTCTACAACTTCTAGTCAAAGACATAAGGGTGAAAAGAGTATAAATATAAAAAGAATCCAAATCACCATTATTTCCGGATAGGATTTTCTCCTTTGAAAATCCAAGAGAATCAACTAAAAATCTATTAAAAAACAAAGTTCAGGGGACGCCTGGGTGGCTCAGTTGGTTAAGCATTTGCCTTCGACTCAGAGTCCTGGGATGCAGTTCCACATCAGGCTCCCTGCTTATCGAGGAGCCTGCGTCTCCTTCTGCCTGCCGTTCCCCCTGCTTGTGCGCACTCTCTCTCTGACAAATAAATGTATTTTAAAAGATTTCATTGATTTATTTGAGAGAGATAGAGCTCATGCATGAGCAGAGGGGTTGGGGAGAGGAAGAAGCAGACTCCCTGTTGAGCAGAAAGACTGATGTGGGACTTGATCCCAGAACCCTGGGATTGTGACATGAGCTGAAGGCAGATGCTTAACCAACTGAGCCACCCAGGCATGCTGACAAATCTTTAAAAAAAAAAAAATAGGAAAGAAAGAAATCTCAGCAAGTGGGGAAATGTCATATTTCTGATTAGGATACTGTAAAGAAAGCAATTCTTCCCAACCTAATCTGTACATTTAAACTAAAATCCTTAATTTAATCCTTAGATCAAAAGGCTTTATTTTAATCCGATCTTTAATCTTATCTTTCACAGATACTAAGAATTATCTGAAAAAATATAATCAGTAACTTTTCTTAAGAATGAAAATGTCCTATCAGGTATCAAAATTTACTGCAAAGTTATATGGATTAAAACTGGTATCTGGGCGCCTGGGTGGCTCAGTGGGTTAAGCTGCTGCCTTCGGCTCAGGTCATGATCTCAGGGTCCTGGGATCGAGTCCCGCATCGGGCTCTCTGCTCAGCAGGGAGTCTGCTTCCTCCTCTCTCTCTCTGCCTGCCTCTCTGCCTACTTGTAATCTCTCTCTGTCAAATAAATAAATAAAAAAATCTTAAAAAAAAAAAACAAAACAAAACAAAAAAAACTGGTATCAAAAACAGGACACCATTTTTCACAATGATCAGGTTAGCAAAATAGTTAAAAGTTTGATGGTGTCCAGTGATAGCAAGGTATATAGTGGAGGCAAGGTATACAGTGGCACTTCATATGCTCTAAGTGCAGGTATAACCTGGCAAAAATTTTTTGGAGGTTGACAGATGATGTTCCATTAGTTTTGGGTATACAACATAGTGATTCAACAACTCCACACGTTGTGCTTTGCTCACCCCAAGTGTAGCTACCATCTGTCACCATATGATGCTATTACAATACCATTGACTATAATCCCCATTCTGTGCTTTTCATTCCTGTGACTTATTTCATCTATCGAAATTTCAAATGCACATAATCTCTGAGCCAATAATTGTGCTAGGAACTTACCCATCAATATACTGGAAAAGCAAACAAGACCAGATACATGTTTAGAGAAGTTCATCATACCCTTTCTTTGTAATAAAAAAAGGAAACAGAAACAACCTAAATATCCACTTTGTTAAGCTTTTTAAAAATTTTTTTAAGTTTAATTTTTTTTAAGTTTTTTAATTGTTAAGTAAATACAACATAGTGTATTATAGAACTGTTAAAAAGATTGGGGTATGGGGCGCCTGGGTGGCTCAGTGGGTTGGGCCGCTGCCTTTGGCTCAGGTCATGATCCCAGGGTCCTGGGATCAAGCCCCGCATCGGGCTCTCTGCTCAGCAGGAAGCCTGCTTCCCCCTCTCTCTCTGCCTGCCTCTCTGCCCACTTGTGATCTCTGTCAAATAAATAAATAAAATTAAAAACAAAAACAAACACAAACAAAACAAAACAAAAAGATTGGGATATATCTGCAGATATTACTATTAAAAGGTACCTAGAATCTACTAGATGAAAAAGCAGGAGGTGGGACACTACACACTACATACAATGTAATTCCATTTATATATTTATATTTCTAAACATATATATATATATATATGTCTAGAGAGATATATGTAGATATATTTAGTTATATTTAGATATATTAGATATATTTAGATATATATATTAGATATATATTTAGATATATATTTAGATATATCTAAATATATCTAGAGAAGAGAGAAAGTAAGTTTATGTTGGTATATTCATAGGAATTTTTTTTTAAAGATTTTATTTCTTTATTTGACAGACAGAGATCACAATCAGGCAGAGAGAGACAGGGGGAACAAGGCTCCCTGCTGAGCAGAGAGCCCAATGTGGGGCTTGATCCCAGGACTTTGGGATCATGACCTGAGCCGAAGGCAGAGGCTTTAACCCACTGAGCCACCCAGGCGCCCTCACAGGAAATATTTTTAAAGGAACAGCTAAAAATTTCTTAACAGTGGTTGCATTTGGAAAGAAATTGGGGGTGGAGAGGAAAGGGAGACTTACTTTTCCTTTTTTAGACACCTTTGTGCTCTTTTGAATTTATCATTTGCAAAATGCTAGAAAATGTTCCTTCAATTGTGGTACTGGTACAAGAACAAACAGATCAGTGAAACAAAATTAAGTTTCCAAAATTTATATGTATATATATGAATTTCACAAGGAGTAACAGCAGAATTTCACATTAATGACCATTTCAATAAATGACATAGGGACAACTATTATTCATTGGAAATCTTATAATGAGACTCAAGGTCAATAACAAAACAGAAACCACTCTAGGTATTTCAAGCAGAAAGGGATTTAATAGAGAGAGTTAGGTTTCAAATTTGTCAGGAGGGCTAGAAAATAAAAACAGGAGAGTTGGTATGACCCAGAGGTCAGGAGTTGCAGGAAGCTGCCACCACTGCTGGAGGCCACAGCCAAAAGAAAGACTTCTCTATCTTTCCACCTTCCAGTCTTATGGCAAGTGCCTCTCACTGCCAAAACCTAAACTAGAAACCCACCTGCAAGGGAGGAAATGTTTAGTCTTTTAACCCCTGTGATATAGGAGTGTAGAAAAGCAAAGGAGGTGGAAAGTTAGTCATGCTTCTGGGAGAAAACAAACAAAATGAAAAATGAAAAAACAAAATCCAGTCCCTAATTCATACCTTATAAACATATACATTTCAGAAAAAAAAATAAAATTTAAAAGAAATAATGAAAGCATCTGAATTAAAGATAAGGATCACTTTGTACATTATATACTGATTTAATTTTTATGCGATAACTTTTATGATACATGAAAAGAAAGATTTCTCCACTGTAGGGTTAAGAGTATGGAGATGAGTCAAGTTTTAACATAGGGCATAAAGATAAAATAAGATACTAAGAACAAAGTCAGCCTGTAACAAGGCCCTAATCTGTGCTCCCAACTCTCAGGCCAGTTCCATCTCCTCCTGTGGAAGAGTGCTCTCTCCTAGTGACAGTATTTACTGAGCAACAAAAGTCTCCTAAGCAATTCGCTAAGCAGGAAGCTGGGTAAGGATTAGCACAGTGCATTATTTAAATAGATATACTCATACATATAACAGAAATGAAACTACAGAACAAAGTCTTGGTTTTCTCTTCACCTCCCTAGTTCCTGTTTTGGTGACTTTTTTTTCTACTTTTTACATTTGTTACAGGTGGTGCTTTTCATGGCCTGATTTGAAATAATAGACAACATCTTAGGATCTTGAAAATGCTAGACTAGGAAAAGCTTCTGACCACTGTCCCCCAAGATGTACTTTGTAGAAGACCACATTGGGAAACATTAATAGAAATGCCAAGAAAAAGCATTCTTAGGCAAATAAGGTTGGAAATTGCTATACCTTCTCTTGGGGAAAAAAATCACAAAGTATATTTCTGTATTAAAGGCACGTCTGTAAAGAAAACAGTTTAATTTTATTTAATATTAGATATTTCCCAAGTTTATTTTCTGCAAAACATACAAGCACTTTTGGTACAATGTATGGTTAAAAAACAATATTCCTCAAACAATTTGTTAGATTCTACTCTAGATCATCCTTAAAAAAAAAAAAATGACAGAAGACTGGTTGATGTTCTTTCCCCAAAAATGAGGAAGCTGGTCCTAATCGTCTTCTGTGAGCAGATTTTCTGATTTCAGTTGAG
Organism: Mustela putorius furo; assembly: GCF_011764305.1. Lineage (NCBI taxonomy): Eukaryota > Metazoa > Chordata > Mammalia > Carnivora > Mustelidae > Mustela > Mustela putorius. The sequence goes on along the minus strand of NW_025421501.1, from coordinate 3,781,453 downwards.
TCTTCCTTATGTTCTCCAAGTTCAGGTTTTGGTATTTTCTTTTAAAAAAGCCACACTAAAACAAACAAGGGGAAGTCCCATTACAGACCTAAGATACCCACTTGTTTCAGAAAACCATTATCTAGTTGTTGCCAAAATAGCTCCTATACTCCTCTGCTTTTCATGCCTCCTCTGAATCTCTCCCTGATTATGTGATCCTTCAGGATCTGGTATTTTTTTCTTTTTTTCCTTTAAATCAGGAACTATTATATTTTTAAAAAATTTTTTAATTTAAATTCAGTTAACTAACATATAGTACATCATTAGTTCTTGATGTAGTGTTCCGTGATTCATTAGGGGCATATAATACCCAGGGCTCATCACAGCAGGTCCCCTCCTTAATGCCCATCACTCAGTTACCCCACCCCCCACCTCCTCCCTTCTGTGACCTTCAGTTTGTTTCCTGGAGTCAAGAGTCTCTCGTCATTTGTCTCCCTCTCTGATTTCTTCCCATTCACTTTCCCCTCCCTTCCCCTATGGTCCTCTTCACTATTCCTATGTTCCACATATGAGTGCAACCATACAATAACTACGTTTCTCTGACTGACTTATTTTACCTAGCACGACGCCCTTCAGTTCCATCCACGTTGATGTAAATGATAGGTATTCATCCTTTCTGATGGCTGAATAATATTCCAATGTATATATGGACCATATCCTCTTTATCCATTCATCTGCTGAAGGACATCTCGGCTCCTTCCACAGTTTAGCTATTGAGGACCTTGCTGCTATGAACATTGGGATACATGTACCCCTTCTTTCCACTACATCTGTACAAGATCCATCTTAAATGCTGCCTTTCCACAAGCCTTTTCTGGTACCCATTCTCCAGTCAGAAGTGAAAAATCACTTTCCTCTTATGTCTCCAAACTCCTTAACCTTTTTAACTTAACTAATTCTAGAAGTATTATAGTTTTGGCTGTAATGCATCTTATTTACGTAAAAATATGCAGCCTACTATGGATAGTATGGCCTCCTACATCAAGAAACTCACAGTCTAGGAGCACTTGGCTGGCTTAGTGACTCTCGATCTCAGGGCTGTAAGTTTGAGCCTCATGCTGGGTGTAAAGATTGCTTAAAAATAAAAAAGTCTTAAAAAAAAAAAAACTCACAACCTAGTAGGAACAAAAATAATTAAAATACAGTGTGATGCCTGCCACTTGGAAGGGTTTCCAGAAAACAGCATGTTCACAGGAAAAGCATATAACTCAGCTTAGAGACTGAGGAATCTCTGGGCTGAGATTTAAGGAAGAGTGTGAACAAGGTGGAAAAGTGGGGAAAGGCATTGGTGTGGAGGGATAGCAGTATAGACAGCAAGCACAGAAACACAAACTTACTGTTCCATGTGTTCAGAGGAAAAAGTGAGACTTAAGGGTGGAGAGGGGCAGAGGCCACAGAGTGAGAGTCATGAAAGCAGCAAAAAAGTTTGAATGTTAAAACAGGGGAAGGAAAGTAAAGGATTTAAGTAGGGTAATGATCGTATCTGTTTTAAGAAAATCTCTCTGTACTCTGATATTTCACACGAGTAGAACTGACCTGGAATAGGATGATTATAATCAGAGTCAAAGCCAGAAGGCCACAACCACTGCTTATAATAATGATAACGAAGACAGGCAAATAACGCTCCTCTTTCAGGAAGATGACTGTGATCTGGAACAAGACAAGGAGATCATCCAATAAGTCTGCTAAAGGAGATGAGAATAAAACTCTACATGTTATTTTAAGGAACAAAATAGAACTTGGCAACATTCTGTATATTGACCGAGGCTGACAGTAAAACGAAAAGCTAAACATTTCTTGATTGCATCATCTAAAATTATCTAAAGAGACTTCCAGTTTCTGATCCTGCATGTGGAGTGCATGATGGGCACCACCCCATACTAACAAGTACAAAGCTGAACAGACTGAAAAATCAACAACTCTTGAGTTTCTAAGAGAGGGAAGACACTTGGCAAACTGCTGCCTCTAAGACTGGTAAGGGAGAAAGACAAATATAGGGAGTAGAGTCTTCCCAGTGCTGGTGTATGAAAATCTGATCTGTAATCAATGAATTATAAGAAGCTCAATACTGACAACTCTCAGAGTTAAAAACCCAAGGGAACCCAGTCATAATGGAGCCCCCACAATACTATAAGGCTTTCTTCCAGGAGCTTTACCAGGTTCCTACAGTAAATACTGGAGAAAAATCCCTGGGGTGCCTGGGTGGCTCAGTGGGTTGAGCCGCTGCCTTCGGCTGGGGTCATGATCTCAGGGTCCTGGGATCGAGTCCCGTATCAGGCTCTCTGCTCAGCAGGGGCCTGCTTCCTCCTCTCTCTATGCCTGCCTCTCCATCTAGTTGTGATTTCTCTCTGTCAAATAAATAAATAAAATCTTAAAAAAAAAAAAAAATAGAAGAAAAGAAAAAAAAAAAGAAAAATCCCTTTGTGCTTCTGGCAAGGGGAGAAGAAAAGGAATCATTTTGAAATAGGCCAGAGCACTCTGTCTGGCCTACCCTCAGGGGAAACTAGTTAATTAGAGCCTAACCTGCTAAGGTATTACCAGGGCCTAACTAACCTGGGGTAAGGGAAATACCCAACTCAAGCCCATTCTAGGGATCCTCCTGTCCCATCTAAGGGGGTTGAAAAAAAATGAGAAATACTTGTGAAGTTCACAGCCCAGAGGCATAGGTTCACTAAAAGACTGAAACCTAATCATAGAATAGTAGAGCACTTCCCCTCCCCACACCTCACCACATTAGTAAAGACCTATTTACAGCAGTTCTTTTTACCTGGTACATCATGTCCAGCTATCAAGAAAAAATTATCAGAAAAAAAAAGAAAAGAAAAAAATTATAAAACATACAAAAAATACAATTTGAAGACACAAAGCAAGCATCAAAGCCAGACAGAGAAAGGATATTTGAATTATCGGACCTGAAATTTAAAACGACTATGATTAATATGGTAAGGGCTCTAATGGATAAAGTAGACCGCACGTAAGAACAAAGACAAAGAACAGAGAGGTAATTAAGCAGCGATGGAAACCCCAGGAAAGAACAAGACAGAAAGACAGACAGAAAGAAAAAAGGAAAGAAAAGAACCAAAAGATATACTAGAGATTTTTTAAAAAAACACTGTAAGAGAAATGATGAATGCCTTTGATGAGCTCATTAGTAGACTGGCATGGCTGACGAAAGAATCTCTGAACTAGGTACACGAAAAGAATCCAGGAAAAGCAAAGGGAACAAACACTGGATGGAAAAAACACACCAACAACAGCACAATAAAATTATCTAAGGAACAAAATACTTCCAATTATTTTGTTCTGTCAGGAGATCTGTTAAGGATTCTTTGACAGTTTTAACAGAAGTCTCAGAGAATTACAATCTCTAGGTTTTAGAGGACACTGAAAGATAGAAAATCAGTTCTACACCAGCTATGCCACTCTGTGTCCTTGAGCCCCAAGCTCTTCTTCAAAATGATGACTGATTTCAAATAATCTCTATGTCCTTTTCAACTCTGTTCTGACAGCTCTTTTGACCTTGCACAAATCCCACATGAAATATATCACAGAGACACTGGTCTGCTCGTCACCAAACTAAAGTGTATGTTACCTCAAAGACATGATAATAAATGCAAAAGGGCCCCCATGTACACTCCAGCTGACCCTTCGACAACACGGGTTTGAACTGTATAGGTCTGCTTATATGCAGATTTTTTTGGATAAACACAGTACTGTAAATGTATCTTTTATGATTTTCTTAACATTTTCTTTTCTCTAGCTTACTTTATTATAAGAACAGAGTATTTAATATAATAAGGCTTCTGGTTCACAGTATCCTATTAGTAAAGTTCTGGGGGAGTTAAAAGTTATACATGGGTTTTTGACTATGAGGGGAGTTGACACCACTAACCCTCGTGTTGTTCAAGAGTCAGATATACTTACAGAGTTCTTCTATCAGAAGCCAACTCCCAGCATTGTTGTCTAAAGGCTGTCTTAATTTTAGGAGTCTAAGCCCTCTTCTCATTAACAGGACTCACCTGAAAAGCTCAGGGGACACTGCTTCCCAAGTGAGACTCAGTTATGGCCTTCCCATGGCCAGAGCTTCCCAGGACTTAAGTGGGGCCAGAGGGCCACCAAGACTTCTCTGCCTGCCCAAAACACTGAGCTCCTTTCATGCACATGTTTAGGCACCAAGGTCAGGAGGCCTTTGGCGATCATTTCTACATGAGTTGGAAAGGTGGACAAATTTACCTTTAAGATTTTTTTTATTTCTGTGCGTGTTCAAGTATGCACTTATGCAAGCAGGGAAAGGCAGAGGAAGAGGGAGAGAATCTTTAGTGGACTCTGTGCTGAGCACAGAGACTGATGAGGGGTGCCATCCCTTGACCCTGAGATCATGACCTGAGCTGAAACCAAGAGCTGAATGCTCAACTAACTCAACCACTCAGGTACCCCTGAACAAATTCACCTTTAAAGCCTCTTCCAATTAAGTTATAAATGCCGGTTACTTCCTATAGTTGACCCTCCAGGTAACTATGTAATTCACATGTAGCTGAGGTTAATAGGAGTAAGTTCTGGGCCTTGCAAATAGGGAGGGAGCAAAGCAACAGAGAGGGAGGAAGAAAAAGAAGAAAGCTGGTTTTTCTTCTATGGAAGAGTGAAGTGGAGGGCAGTGGGGAAGGACTTGAGAATCTGGGTTTAGGAATGTAATGAAACAAGTCCCAAGGTCATAGTGATGTAACGGGACAGATTTCAGTAGAAGAAATGCTCCTCTTTCTCAAAGTCTCTTCCCCCTTTCCTCTTCTAAACCCACAAGTTCCAAATTTGACATAAAGCTACCCTGGTTAAGATGGAGAGAGAAACAGGACACAGAATACTAGTGCTTGTAGTCAAACACTGATGTGGTCTACCCAACAACCATTCTCTCCTTTTAATTTCTATTCAGAAATCATCACTGGTCTAAGCTAATCATGACAGAGCTATTCCCCTTTGCCAGTGACTGACATCAGAGCCAGTTCTCACTGAAAAGATGTATAGAAATAGTTCCTGGGAGTTTTTAGGAAAATTTCCCTCCCTGAAAAGGGAAGACACACTTAGAAAAATTCCTTTTGCATCTACTGATCTCTTGCTTCCTACTTTGTATCCTGCCATATGAAGAAACAGCACTGGGAAAGGTGGCATCTTTGTGCTGGCTACAAGGGAAGGTGGCACCAACACAGATGGTAGGGCACAAGATCCAAAGGAGCCAGGTCCTTGACCAGACAAATAACAGATGCCTTTATGGTACATTAGTGGAAGTCTTCCCTTACTTGCAGATAAAATGCACTTGGATACATAGCTATTTATACTCATAGGTTCACGCTACCTTATGTGCTTATTGTCAGTAACAACTTAATACTTTGCTTAGGATGCTGAATTTAAAGGAAGGAAAATAATTATTGGGAATCTATGTACAGAAATAAATGCATCACTAAGAGAGGTAAATAAATTATTTATAAATATGTGCATATACGAAACTGTTAATCGTAACACTCTTTGTGAAGAAATTAGGGACATGGTGGGGTGAGGAACCATTATTTTACATTTGATATTTTTCTGTGAGGCTTGGATTTTCTTGCTGGTTTGTTTGTTTTTTTTAAACTGGGCAGTGGGATAATGGAGCGATTCTTTCCTCCATATAATTTTCTGTATTAGAAATACTTAAAAATAAAAAGGAAATGTTATTTCTGACATGTCTGGAGAATTGTTCCTTTTTCCTCTTCCAGAAAAGAAATCAGAGGATCTAATATTTAGAAATCCAATGTCACTCTCTTGACATTCCCTCCAGTAATAATCATGCCTGACCAACGAGCCCACAGATGGATTATCTCTCAAGTTAGTCACTGCTGCCAGCTGACAATTAACCACATCTAGTTTAAGTGTGAACAAGATTATTTAGCTCACAGTCACAGACATCAAAGTGTGATTTGTGGTCACACTTTTGCAAAAGAAATCCCAAGAGTTCTCCTATTTAAAATTTATAAAAGAATTACACATTCCTGAGTAACTGGTTAATATAAACACTGACACTGTACACTAGGAAGGCTGTCAATGTATACAAAAGATAATAATTTCTCACTTAGCATATTTTAAAGATATATTTTTCAAATCAAAGTACACATAGCTGTTGATTAGAGCATAGTTATTTTGGCTTAGTCCTCTTATTCAATTGCCATTTCAAAGATGGAAACACTGAGGCAGAAGCTGACTAATTCAAGGTTCCAGAGGCAGATGGTGGTAGAGTCAAAATCAGAGGTGGCAAGACTGAAAACAGGAAGAGCTACCTGTACAGAGACTCGAAGGCTAGGCATAGTTTTCCCCAGAACACTGCTCAGAAAACCAGAAAATAGCCAGGGATTACCTCAGTTCTGTGGTTCTCTGCATTCAGCCCCTCATATAGAGATTTGTTGAAATAGATTTCACCAAGGATCTGCAGTTCATTTACACCTCTTGGTAACTGTGAGATGGAGGGTAGATAAAAACATATTTTAGACATAGACTTACTTTTTTTGAACAGTATCTTTTCCTTTAAACGTGTTCCTTCTCCTGTATTCCTTTGTCTAGTTAGCTGTCTTGGCAATCACAAAGTTACCAAAGCAAGAAACCTACAATCATTCCCCAATTTCTTTTCCTATACACTTTACCTCATGTCACAGCCTCACTCACCAGCCCCAATTCAGTTCTTGACAATTCTTTTTTTTTTTTTCTTTCCTCACGTCTGTCCCTTTTCTCCATTCTTCATTGCTACTCCTTCAGTTCAGATATCATCATTCTTACCTGGATCACTGTGAGGAGTTAAACTTCATCCTAATGCCCACTTTAGAATGAGTGACCAGGAAATGCCTCTCTAAGAAGGTAACATCGGAGCTAAATATAAGAAACCATGCACATGAAGATACGGGGGAAGAACAGTGGGAGAAGGGAGAGCAGAGGCAAAGATCCTGTGGCCAGAATAATATTGGAGAAACAGAAAGGACAGAATAGCTGGAGTATACAAAGTGGGAAAGAGCCGAGTACTAGGAGATAAAGTTGAAGAAGCAGAGACTAGATCATGCAGTGCCTTGCAGGCCATTGAAAAAATATGTGTTTTACTTGGGGTGCCTTCAAATGTAACTTTTTTGTTTTCAGAGCCATGGCACAATGTTTACTTAAAATAGCTGTTATGTGAATAAAGATTTGTAGAAGGCGTGGCAAGAGCAGAGACAGGAGGAAAAAACAGCTTACTGCAACGGCCTGGGCAAGAGATGGTGGCCTGAACTACAACAGTAGCAGTGGAGATGGAGAGAAGTGAATGGATTTATAACATCTTTTGGAGGTGGAATGATGGGGCTTGGGGCTGGAATAGATGTGGGGATGTAAGAAAGGAAGGAGTCACAGCTATCTCCTAAGTTAAGTAACTACAGTCACTTACCCTAGTATATTACCCCAAGTAACTGTGTAAAGAACAGATTGGGGCAAAAGGTGAATCGAGACACCTGTTTTGGACATGTTACATTTGAGATGCTATTAACTTTTCTCGGACAGAGAGCCGATGCACATGAGCAGCAGAACAATCAAATCTGAAGCATTCGCCATCTCAAGTACCTGCTGAGACTGATTCAAGGAGAGCTCTGCAGCCACTGTTACATTTTCTTTATTTGAAGTGATGGTGCAGTTCACTGAATACCATTGGTCCACATACTGAAAAGGAAACTCTGATTACAGTTAAGCACTATCCCCTTTTGCGTGAAAAGGCAGAAAACCTAACAGTACGCAGAGGACGTTCAAGTTCCAGAATAGAGGTGCGAACAGGTTCAGCGCTCCCCTTGCTCACCTTGGCTCAAGCAAAGCCGCAACCGTGGCTGACATGACCCAGAGAAGAAGCTAAGGAGAGCCTGGAGGCCACCCTGCATTCGCTTTCAGCAGCAGCAGCCCCGCGCCGCTCACGTCACCCGCTTCAAGCCCTCCTCCCTCCCTAAGCTCTCGGGAAGGCCGCGCTCACCCAAACGGGGTCTTTCCCACATTCTTTCTCCAGACTGGAGTTGCACTTAGTGTTGGCCTGAAACGAGAGCCATGATAGTACGGATAAGAAGATGCCAAATTGCCAGTCACCCGCCACCTCCCGCGGGACCCGTTGTGATGCGCATGCTCACGGCCGGGCGCTAGGACCCAGCAGTCAGGCCCGCCCGTGCGTCTGTCTTAAGGAAGTCTCGCGGTGTTTGCATTTGAATCTCCGGGCGGGTGCCGACCATGGCGGCGTCACGCCAGCGACTCGGGAATCGCCTCTTCCGAACGTATGGAGCTGTGGGCGGCGGGAGGCCGCGGCGGCGGCCGGACCGGGCAGTCGCGCAGTGGTTCCCGCCGCAAGACCGGAAGCGTTTTTTCAGCAGCAGCAGTAGTAGCAGCGACGGTCCCTCGGGGTCTATCGCTTCCGACGATCCCGACGACCCTGACTTCCTCGACGTTCCGGTAAGTCAGCGGCGGAGGCGCCCTGGCGGCCAAGCCTCCAAGGACTGGCCGAGTCTGATCGTGACTCCACGACGCCTGAGGCTGCGAGCTCGGCCTCCGCAAAAGTGCAGCACCCCCTGCGGCCCGCTTGGACCGCCGCCCTTTCCTAAGGGCAACCCAGGCCGCCTCAGCCCGGACCTCAGTACGTGCGACCAGCCCGAGGACGGCGGCGAGCTGGGCACCAGTGCCTCCCTGTTCAACAGTCTGGCCTCTCCCGGCCCTGGCCCCTCCGCCTCTCTGGATGCGGCCTCCGAAGTCCCGAGCGGCTTCCATCTCCCAGCAGCCTCCCCGGACCCAACATCCCTCCATGGCTTCCAGGAGGCAGCAGCGGGAGGAAGCAGGTTCACCAGACTGGCCCACCAAGCCCACGCCAGCCTCAGGTCAGCTCTCTTTAGTCTTATGGACTCTGGAAACCCTGAAGATTCTGAGTTTGCGGCAGATGGGAAGAATATGAGGGAGTCTTGCTGTGAAAGGGAATGGGCTGGGAAGAGGTTGGAGAGGCCAGGTTTATCAAGCATCGATAAGAAGAGGGCCACAGACCAGGACTCCTGTCAAGAGATTGGGTCTCAAGGGGCTGCCCAGATGGACGAGGAGGCAGATGGTTGCAAGGGCTGTATTGTACCTGGGGAAATCAACAGGTTTGAGAGAACTGGGCCTAGGCGAAAAAGGAAACTTCATGAAACAGCAGAAACCTCCCTTCTCCATTATCACCAGTTTAAGAAGAGCCAAAAGATGGAAAAAGACTCATTCCTCACCCAGGACCTGACTCATTTACAGAACGACTGCTCTTGGACCAAAGCCAGGGCTTCCTTCAGTTTCCACAAGAAGAAGATGGTGACTGCTGTGTCTGAAGTATGCAGCAGCCACACCATTGCCAGTTCTCTCTCTGAGTCCCTCATATCCGAATATTCAAACCCTCCTGTTATGAACAGAACAAATAGTGCTCTGTCTCCTTGGCGCTGCTCTTCCATGTATTTGCTAACCCCCTTAAAGACATTACATGTCACAGACAAAAAGGCATCTGATGCTGAGAAAGTTTATGGGGAATGCAATCAGGAAGGTCCTATCCCCTTTAGTCATTGCCTTTCCACAGAAAAACTGGAGTGCTGTCAGAAGATTGGGGAAGGAGTGTTTGGAGAAGTGTTTCAAACAGTGGCTAATCACACACCTGTTGCCCTAAAAATCATTGCTATTGAAGGACCAGATTTAGTCAATGGAGCCCATCAAAAAACTTTTGAGGAAATTCTGCCAGAGATAATCATCTCCAAAGAGTTGAGCCTCTTGTCTGATGAGGTATGCAACCGTACGGAAGGCTTTATTGGTTTGAACTCAGTGCACTGTGTTCAAGGATCTTACCCTCCCTTGCTTCTCCAAGCCTGGGACCATTACAACTCAACTAAAGGGTCTGCAAATGACCGGCCTGACTTTTTTGAGGAAGACCAGCTCTTCATTGTACTGGAATTTGAGTTTGGAGGGACTGACTTAGAACAAATGAGAACAAAGTTGTCCTCCATGGCTACTGCAAAGAGCATCCTACACCAGATCACGGCATCCCTCGCGGTGGCAGAGGCATCACTGCACTTTGAGCACCGAGACTTACACTGGGGGAACGTGCTCTTAAAGAAAACCAGCCTCAAAGAGCTCCACTACACCCTTAACGGGAAGACAAGCAGTATCCCCACCCGTGGATTGCAAGTCAATATCATTGACTACACACTGTCACGGTTGGAGCGGGATGGGATTGTGGTGTTCTGTGACATTTCCATGGATGAGGACCTATTTACAGGTGAAGGTGACTACCAGTTTGAGATCTATAGGCTAATGAGGAAGGAGAACAACAACTGCTGGGGTGAATATCACCCTTACAATAATGTGCTCTGGCTCCATTACCTAACAGATAAGATTCTGAAACAGATGACCTTCAAGATTAAATGTAACACCCCTGCCATGAAACAAATGAAGAGAAAGATCCAGCATTTTTATAGGACAATGCTGAACTTCAGCTCTGCCACTGACTTGCTTTGCCAGCACAGTCTATTTAAATGAGCCAGAGGTGCCTTACTGGCCCAAACTGAGAGGACACTGGTCTTAAAGCCCCTGATGCTATTTTCAATCTCCATCCCCAGAGCAGGGTGGAATTCCCATTCTAAACGTTTCTAGAAATTAACAAATGTTCTTTAAAAATAAACTATACCTGGGAACAAATGATTACAATATATAAGCCCTCTTTTTGTCAACAGACTCCATTCTGTAAATGCCTTTCCATATATTCATTTTTGAACCTTGACATTTCATAAACCCTGAGCAAAAAAAAAAATTCAGGAAAGCCAAAGGCCTCAGCTTTCATAGTGATCAGAGCCTATGGCTGTGGGTATCATAAGGGAAGTCAACTGAGAGCAAAGGAGCTGCAGCAAAGCAGAGACAGGGACAGACTGGAGGGAGGAAAGATAGTAAATTTATAGGGAGAAGGGCAAGAAGTACCTGTTTATCAAAATTATTTGTCAATTACAAAGAAGCAGAATTTATCAGTTTTTCAAAGGGAAAATAAATATGTCCATGGGTTTTAAAAAGGTTTGAATTTTTGGTTATTTTTCATCAAGGGAAGGAAAACTGAAATGTTTTAAGAACCGAATGGTTGCTATTTCTTGTGAACATGACTGGTAATTTACTCCTAATGTGTTCCTAAGTTAACTAGACTTGTTTTTACTCCTTTCCTAGAATTCTAGTTTTACACCTTTAAGAATCCACAGTCACTCTGGAAAGAGAGGTGATTGTGATAAAAAACAAAAGAAAAAAAAACTTCTAAGTACCTGAATCTTCGTCAGGTTCTTCACTCTTATAAACTGGAGACCTTGTAATTTGATTGGAACACAAATTTGCAGCTGGAATACAGCTCCAAAGAGATTTTCCCCATGTATCTACAAAATAAAATCAGAGAATGGGAAATCAAAACTGGTGTTGTTTTGCCACCTGTAACTTTGCAATAATAAGCATTAAGCACTTACATTGAAGAGGAATTCTTTGTAGACAGAAAGCCCCTGGCTTGTGTTCATGTACATCACTGAAGGTCTGCAAATGAGAGGATATTTGTTAGGACTCAAGGCCTCTTTCTTTCAAATGAGTTGAATGCTACCAGTTGGATACACTAGGACAGAGGGCACCATATCCTTAAGAAGAATCAAAGCTGAATATCAAAATGTAAAGTGGTGGTAGGGCAGTTCAGGTAGAAATATTTGAATTCTGTATATTTGGGCTGGTTCTGTGTCTAATTGTTAATCCTTGGTGGCCTTACTTTTCGCCTTCCTTCTTTCCCAATCCCACAGCACCTCTCTTCCCTCCTTAGTATTATGTCAGTAACCTTTAGTATTAAGACCAGTTGGTACTGCTCCTTCCTTGATTACTACCATGGGGTTTCTGGGACCAAACTTCATCCCTTAGCGATAAGTGGGAGCCTGGATTTTAAGCAGCTTCCTGTCCGAGATGGGGAATGCTTGCATCCACTCTGACCACCTGAAAGCTGCAGGTGTTGGCCCCTTGGAAGTACTTACTTCGGAAGAACTGCGATGAAGGCATGCTTGAATTGAAGGCTGTGGCTCTGTTTGACTGAAGAATTTCTGTCATTGAAACTAGGAAATAAGAATGTCAGTTCACAGCTCATCCACTTTGTTCACAGCTGCTTATATACCTTGGCTTCTCGGGGTCAGGGAAAGTCAGATAAGAAAAGATGCTTGAAGATAAGTAATTAGAGTGCAGAAGACTTGCTAGAAGACCACAGTTGCAGAAACATTGGTTTAAAAAGGTTTTCTCAACCTTGACAATAATGACATTTTGGGCCAAATAATTTTTTGTGAGAAACCATCTTGTATACTCTGTGATGTTTAGCAGCATCCCTGGCCTCTATCCACTAGATACCAGAAGCATTCCCGCACCCCACAAGTTGTGGCAACCAAAAATGTTTTCAGGCATTGCCCCTGATGGACAGAATCATCCCTGTTTGAGAACCCTTTCCCACCACTATACCCATACTGCAGATGGCGGGGCTTCTCCAAGTGAAATGACAGGAATAGAACCTCTGTCCAAGGCTCATTTACTAGATTATACCATAGTTTTGTTTTGTGTGTCAATAAAAAAGGACATTTAAAAATTAACAACTCTGATAATAAGGGAAAACCAAGTCACTGCAGCAGCACAGATTCCTTCTGTGGCTTCACTGAGGCTCTTCTTGGGCAGTGACAGAGCCACAGCTCTTACACATGCACATGGGAGGGAGACTTTTTCCAGGGCCACAGCCTGGACATAGGGCCCACTTACTTGGTGACTGTCACAGTGATATCGGCTGTCCTGTTGGGAAAGACATTCTCCTCTAGCTGCCAAACTACTGAAAAGTTTGCCTATTTAAAAAAAGGAAAAAGAAAAGGTCACCTGATTCCTCCCTACCACTCACAATTCAAACTGCTTTCTACTAACTAAACTGACCTGGGAAACAATTATTATGCCTCACATTTTTTAGCACAGCATGCCTCCACATCCATTATTCCACATAAGCAACACAATGTCAATATGGAGTAAGCAGGGCAGACAGCATTATTCCTCTTTCGCAGCTGAGGAAACCATTTCAGAGCACAGCACAAAGACCATCAGTGGCAGATGAGGGATTCACTGACCACTAGTAACTTTGGGCCTGCTGCTCTTCCCATACTACTCCCAACTTCACTCTGCTGTATGGGGCTGAGTCAACAGTTTGTGGCTGTATCCCCCAGCCACCACTCCTTACTTTGAAAGCAAACTTGGTAGCTCTAAGCTCTGCTGTGGATAGATTGCAATAAAGGGAAATGTGGAGACCACTGCTAAGATTCAAATGACACTGGGATATAGGAGACACCACCTCCAAGACAGTGAGAAGAGTCAGCCAATCCAAACACTCACAGATGACCTCTTGAGTACAGGGTGACCAATCTTGCAGTTCATGGCCAGCTCAGAAGCATTTGGCTTCGGGTCATCACACTGAATGTCTGGAGAAGGAGGCTGTTAACACAGAGAAGACACTGTTCTTAAAAGAGCAAGAAAAGAAGCAGTTTCCTGATACCAATTCAACAAACATTCACTGATTTTCTACATGCCAGACATCTGCCAGGAGCCTTGGGACACTAATCAGACTTGGTTTCTGTCTTCCTCCCAAGCTGGGCAGAAGGGATCAATAGATTGTTGAGGAATTTAAATACAAGGCCCAAGTGGTTCTGTGGAAGGTACAAGGAAAGACAGTATTGCAAGAGGTAAAATCCAACTAGGAGGAATCTATAAAATCTTCAGGGGTAAGAGACATTTGAGCTGTGCAAACCTATCATACTGGGATGGGCTGGAAGGCTAGCATGAGGCCCCACACTGCCACACAGCCTTTCTCAACCAGGGCTCTTCACCTGGACCACTGAATACGGAAGGAGATTTCAGTGGCACTTTTCTTAATTCTCCCAAGGATAGTGCAGCACTGATTCCACTTGAGAAGCTTATGAGATAATTTCATTATTTTCATATAATAGATGCTGTCCTAGCCCAAATAGCCTAAGACCCTAGGGACAAATCTGTAACCTGACAAAGCAAGGTTTACTGACTCCTTACCATGAGAAAACTGCACTGTGGTGTCTCACCAAACAAAATCCAAAACAGTTATTAAGGGATGGTGGGGAAGAGTGGAGTTCAGGTAATATAGAGGTAAAGCAGAGTTTTGGTGGGCTCTAATTAAAGCAGGGTTGTGTATCAAAGGGTCCATCAACATCAGTTCTGGACCCAGGGACCCATTCCTTTGGAAACTCTTGGGGAGTTGTAAAGTTGTGTCCAGAAATGCTGTATCTGAAACTCTGTACCCCAGATGGAAAATAAGACTGCTTCTTTTTAAAGTGACTTATATTCTCTAGTCAAGTGAAATGGTTTCATAATTACAGATAGAACTTTAAGCAGCAAAGTTTTCTGATTGCCTATGGTTTTTGAGAAGATTTCTCAGTGTTACAGTACTTCGCAGCTGCAGGATGTCCTTGGGAGAAACACTGTTTCCTGTTTTCTTGCAGCCAGCTTCCAGGCTGTGACCCCAGGCTCATGAGCAAAAGGGCAGATTCTTACTTTCCCAGTGCAGGCTCATGTGTTAGAGATTTTTTTTTTCCCCTCTCAGAACCCTGGTTAAGAAAGGCTGCAGGCAAGAAAGTGACTGCAGAACAGCCGCACTGAAGGTTCTGGAGACAGAGAGCAGCGTGATTGGACTCACAGCACAGCTGTGGTTTGGAGTGTAGTGGTTTGGAGGGGATTCATCTCATTAGTAATTATTTATTGGATGGATCAGGATGAGACTGGAGGCAGGGAGACCAGTTGGGAGGTTTTCCATAAAAAAGCAGGCATACAGGGAGGGAAAGCCATGTGTGGCATATTTCACTGCTACCTTTTGTATCCTTTTAAACTGGAGGTTTCTGGGGTAATTCAAATTCATGGTCGTCATGTAGGAATCTTCCCCAGAGTTAGTTAGGTTAATGTTCATAGTCAGCTCCTTTGTGAGACCAACCACCAATTCCTGCCTACACCGGATAGACAAATAGAAACAAGTTACCAGTTTATTTAATCTTTAAGAATGACAAGCAGTACATTAGTACATTCTTAACTCCTTAGATTGCCTAGATTTTCTTCCGCTCAACATAAACAAATGCCTGGACCACAACACACACCTCAGTTGGTGTGTGAGATGATGATAACGGCTACCATGTTGATTTCTATGTGGCAGGGACTGTGCTAAATACTTCACATCCTGAATTAATCCTCACAATAACCCTATAAGATAGTATGGTTACTCTCCATTTCATAGAAAAGGACAGAAGCTAAGAGAGTCTAACTAATTTGCCTCAGGTCTAGCATTCTCAAAAGACGGTTGGGAAAATTATATTTAAATCCTCTTTCTACTACCAAATCACTGCAACCCTAGGCAAGATACTTCATTCTCCCAAGTTCATACATTTCACATATACTTACGGAGTACTTTCTCTGTGGCAGATATTCTGCTCAATACCAGAGACTGAGCTGCTTGAAGTATCTGAGACAGATACTGTCCCTGCCTCTTTCTTGGCCTCAGTTTCCCATTCGCAAACTCATTCAGGCCCTTCCAGTTTAAAGAGTGGTTTAAAACAGTCTTTTCAGACTGGGGGATTTGTGAGAGCTTCTTTCAGTCTGCTGAGGTGCTGTGGGGCCCCAGAGTATAAAACCACTATCCACTATTAACAATACAAAGAAAATCTCCTAACCATCCAAAATGTTCAAAAATAGGATAGGAAGCTCTGGGAAGCAACGTGACATGTGTTTTGTTGTTATATTGCTTTTGTTTTAGCACAGCTGAGAAGAGAATAGATTGATCAGTGGGAGAGAGGGGGCAGAGATAGCTAGAGCCTGCTGTATGTGGAAATCCAATTGAGAGATGGCAAATGCCTGTGTAAAATAGTAGTAGTGGCAATAGACACAAGGGATTGAAGCCAGATACAGTAAAGCCACACTTGCAACCAGAGCAACAGAGAAAGTGATCCAGGATAAGTCCTGAATGTATGACCAAGTGGTGCTCTTCATGGGGGAGACCAGAGTACCACCACCAGGGTGGCAGTTGACCAGATGAGTTCACTTAGGGGTATAATGAGAAGTGCCAATGATGTAAGGTAGAGATGTTGAAACATCAGTTGGATATACTGTTCTAAAGCCCAGGAGAGGGCTCTGGGAGCCACTGGAATATTTCACAGGGGTTCTTAACCGAAGGACCATGGATAGTTTCGGAAAGCCCCCAATGCAAACACTTATGTATGAACATGGGATCTTCTACGGAGTAGGGTCTGTAGTTTTCCTTAGGTTCTTTAGGAGACCAATATCCAGAAAAAGGTGGAAAACACTGAAATGTTTGGATGCTAAGGATTAGACTCAATAATGCTTTTGAAAAAAGGAAGAGACTAATTACTACTTACACTAGGGGGCGGTGTGGGGCCAGTTGTGTGTGCTACGTATCACAAGGAGCTGGGTGGGAGGGAATTTCTCGGCTGTAATTAATTACTGTTGGAAACAGCTGCATCTGTTTTTTAGGCTGGATTCCAAAGCACTCAAAAGTCTTCAATTGGATCCTCAATAATTGAGATAGGCTAGTCCTACAAATGTCTACAAAAAGGCTTACTAGGATTAGGCATCGGTGTTCTTCCACACAGATGCCTACCCTGGCCAACAGGCCATCAGTACCATGTTCCATATACAGCACTAGTAGCCAGGGAGGGTATTTTAAGACCATCACATGTCCAAAGCCAAACTCCTTATCTCTTCCTCTCCACCCTGCCTTCCAAGATCATTCTTCTAAAGGCTTCCTACGCCAATTCAGTTCTTGGTATTGCCATTATTCTGGAGTTCAGTGTGATCCAACAGAACTTTTGCAAGAATGGAAATAGCCTGTATCTATGCTACTGAAGATCACCAGCCCCATGTGGATGTAGGGCCTTGAAATGTGCCTAGTTCAACTGAGGAACTAAAATTTTAATTATACTTAATTTTAATTAAATAGCCAAATGTGACTAATAGTTACTGTACTGGACTGCAAAGTTCTAGATGCTCAGGATGAAATGAAGGAAGCTGCCTTAGACCCTTCTCTTTCTCTCACTCCCCACATCTAATCCATCAAAAAATCCTGTGGGCTCTAACTTCAAAATATAACCACCTTCAACTGCTTAAAACTGTGGACAAGTCACCATCACTTTGCACCTGAATTCTAATAGATCCTTACTATCTCCCTGCTCGCATCTTTTCTCCTGTAGTCTACAACACAGCAGCAAGAATGAGCCTGTTAAAATGCGAGATTCTGTCATTCCTCTGGCTTACTAGTCCACAGTAAGAGCCTTTATGCAGGGCCTCAGAAACCGTGAATAACGATTCTCCCTGCCCCGGCTTTACCCTTCCCTTCTTCATCCTACTTTAATCACACCGGTGTCCTGGCCATTCCTCCACCCACAAGCCATGCTCCCATCTCAGGGCATTTGCAGTTGCTCTTCCTGCAGACACCCACCTAGTTCATCCCTCAACCTCCTCCTGTGTGTACCAAAACATCAGCTCAGTGAGCCCTTTTCTGACCATTCTAAAACTGCAACCCAGGCACCTGGGTGGCTCAGTGGGTTAAGTCTCTGCCTTTGGCTCAGGTCATGATCTCAGGGTCCTGGGATCGAGTGCCGCATCGGGCTCTCTGCTCAGCAGGGAGCCTGCTTCCTCCTCTCTCTCTCTCTCTCTCTCTGCCTGCCTCTCTGCCTACTTGTGATCTCTGTCAAATAAATAAATAAAATCTTTAAAAAAAACATTAAAAAATAAAACTGCAACCCACGCCTACCCAGCACTTTCTCCCACCTTCCCTGTCTTTTCTTCATAGGGTACTACGTATATCTCATCAATATTACATTTACCTATTATCTTTTCCACCTAAAACACCAGGAGGGCAAGAATTTTTGTCTATGTTGTTTGCTGATGTATCTTCAGCATGTTTGTGGAGTGCTTGGCACAGAGGAGATGCTCCGTCAATATTTAATGAATTAGTTAAGTAATTTGGTTAAGAGGTGAGTCAAGGAAGAGGCTACCTCTAACTGAGATAGTCCTAGGAGCAAGGGACACTGGGTTATTAAAGTAGCATTATCCAGGATGTCAAGAGACCTGGGTTCGAGTCCACCAACTGAGCACTGTGACCACACACAGTCCTTCCAAGCACTGAGTCTGTTCCCTACTGAGGGATACAAATCTCTTGCCTCCCTCATGGTATGGTTGAGGACCCAGTGAGATAATACTTGCAAAGCCTTTTGTGGGCCATGAGGTTGGGTCAATTTTGATGAGGGCTTTGCCCAGGTAAGCCTTCAGAAGGAAGTTAATTGCAGAAACTATGATGACTGGGTCCAACTCACTGAGAGATAGTGGTGGCCATCTGTAACTCAGCAACACAAAACAATTTATTCTTGCAGTTCTTCTCATAGGGCAGCTGTAACCAAGCAGAGAGAAACAGGGGTCAGTCCAGGAACACCGCCATGTAGCTTTGCTTCATGATCTTCTCCTTAAGACATACTTATCCTTCCTTGGACTCTGAGAAGTACAGGTACAAGGGAGTGAAGGCTGATAGACCGGGGGGGGGGGGGTGCCCATAGGGCCAAGAGAGCTGTGACTTACATTCCTTGACCTGTCAGGGGTAGGGAGTGTGCTTCGTCTTACAACATAGGTACACCATGACTCGGGCCTCTGGTCAAGGTAAAAAATGTGGTGACCTTCATGGAAAGGTGGGGGTGTCTGTCACATTTATATCATGTGAATTAAGCAGCAGTGTTCACAACTCACTAATTTGAACACTTGGGGGAGAAAACCTAAGTGAAAAGAAGCTTCCTTAGTCCCTTTACAAGTAAAGACAGGAACAGCAGGGGCAGGAATAGGATATACCTAATCACATATTATCAGGTCTAGTCCTGTGAGGTTCTTGTCCCCCATGGCCAGTCTTCCCCTTATAATCTTGCTTCCACTAAAACAAACTAATATGGAAGTTTACATAGGCTCCAAAAGGCCCAGTCAAGGTTGAACAGCCCTAGTTAAGTTGAAAGATCCTTTTTCTTTCAACTTAACTAGTTGAAATGTTCCTTTTTAAAATTGTTATGTTCAATTAGCCAACATATAGCACATCATTAGTTTCTGATGTAGTGTTCAACGATTCATTAGTTGCATACGACACCCAGTGCTCATCACCACGTGCCCTCCTTAATAGCCATCACCTGGTTACCCCGTACACCCATCCCCCTCCTTTCTGTAACCCTCAGTTTGTTTCCCGGAGTCCAGAGTCTCTCGGTGGTTTGTCTGCCTCTCTGATTTCTTCCTATTCAGAGTTCCCTCCCTTCTTCTATGGTCCCCCTGCACTATTTCTTATATTCCACATATGAGTGAAACTATATAATTGTCTTTCTCTGCTTGACTTATTTCAGAAAGATCAAATTTTCTAAAGGAGCTGCATCTACTTTTTTTATTATGCAGGAAACATAGGCAGATCCTTAATAGGAGAATCTCTATAAGAGATTCTCTGTAAGAGAGCAGTATTTATGTCCTCAGCAGGCAGTGACCACCTCAGCAGCTTTCTGCAAAGACTGTTACCATGGCCTGGAGCTGGAATGGGAACTCAGAGCTAGAAAGGAAGCCTACTTCGTGGAGAAGGGAGATACAGTTTGCAGAAGTCAGATCCTGGAGCTCTATCTGGCTAGGTCAACAGTTTGAGGCAAATTTTTTAGTTTTGCTTTTAATACAGTGAAGTAGCTTGTTTTTCACTCAATCGTAGTGGAAGAGAGCAGGATTAAACCAAGCTCCCAGCTAGAACTCATTCTTTGGAAACATCTATGTGCCTAACCCAACACCAAATAATTTCTCCACACCCATTTTATTGATGGAATAAATTTTTTTAAAAATCTCTTTGCTGGACATCAAAGTAATAATTTATTTAGGTAAGAATTGTGAATGGATGTTACATAAGATATAAATACACTCAAAGCATTTCAAAGCATCTCCCTATAACATATTTATTAATTATATGATATGCCTCCTGATGCATAGGCACTTGGAAGGACACAACTTCACTTCTGTGCTATTCCTGCCAAAAATGCATAACCTGAATCTAATCATGAGGAAACATATTCCATAAAAGAAGTGGCCTATTTGATCCTTCAAAAATAGTAAGGTCATAAAAAACAAAGACAGACTGAGATATCATTGCAGATTAAAGGAGTCTAAAAATAAGTCCTGAAAAAAATGTAATGAATGATCCTGGGCCAAAAAAAAGAAATTGTTCTCTTTTGCTATACAGGACATTAATAGGACAACTGGTGACATCTGAGTAAAGTTTGTACATTAGATAACATAGCATTTTGTCACCGTTAATTTCCTGATTTTGATCCTTGTACTGTGGTTTTATAAGAGAATGTTCTTGTTTTTTAGGAAATATATACTGAAGTATTGGGAGTAAAGGGGTATCATATTTGTGATTTAGTATCAAATGGCTGCAAAATATAAATGTGTGATATTCATATATACACACACATATGGGTGTGTATATGTATAAGTTGGAGGGAAAGAATGATAAAGCAAATATGTTAAAATGTCAAAATGGTAACTTTCAGGGAATCTGAATAAAAGATACATGGGAATTCTTTGGAATATTCTTTAATTTTTTTAGTGAGCCAAATATTTCAAAATAAAAAGGTTCTAAAATACCAAAATATATATAAGTAGTAATCATCTACTTACTGATAAAATTTTGTCACATTAGTTCTCTTAATCTTTTCTGATCATCTAACTTGCCGTCAAATTTTTAAAAACTCTTTACAAAATAAGTAGACTATTATAAATTTAAAATAACAGAGTCGCCTGGGTGGCTCAGTGGGTTAAGCCTCTGCCTTCAGCTCAGGTCATGATCTCAGGGTCCTGAGATCAAGTCCCGCATTGGGCTCTCTGCTCAGCGGGGAGTCTGCTTCCCCCTCTCTCTCTGCCTGCCTCTCTGCCTACTTGTGATCTCATGCGCTCTCTCTCTGTCAAATAAATAAAATTTTTTTAAATAAATAAATAAATGCATTTAAAATAACATTTCTTGCCTAAAATAATCAAGCTGACAATCTTCACTCATAGGGAATCTGATTCTCTCTCTTCCTGGGCAAATGGGCAATAAAAAACAGTTACCCTGATTATGCTACTCTCTTATTTCTTTACTATTTGTGACTGATTCATTGGATATTGGCCAAAATCTGAGCCAAAGAATTATATGATTTAATTTATGTAGAACACTGTTGTAAAACTACTAGTCATGAGTGTCCTATGATTACCTGGAAATAAACTTATACTACCTGAAGCTTTTCTGTGCCAGTATGAGCTGCTTTTGACTTCTCTTCCTTTTTGGAAATGCAACTAATTCCAGCTGACTGTAATTATTACTTAAATGGTCACATTGTCACTTTGATCTTGCTGAGTTTTCTATATGCCATAAGATTCTCTAAATGAAGACTGACAGAATACCATGGGGGCCAGGGCCTAGGTGGGAACCAAATCACCTTAGATAGCAAGGAATTGGGAAATCTGACTGTTTATTTTGCCCTCAGAATTCCCTTAGTATGAGAGAAGTTTCTTGTGAAATTACCTGCCTGTTAGGGTATAGGTGTGGTAGGCCAGACACTCAGCTGAAGGCCATGGTCAGGACCTGGGTCAGCAGGTGCACTAAAGGGCATCCTGTCTACAGCACAGAGGAGGTTAACTCTAGTTCAGGCCCCATGCAGAACCCCCATCACACCAGGAACTCCACCACACCTCATCAGAGACCTTTGCCAAGCTGGACGACATATTTCTATGCATCATTAAAAATGGAGCAAGCACGTTTTCTGTGAACATGAAGGAACTAACCTTGCATGTGGTTTGGAGACTTTGTGTTACCCACCAGTAAGGCCCTAGGCAATTTAACACCATCTTAGGAACTCCATTTCCCCCATTTAAACGGCAAGGGGCCCAAATACTATCTGAGAGCCCTCCTAATTTTAACAGTCTTTGAAGTTAGAGAAACAGGTGCTTGTTGTGTGTGGTTCCCAGGAGAGTCTCACATAGCTGAGTCACCTGGAAGATGGTGAAGGGTTTAGTGTAGAAGTCCAAAACGGGTTGGGGATGGTCCCTCTGGCCTTCTGAGGTCTGGAGTTGGTAGCTGATGCTGACACTGATGTTGGAGAAGCAGTCCTCCTCACAGAGCTACAGAGTCACCAAGTAATGCAGGGTCAAAGTGGCATGTGGGGGACAAGAGAACAAGGAGAATACTTATAATTTTAATGTGTCATAATGAGAAATAAACAATGCAAGTGGTGAGTCAGAAGTTGTAAGCCTCTTCCAAATAAGCCAAGCTGAAGGGAAACTTCTTTCAACCAAGCTGCCTAGAGCTGTGGGGAAAAAAAAAATCTCACTTGATCTGCTCTGCCCTCAGGCCTAATAACTCCTGTTGGTTCCCATCCCAAACACAAAGGGATTCTGCCCAACAGGAGTTAAAAAACCAATTCGATTTTTTTTTTTTTTTTTTTTTTTGGAGGGCAAATGGAAGGGAAGAAGGGAAGAATCATGGCCACATCTGTGTTAATAAAGATCTTTCTCAAAGCAACCTGGAGGAACATATTAGAAAGGTAAAAGCTGAAGATAAAGGAGATTCCGTAGGGTGCCATTGGCTATTCTCCTTAAGTGAGCCTTTCAGCCATGGTGGGAGCTTTGAACACCCCAGAGGAGGTGAGCATGATTCCTGCATGGGAAATGTAGCTTTTATTTAAGGAAGGCATAGACTTGCTAGAAACTCTTTCCTAATCCAATTAACACTCTGAACAGACATAGGAACACATGTGTAGGCAGAAGCATCATCACGAGTTTACCGGAATAAATGATCCTTAGAGGTCCTTCTAGGTCCCGTCAGGCTCTGAAAGCCGACAAATACATTTCTTTTATGTCTCTAGCACCTTTATAAATGACTTTGTCTTGATTTCTACTTTCTCATTCAATTTTGCTGATGTTCATTCATATAAAAGCACTCAGCTCCAATGCTACTACCAGGTGAGGTGAGAAGACATGAGGTGGGAAGAACCCCTATTATTCCTAATTTGTTACCAAGAAAAATGTCAGCCATTAGAGCATTTCCCTTTGTGCTGAGGTTCTAGGAAGCTCAGAGGTATAATTAATGTTCCATTTCAGCAGAGTTCTTTACTCTGGAGTTCCAGTACAATTAACTCCATCTCTCATGCCATTATGTGGTTCTTAATCTATTAGGATTATTTTAATTGCCTAGTTTGTTTTGGGTATATATCTTTCATTGCATGCACCTCAAATCTTTTCTCAACAACATACACTCCTCTGGACTTTCTTCTAAACCCCACTTACCTCTCCCTCTGTGGGAATAAGCAGGAGGGACTCACAAAGCTGGGACATACTGGTGTCCCACTCCCGATGGTGGCTCTGACAATTACTCTTGTCTGAACACTGCAGCCTTTTCCTCTGCTTCACCACATCCACATCCACTGTGAAGTTCAGAAATGTCTCTCTGAAGCCTGGGAATGAAGACCAGACCTTCATAATGAGGCTGGAGTGGATAAGCCTGAGAAAAAGCACCCCTCGCCTGCCTGCCTTATGAGCCCCTCCTGAGTGGTATCCCCACCCAGTCCCTTGTGATGGATTCCTTAGTTTCTTCACTTCAAAAGTACTTTCATCATGGTCTTCTGGCACCTGGATAGCGTCCCTCAGTGCCCCAGCCCCAAACCCATTCTCAGGACTGAATCAGTCTTCCCTTAGGGGAAGGAGGGCTCAGAGAAGAGGCTATGATTGAAGGAGAAAATGAGGAGGAAGAATAATTCAGAAAATGGAGAGAGAAACCCTAGAGTAAAAACAAGGATGGCAGAGCTGGAAGCACCTTACAGATTACCTGGGCTAATTCCCTTACTGTACAGAATAGGCGAGATGGGAGATGGAGACTTGGCTACGTTTTTCTGAGTGTTCTTTCAGGAATTCAATCCTTAATCCTTGAGGAAGGGATACAGAGCCCCTCTTCCCAGCAGGGGTCAGATAAAGCCCTTCATAGTATGGATTTAATAGGAGACCATCCTTTTCTGTGGCACTTCCCATTAAATAGAACCTAATGTCAAAGGAACTAAGCTCTAATAGAGGGATTTCAAGCGCCAGGACTTCATAACACTCCTCGTACCCCTCCCTGGCAGGCCTCTTTTCCTGTCCCCTACTGAAGCCAACAAGGAATGACCACACTTGGCATGCGGCGGGGGGTAGGAGTGGGGGGGCGGTCAGCAAGGCTGTCTGTTACCTGAGTTAGCAACTGTGGTCATAGGGCTGGTTTCAAAACACAAATGAGCATTCACACTGCTGTTGAAGCCAATGGGCAGTGCCATAGGGGTGAAGGTCATGGACACCTTCAGGTAAACCACAGGTCTTGAGCTAAATGAGACAGCAAAGAGAACTATGAGAAGTGACCGTAAGACTTCAGCACTTGGCTCATTCATTCATTCAATGAATATTGAACATCTCGAGTATACCAAGCACTATTCTGCATCTTCAGGATACAGTAGGGAAAGAGACAAGTCTTGGCAAAACAGACAATAAACAAGTAAGAAGAAACTATGTACAGGTAATGCTATGATAATAAAATAGAATCGGGTAACAGAGATTGGGGGCTAGTTAGCCTGGGTGATCAGGGAGGGCTTCACTGATGAGACATTTGAAATCTGTTAACAAGAGCTGGAGATAAAGAGAACCTCACTCCAAGCAGAAAGTACAGCTAGTGCAAAGGGTGTGGGGCAGCAATGAGCTTGATTCGTTTGAGGAACACGAAGGTTGGCAGGACTTGAGCACAATTAGTGAGATAGAGGTTAGTAAGAGGAGATGGGGATGGAGTGATGGGCAGGGCCAGGCCATGGAGAGGATGGGCCACAGGAAGGAATTTGGATTTTTACTCTCTAAGTGGGAGCTGCTGAGGAGTTTTAAGCAGCTGAATAAAGGGATCACTCTGGCCGCTGTGTGGAGAATGGAGCACCAAGAGAGGGGCCAGGGAAGAATGCCATGGCAATGGTGCAAGTGAGAGATGACAGCATCTTGTATGGGGAGGTTTTTGGAGGCAGAGCCAACAAAATCTTGTCAATGGAGTGGCAGAAGAAGGAAAGAAGAACCAAGGATGACTCCTGGGTTTTTGTCCTGAATAAATGGCGCCCTTTACTGAGCTGGGAAGCATGGGAAAATGCAGGTTGGGAGAATGAGGATCGAGTGAGAATATGAGGCCCATGTTTAGACTTTGAGATGCCGGACAGTAACAGCCAAGAGGGGTGTTGAATAGACAGCCAAGTCTGGAGCTCAGTGGAGGGCACAGGGCAGATAGGTGCTTTGCCAGAGTATTTACAGCCATGTGATTTGATAATTCACTTAGAGATGGAGCACAGCAGCTCTGAAATTCTTATCATCAAAATAACAGCCTTCACTGAGCACAGTGCCAAACACCTTGCAAAGATTCTCTTAATCTATATAACTCTGTGAGGTAGAGGCTAGTGTTATTCGCATTTACAGAGGAGAAAATTTGGACTCAAATACAATAACCTGCCCAAGGGCACATGGTTAATTGAGAACTGAAGTTCAAAGCCAAATGAGCAGATTCCAGAGCTGATGCCCTTAAAAGACACATTTATTCCCACGCCCCATGTCTTCATGGGGTCAATGAAGGCAGGCTAACTAGGTTGAGGCTGGGACTTGGGACCACAGAAGGCAGGGTAAACCCCTACCGGAGCACAGCTGCCCGGCCCAGGGTGCCCACGGTGATGTCAGGAAGGCGGTCACCAGTCAAATCTAAGCCACCAGCCACTGACATGCCGAAGTAGTGGAGTCCTGAGGCCACCGCTGAGGCTTTGATCCGCTGTGGAGGGAGAAACACAAGGCATGGAGGAGAAGGGGAGTCCTTTTGGGTTTTATTCAAATCAGCATGATCAGCTTTCCTCCCCAACCCAGGAAGCCCTCAGTTGAGGAACTGAAAAAAGAAGGCTTTCCAGGGGAAGTGGTATTCCAATGGAGCCCTGAAGGGCAGGTGGGACTTGACATGGGAAGAGTGAGGGAAGCAGGGTATGGGGCAGAGCAGGGCCATCTGAGGACCTAGCTAGGGGCCACTACAGTGGGAACACAAGGAGATTTGGGTACAAGGAGGCTTGATGAAGGGCTGGGCAGTGAGGTGGTCCTGTCTAATCAGACGCAGAGTAGAAGACGGGGATCAGGAGGAGCCAGGCCAGGGGTGGGAACAAAGAGAGACAGGAGCCAGGCCAGGGGCTGGATATGGGAGGCAGAATCATTAGGACATGTGTGGAGGATGAGTGGAAGGTGTCCAGAGGAGCAGCAGGTCTGGGGGAAGAGGATGCTTTGGGTTAGACAGCATGAGATTGAGATGCCTGGGGGGCCATCCAGTGAGGTGCTCAGGAGACATCTAGACATACAGGACTAGAGTTAGGAGAGAAACTACGATCTGGGGTGGGTAAAAGTGCTCACAAGATATGTAACAGGAGAGGCTGGCAAGGAGTCATGAGAGATGAGAGTTTAGGCAGGGAGGAGTTGGGGAGGGGCGTGGACAGGAGCCACAGAGGGAACAGAAAGAGAGGGAAATGAATCTGAGGTAGTTCCATGGTCAGGAATGCCAAAAAAAAGGGAGATACAGGTCAGGAAATAGACAAATGTTGCCACCACCTCTTACCCCACTGGAAGTGTCTGGGGTAAAGCCCTGGTCTGGAACCTCCATGCAACTTTGGGGCTTCACTGGGCACTCCTGACCCCTTGGGACCCACCTGACAGTTAGAACTGGAGCTGGATTGGGGTTCAGGCCATCACCTCAAGGGGAGGTTAGAATCCCAGAGCAGAGGCTGAAGAGAGCCCTGCAGGTTACCTGAGAGGGGCTGGTAGAAAGACCATCCTGGCGTCCATTGTAGATGTACACGCTGCCGAAGCTGTTGCCATCAGTTGCCTCAAAACCCTCCAGGGGGGCCCCAATGGCCACATCTGTGAGGTTATCCTGACTGATATCCCCTATTGTTGCCATGGCAAAGCCAAACCGGACATTAGTGAATCCAGGGTGCCCACTCAGAGTGTATGCCAAGGAGAAGGAACCATTCTGTAAAGCAAAGCGGCGCCTCAGCCCTCAAGGGAGGGATGTGGGGTACACACCCATGCCACCCCAGAAGGCATGCTCACTGGACTTGTTTCTGATTCTCTAGCAGGGAAGCTGAGGCTCAGAAAAGGCAACAGACCCCCCATGGTTACATGGGGAGTGAGTGGTAATGCTGGAATCCTCCTGCCTTGCAGTTCAGAACCCACAGCCTGCCCCCTCTGTTCCCACAGTTACAGGTACTGGACTGGCAATTACTAGACTGGGTTCTAGTCTTGGCTCTACCACACACTTGCCATGTAAACTTGAGCAAGTCTCAGTATCATTGAGCCTCAGCTTCCTCATCTGTAGAATGGGAGTGACACAGTTACTGTGAGAAACCAGTGAGATCATAGAACATGCTTTGTCAACTATGCAGTTACGTGGGATATTATCATCATCAACACGAGATGATGGGGTGGGGAAAGTGAGAAAGAGTACGGGAGGAAAGGTGATGGTGCTCTGCTTGGCCATCATCCACCCTGAGCACTTCCCCATCACTGTCCTGACAGAAGAGGCAGGCCCAGGGTGCTCCCAGCCTCCATCAGATTTGCACCAGGCTGAGCAGCCACAACTTCGGCAAGTTTGCAAAGATGAGACTCCTACCTGCTCATTCAGACAGTACACATACACTCTGCCTTCCTCTCCGTGAATGTGGTAAAATGGAGCAGCCACCAGCAAGAAGTCCGTGGTCCCATCCATGTCAATGTCCACAGGGCACAGCTCAGAGCCAAAATAGGATCCCATCTATAGCCCAGAAGGAACTCAACTCACAAGGGTGCTGGGGAGGCCTCCTCTGATACCCCTCAGCAAGGCTAGATACCTGCTCCTGCTCTTCCTGGACTACCAGTTTGGGTTATTCCAGATCAATTTGTTCACCAGAGTAACAAAGAAGCCCGGGTGAGCAGCTATATCCCCAACAACGGGGGAACCCAGTCGCCAAACAGACATGCAGAGCTGGGCCAATGGCACTGCATTCTGTCTGAGTTCAGTCCAGACTGAGTCTATAATCCACTGCATGCCTTGCAGCCTATCCCATTCCCTCCAGGGCCTCCAGATCCTCCATCTACAATAACGGGGGGAGGGGGGGGCATCCTTCTCCAGCAGGTACCTGCTCTCCCTCCAGTACTGGCACGAAGTTGGTCTCTCTGCCCTCCTTCCGGAGCTCAAACACGGCTCCCCGCTGCTTGTACCGTGGAGCCCCCGCCACGTAGGAGAGGCCACAGGCCTTGTGCAGTAGGGCCACTGCATAACCTGAGAGAAGGAGTGGTGGTGGTTGTGGTTGGGAGCGCCCATTGGGCCACTCCTTTGACCCCCCCACCATTTTCCCAACCAGTCCTTCAAAGTAGCCTGGGCAGGGGGGCAGATCTTTCTCATCCTTTTAAAAACGAGCATCAGGGAGTGCTCCCAATTACCACTGGGCCTTCTCACACACATGTGCCCCACCACACAGGAGTGATATGCACCCAATGTATATACAGCTTCATTCAAAACACACTCCATACACATTCACCACACACGTTCATCTCACACACACGGTATATGAGGACCAAGGACGGGAGGTGAAGGGTCACTCACCACTACTGTTAATGGTGAGGCCCCGCCTCCTCAGGTAGCTGTGAGCTTCCATCCAAAGGAGGCCTGCTCCTCATCCAGAAGGCCCTAATTCTCAGCCTCGGGGTCCCCAACCAAGGCCTATCGCTTAGTCCCTGTGACTGCCCTAACTGACCAGAGCCTGCCCTAACTGGGAAGCCTAATTCAGCCCAATGCCCAGCCTCCGGGTTGCTCTTTAGGCCCCTGCCCCCGCCCAGGAAGCCTCCAGGCCCCGCCTCACCTAGATAGCTGTACTGCGCATTCTCGGTATCCGCCTCAGTGTGGTTCAGGAAGCGACCCCGGCGGCTGTGCATGTCGTAGAGTAGCGCACCCCCCGACCAGTTGAAGGCCCCCACGGCACCGAGCAGTACCTGCCCCTACAGGGGATGAGGGTTGGAGGCCATCCGAGAGGGAGGGACCCGGGCCAGCCACAGCGGGGATAGGGGGGATGATGGGTGAGGCGCGCAGAGTTGTGGGTGGAGGGCATGTTCACTTTCAGGGATCACTGACCACCTGGCTAGAAATGCAGGAGGAAGGCAAGATAGCAAGTACTTGGTTCCTGCCTTGTACCCATGACCCTGTCAGGACAACCATCCTTCCAGTGCCCATCACCCCCAGGACAGAAATCTGACCCAGGCCCCAGATGTTGAGCATGAAAACAAAGTATGATTGAACAATACACAGTTCATCTCCTGTGCACGTTGCCTGGCACATAAGGTCTACCTGTGTCAAGCAATTTGCTGACCATAATTCCACGTCCATGCAAGGCTGGTGTCCTCATCACGCCTGCATTTTTCCCGTGGTAAGGAACAGTGCCTCTGGTGAGGACACGTATGGAACTTGGTAGGCAAGTGATCTAAGCCAAAGCCTGTGTTAGTAGTGCATAATCATGAGTACACAGAACAAAACGACCA
This sequence comes from Mustela putorius furo, assembly GCF_011764305.1. Lineage (NCBI taxonomy): Eukaryota > Metazoa > Chordata > Mammalia > Carnivora > Mustelidae > Mustela > Mustela putorius. The sequence continues at coordinate 3,751,663 of NW_025421501.1, read as the reverse complement.
CCTGTAATGAATATGACCATTCTTTCATCTACCTCAAAGGTCCAGATTAGAGCAAGCAAGTACAAATGGTTTTCCTTTATCCTAAAAGGGCTTTTTCAGACGGCAGAGCTCTACACTGTGATCCAGGGATCCCTGAGTCCCTGGGGGTCATTGGGGCCCCTCCTCTGTGGTCAGCCTGCTTCGTACTGAGTTGGCCACATACCTTATCAAGGATCTGGGCACTGAACCCGATCTGTGCCAGCTGGTAGTGGAGGGCCTCTCCAACCGTGCCTAGAAGCCAAGAAGCCCAGTGAGACACTGCTGTGGGATGAGGTGAAGGGAGAGACTAAGTCAGATAAGGGCCCAGTTTGACCTCATACCCAGAGGGAACCATGTTCAGAATAATGGGACATACACCAGGCTGAGCGTGGAAACCTGGTCCTGCTTTAGTAGCCACTGGCAGAGTAAGCTTGGGCAGCTCACTCCCTCTTTCTGAGCTTCAGTTTCCTCATCTGTGAGCTCCTGAGGATGGGATCCAAACCCAGTCATCCTTCTTTCTCCAGCATCAGAAGGAGCTTCTCATCAGAGCTTCAGGGAATTCCAGGGCTGGGGATATTGTTGCCTTTTCAGAGATGGAACAGCTGAGGCTCAGAGAAGTGATGGGATGCCCAGAGAGCCAGATGGAGGGAGGACAGGAGTGGGGCTGGAGCACAGGGATTGGCCTCCTGCCAAATCCTAAGGGGACTGCTCAGCAGAGCTCTCACCTTCCATCTGAATGATATTCTCCTGCAATTTACTCAGCAGTCCATCCAGTGCTGTGTAGTTGGTCACCTTGAAGGCGTATCTGTCATCAGGGTCTGAGGCGATCAGCTTCAGTTCACTGTAGGTCCTATTCTTCTCAAATGCCTCTCCCACCTGCACAGGGGCCATGGGTCGGTGGATCAGGATCATAAGAGTAGGCTGGTTCCCAAGCCCCAGGAGCTCTCCAGGCCCAGGGAGAGGGCTGAGTCCCTCTGCTGGCTGCATCCACTCCCTGATCCCTGTTCTCCTGCACACACACCTTCCTTCACACACCAGGCTCATTCTCACATGCTGTGCCCCTTGCCTGCGGAGCCCTTCCCGCTTCCCCCACAGCCTAGGCCAGCTACTCCTATTTGTCCTCCAAGACTTGGCTCAGCACCATCTCCTCCAGGGACCTTCCCTGATGTCCTTCCTTTGGGGTACCTCAGTGTTCACTGCTCTCCCCATCACTGCTGGGCAAGTGAGCTGTGCCTACCACTGGGAAATAGGCCCTCTGTGGGAAGACCCAGTATGGAGTGGGGAAATTTCAGGACATAGGGACTGATAGCAGTTGCTAAGTGTCTGTGAATAGAGCAAGGCTTGAGTAAGCAGTTTACAGAAGCCCCTATCGGGAACCCTGGCTCCTCCCCACCCCAGGCCGCACAGGGTCAGGAGGGCCTCCCCCCAGCTCTTGGCTCTTACCCCAATGGCAAAGCGCTCAACACCTTGCATCTTTGGGGAATTGATGACAGTAGTAAGGTTGAGTGGGTCCTCAAATATGTCCCCATCAGTGAGTACCACCATGACCTTGGATGCCTTTTTTCTGGAGCCGTGGCTTGGCGTGAAGATGTTGTCTCTAAGTAGGGGACAATAAATGAAGAGGAGAACTTTGCCAGAGGGATGCTGAGCTCTGGGGAAATTTTATTCACTGGCCTGTTTTAGAATTGGATAGGATTAAGGATCCCTTCAAAATGGCAACAAAAACCCAAAAAGCCCCCCTCTGGCATACAGCAGGGCCAGGTGGAGGGGAGGCTATGACAGACCTTGCCCCTCACCTCCTCCCACAGAAAGGTTTTGGACCACACTTCAATCTACTCTTGTGAATAATAATGATATTAATAATAGTGGCTAATATTTACATAGTACTTATGTGTCAGGCACTGTTGTAAGTACCATACATATTTTAACTCATTTAATCCTCACAAAATCCTGTAAGACAAGTACAATTATTATTCTCATTTTATTTATTTATTATTTATGTTGAGAGTGAGAGAGAAAGATAGAGTGTGTGCTCAGGGGTAGGGGCAGAGAAAAAGAGAGAATCTGAAGCCGACGCCATGCTGAGCACAGAGCCTGACACAGGGCTTGATCTCACGACCATGATTTGGTCGCTCAATCAACTGAGCCACCCAGGTGTCCCTACTTATTCTCATCCTAAAAGTGAAGCATCTGTGGCACCTGGGTGGTTCAGTCTGTTAAGCATTTTGGCTCAGGTCATGATCTCAGGGTCATGAGATCAAGCTCCACATCATGTTCCACACAGGGCATGGAGCCTTCTTAAGATTCTATTTCTTCCTCTACCTCTGCCCCTTCTCCACCCTCCCACCCCTGTTCGCCCATGTGAGCTCATTCTTTCTCTCTCAAAAAAGAGAGAAAGCGAAGCAACTGAAGCACAGACAGGATAGGCAACTCACCCAAGGTCTCCGAAGTACAAACTGGAGCTGAGATTGAACCCAGGCAGCCAAGAAGCCCATACGATAAGCACCGTGCTCTACTGCTGCTCACAAAAGGAGCTTTTGAAAGAATTTTTGGAGAATGTCTTGGGATGTCATCCGTCAGCCAGGGCTGATGACATTTTCCTCAGCCAAGGAAGAGCTGGAACCTGATCCTTTCTCTTCCCAGCTCTTTCCAGCCACCTCTCCAGGCATGACGCCTCGGAGCCTCTGGGCAGGGCTGTGAGCCGGCATGCAGTAGGTGCTCAGGGAATTCCCACTGCCCTCATACTTACAGGACATGCTGCATGGCAGAAGCAGTCTTGGTGACACTCCCCACTTGAGTGATGTTCTGGACTCTGGCGAGGGAGGCGCTCACATCCTGGCTATCCCGAAGATCAAACTCAGTCTGGATCACTGCCCCGTATTGCACCAGGGCAAAGCTGCACTAGAGAGGAGGAACCAAGGTGGGGAGGAGGTTGGCTGAGTCCCCATGCCCAAAGCACCCCCTGCCCTTTAGGTGGCTCCCCCTGGAAGTAGTAAAAGAATCCATTCATTTCTCCTTGCCTCCAGGCAGGAGGAGATGCTAAAGTAGAGGGAAGTCTCTAAGAAAATAGAGAAGAAAGAAGCTATGATAATAATGGCTCTCAATGAGTCATAGACTTGTCCCTGAAACCATGTCTGTGTATAGTCCCTCTCCCACATATTGACTATGGGATAGGTCAAGTGACTGGCTTTGGCCAATGGGACATTGGCAAATGTGATAGTCAGAATCTTGAAAAGTGCACGCATACATTGGAACACTGTAGCCATGGAAAAGTTGGACTGGCCTGCGGGAGGCACATGGTTCAGACAAGGAAGGCCATCCAGTCAAGCAACAGGATGTCTGCAGCTGCAGGACCAACTCCAGGCAAGGCCAGCAGAAGAACCACCCAGCTGACCCAGCCCACATAACTGACCCTGAACTGTGAGCAAATAAGGGGTTGTTGTTTTGAGGAGATCTGTTCACAGCAACAGAGAACTGAAAGACCACATGAGCCTACCTCTTAGGGAAGCCTACCTGAAAGCACTTCTTATAGAAGTTCTTCATCATGTTGGAGATGAAGTCTTTGGCTCTCTGGAAGTCTGGGGGGTCAATGCTTCCTGAGCCATCCAGGATGATGGCAATCTCAGTGCCTGGTCAGGAGTGAGTGTGGAATTTGAGGCAACAGTGAGGACAGCGTGTACTGCCCTCAGGGTACCCACCATATTCAGGCTCTGGGGGCTCAGTTCAGGGAGGAAGTTGGTAAAGTTCCCAAGATTGAAGATTTTGTCTCTGAGGCAGAGGCAGCCAGAGCCTGTTCACTCTGACTTGTTGAGTGAGTCACTCCCATTGCTCCTGCTCTTTAGGCCTGTTTCCCCATCTTTCATATGGTTGTGGGGGTGGCACAGAGCTGGGACTGGCCAGGTCTATGGAATCTAGCCACTGCTCCCCATCTTCCAGACCTGGGCACACCTCACTCCTGGAGGTCACCAGCCTAGAGATCTGCCCTTCCTCACCAGCTTCCTCCTCCTCCTCCTCCTCCTCCTGTATCTTCAGAGCCCGGCGCCACCTGGCTGGCTTCTCTGTGTTGCCTTTCTTGTTCCTGTAGCACTCTCTGTCATCCACGTGTGCACTGGGATCCAGATTTTCTTTAAAAAACACACATGGAAGAACTCAGAGTCAGACAGCCTCCTTGTTCACCTCCAGGCAGGCCCACATTTAGTTCTGCCCTGATTCCCTTCACAGGGGCCTAGGCTTGCCTTCCCCTCTCTGGGCCTCTGTGGCCCTGCTGTGCCTCTTTGTAGAGACCCAAGGAGACCTCTTCAGGGATGTCCAAGGTCAGTGAGTGTCCAAACCTTACCAAGGTTGGAGAAGTGGACTTGGGTGTGGTTTTGGAAGTTGTTGGATAGTAGGCTGCAGGTCCCTGTGAGTTCTGAGCTGAGACTGTGGGGCTGCGGGGTCCGCACTTGAATGCAGATCTAGGGGAGAGGGGGAGAAAGGGAGGAGAAAGCCTAAGTCACCTTCAGCACAGTCACCCTAATCACAGCTACACCATCAATCCCATGCCAGAATCAAGTTCATCAACGAGGCAGAGGATGTAGGAAGAGCTTGTTTATGCCTCAGCAGGGGTGGGAGCATGATGGGGTCAAAGCTGAGGTTAAGCACTTGGGTCAGTGTGCTGCATCACATGATATACCCAGGTTAGAGCCTTGGTCAGCCCTGTGGTTGGTACCAAGGAGATAGCTGGGCTCAGCCCTGAGAATATACCAGTCAGACTGGTATTAACACTGGTCAACCACAGGGTTAGTGCCCCCCTCCCTTAAGTCCTCTACCGTCCCATCTCACGCACACTTACCAAAACACTGTGGTGGTTCCGAACAACTGTCACTCCCCGGTACCTCCCCTTTGGGATGGGGACAGTCTCTGAAACAGTTAAGGCCAGGTAAGGAGGGAGGGATGCTGGGAGGCAACACTTCAGCCAAGGTCAGATGTCACAGGGCCCCATAAAGAACTGTTGGTCACTCAGCGCAGCCTCTAGAAGCTGGCTGAGGGGCCTTCAAGCACAGGCTTAGACATGCTCAGAGCAACGTGCCTATTCGTCAGACTTATTCACTGACTCATTCAACAGATGCCCTGTGATGTCTGCTCTGTCTGGCCTCATGCTGGATGGTGTTAGGGATCTAGAAATAACTGAGAGCTGGTGATTTTCTTACAGGGGCTCATGGTCTGCAGGGGCAGGAGGGTAGAGAAGCACTAGCTGGTGGGTGTGTGCAGCACCAGGGAGGTGTACAAGATGTTAAAGGCCTGGCTATATGGATCGATGAACTCCCCACTCTCAAAGTTCTGTCCCTGGGGAATCCCCAAGAAAATGTACCTCACTCCTTTCCCTCTACCCTGTGGGCCTCAGGAGACGCCATTTTGAGCCATAGGATCACCCAGTTGCCCTGCCAGCTTGCATCTCCTCTAAAGCAGAGTGAGGTTGTTCAACATCGTATGTCTCACAGAGACAAGGACTCTACCACACACAGTCGAAGGGTCATCAGCAAATGTAGGACTTAAGTGAGACTCCGTGGGATGCGTAGAGTTGGTTAATGATTAATTAGTTCCATTCATTGTTCATAGCATTTATTGAGTGCCTAATATATGCCAGTCCCCATGCTAGATGTTAGGATGGCCACAGGTTGGGAGGGGTAAGACTGGATTCCATTGAGGTGTGATGAGTTGGGACAGGTTGGGTTTTGGAATCAGACAGAGTTGGGTTTGCCAGCTGTTTCTGCCAATGCCAGATGCACGACCTTAGTCATACTGGCAATCAAAGGACTTCTTGAACGATAGCTTCCTCTTATATAAAATGGTGTGATTCTGTGATTTTGAGGATTTAAAGTGAACACTTAGCAGAGTGCCAGCCGCATGGTGAGCACTCAATACATTTTAAGTATCATTTTTGTTAGGACTGGGTCTGGAAAGATGGGCTGGGGATTAGGATTGGGTTGGGATAGGATTGGGCATTGGGGTAGAAGACCTACTGGGGGTGGTGGTAGAATCTAGGGTGGAGGGACTGGACTAGGTTCAAATGATTTGGCCCAGAAAAATGGAATTCCTTGGAAGGAGGTCTAGGGGCATTGCCCAAAACTGAGGCAGACTTACCTACTCTTTTGCAAGAGATCTTATCTTGGATGAGGGAACAACAATGCAGGAGGCCTCCTTCCTCCTTGGTTTGAGGGCCGGTGACCAGGAGCCTGAGTTGGAAAGGTAGACAGCAAAGTTGAGCTGGCCAATGATTCCCTTCTCTTTTCTGCCTGCCCAGGCATAGTCTTCCCACTCCAGGTCCACAGGCTCGCAGGCTCCCTATCTGGAAAACTAATGGAGGAGGTCCAGATATGGGGCAGGCAGACAGACTTCCAGCCCAGAATGGCGGATTCTGCATTATGTGGAAAGCTTTTGCTCAGTATTTACCTTTATATAGCTCCAGGCAGGAAATGGTTAAATGTATCTGCTCTCTGCCTGCTGACTCCCCCTGACAGAGATGGGGGTGATATACTCTTTGGGGCAAGGGTGGGTAGGTACCAGGAAGCCATCAGCAAGACAGTTGGTTCTGTTGGGGTGCTGGCTTTCTGGTGGCTGCCAGGGAAACCACCCCACCTGGCCTCAGTAATAGTATTTCCTGAGAAGAGTGTGTTGGTGTTCCTACCCTCTGGGTCAGTCAGAAATGGAGGTTTGAGGGGGGAGCACTTTAGCCACATTAAGGCAGCCTCCAGAGATATGATTCCCAATGGCAAACTTCGCCCCTCATCCCAAGCCCAGGGAGACAGCAGAGTCCAGTGTCAGCCTAAGCATTCTCATTATCCGCACTGCCCAGGGAGAACTGGTCTGTCTCAAGACAGGGAGTGAGTTCCCCATCTTAGGGGTTGGGTTGAGTAGGGAGCATTGAGGAAGGGGGCCCAAAGCTGGGCTTTGGTAATAGGCTTTGGTAACCAGTTCCAAGATCTTTGTGCTGCGGGCAGTAGGAAGTCATGGAGGACTTTATAATGGGGAATATTACTCTGTACTTTCTAAAGATCACGATGCAGCTATGGTGGGTTGGGTGGCAAGAATGAGGTACCATCTCCACTTCCTCACTTCCTGTCACTCTATTATAATTATGAAATAGATCATTTACTTATCTCCATGGATTAAGAAGAATAATATTAAGTCTACACCTGTGTACATGCTCCCACCCCCAGCTTAACCACCCCAGGTTGATTCCACCGTCTGATACAGCTATTGTCAAAGGTCAACAGTGGTCCCCACACTGCCAAATCTAATGGACACCTCTCGGTCCTCACCTTTAACCTCTCAGCATGCCTGGACATGTGACCACCCCCTCCTTGAAATACTTTCCTTTCCTTTCCCCCTTCCTGTCTCAATACTCCTTCTCAGACTCCTTTGTTGGCTTCTTCGCCGTCTAATTTCTTTCTTTCTTTCTTTTTTTAAACATTTTTATTTATTTATTTGACAGACAGAGATCACAAGCAGGCAGAGAGGCAGGCAGAGAGAGAGGAGGAAGCAGGCTCCCTGCGGAGCAGAGAGCCCAATGTGGGGCTCGATCCCAGGACCCTGGAATCATGACCTGAGCTGAAGGCAGAGGCTTTAACCCACTGAGCTGCCCAGGCACCCCCACCGTCTAATTTCTAAATGTTGTTTGAGCCTTGGGGCTTGGTCCCTGTTTTCCTTGCTAGCACATTCTCCCTAGTAATCCCCTCCAATCCCATGGTTTCAATACACCTGCAAATGCTGAAGTTCTGTGGCCCTAGGGTCCCTCCACCAGAAGTCAGACCAGCATAACCTGTCTGATATAGGATCTAGGAAATAGCTGTAGGAAACACACCCCCACCCCAACAGATGTCCAGGTCCTGATTCCCAGAACCTGTGAATATGCTCCTTTCGTGGCTAAATGGATTTTGTAGACTTGATTAAGTTATGGATCTTGAAATAAGGGAAATTATTCTGGATTATCTAGGTGGACCCAATGTAATCACAAGGGTCCTTATAAGAGGAAGACAAGAGGATGAGTGAGAGAAAGATTTGAAGATGCTACACAGCTGATTTTAAAGGTGGAAGAAAAGGCCCCAAACCAAGGAATGTGGCTAGCTTCTGGAAACTGAAAAAGGTGAAGAAACAGATTCTCCCCTTGAGCCACCAGAAGGAACACAGCCCTGCTAACACACCTTGAGTTTAGCCTATTAAGACCTATTTTGGATTTCTGACTTCCAGATCTGTGAGATAATAAATTTGTGTTGTTTTAAGCCACTAATTTCGTGGGTGTTACCACAGCCATAGGAAACAAATACAATGGCTAACTGGCCCCTAACTGGCCTCTTAAACTTTAGATTGTCTAAACAGAACTTGGGAGTCTTGTCCTCCCATGCCTGTGCTTTTTGTTCTTTTTCTTTTTCTTTTTTTTAAATTTTATTTATTTATTTGACAGAGAGAGGGGGAACACAACAAGGGGTATAGGAGAGGGAGAAGCAGGCTTCATGTGGAGCAGGGAGCCTGATGCGGGGCTGGATCCCAGAACCCTGGGATCAAGACCTGAGCCCAAGGCAGACACTTAACGATTGAGCTACCCAGGTGTCTCAAGCCTGTGTTTTTCCATTTTCCCCAAGGCAATAGATGGTAGCACCAACCACTACCTTATAAAGCCTGAAGCCTGGGTACATCTTTGCCTCATCTTTTCACTCATCCCTGCATCAAGTCCATCAGTAAACCCTATGGATTATTCATCCAAATTATATCTACAGAGCACCTCTTCTCTCCATTTCCCCATCACCATCCTGGCCATCAGCACCTTGTCTGGTCTATGATATTCGTCTCCTAACTGGTAGTGTTTGTTTTTGAAATTTACCCTTACAGTTTATACCGTGTTACTCCCCTGCTTCAGTAGCCTCCCGTGCACTTGGAAAAAGAGTCCGGGGGTGCCTGGGTGGCTCAGTGGGTTAAAGCCTCTGCCTTTGGCTCAGGTCATGATCCCAGAGTCCTGGGATCGAGCCCCGCAGCGGGCTCTCTGCTTGGTGCAGAGCCTGCTTCTCTCTCTCTCTCTCTCTGCCTGCCTCTCTGCCTACTTGTGTTCTCTGTCTGTCAAATAAATAAATAAAATCTTTAAAAAAAAAAAAAAAAAGAAAGAAAGAAAGAAAAGAAAAAGAGTCCGTACTCCCTGATGCACCCTACAGGGCCTTGCTGGTCTAGCCCTTCCTGCCTCTGAGACCTCCTCTCACCATTTCTTTTTCTTTTTTAAGATTTTTATCTATTTATTTAAGAGAGAGGGTGTGAATGAGAGAGCATGAGTGGGGAGAGGGTCCAAGAAAGCAGACTCCCTGCTGAGTAGGGAGCCTGATCTGGGATTCAATACTAGGACCCTGGGATCATGACCTGAGCTGAAGGCAGAGGCTTTAACCCACTGAGCCACCCAGGTGCCCTTCTCTTCCCATTTCTTTGTTCTCTAAGCTCCAGCTCCACACTGGCTGGCTTCTGTTCTAGCCCCTTCTTTGGACAGCCCGAGTTCTTGCCTGCTCAAGCCTTCTGCCTTGCTGTGCCCTGTGCCTGGAAGCCCTGCTTTTCACTCCCCAAGTCTGACTCATTTTCATCTCCTAGCCTTGCTTAACGGTCACCTCCTCATAAATGCTTTCTCTAACCAGCCCCACCTCACAACACACCTGCTCAGCTTCATGTCACCTTGTTTTATTTCCTTTACAGAACTTGTTACGTTCTATAGTATCCTGTTTACTTGCTTATGTGCTTAAAATCTCTCCCCCCACACTAGACCGTAAGTTCCTCAAGGATCACATCTAATCTTGTTTACCATGTTATTTCCAGAGTATGGAAGAACGACTGGCACAGAACTGGGGATCAGTAAATATGGCTAAATACTGACTGAATGACCGCTCAGGCGGTGGGTAAGGGGTCTAATGTGGGGCAGGGCTGATGAGCAGAGGGGCAGCTCTGTGGGTTCTGCAGCTGAGCTCCCAAAATAGGTCGCCTGCTCAGCAACCCTGCCTCAGCTCCAGACTCCACCCCAGCCTGAACCTCAGCCCTCCGTCTAGCACCTCATTCCCTCCCCCCCATAGAGGTGGGGGCAAAACTAGCCTCCATTCTAGATCATGGTTTGGTGGTGGAGGCCCAGGCCTGGAATAGCCTCGGCTCTCCTTCCTCCTTCAGGCCATTGCCCAAACTACTTCCTTCCCACCTCCTTCTCCTGCCAACAGTCATCCTAAACCCCAGCTCCTCAGAAAGTCTTCCCAAAAGGAGCAACTTGACCCCCTCCAAGGCCTCCCTGACTACTGGAACCCACCCCCATATTCGCCTAGACTATGAGTTCTCAAGAGACTACCATGTACAGCTGTCCAGGCTGTGAACTGTGGAAACTAAGGTTGCCATTCATATCGTCATGCAGTGCTGTGGCCTGGGGCCCAGTCTGAGCTGCCTCTGTTGCCTACCCATTCGTCCCGCATGATGGGTAGTCTCTTGACCTCCAGGTTTGTTGACTGAATGACTAACAATAACCAAACCCACCATCAGCTGACAGCTCTGGGGACCCTATTGTACCGTGGGCTAGAAGCGTCCATCTCCTGCCTTCACCCACCTCTAACCTAGGTAGGTCCATTCTGAGTCTAATCCCATACCTCCCAGGAGAAGGCCTTCTTTTTTCCCTAAGTTTTTTTTTTTTTAATTTTTAAAGATTTTTATTTATTTTTTTTGACACACAGAGAGAGAACACAGGCAAGGGGGAGTGGCAGGCAGAGGGAGAGGAAGAAGCAGGCTCCCCACAGAGCAGAGAGCCCAACATGGGGCTCCATCCCAGGACCCCGGGATCATGACCTGAGCAGAAGGCAGACACCTAAACGACTGAGCCACCTGGGTGCCCATCCCCCAAGTTTTATCACAGTTTTATTTTTTAATGGGTTCATTTGCATTTTTATTGAAGTCTAATTAACATACAATGTTACATTAGTTTCAGATGTGGAAGGCCTTCTTTATGTTCCACTCACTTCACCCTGCAGCAACCACACCCATGCTGCTGCCAGTCCTGAGTGTTCTATTTTAGGGAGAAACAGCACAAGGGAGTGAGAGAGACACATTACACATTCACAGGGAGGCCAGCCTCCTCTGTTCTCTGTGGCCCTGGGGCAGCCGACAGTGCATTTCCTGTTCAGCAAGGCAGGTCCGTGGTCTTGGGCTTCACCATTTGTGGCAGGAACCCAGAAGTTCCTCCCACCACATCCTCCCATGAACCCCCTCTGCTTCATCAGGTGTTCAAGGAGGTTTTCCTGAGCCCAGCGAGGCTCTTCTCCCACCTTGTAGTGGACTCAGAGCCTTCCGCTCCAGGGGCTTCAAACTCCTCTCATCCACCATGTCCTTTCACCTTGGTTTCTGAAGCAGGGGGCCTGGAGTTGGAGAGGGCCCTGCTGCGGTACTGGTCGGAGGGGACTGGGCAAGATAAGGTCACAGATAACTGGGACTGATGCTGGGAGAAACCAGAACACTCATGCACTGCAAGTTTGGGAAACGACATGTTGGCTCTACGCACAAGTCATGATTCAGCAATTCCACTCCTGGGCACAGGCCTGATAAAAGGAAGTGTACCTGTCCACAGAAAGCAGTATAATTTGTCCAAGGAAACTGTCCAAATGCCCATCGTCAGCACTGTTCACACAATGGAAGACCGAGAGCAATAAGAATAAGTATCATTGTCTCAGGCAATACCACTTTCAAAATTCAGACTATACTGAGGGAGAGAAGCCTGACAACAAACCACATAACAGCATGTGTCATTTATAAGTTCAAGAACAGGCAGAACTAATCCAGGGAGATGGAAGGCGGTCAGAGCATTAACTCTCAGCAAGGGATGTGCCTAAAAGGGAGCACCAGGCTAGAGGGGGCTTAGGTGAGACTGGCAATGTATTTTTTTTTTTAAGATTTTATTTATTTATTTGTCAGAGAGAGAGCGAAAGAGCACAAGCAGGAGGAGCAATAGGCAGAGGGAGAAGCAGGCTTCCCACTGAAAAGGAGCCCGATGCAGGACTTGATCCCAGGACCCTGAGATCATGACCTGAGCCAAAGGCAGACGCTTAACCAGCTGAGCCACCCAGGCATCCTGAGGCTGGTAATGTTTTGTTCCTTTGTTTGGATGCTGCTTACACAGGTGGTTCATTTTGTGAAATTCCCTGAGCTACATGCTTATGATGGTGCATTTTTCTGTGTGGCAAATGTCCATAAAAATTTTACCAAAACAAACAAAAAATCACAACAAACACTGACCTTTAATTCATCCTCCTGCAGCCAAAAACTGATTAACAACCTTCTCACGAGCCCTCCCTGTTTCAAACCTTTCTGGCTCCTCAAACCCCCAGGGCCTTGGTAACAGGCACCACCCACCTCTCCCAACCTAGTACTCACTACACTCAGTTTCAACCCCCTGACATTTTCTATTCCTTGACTTTGCTCATGCTAACTTCCAGGCTCCTGACCACTTTGCTCTTGGCAGGGCTTCCTCCTCCCCTGCCTTCTCACACTAATTCGTACTCATCTCCTCAGTTCAGAGTTGATGCACGCCTTGTGGCTAAGGGATACACCTGCTTCTATGTCTCCAGAGTACCCTAGACATCGCCACCAGAGCAGCTATTGCTCCTCTTGTCATTGCCTGTCTTGTCTATCTCCTTCATGAGCCAGAGGGTTCCATGGGGGCAGGGACTGTGCCTCTTCTGCTGTCTTATCCTCACACTTTGCCTGTGATTGAGTTGATGCTCCATAAATACTTGCCGAATGTGTGGATGAATGAATCAATTGACCCTGCCCTCCCCGCTTACATGGTCACCAGCCTCTTCACTGTACAGTGAGGAAATCACAGTCTGGCAAGGGGTCCAAGCATGCTTGGCTGGCGGGGTCATGGTCCAAGTCCCAGGGCTTTAAGCCTGCCTCAGGAGCTGCTACTGCCCACCCATCTTCCACCAAACAGATCTTCTACTACGCTCAACTTGGGAAAATGGGAAACTCCACTCAGCCAGAAACCTCAAGCTCCTCATACGGCTCTGCCCCCAAAGCCTGTCTGGATGTTGGGCTCATGGCTCATTGTGCTGTATAAGAAAGCCACTGACTAGAAGCAAAGCAGCGGGGATGGGGAGGGAACTGGTCTGGGGCAGGGCATGAGCAGGACTGGGCCACAGAGCAAGCACAGAGAAAGCCATATGACCACTGTGAATAGAAAGGAAAGGAAAAATTGCTCTAGGTTAAAAGAGAATAAAGAGACACAATATGCGACACAGGAACCCTGACTGGATCCTGGCTTCAAAGCAAAGTAGCTCAAAGTCATTTTGGTGACAATAAGGGACAAAACTAAAGATATGTTTCTACATTATCATATCCCCACTATCACCATCTGATGTAATACATATTTTGCGTGCTTGCTCATTGTCTATCTCCCCACAGCATAAGAATTTATGCTCTAGGGGCACCTGGGTGGCCAGTGGGTTAAGCCTCTGCCTTCGGCTCAGGTCATGATCCCAGGGTCCTGGGATCGAGCCCCACATCGGGCTCTCTGCTCTGCAGGGAGCCTGCTTCCTCCTCTCTCTCTGCCTGCCTCTCTGCCTACTTGTGATCTCTGTCAGATAAATAAAGAAAAAATCTTTAAAAAAAAAAAAAAGAATTTATGCTCTAAAAGGGGAACCTTCCTACACTGTTGGTGGGAATGCAAGCTAGTGCGGCCACTCTGGAAAACAGCACGGAGGTTCCTAAAAAGGTTGAAAACAGAGCTGCTCTATGACCCTGCAATCGCACTAATGGGTATTTACCCTAAAGATATAAATGTAGTGATCTGAAGGGGCACGTGCACCCAAATATTTATAGTAGCAATCTCCACAATAGCCAAACTATGGAAAGAACCTAGATGTCCATCAACAGATGAATGGAAGGGCACCTGGGTGGCTCAATGGGTTAAGCCTCTGCATTTGGCTCAGATCATGCTCTCAGAGTTCTGAGATCAAGCCCTACAACGGGCTCTCGTCTCAGCAGGGAGCCTGCTTCTGCCTGCCTCTCTGCCTATTTGTGATCTCTCTCTCTCTCTCTGTCAAATAAATAAAGAAAATCTTTTAAAATAAATTAATGGATAAAGAAGATGCGGCACACACACACACACACACACACACACACACACACACACTGGAATACTATGTAGCCATCAAAAGAAATGAAATCTTGCCATTTGCAATGACGTGGGTGGAACTAGAGGGTATTATGCTGAGCGAAATAAGTCAATCAGAGAAAGACAATTATCATATGATCTCTCTGATATGAGGAATTTGAGAGGCAGGGCAGGGGGTTGTGGGGGTAGGAAAGGAGAAAAATGAAACTAGATGGGATCAGGAGGGAGACAAACCTTAAGAGACTCTTAATCTCAGGGACGCCTGGGTGGCTCAGTTGGTTAAGCAGCTGCCTTCGGCTCAGGTCATGATCCCAGCGTCCTGGGATCGAGTCCCACATCGGGCTCCTTGCTCTGCAGGGAGCCTGCTTCTCCCTCTGACTCTTCCTTCCACTCTGTCTATCCGTGCTCGCTCTCACTCACTCTCTCTCTGACAAATAAATAAATAAAATCTTTAAAAAAAAAAAAAAAAAAGAGACTCTTAATCTCAGGAAAAAAACTGAGGGCTGCTGGGGAGTGGGAGTTAGGAGGGATGGGGTGTCTGGGTTATGGACATTGGGAAGAGTATGTGCTATGGTGAGTGCTGTGAATTGTGTAAGACTGATGATTAAAAGAGTTGTACCCTTGGGGCAAATAATACATTATATGTTAATTTAAAAAACAAAAAACAAACCAAAAAAATGGTAAAAAAAAAAAAGAGTAAAAAAATAATTTATGCTCCATTCTAAATATTTGTTGAGTAAATGACCATGGTATATATAACTATACAACTGCCAATTTAACCTTATGTTTCAAGAATGATTCAAGTTAACAACCACTGTTCTCATTTTATTAATTTTACCTGCTTCTAATATCACATCATATGTGATTCAAAGCTCTTTTCTTCCATTTTCCTAATGAGGACCATTTCCAGTCTTTCACTATTCCAAGAAATGTTACAGTAAATACCTTTACTTGTGCCTGGAAGTATCTCTGAGGTTGGCCAGATCTGGGAGTGGAATGGCAGGTCAAAGGAATCTGCGACATTACCAGATATGGTAAAACCATTCTCTGAGTTGCTTATACCAATTTACAGCCCCACAAGTTCCCACATCCTCAGCAGCAGAATTTTGCCACATTTAAAATCTGTGGCTTATCTAGTGGGTGCAGATGAGATTTTTTTTTTAAGGTTTTATTTTTTGTTTGTTTGAGAGAGAGAGAGAATAAGCAGTGGGAGGAGCAGAGGGAGAGAGAAAGAGAAGCAGACTCCCCACTGAGCAGGGAGCCCAATGCAGGAACCCAATCCCGAGACCTGGAGATCATGATCTGAGCCAAAGGTAGACACTTAACCGACTGAGCCACCCAGATGCCCCCCCGATGAGATTTTAAAAACAGAAAATGCAATGTTTAGTGAGTTTGCATTTGACCAGAAACTGTAATAAATCCTTTACGTGCATTAACTTAAATAGTCTCATGCAACAACCCCGGGATGTAGGGAAATCTCTACCCCTTCTGTGGAGATAAGAAAGAGGCTGTGGGTTGAGTGCTTTGCACAAGTACAGAGTAAAGCTGTCACAGACCCATGGCTACCAGACCCACAACTTGCATCTTAACCACATTCCCTGCTGCCTCATAGTTTCCATTTTTTCTTTGATCTCTTTGTCATTGCCCTAGATTTCTATACTGAGCATGTGTTACTTCTATAAGAGACAAAACAACCTTAATAAACTTTATTTTAAAATAGTTTTGAGGTCGTATCCTGTCCCTGCTCCCCAGCAGTAAAGACGGCCAGGATTGGCCCAGTGCTCACAGCCTCTCTCCTGCACACCCTTATGAAAATGAAGGAAGGTTGTCCCCAGACTGTGGGGGTTGGGTGTGCAGGCCTTCTCTGGGGCTTGTTCCGACTCCCCAGAGGCATCCTCAGTTATGCGTCCCATCTGCTGGGCGCCACTTACCAGGTCTTGTTGGTGCTGGGGTCTTGGTGCAGAAGGGAGCTGAGCACATAGGGTGTGTCTCCCTCAGGAGTCACCCAGATCTGGGCCTCATCCACATTGAAGGCCACCAGAGGAGCAAGGCCTGTGGAGAAAAGAGGAATGTTTAACAAAAGAGGTGCCTGTTGAGGCCATGGCTGGGCCTTTGATTCCTATCATTCAGCCACGTCTTGTGGTGTCATCATCCCCATTTTATAGATGAGAAAATGAGACTCCCTGGATCTTTTTCCTGTGGAAATAGGACAAGAATGTAGGCATGTCTGACCCAGACTCTGCACTCCCCAATCCTCCTACTTAACTGTGTCAGCATCAAGGCCTCATCCTCTAGGAAGCCTTCCCTTGTTCTCCCCTAGAAGTACTTCCCACCTTCTCACACCTCCCACTATGCAATTTCTGTACCTGTCAGATAGCACATACTCATGACAGAGTCTTGTACTAAAGTTAAAATAGACTGTGAGCCCCAGGGAGAGGATATACATACATTCTATCTATGACCCTCCATTCAAATGACCCAAGAGAAAACATGTCTTCAAACATGGACAAGAAAGTTTATAGAAGCTTTGTTTATAATAGTTCCCAACTGGAAACCACCCAAATGTCCATCAGCTGGGGAAGGGATAAACTAACTGTGGTGTATTCATACAATGGACTACTCAGGAATACAAAGGAATGAGCAATTGACACACACAGCAAGATGGGTAAATCACAAAAATCATTGTGCTGAGTAAAAGAAGCTTTACACGAGAGTATCTACTATATAATTCCATTTACATGATGTTCTAGAACCAGCAAAACTGATCTATAGTAAAAAATACTATATTGTAGGCTGATGGAAGTATCCCAGATCTTGAAAGGAATTTGGATGACAAAGATGAGTGCATTTGTCAAAAACACACTGACTGGTCAACTTAAAATTTGCGTATTTCACTGAAGGTAAATTTTCCCTCAAAAAAGAACCATAAACACACATTAAACCCTAGTTGACATGTATGCTGAAATATTTAGGGATCATGTATACCAACATCTGCAGTTTACTTTGAAATGGATCAAAAGACAAGATGGCTTGATGGAAGGATAGACGGACATATGAAGATGGATATATAGATACATGTTTATATGTATGATATATATGCGGTAATGCAAATATAACAAAATGTTGACAACTGTCAAATCGAAGTGTGGTATATACTTTTCCACTGAACATTTATTTCAACTTTTCTGTATATTTGAAATTTTTAACTAAAAAGTTGGAGAACAGTGTGGAGATTCCTCAAGAAATTAAAAATAGAGCTTCCCTATGACCCTGCAATTGCACTACTGGGTATTTACCCCAAAGATACAGAGGTAGTGAAAAGAAGGGCCATCTGTACCCCAATGTTTATAGCAGCAATGGCCACGGTCGCCAAACTGTGGAAAGAACCAAGATGCCCTTCAACGGATGAATGGATAAGGAAGATGTGGTCCATATACACTATGGAGTATTAGGCCTCCATCAGAAAGGATGAATACCCAACTTTTGTAGCAACGTGGATGGGACTGGAGGAGATTATGCTGAGTGAAATAAGACGGGCAGAGAGAGTCAATTATCATATGGTTTCATTTATTTGTGGAGCATAACAAATAGCATGGAGGACAAGGGGAGTTAGAGAGGAGAAGGGAGATAAGGGAAATTGGAAGGGGAGGTGAATCATGAGAGACTATGGACTCTGAAAAACAACCTGAGGGTTTTGAAGGGGCAGGGGGGTGGGAGGTTGGGGGAACCAGGTGGTGGGTATTGGAGAGGGCACGGATTGCATGGAGCACTGGGTGTGGTACAAAAAAACAATGAATACTGTTACGCTGAAAATAAATTAAAAAATTTTTAAAAAAGTTTTGAGGAAATATTGATATTGACAGATTGCCCCTCACAGAGGCTATGCCAGTTCATACAACAACAACAGAATAGGAGAAGTCCTGTTTCCCCACAGCACAGCTTGGGCTGTGTGCAGACTTTTTCATCCTTATTTTGAAAGAGTTATTATTTTTTTCCAAAATATATTTTTAAATTATGAATGAGGTAAAACCTTTTAATTTTTAAGTTGTTTACCGCCTATTCATATACATTATCCATTTGTATGAAGTATTTATTGCTTTCTTATTAATTTGTAAGAGCTTTTTGAATCAAAAGAAATTATCAATGTGATAAAGATATTGTTTCTCGCTTAGCTATTTAACTTGCATGATATCTTTCCCCACATCTATAGTTTGTCATTTTTCACTTGTGACTTGAGTTTTATGTTATGCTTCCCCATTCAGTGATTTTTTTTTTTAAAGATTTTATTTATTTGACAGAGAGAGAGAAATCACAAGTAGGCAGAGAGGCAGGCAGAGAGAGGAAGGGAAGCAGGTCCCTGCTGAGCAGAGATCCTGATGTGGGGCTCGATCCCAGGACCCTGGGATCATGACCTAAGCCGAAGGCAGAGGCTTTAACCCACTGAGCCACCCAGATGCCCCTCAGTGATTATTTTTTTAAGTTCACTCACATTTTCCTCTATATTGGGTTTTTTTTTTATTTGTTTCAGTTCTTACACGTGAATCTTTGATTCATCTATACTTTTGTGTATGGAGTAAAATAGCGACCCAGGTTTTACTTTTTCTCTCCACAAATGAAATTGTCTCAGCATTATTTCTTGAATAGCTCATCTTATCCCCATAGACTTGCAGTACCACTTTTATCATTCTCAGAACTCCCATATGCATCTGGGCCTCTGTTGGGACTTGGTTCTGCCCTACTGACCTCATTGTCCCCTGCTTGGATACGTTCATTAGTCTCCCAACCTTTCTCTTCCAAGTCTTGTCCCTCTCAATACAATTACCAATTACCAATTATACCAATTACCAGAAGGAATTCTTAGAAGCATGGTCTGCCACTCCACTGTAAAAACTCTAATGTATATTTACATAGAAAAAGAGCAAGGTGAAGTTCAGTAAACAGCATCTGTTCAGCTACTGTTCAATGAACAACTTTTTGCAGTGGCTCTTGAAAACTGATGCTGCTTTTTGGAAAACATTTTTTTTTTTATGGTGGTACAATGCCTTTTTCTTCCCCAAATACAGCACATAAACGTGCTATAAGGAATAATGTTTTGATATCATACTTTTAGGCAAAAACATACTAAATTTAATAAAACAGTTTCTAGCCCAACAATATCACAGGAAACAAATGTGCAAGGCTTGTCTTGTTTGGATAAACCCAAATGCTTTGGTTTTGCATATATGTGCCGATTGAAAGGGCTGGAGAGGTAGTAGACTCTGTGACTCTGAAGTCTGCTAAATGCATAAACTATTCCATATATTTTGCGGTACTTTCAGGT
The DNA here is from genome assembly GCF_011764305.1 of Mustela putorius furo. NCBI lineage: Eukaryota > Metazoa > Chordata > Mammalia > Carnivora > Mustelidae > Mustela > Mustela putorius. The sequence goes on along the minus strand of NW_025421501.1, from coordinate 3,732,176 downwards.
TTAGTATTTATTTTACCCTCAATGTATTTTTCTGTGCTATTTATTTTTATAGGTATTTTTAAAGGTATTTTGAATACGAGATAACCACGAGTACCCAAAAGACTGAAGAAACCGTGAAGAAATGGTGCAGAAGGAAAATTATAGCTTTCATAATAATGACTCCTTCACAACTATCCTCCACTACTCATCATCAAGTCTTCATTTCCTCTTTTAATGAGGGTAATAAACTTTTATTGCAGTAAGTTGTATATGTAAATTGTATTTTTAAATTCAAAATTTTTTAGAATAAACTTGTTTTATTGACAAATTAATAAATTTTTTCCATCAGAGAAAGCTGTTTGGGTATTGGGCTGGATGTTATGAACCAGTTTTTCCATTGAAATTGATGAAATTTCCCCCCCCCCCCAATTAATGGCTTTTCCCTTAGCAGTAGAGATTTTAAAAAGAAATTAAATTCATTGGGCAAAGGAAAAGTTTACAGACTTTTATATAAGGAAGAGAAAGAAATACGTACATACAAATACGTTGTTCTTCATTTACCAAGAAGATATAAATTTAAAATTTGTGTGTATCCAATAACAACACTTCAAAATACATAAAAATATTAATTGAATTAAAAGGAAAAATACAAAATCCACAACCAAAATGAGAGGCTTTAATGCTTTAACAATCTTTCATTTAAGTTATGAAAAGATCAGTAAGGAGTATATAGAAGATCTGAATAACACAATTAACAAAACTTACCTGATTAATACAACACTGTACCCAGTAATGATAAAATAAGCATTTTTCAAATGCACATGAAACATTTGCCAAAACTGAAACATATGTTGCATCAAAAAGTAAGCCTCAATAAATTTCAATGGATTGAAATAATTCAGACTATGTTCTCTGACTATAGTGGAATTAAATTAGAAGCCAATAACAAAAAGGAAACTAAAAAAAAAAAAAAAAAAACAAACCTTGAACTTCTCAGAAATTAAGCAATGCACTTCTAAATAACCTAAAGCCAAAAATGAAATCACAATGGAAATTTTTAAATATCTTGAACTAAATGAGAATTAAGCTACAACAAATCGAAACTTGTGGGAAATAGTTAAGGCTTAGAGGAAATGTACAGTCTTAAGTGCATGTGTTAAAAAAAAAAAGGGTAAAAATTAATTATCTAAGCTTTCATCTCAAGAAGGTAAAAGAACAGCAAATCAAACCCAAAGAAAGTCCAGGAAGGAATAGAGATATGAGCATATATCAAAGAAACAGAAAACTAACTTATAGTAGAGAAAATCAACAAAGCTAAAGTGTGTTTTTAAAAAAAGGTTAATAAAACTGATAAACCCCTAGCAACACTGATCAAGGAAGAAAAGACCACACAAATTACCAATATGAATGAAAAAGAGGACATCAGAATAGATCCCAAGACATTTAAGAAATAGTAAGAGTGAAAACGTAAAATAAAATAAAGAAATAATAAGAGGATAGTATATACAGTTTATGCCACTATGCTTCACAATTTTGTTGAAATAGATAAATTCCTTGAAATAAAGATTTACCAAAACTGATGAAAAAAGTGCAAGCTGAATAATCTTTATCAAAGAAATTAAATTGGTTATTAAAAACCTTAGGAAGAATTCCAAGCACAGATGGCTTCCCTGAAAACTCTTCCAAACATTTAAAGAAGAAATACCAATCTTGCAAAAACTGTTCCAGAGAACAGAATTGAGAGAACACTTACCAATCATTTTATGGGGCCAGAATAACATTGATATTAAAACCCAACAAGAGCAAAGATTTTAAAAACAAGCAAGCAAAAATCAGAGAAAAACCGACAGGAGCAATACAATGAAGGATAAAAGATCTCTTTCTTGGACATGGATGTCAAAATCCTAAGCAAAATATTAGCAAATCGAATCTAGTGACATCAAAGAATAATACATTACAACCAAGTTGAGTCTCTTTCAGAAATGGAAGGGCAGTTTGACATTTGATAATAATTGACTTATCACATTAACAGGGGAAAAAAAAGAAAAAAAATCATATGATCATTATGATAGAGGCAAAAGGCATTTGATAAAATCTCCTCTGGGTCTATGATTAAAAAAAAAATCACAGTAAACCAGAATAGAAGGAATTTCCTTAACCTGATCAAGAATATCCACCAAAAATCTGCAGCACACATCATTCTTATTGGTGAGTTGCTGAAAGCTTTCCCTAAAATCAGGAAGGAGACAAGAATGATCACTCTCACCACTTTACTAAACATTTTACCAGAGGACTTAGAGCAATAAGAAAAAAAATACAGAGCATAAAGATTAGAAAGGAAAAAATAAAACTGCCACTATTTGCAGATGAAATGATTAAGTACATTGAGAAATACAACAGATCCACTGTTTTAACAAGAAACTGTTTTAACACAGAATTAACAAGAACTTTTAGCAAGGTTACTGATATAGAGGCAATTTCTTTTTTAAGATTTTATTTATTTATTTTACAGACAGAGATCACAAGTAGGCAGAGAGGCAGGCAGAGAGAGAGGAGGAAGCAGGCTCCCTGCCGAGCAGAGAGTCCCATGTGGGGCTCGATCCCAGGACCCTGGGACCATGACCTGAGCCGAAGGCAGAGGCTTTAACCCACTGAGCCACCCAGGCGCCCCATGATATAGAGGCAATATACAAAGAACCACTGTACTTCTATATATCGTCAATGATCAAATAAACAGTGAACAATTTTTATAGATGCCATTAGCAAAAGACAGAGAAATCAAATGTTCAAAAATAAGTCTAACTTTGGGACAACTGGGTGGCTCAGTTGGTCGGGCTGCTGCCTTCAGCTCAGGTCGTGATCCCAGGGTTCTGGGATGGAGTTCCATATTCAGGCTCCTTGCTCAGTGGGGAGGCTGCTTCTCTCTCTGCCTCTGCCTGCCACTCTGCCTGCTTGTGATTCCCCACCCTCCCCCCGGCAAATAAATAAATAAAATCTTAAAAAAAAAAAAAGGTCTAACTTTAGTTAGACATGCAAAACCTCCATGCTGAAAACTAGAAAAGATTAGGAGAGATTAAAGATCTAAATAGACGGAGGGCTAGATCATGTTCATGAATGAAAACTCAGTATTGTTGTCAGTTATCACTACACTGATCTATAGCTTCAATAGAATCCTAATCAAAATCCCAGCAAATTATTGGGGAAGGGTGAGGTATGTTAACAAGACAATTTAAAAATTTATATGAAATTGTATAGGGCAAGAATAGTCAGACAGTCTTAAAGGAGAAAGACAAACTTGTAAGACTTGATAACATACTATCATCTATCAAAATATTACAAAGTTATAGTTAAGACCAAATTATACTAGCACAGGGCAGACAGAAAGACCAACCAGGCAGACAAATGGACCAATGGAACAGAGAGTCCAAACACATATGATCACCTATTTTAGGACAAAGGTAACACTGAAGAACAATGAGGAAAGAATTTTTTTTCCTAAAGATTTTATTTATGTATTTGACAGACAGAGATCACAAGCAGGCAGAGAGGCAGACGGAGAGAGAGAAGGGGAAGCAGGCTCCCCACAGAGCAAAGAGCCTGATGTGGGGCTCAATCCCAGGACCCTGGGATCATGACCTGAGCCGAAGGCTTTAATCCACTGAGCCCCAGGAAAGAATTTCTTTTTTTTTTTTTTCAAGATTTTATTTATTTGAGAGAGAGAGAGAGAGAGAACATGAGTGGGAGGCAGAGGGAGAGGGAGAAGTGGACTCCTCACTGAGCAGGGACCCCAGTGTGGGACTTGATCCCAGGACCCCAGGACCATGACCTGAGCTGAAGGCAGACACTTAACCGAGCCACCCAGGTGCCCAAGAATGATTTTTTAAATAAATGGTGCTGGGTCACTTGAATATCAATACTGAAAAAAAATTAATCTTGACTATTCTCACCCCATCTACCTCTCTCTCTCTCTCTCTCTCTCTCTCTTTCTCTCTCTCTCTCTCTCTCTCTCACACACACACACACACACACACACACACACACACACACACACACACACACACACACACACATTCCCGATAGGTTAAAATGTGGATTTAGATGGACTGAATGTGAAAAATGAAACAATAACGTTTTTAAGAGAAAACAAAGGACCTGGGGTAGACAAATATTTTTTAAACAGGACACAAAAAGCACTAACCATAAAGGAAAGAACTGATACACTGAACTTCATTAAACTTAAGAACTTCTGTTTATCAAAAGACATCATTATGAGAATAAAGAGTGAGAGAAGATATTTGCAACACAAATATCTGACAGAAGACTTAGAATATGTGCAAAATTCTAAGAGCTCAGTAAGAAAAAGGCATGTAAGCTAATAGAAATAGGACATTTCACAACATATTATCCAAATGGCCAGTAATCAAATAAGAAAGCACTCAATAGACTTCAGAAAAAGGCAGATTAGAACCACCATACAGTATCACTACACAACTACCAGAATGATGAAAATGAAAAAGATAATACTAAGTGTTGGCAATGATTTGGAGCAACTAGGACTCTCAAATACTACTGGTAAGAACATAAATCAGTACAACCGTTTCAGAAAACCATTTGGGAGTATCACCAAGCTGAGCATATGCACAAATTATGATCCAGCAATTCTATTTTTAGGTATATCACCAGTAGAAGTGTGTCTATATGTTCTCAAGAAGACATGTACAAGAATGTTCTCAGCCTCACTATTTATAACTCCAAATTGGAACAATCCAAATATCCATCAGCAGTAGAAAGGAAAAACTGTGAATATTAATCAGTGGAATACTCTAAAGCAGTGAAAATAACCACCCAACCCATCCAAGGTGGTTGAATTTCATAAACACAATATGAGAAGAAAGACTAGGAGCAAAACAGACCATACCGTATAATTCCCTTTACACAAAGTTTAAAACAGGCAAAATAATGTATGGTATTAGAAGTTAGGAGAGTGGTTATCCTTGGCGATGACATAATGAATGACTAGAGGGAGGAACAAAGGCTACTTCTGGGCCATTGGTCATATTCTGTTTCTCGAAATGGGTACTGGTGACATGGATTTGATTTAATTTGAAAAGTCATTAATCAGAATTTTATTGTGTAATTTTATTGTGTAATTCAAAAAAGTTTACATTAAAATATAAGTACAAGTTTCTAAAACATACGGAATATGTAAAAATTCTGTCAGTCAGTTAATAATAATATTTAAAAGAGAAGAAAAAACTCCAAAACAAATCAAAACACTGCATTGGTTAGCACTGTAAGTAATGAGGGCACCATCCCCTTACTCTAAAATTTGTTTATTAAAGAGAAAATACTAAGTACTTTTCTTATCTTTCCTGTATAAATTGCACTTCAAGGTCACCAAATAGTCCTAGTTGATGTGGGCAGAATAATAAAATCATAAAAACACAATTTTGCAAACCATAGTATAATAATGAATTCAGGCCACGATCATCAACAGATAAAACTACTAGAAGGAAGTTTCATAGAAAACTTTACAATTAGATTGACACCCCCTGAACCCAACAGTCAATCTTAATGTCCCCAAGAATGAGTCTTCAGACATAGGTGCCTCAGAGTATGACACCATAAGAAGGTTATAGGAGTCCCAGACTCTGTATTTTCAACAAGCTCTCAAGTGGTGCCCACATTTTGAGTAGCAGGTCTTTAAAATACTTCGGCAAAAGAAACACAGAGGGGACTGAGATAAATCTAGGAAATATGGCAAAATCCTCACTATAGAGTATGCTTTCCTAAAAAGTTAAACCTGAATTTAATGAAGTCATTAGCGCTAACATTCAGGTTTTGGGAAATTCTGGGGATAAAAGGGCAAACCACACCAAAAGGAAGCAAACACACAAATCCTGAATGACGCTCTTCTACCAGACAAGCCACCAAGCCCTGCAGTAAAGAAGAGACTCGAAAAGGACACACAAACCAAAATATAGGCAACTGGCCACTCTAGACTAAGAGAGGCATAGCAACCAAATGTAATCTGGACCTTGTTTGGATTTTGACTCCAAAAAAGTTATTGTTAAAAAGTGGTAAACCGAGACAGGAAGATTTGAATATGGACACCCCCAAATTATTGTTAAATTTCTTAGATGATAAAAACATTGTGGCCTAGTAAGAAAAATAACCACATACCTCAGAAATGTGTACTGAAGTGTGTGGGGTGAAACGACACAATGTTTTGGGTTTGCCTTATAATAATGCTTCTGAAACATTAAAGTGCTAACAGATCACCCAAGTTTCTTGTTAAAATACAGATTCAGATTCAGTAGATCAGGAGGTGGGACTGAGAGTGTAGTCTAACAAGATGTTAGATGATGCCCTGCTGCTGGTCACCACACCATACTTTGAGCAGCACAGCTTTAAAGGAAACCAAAGGGGACATGAACTGATACAGCAGGATGGCAAGTCGTGATAATGGTGTAATCTGGGTGATGGGTATACCGACTTCATTACAGTACTTCTCTTTGTTTTTGTACATGTTTAGAATTTTGTTAAAAACACATCTTTCAAAGGCTCAGGAGGGGGTGCCTTGTGAGAAGGCAGTGTTCAGTCTCTCATTTCTCAATTCCCAAACCCTCTCCCTGAGGCCGGCAGAAAGCAGACATCTGCACTTTATTTCTTCTCCCTTATACTTTGGCCTTGCCCGGAATGATTTGTGGCAATTCATAAAAATATACAAGACAGTAAGGTAAAACTTATTTTTAAATGATGGGCAAGCCAAAAAAAAAAAAAAAAAAGGAAGGAAAGTGACAATTAGAAAAAAGGGGTGAGGGGCTCCTGGGTGGCTCAGTTGGTTGAGCCTCCAACTCTTTTTTTTTTTTTTGAAGATTTTATTTATTTATTTGACAGAGAGAGATCACAGGTAGGTAGAGAGACTGGCAGAGAGAGAGAGAGAGGGAAGCAGGCTCCCTGCTGAGCAGACAGCCCGACTTGATCCCAGGACCCTGAGATCATGACCTGAGCCGAAGGCAGCGGCTTAACCCACTGAGCCACCCAGGCGCCCCGAGCCTCCAACTCTTGATTTCGGCTCAGGTCATAACCTCAAGGTTGTGAGATCCAGCCCTGCACTGGGCTCTGCACTCAGCGAGGAGTCTGCTTGAGATTCTCTCTTCCCCTGTCCTCTGCCCCTTGCCCACGTGTTCTCTCTCTCCCTCCCTCTCTCTCAATAAATAAATCTTAAAAAAAGAAAATGAAAGAGGGATGAACATGAAAGGGCACAATTAAACCAGGAAGGAGGCCACCTGGCTTGAGCATCAGTGCTAGCACTTTCTATGGTTGGTCCCCCTTTGGACTCTGAACACAGTATAAGGTCACAGTGGATGCCAAATAAAATTAATTGTTGAATAACTGCATAAATGTATGAACTTTCTTGAAGTCAGTTTAAGGATGAAAATGATCAGTTGTATTATTCACAGAGTCCACACAATTGGTAAAAGAATTATTCTGGTGAAGCGGGAAAACCAGAAAAAATGTTTCCCAAGGTTCTCTTCACAAGAACAATGAATGAATGGGGCAGAGTAGAGTTAAAACAAAGATAAAAAACAATAGCAGTGAATGAACAAACCTACATCCCAAGTTACCTGGGAGCTATTCTTCATGTCTTGCTTGCCATCACCCAAAGTATAATACAGAAAACATAATCAGATCATGAGCAATTCCCGTTTGGGGGCCAAGGATCACTTTTGAGAATTGGGTATGAGCCCATCCCACCTACCCAAGTGTACATTTCCCAAGTCTTATCCTTGCTAAAAGTGCTCTGCTCTGAGGTGAGCTCCTGCCTTCCTCCTGATTCTTCCCATTCACCTTCTCCAAGAGGCTTTCCTGACCTCCAGACCCCTACGTAGGCACTCTGTACCCTTTTAAGCCTTTTCTCACAAACTGACATTACTCTCCTCAACTCCTTATTTACTTATCATTGCCTGTTACTTATTGACTGCTTCCCCTGCCACCAGTGAGCCCCTCTGAGGGCGAAGACTGGGAGTCAGCCTTGTTCACCATGTCATCCTAGGGCCAGGTATGGTGGCCCACACCTACTAGGTGCTGGATGGGTGAAGGGGGCTCAAAGACAATCCCTGTGGCCAACCCATGGACCCTCAAGGGTTTTAGAGGTGGGGGATGGGGAGCACTGTTCTCCATGAGTACAGGATTGGACTCAGGCTCCTTGGCTCATTTTATGAGAAGCCCTGTGTTTCTTGATCAGTCAGGTTATGGTGAACAAACTGATTAGGAGAGAATTAAAAAGTAAGAACTAAGAGTGACAGGGTGACAGGGCGGTCCATTCAGTTAAGCTTCCAACTCTTGATTTTGGCTCTGGTCATGATCTCAGTTGTGAGACTGAGCCCCACATGGGGTGTAGAGCTTACTTAAAAATAAAATTAAAAGGGTGCCTGGATGGCTCAGTCGGTTAAGCACCCCACTCTTGGTTTCAGCTCAGGTTGTGATCTCAGGGTCATGAGATGGAGCCCCAGAGCCCCGTGTTTGGTGGAGTCTGAGCTCAGGGCAGAGTCTGCTTAAGATTCTCTCTCCCTGGAATGCCTGAGTGGCTCAGTGAGTTAAGCCTCTGCCTTCAGCTCTGGTCATGATCTCAGGGATCGAGCCCTGAATCGGGCTCTCTGCTCAGCAGGGAGCCTGCTTCGCCCCCCTCCCACCTGCCTCCCGACCTACTTGTGATCTCTCCGTAAAAAAATTAAAATCTTAAAAAAAAAAAAAAAAAAAAAAAGATTCTCTCTCCCTCTTGCTCCTCACAGCTCTACCATCTCTAAAATAAATAAATATTTTTTTAAAAAAGAGTAAGAACTAGCAAATTCTTGCAAGGGGCGACTAGAAGGCTGTCTTTCCGTGTTTTCCTGTGTAACTGATAGACAAGGTGTGGAACCCCTGAGATAGGTCCATTCTCCTCATCCAGGCATCTGTGGCATCTCCCTGCCTAGCACAATGCCCACTCTCCCAGGTCTGCTTTCCAGCCGTTTCAAGCTCCTCTATACCCCACTCCCTGAACACCATCCCCATACCTCCCACTTCTGGGCCCTTGTCAAGCAGTTCCCCCGACCAGTATGCCTTCCTTGTTCTCACATTCGTTCAGGCACTCCCTGCTCCCAGGAGCTACTTCAGATTCTCAGCTAGAGTAACTCACTCGTCCCTGAGCCCCCACCACATCCTGCAGTGTGTCTGGTTCTGACTAAAATCCTGTCTAGGTCAGAGTGATCTGTGATTAAGTCAGTCTCCCCCAAAACGTGATCTGAGCCATCCATGACACCCCTCCCCCTCAACCACAAAGCCCAGTTCGGCATAACGCCAGACCCAGAAGTGTCCTGGAAATGTCAGAGTAGGCCAGAAATTCTTGTTCACCACCCCACCCATCCTCATTTTTGCCTTGTTCACCTGAAAGATCTTGATGCAAGATCCTTGAAAAGTGGGAAGAGGCAGCAGATGAGCAGAGAGATAATCACAGCTACCCTCCCAGATCACCTGATTTCTTCCAGGCATCATACAGGGTGCTGAGGCTCAGAGAAGCTGAGTGATTTGCTTGTGGTCCATTGGCAAATTGAATACTTGTGTCTAGGGCCCAGGTCTGCCTAACCCAAGCCTTTAGTGAAAGCTGGAGGCACTGAGGGGTTGGTAAACAGAGAAAAAAGAGTTACAAATGGCCCCAGAAGCTGGGCACATTTCCTGCTGGCACAGCTCCCAGTCGTGCCAGCCCCTCACTGAGCCTGGGCAGAGCTCCGGGTTAAACAGCTGTTTAATTAGGTCAGCGAGAACCTCCTGTGCAAGCAGAGCGGCATGAGAACATGTGTAGAGGGGATTTACCATATTCACTGAGCTTCCCTAGTCACCAGCACCCACCCTGAGAGCTGGCTGGAGCCAGGGATCTGCCAGCCGTGGGCCACCTTGCTAGAGCACATTCCCTCCATGCCCCTGACATTCTACCTTTGCTTGTGTTGTCACCAGATGGGGTGAGCCCTTCCTTTCCCACTGAGACTCAGATGCAGTGTTTCCATAGTGTAGGGATTATCATGTTCACCTCCCACTGAGACTCAAGAAAATATAGCATGGACCCCAGGCAAAGTCCTGTGTTCAAATCCTTGCCTTGCCACAGAGTCATGCTGAAGAACCTTGGGCTTATCATCTCACCTGTTTCCCCATCTGAGATAACATGGCTGTGCAGAGCAAACAGGACAATGCCTGCCCAGGGTCTGACGCTGAAGGCTCAGTATGTGGGTGCTGATGTTAGTGTTATAACCACAAGGGAGGGCCTGTCATGTCCCGACAGCCTTACCCTCCATCTCAAGCCCCTCTTATGTGCTGTCAGACACGTGAGCCCAGCCAAACCAGTGTCTGTCACCACACTACCCACAGAGCTGCCTCTCCCAAGCGGTCTCCAGCCACCTAGGCCTGCTGAGTAAGAATAAGACCCTCCCTTCATCCTGTCAGCCAGCTCTGCCTCCCCCCTTAAATCTTTATCTTCCTCCAACACACTGGGCATTTTCGTTTTTTTAAATTTTATTTTGTTTAAATTCATTAGTATATAGTGTATTATTACTGTATTACAGTGTATTAGTAGTCCTCAGTTTGTTTCCTACAATTAAGAGTCTCTTATGGGCATTTTAAGTACATATTCTCACAGCACTATTCTTGGTTTAGCAAACTTGGGCCTAGGGGCAATGGTTTGTCCAAATTTATATAAGGAGCTGGCTGTAGAACTGGGACTAGAGTCGGGTGTTCTGACAATCAGCCCAGAACACTCAAAACGGCCTTAGGGGAAACTCATGCCTCATAGCCACATGCATGTTGCCTGTCCTGTGGGGCAGCTCACCGTCAAGCCACCCACATTGTTCTTTCACACAGGAGCCTCATCATCTCCCCTTTCTCTGGGATTCCACCTTCCAACACGTAAGTCTCACTGTTGTCACCCTGCTCAAGATCTGCTGTGGCTTCCCATTCCCCTCAGGGTGAGGCCTAAGCCCCCTTAGCCTCCACATCCCCACCACCATCCTGGACCTCTCCAACTTGACTGGCCACAAGCCCCCCATATACACCCTACAAGCCAGCCTTCCAGCAAAGGTTGGAAACATCTGGTTCCCACATGGACCACAGTCCACACCTGGCTTGCCCACAAACATTGCTCTTAACGGATGTTTTGCCTTTGCTTGAAACACCCTTTTCCCAACCCCCATGTGTGAGACCCGAAGGCATCCTCAATGGACCCACTAGCTCCGGCTAGAGAGTTTGTTGGGCAGCCTGCTTTCTCTTCACACAGGGGCCCAGAACAGGGACAGTGCCCCCTCACGCCCTGGGCCCAGCAAGTGCTGGGGCGGGGGTGGTGATGACAGCAGCCTTCTGCTGCTCCCACTCAATCTTTGACCTGCATCTTCCTAAACAGACTCCTTGTCTTTGTCCATACTAAACCGAAAGCCCCCCTCCAACAGTCTATATCTGCTTAAGACCTCCTCCATCTTCAGGGCCACATTGGACACTGGTCTCTCATCCCTAACAACCAAGGTTTTCCATCAAATACTTGCCCACAAGTATTGGGGTGTGCCCTGGGAAGAGTCAGGTCTGACATCTTCCACTCCCCATAAGGACCCAACAGGGCCACAGGTCTCAGCCTGAATTTGGTACAACAGCGCAGCAGGCCCTAGACTTCTGGCTCCTCCTTTACCACTGCACGGTGATGATGAAAGGAGAAGTCAGTGGCTGGTGTCAAAGAATAGCTCAAGGGTAAAGGCAGAGCTGCAGGACAGCAAGCTGTAGGGCAGCAGGCCAAGTCAGGGCTAGGAGTGGGGGTAAGGGTGGCTCCAGGGTTATAGTAGGTCTGTGTATCTGCTCCTGGCTTAAAAACTCTTATTAGACAATTGATGTTATCTCATCTGCTCTCACAGATGAGAAGTGGACATCATCATAGTGGGTGGCGGGGGAGGGGTAAAAGATCAGGGTCAGGCCAGAATAGTCTAGATTTCTTCCAGTCTAGGGAAGCCCAGCCAGGCACAGGGTTCACAGCCCTGGGCCTGGAGTCATAGTCTGAGGGCTTGCTCCCGCCCTCCTTGCGTCTCCATGTCACTTTCTCAGACTCTTCTAGCCCATACGACTCAGCACCAGTCTCCCCTCCTCCAGGAAACACTTCAGGATTGGCCCATCCCTCCATGCTACCTCACAGCTTGGAGCAGAACTGTCACAGCTTCATTTCTCCCACTCAGACTGGAGCTGCTGAGGCCTTGCTCACACAACCTTTCCATCGCTTAGCCAAGTTGTGAGCTAAATGATCTCATTGCAAGCCTGCTCCACCTTGCTATCAGCTGTCCCATCAGCTTGGAGACTGTCTAGGCCCGAGAAGGGGTTTGAGAAATGTCACTTGGATCAGCATTGCTGAAAAAGGGGCAACAGCTGTTCATGTCAGAGGCCATGGGAAACTGAATAGCAGGAGCTCAGAATGATGCCAAGGTTAGCACCCCAGACCATTCTAGAGCTGGGAGTCAGGGCAGAGGCCTGGGAGTCTTGAGCCCCATTTCTACATGTACTTGCTTGTACCTCTGGACAGTCATGGCACCTCTCTGGGTTCCAGAGTCTAGTCTCTTTTGCAGACATACTTGGTGATGGGGGATCAAAGCCCTAAGCCATAAAAAGTGTGAAACCCTCTCCACACTCTGTATGTGACTGAAAATAAAAAGAAGTCTAAACTGTAAAGTAAGGAAAATGAAGTTCACAAAGTTTTGACCTTTTCATAATGATTATTTTGAATATCAAATATTAAAATGTGTCCAAAACGTATGCTTTGCTGGTCCCTTACATGTGTGGCCTGCCTCCTGATGACCTGGCTGCAGGATGGATGCTAACTCTGAGTTCCCCCCAACAATGGATTCAGCTTTCTCAGACAGTCTGGTACTCAGTTGCTGGCCCCTGCCCATCCTTCACGGAGAACTCAGGCTCCCAAGAGCCTTGAAAACATCTGCCTGATGTTTATCTCATTCTTCTACCAAGCTTCTGAGCAATGCAGGAGACCCCTGGGGAAGCTTGTGCCGATCACTATGCTGGACCACTGTAGCCCCCGGCTTGATCTGAGCTGCCTCCAGGGGCTCCCTGACTATGCTCAATCTCGTCCTTAAGGCCTTTTGACAGGTGCAGTCTCATGGGTTGCCTTGCCCCAGGTGGCTTTCATGGTAAGTTAAAGGCCAGAATGGGACCCCTCAGCCTGGGGGAAGAGGAAGTGCCCCCCTCCACCCACACACAGTTTCTCATACTAGCCCTAACATCAGAAACAGGAAGCAGGGTCCCCCAGTACATTCGCGTTCTACCAGACACATGCCCTCCCCCCCACAAGTCTCTCCTCAATGCTCATGTTCTCAGTCCCCCACCCTTATCAGCTGAGCCCCAATCTGGGATGGAAGAGTGCTCTGCTGGGGAAGGTGGATATCATTAGCCCCCATACTCTGAGAACAAACTTGTACAGACCCACGGATCTGCCCCGAATGGATGGTGTAGGGAAAAGGCCCAGGGTGGGGAGGGTAAACTGGCTGGAGGAGGAACAGGGTGGCAGAGTTCTGGAGTCTGAAGCCACAGGATATCAGCACTGCCAACAGCCTCAGAGGCCCTTCTGAGCAAGGCTGAGGATCTAACCCAGCAAACATGAGCGACTCCCTTAGGGATTCCCTACGGTCTCTGACCTCTCACTCTGAGTGAGCCCCATTTAGACAGGCTGTGCTGAGGGCACAGCAACCCCTCAGGACAGGGGGGTGAGGCTGACTTACTGGTTATGTAGAGCAGAGTGTGGAAGAGCCACATCCTAGCTGGAGCAGAGGCAGCAGCGTGGACCTCAGCTTATTCAGCTTCCCCTCCTCTGCTTAGTGGCCAGGAGGCGGGGACAGGCACACACAGAAGCAAGGACCCACAGGCACACAGGCACTTTCACACAGACACGGATGTCCCCACTTGTGCACAGCCGGCTGTGAGGCTTCCTCAACAGTTGTGGGCTGGGTCCTGGAAGCTCAGAGACACTTATCAACCCCTCCCCATGACCCACACTTCGTGGAACAGTGAGACAAGGTTTAGCCTAGGAACTTAGCTCTGGATGTCTTCATCAGATGTTTGAGTGCAGAAATAATATTAATCCAGACGTTTATCATTCATGTGAGTGAGTCGCAGCCTCCTGCCCTGCTCTAGAACCTACCACCAGATATCTTAGCCCAACACCCAGCCCAGGGTCCTTAGTGGCGCTGCCTCAGCAATGAGAATGAGGTCCCCTTCCCACCTGAAGTACCCCGACAGCTAGAAACTGGGCTCCTGCACCTGGCCCCTGGACTCAAGGTTCTGAGGCTATGGAGGGCCTGTTAAATGTTAAGACCCAATGCACTGGCTGAAATCACCACCTCAGTGAATTCAGCTTGGTTACATTCTCTTTAAAACCTAGCTATAGTACCATGACATGGGAACTAACTTAACAGAGCTCTGAGCTACCAGACAGAAAACGTAAAAATTCCATAAATCTTTCCAGCATACCTCTGATTCAATCCAGCACCCCCAAAGATACAATGCCAACAGCTTGCAGTCATATTTAAAAGCTCACTTCACAATTTGTCAAATTTTCCCTGTGACCAAGTCTGTCATCCGTCACAGAAGGAAGTGTCCCCGCTTCCCAGATTGTTATGTGCAGTGCAGTGCTGTCCATCAGAACTATGATGATGTTCTAGATCTGCACTGTCCAATACGGTAATCACTAACCACATGTAGCTGCCGAGCCCTTTAAATGTTACCAATTCAACTGAGGAACTGAAGTTTAAATTTTATTTAATTTTAATGAATTCACATTCAAAAAGGCAGGAGATTCTGTGTCTCTCACACAAATGTCTGCATCCCCAGGGAGAGCATGCTGTAGTGTTAATGCAAGCGTTAAAGCAGACAAGGGCGTTGACTTAACGGTAAGATGAAAATCAATTTTATTTTGTTTCTCACCTTGAAAGTTTGCTTGGCCAGTCTTGTGGAGGTCACTGACACTTAAAACATACTTGCCTTGTCTGCTTTGGTCTGACAAAATACCCACAACTAATGTGAAAGTTCCCTGATGCTGTATGATTGCTTGAACAGAGATTACAATTCACTGTTTCTGACCCCGTCCGACAGCTGGAAACAAAGTTCCAGGTCTGATGATCTGCCTGCCAGATCACAAAGAAGACGATCCAAATTGGCTTCCAGGGGCACCTGGGTGGCTCAGTGGGTTGGGCCGCTGCCTTCGGCTCAGGTCATGATCTCAGGGTCCTGGGATCGAGTCCCGCATCGGGCTTTCTGCTCAGCAGGGAGCCTGCTTCCCTCTCTCCCTCTCTCTTCCTGCCTCTCTGTCTACTGTGATCTCTCTCTGTCAAATAAATAAACAAAATCTTTAAAAAAAAAAAAAAAAAATTGGCTTCCAAATTGTCGTGGTCCAGACCTCTGGCCTGTTTTCCTAACACTCCAAGGCTCAGTGACTTTCCCCCTATCCCACACTTGTTTGGAGTGCCAGGGGCACTCTGCAGAGCCAGGACAGGCTCCTCTCCCCATCACTGGCCCAGAGGCATTGGGAGAGTAGCCCCAGGCCACAGAGCAGATCAGCAGGAGGGACACGTTAGAACCCAGGACTGCAGATGCTCAAGATTTCTGAAAGCAGGACTTCCTGTCTGTAGTATGAACTTCAGGGCACCTCAGGAGGCCAAGCCAAGCTAATGACTGGAGGATGGACAGGATGCAGGGCCATTTCTGCATCTTTGGGGATGTCTAGAATGTAGACCCATCCTGCATTCCTCAAAAATGTGTTTACCCATGTCAGCATGGCACAACCCTAATCATGAGCACACACAGGTCCTTTGAGCCTATCAGAGATTAACTACTGTCCCCACAAATCCAAACCTAAGATTCGCAAGGAAAGAGCCAGACTGTGTTCTACAATGCTTCTGTTTGGCACCTCATACAGGTTTTAGACAAATGGTAAGGGACCAACTTGAGGGATATTCTACAACATAACTGGGCTGAACTCTTCAAAAACATCAGTATTCTAAGACAAAGATTAAGGAATTGTTCCAGGTTAAAGAAGACTAAGGAAAGGAAACAAAATGCAGTGTGATCCTGGACTGGATCATAGACCAGGGGAAAAAAAAGCTTTCAAAAACATTATTGAACATTATTGGGATAGCTGACAAAAATGAAACATGTATCTAAAGATTAGATACTACTGTACTAATTAGATAAAATTATACATTTCTTGAATTTGATAATTATGTCATTGTCATATGAGAAACTGTCCTTATTTCCTAAGAAATTCAGGAAATGTACACTAAAATATTCAGGGGTAAATGGACAGGTGTATGGAAGTCACTCTCAAATAGGTCATGCTTCAGAGGTGATGCGGGGACAGAAGGCAGGAGGGAAAGAATGAATGGCAAAATGTACTTTGTCCTACCCTTGAAACTTTTCTGTAATTTTGAAATTATTTCAAAACTGTCTTAAAAGTTATAGGATGGAGAAGACCTGTTCAGCAAGAGGTAAAAGTACTAACTGCTCCCTGTCTTGAGAGTGAGTCAAAAGCTCTGACATCTGGACTCACCAGCGGATACGGGGCAGTTCCCCTCGTCTTGCCTCATCGCCTCTGGACACAGAAGATGTTCTAACTACCCACTAGCCTTCTGAGTCCTGAGAAGCTGGGCAGAGGAAATTTGGAAGAGTGAGGACTTACTGAGACGGAACTGCTGGCAAAGGGCACCTGGGGGAAGTCTGAGGAACAGTAAGAATCACTGCCATTGACTGAGCACTAAGGAGGGAATGCCAGATTCAGTGCCAAGGGCCTTCCATGCAAAATACTCATCTCATCCTAACAGCCAACCTACTTGGTTATCCTGATTTCCCAGATGAGGATACTCGACTGGAGAGGTTAAGTAACTTGCCTAAGGCCATATGGCTAATAAGTGGCAGAGTTGGGACTTAAGACTTAAGCACAAAAAGTCCCACTTCAGTGCTTTCCTCCAGTATCAGGATTCTGAACTACTACAACCCTCCTACCCTCATACCCATGGGTCTAAATTCCTCCCAGTTCATGAGCTTTTAAAAAGCAGAGACCTCATTTCACAAACATATACTGGGATTTTTGCATTACTGGGTGTCATGAACTCAATTGTGTGCCCCACTGCCAAATTCATATGTTGAAGCCATAAAGCCCTGACTTGAGTTTATTTGGAGATAAGGTCCAAAGGCCTTAAGGGAGATAATTTAAGGTCATAAATATATGGCCCTAAAAGGCTTAGCAGTCTTAGAAAAGGAAAAGAGATCTTTCTCTCCATGAGCATGTACCAAGGAAAGGCCATGTGAGGGCACTATGAGAAGATGGCCGTCTGCAAGCCAGGAAGAGAGCCTGCATTAGGCCTTTCAGACTCTAGACTGTGAGAGAAAATAAATTTCTGTTGTTTAAGCCAGTCTATGGTATTTTGTTATGGCAGCCTAAACGAATACAATGGACTACCTCCTAAAAAGCCTCCCAAATAAAACACTTGGGTCTCTGTGTGTGTGTGTGTTTCTTGGGGAAGGTGGGCTTAGTGGGGAAGAAGCAAGGGAGAGAATCCTCTTACTCTTCTGTAACTGAGGGGCTGGTTTATGGACTAAGGGTCCAAGGGCTTAGGCCTCTTGCTTGCCCAACTTCCTTCTTATTCAACTTGGGCTTCTAATGGTCTTTACAAAAGTAGAGCAAAGATCCTAGAACTCACATTAGCAATAGAAAGAAATCTGGAGACCATCCCAGCTGAGCCCTTCATCTGACAGACAGGGAAACTGAGGTCCAAAGAGGCGAAGGGACTTATTCAGTCTTCTCCAGTTTGTGTGCGTGAAAAAATGAGTCCCCAGGGCTTCAGGCCCAGTCTGACACTATTCTATCTGACCATCCTCCAAAGACACTCTACCTGAGCTAAAAGAGCAACCTCCTGATCATAGGCTTCCTGAGTATTCCTTGCCAATGATAAGAGGGGATGCACCACATGATTAAACACACAAAAAGCCAGGAAGGGATAGGAAGGTCATGTCTCCTCTCCTGCCAACGGTGTGGGCCTCTTGCCTCCACTAACCTACATTAGTCAGTGGTGAGGGTGACAGGCAATTTGTGAAACACAAAGTTTCACCTACTAAAGAATCTGGTCACGCAAAGAAGGCCTCCAAACTGCTGAAGTAAAAACAGGTAAGAATCCTAGGGCAGGGAATTGACTTTGGCAAGTTAATACCACCCACACTCTAGAGTTTTATTTATGGCACAGAAAGTCCCACTTCAGTGCTTCATAATCTGAAATAGGCTTTTGAGCCAGCATTTCTCTAACTTATCCCAGGAATATCAAAATGCTGTGAAATGCTCATAGAATTTCATTTGAAAAAATGCTACCATATTTTTTCTTCTAAGATTTATTTTATAAACATGTAAGAAAAGTTCTGGATTTTCATTGGTCAGACTATGCAATAACAATCTGCCTTGAAGCCAAATGTGATATTCTCAAAATTATCAAAAACATTCTGTCCTTTTAGTTCTTAAAGAAAAAAAAAAAGGCATTAACTTCTCATTTGCTTCCTTGTTATATAAAGTTTAAAAGCAAGTACTCGTAACCAAATTTATTTGTACAGCAATTAATTACTCTGTGAAGCCATGATTTGCTGTTAATGTTAATCCAAACGGGCTATTAGCATTTCAGCGTAACTTTAAGAATGCTCTGAGTGAGAGGTGGACTATTACTGGAGGCCAAAGAGCTGCTGCCTGAACAAGTTGTTTCTCTTTGCCTTCTTTGGACTGCCACCACTTTCCTCTCCAATAGGAACCAAAGCTAAGAACTGACTCAGTAATTCCTCCTTGGGGTCTCTTATCCAGCTGCCAGCTTCCCTTCCTTCTCTCCTGGGGCAGATGAATGCTTTCCAAAAAAATACTCTACATGATGCTCTTGCAAATTCTTTACACAGCAGGTAAACTTCAGCTCAGATGTAGCCAGAATACCAAAATTTGAAATTTATGGAGGTCTAATTAATGCCATTTTTTTCTTACACAAATACAGTTTATGCACTTCTAAATAATATTCATCTTTTTCAATCTGGTAGTGCCAGCTAGAATTCGACTAGCCTGCAAAGGAGTCAGAGCTGGGTTGTTACCATAATTCACTCATTTACCAAACACTTTTTAAGTACTACTTACTCTGGACTGGTATGGTGGGAGGATACAGAGATAACAACATGAAGACACCGGCTCGTTAGGAGCTCACAGGCTAAAAGGGAAAATAAAACATGAACATCAAGTATCGTGTGTACAAGGCAGAAAACAAGGACTAGCCTGTAAGAGGACCCAAACGCCTCAGAGACTGAAGCTGTTCCTGCAGTTGGGGGATTTATACAGTCACCGCATGTTTACAGATAACCTGCCAGGTTTCTCTAAGACTAGAGAAACCCTCATGATCAAACCAGACCTGGTCCCTGCTCTCATGGAGCTTACAATCTAGCAAAAAAGACAAAGTAGGAATAGGACATTACAATTCAGTGTATAGGTGTGCTGGCTTTGGGAGGCAGTTACAGAGATTTGGCATCATACACACATTTCACTTAGGCAAACACAATGGTATATTTTCCTGAAAAAAGTTGAAAAAAACAACAAACAAACAAGGAAAAAGCAAAGTAATTTTAAGTCATTTGGGCCATTTCACCTCCATTCACCTAAAGATAAGCTTATGCCCCGTCACACCTGTGGCTTGTTACAGTTCCCAAGAGCCTCTTCAAAAGTGAGTTGCTTGCCTGAGTGAGTTTAACACCTAAAAATAAGTGGATTTTTTTTTTCTTTTTTACAAAATATGGCCTTTATTGTAGGCCAACCACTTCACCTGTAACTCAACCAAAGAAGGTATGGTCCCACACAGGCAGGAACCCATGATGCTGGTTTTCAACATGGCACCTTCCCCAGGATTTCCAAGTGGAATTTTGATTACACTCCATTTTTATCTTAGGTGTGACTCTATAGCCCAACCCTGAAATGAGCAGAGTCTCATTCATGGCAGTACTGTGGGATACATAGCAGGGGCCCATAACCTGGCTCTGGAAGTTGGAGGCAGCCACCCGGAGGGGACTTTAACTCCTTGAGGATGAGGGAAAAAAGAAGGCAAAGCTTAAGCAGAAGGGAGAAAGAGCCAGGGGAGTGTGTCACTGCTAGGGGAGAAAAGCACTGAGCAGATTTTGAAAGACTGGTGAGATCAAGATGGGTCCAAGGAACTAGAAGGCACAGGGCAGGGGAGGCGGGGAGAACTGGCCAAAGATACCAAAAGCTAAATTCTGACAACTCTTGTGAGCTATCATTGGAGTTTGGCATTTATTCCAAGGACAACAGTAAAGGTTTTACGCAGAAAAGTAACAGAATAACTTTAAGAAAGTTCATTCTGAAGCTCAAGAAAAGATGCCCAACATCATTAGACATCAGGGAAATGCAAATCAAAATCACAATGAGATACCAATTCGCGCTGTGAAATAACAAGGGTTGTCAAGGATTGTGTATAAACTAGAGCCCTCATACACTAATGGGGAAAATGGAAAAGGATGCAGCCATTTGGGAGAATAGTCTGGCAGTTCTTCAGAGGGTTAAGACAGACTGTATGACCCAGCAATTCCACCCTAGTTATATAACCCAAGAGTAATGAAAACATAACCACACAAATACTTGTACATAAATGTTCCATAGCAGCATCATTCACATCAGCCATAAGTGGAAACAACCCAAATGTCCATCAACTGATGAATGAATAAAATGTACTGTATTCATACAATGGAATATTATTTTAACAAAAAGAAGTACTAATACAGGCTACAACACAGACGATCCTCAAAAATATGTTTAGTGAAAGAAACCAATCACAAACGCCACAAAGTGTATGATTCCATTTACATGAGCGTTCAGAATAGGCAAATCCATAGAAACCAAAAGCAGAGGTTGCCAGGAGGGGAGAGGAACTAGGGAATGATTGCTAATGGATATAGGGTTTGGTTTTGGTGATGAAAATGTTCTAAAACTGACTATGGTGATGGCTGCACAACTCGAATACACTAAAAGCCACTGAAGTGTATACTTCATTTTTTTTTCCTAAAACTTTTTAAGTAATCTCTACACCCAACGTGGGGCTTGAACTCAAAGATCAAGAGTCGCATGCTCCTTCAACTGAGATAGCCAAGTGACCTTGAAGTGTATACTTTAAAGGAGTGAAGGGGTATGCTATGTAAATAATAGCTGTCAAGCTGCAAACAACAAAAGTTCATCCCAGCTGTAGTACACAGAACAGAGATGGAGGGATGCGGTATGGGGAAGAGATCAGGGAGGAGGCTGTCACAGGCATAAAGTGGGAGAAGACAGTGATTTGAACTAAAGAGAAGGGTTCATGGGACCAGACAAAGGGGCCAGAGGAGGGCTTGTCACAAGCTCCACAAGTTCTCCTGGGTAGCTGGCGTCTCTCCCAAGAGGGAAAGTAGGAAACAGAAATGAGGTATCTGAAATTACTATGAAGCAGCACAAATGTATTTGCAATCTCATATGCATAAAGACTAAGAAGAATATAGAAAAGTGTGTAGCCCTGAAGCCCACATACGTAAGGAGCACCCAGGCACAACGAGCTGCCACCAAGGGACCATCCTGACAGTCCACCCTCACTTCCAAACTCCAAAGGAAGGGCCTGGGCATTCAGAGCATGTGTAAGATGTTGCAAGATCTGAGTGCCTGAGTGGGGGCCAGAGAGCGAGAGAGGAGGTGGCCAACAATAACTTGGGGAAGTAAAATCTTCTAAGATACTTTTCTGGGGTTCTGTATATTTGTAAGAATTGCAAGGCTGCCTAAGCAGGCATTTTTCTTGGTTAGATCAAAGGCCCAGTTTTGACTATACACCACCACCTTTCCAGAAAGCACTCTCTGATCTCTAGCAGGAGACTGGAAAGGGCTAGTAGACCATGGGGTAGATGGGCCCGAACTACTGGTGGAAAAGGTCATGACTGGCAAACACAGAAGAAGGGCTTTTTTAAAATACTGCTGAGACCACATCAGTTAGGACCCTGACCACAAGGATATCTCTGTCCCACTAGAAGACCCAGAGACTGTAATGGAAATGGGATAGGGATGAATCCCTGCCCAAAACCTCATGCATGCCTTTCTTGACCCTCCCCACACATGCAAAAGAAACCAGTGCTGGCCAGCCCACCACAACCATTGCTTCAGGAAGAGTAAAACACCACTGAGATGCACCAACAAAGTCAGAAGCTCTGGTACCAGTCCATTCATTTGCCAGATGGGACAGATGGAACAGAAACCAGGGGTTGGCATCCAGGTCTCTGACTCTCAGGTCCTTGTTCTTACTCTACCAAGTCCCCAAACCTTGCCCATCTCAAGAATCTGGCTCTCGGCTGTATGCTCCACAGAACAAAAAAGGGAGGAACCTCAGAAACATTAGGTTTCAACTGGCAGAAAACCATCTCTCTCTAAGAATCCACTCCAGAAATGGAAATGTACCATATTTAGAGCCTCTAATCTTTCCAAAGGGAGTGAAAAACAGGTTAACCAACAAAACATGGTACAGTACAGTTGCTGCAGCTCTCAAGTCCTGCGGCCCTTTCCTTCCTTTATTAGCAGCAGTGTTCTGCATTTAATCACACCACACTGTAATCAACTCTCAATGCCACAAGCAAAGATCTTAGAATCCAGGACTATACCAGGTACTGAAACACTCCAGACAGGTGAGGAGCTGTGATATCACAACGGGACAAGGGCTTACTCTCTAATTCTTAAGTTCTAGTGAACTGAAGTGAAACACTATTTTTAAGCCTGCAGAAGAATACAAACATTAAATACTTCAAAATAAAGATCAAATAGGAAGACAAAATAATCTACTGCCTTTAAAATAATCTGAAAGGAGTTTAGAAGTAAATGAGAAATAAACTAAAATTTCTGTAACTATTATCTTATTTGGCAGTTTTAAAGATATCTTCAGGTGCTAGAACTTGGAAATACAAAGAATAAATACTAATGTATCACTTCTGAAGTGATAATAAACAACAGGACCCCATCTCAGATGGATGGATTTTTTTCCTACAGTGGCCAAAAAGCAAGCTGAACACTATATACAACAGACAGACTATACAATTAGGATCATTTAAAAATAATGAGACTCCTCTCCTTGCCGTCTTCCAAAGTATATAATATATATTTAACAGCACACATAAGACACCACTTGAGCTTCCCTTGTAGCCAACAGGAAGTATTTTCACATATAAAAATTAAAAATTTAAACTTTTAAATCATTAATATTTTTAAACATAATACAGACTTAAAAATTGTTCAACATTAACCCATGACCCCACCCCTAGCACAAAAATCCACCCCAAATCCAGAAGTCACAGTTTTTTGTTCCTAAAAATCCCACAGCACTGAACTTGATCTTCACTTTAAGCTGATTGCTAAGAGGCCCGTAACAGAAATCCCCAGGGAGGAACGGAAGCACGATCGATGCTGCATCTCTTATCTACCTGGGCGGCACTGGTGCACCTCTGAGGTCAGGTCCATGAGATTCGGCCCTCACACTAGGGTCCCGGAAGGGTGAGCTGGCAGCTTCCCTCATCTTCCCCCTCGAAGGCTGTCCAATAAGCACCTGGGAATTGACTTTTCTTGGGAAAAGGGTGCTGGTAACAGCTGTCAGGGCCAAGGCAATAGTGAGAAGTTCAGTTCTCTGCTCTTTGGATGAACTGTGTAAAACATTTCTTTAAAAGACACAATGTTAAAAATATTAAGAAAAAGGTCTACAAAATCTGGAGGGCTGCCTTCTCCTCAAAGGGTAAAGCTTGTGGGGTAGTGGGGAAAGAACTGAGGGCCCAGAACTCTTACTCTGCAGCAAAAGATAGATAGATGCCCTTCAAAATATGTCACATTCTTAACATGTCTTGCTGAAGCAGCAAGAGCTGAGGGTGACTGTGTAGGAGCAGGAGGGGCGCCAACTCCTGTGGGGGGGTGGGAGGGGAAAGGTTCCTACTGTGCACCCCACCCTGCATGAGAATGTCAGATTTTAGGGCAGCTGCCATTAGCCCCAAGGGCATCAGGACTCTGCCTCTGAACCAGAGCTGCTTTCCCGACTAACTTCAATCTGGAGAGATGGTAAGTTATCTAACCGGCTCTTCTTTTGGCGAGACTGTTCTTTCTCCTTTATCAGAGCCCCCCATGCCCTTTGCAGCTCAGAGTCATCTTCCTCAGTGCCTGGCGCCCTGTGATCCACCTTCTTTGCGTTCTTTTCTTTGGTCTTGGGTGCAGATCCTAAGCGCGTCCATAAACTACCTGTTTGGGTGAGAAGGCATTTCAGTTTTGGTGGTCGATCAATGCTGAGAAGCAGGGTAATACTGAGGAAGAAGGGGCACTGCCCTTCTTGAGAGGGGTCTATGGTTCTTGTAACCTCTGTGCAGCATTAGGAAGATAATCTCATTTCCCTGGCTATCATCCCTGCCTGTGAACTGAGGGATCTGGACCCAGCTGGGGTCTTGCAGCTAGGGGACGTGTGCCTCCCATGTATAACAGAAACACCTGGGAAGCTGCTTATGCTACACCTGCCCCTCCCTGGTGAGACTCACCATACTCTGTAGAGCTTCATTCTGCCAGGAGTGGGCCATTCCCAGATCATTACCAGCTATAAAATCTGCAAACTGATAGGCCTGCTATACTGTACACTTTCAAAGATCTGGCCCACTATCCCACTATACTTTTTAAAATACACTTTATTAATATCTAACAATAGAGAAATATGTGTTTAAGATTTCATAACATACTACACTATAAAGGCAATTAAACATTTTATTTATAAAGAATTTAACAATGTGAAAAATGATCACATTAAAATCCTGTATGAGCAAAGCAGAGTATGTATATTGACAAAGATGTGAATAGAGACTTAAGCCTAAAAAGTATCTGCACTAAACAGAAAGAACAAAGGTGGGGTTTTTTTCCCCTATTTTCTAAATTTTTCATACCTTTATTATTACAATTATGACAACGACTATAATGGAAGAGGAAAAGTCATTTATTTTTGACATATGCTATTTCCTGCCTTTGACCAACAAAGTATTTCTATGCTATAGTCTGCTCTTACCCAATTCCTATTTCACTCAGTTTTAAGTGTTACCAACCTGATTTCTTCTCCCGTGTATCAGAGTAGAGGCCTTTAACGTCTTGTCTGGGAACACCCAGCCTACTATGTACATCAGAAAAAGGCTCTCTCCGAAAGACTGGATTACTACTAAAAGCCTTTTCTGGAGAATACGGTCTTTTTCCTAATCGCTGGCGTATATCTAGAAAAAGAAAAAGAAGTATTACTGTGACCAAACATGAGCATTGCTAATGATAGTGTCAACCTGAGATTCCCTAGAGGACCTGGTGCCAATCTCCCCAAATGATGACAAAGAGCCTTACAAAATCAAACTTCTAAAATCCTTCTCTCTAAATAATCAGTCTGGATTCCCCTAGGAAAGGTCAGATATAGGGGCTTTCAGTGGAAAAGAACTGCTCCAGAAAGGAACTTCTGAAAGAAAATCAGCTGTTTTTGTTTTTTGTGCAAGCTTTTTGTTTTTTAAATAGGACCAGCATACCAAAGAATTTACAAACATTTCAGCTAACAAACATTACTGTAAGTAATAAATTAATAATAAATAATAATAATAAATAAAATTAAAATAATAAATATAATAATAATAAAATATAATAATAATAATAAATAATAAACCTTTCAACATATAAGGAATTCTTCATAAACTTACTATATTTAACAGTAAATGTAATGAGATTGACAAAAACCAAAGATCAAGGGAAGATATGTCAAATCAAATTTGTTTTTCCTCCCTCCAATCCCTCCAGAAACCTGTCCTCTTGAGGTCCCTCTAACAATGACAGCATGTAAACAACATGTGTATTAGCAAGTCACTGTACTGGGGCTTTCATCCATCTTGTTTATCGTCTCAGAGAGCAGCATCCCCAACTTTCTGGTTTCTCAGGCCTGAGCCTTTTGGCTTCTTTCCCTTTGCTCCCACACTTCCTAGTGCCAAGTCTTCTTCCTTCGCAAGGTTTGATGTTCTCATCCATTCCATCTCCACTCTCCCTGATCTAATTCAGGCCCGTGTTACTTATTTGACTTTCTACCCTACCCCATCCTGCCACAAATTATCTTTCTAAAATAGATA
Organism: Mustela putorius furo; assembly: GCF_011764305.1. Taxonomy (NCBI): domain Eukaryota; kingdom Metazoa; phylum Chordata; class Mammalia; order Carnivora; family Mustelidae; genus Mustela; species Mustela putorius. Next base: position 3,705,941 of record NW_025421501.1, on the reverse strand, counting down.
TAAGATCAGGTTACTTCCCACCTCAAAAAAACAGGTTTGCTAACAGAGATCCCACTCCCTTCATCAGCCTTGCTCTAAAGCCACTTTCTTTAAGAAGCCTTCCACAATTCCCCCCATAGATCTAACTCCTCTCTGTTCTCCCACGGCCCACAGCATCAGAGCACTTATTCCACTCTGTTTTGCAATGGAATTACCTGAATGCGCGCACTTGCCTTTCTCCATCTAAGTTCTATGATGACTTTGCATCCCCTCCAAAGATTCTAACACTCCCAGCATCTAACCTAGGGTCCAGCACATAGCAGGCATGGCCAAGTACCCACTTTGCACTTGTATACCATCTAGTTCAAATTCTTGACCAACAACTCAACTTAATTTCTATCATCTTTATGTATAAAGTATATCAACGACATACAGAATAAAATAACTGGGACAAAAATATTGAAAGCTAATACTGCAAAAGTATGATTATTTTTCATGTCCTAAAGTTCCAATACCTAATGCAAAATTTAGAAGTGATGAACTAGGACAACCAAATCAGTTCATTACTGGCAATGTTTTATCCAAGGACCTATCTCTGTCCTGATTTGCTTTCTGGAGCTCAGAAACACAACTGAACAATACCTGACTTAGTACTGCTGCCTGGTGGCCGTGGACGTGTGTGCTGACGTTTTTCATCTAACAGATGTCGGACATCTACAAACTTCTCAGTTGGTAATTTGTTACCAATTCGGTTTTTGATATTGCTTGTGGATATAGTATCTGCCCTCATGGAGTTCCTTTAAAAAAGAAAAAAAAGTTCAATTAACCACCTTCAACTATGGGGTAATGACTATGCAATAATCTCATATACTTTGGAGAAAATAATTTAAGAAGCCCAATTTAATATAGCCAATATTCACTCACAAATACAATATACCAATAATTATTTATTTATAATAACATATGATCAGCCTGCTATAAAGAAATCAATCAGGGCAAGTAGGTTTCTGAGTTTTCCAGGGCGGTTTCCACAAACAGTACCTGTAAACTATCAAAGAATGTGTAATTGTGAATCTCAGTCCCCTCCCTTATAGGACAAATGTCAAGTAAGGCCTGCAAAGGGCTCACAGATCTCTGTTCACCCAGGCTGTGATTTTGCTGTAGTCAAGATCAAGAGTCTACAGTAAAGGGCAGACTTCTCTGTCAAAGACATCTGCTACCATGCTAGGCACCAGCATTATTCTGACAGCATTCAACACTGGAAAGTTCTCTGAAAACTAAAAATAAGGATATGAACAAAGCCATACAAAAGAATTAGACTGAATTGTTTTTCCCTTCCCCAAATACACTACCAAGAACACTCAGAGAACCCCTAGACCCCAACACTTTGAGTTGTGCATATGCTATCTGCCCTCAGGAATCTGCTCATCCCTACTAGTCATCAAAGAAATACACATTAAAATACCTATTTTTTGGTCCACAAAATTAACAAAAATTAGAAAGACTGGTTAAGACTGGTGAGCAATAGGTAATAGGTAATAAAGTGAGTAAAACCTATTTGGAGGGAAATTTAGCAAAACCAATTTTTTTTTCAAGATTTATTATTTTGGAGAGTGAAAGAGAGAGACCACGCACATGCGAGAATAGGGATGGCTGGGGAAGGATAGAGGGGAAAGGAGAGTCTTAAGCAGACTCCATGCTGAGTCCAATGTGGGGTTCAATCTCACAATCCTAAGATCATGACCTGAGCTGAAACCAAGAGCTGGATACTAAACCAACTGTGCCACACATGCACTCCTAGCAACATCACATTTTAAAACATTTATGTAGTTTTGTACAATAACTGGGATTCAAGAAATTTAGTTAGTGCAACAGTAAAAAAATAGAAACCTAAATGTCTTTCAATAAGGAACGGGTTAAATAAATCACGATACTTTCAAACAATGTACTATATCTGGGTGAAAAAATAGCAGAAATCTTCAATATATTAAACAGAAAGAGCACACTGCAAAACCATATACATACAACTTCATTTTTGTAGAACTATATAATTTCTCCATGCTTTACATATAGGCATAAAATTAGCAGGAAAGTTATTAATTTACTTGCTAAGTTGTTATTTTTGGAAAGATGACATTATGGGTGTTTTTCACTTTCTATTACTATCTCATTTTTTATAACAAGGACTACTTCTGGTATATTTACAAGAAAAACTGGATGCTTTTATTCAAATTCTTCAAGGGACTGATAAGAAAACAGATAAAAGCGATTACGGAATGAAGAGGAGTTAAGAGAAAGCTATGAATTAGTATTTATTTATTTATTTATCTATCTATTTTTTTTTTTTTTTTAAAGATTTTATTTATTTGACAGACAGAGATCACAAGTAGACGGAGTGGCAGGCAGAGAGAGAGAGAGAGGCGCCCCTATGAATTAGTATTTAAAATTAAAAGCTAGCATTGCTAAAGAGAAAAAATATTTTTACCTAATATTTTTCAACTGAGATTCCACTTCGTCAGCATACATGGTCATTTTCATGCTTTTCTTTGGTGAAGGAGTGGAAATCATTTTCAGTTCTAGATCATAGTCCATTTCATCGGAGTCTGAACTGCTGGCGCTGGACTGCCTAGATGTGCTCCGTTCCCGGGTCTGCTTGAGAGCTGGGAGCTCCTCATGGTACTCCACCACCACCCTGTCATCTGCATCCATGTCCTGGTCCTCCTCTTCTTCCTCCTCTTCTTCCTCTTCAATGGGTTCCTCTGGAACATTTACTAGTCCTAAGAAATTTAACCAAAAAACATTAGGAAAAGCACTAAAACTAACAAATCTGATTTTCTATTCTACATTGGTGATCTTTTCAAAAGGTGGGGTTCCCATGCCCAAGATCTTACTGGAGCATTATCTATGTAAGGGCCCATCTAGTTGCCACTCTGATACCTACAACAGAAGAACGGCTAGGTAAAGTATGATCCAGTAACCTGATGGAATATTATAAAGTAATCTAAAGTACAGTCGATTGTCATTATTCATGAATTCTGTATTCCCCCAAATTTATTTGTAACTCTATACCAACACCTGTAGTGTTGTTTTCTTGTCATTTGTGAACATGTGCATAGTGGCACAAAACTGAATCATTAGATGTGCATATTCCCAGCTGAGGTCAAACGAGGCAACACTCTGCTTTCTTGTTTCAGCTCTCATACTGTAAACAAGTGCTCTTTTTGCAGTTTCTTAAGTGCCATGCTTTTCATATTTTCGTGGCTTTGTTGATTTCATTTAAAAATTTTTAAAAATGTCCTCTAAGTGTACTGCCAAAGCTGTCTAGAGTTCCTAAGCCCAAGAAGGCTGTGATGTGCCTTATAGAATAAACATGTGTTAAATAAGCTTTGTTCAAGCATGAGATACAGTGCTGTTGGCTGTGAGTCCAATGTTAATGAATCAACAATATGCATTAACTAAGATGTCTTTAAACAGAAACACAATCCAAGAAGGTTATATATTGATCAGTTGATGAAAATGGTGTGACCAGAGTCTCTGAACGGTTTAGTATTCACTATATCAATGATCATAATAACTTTATAGAACATAACCACTATGAATAATGAAAATCAATTGTAACTTTAAAGTTCATGGAAAAATGCTTTTAAGTGGGAGAAGACTATAAAATATGTTAACAATTATATTTATTATGAAAAGAGAAAAGTAAGAAAAATGTAAAATGAAATCAGTTGTTTATGTTAGAGTGCCAGAATTAGGGGCAATTTGCTTTTTAACTTAATACAAGATAATGATTATATGATAAGATAAAGATTATATGATAAGAATATCTTAGAGTAACTGAAATTATGTAACTGTGTAACAGAAAAGTATGTGCATTTTTAAAGATGCAGATTTCAAATATACAACTTTGGATATATGCATTAAATAAAAATGATGGACTTCACCTGTCCCTGTTACAATGATAAACACGTATACATGTTATCCCATGTTTGTATGCTGACTTAGCAGGTCTACAAAGCATGTAGAAAATTCTACAGATTAGATTAAAAATAGAAACAAATCTTTATAAAAACATAATGAAAATGCTTCTTACATAAGCACCAAAAGAAAGAAAGAAAGAAAGAAAGGAACGACAGAACAAACAAAATGAAACCCAAGTCATGATACTTAACAGAGGCATTCGTGTGCACAAGCCAATAAGCATAAAACATTAGACACAGCAGCCTATTTTTATCATCAGACAAAGAAATAATAAAATCAAGTCATCTGATAAAATAACAAAAAATTTTCATGCAGCTTTTGATATTAATAGTAGAAAAATTAGATTCCTACAGAAAATTTTATTTCAATTTTTCCTATGTCACATTTGGCCTTTTTTGTTAGAACAGCTTTTATTAAATCATTTGACCTCTTTTGTATGGGCAATTTAAAATTAATTGTGACTTGACTTACTTTCCTATATGTTGGCAGAGGGTGAGGGCAAGGAAGAGAGGATGATAAAGTTTGGAACCTTAAAAGACTGTATTAAGAATAAGAATATGATTTCGGGAGCCAAACATGTGTCTACCCAAGAGCTGAGCAGGCAACTACCGGAATGTCGGTGTTTATAGGATGTCAAGCCAACGTCATCCCCAATCAGGGCTCTCTTCTTGATCACATCCCGCTGAATGCGACGGGAATGATATCTTCGCTTCCTGCAACATTCCAAAATAAGCACATCGTCAAAAACCAACAGGAAGGACTTTGAAATCCACTAATTAAGTTCAACTATACACTGATGAAATGTTAGGTACTGAAACAGAGACATTCTATGTGAAACTAAAACTCAGCCTTTCATACCATTTACCCCAGAGTTAAGAATCTTGAACTCTTTCTTCTGGTCTTCCTTTGAGTGCACACATGGTGTTGACATTCCACTGCAGAATACCAACTGAGGGATTAAGAAAAGCTTAAGTACTACTTAAACTATTGTAAAGTTTTAGACTTACCAAGAATTACTAAGAATTCCTTTCATGCCTCCGTAATTTGGATTCCCATATTTCATATAATACTGACTTCTTCTGGCTGCTCCAAGTTCCTTTTTGTCATCTAAAAATTAATTACGACAGTTACCTAGGATTTCCCACTGGTATGAAGACAATGTTGAATGGTTTAAAAATATGTTTTCCATAGCGGAGGTCAGATCAGCACAATCTGCCAACAAAAGGGAAAGATATGCTACAAATATTCACTCTCAGTGCCTAAAAAGCAGTGCAGTATAGAGCAGGTGAAGCAAAATAGAGATGAATGAAGTTAAGCTGCTGTTAAGGAGCTGAATGACCTCATAGAGAAAATATTATTAACAACAACAATAATGCAACATACAAGGTTTCAGGAAGCTTACAAGAGCTTCAGTCACTACAGCTGTTGAAGAATGAAAAGGGCTTTCTAGAGGAGGTAGCATTTTTCCTGCTTCCCTGAAAGATGACATTTGTTTCTGAATGACAACACTCCAATAACAAAGAATCAGTATTAAAGAAACAGATTATACATAACTCCATATATCTCATAAAACATTTTTTCCAATCTATCATGATGTTTCGTAAAATGGCTTAAAGAAAACAGCATTGCACCATTTATCTAGAATGTATCACTTTCATCAAGTTAAAATGCCAGTTAATAGAAAGAAAAGGTGGTCACTGATCATACACATTTTTGTTGAGGCACTCACTGATTACAGAAGATGAATACCAAGGCACACTTATCCAGGGCTATAAGTAAACAGTGGCACAAGCCAGTATGTGCACCCTTTAAAAGACATGCCCACCAGCTGCTTGGGAGAAATGGCTGATTCCAGATTTGGGACAGGGATAGTACATGTTGAGTATGGAAAAACAAGATGTTTTACTGTGCCATAAAGTATAGAAGTGTACAAAGAATCATGAAGGCATGTCAAAATAATACAGCTTGAAGGGGCTCCACTGGCCAAATCCAAGATTTGTAAATTGAAACAAAGACATGAATGAATAACCCACTGAATAAAATAAGACTCATGAACCTAAACTGATACAGTTAAGTAAATAAGTAAATAAATGGGTAAAAAGAAAAAATTTTTCCTTAAGCACAATGCCAACTAATAAAGAAGTGTAGAGTTAAAAAGTCATCAATGGATGCTGAGTGGAAGTATGATGAACCAAAGTCTATGTATATGATTTCAAAGTACCTCCTGCCAATTTTTGTATTACAAACAGAAAACAGGAGAAACCTGGATATCATTACCTTAACTGAGAAAAGCTAAAATCTCCAAACACGGGACAAGTAAATATCACGTGTCTCCTGACAGGATGTACTGCAAATGACACAACAGCACTTCTGTGATACTCTTGCCTAATATGCAGTCTGATTCAATTAGGAGGAGATAGTAAAAAAACAAACTGAGGGGCAGTCTATAAAATAACGAGCCTAGAATCTTTAAACATGTCTCAGTCAAGAAAAATAAACCAAGTGTATTCCATATTCAAATTTCGTATATATTTTAATGCACACCAGAATCATTGTGCACAGAGAGCCTAGGAGGCTTTTAGGACCTTAGAGGATAAGGCTGAATGGCACTACTAGCAATGTCCAGGAGGATATTGCTGTGATGAATAAGAAAGTATAATTTTAAAATGTTTTCATAGTTCAGAAGATAAATTGGCTGAAAAGCACAGAGAACAAACTAGCTTTAAGAGAAAATAATTCAGCCAGAAATCACAAAAGTATACAAACAGCTAACATTCACCTTCAAAGTGTGAAATTCAATTCAGGTAGCAAGCCATCATTTCACAAACATAGAACATTACAGTTTGAAGGGATTTGAGATTACTTGACCTAACATCCTCTTCAAAAGAAAAGGATGTCACTCAAAAATACATGACTTAGAATAAAACTAAAAATTAATGCCAAATATCACATTTACCTTTTGTAGCAAATCTCATGAATAACCTATTTCCTTTAGCAAGTTTGTTGGCTGGACGAAGATCATTTCTTAGCAGAGACTCTTCTTCTACTTGAGACAATGTGTCCAACTTAAGAAAAAAGAGCATTTTCAATATAAACATTAAAGCTTCCTTCTTTTTTTTTTTTTTTAAAGATTTTATTTATTTATTTGACAGATCACAAGTAGGCAGAGAGAGGCAGGCAGAGAGAGAGAGAGAGGAGGAAGCAGGCTCCCTGCTGAGCAGAGAGCCCGATGTGGGGCTCGATCCCAGGACCCTGGGATCATGACCTGAGCCGAAGGCAGAGGCTTTAACCCACTGAGCCACCCAGGCGCCCCAAAGCTTCTTTCATATTTATTCAGTAGCAAAGTCACCATTGAGAAAGCATTCTTTCTTCTACATTCTTTTTTACATTCATTCTTCTCTTCTACAATTCTTGAAGCAGGACAGCACATGTTCTTCTGAAACATTTCTAAGTCAGAGGTCTTCCCTGAACACCTTGTCTAAAAGAATAGTCTTCATCATTCTCTATCTGCTTACCCTTCTTTACTTTTCTCCATAGCACTCCTCACTTTCTGACATTATATATCTGTGTATCTGTGTATTGTCTGTCTTCTCCACTAGAATATATGTTCCAAGAGAGAAGGACATGGGTTTGATGCTATATCCAAAGGACCTAGAATTTGGTATATAGTAGGTATTCAATAAATATTTTTTAAATGAATACACTCTAATGTATTTAATGTATTTAATAACAGCACATGCCCCATTAGGAAATATTCCATCACTTGTTTTTTCTTAATTTCTTACTTCAAAGTATTCCTCAATAAAACCATTTTCTCTTATATAGAAGAATGAGTACTATTCTAAGATTTCAGGAAAAGTCACTCATTATAGCCATAAGAACTTAAAGGCCAGGAGCCTCATATAATCTCAAAAGGTTCAATCAAAGGAAGAACACAGCTTAGTAAGTCCTTAAGCCTTAAATAAAAGAAAGTAAACAGTTTGGGTTTTTTTTACACTATAACCTTGTTTATATCTTTGCTCTATTACTAACCTCTATATCACTTGAGTTCTCATCTTCAACTTCTCCTTCTTCAGCCTCATCATCATCTGAACTATCCTCCTGCTTGTCTAAAATACAAGGGACAAGATGAAACTTAACATAACTCCATCTCACGTAACTTAGAAGTCCATTATTTTCTCCTATATACTGATGATCCAAAGCATCACAGCTTATCTTAGAAATAACTGACAATGAGATACTATATAATGCTTTGCAGAGAAACCTAAACCAATAGTGTAAAGAACAGGACTTTCAGCCCTAAAGCCCCTCCTTTGTGTTGTTACCTTTTTTACTTTTCTCAGATGACCTGTCCTCATTGGCATCCCTGGTTCTTATCTTATCCAGGGCTGGCAGAGAGCTCATATTGATAAGGGCTCGTGTGGCTGTCATTTCATCCAGCCAAACCACATTGCCTAAAACAAAATATAAAATAAAACATTACATCATACCCATATGGTAAATTTTTTAAAAACAGAGACTGCAACATAGTCATTGCTATGGCCTCATCTAGCTACAGATCAGTATCAGTAAATGTACGAACCAACTAATGAAAGCAGTACAGAAAGTGGCAGTAAAACTCCTTGATGAAATTAGCCTAGAGCTGCATTCCCAAACGAAGTTCCACAAAATAACTGTATTCCATGAAAAAAGGGTTCTGTATATAAAGGTTCTGTATACAAAAATGCCTGACTCAGTAAGTATTATATAGTGTTAGCATTCTTATGATGATGATGATGAAGAAGATGATGATGATGATAGCAAGAAGACCACTGTCAAATAAATTTGGATTAGCCTTTATACTACTGCCCTCTACAGGGAAGCCATCTGCTGTACCTTGTCATTCAGACATGCTAAATGATTGTTTCCTACTATAAAGTGTGGGTGATGATGGTATCCATGGAATATATACAGTGGAGTCATGACAGCCACTTGGCTTTGTAGCAACTAATTTAATCTGCTTCTTTAAGCAAGAGAATTTAGCAAGAAAAAGATGTTGAGAAGTCTTATAGAAAATAAATCTAGGGACGCCTGGGTGGCTCAGTTGGTTAAGCAGCTGCCTTCGGCTCAGGTCATGATCCCAGCGTCCTGGGATCGAGTCCCACATCGGGCTCCTTGCTCCGCAGGGAGCCTGCTTCTCCCTCTGACTCTGCCTTCCATTCTGTCTGCCTGTGCTCGCTCTCGCTCGCTCGCTCTCTCTCTGACAAATAAATAAATAAAATCTTTAAAAAAAAAAAAAAAAAGAAAAGAAAATAAATCTACTTAATTTTATTTAAAGCAGCATTTCTCAAATTAGAGTTACCTTTACATTCTCAGTTTCAGATATGAAGATCTACAGATTCTCACTTTAGTTACAAACACACAATGTGGCCTTGGGCAAACAATTTTCCTTCTCTGTTTCTCAGTTCTGATGTTCAACATGAGTTAGTAAAAATGGGTAAGTCTAAAGGGTCTCCCTGATTCTAATATGCCTTAGCTACAGTTTTAGTAACGTAGATCAGGAGTTAGCAAAGGAAATCCAGCCCACCACCTATTCATTTATTTATTTATTTATTTATATCTATACCACCTTTATATAGGTATAATTAATTAAATAATAAACTACACATAAATAAATATCAAACTGCAAATAAATAAATAATAAACTACACATCCAACATATTTTTTATTAAAAAAAGATCTGTGGAAAGCAGGCAGGCTCATTCAGTAACATACTGTCTATGGCTGCTTTCACGCTACAATAGCAGAGCTGAATAGACATAACAAAACAAAGACCGTATGGCCTGCTAAGTCTAAAATATTTATTGTCTAGCCCTTTATAAAAAAACGTTTGCCAACCCTTGATTTAGGTTGTGTAAGTAAAGCAAAAGGAAAAACGGAGAAAACTCTGTCATGTTCCTCCTTTCAATGCTGAATCAACATCTTTATTAAAAAAAAAAAAAAAAAGCGGCAGGGAAAACCAGGCAGCTATTCAAGGTACAGCCTAGCAGGTCAGCAAGCTGGCAGTAAGCCAAGCCAGACTAGAAGTGAATTAAGACAAGAAGCCAGCAGAGTGGTTACCACAGGTCTTACCAGACTTGGAGTGGGGATGCAAGTAAAAATATTAGCTAATTCAAGCAAGTGAAGCTTCAAAGCAAGCAAAGATGAGAGGTTTCATATAGTATCAGAAAGTTCCAGTTTAGTCCTAGATCAGATACTAAGGCAGACCCAGGCCTGTGAAGACCTATACAGGAAGGTGCAATGACAAAATCTAAGGTCCTGAACACAGAGCCCCAAGTCTATATAGTTGGATCCACCCCTTTGTTGGGAAATTGTGGGAATTAAAGAGGCCTCAATCATGTACACAAGACTCAGATACCAGGAACCAACCTTCTAGATTCCTGGTCATCACATCTGAGCTGACTTGAAATACTCATGGAATATGATCTGGCAGACTGGCTAAGGCAATGTGATTCTCATCAATGGGCATTCTTTCTCCCCTAGGCTAAAGGCAGAGGTTAGGGAGCAGACGAGTAGTCTCAATCACAAATATTCACCATCTGAGATGGCAAAAACAACAAAAAACTTGAGTGTACTTACAGGAGGTATCATCCAACCATTCAATGTGAGCAGGAGGATATTCTTTAAAATAGGAAAAGATATCCTGGGTACTCATCTCATCTACTCCACAAATGTAGATTGTCTCCAGTCTCACTTTGGGGATTGCTAGAAAAAAAAAAGAGATGATAGAATTTTCTCACCTGCTACTGCACATCTCACCAGCACCCCTTTGTATCAGCTCAGATACCTGTGTTTAGAAAAGAAATGTGCTAGAAGAGACGACAATTATTTTCAGAGAAATGAGATATAACAGTAAGGTATGCTACTTTAATTTTTATCACAGAGCAACAGCATTAAACAAGTGATCTAATTCAGAAAGGTATATTAGGCTGAGAAAGATTAAACAAATGGTATTGTTAAAAAGATGATACCTCTCCCCAAATTAATCTGTAGTAACTAAAGCAATACCAAATTCAACAGGCTTACTCCTTCAACCTGACAAGCTGATTCTATAATTTTAGAATATATGTCAAATAGAGATGTGCAATAGCCAAGACTATTCGGAAGAGACGCTGCTCCTGAATATAAAGCAAAGTATGAAACTAAGAGTAAAGAAATCCTACAAATCGATAATAAAATGATAGCCCAAAATAAAAATGAACATGAGCACACATTTCACACGAAAGGAAATACAAAAGGTCAATAAACATATGAAAAGATGTTTGATCTCACCAGTAATCAGTAAAGTGCACATGGGAAACAAAACACGAGATTTCACTGCCCATCTGTTGTTTAGTACAGCCACCTTCACTAATTTGCTAGATCTTCTGGACAGTCTGCTGCAGCTTCCATGCTTGCTGTTTTACCTTGTGCTTTTTAGGTTATAGAGATGGATGGCTTCTTTCCTTTAACTTCCTGATCCAACCTCTGCCAGCTTCAAACTTTTCTTCTGTAGCTTCCTCACCTCTCCCAGCCTTCACAGAAGAGTCAGCATCTTGCTCTGGATTAGGCTTTGGCTTAAGGGAATGAGCTGGTTTGATCTATGCAGACCACAAAGCTTTCTCCATATCAGCAAAAAGGCCGTTTCACTTCTTATCATTCATGTGTTCACTGGAGTAGCACTTTTAATTTCTTTGAGAAAAACTTTTCCTTTGCATTCACAAACTGGCTCTTTGGCACTAGAAGCCTAGCTTTTGGCCTATCTTGGCTTTTGATATATCTTCCTCACTAAGCTTAATCACCTCTAGCTTTTGATTTAAAGTGAGAGACATGTACCCTCTTTTCACTTGAACACTTACAGGCTGTTGTAGGATTATTAACTGGCATAATTTCAATATTGTTTTATCTCAGGAAATGGGGACCCAAAGAGAGGGAGAGAAATGGGAGACTGGCCAGTTGGTGGAGCAGTCAGAACAAGCACATTTCTCGATTAAGTTATCCATCTTATAAAGGAGTGGTTTGTAGCATCTCAAAATAATTACAATTGTTAACATCAAAGATACTGATCACAAATCACCATACCAAATACAATAATACTGACAAAGTTTGAAATATCGTAATAATTACCAAAATGTGACAGAGATTTGATATGAGCAAATGCTTTTGGGAAAATGGCACCAACAGACCTGTTCAACCGTGTTTCCACAAACCTTCAATTTGTTTAAAAAAAAAGCAGCATCTGCAAAGTGCAATAAAAGGTGTTCCCATATAATATGACGACATTAAAAAAATAAAATAGAAATGCCACCATACATTTTCTAAGGATACATATTTGTGTATACAAATACCTAAAAAAGGGCCTGGAACAATTCATACTGGTAACAGTAACTACCTCTAGGGAGGAAGAAAGGTTGAAGGCTATAGTCAAAAAGGAACCTAATGAAAGACCTGAAACACCAGTGAAGGAAATTCAAGTTGATGCAAAGAAATGGAGAGAATTCTATGCTCATAGTTTGGAAGAACAAATATTGTTAAAATATCTATATTACCCAAAGCAATCTACAGATTTAATGCAATCCCTACCAAAATGCCAACAGCATTTTTCATACAACTAAAATGAACAATACTAAGATTTGTATGGAACCACAAAAAGATCTTGAATATCCAAAGCAATCTTGAAAAAGAAAAACAAAATGGAAGTATCACAATTCCAGAGTTCAACTCATATTACAAAGCAGTCATAATTAAAACAGTATGATACTGACATAAAAATTGATCAATGGAACAAAAGACAAAAACCAGACATAAACTTATAATTATATGGTCAATTAATCTTTAACAAAGGATGAATGAATACAATGAAAAAAAAAAAGAGTTTCTTCAACAAATGGCATCAGGAAAACTGGACAGCCACATACAAAAGAATGAAACTGGACCACTTTCTTTGACCATACACAAAAATAAATTCAAAATGGATTAAACACCTAAGTGTGAGACCTGAATCCATAAAAATCCTTGAAGAGAGCACAGGTGGTAGTATCCCTGACATTGACTGTTCCAACATTTTTCTAGATATATCTCATGAGGCAAAGAAAATAAAAGCAAAAATAAACTACTGGGAGTACATCAAAATAAAAAGTTTCTGCAGAGCAAAGGAAACAATCAAGAAAACTTAAAGGCGGGTGCCTGGGTGGCTCAGTGGGTTAAGCCGCTGCCTTTGGCTCAGGTCATGATCTCAGAGTCCTGGGATCGAGTCCCGCATCGGGCTCTCTGCTCAGCAGGGAGCCTGCTTCCTCCTCTCTCTCTCTCTGCCTGCCTCTCTGCCTACTTGTGATCTCTCTCTGTCAAATAAATAAATAAAATCTTTAAAAAAAAAAAAAAAAAAAAAAGAAAACTTAAAGGCAACCTACTGAATGGGAAAAGATACTTGCAAAAGACATACTTGATAAAGGGTTAGTACACAAAATATATAAAGAAATTAATAAAACTCAACATCCAAAAAATGAATAATCCCATTAAGAATGGGCGTAAGTGTTTGCTTCAGCTGTACATATACTAAAATCGGAATGATACAGAGAAGATGAGCATGGCCCCTAAACAAGGATGACATATAAATTTGTGGAGCCTTCCATATTTTTTAATGCTAAGCGAAATAAGTCACTCAGAGAAAGACAAATACCATCTCAATGTGGAATTTTAAAACTTTTTATTTTATTTTATTTATTTATTTGAGAGAGAGTGAGTGAGAAAGAGCATGAGAGAGAAGATCAGAGGGAGAAGCAGACTACCTAAAGAGCTGGGAGCCCAATGTGGGACTCAGTCCTGGAAGTCCAGGATCATGACCTGAGCCAAAGGCAGTTGCTCAACCAAATGAGCGACACAGGCACCCTGAATGTGGAATTTTAGAAACAAAACAAAGAATGGAAAAAAATGAAAGAGAGACAAATCAAGAAACAGACTCTTTTTTTTTTTTAAGATTTTATTTATTTATTAGACAGAGAGCAAGAGAGATCATAAGCAGGCAGAAAGGCAGGCAGAGACAGAGAGGGAAGCAGGCTCCCTGCTGAGCAGAGAGCCTACTACTGTGTGGCTGAATCCCAGGACCCTGAGACCATGACCTGAGTGGAAGTCAGAGGCTTATCCCACTGAGCCAACCAAGAGCCCCAAGAAACAGACTTAATTACAGAGAACAAACTGATGGTTACAGAGGGGAGGAGGGCAGAGTGGATGGGTTTAAGAGGTGATGGGGATTAAGGAGTAGACTTGTGATGAGCACACAGTGATGTATAGAATTGTTGAATCACTATATTGTACATCTGAAACACTGGAATTAAAATTAAAACTTAAAATAAAAAGGGCAGAAGACATGAACAGACATTTCTCCAAAGAAGACATCCAGATGTCTAACAGACACATGAAAAAATGCTCAACATCACTCATCATCAGGGAAATGCAAATCAAAACTACAATGAAGTATCAGTTCACACCTGTCAGGATGGCTAAAATCAAGGGGTGCCTGGGTGGCTCAGTAGGTTAAAGCCTCTGCCTTCGGCTCGGGTCATGATCCCAGGGTCCTGGGATCGAGCCCCGCGTCGGGCTCTCTGCTCGGTGGGGAGCCTGCTTCCTCCTCTCTCTCTCTCTCTGCCTGCCTCTCTGCCTACTTGTGATCTCTGTCTGTCAAATAAATAAATAAAATCTTAAAAAAAAAAAAAACAAAAAACACAAGCAACAGTAAGAGCTGACTAGGATATGGAGAAAAAGGAACCTTCTTGCACTGTTTTGTGGGAATGCAAACTGGTGCAGCAACTGTGGAAAACAGTATGATGATTCCTCAAAAAGTTAAAAATAAAAGTGCCCTACTGGCACTTTTATAATCGTACTACTGGCATTTACCCCCAAAAAACAAAAACACAAATCCAAAGGGATACATGCAACATTATTAATAATAGACAAATTAAGGAAGCAGCCCAACTGTCCATTGACAGATGAATGGACAAGAAAGATGTGGTGTATAGTATACAGACGTGCCTGGATGGCGCAGTTGAGCGAGTCTTGGTTTTGGCTTGGGTCATGGTCTCTGGGTAGTGGGATCGAGCTGTGTGTGGGGCTCTGCGTGGAGTCTGCTTCTCTCTCTTTCTCCCTCTGCCCCTCCTGTTCATGCTCTCCATCTCTCTCTCAAATAAATAAATAAATCTTTATAAAAAATGTGGTATACACACACACACACACACAGGAATATTACTGTCATAAAAAAGAAGGAAATCTTGCCATTTGCAACAACATGGATAGAGCTAGAATATAATGCTGAGTGAAAGAAGTCAGTCAGAGAAAGACAAACACCATACAATCTCACTCATATGTGGAATTTAAGAAACAAAAGAAACAAGCAAAGGAAAAAAAAGAGAAGAGATGGACAAACCGAGAAACAGACTCTTAATGGTTACCAGAGCGGATGGGGTTGGAGGGATGAGTGAAATAGGTGATAAGGATTAAAGAGTACAAGTATCATAATGAAAAAAATTAAATAAATAAAGGTCATATCCTCCAAAAAAAAGAACCTCAGCCTTACCAGGATTGTGATATTTTTTTTATTTTTATTTTTTTTTTTTACTAAATACTTCAGTTCATATATCTCACTTAATCTTTGTAGTTGTATAATATGCAAATGTACCAATGAAATTTTTTTAAATGCCTGCATATCCACCACCTAACTTTACGATTAATTTCTTCAAAAGACTCGAGGCAAATAAAACATTACCTACAAAACAGGCCTGTGTAACTCCTCCACATCCCTTCTCTCCCTCCCTTCTCTGAAGTAATTTTGTTAGGAATTCAATGTTCATTACTCTCAAGTATGTCTTCATATATCTATCTAAAACAAATGAACCTAAGGGCACCTGGATAGCTGAGATGGTTAAGCATCCCCAACTAGTGATTTCAGCTCAGGTCATGGCCTCATGTGTCATGGGGTACAGCCCCATGTCAGGTTCCATGCTCAGCAGGGAGTTTGCTTGGAATTCTCTCTCTCCTCTCCCTCTGCTCCTTCCCTGTCGCACATGCTCTTTCTATCTCTCAATAAATAAATAAATAAATCTTTTTAAAAACCCCAAAACAAAAGCAAAACTAATGAACTTAAAAGTATTTACATATTTACTTAAAAGTATGTGAACATGTTCAGATAAAAAAATGTTTAAATACTTGTCATTTTGAAGAGTGAAAGATAGGTTTAGTTAGAAACCATACAAGTATGGTCAGACTAAATCAGGGGAGTGTTTTCCTGCAGCCAGATTCATGAAGACAGAGATACCATCAAGACTTATGAGCTCTGGCAAGTCCTTATTAGTGAGGAGCAGTTCAACGGTGAACAGAGCCCAAATACAACTGAGATGGCTGTCCACATTGGACAGGAGCCTTCTTAGTTCTTCTAGCTAAATCAGGACTTTGGAAGAAAAAATCCCATGGGATGTAAAGACACAGTGCTGAAAACGGTAACAAATAACAGGGAGAGCAGTGGCCCAGGAGTGGCAACAGACTGAGTGATCCTCAGAGCTATACGGGAAGGGGCAATGACAAACCTGGGAGAAAATATCTTGTAGGAGACTTGCTGATCTGATAACAAGGATTTACTCGTAAGTGAGATAAGTACAGAAAATAAAGACCCAAAAAAAAAAAAAAAAAAGACAAAAATAAGTATCAAGAATATCACTGCACTATTCTATCAAAACAATAAAACATTTAAAAAAAAAAACCCTATAATGAAAAAATAGTTTACAAACAAAAGGAAAAGAGTAGAGGGAACAAAGCTTCTAGGCTCAGATGTTTATATTTTGAAGAAGAGAGAATGACATAAAAATCTAGAAATGGGCAATGGACAATCTTGGTCAAAAGAAGCAAAGATGTAAAAAAGGGATGCAAAAGCTAGACAAAAACTACTCTCAGTCAGCTGGAGTATAAAAAAGCTTCATTCTCAAAAGAGAACCAAACTGACTGACGGTGACAGTGGCAAGATCCATTGGAGATGGAAACTTTGTTAAGTTCAAGATTTGATGGAAGATTGCCCAAAAGAAAGATGCTCAATACCTCCTCACCTTGCTGGTGTCACTGCCTAAAATAAAACAACAAAAAAGGCACCTAGATTTATGTCCAACCAATGAGAAAGGGCTAACTGCTGATGTGGCACTGAAAACATGCACTGGGGAATGAGGACTGGACATTTACTGAGTACTAACGTAAAAGCAAGGTGGTGAGGGAATCATCTTTGACTTCCTAGCAGGAAAGAAGACAAAGAATGACAGATAGTAGGACACAAAACTCAGGTTTTTAGGAAAGCAGATTTCTGAAAATCCAGAGAAAAAGTAGTCAATTCCAAGGCCTTTGATTAAAAACTTGGGGCGCCTGAGTGGCTCACAGTCAGTTAAGCATCTGCCTTCGGCTCAGGTCATGATCCCAGGGTTCTAGAATAGAGCCCTGTGTGTTGGGCTCCCTGCGGAGCCTGACCCTCCCTCTCTCTCTGAGCTCCCTCCCTCCCTCTCTCTCACTCTCTGAAATAAATAAATAAAATCCCAAAGGAAAAAAATAAAAATAAAATGATCAGAAACTTTGGAATACACTAAAGATAATAACTCAAAGTATGAGAGGTGATCCTCAAAAAGAAAAGGAGCAGAGTTTAGGGGAGCACAACCTATCAAAGAACAAACATGGAAGATAAACAGTAAATTACTAATGACTAATGTAAGAGAATGAATGTAATAAACATAAAAATCTACACAACTAACATCAGGATTATCTTGTTTAAGATTTACCAACAGAGACAGATGCAGAAGCCATGTATACCAAAGTGTAGATTAGGTATAGCTAAAATGTTTAAAGGTAGTTATGATAAAATCAGCACAATAGGCTGAAACAGTCTTGAACTCAACAAGATGTAAATTGGTAAGGATAAATAAAAAGGTAATTCTTTTAAAATGTTTCAAGTACAAGATGGGAAGACTTTTGATCCCTGGGGAAAAGCCCGGGATGCTCAGGTGCACTAGAAGATTAAAATAACACTGTGAAATAGATAGGACAGAGACTACAGTAACAGTCCTGTCACAGTCCCCATGAATCCAACCATGTCTGGAATCTACACCTCCCCCTTATGTAGGGCATTTTGAGACTGGAAAGAGTCTAGAGGAAGGAGACCAGAAAGTCATGTCACATAAAGAGAGTTTAGGGCACAGTCTGCCAATTCCCTCACAGAAGGTTTACTGTGTGAATAAGGAAAAGACTTAATGTTGTTCTAAGAGTCACAAAGTAACTAACATAAATTACTAGAAAGCAATTTCTGCTCAATGCAAGGATGCATCCAAATATAAGACTGACCGCTTCATAAACAGTTCTTGTGCCACCACTAGGAAATGTTCAGGCAAAGGCCAAAAAAGCACTGAGAACCTTGCCAAAAGGCGTGCAGCACTGGGTAGGAGGTTGGGTATAGATAACCTCTAAGTCCCTTCTAAACATGAGAGCTTTGATCTTGGGGATAAGGAGACTAAAGCCGCTTGACACCGAATCACTCAAGAGTAGCAAGAACTCCTGATGCAGAACGGTCTAGTGCAATATATCCCTAATTATGTCCCTGAATGCTGGCAGAAAGGTCACAGAACACAGGCGTCGGTCAGACCAGCCTTCAAATTCGTCTTGCTACTTACCTAGCTGTAGGATCTGAGTGAGCTTCTCAAACTCAGCACCTTAGTTTCCTCATCAGTAAAATAAATGATGAATACTGTTCTCTCACAGCATTCGTCAAAGGATAAGTTAACCACATAGCAGAGTGACCAGCACATAAGCATTTATCAAGTGGTATCTTTCAGTATTACTGGAATGAAGAGGAGTAAGAAGAAGAAGAAGGGGGTGGGGAGGAAAGGGAGGAAGAGGAGGAAAAATAACTTGACACCTGGTGCAGTTGCAGGAAGTCAAGATACTTATTCCAACGTCCTTCTCCCAAGAGGCTAGGCCACTTAGATGACTGCCTGAGATGGAGAACATTAGATAATTACAACATTAACTGGGCACTTACTATATATGCCACCCTAAGAACTGTAATATTTTAGTAAAGGCTCTCAATAAGCATATAAAAATTACTGTTAATCTGCCTTTCCAGATAAGGAAACTCAGGTTTAGAGGCTAAGTAACTTGCCCAAGGTCAAAGAACTAGAAAGTGATAGGTTAGGCTTCAGAACCCAGGCTCTCAACCATAAGAGTAAAGGCTCTTAATCCTGACTGTACAGTAGAATTACTAGGGGAGACACAAAAAAAGAACTATCTCTGGGACCTTTACAACCCCCCTCCCATTCTAACTTAAACTGATATGGATAAACACCAGAGTTCTCCAGAGTTCAGCAATGTTATCCTAGGTGCTGCTCCCTCCTACATGAGAATCATGTAGTGATGAGCAACTTGCTCTAGCGGACATTCCCGGTAGATCTACTGCTTTTTAGAAGTATCTTTAGAACCGAGGCGCCTGGGTGGCTCAGTGGGTTAAAACCTCTGCCTTCGGCTCAGGTCATGATCCCAGGGTCCTGGGATCGAGCCCCACATCGCACTCTCTGCTTGGCAGGGAGCCTGCTTCCTCCTCTCTCTCTGCCTGCCTCTCTGCCTACTTGTGATCTCTATCAAATAAATAAATAAAATCTTTAAAAAAAAAAAAAAAGAAGTATCTTTAGAACCACGATATCAGATTTGCTTTTCCAAAAAAAAAAAAAGAAAAGAAAAGCAAACAAAACTTTTTTTTTTTTTAAATTAAAACTTAACTCTGAAAGTGATCCTTTTCAGGTAGGAATCATTTTCCCACTTTATAAACAAGGAGACTGAGACCTAAAAAGGTTCAATAACCTGCCCACATTCATAAAGAAACTGAGACTGAATTCCAGGAGGGCTTAGCATGCTAAAGAGTTCCAACAGAAGTAGGAAAGAAATTTGAGTGGGTGATTAGGGATGCTTTATGGAGGAAGTGACATCCAAACCAGATAAAGCATGGGACGATAGGAAGGGCTAATCACCCAGACTGAAAGGCATGAATAAGATGGGGCACCTGGGTGGCTCAGTTAGTTAAGCATCTGCCTTCAGCTCAGGTCATGATTCCAAGGTCCCGAGAGCGAGTCCCACATAGGGCTCCTTGCTCAGTAGGGAGCCTGCTTCTCCCTCTGCCTGCAGCTCCCCCCTGAATTGTGTGCACATTTGCTTGCTTTCTCTTTCTGACAGATAAATAAAATGTTAAAAAAAAAAAAAGGGATATCACAAGAAATGTTCACAGGACTAAAAGTAAACAGCTGTAGTAAAACGATGGTGTTTAAAGGTGGAGTTTTAAGAGGCCTCAGAGGTCTACCTGAGCCCAGACTGTACAGACATGAATGCCAAGCTGCACAGCTGTTCTGTTTTCCTAAAACAGAAATCTACTCAAGCAGATGCCTGGAAACCCAGCCTGCACAGGAACCAAGGTCATATTTCCAACTTGAACTCATGATGCAGAAAAAGAGTAAAGCAGCATCCAGAGTTGAGTCTGTATCCAAACTACTCTATCCAGTGGGATGGACTGAGGAGGTTTAGGTTTATGGTATCATATACATACTATAAGGCAAAACAGCAAAGTAATTAAGAGCAAGGCTTTAGAGTCAGAAAACCGGGGTTCAAATCCTGACTCTACTTGTATTAGTTGTGTAACCCTGGGCATTTATTAAATTTCTTTGAGCCTCTTTCTTTGTAGAATAGGGATAAAAATATATTCCTCATAGAGTTGCTGTGAGAAACGATTAAGAAACAAATGTGTAATGTGCTAATTAACGTAGTGCCTGGTAAGACAGCAAGCTCCCAACAAGAGAAACTCACACATCAAAGCAGAGACCTTTAACATGCATTTAGAGGGATGCCTATTAAGCCCTTCAAATACCCAAATTTGCAAATACTAGAGAAGGAAACCATTTGTATTGATGCATTTATATTAGAATGAAATAATATGGGCTGTGAATTTAAAAAGTATTAATTTTTCCTTTTTTATAAATTGCTTTTGAAGACTACGGCAGATTACTATATATACCTCAGGGTGAGCTCTAGGAAGCAAAATATTTACCTTAATAAAACACAAAAATAAAATTACGAACCTGGATCATACAAATATTAATGGCTTTCCCCTAAAATCCCAGTATTCCTGACTCCCCTTAAAAAAAAAAACCATTAGTGTGATACACTTCCATTACATTTTTTTTAAAGATTCATTTATTTATTTGAGAGAGAGTGTGCATGAACAAGCATGTGGAGGGGAGGGGCAGAAGGAGGAGAAAGACTTAAGCAGACTGTACTTGAGCGTAGAGCCCAACATGAGGCTCGATCTCATGACCCGATGAGAGCATGACCTAAGCCAAAACCAAGAGTCGGATATTTAACCGACTGTGCCACCCAGACGTCCCACACTTTTACAGGCAAAGAAAAGTTGACACTTCCATGATAAAAGCAGAAAATGAGTAAGATTCTGTAGAAGTACAGGTTCTAATCTCAGCTGTGGCACTAACCGGGTAACCGTCTCTGGGCTTTCTGACAAGATGATCTCTCTTCCAGCTATAGCATCTAAGACACAGCTAGCAGCAGCTCAACTTCATTTTTTTCTTTTCTTAAGATTTTATTTATTTATTTGAGAGAGAAAGAGAACATGAGAGTGGGGTGAGGGGCAGAGGAGAGAAGCAGATTCCCTACTGAGCAGGGAGCCTGATGTAGGGCTTAATCCTGGACTCTGGGATTATGACCTGAGCTGAAGGAAAATGCTTAACAGACTGAGCCACCCAGATGCCCCAGCAGCTCAACTTTAAACACATCACTCAGAAATGGAGGTTTGGTAAGTCCCTTCTTTTCAGAGTGTTTGGAAGGCCAGAAGCACAAGACCATGGCAGGGAAAACCCATTCTCTGGGAAAATGCAGAAAAATACTCCCCAACACATTGTACCTTTCTTCATCATGTCTCGGTCCAAGGCTACGTTTCTTTGGGCAAGATTTACTTCTGATCGAAAATGGAAGCGCTTGGCTCGCTGTTCTTTCTTTTCAATTGCTTCCTAGAAGGTACAGAAAAAAACAAAGAAGTGACACATGGAGGAGGAAAGTTAAATCATAAATGCAACACAATGCTTCAGTGACAATCCTAAAGTAAATCAGAAGAAATAACCAACACTGTGCCTTTAATAATTTTTGCAGAGAAATGGATATTTAGTCAATGACTGGTGGAGAATATACTAATACTGCTATAATTTGTAATAACCTCCATGATTCAATGAGTAATGAATGTTTTGGTTCTCTGACATTTTACTTATTATTAGCAATCATGCAAACAAATTACAACTAAACAATCTCACTCTAATCTTCCAGGTGTAGAAACTGAGATACAAAAAAGTAAAAAGGTTTGCTGGAGATACTCTGGCTGTTGGTGGGGGTGCAGATCTTCTGATCTCAGTGCTATTTCTAGAAGCCCTACCACCACCCCCATTTCACATCATCTGTGTGCATGGTAATCACACCTATCACATTATGTCTGCCTGAGCAGTCCACTTCCTAAAGCATTTTCCCTGTTTAAAAATAATTTTGAAGCAAAGAAACTCTCTCCTCTATTCTAGGCTTGTGTCCATGGAATTGCCAGTTTTCATCTTTAAGTGACAAGAAGCACAGATACTTCCCTGAAAAAATAATCAGCTTCATAAGTTTTTCTCCAAGAGCTAAAATAAGTCCATGTCCAACTATGGGTTTCTGATAGCTCTTAGAAACTCTTCACTAATTGTACACTGACTTTGCCACACTAATTGAAGGTCTCACTACAAGAAAGCTTGTGGGGATTGGTAAAGCAGCAACACTTTGTTATTTCCCAACAGTTATGCTAATTTTCTTTACTGAAGTCTTCCCAGTGCAAACAACAAATCTACCTTTCCTTAGTAACAACTTAAGTCCCAGTTCTGAGGCTACCACCCTTTCCCTCATAGATGTTTCACATAATGGCTAACTGTACAAAAGTAAATAGAACAATCTACTTCTTTTTCAATTACAGTAAGAAAATATCTTCACTTTATTCTATTTCCTTGCCTGTCTAAAAGATGACTAGTTCTTTCTTTTGGCTTTTAAGCAATCTGAGAATGAGAACCAGATAAAATACATGACATATTTATTTTTGTTTTATGCACCCAATATAGCTAAACATTACTCAGAATTATAACTCAAAATTCTGTTCTAAACTTAACTGCACACATTAAAATCAGAATGAATGTTTAAGTTGGATACCACCAATTAAAGCCAGAAATGTATCCTGACTGTTTATAATAAGGAAAACAATAGGTTGGGCTCTGTAAAGAGTTACAGGAAAGCTGGTAACCTAGTAATAGCAGTCACTAGAAAAAAGGCAATACTCCCAGGTACTGAGAATAATTCAGCTGATTTGGCTTTCAAAATTTAGACAGCCACACAATCAGGACATCCTATTTTTCTAAGCCTGCAATCAGTAAAGAATAAAGACATTTACTATCAGCCTACTATATATGCCAGGTACTTTTCATGTTCTGTCTCATTTGAAGTGGAAACAGCATTCAAAACACATTTTTAAAGAGCTGATGTAACATAAAAAAAGCATCCCCAGTGAAGAACTTTTTCTTAAATATGGCTAAGCACAGGCAACTAGGTACATGGATTTTATCTTTTCATAAATGTAAGAACACAAATGCTGTCTGTATGTTTTTAGGATGCATGAAGACATTATTGTGTAATACAAAATTTAAATTAAAAAAGGCCTTAATGAAGCAACAAAAGAAAAAAGGAGGTAAAGAATAACTGCTGTTTCACAAATCCTAGGGACCAAGTTCATTAAGTTCACCGGCTTATTAAAATGAATAAATAATTTATGGTCTGTCTTACCTTGGAGGTGACATCAATTCCAGTGATGAAGCTGCCAGCCTTGTTTTCATACCTTCTGCTTGTGTCCTAACACAAGGGGAAGAGTGAAAAATGCTAACAGCAACTGAAGAAAAACTCGTGATAAAAGACAGCCCTGTAACAGATTCCTTTTGGATAGTCATTCCTTTCAGCAATCCCTCCTCACCCTGGCAACTTCATGAGGAAGCCTGTCTCTGTAACACCAGGTAATACACAATCAACCACTCTAAGAAGTCGTCTTATCTAGATCAGACCCTGTCCCAAACCTTAACTAAGTCCATTTGCTGAAGGTATTTATGTAAATGAAAATACAGGCTTTCATGAAAAATGTCCAAGTTAAGTAAGGCACACTCACTCATCTCCCCAGCCACACACAAAACAAATCCATCACGTCAGGCCACCAGGTGGAGCACAAGTTTTTACCAAAAGTCCAGACTCATCTAGACCTCCTGGGAAAACATAGCACAGTGCAATGAAAAGGTCGGGATTTGGAAGCCAAAGACTGAAGTCACAGCTCTGAGATTCACTAATTACTTGCCACTGTACAATTCCTTTGGCCTCTCTGGGCTTGGGTTTCCTCCATGGTATCTGCCTACCTTCCTGACCTCCTTAACTGCTCTCCCATTTGCTCTACAGAACTTTACATTTCTCCAACAAAACAATTTTGTTCCCATCTCAGATTCTTTGCCCCTACTGTTGTTCCTGCTGGAAATACTTTCTTCCAAACCTGCACATGGTTGGCTCCTTTTTGTCACTCAGGCTTCAGCTTAAATGTCACTGTCAGAGGACTTCCCTGACCATCTTATCCTATTTGGTTTCTGGCTCTGCACACTTACCTGTTTTCTGCACTCTCTGTCCCATTAACTTGTTTTACCTTCTTCATAGCATTTACCACTATTAGAAATTCTGTATTTATGTCCTCCTACTAAAACAAACTCCCGGAGGCAGTTTGATCTTGACCTTGATCAGGTGCCTAGGATTATGCCTGGCACCTAGTGGGGGATGCAATAACTCCATACTGCACTAAAGGAATAATATCTACTTCACAACTGCAGTGAAATTTAAACATAATGTAGTAAATGGTAAAATGCCACTATGTTATTTTTTGTTACCAGAGTCATCATTTGCTATCTTTAGTGATCCTATCTTCTTCACCTTTTCCCACAACTTCAGTTTAAAACCCAGACTTGCTGACATGTGGTTAAAAAGTAGTTCATGTTAGATGAGAAACTAAGTACATAAAAGCCATGCAGGCCTGAGACCGGCCCTAAGAACGGGACAGAGGACCATGAGACCAAAAGCGAAACACCTCTCCCCGCCCCTCCCCATGTGATTAAAGACGGACCAAGGACTACTGCTGGTTTGCTTATGTTTTGGTCTCACTAAGGGTCACATGCTGGGGCCACGGTGTAGGTGCTACAGATCAAGTGGAATGGGGACAAGATGACTCCCAAGTCACAAAAGAAACACCGAGTTTCGGCTGCTGACAAGACCAACCCTCTAAGAAAAACCGCGAGTGCTATATTTTAACAAACATCAGCTCCTACGGAGACCCTGATGCAGGCGTCACCCGACAGTTCCTCCCGTTCCCGCCCCGGGCCCCGCCTTTATCTCAAACCCCCAGACAACTCCAGCCCCTCCTCGCTCACAACACTGCACAGCCTGGCTCAAAGAAGCAGTAAAGGGAGTGTCCTCAAATACCCCTTAGTCTCCCCCATCTTCTCCAGCCCCCTCAACACCCATTTCCGGGCGCCCCGGCGTCCCTTCTCCCGCTCCCCGTCTCTCCTCAAGCCTGGCGCCTCCGCGCCCTGAGCGCTCACTCCCCTCTTTCCCCTTCCCCTGACTTCCCCAGGGCCCAGGCGCCGGCCGTCTCCCTTTCCGGCGGGGCCGGCTCCGCAGCGGGGAACTAGCTCGGCGACCTCCTCCTCGCCCCCGCCCCCCGCCCGTACCGGGATCAGTTCTTTCAGCGAGCGCCGCACCGGCACAATCTCCAGCTCGCCCTCCTCCACTTCCATGGGCTCCGGCTCGCCACGCTCCAAACCAGAGTCCGCTTCAGGCGACGGGAGCCCTAGAGCCGGCCCCGCCGGGGCCTCTGCCTTCACCGACACTCGCAGGCCCCGTACGGCCGCCATAGCCGCCCGCCGGCCGCACCACTGAGAACCCGCCTCGTACACTCGCCGGCTAGAGCGCCGCCGCCCCTGGCCACAGAGCAGTCGCCGCTGCTCTCTAGAGTGTCGCCTACTTCGGCAAGAAGCTCCCCACCCCTCCCCCTCAGCGCCCCCTCCCCCTGGTGGCGGGAGGAACCCAGGACAGCTGGAGCGAGGCCTGGTGAAGA
This sequence comes from Mustela putorius furo, assembly GCF_011764305.1. NCBI lineage: Eukaryota > Metazoa > Chordata > Mammalia > Carnivora > Mustelidae > Mustela > Mustela putorius. The sequence continues at coordinate 3,679,696 of NW_025421501.1, read as the reverse complement.
GGAGGGCCCGAGGGGGGGACGTGGGCGGGGCCTGCAGGAGGGGGCGGGGCCTGGGGGAGATCGAGGTTTCCTTCGCTTAGAGAATAGGTACGCCTTGAGCATTAAAAATGTTATAAAAGTCAGCTTTACTAAATGATCATTACATGTCAGTGACTTTTCTGATTGATTGATATCTTACAACTCTATTGAATAGGTGCTATTACTAGCACCATTTACATATGAGGAAACTGAGGCATAGAAATTCATCCAAGGTGACAGGCTATTATTTATTTATTATTATTGTTTAAGATTTTCTTTATTTGTTTGTCAGAGAACGAGAGAGTGCGCACAAGCAGGGCGAGCAGCAGGCAGAGGCAGAGGGAGAAGCAGGGATCCCGCGGAGGAAGAAGCCTGACAGGGGTCAAATCCCAGGACCCTGGGATCATGACCCAAACCGAAGGCAGGCGGTTAACCAACTGAGCCACCCAGGCGTCCCTATTTTTTTAATTTTTCTATAGACTCCAGCATCGAGCCCAATGTGGGGCTTAAACTCACAACCCTAAGATGGAGACCCCTGAGCTGAAATGGAGAGTGGGATGCTCAACTGAGTGAGTGAGCCACCTAGGTACCCAGGTGACAGGCTATTTAAGAAAGAAAACCTGAATCTGAGCTTAAGGCTCCAGAGCCTTGATCCTTCACTTCTAGCCTATTGGTAGGTTTACTGTCTCCTTGCCTTGCCAACCTTGGTGTCTCTTTCAAGTCTCCCAATAATTGGCCCATTTGAAATACATAAGTATTGAGACTCCAGAAGAGTAGTGAGTTGCCCAAAGCCCAGAGCTTGAACCCAAATTTCCTGACTCGCCACGGCTCAGTCCACTGTAAACTCCTGAGCATGGTTTCTTGCAACATTTCTGATATCCTGGTTGGGAGACAGGAAGAGACAGGGAGACAGGCTTCCAGAGGTTACCACTGGTCAGTTTTTGCTTTTGAGTCCTGATTTTGTACCTTCCTTCCTGTGTTACCTTGGGCTAGATCTGGCCACTCTCTGGGCTGGTCTCCCCATCTGAAGAGTGTGTAAGTGAGACCCTAGGTTCTCAGAGGCCCTAATAGCTCTACTAATGGAGGAATAAATAACTATAAACCAAGGATTGGCTTAATCAGCATCACACATGTCTGGCTTTCAAACTGACTGGCTCTGCCCCTTACACCATGTGGGACTTTGGCAAGCCACTTAACAAAATTAAGAGGGGTAAGGATAATTTTCAAAAAGTAAAAAAAAAAAAAAAAAAGTGACGTAAGTATAAAACATACACATGTCAAAGCTTTTATTCACTGACTAATGTAGACATCAGTAAGATATTAATACTAATTTACAAGAGAATTTGAGAATGAATACAGAGTTGGTCAGTCAAAGGAATGCTGAAATGAACTTGACAATAAAGTTTAAAGCCCTACAATGCAAGAAAGTGCAACCTTTGGGATTCCCCTTTATCAGACAGAAAATATTTGCATTGCTATTTGACAAAAATCATTTACTCATTATAAGTTTCCTATGAATTAGCCTCTACTCTTAGAGTTGTAAAACACTCATTAGCAAATCAGAAGTCAAGCAAAAGTACACATCCCTAGAAAATCAATGATCCCCAGGTGAAACTGACACATTGTATAACACCAGACACTACTCTGAGAGGACATCACTGCTGTTCTTTTTCGTATTCCTTTTTCCTATTTCCAAAGTTTGGATGATTTCTTATTAATAGGAGAAACCAGGAGAGTAGGACAGTGGGGGACACAGGAGAGAGATTTTCATGAAGGAAGTGATCAAGTGTCAAATTCAGTGAAACTTGGCTAGGGTGTAGAGGTCTGTTGACTGTTGGTGACCTTGAGGAGACCAGTGCCCATGAAGGAGAAGGTAGATTAATGGTGGAATGTAAAAAAGTACTGACAAGTCTTTTAAAAAAGTTTGTGAAGATGGAGGCTAGGGGACAATGGAGGATATTAACAGGGTCCTCTGCAGAATTCACTTTTTTTTTTTTCTTTGACTGAAATCGGCCACACCCTGTCCTTTTTGTCTCTCCCTTTCATGGAGAAGAGGAATAAAAATAGCAGAAGCCTACCTCTCATAGGGGTAATAAAAGGAAAAGCTATTAAAAGGTAATATAAGCTTCTAAGGTGAAATCAAATGCTACCTGAGGACTGGTAACATGGTCCTCTCACCAGACGTGATGCCTACTCAGAGATGTTCTTTAATGCAGTTCTAAATTGGGTACATACAACCCATGCCTCACACCCCCCCCGCCCCCTCAGTTTATTTCTATTGTTGGAACATGTGCAGGTTGTTAGTTAAGGAAAACTTTCCACAGTTAAAGGAAAGCTCATGAGGCAGCTGACCCTGGTAAGGGAGTTGTATTCATGTTCCCCAACGTCCTACACAGATAAATTCTTGAAAGGACTATCTTCCCTCATTTTCTTCATCTGACTTGACCACTCTGTATCATAGATGCTGATGGTCACTCCCTAGTTCTTGAAGCCACGCACAGTCTTCTGTTATAAAGCCACACTTGGTTTTCCTTTTTCACCTTCCCTGCTGATCCTGCTCCTGTGCCTTTTTGGGGTTTTCCTCTTTATCCAATATTAACAGTTGTCCAGGACTCAGTCCTAGACCCTGTTTCCTCTCACCACATACTCAGTGTCTAAGCCATCTTATCATATCCATGGCTTCCAGTTCCCCCACCGTATATACCCCTAGGTTGCCCGCATCTCCATCTCCAAATCTCCCCTCTCCTCTGTGCTCCAAACCACATGTCTAACTGCCTACTGCACATCTTCCCTTGAATGTCTCAAGGCACCTCTCTTCTCCTACATATCCCTCTTGTCCATCTGCTTCTTTCTATCCTCGTGGCTACCATTCCTCAGCTTCTCTCCATCCCAGCCATCATCGTATCCTATCTTGCCTGGTCACTCAGTGGCCTTCCCACTGATTTCTCCATTTTTCTGGTTTCTCCACCCTCATCCTTCCTCTACACAGTCGGCAGACTGATCTTTTCAAGACACATTATCCAGGCCTGCCTTCCTCTCCAGTTTCATTTTGTACTGTTTTCCTCCTCACTCCCAACATCACCACCTCAGTTCTTGGTAAGCACCAGGCTCCCTCCTACCACAAGGGTCTGGCACAGCTTGGTCTCTTTCCCAAGCTTTCTTTCCTCCTCCTTGGCCTAGCTAGTTCTTCCTTAACTTCAGATCTCAGCTAGAGCCTCTTTTCCTCTGGGAAACCTCCCAACTACTCTTAGAGAGCAAACCACCACAACATAGTTCCTATATATCACTCATATCAGTTTAAAATCATCCACATACATGCATGGCAACTTGATTAATGTCTGTCTCCGGCAATGGACTGTGAGAGCCATGAGAAGAGGAACAGTGTTGATTTAGCTGATTGTCTAACTCAAGTGCCCAGGTATAGAAGGCCCTGGACATGTACTGAAATGATGAATGGATGGATGGATGGGCATATCAAAAGAAAACAAGACTTTTGCCCACGTTAAATTTAAAAACATGGAGCATCAGATCTACACCCACCTTTACCAAATTCTAGACCGGGGCTATTCAATACCGGCCATCGCTGTTCATTAAAATCACCTAGGTTAAGGGCGCCTGGGTGGCTCAGTGGGTTAAGCCGCTGCCTTCGGCTCAGGTCATGATCTCAGGGTCCTGGGATCGAGTCCCGCATCGGGTTCTCTGCTCAGCAGGGAGCCTGCTTCCCTTCCTCTCTCTCTGCCTGCCTCTCTGCCTACTTGTGATCTCTCTCTGTCAAATAAATAAATAAAATCTTTAAAAAAAAATCACCTAGGTTAAGATACATAACCTGTAATTGGTAGATAAAGAAGTCCTGGGGATGTAATACACAGTGCAGTGATTATAGACAACAAAATTATTATAAATATAAAACTTGCTAAGAGACTAGATATGAATTGTTCCCACCACTAGAAGAAATAATAATTATGTGAAGAGACAGAAATGTTAGTTAGCTAATACTACGGTGGCACTCATATTGCAATACAAATGTATCAAATCAACCTGTTGCGCACCTTAAACTTAGAATATTACACGTCAATTGCATCTCAATTAAAAATAATGAAAAAACTTAAAAATCAATGAGGAAGCTGAAAAGATTACATACTGTATGATTCCAACTCTATGACATTCTGGAAAAAGCAAAAGTATGGCAACAGTAAAAAGGTCAGTGGTTGACAGGGGTTGAGGGTAGGTGAAGGGTGGGGTTTGGGCGGAGGGAGGGATGGACAGGTGGGACATGGGGGATTCTTGGGGAAGTGAAGCTACTCTGTATGAAACTGTAAGGGTGATACGTGATATCCATTTATCATACTTACATAAATTTCATAATGTACAACACAAAGAGTGGACTCTGAAGTACACTGTGGTCTTTACTATCTCATTGGTTTTAACAAACATACCACAATAAGGCAAGATGTTACTAACGGGGAAACTGGGGTGCAGGAGAGGAGGCTGAGAGGGTGTATAGGAACTCTGTGTACTTTCCTCTCAACTTTTCTATAAACCTAAAATGTTCCGAAATATAGCCTATTAATTCAAAAATAAATCCTGACATTCCGACTACATCCCGGACCAATTAAATCAGAATCTCTGATGGTAGAGCCCAGGCATCAGGGTTTTTGTTTTGTTTTGATTTTTTTTTCCCCCCAAAGCTCCTTAGGAGATCTTAGCATGTAGGCACTTTGATAACTACTGTTTAGACTGAAATGGGAGTGGGAGGGACAGACCAGAGCGGGGAGCCTTCCCTCAGCTTTGGGGTGGGTTTCCCAGGAAGGCGGGTAGATATTGGGTCAGCTTGTCTTAAAGAAGGAGATGGGAGCACCTGAGGGCAAGGGGATCCTCTTCTGTGAAAGTTCCAGGGCCTTAATGATGGTCCCCTGACTCTGGGGGAGAGCAAGTATACAGGCTTAACCTGCTCCTTCCTGTGTTGCAGTTCCCCATTATTCCAGTTCCATTCCTTCAGCATAGACCCCTGTCTGGGCCATGGAAGGTAGGCTCTTGAGGAGACCAAAGGTCTGTGGGGTGGGGTGTCACAAGGCTCTTAATGCAGACAGTATCAGCCAAGCGCATGGACCATGGCTAGGAAAGTGACCTGTCTTGCTGGGAATGGGACAGAGTGAGTCAGGCAGTAACAGGAAAGAAGGAGTCAGAGTAGGGAGCATCTGAGAGGGAGGAGGGGCTTCCTCCTATATGCCCAGGAGTGTGAGGCAGTAGCCTTTGGAAAGCCACAGGGGTGGAAATCTGGGTTATAGCTATAGGGGAGGCCTAAACTAGTTTGCCGGCTGGGGAGCAGGAACAGGGGACCAGAAAAAGTCAGTGAGATACAGGCCAGAGAAGGGCCTTACAGGGGATCAAGTGGAGAGAGGGAAGACTGCATCTTGTGATTCAGCTGAGAGATGTTCTTCGAATGGACTTCATCATGGTGGAACAGTCAGTGGGCAGATATAGGTTAAGAAAGTGAATCAGTCAGTGGGTGAGGTTGCAATTCCTGGGCCCTGGATCCCAGTCTTGTAGGAGATGGACTAGACACCAGGCCATGTGCCAAGGGTGTCTCTGGGGCTTAAGCCGGGGAAGGTTTCCTGGAGGAGGTGATTTGGAGATTGGGGGGTGCGGGCTAGGTAGTGGGGAGGGCAGAGAGGTTGATCACAAAGCTGGGATGAGCTAATAACAAACTGGTCAGCTTGTCCTGGGAGGGGACTGGCAGCTGCCATGAAGAATGAAAGGATTGAGACTTTGCTCCCTGGGACATCCTAGCTAGAGAAATAAATGAGTCTGAGACCCCAGAAGAAAACCCAGGTCTGTGTGTGTATGACAGAGGGGACCCAGATGCGAGATGGTCCTTTAAGCCATGGCCATGCAGTCTAGCTGGAGGCTGGAGGGGTGCAGGGAGCCCTTGCAGGTAAGAGACTGTTCTACCGGCCAGGTGGAGGGCACACGCTCCCCCGGACCCTCCTGGTCTCCTTCTGAGCCTCATTTGACCTCCAGGGTCCAGCACCACCCATTGCATGGCTCCCCCAGCCTCCTTTGGCAGATTCCCAATGGCCCAAGGCGGGCCTCCAAGGGGAGGCTATGTAGGTGTATAGGCCTGTGTGTGTGTGTGTGTGTGAGAGAGAGAGAGAGAGAGAGAGAGACAGAGAGAGAGAGACAGACAGACAGACACACACACACACACACACAGAGACAGACTAAGTAATCTATGGGGTGTTTATATGGGTTTCAGTATGTGTCTGGGTGACCCCCTGGAAAATTGAAAAACCCCATTTCCCTTGAGCCCCCTTTCCTTCTACTTCAGGCTGAGACCATATAGGATGATAGGGATTGAGAAGAGCAGACACCAAAGTGCCTGTAGATTTCAGAGCCCAAAACGATTCTCTGTAAGTAATTGGGGCCTCTGAGGAAAAACCCAACTGCCCCCCTAGCCTTCAGCTGGACCCAGCTGGCTTGGGCTTAGCTCTCCTGTGTGGTTAGGCTTGGAAAGGCAGCCTCTGTCTCTGGTTTCCCTAGATGTCCTTTCCCTGTATAGGGTTCTCCATTTTCCTGGCCGCTGACGTGGGAAGACCTGGGTAGGGCAGATGGACAGGGGATCTAGGCTCTAGTCTGGCTCTGCCCTGACTTGCTATGTGACTGAGTGAGACTGTTTCTTGGGCCTCAGTTTCCCTACCACAGTTTGCCTCTTAGAGTGGTTGTCCTTGAGGGGAGATGACATCATGCACCCATGGTCCTAAAAGCTCTTATGCGTGAGGATCTGGCCTGTCAAACCCAGGCCCGGGGCTTGGTGAGCAATGCTTGGGATGAACCAGACCCTTGGAAGTGGGGCTGACTTTGACAAACAGAGGTGGGGATGGGGGAAAGCAGTGCTCTAGAGGAATGGGTGGGTTTGAAGAGTCGTGGAGAGTAAGGAGTGAATGGAGTGTGGGGCACGGTCTGGAGAGCATCCAGAGGGTAGCAGAGCTGATGACAGGGGCCTCAAATGCTAGATTGACAGCTGGAGAAATGTGGGCACCATCAGGTGGGTGACTGAAGATTGCTCTGTAGCCAGTAAGAGGATGGATTAGAGTCCCAAGGACCAAGGCCAGGAGACCAGTGAGGAGTGAGAGATGGTGGGGAGGAAGTGGGGATAGACCTATTTACTGGCCTTGGTATTTGAAACTTCTGCCTGGCTACCAGTGCCCCTTAGAGAAGACTTGGTACAGTCCCTCATGGGACCTTCCCAGGATGACCATGAAACATGCAAGAACAGCTTTGGTACCCATTTCTCAGAGGGAACAACTGTTCAGCATACTGGATAGCATTTGGCTTGGTCTCCTTTCACCCAGCTGGGAACTCCACAGACAGGTAAATACCAATCATGCAAGACTGCTGAGCCCATGGCCGCTAAGACCATGGTTTCAGAGAGCCCGAGAAACAAAGTTCTTTTTCTTTTAAGGGCCTCACTTGCTGAGTACTTACTATATACCAAGTACTGGATCAGATGCTTGGCACAAGGACTTCATTTAACTTCACAAGAAGCCCCCGAGGAGGTGCTGATATTATTCACATTCTACCAACAAGGAAACCAAGACTCCTCCAATGGCTTGCCAAAGGTCACACACAGCTATTAAATGGAAAAGCTTGGATTCAAGCTCAAGGCTGTCTGACCTCACTGATGACTCTTTTCATGGTGGCTATGGAGGACCTACTACAAGCAGGGAGCTACAGGGTACGTAAAGCCCATGCCAGTGCTCAAGGGCAAAGGGGCACAGTAAAGACATTGGACCTGTAGTGCTTGGACTTGTGTGCTGCTCCAATGGGACTTTTGCCCCACAAGGAGTGGTGATGGCTCCCAAGGACCAGACCTTGGGCTCCCTGAGTCCCTGTGAAACACAGACATTGCATTGGCTCCTCAGTGTCCTGTTCTTTCCAAGGAAGGGCCACAGAACCTGCTCAGGAGGTTGAGTCACATCCTTGACTGTAGCTCGTCACCCTCCAGAGCCAGCCTTTCTCCCTCTCTCTCCCTCCTTGCCTCCTTCTTACTCCCTGCCACCCCCCCAACCCCACCCCAGAGCTCCTCTCACGACTGCCCTGCTCAGAATCTTCCAGAACAACTAGCCAAGACAGTCGTCCAGCTGGTGAGAAAGAGCACATACCCAGATATTGAAAATGTACACACAAAGTTTGTTTTTTTTTTTAACTCAAGAAAGGGCTTTTATTGTTTTTAACTCACTTCCTGGGAAGTTAATTTTTAAAACACTCTTATGGGGTTTGTTCATCACTTGTGCTACATTCAGAAACAATAATGCCAACCCAAACCCCCAGTGATGGGGTGAGAACCTCATCCAGACTCTGACACGGGCTGTGGAGCCAGGCCCGCCTATGAGGTTTGTGAGGGCAGGCCCAACTGACATGCCTCCTTGAAACGCCCACCCTCCAGGCCCCAGTGCAGAGATGCTCAAGGAAACTTGTGGATCTGTGATGGGCCTCCCATGAACTCTAAAAAAAGTATTCTTAAAAACAGTACTGAATTGTTTTTTAACCCCTGGGTTATAACACCTTAGTTGCAGAGGAGCCAGGGAGAAATGTGGGCCCACTGACAATGAGCCACATTCAGCTCAGAGCCTTAAAGACACAAAGGAACTATATTACAGATGCATGTGCCAGTGCAAGACATGCAGGTGTGCTGTGTGCAGCAGATGGGCACGCACATGCTTGTGCGTGCAGGTGCAACATATACCCACAGGCACGAAGATGAGCAGGACACAGATGCTCCTCCAGCCCAGCCTCGCTTTCTTCTTCAGCACCAGCCTTCCTGCCCTAGGAGCCCCACACAGGCAACTGAAATCCCTTGTTGTTTGGCCCATACTTTCAGGAGAGGTACTGGAGGCCTGTTTTATTTTCTTTTGGGGGTCAATCGCTTGAGGATTTGGTCAGTAAATGCCAAGCCAGCCAGACACAGATCCCAGGGTGAAGATCAAGTCCGCCCCAGCATGGCCAGGTCCACACACGTGTTCTGGCACAACAGCTCTGTGCGGGCCGAACGTCAACTGTCTTGGGGGTGAGGCAGTGGCAGGAGGCCCAAGTTTCTGTGGCCACTGGCCAACAGGCACGCCCCACCAGGTCCCCCTTCCAGTGCTGCCTCCAATCTGGGCAGTTTGTCCTTCACTGTAGCAACAGGAGGGCAGCTTCCAAGGCCAGATGCGCAGGCCAGTGCAGGATTGGTGGTCGGATTCCAGTTACTTCAGCATCTGCAAGGCCACAGCCCTGTGAGTCCAGGACCCTTGATTGGGCCTGCCCCTGGTGTCTCTTCTGCAGGGGACCATGCAGGGAGGGAGTAAAGTGGGCAGGGAAGGTGGGTGCTCCTGACTCAGGCCTCTGCGCAGAGCACTCATTTATCCCATTCTCCAGATGCGCTGAGTGTGAAACCATCAAGGAAGCTCAGTCCACCCCACCTGGCTGCCAAGTAACGATGAGCATGCTGGGGACCACCCAAAGCTGCGTGAGAGCTTTATAGTCATTCCCAAGCAGGCCTTTACATACCACCCTTCCGCCACAATGTTAAAAGTAAAAGTTGAAGACAGCAAAAGAGGAATCTGAATTCTCTAATGCTGGCCCCTGCCTCCTCGACGCCCAGGAAAACCCCCTGGGGCTCAGAGCCTCCCTATCAGCATTCTCAGTTGACAAGAACTCTCGCAGGACCCTCCTGAGGTGGGTACAGTACAGCCCTCCAGGTTCATGAGGCAACTGAGCCAGGCCTGCCTGACTTCCAAGGGGACGTCTCTGCCATGGTCATAAACCAGGCCTCCACCTGCTAGCTGGGTTTCCTATCTCCTGCTTTGCCAGATAGCCAGGTGGGGTTTCTAAGGCACCATGGGTACCTCTTTTTCCTACAGGATGGGTCCCCCCAGGGAGAGCCAGGACAAGGAGAAAGGCCTCATGGGAGCCCTGCCCCCCCACCAACCCCAGATGACAAACATTGCAATCCTGTCCCTGGACTTGTGCGCTGAGGTCATGCAGCATGACAGAAGGAGGGGGGCCGGAAGAGGGGCCACAGTCCTCAGCCCCCTGCCCGCGGGGGCGGCTGTCAGCATGAGGGCAGTGGGCCTTTGGAGGCGTGGGATGAGCGTGCTGCCGGTGGCCCTGGGCGCATGCAGGGGCTCAGGATGCAGCCTCATCTTCTTGGACGCCGGGGAGCTCCAGGCTCTTGCCCCCTTCACCACACCTGTCTTTCCTGTTCAGGGGACACCGGGGCAGAGGGACCTCAGGGGTCAGCACATGCACTCAGGAAGACACACACACACTCTCTCTCTCTCTCTCTCTCTCACACACACACACACACACACAGCCATTCCTTTCCACAATTTTTCAACCACTGCCCCCCGCACCCTGCCGCCACCATTTCCCCAAGTTCCCCTCAGTCTTGCCCCTTGCGTTGTGGTCCCTGGCCGGTCTCCCTAACCCTGGTCTCAGCCCACAAGTCTCTGTGGTTCCCTGTTGCCTGGAGATGAAGTCTAGACTTCCCAGCCTGGCTTCCAGAGCTGCTCACAAGCTGACCCAGCTGACTCCCCTGCATCCTTGAGTACCAGCTAGGTCAGGCCTTCCATGGTGGCCTAGTTCAGCCACCATCATCCTGGGTAGAGAAGCTTTGGTTTTGTATTTTCTTTGCCTTGTTCATAGGGCAGAGTCTATCTATCAGTCTTGGAATTTCATCCCGTATTTAATGCATTCCTGTATTTCATTATTCCCCACAGATTTTTCTCTTTAAAATGACCAATGAATAGATTTTGATACTAAAAATCAGTGCAAAAAACAAAAATCAGTACCATTTAACTCTACCGTAGAGCTTCACCAATTATCCCAAAGCATAAAGCAGAGTCCATCTAGGACAAATGTTGGGACTTTGATGAGGTAAAGCCTGCTTTTCAAAATTAAACTTGGGTCACAGAATTATAGAATTTTATAGTTGAAAAGGGTTAAAGCCCAATTCTATCACAGTCCAGGTGAGTAAACTGGCCTTTCTCCCCATTAACATGTCTATGAAAGGACAGTGATTAATGAGTGCTTTGTTCAGTGGTGTTCTTGGGACCCATTCTGTGCCAGATACCTGTATCTTTAGTTCATGACTTCCCCATGCCACCACTAGGGGGCGCCGAGTCATTGGCAATGAGCTGGAGTAACCAGCCATCCAGGTTTGTTCATCCTCAGGGTCCTACCTAATGCCTTCTGTAATGCCTTAGTAACACCTCCCTCTTTCACTCTCAAAATTGGCTCTGTTTGGGTGCTACATATGTGATCCCCTACACTAAGCCCAATTCCATCATTGAGGCCTGCAGACCTAGAGGAGCCTGGGGAACTCCTTCTCCTCACTCTGGCCACCTCACTGAAGAGATAGAACTAAAAAGAAGCTCAGGGGCACCTGGGTGGCTCAGTGGGTTAAGCCGCTGCCTTCGGCTCAGGTCATGATCCCACGGTCCTGGGATCGAGCCCCGCATCGGGCTCTCTGCTCGGCAGGGAGCCTGCTTCCTCCTCTCCCTCTCTGCCTGCCTCTCTGCCTGCTTGTCATCTCTCTCTGTCAAATAAATAAATAAATAATCTTTAAAAAAATAAAAATAAAAAAAAAATAAAAAGAAGCTCATACTGTCAAGGTGTCAAGGCCTCTCCAAAGACCCAACCCTCAACCTCCACTGGCCAGGAAGTTTGTCAAATGGAGGGCAAGCCGTTGGTACGTAGACATCACCGTGGGCAAGCAACCTCTGGCTGGAGCAAACACCAGCTTGTCCACTGAATGGGACCTGATGCTCTGAAGAGCCCACTTACCAAAGGGTAGCCTCACACGAAACCACTGTCTGGGCCCCTGCACCGAATGTAATGTGGAGAGGCTCAAATACTGGTCGTCTCCCCCGCCCCCTCTAGGGACCACACCTTTCCCACAAAGCAGGTGGGAGGGGCAGAAGGTGTGGAAAGGTACACAGTGTCTCCCCTCTGCAGTACCCTTCACAGGCTGGAGGAAGGCAACCAGTGTCCCAGGACCACCTTCTGGTCCAGGACCCCCCCCCCACGATTTTCTCTCTACGGGTCAGTGCACAAACTCCAGCAGGCCTTGTTGGCACCCCAAACTCACTTTTATTTTAATGGAAGAAGGTAGAAAAGCGGAGGACAAGGCTCACAGAGGTTTGGGGAACTACTTTTTCTGCCTCTCCTAGGAGGCGGTGAATGCACATGCCTGGTTCACAGTAGGGAGCCTTTGGCAAATGGGAATTCTCTTCCCTGGCCCTGTTAGCCAGCCAGCCTATCTTCCTTACTCGCTAGATGAGCATTTCCAAAGTGCTGCCTGAGAACACGGCCTCAGCAATGGCTGGAGGGATCATGGGCTACTCAGGAAAGCTAACACTCCCCCAGGCCAGGAAGAGTCAGCAGATGTGCCTCTCTTTTCACAGACAGGCAACCTTCTACAAGAAGCAGACACAAGCTCTGCAAACCTCTACTAGGCTGCCATGCACTGAGAACAGAGGTGCCAACAGGGCCCTCCTCAGAGATGTGGCTGAGTCCCCAGGCTCCAGGCTCAGCCTGCACAGCCCAGTGACAGTGAAAGTCGCAGGGATACACCCCAGCCCCCACGCCACCCAAGGGAGCACCTTGTAGGCCTCAGCCCACTGGTACTTACGACAGTAAGTTTCCTGGAGCAGACATAGATCGCTCTTCCCTCCGAGCTTGGTGCTCAAATGGGTTCCCAAAGGAACGCTTTCTCAGCATGGACTTAACCAGGATCTGGGGAGGACACATCAGAGTGAGGAAGAGAGGACGCCTGGCTCCCAGACACACTGGCAGCCTCCTCTGTGACTCCCTATGGGGAAGACTCCTGGGTGGGCCCTGCTGAGGCTCCCTTTCAGTCAGCGGAGGAAAGAAGAGTATTCCGAGCAGAGAAAATGGCAAGAACACAGGGGTGACAGTTAAGGGTGAATTCTGGGAATGGTGAGGAGCTCAGCACAGCTGGTGCGTGGGGATGCCCAGAGGCCAGAAGCAGATTGTGGAGGGTCTGGAATGCCAAGCTGAAAGCAGGGGCTTTATCCTGAGGACACGCGGAGTGCGATCAGGAAATGCCTTAGAGCTGAGGTGGGAAGGATGGAACGGAGGAGAGCTGTGGCAGGCAGAGCAGCAAGAAAGCTGCACAGTGGCCTGGGGGAGATGCCTGGATGGGGAGATGCTGTACCCTGGTTCGCTGACTTCGCCCCTCCTCCCACAGCACAGACAGTCCTAGGCCCCTGACTATACACACACATGCCTAGTGTGGGGCTGCATTCAGCTTTTCTTCTACTCATTCATTTATTCGTTCATTGAATGCGACCAACAGCTATTTATCGAGTGCTGGTCATTTGCTCGACGCTACTCTAGGCACAGGTACCACACTGAGGCAAAAATTCTTGCCTTCATGGAGCCTGTGTTCTAGTTCGGGGGACAGGCAGTCAATAAGACAAATCAGTAAAACATACGCTACTTAGTGGTAAGAGCTAAGGAGAGAAAAAGAAAACAAGGAAGCAGGATATAGTATGACAAAGAGGAGGTGGGAATTTTAGATAAGGGGCCAGGGAAGGCTCACGTCTCACTGAGGTGACTTTGGAGTAAAGGTCTGAAGGGAGTGAGGAAGTGAGCCCTGCAGATAGCTGGGCAGGAGCATCTGCCAGAAAGGAAGGTTCTGGAACAGCAGCTTATGTGGTTAGAGCTGAGCAAATGGAGGGAGGAAGGGAGAGGTAAGGCAGTGGGAAGATGGGAGTGGGAGGCGTGCAGTCTGTGTGGCATCTTCTAGGGTGGTTAAGGCTGGGGCTCTTCCTCTGAGTGACATGGTAGCCTAAGGGAGCAGGGTCTCAGCTGAAATGGGACATGATTAGTCACTAAGATCACCTTGCCTACTGAATTGGGTAGCAACCGTAGTGGGGGTAAAGGTGCAAGCAGGGGACAACTTGGGAGGGTATTCCAGTGGTTAAGGAGAGAGACAGTGGTGGCTAAGACCAAGGAGGTAGCAGTAAAGACCCTATGGGAGCTGGCTGGTTCCAGGGACCTCATAGAGTCCTGGAGCTCTACAGATCATAGAAATGAGCAGGCCTTTGGCCACTGGCTTTAGCTGGGCCTGGACCCAGTGGGGAGGGCCAAAGTGCACAGGCTTGATGTCACCTACAGCACATACCAGCTCTCCTTTTGCCTTGTAATTACCCCAACTTGCTGTGATACTTCGGTGCAGGGCAGATCACGGTTCTCAGTGTCCCCCCCCCCCCCCGCCAAAATCCCAAGTGGCCACTACAGGCTACATGAATAACTTCCAGTAGTTAATATGGAACCTGTCCAAAGGAAGATGAAAACAACTAAACTGTGAGAGGCAAGTGCAGGGAGCACATGGATGGGATCCAAGAGCACAGGGCCACATCTCCAATCCAAAAGCTTCCTAGGCCTTCTTACCATTATGTTCTTGGCACCTAACAGAATGCTTGGAAGCAGGGAGGGAAGGAAGTAGGGGTTAGAGGAGGGGGGAGAAGGGAAGGAAGGAAGGAAAGAAGGGAGGGGGGATGGAGAGAGGGAGAGAGGGAGGAAATGCTTCTTCCAGGCATGATGAATGTTGACACTCAGTGAGGGCAGTATATTTCTTTAAATCATTCACTCTTCTCACCAGGCCTCCTGGTCTCCCTGCCATGAGGCTAAATAACATGACCTCTTTCCCCACTGCGCTCCAGCAGGGTCTCAGTACAGATCAGCTTCGGGACTGGCTGACCAGATGGCCCTCTGTCCCCCAACAGGGCCCAGCACACAGCAAGTCTCAGGCAATGGCAGTGCCCACCTAAGGCCCTCCCAAGACAAGGGAGCCTTCTGCCCCTCAGCCCCTTACCACCGTGGTCCAGCTGGGGATGAGCTTGACTGAGTTCTTCACCTCCTCCTCCGTCACCTCCACCACACTGCAATGCTCTTCCTCTGAGGGAAGGGGCTCCTCCCCACTCTTGGTCACCCAGGGGTGCAACTGTGGAGTTGGGAGGGCAGGGAGAGGTCAGATAGACAGACACCCGGTCAGCAAAGGACCATGGGCATTCAACCAGCAATTGCCTTGAGGGGACCCAAAGCCCACAAACCCCAAATCCAAACCTAATATATGATTTATATATCTTGGTGTAGGGCTTTCTAGAGGGAGAAACTGAGGCCTGTTTGTTGTGTCCAAGACCAGCTCAGCCCAAGACCTCTGGCTCCCCAACCTTGATGTCTGGCACCCCAATCCTTGTTTCAGGGTTCTTGTCCAGCATCTTCAGGATTAGGTCCTTGAGCTCCTCACTGACCTTTGGCCTAAAAGGGGGGAAGGAAGAAGATGAGGGAGAGGTAGTTAGTGAGGGTTCTTTCCTACTCACCTCTCCATCCCCACCTGCTCTGGGATTCCCTCAACAGAACATGCCAGGGCAGAGACACACCCAACCCCCATTTCTTCAAGAGCAAGAGGGATATCCCCAAGGTACCAAGGCAGAACGGGAGAGTTTCCCAACAAGTAGATGGATATCCTTCTTTCCTGAACAGGAAATAAAGCCATCTCCCTCAGGAGTCAGGGGCCACAAACACAAACGCAATTCCAGGGGTACCAGGGGTAACTGAACATCCCCTGGGTGGCAGAAATGATGAGGATAATGTGAGAAGAGGCATTTAATGGAACACTAGGAGCCTTTGCCCCACTCGTCATCTTTTTTTTTTTTTTTCCCCACTCGCCATCTTGTCCTCTCCTCGGACTGGGCGGTAGCTAAGATTCTCATTTGACAGAGGAGGAAGCTGAGGCCCAGAGAGGTTAGTGCGCTGACACAATGCTCACCAGAGGAGTGAGGGCAGGGATGAGAGACTCAGGGGAAGGGGGAGCAGGACTCTCAGCTCCACATTAACCTGGACTATTTCTCCCCAAACTCCAGGCTTCTTTGCTACCAAGATTTTTGGGAAGCCCATCTGTCCAAGCCTGCAGAGAAGGAACTCACTCACTCTTGGGACTGTTGACCTTGGATCCCTCCGCTGTCCTAGACAGGTAATCCCTTTTACAACTCCTGGGCTGGGAAGAAAGAGACCTCTGGCATGGGGTACAGCAGCAGGGAAGGCACAAAGACAGGCAATTACAGGGAAGGGCTGGAATCTAGTTGGCTAGAGGGGGCAGAGGTCCTTGAATGCCAGGGTTAGGAAAGGGCCTCTTCACGTGGGATCTATGAGGCCTTGGAAAAACTTTAAGCAGGAGACATGGTGAGGTAAGGGGAGCCTTGCCATTGCCTGAGACTTGCTCTGTGCTTTATCAGGGTCAACCTGACCTGATTGTGGTGGCTGGACAGGAAGGAGGCGGGCAGCAGGGAGACCACAGAAAAGGTAGCTAGACAAGGCCAAGGACAGAACCAGTGAGGGGCACAGGTACCAATGGAGTCAAGAGATATATGAGGTAGATTCAATAGGGCTTGGGGACCGGACTGAGAGTGGGCACAAGGGAGCAGGAGTCATTGAGGACAATACCCAGGTTGGTTTCCGACCTGTCCAGGGGACTTTGATCAGATGGCAGAAGGGCCCTGTAAAGTAAGGAGCTGTAATAGCCCGTATCATAATCAGAAGAAGCACAGAGGGGCAGGGAGACTGCTCCAAATAGTCCCTCTGGGCTCAGAGACCTTAGTCACTAAGGGATAGGGAGGAGGGAGTGGTTTCAAACCCCAGATCCCACTGATAAGTCTCCTCTAGAAGTCTCCTTTTCCATCTACAAAACGGGGAAGCACACTGCTATCTTGAAGCCTTCCTACCCCATGTGAGGAAAGTAGAGGTTCCCTGTGGTTCCAGCGTGTACATCAGATTGACACCATTAACCCCACGGAAGCCTCTAGAGAAGGAACAGTGTAAATGTGTGACTTGGGGTCATTCCTGCCCAACTCCTGGTCTCAGAGTTCCATTTACAATGGAATCCAATCAGAAGTCCTTGAAACCTTGCTCTACCGTCCCACCAGGGGCCCCTCCCAGGAAACAGCACCCCCACCTCCGGATCTGCAGGCTTGGGGGGGCCTTCAAAGGGCAAAGGCTCTGCTACAACTCAGACACGACTTCCTGGGGGTGGGCAGGAGCCCCCTTCATGGGCAACTCACTCCTCAGGAAACACCACGGCCTCATTCTTGATCTTCCTGTGCAGGGCCAGGATGTAATCATCGATGAATGGGCACTGTTGGGTGGAGAAGCAGACAAAGGATGCAGGCCCAGGGCCTCAACTTGCCCTGGGGGACTGACCCCATCTCTTGGTGCTGCCAGAAGTAGGGGGCAGCTCTGGGCTCCTGAATAGATGGGAGAAACCTTGTCTAACTTGTTTAGGGCCTGGCACACAGCAGGTACTCAAGAGACACTGACTGAACAAATGAATCACTGAAGGATCTATGAGGCTGGGCACTGGCTTAACAGGCACCTGCAGAAGGGCCTCCATTCCCAGGGCTTGGAGTCTGCGAACATGTTCACTGAGATGCCCTCCCACCTCTCAGCGCAGTCACTAGAGTGGGAGCACCTGTGGACAGGGACTTCCGCCAAGTCAGTGTTGAGCATTCCCCAGGCCCAGCCTGCCCCAGAGCAAAAGTCAAGGACAATTTGTGGAATGAATGAATGAAAGAATGGATGGCATCAAGGGCCAGAAGGGCAGGGCGTGCTCTAGCGGAGAGGTGGCAACGCCACCATCTCCCATTGGGCTGTCTGCTGTCCCCGGACTCCTTCAAATGACTCTCCTCCCAAGGGTCAGGTGGAAACAGAAAAAAGACTTTTCCTTTAGTCTTCTCTGGGCCAGGTGGGCCCTTTCAGAAGTCACTTGGCTTTAGGACACAAAGGAAGGGCCTGTAGCCGTCATTCATCCTGGTTCAGTTTTACCCAGCCCACGGTGCCAAGGGTCTGGGCCTGCCCAGCTCCGCCAGCCCACCTGGCACTCACCTTGCCAAAGACAAAGCAGTATAACGTCACCCCGGTGGCCCACACATCCAAGGCCTATGAAGAAACAGCTCATATCAGTCCCTCAAAAAGAACCAACGCCCCTCGCTCACCTAGCTCCCATGCGCTATGGGAGAAGGCATACTGGGAAGCTCCTTCCTCAGTCATGGAGTCGCTCAAATACTCCCACTCACTTGTTCTCTGCCTGACCCTGTGGTGAGCACTAGGGACACAGGAATGAGCAGAACAGGGCCCCGACCTCTCAGGGATTCCAAGCTCCCTTGTAACAGACCCAAACTGGATACATTTCTAACTCAGCAGGTGCAAAACCACCTTTACCTTCGGGGTCACATCTGTAGTACCCATGGCACACCCCAGAAACCATGGTATGTACTAAACTTAGACTCACTAAACCAGATCCTCATCCCTTTTCCTGATAATCTACGGGAGAAGTCACCATCTACCTTGTTCTAACACCAGAAACGGACCCTGTCCGTACTAAGGCCCTGGCCTTCAGTCACCTCCACAGCTGCTCACAGCTCCCTCAAATCCTGGGTTCTAATGTGTACTCTCTCTACATTTTCCCCTTCTGGAATCCTGTCTCCTCTCCTGGTTTCCACGTTCTCTCATGTGAATGTGAGTGGATGTGAATGATTCTCAAACATCTGTCTACATATTCCTGCCACAGATGCTTCACCTGAATCCAACCAGGGAACCAGGGAGCACCAGGCAAATGCAAACTGACATCATTCTATAAAGTAACAGGACTTTTCTCTTAAAAAAGGTCAAGTTCAGACTAGACAATGAAAGGTTGAAGAAATCTTCCAGATTAAAGGACCCCAAAGAGATGTGACAACTGAATGCTATAACTAACCCTGGATCAGATCTTGGGCCAAAAAGGTGGGGAGGCATTGAAGGACAGGATCCATACCACTGATGAAATGTGAATAAGGTCGTTTAGATAATAGTCATGTAGCAATGATAAATTTCCTAATTTTGATAATAGTACTGAGATTATATAAGAGAATGTCCTTGTTCTTAGAAAGTATCTGCTAAAATATTTAGTGATAAAGGAGGATAATGTCTCCAACGTAACTTCTCAAATGGTTCAGAAAAATGTAATATTAATTACATAAATATAGCGAGAGATGGTGAAAAGGTAAATGGGACAAAATGTCAATAATTGGTGAATCTCGGTAAAAAGATACATGGCAGGGTTTTTTTTGTTATTATTCTTGCAATTTTTTGTAAACTTGGAATTTTATCAAAATTAGAAGTTCTTAAAAAAAAACTCTATCTACATCCCTGACCTCTTTTTTGAGCTCCTCCACACCCCACACGTATCCAAATGCCTCTGGACCACAGCCTCCTTGGCAGGTGAGAACAGGCACATGCCCAGGGGAACACATTACACTGAAATCCCCTGCTCAGAAAGCCGTGCCTACTGCCTCTGTCAGTTAGGAGGAACCACAAGGCCCCAAGCCTTCTAAACTCTGCTCAAGCCCCATCACGCCCCCTCCCTTTCCCTGTGCCCCTCAGTGCCCTCATACATTTTCTGGACTCCACCTCATGCTCAAATCCTCCCCGTTCATCAAGGCCTAGTTCGAACCCTGCCATCTCCAAAGAGTCTGAGGGGAACATCTAACTTCTTCCCAAACATGAGCTCTCCTGCTCTTTTCCACCATGTCCAGAAGGATGGAGAGCTGGGCTGTCGGCTCTGTCTGTTCCACAGCCCGACCTGTACTCAGCATAGAGCAGCTGGCAGAAAATATCTGCAGGGGAGACCTGGGGCCATTTTGCTGGAAAATGAGAGGTGGCCAATGTTGGGGAGTTTTTCAAGACTCCAGGAAGAGGCAAACAGGAAGGAGAGGACCATGTTCAGTGTTCACTCCTGAGACATTAAGGACCCTGACACCCTCAGGCTAGAAACAAGGCCCCACTGCAAGCTATCCCACCCCTCCACCTGAATCCCAACTCAGCCTAGGTCCTAGAAGCCACCTTCCCACTGAAGCTCTGGCCAGAATCAGAAATGGCTTCAGGGGCCATGAACGCTGGAGTCCCGGCTGTGCTGGACAGCTGAGCGTCGTTCCCCTCAAACTGGTTGCTAACGCCAAAGTCAGCAATTTTCACATGCCCGTCATCTCCCAGGAGCAGGTTGGACGGCTTGATATCCCGGTGGACGATCTTCTGGCAGTGCACTGCAGAGAGAGGCAGCTTGAGTGCTAGCATGGGGGACCAATGCCTGGAGCTCCCCACCCCCCTCCACCACCTGCCCTCACCTGGCCAGGGAAGCCCATCTCAAACTCTAGTGAGAAGGAGGAGGGCCATCTCAGCCCATGCACACATTCCTCTCAGGACCTCAAAAGGAACTTTAGGCCCCTCTGCTCCACTATGCTGTGGAGACGCCAAGGCCAGCCCAGGCTGTTAGAAGCAAAGCCAGGGCTGGACTCTTAGTACTCTTTGGACTCCAAATGGAGTGCTCTCTGTGGCAATCAAGACACCTGTTGCTGAGGGGGCCTTCAGAGGAAATCGGGAAGGGAGGCTCTCCATTGGCCATCTCTGGCCTTCCCTCATGCTGTCTGCAGTCCCAAAGCCTATCAAAACATATCTCCAGTTTTGACCACCCAGCCTGGTCAGAGATTTCTTCCTTCTTGGACGTAGGGTGGAATAGTAAGGTATCTTACAGAAGTACTGCCGCAGGCTTAGGGACTCTGGACTCAGAGAGAGGGCATTCCAGGCCTTGGGACTGCTGGGATGAACATGGCTGGGGTAAGGAGCAGCCTACTCCAGGAGGCTGAGAGTTCACCTTGCTTCCTGGCTCTGGGACTGCCAGGAAAAATGGGCGTCTCGGGCTGAGATGGCCAGAGATGTCCCAGCTGAGAGCAGGCACTGACTCTACCCCAGTCACCCAATGGGCTCCCCACTCAGCGAATACCTTCCCCTGGACCAACAGATCCCAAGATGCTGGGATGGGAGGATGGAAAGGGCAAGAAGAAAGAGGAGAGGAGAGTGGAGGAGAGGAAGGCTAGCGGCAAAGGGAGTGTCACACAGGAGTAACAGCCAAACCATTGGTCCTATAGTGACTGCCTCCTATGTGCCTGATGCACAGGAGAGATTTAACTCACACCCATTGGAGTGCAGAGGCTCAAGGGGCTGTGTATTTGACCATGGAAAGTGGTCTCAAATTCTCATCTCAAATACTGACCTTTCCCCTGAACTTTGAATTCATTATCCATGTGGATATCCAGCAGACCTCTCAATGTAGATCTCAATATTTCCCAATAACACATCTAATTCAGAACTTGATTTTTCTGTCAGCAATGTACCCAACCACCACCACCACCACCAAACAAACATAACAGAAGACCCCTGCTCCTCCTCTAGTCTTTCCTATTCAGTTAATGGCCATTGTCGGTTGTGCAGGCCAAAAACTTCAGGATCATTCCCAACTTCTCTCTCTCTCAGACCTCATATCCTAGTCATCAGTAAGTCCCATGGGTTCAGCTTCTCTAAGATATATTCTAGATCTGACTGCTTCTCAGACCTGCATTGCTGCACTTGCCCCATCTTCAAAAATCAGACCTGGGGCTCCCGGATCACAGAGCTTTCCCCAAGTCTTCCCTTCTGAGGACCAGAATCACACCAACAGAAGTAAACCTTCAGTGCCCGGTGCCTCCATTCATCTGCCTGTCCAGCCCCTGGTTCTGACCAATGGGCTCCCGGAAGCCCTTCACTATGATTAACTGGGTCTTGATAAGGCTTTACTCAAAAGCCAGATGGGATTAGCTTGTTTTTGGGAGGGTGGGGGTGGGGACAGAGGATGGGAGTTTACAGGCCCTGCTGTAGGGAAAGGCCCAGGATAGGAAGGGGTGGAAGCCAACCTTGTACAGGGTTGTGGCTGCCACTTGTCACCCTCAGGGTGAAATGCCTCCTTCCCCTAAGTCTAAGACCCCTGACAGGGACCTTCTGCAAAGCCCTCCTTTCTGCGTGCCTCAGTTTCTCCATATGTACAAAGAGAGTATTAATTAAAGGGCACTGGAATGACTCAAATGAGATAAAGATAACCCTGGTTCCTGTCACCTCAGCTAGGTCCTCACTCTGTTCACCCAGGGAGAAAATATGCTCCCGATAAACCAAGCTAAGATTTTAGAAAGCTGGGAACCACTTCTATTTCCCAAACCAGGCCAGAAACATAGGTGTCTGAGGGCCCTCCCGTCCCCACGACCAGTATGTCATCCAGGGCTGTTCCCGCTCACCTCCTTCATATCCACCCCCCCCCCCAACACTGTCCTAATCCAGGCCTCACCATCTGTCACTTGGGCTGTAGAAAATGCCTCCTTCCTAACCAGCTGACCACTTCTTGCCCTTTATTTAGCCACCACACAGCTGCCAGAAAGAGCTTTCTAAGATGCAAATCCTATCATGCCCCGCCCTTCTCAAAGCCCTCAGGGGTTTACAATGCTGACAGGATAAAATCAGGAAAAGTCCTCTGTGGAGGTATGGCCAGCCCTCATGGTGTGGCCTGAAATGTTTCACCCTCCTCAGCCCCACGCTTCAGCCAGATTTTACTTCTTACCATTCTCAAACAGGATATGTCCACTCCCCACTGTGCCTCCGCTATATAGTTCTTTCTGCATGGCATACTTCCTCCCGCCCATCCCTCAAGGCTGGGAAACCTCCTCTCAGTACTCTTGACAGCCCTGGGCCTCCCTAACTTTAGCAGGCCCTGCACTAGATCTGCCTGCTTAGTTTCTTGTTCCTCTCACTAGGCTGCGGGGGCCCTCCCTGAGCTCACATCTGTGTCTCTGTCATCTCCTTGCCTCTACCTTTCACTTAGCAGGTACTCATATATGAATGAAGTAAGTGAAATAAATGAACGAGTGAATAAGTGAATTCCAGAGATAGAAGCTACCGTACCATCCTCCCTCCTGAGCTCTCATCACCTTAGGGTCCTCACTGTCAACACACCCTTCCTCACCCAAAAGACCCATGACAGGACAAGGTAGCTGGACATAAATCTCTTTCTTCCTGTATCTCTTGAGGCCCTGTGGACAGGTTAAGCCTTGGCTAAGAACTCAGCAGAAGAGATACAGACTGAGAACTCCCAAGGTACAGCCCGACTCAATGCTGACTAGCCACCACGAAGAAACTGGCAGGCATCCAGGGAAGGCATTCAGGGTAGGCATCCAGGGAAAGCAGCCACCACTCCCGCCCCTCCCCTTCCCACCTGAACTCGGCCCCGCCCTCAGACCCACCCCGCCCACAGTCCCGCCACGCCCCCAGCCCTGCCACGCCCCCAAACGAAACTGATTGGTAGATCAGCGCTGACAGACAAGAACTACAAAGAGCTAGCTCAGTCTGGGCTCCACCCTTTCTGGTGTCCCCCTCCCGTCCCCTGTTCCAGGCCGCAAGCAGCACCCCCCAACCCGGACTCACAGTACTCAAGGCCTAGGATGATGTCCCGCAGGTAGAGACGAGCTTGCTCCTCCGGGAGGGGCTTGTCACTGGGTACCTCCATAACAGGCCTACAGGAAGGGAGGGAGAGAAGCAGTGAATCAGAATGAGTAAAAGCAGACAGCTTGTGAAGGCGGACAGGGGCTGGGTCATGTACGCCCCTCGGACTTCTAGGGAGCCCTCTATGCTCGAATTGCTCCCCAGAAATCAAGACATTAGCTAATTCTCCCATAGAATGAAACAGTTAAAACGCAGACCCAAATATCCCTTTACAATCACTATAATTTCAAATTAGCTTTATCTTAATTTGATTGACTTAGTATTCCTTCTTCTGAGTATTTAATCAAACCCATAATCAAACTGTTGCAAAAAAGGCCATTCAGAGCAGTGTTTTTCCAAACTTTAGGTCTAACCAAATAGAGGGCCAAGAAATCAATCAGTTGTTGGCTAATGCTTTGTTTTTCTAATGAAGTAGAGTGTATCACATGTAATAAAGTGTATCACATGTAATAAAGATCTGTAAAACGTTGGTTTCAGTTATAGATATGGATGGCAATGTCAAACATACTAAGTTGAATAAAGGTCAAAAATGTTTGAAAGCCTCTGAATCTTAGAAGGATGCTACTGTTAGCCACCCCACTCCCCGAAGACAGAAAAAATCACAAGACATACGCAGCCTATATTCAAGGTCTGGACAGTTAGGGCCTCTGGTCCACCCAGGTCTATGCCTACTACCCCATGTCTGCTGCTTTGCAAATACCCTGGGAAGGCCAAATAGGGCAGACATGAATTAGAACTGTGTAACCTTGAGCAAACCACTTACCCACTCTGAACCTCAGCTTCCCCTCCCGGGAGCAAATGGAGTCCCACCCACTCAACTCATAAACTTCAAAAGCTGAAAGAACTATTTGTGATTTGAATCCACATAAGGGCCCCATCTCTACATATTTGCTTGAGAATCACTCCTTTCTTCTCCCTCTCTTCCCTCATAATCTTTCCAGGTCTTTAAGACCTGGCTCAAAACCTCTTTCAGAGGACTGTCTGAATGTTCTAGCCTCACGGACCCCCACCAGACTTCCAAGAATTGCCCTCTTGTTCTCTTGTTTTCCCCAAGACCAGAGCTCCCCAAGGGCAGGGCCTTGGCCTCTGCTTTCTCCTACAGTAGCCAACCCTGGCACTAGGGACACAGGGAGTGAAAAGAAGGCCTGGATTAGACTTGGCCTGCCTGACTGGGAAGGGGAACTCACCCCTTTCTCAGGAGGTCAAACACTGAAAGAAAAGAAAAGAAAAAGTAAGTAAGGTGCAGCCAGGCTAGCAAAGCAGGTGATGCCAAGGTCCCTCCCTATTCTGGAAGGTAGGAGAGGGTCAGGCATCCAAGCATACCTTTGGGAGGGATGGGTCAAGGGCTCCAGGGTATCAGAGGAAGTAAATGGGTAAGAGTAGTTTTCCTATGGATCTGCCTCATCTGATTCAGCATGGGTTCCTTTTCTGGGAAGAAGGTGGGTGACAGAGGCTTGGAAAAGGGGCAGGAATTTTCCTAAATGTCATAGCAGATAGGCAGGTAGGACAGGGAGGGAAGACTAAAGCCTCAGCCTTAATTGCTAAGCCAGTGTTCTTTCTGCTCTGTATCAGGGCCTCTAAACCCAGCCATAAAATTAACATTAACAACCATCTTATATATAATGACTCATTTACCCCTCGTATCAGCCCTATGAGGTAGATTCATTGTCCCCATTTTACAGGTGAGGAAACTGAGGCAGAGAACTATCAGATAGGATCTGGGAACCCACATCACATAGCCTGCTTCCTGCCTCTACCTGATCCACTGTCTGTCTGATTAGTGGAGAGGGGGCCTAGGAATATTTGTTCAATTTAGTTAACCGGATATTCCAAGCTTGCGTTGGCAGGGATGGGCAAAGGAATCCAGGGCTTGAGAACATGTTCACGCAGCCCATCTGAAGGTCATGTGTGTTCCTGGGGAGCCCTCGGACTGACTCCGCTAAGCTGCTTTGGGAACAAGCTGGGTCACTTACCCAAATAGAGATTGTCCTCAGCTGGGTCATCCAAAACCTGGTCAGAGGAAACAGACATGGGGATAGGGGTGGGGGAGGCACGGCGTGGGAGTCCCAGACTTCCTTGTACTCACCAGCCCCAGGACCCCTGGTTTGCTCTGTAGTGACCCCAGACAATGGATTGGAACTGTGCAGGCACCAGATAGATGAGGCCTAAAAAATCACTGACCCCCGGGGCACCTAGGTGGCTCAGTGGGTTAAAGCCTCTGCCTTCAGCTCAGGTCATGATCCCAGGGTCCTGGCATTGAGCCCCACATCGGGCTCTCTGCTCGGCAGGGAGCCTGCTTCCCCCTCTCTCTCTGCCTGCCTCTCTGCCTACTTGTGATCTCTGTCTGTCAAATAAATACATAAAATCTTAAAAAAAAAAAAAAAATCACTGACCCTCAATCCTGGCCCGCCAAGCGACCCTCAGCTCTTTTCCCCTCCTGCTATGATGAGGGGCTCACTTCTTGCTTCCAGGTAGCCCTTTACTCACGGAGACCTTGAGAACATCCCAAACCAGCCTAAACTGACCCCTGAAACCTCCCTACAGACCCCACCCCAAGTCTAACTCCGTCTTTGGAGGCCTTAGCCACATCTATTGTGAGAACCATAGGTCTTTGTTGAGTGTTCCTAAGCACAAGACTTGGGCACAAGTTCCCACCCACTCACCACTGCTTCTTACCTCAATCAGCTTGACCACATTCACATGGTCCAGCTTCTTGAGTATGGCAATCTCCTGGTACACTCGCTCCAGGGGCAGCAGCTGCTTGGCTGGTCCTCCTTGGGTGGCTTGGGACCCTCTTGGGGGAGGGCGACCTGTGACCAGGAAGATGAGTCAAGCTCCTGTTGCAGGAGGCTGGGCCTCACCATGGCCCTGCACCCAGCCTCAGGCAAGAACCTTGTAAGACCATGGTCTTGTCCCTAACCCACCAAGCACATTGCCACCACCAGGCCTTTGCTCATGCTGTCCCCACTTCTACCCTCGTCCTAAAAAAAAAACTAGCTAGGGACCAAAGTCCCTTCTTCCTTTGCCCTCAGGCAAGGAGTTCCCAAGCACAGGACCCAGCAGATACATACGTGGAAAGCCATACTGCTTCAGTAACTTCTTTTTGGAAAGCACTTTCATTGCCTGAGGAGGGAGGGGCAGAAATGTCACTTGAGTGCAGCCACCAGAAGCTAGAACAGGTTGGTTATATGTGGATAGAGGTCCGGAAAGGAACACTTGTGATGGCCACCAGAACTGAAGGTATGGCCTCGGTGTGTGGGTGAGCTGGGTTAGAAGTGACCATATCTGAGTCTAAGCCTCAGCCCTATTTCCCCAATAAGCCTTTCTGGAGCTCTCCCCTCAGAGGGGTCCAGCCTCTGCTGGGATATTCTCAAGGTCAAGAAGCTTACTCTTTTTACTAAGCATATCCTTAGGGACAGAAACTCACTCCCTCTAGAGGTAGCCTTGTCCTCTGTCTTCCCAGCACAGCCACTGCCCATTTCCCAGGCTTCTGGGGCCTGGCCGGCACAACACCTCCCTCCCGTTCCCAGACTTACATAGTGCCTGTCTTCACTTTCGTTGTAGGCCAGCCTCACCACACCGTAGGCACCCTGGAAATAGGCACCGGTCAGCCCCACCTGCACAGGGCAATGCCCACCCCACCCTGAACAGTTCCAGCCGTCCCCCCCAACAGCCCGTCTCCACCCCCACCACCAGCTGGCCCCCAGCAGGCATACATTTCTGGCAGACAGGGAGAGGACTCCTGTGCCCTGTCACTGCCTCTGTCTGGCTCAACACAGCTCTATGCTCCCTCAGTCCCTCTTTGTTTTCTATCAGAAATGAAGGAATCAGGACTGGTGAATCATTCCCCACCCCTCCATGGGTATTTCCTAGAGGACAAACTTTCTTCGCTTCTAAGCTGGGGCCCTTCTGGCTCTGCCTCACATTCCCAGATGAGAAGGAACCGTCCAGCAGAGGGTCCCGACAGGCTGCCTCAAGAGAAAAGTCCCCTCGGCCTGTCCCAGTCCTACCTTGCCAATCTCACTCTGCAGCTTGTATTGGTTCAGCTGTACACAGTCCTGGGAGTGGGGGAGGGAAGGGATAAAGAGGGGAGCATCAGGTAAAACTCAACCCACAGGCAGTACTGATCCCACCCCAGGAGCCTGTTCAGGGCCCAATCCTGGCTCTGGGCCCTTCACTCTCAAACCCCACATTTCATAACCTTTCAAGTTTGGATGGGGAGAAATGTGGCAGTGTCCATGCCACCAAAAGTGACAAGAGGCCTTGGACAGTGTCTGCAAACATGAATGGTGAGCCATGGCTGTATTTGACTCCCTAGGAAGTGGTGAAGGAAAAATGCACTGACTCCCGCCTGAACGTGGGCGTCTGGGAGACCTACATCTGTGAGCAACACATGAGCAAGTATTTCTAGAACCAGCTATATGCAAGGTCTTGGCTGAATGGACAAGAAAGCTGAGGAGAGCCTTAGGGACAGGAGACCAGAGCCCTGGCTCAGGCATGAAAAAGCCCATGAAAAAAGCCCAGCCTCTGCAATCGGAAGATTGCTTGCTCAGGACTAGGATTCACTTTTCAGATCTAAGTGGCAAGGACAGAGCCCTTGGGACAGAGGAACAGAAGGAAGACCAGAGGCTGGAAGCATGCTGGCAGCTTCTGAGTCAGAGCAGATTCTAAGGAGCAGGATTAGAAGCAGGGGCTAAAGCTCTGTTAGACTTATGGTGGGGAGGGCAACATACTATCTATCTTCAAATCTCTAAGAGGACTTCTTGGGGGACCAGGGAGGGGCCTATTTATGAGGCCTGGCCTGAGGGCAGGAACGGTGGGACTTCCAGGAGGCAGTGACTGGCTCCCGAGATTGGCTCAAACAGAGCTTCCCTGGTAGGAAGAGCCATATTATTGAGACAGCAAGCTCTTCAACTCTGAGAGTATGCAGAAGCAAAAGCTGGGCAGCTGTGTGGCAGGGGCTGGGACAGAAAAGCACCTTCACTGAGGACTACAGAAAAGCTCAGGAGGACCCCCTAGCTCTGCCCCACCAACCTCTGCATCTGAGATGGCCACATGGTGGGATTCAATGGTGGGCCTCCGCCAGGACCGTGGGGAGATGTGGCTGGACGGCCCTGTGGCATAAGGAGCAGCCTGGGCATCTAGGCAGCTTCCTGCTGGCCGCTCTTGCAGGGAGAACTTCCTGGCTGAAAGGCTGGGCCGGGCTAAGGAGGGTCTTGAAGAACCACTGGGGATCACGGAGGCAGCTCTGGTCCTTGGAGGAGGGTCCACACCATTTCTGGCAGGCTCTGGGCTACCTCCGGCCTCTTCCAAGTGGGTCACATCAATGGCTGCCACTCGCTCCACCAACTCTGCCCGGGGATCCTGGCAGCAGACTGCTGGGCCCCCCTCCATTGCCACAGTTTCAGGGGGTCCTCAGCCTTATTGGGAACCTGAGAAAAGAGGACAGAGAAGGCTTCAATCCTGGCAATGGAGTATGGAGGTCAGATTTCCAGGCCCTTCTCCTATTGCAGGCACAATCTTTAGGTCCTACCTTCATGACTTTGCCCTACCTGTTTCCTCTGCCTGAGTTGCCAGCATCCAAAGTCAAGTCTGTCCCTACTAACTAAAGGAATTCTAGAAACTCATCTGGCTCTGCTGCAAAGCAGGCCTTAGACCTGAGTCTCCCCACCTATAAAACAGGTATGGTCACATTTGCCTTGCCGGCTTCACAGGGAAGCAGCAAGAAGCTGATATTCTGGAGTCAGGGCAGACAGATGTGGGCAGACTCCTGGAGGCCCAGCAGCACTGGGAGAAACAGAGTCCAGGGTCAGCTCAGGCCCCATCCGGGAGACAGCCCAGTGACTCACCAGCCCCACCCTGGACTGCAGAGCATTCCAATGCTGCTGCCTGGAAGCTGAGCTGGGCGCTGGACATGCAGAGTTCTCCTGGATACCTCAAGCCAGTCACTTACTCCTCCAGGAAGGCCTCTTCAGGACCACATAGCAAGTCTGCCTTCTCCCGTTACTCCCTTTCCTGCCTCAGCAGAGACTGTAGCTTAGGACAGTGTTCATTAGGGGAGGGGCTGATGCTTTGGCGGGTGTTAGGACAAACCACTAAACTAAAAGGTCATCCCTTATTTTTCCCGTTTTTTTTCCTTCCCATTTATTTGTGTGCCCAAAATATTTGTCACAGCTGTTCAGGCTGAAATGCTCCCCATGGCCAGGCCTTACACCCCCCTGGACCCTACTGCCTTCTGAGTTCCAAACCAGGCCCCAGGCTAAGGACTGAGCCCAGCTTGAATCCCAAACCATCATCCACCTCCAGCCCAGCCTTCACCTTCCACCACAACCCTGGGCTGAACCCTGACTCCAGGCTGAATCCTGGGATCAGACTGGGACTCCACCTTTGCTGGAGGCTGAGCACTGGCCCCACCTCAGCCCGATGTCCTTCCTCCTTCCAGGGCCAGACTCAGCATCTTCTAAGGAAAAGGAAGTGAGTGGACTCCTGACTCTGTGCCCTTCCTGTCTGGTGCTAACTTCCTCTGTACTCACACAGTGACTTTAAGAACATAGCCCTTGTTCCCCCATCACCTTGCTTTGACAGATGTCAAGGAGGTAGGGCCACTAGAACCCACTGGCCACACAGGATCCTGGACTGGTTCTAATCCTGCCTGCCAACCTACTGTGGGGTTGCTGAGGCAGGCTCCTTCCTGACTCTGAGCCTCAGTCTCTCCATCTGTACCATGGATGCAGCTTCCCTAGGGCCACCAGGCTTAGAGAGGGATAGTGGGCAAGGTCATCATCCAGAACCCTTGTGCTTGACACACACAGTGTTAAATGAGGGAAAACCTAGAGGTAGTAGAGCTGATATTGATATGCAGAAAGGACGGGGGAAGGGAATTCAGACTGGGAATAGGAAAAGACATGAAGGCTGGACCTATATGGAATGACCGGGCAGTTGGTGAGCTTAGAGCATCAGGGATGCCTCCTTGGAGGAAGTGAGAGAATGAGTAGGACTGGAACATCAGGGAGACCTCCCTGGAGGAGGTGAGGGAGGCAGGTAGGGCCAGAACCTCAGGAAGGCCTCTCTGAAGGAGAGGAGGAGCGTGAGTAGGACGGAAGCATCAAGGAGTCCTTCATAAAAGAGATGGGGGCGGGGCAGGGACAGTGAATGTAGCTGATGTATCAGGGAGGCTTTAGAAATCAGACCACTTGCGAAAGGAGAGGCCAAGGCTGAAGGGAGCCTTCCAAGCCTGGCTGGCCCATCCCACTGTCCCCTGTAGATGGACCACTCTGCTGCCCCTCACTCTCACCGCCTATAGCCCCCTTCTATGGCCCTGGCCCATACAATTTGCATATGATTTCCCTGAGGCTATTGTCTCAGGGAGAAGCCATCCTCCTCTAATTCGCTTCCTTCCCTTTTCTCAGATGGGGAAGCGAGGCCCAGCAAGGGCCAGGGATGGGCCCAGGCTCATACAAGTCAAGGCAGAAGTCCTTCTCCTCCAACCTGGGGTCCTGTTCCCTGGTTAAGGGCCCAGGCTCTGAAGCCAGGCTACAGGCTCCATCTCTTCCGGGTGTGGGCCCACGAGCAGGTGACTTCAACCTTGTGCCTCAGTTTTCCTCATCTATGGAATGGGGCTAATAGGAGTTTCACCTCACTGGGTAGTCATGGGGCGTAAAGGTGTGAACACTACCCATACTGGGCTCAGGACTGAGTCTGCCACTGGGGAAGCTCCGTAAAAGTGACTTGTTGTGCTGCTGTTGTTGCAATTGCCTAGGACACGCTGTGGCCCAGATGGATGTGCGGGCGGCATGAGGAGGCTATGAAGGCTGACGTCAGGCCCTCCACCCTCCCTTCTGCCTGGATCAAATTCAGGTGACTAAGCATGTCTGCGAGGGAGGCAGCGGGGAGGCCCCAAGTTCCAGCCTCATGTCCAGGCGAGAGGGCCTAACACCTGAGGCTATGCATCTGAGGGCCTCTGTCCACACATAAGAGAATGTGTGCAAGCAGGGATGTGTGCTGGGGTCATGGTGTGTGTCTATGTGGGGGCAGGGGGGAAAAGAGTCCACACAGAGAAACTCATCTGCATGGAGACAGAACTCTAGTGGTGTGGCCAACACAGACGTGTGAATGTGTTAATGTGCACTGGGGTGCCTTTACGTCTTCGTGTACATGTGCTCCAGGATGGGGGGTGGGGTCTGCGTGGGGACCACGGAAGCCTGATCTCAGAAGGTCAAGTCTGAACTCCCACTGGACACCTGTCCACCAGGATGGGCTGTGTGTCCTGGGCAGGTGCTACCCCTCTCTGAGGGATCACCCAGGGGGGCTCTCAAGGTCCTCCCCAAGCTGAGGCCTCAGTAGACACTTTGTTGAAACTGACTGGGTAGGCCACTAGGGACTACATGAGCAAACAGAAGGACAGACAGAGAGGCTAGGACCCAGGCTCAGGGCCCAGCATGGACTCTATGGGCATGGAGAGCTTCCTAGGGACCAGCCTAGTCTTGTAGCCAAGATGACCAGACTCAGGCCCTCTCTCACTGGGAAAAGCTATCCTAATCCTGTCCTCCCAGACTTGGGCCGTGTTGCCTTGGAAAAGTCACTGGGACTCTTGGATCCTCAGTTTTCTCCCATGTGAATCAAATAGGAGGCTGCCATCCTGCCAACTCCCAGAGCTACAGAGGGAAGTAGGTGAGATCGAGGACAGAAAAACAGTTTGTGCCTGAGTGATGTAGGGCTAGGGTGTATCTACATCTAGAAGCCACCAAGAGAGAGCCTTGATGTACAATGTACAACCCCGTATCTGCCCCCTGATTCCAGGATGGCCTGGCATGCTAACCCCCTCAGGCTAAACCCCTTTCCCCAAGGTGTTTGACTACTTCCGACATACAGACCCTGGCTCCAGATGCCTCCTTGTCCCGGCCTCCGGATATGCCCCTATCCACCTGGGTCACTCACAGGAGGCCCAGAGCAGGAGAGATACCAAATGTTCAAGGAGCCCCTCCTGGAATGACTTCAGGTACCACTCAGACCTCATTCTGAGTTCTGGAAGGTTGCTGTGACTCCCAGGGCCAGGCTGAGCAGCTACCATGCAGGGGGAGAGGACATGGCCAGGCCATCCAAAAACTGGCCAGAAGGAAAAGCTGCAAGGAGGCAGTCTAGCCATCCAGGCCAGACACAGAAGGTGGCCCTGACATCGCCAGGCTGCCTGGCCAGAGCCGTGTTTATGCTCCTGACAAGTGTCTGGACAGCCCTGGCAACGGGTACCCTCTGCAGCGCCTGCCTTTGCCCAGGATGACTCAGTTCTCCTTGAGGGAGGCCCAGGCATCTAGTGCCAAGTCATGCTTGAGGATGCCTACTGCGAGGACGCCCCCTCTCGTCATCCCTGGAAAGGCCCCAAGCACTGCAGTGGGCTCTGTGCCCAATCTGGCATGGCAACCCTCAGTGCATCTTCAGAACATCTTGGCTGATGAGCTCCAGGCATTGCCTCCTTTTTCTGCCCCTCTTCATCTTCCACACCAGGTCTGCACTTCCAGCCCGATTCCTTCTAGCCAGCTGCCTCCTCCCCACCACGTCCCCAGGCAGCTCAGACCCACAGGGTTCTCATTCAACTTAGCATTTCACCCAAGTCTGCCCTTCCTCCTCTGCCTGTTGCAGAGCGAGGTACTGTCCTCCTCCCAATTCTTCAGAAACCCAGGAGCCCATCTTCTTCCTTTGGCCCATCCTGGCTCCCCTAGCCCCACACTTACTCTCTACTCTGGCCGCATCACACCACTCGCAGCTTCCCAAACTGCATACTCTGTTCTGCTGCCAGACCTCTGTAAAAGCTGTGCCTTCTGCCAGGGACACACCTCCTTCTGTTTTGCTGCTGGAGGATAGCTCAGGTATCTCTTCCTCTGGGAGCCCTCCTTGATCTCCCCACTGCTGGGGAATCCTAACGAAGTCAGGCTTTAGACCTCTACTTTTCTTTCCCACTGCTTCTGCCACCCAGCACCCCCACCTCCAGCCTCAAACCCCGACCCCACCCCACCCCACGTCCTCCTCCATACCAGTTGCCAGAGGGAATATTTCGAACATGCAAATGTGGTCACAATTCTCCCACACCTGGCCTTCCAGGAACTTGGAATCTGGAGGACAAAAGAAGAGGAGACCTAGCCCCAGCCTGGGGGGGGGCTCACTGGGTAGGGAGCAGCCAGAGACACAGACTGCTGGAATGCAAATCCAGAGTCACTCATTCATGCAACAAACAGCCCATAAGCACCTCCCGTGTTAGGTGCTAGGAAATAAAACAGTGACAAAGTCCCTACTTCCACGCAGTTTAATCTCTAGTAGGGGCAAGAAGTGACAAACAAGAAAGGCAGTAATTAATTTGTGGAGTGGTATGTGCTATGGAGAAAAATACAGGCATGTATTTTTATGGAGTCATGTAAGGGGAATCAAGAGTGAGGGGCTGGGCGTACTATTTACAGTGTGGTCAGAAAGGCCTTTCTATAGAATGTGAGTAGAATCTGAAGGAAGTGAGGAGGCAAGCAGTGTGCACATCTGGGAAGGGCATTTCAGAGGAACCAGCATCTGCAAAGGCTGTGAGGAGGGTTAGTGCTCACACTGTCTGAGGAAGAGCAAGAGGCTAATTGTTGCTGGAGTGGGGCTCTGCATGTGAGAGGCACCCAGGCAAGCAGTTACACCAGGATGAGAAGGCCCAGCCATTCCCTCTGCCTGGCCCAAGTGATGGCTTCCTGGAGGAGGGGGTATGTAAGTTCTTTCATGACCACTGAGTAAGGATTTCAGAGGGGGAGAGGATGGAAGCTCTCACTGTGCAGGACAGAGAGCCATTTTCAAGCTGGGACTCAGGGCCTGGCTTGAGATTAGGAGGCCTCAAAAGCCAGAGGATGGTTCTGAGCAGGGCAATGATCAGTTGGATGAGGTTTAAAAATGATTCCCCTGCCTGCTGTGGGGACTGAGGGTGAGAGACCAAGGAGGAGGCAA
Source organism: Mustela putorius furo (assembly GCF_011764305.1). NCBI lineage: Eukaryota > Metazoa > Chordata > Mammalia > Carnivora > Mustelidae > Mustela > Mustela putorius. The sequence goes on along the minus strand of NW_025421501.1, from coordinate 3,645,253 downwards.
GGATCCCAGAGTCTGTGAGCCTAGGACACGGTCTGACATACACTGGGTGTTCAGTCTGTACCTGCTGAATGAAGGAGTGAGGGTTGTGTGGGCACCAGTGCATCCTCAAGGACACAAGCTGTGTGAACCCCGAGGCCCTGGCTCACTTGGCAGATACACAGCCTCATATGCACGCACAAAGGCACTGTCCTGTGTCTGGGACATAACCTTTTCTACACCTCTGCACCCTCGAGACACACACGCACCCCTCCCAGAGACGCACGCCAACGTCGCACGCAGACGTCCATGTGATCGGCCCTCACACGCCACTCCATCCAGTCATGCACTCTCCTCACACACATAGGCACACTCCTTTGTCCACGTGACACGCACACCCACCTCCAAACACCACACACAGGTCCCCGCGCACGTGTGCACCCGTTGAGCCACCAATTCTGTGCCTAATAGGCCCCTGAAGCCGCAGTGTCCGCTTCTTCCAACCCCTCCGCCCAGGCCCCATCCAGAGGAACGACTGCGCAGCTAAAGCCACACGACACATCTGTCCCATTCATCCACCGACCCCCCCCCCCAATCTCCAGTTTTTGCAGGAAGACTCAGCGGAGAGCCGTGTAGGAGGAGCACTCTGCGCTGATCCACACGTGGGTGCACAGGTCTGGGCCCACTCTGCAGAGACACGGCCTCCCACCCACGGCTGGGGAGGGCGTGGGAAGTGCGCCGGGTATGAACGCAGTCCCGAAGACTAGAGCTGGGGAAGCGACGCAGATGGCTGAGCGCGGGTACAGATGCGGTCCCGGCAGCAGGCGCAGACAGAAGCGGGCTCCGGCAAGCACCTCGTAGATCCGGCCCCCCAAAAAGGGGGAGGATCCCCGCACCAATGCGGTCCCAGAGGCCCTCGTTAGACGCGGCCTCGTAGACCATCCCTCTTCCCTACAGGCTCCGAGCAGACGTTCAGGCGTTCCTCCGCTCCCGCTCCCCGCCCCAGGTCTCCTCCCCACCGACCCCTACCTCGGCGCCTGGCGACAGTCTCCGCGGCCGGGCGAGCGGTCAGGCTCGCTCCCGAGGTTCGCGCCCCGCCCCACCCGCCTCTCTCGGGTTGGGATCTCAGAGCTCAGACCGCTGGCGCCGCGGCTCCTGGGAGCTCTCCCTCCCTCGCCCGCCGCCGCGCCCCGCCCTCGTTCTTCGGTGGTGCTGCGCGGCCCGCGACGCCGCCCAATCAGGGCCTAGCACTCCCGCCGGCTCCTGGAGGGGCGGGGCCGCGGCGGGCTGTGGCTCTGGAGGGGCCCCTCCGGCTGTGGCGCGTCTGGACTTTGTCACGCCCCCGACGCCCCAATTAGAAAGCTACCTGAGCTCCCCCCAAATGCCTCCAACCCTCGGCCTGGGCCTTTTAGCCTGAGCTGGAGAGTGCTTACTCTCCAAAACCCTTTGTCTCCTTCCATCTGGGCCTGGCTGGGGCAAGGGCGCAACGTGGGTGAGGGTTTGGGGGGTGGGGGTGGAGATACGCGGTGCCTGCGAGGAGGGGGGGGGAGTGAGATCCGCGGCTAGGATGAGGCCGAGGCTGAGCGCCAGGGAGAAAGGCCAGGAATGGTAGACTCGGGAGTTTAGCCTTTTGCTGAGGGGGGCGAGGCCGGGGGGGTAGGGGAAAGAGGAAGGGGTTTATCACAGAGTGCTGGGGTCATAGTCGGATTCATGTTTGGGGAAGAGCTCTATGAAACAGGGAGCAAGAATGGCCTGCTGGGACAGAGGTCAGAACATCTTGACCTTCACGGTGGCAATTCCTGGGGACTGTGCCCATCCCCGTACCTCTTCTCTGGATCCCTCACCAACTCCGGGTTCAATTATGCTAAGTTCACTTGTGAACCCTTTGGCACCTCACCCCACCACTTGCCCAAAACAGAGTTCCATATCATTCCCCAAACCTGGCCTCTTGTGTCCCTGTCTGGGACCAGAAAACTAGTCTGAGGCCAGAAGACGAGGAGTCACTCTAGCCACAACCAGCCCTGCTCATGCTGGCTCTTAATTATCTCTGGCCACCATCATTGTGTACCTTGACTGATTGCCACCGCAGTCTCTTCACCAGCCTCCCATCCCCATCCAGTCTCACTCCTCCTACTGGCCTTTCTCCACTTGGCAGCCAGAGCAATGTTTTTGTTGTTGTTGTTGTTGTTAAGCCAGAGCAATCTTTCAGAAACCCAAGTCTAACTAAGTCAGCTCCTGCTTAGGAATCTTCTGTGGCTCATCAGTACCCTGAGAATAGGTCCGAACAAGCCCTCCATGATCTCAGTCCTAACCACCTTACCTGTCTAACTCTTTTCAAGTTTTGATTCAATGTCCCTCTGCCAGGAGTCCTTCCCTATGATGTCCTCAGTGCCCAGCATGGGTTAATAGCTCCTCCTAGGGATTTCCATGTACTTAGCATCCGTTTACCTGTGTGTTCCCCCTCTGGACAGGGTCTGTGTCTAATGCACCCAACATGCAGTCTGACACAACATGAGCATGTAGGTGCTCAAAAGATGTTTGTCTAATGAATAATTAGATACGGCACTCGGGTTGGATATGTGGGATTAGAGTTCAGGAAAGAGGGCTGCGCCAGAAAGGCAGTTTTGGAAGTTGTCAGAAAAGACCCATAATTATAAGTGTAGCCATGGGAAAGGGTGAGATAACTCAGAGCAACTAAAGCGGAGGCCAAGGACAGAATACTTGCTTTTAAGGTGGAAAGATTTCTGTATCAAATAGGATCAACTTTGACTCAGGTAACAGAAATTCTACATAAGAGCTTCAGAGAATACAACCCAAGGTAAGTAGGTCAGCTCTGCTCCACAAGGACCTTCCAGAGGTGGCTCTTTCCACTTACTACGCCAGCAACCTCTGGGTGTGACTCTTGTCTTCATGGTTCAGGGTGGTGGCTAGAGCTCCAACCATCACATATGCATTCCAGGCAGTGGATAAAGACAAGGATGAAGAAGAGGGCAAAGGATCCGCAGCAGCTCTCCTTTAAGGAAAGTTCCCAAAAGGTGTCACATGATACTTCCACATATATCCCATTAGCTAAAACTTAGTCACATGGTCAGACCCAGCAGGGAGAAGAGGCTGGGAAATGCAGTTTCCATGCTAGGCGGCCCCATACCCCGTGAAGAACCAAGGGTTGCATCACTACAGAGAGGATAGATACCCAGGGACAACCAGCTGACTCCACCATCGAAAGGGAGGCTGGATGAAGAGGCAGAGTGCTACTGGTATGCCAGGCACTTTACATATACGTATCTTATCTTATCCCAACCTGAGTAGAGGCTGTTATTATCCCTGACACCTCAAGAAGCTTGAAGAGTTAAGCAACTTGCCTACGGACATACAGTGACCCTTGGCAGAGCTGCAGTTGAAAACTCTTTTCCGTATATACTGGTCTGGCTGGAAAATCAGGAGAGGGTGGGTTCTAGGAGCTGTTGGAAGGAAATCTTTCAACAAAGGAGGGCTTGGTCAACAATGTCAGAGGCCGACAGGCCAAGCAGGATATGGGCTGAAGTGTCTGCTTGGATTTGGCAGCAAGGACACTGTTGGTAAACCTGACAAGGGCATTTAGGAGAACTGGCGGTGGGGGCTGGCAGCCAGCTGCAGAGGTTGGGATGCAGAGGGAAGTATAGAAGTGTAGGTCTTTCCGGAATGGGGACAGGAAGGTAGAGCAGGAAGAGCTGCAGAGGAACAAGGGCCAGGAGGAGGCAGAAGAGAGGAGCAAATGCAGGTATTGGAGAGGAGAGGCAGCCTCTGCTAGCTAGGAGGCTTCTGGGCCAGATAGAAGGGTTGGCTACAAAGGAGGAATCCTTTGATCATTCAGGAAGGAAGGGGGCAGGAGGTGCAAAAGCAGGTAGGACTGGAGAACAAAGGGAGGGAAAAAGGAGTTCCCTTCTTGTAAAATCTAAAGGGTGATTCTTAGCTGGGGAAGAAGGTAGAAAGTCAAGGGCCTGAAGGACAGGGAGAGGCCTGGCCTGTGCCGTCCAATATCATTTCTTACTGCCACTAGCCATGTGTGGTGATTTAAATTAATTAAAAGTAAATAAAATTAAAAATTCAGTTCCTTGGTTTCACTAGCCGCGTTTTCAACATTTAGTGGCCACCTGTGGCTAGTGACTACTATTTTGGAAAGCACAGATAGAGAATGTTTCCATCACTGCTGTTGGAGAGCACTGGTCTAAATGGAATTTGGTGATGGGGGGTGGGGGTCCCAGAGACCCTGACTGGGCACAGGTCCAGACTGCAGGTCTTGCCCACTGCAGGGCCCCTGGGGAATCCTTCCACATTATCTCCATTCAAGACCTTCCTCCCCTCTCTGGGATTCCCTCAAGTCTCTCTCCGGGAGCAGCCAGCCCCGTTCTTATTCCTGCTTTCCTGAGGCCACTCCAGAGAATATCTGCTTGTCTGAGTGCCAGGCCTCTCAAAGCTGTGTTAGGGGTACATGGAGGACCAGAAGGAGCTCCAGTGTTTGGGTACAGTGGCCCATGGACAGAGGTGAGCTGACCTCCAACACTGACCCTGCTGGGCTCAGGGCCTAAGTGTCGACTCACCACACTGTCTAACAAGAGATCCAGAGGACCTCACAGATCTCTCAGCTCAACCCTGCATTCCACAGATGGGGACGCCTAGTTTCAGACAGGGAAAAGTACAGAAGGCGTTAAGTCTGTCCTCATTCCTTTTATTGTACACCACCTCTCACTTTCCCCAGACCTTGTGTTCAGACAGAATTGGTCAGGCCTTGGGTGCTGAGGCTGGGCCATAAGCAGGGGGCGCACACCAGGGGGTGGCCAGGGCTCCACCCCAACCCGAGGTAGCTGAGTGAGGATTCATGGCTAGAAGGGACTGTCCCGGCTTGACACACTTAGGGAGAAGCCTAGCTCTGTGGAGGTGCTGTTGCGTGGACCATGTGTCTGTACTTGAGGGCATAGGTCTGTCCAGATGGCTGTGTTTGCAGGGCCCTAGCTGTTCAAAGCCAGAGTGTGGATGGGAGGGGGTTGTGCATGTAGATGAGAGTGTACATAGGGTGTGTACAGGAAACACCATGTGGCTTGGAAGTACACCACACACCTACTCAAAGCCTGCATCTGCCAGGTCAGGCAGGCCCAGGCAAAATCTGATACCCAATCGGGAGCAGTTCTTAAACTTTAGCCTTTACAATGGCCTGGGGAGTTTGCTATCCTTGCATCTCCGTGGCCAGCCCTAGAAATGCTGGTTCGGGAGATCTGAGGTCGGCCCAGGTGCCTGCAATGTTGACAAGCTCCCTAGGAAAATCTGGGACCAGTAAGAAACAGGGCTCAAGCAGAGCCATCCAATAGAACTTTCTGCAATATTCTATGTGGTCCAATATGGCAGCTATTAGGCACATGTATCTATTTAGCAGTTGTAATGTGGCTGGCTAGTTTTAGGAACTGAATTTTTAAATTTTATTCAGTTTAAATTAATATAAATTTAAATGGTCATCTCATCGTGACTAGTGTCTGCCATATGGGAAAGCATGAACCTAGAGACACGAGGCAGTGCAGTGCTTGAGGGCCCAGAGCGAGAAGCACACAGCTCTGATAGAGGAGTGTGAGAGGAGGCCTGCCCAACCCCAGGCTCTCTAGACCAGGAGTGGCTGAGGCTGGAGCAAAGCTCCCTTGTGGCTTGTGGAGTTGGGGCCAGAGCCCAGACTCGAACAGGTCCCTCCCAGTGTCCCCACTGAGCTGACAAGACCCTAGTGCCTGCCTGGCTAAGAGGGCAGAGAGCTCCTGCAGAGACCATTCTGTCCTGGTTGGGACCCCACCAGGGCCCCTGCCTGAAGCCTCATGCTGTGTCCAGTCAGGAGTCAGGGGGTAAGGGTCAGGATGTCTTCATGTTCTCCTGCAGGCTCAGGGTGGAGCTGGTGGCTGCGGGGTCGCGCTCGCCCTGTGTAAGCATTGGAAGGAACAAAAAGTCAGCCTCAGAGAAGCAGTTGGCCCCCCAACACGGACATGTGGACCTAAGGCCTCAGAAAGGCCCCAATCAGGGAAATCTCTTACCGCCCCTGACCCCATGTCCTCTGCATACTTGAACTTCTTCTGCTTGTAGTAGTGCCTTTTGGGCAGGATGTGGAGCAGCAACAGGTCACAGAGAACCGTGGCCTGAGGGCAAGGAAGGGGCAGATAGAGCATGGGAATCTTGGGGGCAGGGACAGAACCCTCCATGTCCCACTTCAATCCTTTCTGGCTGGGGGGCCTGGCTCGACCCTGCTCTATCTAGACCTCATATTCTAGAAGGGGGGATGAGGCATTGCATGTCCCTTGGGAGATCAAGACCACCCCCTCCCACTTCGGTCCTGCCCCAGCTCTGGGCCTCAGTTTCTTCAGACATACTGTGGGTCTGGGGTGGTGGGCTGGGCTCAGTAAGGATGTGGTAGCTGCCACTGAGATGTGGAAGGGGAGGGACTGACCTTAGTACAATGACCCTGTGACCCTAGCACTTACCACCCCAAAGATGCCAATGCCAGAGCCAATGGTTGTCATTGTGGGGATGATGTCAAACTTTCCAGCCTGGTGGCAGGGTCCAGGGAAAGAAGGATTAACAGTCAGAAGAAGCCAGGTAGAAAAGGCCTTCCTCAGAAACCCCAAGGCCAGACTTGGGTCAAGGAGCTCCCCCTTGCTACCCTCTACCCCCACCATTAGCCAGCTCCACAGCCTGCTCCGCACAGCTCTGGCTCTATGTGGGGTCTCAGCTGCTGGTTAGAAGTCCTTGGTTTTGACCTTGGCTCTGCTTCCCTGGACAGAGGGAGGTAGTGGAGGAGGTGAGGTCACTGGCTGGAAAGACCTGCCCTCAGTGGTTATCATGCCCATTGGTTATCAGCAGTAAAACTGCTGAATGAAGCCCAGTCAACTTCCTGTTGTCTATAACCATGGACACCCAACAAGCACTCACGGGAACTAAAAACGTGTCTCTGGCTGTCCTTCACACTGGACGCTCACCTTGCCATTCACGAGAATGTCAAAGCGAATCCCAAACACCTTGAAGAGGTGGCGGTGGTTAGTCCCATTCTCCACAAAGTGCCTGGCAAACCTTGGGGGAAAGGGTGAGGTTGTGGAAGAAGGTGTGGAGAACAGTTTGGGGTCCAGTGTTCTTGGAGTCCAGCAGGAGCCCTCAGAGGTCCGTGAGGACAGTCCCATGCCCCCAACACCCCAGGCCTCATTCCAGGAATGCTGTATTCAATCCTCACCCTAACTCTTGATGGCAGTGATTTCCCCTGCCAGTCCTGGCCAGGGGGGCCTCAAAGGGTGGGGGCTCAGGGTGCCAAGGTCTTCTTCCCTGCAGGCTCCCTGCAGTGGGAGTTGCCCACTTTCCTCTGCTTTCTTCCCGGGGACACTTACTGGGCCTCAAGGGGTTCTGGGAGTACAAGACTCACATAAAAACCCTCAACCTTCTGGGAGCCCAAGGAAGGGTGGACCGGTGGGGTCCTGGCAGGCACCTGAAATTGAAGCCTGGAGAGAGGTTTTTGTCCTCATACAGTCCATGGAACTCGTAGATGGGTTTGCAGTGGTGCACATGCCAGTCCAGGTCACAGTTCCAGTCAATGGTGATGCCGACCACCCCGCCCTGCAGGGAAACCGGTGTTTAAAACCCAGGCTTCAGGATCAAGAAACTCCTGTCTTATGCTGGTGCCAGCAATCTCTTGAAGTGGGGAGCATTTTTTTGTTTGAGAAGAGACACTGAGAGGTCCTGTTGCCCTCTCTAGCCCCACCTCCCACCCATCACACTCTGACTTTCTGGTGGTATCTAGAATATACCAGGTTCTTTCTACCTCAGGGCCTTTGCATATACAGCTCCACGAGGCTGACCCTTTCTTATCCTTTGGTCACTTTCCCCAAGAGGCCTTCCCTAATGACTGCCTCTAGTCTAAAAACGTGTGCCTGGGGGCGCCTGGGTGGCTCAGTGGGTTAAGCCGCTGCCTTCGGCTCAGGTCATGATCTCAGGGTCCTGGGATCGAGTCCCGCATTGGGCTCTCTGCTCAGCAGGGAGCCTGCTTCCCTTCCTCTCTCTCTCTGCCTGCCTCTTTGCCTACTTGTGATGTCTCTCTGTCAAATAAATAAATAAATAAATAAATCTTTAAAAACGTGTGCCTGTTAGACCCTCTGTTTTCTCCTGGAACATTTGTCACTTTGAAATCATATATTCATTTTGTGTGATTCTTAACCCATCTCTTCTAAGACTATAAACTCTGTGAGAGTGGGGCTGTCTGTCTCATTTGTTGCTAACTCCTGAAAGTTACAGTGTGGAAGGCAAGTAAATAATGTTGAATTAAAGAGTGAGTCTGTAAAGACCTGGGTTAGGAAGAGAAAACTTGAGAAAGTGAAGCTTCTCTGAGCAAGGTGAGGATCGGGGACAGGTGGGGGTAGGCTGAGCAACCGGAGAGCTGGGAAGTGGTCAGAGCAGGAGAGGAGCTGGGCAACTAGGCAGGAGGTAGATATACAAGGATCTGTGGATGATAGTGAGGGGTGAGAAGTTCCTAGTACAGGTGGCAGGGAGATTTTAGGAACGGGGAAGTCTAACATTCAGCTTTCTGGTTGTGGAAGTGTTGCTCCAGTATAAACCGCCTCCAGGGTTTGGGAAACTGAGGCCAGAGGGCCAAACTTGTTTACATATTTTCTGTGGCTGCTTTTGCTCTCTAACAGCTGACTTGAATAAGGTTGGAACAGAGTCCATATGGCCTGCAAAACGGAAACCTCTGGCCCTTTAAAGAAAAACTTTGCTGATCCCTGTTTTAGATAAATGTGTTGTGAGCAAGTTTTGTGTGTATGTGTGATATCACAGAAAAGAAGCTGATTTCCACCCCTAAATAGGCAACGATAAGAAAAGGCTGATGATGATCACGTGAGAACACGTACCCAGAGTCACCACATGCCGGGCAGTACTGAAGCGCCATCCTATGCATGAACCCACTTGATCTTTGAGACAACCCCACAAGCCTGGTGCTATTATTATCCCCACTATGTAGGTGCAAAAGCTCAGACACACTCAAGGTAAGAGACTAACTAGTCTGAGACCACATTGTTCATTAGGAGCAGAGCCAGGATCTGAACCCAGTCAGACAGGTCTGTGCTCCTTACAAGGTACTGCTTCTCTTGGAACCCCAGGTGACTGTACAGATCCCAGATTCTGGAATTTTCTTTTTTTTTTTTTAAATATTTATTTATTTATTTGACAGAGAGAGAGAGAGAGAGAGATCACAAGTAGCCAGAGAGGCAGGCAGATAGAGAGGAAGGGAAGCAGGCTCCCCTAGAGCAGAGAGCCCGATGTGGGACTCGATCCCAGGACCCTGAGATCATGACCTGAGCCGAAGGCAGCGGCTTAACCTACTGAGCCACCCAGGTGCCCCAGATTCTGGAATTTTCAAGATTCCTGAGCAGGGCACAGGCCTTCTCAGGGCCATAGAGCATGGAATTCAAGCTGCCTTCATCCCATATTTAAAAAACAGTGTGACCTCAGCAAACATCCGGGTGAAAATGTCTGCCCATAACCATTCATTCTGGGCCCCTCCTCTGTGTCAGATCCATACCAACCAGGCTCTGCTGAGGACTCAGGCCTGACCCTCAGGACTCCCCCATATTAGGGACTAAATCCATATAGATACTCAGCCCATACCTGAGAGGCTTGAGAGGGCATTACCTGGGATGGAAAAGCCTTCTTTGACCTGCTGATTCCAGGACCTAGCCCTCCTCATTAACCTGGCACCGTACCTTCTCAGCCAGGGTGCTAAAATTCTGTCCTGACTCCTGTACCACATAGCCGAGCTTGAACACGGGGCACAGTGGGTGCGAGATCTTGTGATAGAGGCAGGTCTTCATGTAGGCCGCATCCACCTCTTCCACCAGGTTGCGCCTACATAGGGGTGGAGAACATCGGTAGCGGCAGGATGCCTGCGGGGTGGCGGGGGGATGGGGACCGCCATGTCCCAAAGCTCTGGAGATTCCTCACATGCTCCACAAACCCCCCTTCCACAGCCCTTGAGACTAAAGGTGGCCCACCCCAGGAGCCCGGCTCAGGCTTCTTCCCCCAAAGTGAAATCAGTCAAAGTGGAAGGTGACAGAGACAGTTGAGACTAGCTGGAGCAGCCTTGGAGGGGGGAGGTGGGTGCCTGTGTTTCTGCCCCCTTTTCCCACAAACCTGTTGACCTTGAAGCGTGGAAAGCTGATGCTGTTCTTGATGAAGAGTGTGAAGTTCTCGGCCTCTTGGAGAAGGGCAGGGCTGGAGGACCCCGTCCTCACTTACTCTCCTCTCCTCGGGAGTCCCCCATGTGCCCAACAGTGTTTGTCATGGGTATGGGGGTATGAGAACCCATGGGATCTCCCTGGTGCCCTGGAGTGGTGGCGGGGGTGGGGGGCCATGGATGTGCTGTAATGATGGACTCTCAGGTCCCTTGACCAGGGGCCAGAGGGATCATTGGCTTGGGCCATACAGATGGGGTAAGTGTGGGGCTGGAAGAAGGGAGAACAGATCCTTTCCAGAACACGGATCCAGATGCCCCTTTGTCTGGGCCGGGGAACCTGCTCCCAGCTACCCGGATGGATAAGGCATTACCGTGGGACGTTGTCATCCACCTCCACAGGACACCAGCCAAAGATCTCACATGTCCGCACAGTGTCATTGAAAGCCACACACTTGCCTGTGCGTATGCCTGGAGCAAAGGAGGAACCCATGGGTGTCCACTCCAAGCTGGGGACAGAGAGGAGGCCCCTCATCCCTGAGAGCCCCCAGTGATGGGACAGCAAAAGCCAGAAGCCTGAGGACAGAAATGTGGCTGGGTCTGGCACAGGGCAGGCCAAGGTTAGAACGGCAGGAAGGGAGAGAGCAGGAGGGACTTCCTGGTGGTGGAAGCCTGGAGCTGAACAGGGCTTGTGCAGGGGGACAGGAGGAGGCCAACCTTACCTTGGGCCTTCCTTTCTGCCTTCCCTGGAGTGCAGCCACTGTCTTCTGTGCATGTACCCCCTTCTGGGTGCTAGGGGAAGGGAGAGTGGCTGATCCCAGGCCTCTCAGTAGTGTCCTAAGGAGAGCCCCTCCCACCACCAGAGCCCTAGGGAAATCATGAGGCAGTGTTAGCTTTGGGGTGAACTTTGCTTCCAGCTTCCTTCCCCAGTACCCTCCCAGGACCCCTCTGGGCTCATGCCAAGCTATGCCAGTGTCACCTGGCAGGGACCAGAGACGTTAGGGCTTGTGTGGACTGGGTGGGCACCGTGGCTCAGCATCTTGCTTGACACACAGCTGGGAGGGAAGCATCACTATCAATAGCAGACTGTTACTTTGTGTGAATCGATGCCTAAAATTCCACCATAGCTTTGCCCTGAGAAAGCCTGTCTTCAGTGCCCAAGGCAATTTCCTCTTCCATGATATTTTCCCCTGTAAGGAGCAGGGAGAGGGGATGGATGGCGGTCCTCACCTCTGCACAGTAGCCTTGAGCCTGGTGGGGGGTCGCAATGAAATTGGTCATGATCACGAAGGAGCTGTCCCCCTGGAAATGAGGAGTAGGGGAGGGAAGCACAGAGCTCGAGTTGGGAGAACAGCCCCGAGAACACAAACACTGGCCCAACAAGCCCCTGGAATCCACCTGGTACCCAGCAGCCTCCATACCCCGTGACATCAGAATGGGTTGCTACTACAATCTATTTTTGCCCCTCATTGACAGTCAGGGAAGCTGAGGCCCAGAGGGAGAGGGGAGCTGCACTAATCCACTATGGAGATTGGACAGAGTCCAACCCCCACTCTGAGCCAGGCCCTGTGGGTGGAATGTATACCCCTGAGTAAGCTTACCTGGGCGGGGAAGACGTAGTCAGCTACATCCCAGACCTGGGGGCCCAGACCTGGAAGCTGCGTCACAGCCAGACCCTTGAGTTTCACAGACACGCTGCTGATGAGGCCACTTGAGGTCTGATAGCCCTTCTCGTAGACAAACACCCACCTGTGGGGTGTTTTGGGGGTTAAAGGAGTCAGAGCTGGGCCAGGCCACTCAAAGATGGCATGAGGTTATATGGGCTGCTGTCCTTTCTGGCACCAGCTAGACATTTCAAATATTTTCCCTTCCCCTCTCCAGATGAGTCTCTGAGCCATTCTCTGCTTCTAAAGCTACATCTGGGCTGGGGGCAGGAAAGCCTCACCTGCTTCCCCGGGCTGGCCTGTACCTAATGTTCCCCCCGTCTTTTTACTAGGAAATTACTAATTCCTGGAGAGGAGATCCACTGAAGGACTCTTTCAGATCCTTTTCCAAGAACAGGATTTGCTGAGGCCTAGAGACCAAGCTTCTTGGACCATAATCCTCAAGCCCAGAGTGTTCCTTCCTTCTTGAGATTCTTCCATTGAGAACTAGCAGAGCATGATGGCTGAAAACCTGGCCTTTGTTGCCCGAGAGGATGGATTGGAATCCCAGCTACACTACTCATGGGCTGCATGATTTTGGATAAGCTATTCAATCCCTCTCTGCCTCAGTTTCCTCATCTGTAAAATGAGAATAACAATAATAGTACTATTTGTACTTGCTGTGACTTACTGCATGTAAATCACTTAGAACGGGGACTGGCATGCAGTAAGCACTCCATAGAGATTAGCTAGGATTATCTCAGCCACGCTGGGAGCTCCTGACAAGGGGGACAGGAAGGAAACAGAGGGGGTAAGTGGCCCTCTGCATTATGTGGCCCCAGCTGAGGCCCTTGTGGAGTGTCTCAGGATGGAGGCCTCCCAGCTTTCTTTCTTTCTTTCTTTTTTCTTTTTAAAGATTTTATTTATTTACTTGACAGACAGAGATCACAAGTAGGCAGAGAGGCAGGCAGAGAGAGAGGGGGAAGCAGGCTCCCTGCTGAGCAGAGAGCCCGATGTGGGGCTCCATCCCAGGACCCTGGGGTCATGACCTGAGCCGAAGGCAGAGGCTTTAACCCACTGAGCCACCCTGGCGCCCCGCCTCCCAGCTTTCCTAGAAAATTCTGGCCTTTCCTTCCTAGCATGAAGAACCCCTGTTCCTTTGGGTTCTCCATTTTCTGTCTGGGAGAGTCAATGAAATTAACCTCCCTCCTAGCTTTGGGTGTAGGGAGGGTGGGGCACATTACCAAGATTTGCCAACCACTGTTCTATTGCCCCTAGCAACAGGGATAGGTCCAAAGATGGACACACAACCTGGGGAGTTTCAGCAATGAGGCTAGGATTTTTCTGGGAGTTATTGGGAAAGAATCCTTTCTATTAGGTAACTAAGCAAAATAGGCATAAGACCAAAACTATGGTTCGTCATCTTGCTATCTCACAGAGAGATAAGTCTAAGAATGAAGCCAACTTCGAGGAAAGTTAGGCCAGGAGATGGAAGAGGGCAGTCTCCTGACAATGGTTGAGGACCCGGATCTAGCCAAGCCTGACTCATGTTAAAAAAACAAACAAACAAACAAACAAACAAAAAAAACTACTTCTGGACTTTCCTGTTACACAAGCTTAGAAATTCCCTTCTTTATTTAAGGCAGTTTGGGTTTGGTTTTTGTTGTTTACAACTGAGAGTTCTGGGTATTTCCTTCAGGAAAGACTGTATGATGTCCACAATAGCCAAACTATGGAAAGAGCCTAGATGTCCATCAACAGATGAATGGATAAAGGAGATGTGAGATACACACACGTTCACACACACACACACACACACACACACACGAATACTATGCAGCCATCAAAAACTCTGAAATCCTGGGGATGCCTGGGTGGCTCAGTTGGTTAAGCAGCTGCCTCCGGCTCAGGTCATGATCCCAGCATCCTGGGATCGAGTCCCACATCGGGCTCCTTGCTCAGCGGGGAGCCTGCTTCTCCCTCTGCCTCTGCCTGCCATTCTGTCTGCCTGTGCTCGCTCGCTCTCCCTCTCTCTCTCTCTGACAAATAAATAAAATCTTTAAAAACAACAACAACAACAACAACACCCTGAAATCCTGCCATTTGCAATGATGTGGATGGAACTAGAGGGTATTATGCTAGGGGAAATAAGTCAATCAGAGAAAGACAATTATCATATGATCTCTCTGATATATGAGGAATTTGAAAGGCAGGGCAGGGGGGTGGTGCAGGGTAGGGAGGGAAAAGATGAAGCAAGATGGGATGGGGAAGGAAGGCCAACCATAAGACACTCTTAATCTCAGGAAATCTCAGGGTAGCTAGGGCGGTAGGGGGAGGGATGGGGTGTCTGGGTTATGGCCATTGGGGAGAGTATGTGCTATGGTGAGTGCTGTGAATTGTGTAAGCCTGATGATTCACAGACCTGTAGCCCTGAAGCAAATAATACATTAAATGTTAATTAAAAAAAAAAAAAAAGACTGAATGGAGATGCAGTGTGATTGTGTTTGAGTGTGTGTGTGACCATTTGTGGTACCCATCAGAGTGTGTAGCTCTGTATCTCTGGGGGAAATCTGTGGCTCTGACTGCCCAAGCAGAGTTCAAAGACCCTCTCCTGTGTCCCAGAGCTCAGGTCTCATTGCAGTTCTCTGGACATATTAATCTCAGAGTCAGTGCTAGGTCTCTGAGGGTGGTCTCCCAGCCCCAGGCTCCAGGAAGTCAGCCCACCCAAATTTTCCTCTTCCCTCCCATGGTCTCCACTTTATCTTCTCCAGGCTTCTCCCCCAGCTTGGCGCAGGAGGGGCCCTTCCCAAGCCTGAACATGGTCACTGCTGCCCCCTGCAGGTCCCAGATGGCACCAGGCAAGGCAGGACAAAGGCTTCCAGTCCTAAGTGATTCCAGCCTTATCATCAGGGAGACTGGGCGCATCACCTACCCCTACCCTCCTCAGCCTCTTTCCTCCAAGGAGGATCCTGACTCCATGCCCAAGCTCAGAGGAGCTTTTGGGGATTCTGGGGAGCTTCACCATGTTCTGAACCTCTCTATATAGTGGAGTAACCAAGAGTGTGGCCCCCTGTCTATATAGTGGAGTAACCAAGAGTGTAACCAAGAGTGTGGCCCCTAACAGAAGCCATGATTCAGGTATCAGCACTGCCACTCACCACCTGTGTGACTTTAGCCTCACCAGGCTAAAGGCTAAACCTCTCTGAGTCCTGGCTTTCTCAGTAAAACAGATGTGGGCACTTACCTCAAAAATGCTGCTTTTCATTCAATAAATATGAGCAAGACCCTCCTATGTACTGAGCTATGGGTTGGGTCGCAGGAAGAAAGCAAGTCTAAATGACTGGGGGATTTCCCATGAGTTCTCCTTAAGGAAATTAGCATCCAGTAGGCACATAATAAATAATCCTCTTATTTTCACTGTCTTGAGTCTGCAATTCCCCTTAATATGTTCACCTGTCCCCCCATCCCCCTGGCTTCTCAGCCCCAGATTTTTATCTCCACTTCTGCACTCTCCCTGGAGATCCCATTCCACACATTCATTTGGTGATTCAACAAGTATTTATTGATTGAGTCCTTATTATGTGCCAAGCAGTGTTCTGGGCACTAAAAATACAGAAGTGAACAAAGCCAACCAAAATTCTGCACTCAACAGTCTTAAATACATTTCTGTATGACACAATGTTTTGTGATACCCATTCCTTCTCCCTCCCTGGTCCCTCACCGTAGACATCATCACCCTCACCGCAGGTACCTCAAACTCAGCTCAAACCCTTGCAAAACAACCTGGCAATTCCTCAAGAAGTTAAATATGGAATTACCACTTGACTCAGCAAAATACCCAACAGAACTGAAAATACTTTCTTATAAAAACTTGTACACAAGTGTTCACAGAAACATTATACATAAGAAGCAAAACTGGAAACAACCCTAATCACTATCAACCAATGAACAGATAAATCAAATGTGACATATCTATACAATGAAATAGTATTCAGCCATATAAAGGAAGGAACTCCTGACACATGTTATAACAAACATAGGACTTTACTAATATTATGCCAAATGAAAGAAGCCAGACACGAAAGGCCACATATGATTTTATTTCTATGAGATATCCAGAGCGGGCCAAGCAGGCTGTAGAGAGAAAGAATGAGGAGTTATTGCTAAGGAGTACAGAGTCTCTTTCTGGGAGTAGTGACGCGTTGTGGACTAGATAGTGGTGATGGTGACACAACTTTGTGATTATACATACAAACAAGCACTGAACTGAATATTCCTAAAGGGTGAATGTTACAGCATTTCACTAATAACAACCTGAGTGCCTCATGTCCCCTGCAGAACTTGCCCCTCTGGTGCCCTCGTCTTGGAGGACGGCACTATGCCTGCCCCATCCTCCCCAAAGCCTCACACCCTCATTTCCTATTATCCCCACATTCTTTGTGGCCCTCTCTTGGCTTTCATCTAAGGACCAAAAGGGGTTTTTCTGTGAGAGGCTGAGACACAGAGGAGCTGAGGCAGATGCCAGGGCAACTGGTGTGGGGATGCGACGGTATGTTATGGCCGGTGGGGACACAAGGTGCAACCATGGGCAGGCGCTAACCAGACCAGGCAGATGCTACGGGGTACAGCAGCCTTGGGAAGAGGCAAGACCAGACTCCAGGCCCGGGAGGGATTGAGTTTAGAGCTGGGCCCCACACTGAGTGTTTGGAGATTAGTCTACATGTTGTCTACAGATAAATTAGGCTGACAATTCATGTTTAAACATTTTTTTAATGACTCACCAACCTCTAAATACCAAAAGGCTCCTTTTGCTCATAAATTCCAATTTCTCACTGCTCTTAAGAAGTCAAAAACTCTGGCTGTGCTGGGCCGTGAACTGCTGCAGCAATATTGGGCAGAAACGAAGCAGTGGGCACCCCCTCCACACACACACACCTCCCTGGTGTGGGGCTCACCAGGATGACTACTTCTGTTTTCCATGCTCACTGCTTCTGCCTTGGCATGGCGTTCTCCTGCCCTCCTGCTCCCTCCCCATCCTCTGCTTGCCCTGGGCCTTCCCCTGCTAGACATCCTTCTATGGCTCCCCAAAATCTGTAGGAGAAAGCTCATGTTTTTCAGCCTGGCATTCAGAGGCCTGAATCAGTGGCTGTACTCACTCTTCCACCACCTTTCCCTTGGGTCCTTTCATGCTCCACAGCCTAACCTTAGTGAATCTTTTACTGCTCTTTTCCTGCCCCAGAGCCTTTGATCGCTCTCGGATTTCCAGCAGGAGTACCTGGACCACGTAGACACATGACGAGACTCTACCTACCAACAAGGGTTTTTCATTTCCTTGGCCATAACAATCGGTTTTGTAGTAGGCATTTGGTCTGATCCCTGCCAGTAAGAATTAGATCTGGGAGTTTTGCTGGAAGTCTGGAAAAAGAGATAGTCTTATGCCCTAGAGATGGCTAAGCTGGTGAGATGTCAGGTTGCAGATGCTGGTGGTCATTTTGTCACTATGAGGACAGAGAGACTGCCTAAGAATGAAGCCCAGAAGATAGTAGAGCTGGGAAGAAGAGAAAATCCTGGCTAGCTTCTTTGGAGAACCCAAATGGGACCCACCTGAATTCCCCATCTCCCTGCAGAACTTGCTCTTCCTGTGCCCTCAGCATGGAGGAGCTGGCCAGGCCTGAAGCCTTTACTGATTTTTTTTTTTTTTTTTTTTTTTTTTTCAGTTGCATAAACCACTCGATAGCCCCACTCTTCTCTAGGAACCAAAGGAATACTGGATAACTCACCCTCCACGCCTCACTTGTCCTTTGGTCACCCTGTACCGCACCTCTGTTGCATGGATCCCGGCACAGCAATAGGCACAGAGAAGATGCTGTAGAAATGTCCCTGGATGTCTTTTTCTGATCAATAATTTGTATCTATCCTTATTCCTGATTGGTATGCTGAGGGACCCATTTAAACATCTCAGAAGCATGCAAACTCGAGAGCTCTGTGTGGAGGTAGATGAGGGAGGAGGGGGCAGTGGCAAAGAGAAAGCCAAGAGCAGGCTTGCCTGGCTTATAGCCCCCAGGCTTTTTTGCTCAAGGCTGGTTCCACCACACTGTTTTCTCTTCCAGGAAGGTTTACAGGCTCCATTTACCACGTAGCATTCACAAATCCCATTGGGACCCCCTGTATACCACAGCCAGAACTCTGTCCTCCCCAAACCAGAGCTCTCCAGGCAGGGATATATCCCAGTACACTCCTTGTTTGGGCCTGTTAGGTCATGGATGACAGCCCATGTATACTGCCTCTATACTGAGTTACAGAGAGCTCATCACCTCCCAGGAGACGGTTCTGACTGCAAATTAACCAATCTGAGACAAAAAGAGTGTGATCTTAGCTCAGACCACCAGGGCCTCAAGGCCCACTTGCTCTCTCCATTTGCCATGGACTCCCCAGAAGAGTGTGACTGATAGAGAACACAGCTTCAGTTTGCCTTCTCAGTGTCTGCTTGGGTTCTCAACATCAACCTCTCTGCCTCTTAGTAATTGGCCATCTCTCAGTCTCAGGACCTCTCTCTTCACCTGAGTGGTTGTATGTCAGTGTCTGTCCCTCTGTCTGGTTCTGTCTTTGTGTCTGCCCACCCTCCATCTTGTTGGTGCCTCTGTCTCTGGAATGCGGGAGTCTGGCTCTCCTCCCATTCTCGCCTTTGTACCCTGCAGCACCCACAGGACCAGACATTCAGACGGACGGGGCCTTGGGAAGAGGGCTAATTAAGGAAAGGCATCCCTCCTCAGAAACAAGCCTGTGTACAGCATCTTTAGAGGGTTCCCCCCAAACCTTGGTCCATGGAACAGTTGGGAAACTAAAACTCAGGAGAGTGAGACCAAGTCCAGGCCGGTTTCTGTCTGCAACTGAGCAGTCAGCAAAGCAGCGGGCAGAGGCCCCACAAGGATGCTAGAGACAGCAAGAGTTATAGTCAGAACAGAAAGTCTGGGCTTGAGGGTGGGGTTGTGAGGGGGTGGGTGTTGTGGGGGACCCTGCCTTCCGCTCTCCACTGTATGACTTGGGCATGTCAATGCTCCACTCCCAGGATGTTTCCCTTCCAGGCTATGAAGGCCAAATTTGGAGCCATGCAGCTGGATTCAAATCTGGTTCAGCCTCTTTCTGGTTGTGAGATCCAGACTAAATCACCCAGTGTCTCTGAGCCTCACCAACCCTGAGGAGGCCACATCCATGTGGAAACCGAGTAGACTATCCTTGGAGGGAGGAAAGCAAGGAGGGAGGAAGGCAGGTCTCTGTTACTGGAGGTATGTGTTCAGGACCGGATGTTGGCTTGCGGGATATGAGGAGTGGGGTGGGGGGGCTGTCACTTTCCCTCTCACAGTCTGTCACCAATGCACAAGAGGGCCCTGGCCCTGCTCCCACTGCTGACTTAAAGCAGAAATAAGGGGCAATAGGGCCACAGTGAGGACAATATTCTCCAGCCTCTTCTGGTGAAGCATGGGCTAGGCCTGGGCTGGCCTAGAAGGTCAGGAATGCAGCTAATGCTGAGCGTTTAGGCCCATCCTGTGCTTGGTATCAGAGCATCAGTGTCCCATTTTAACGTTCTCAGAGCCCTAGTGAGGTGGGAAAGGAGAAGGCAGTGCTGAGGACTGGGGGTCAAGAGGCCTCAGTTCTAGCTGGGACTTGCTATGTGACCACTACTCCTTTCTGGTCCTCAGTTTTCCTCACAAGCTCAAATGGCATTACAGATGTCAAATTGGTCTGTGAACGGGAGGGAAGCAGAGGCTGAAAAGTGGCACAGGGTTAGGTCCTGGTTTGGACTCCACCTGAACAGCTCTGAGGCCTTGGGGGCCGGACAGGGTAGAGGGAGAGATGTTTTGGATATCACAGGCCTTGGAGGGACCAGAATGATATGGTCACTGTCTGGCCTCCTAGTCAGCTCACGCTGGGCTCTAGTCCCACAGCAAAAATGGGGACATGGACAGGAGAGGGACAGGGCCCTCAGAATCCCACAGCACAGTGATTCTGCCGGGTGCCCCCAAACCCCCTCAGCAGGAGCTGAAACTCCTTCATTGGCCCTGGGAGCTCCAAGAACCCTCTGCTGTATCACCCTGAGTAGACATGATGCCCCCCCCGCCCCGCCGGGGCACCCACATCAGGTGCCCAATCACCTTAGCCACAAGACATACACATGTGGGTACTCAGACATAGGGAAACACCCAGCAGCCACCCCGTAGGCATGTGCCCAGACACAGAACACGTGCATCCACACAGAGCTCCAGGTATGACACACATCCTTACACACACCACCATGCACATGTGTGCTCACGGAAGCGCACATATGTGTAAGCCATGGTCAGGCCTGTCCTGGCTCCCAGGTTGGCCAGACTGCAGGGGAGCACTACCTTACTTCTTCTGCTTCTGCTCTCCTGGGACAGTGGGACAGGTCTCAAGATGCTTAGAAAGGAGCAGTCATCCCTGGGACCAGAACTGACCTCCAATCCCTGCCTGACAGGCCACCATTAAGGTACCAGATGTTCTGAATTTGGAAGTTTCTTTACGCTGGGGGTTTCAAGTATCTGAGGATGCCTCTAATTTAGGCAGGGCAGGTGGGAACAGGGCCTGTCCTATAAAATGGGGTTTGGCTTTGAAAATGGGGTGTGTCTCTGCCTGGCATGGCATGGAGGGTCAGAAGTAGAAGGAGTCTGGTTGTGGTTTGCTAGGGCCCTGGCCTCCGGCACCACTCACCACTTGAGAGACCTTAATAGTGAGTCAGTTCCTCAGGGCCCAACGGCTTTGCCTCTTGTTCACCATATGACCCAGGGCAGGACTTCCCCTCTCTGCCAAACTGTCCCCATCTTGACAGTGAGTTAGCAGGCTTTCATTCCTTCTGAGTAACCCTACAGTCTGTTAGGGAGGATGACAGCCAAGGAAGAGGAAGAGGCGCTCCTTGGGGTCATGGGAGCCTCCCAGAGCCTGGAGGAGAGGCCCAGGTTGGAAGCTGGTACAAGAAGCGTGGCAGGTAGGGGGCCCAGACTCACCCAATGACGTAGACCAGAACCACAAGCTGGATCAGGCGGAAGACGACGCCCACCTTCTTGTTGCGCACGAGCACCATTCGGGGAGTGTCATACTCAAAGAAAAAAGCAGCCAGTTCATCCTGGAGTCGCTGTGCCATGGTGGGCCAGGCTGGGGCCCGAGAACTGAGTCCTTTGCACAGCCTTTGCTCTTGAGGTGAGCCGGGTGTCAATGCCCACGTCTACAGTGGAAGCCCGGGGGGCTTCCTGGCCCCTTAGGAAGGGTAGGGCAGGATAGGGCAGCTGGGGCCAGAGGTCAGGAGTCAGGGGTCAGTTGAAGGCACTTGGCTTGAAAAATAGAATCCTTGGGTGATCAGAGCAGCTCTTGGCCCCTGGCAGGCAATGGACTGCGGGCCAGCAGCTTCTGTGGACAAATAAATTCCCAAAGATAGATGGGGGCGGGGCTGCTGGGGCCACCCAAGTCCAACCCCACAGCTCCTTCTGGCTCCGCCTGGGCCCTGCTGAGCCTCCGGAAAGAGGAGCTGTTGGCAGGAAACCACGGGCCACCCGTCACAAGGCAAAGATAAAGCTGCCAGCCCCCCATGAACCTGGGGGAACAGAACAAGGCCAGGACTTGGGTGGAGTGGCCTCAGGCTGAAGCCTTCGCCAAACCAGGGACCCATTCCGAAATCCAAACATCCTCCCCGTTCTACCTGTGTCCCCAGGTGGGGAGCTCAGTCTCTGGGGGGTTTGTGGCCAGGAGAGCAGAAGAGGAAGCAGGGCCATTTCTGGAAGTATCAGCTGTCTGATACTTCCAGTGCCTGCAGCAAGACCCCCACCTCTGTCCTTATAGCCCAGCTTCCGTCCACCTGTCCCTCTGAGTCCAAGCCTGGCCTTTGCCCAGTCAACCTTAGCATTGGCTGGCATCTCTACAGCTCCTCTCTTCTCTCCCATCATTTGTTCTGTCCCAGCCACATCTCCACCTCCCAAAAAACAAGCAGAAGGAGGCAAGTGCCTAGAAGATTCAGGGGCCACTTACTGCCACTGGGCTCCTGGGACAAAAGTGGGAAAGCCTGACATTGACATCAGACAGCCTCAGTTAATATCATTGGCTCTGCTGCTAGCTGCCTTCGAGGTCTTGGGTAACTTGCCTCACCAGTCTGAGCTTGCATCCTCATCTATGAAATGGGGATGATAACGGGATTCCCCTCCTTGGTAGAGGCCCCAAGGGGATGGGTCCCAACAACACTGAGGACAAAATCCTGAGGCTATTATTGATCTTAAGGTATAGACCCTCTGCAGACCCTGTCTTCAACCACAGCCCAGGGCATGAATGCAAGGGCCCCAGGGGACTGGGGGCCGGACAGAGGTATTACATTTGCTTTTGGAGCCCTAGAGCTGGAGGTCTCCCCTGACCCAATGCCTTATTTTGCAGATGAAGAAATGAACTCAGAGAGGAGAAATGAATCGCCCAAGCTCACTCTAAGCAGTACTAGAGGCCTCAACTTGAAGCAGGAAGGCCTCCCTTGTTGGCCATCAACCCTGCCAGGTGTTCTTGGGGCTTCCTCTGGAGATGGGAGATGGAGGCTGGGTGTCCCCTGGGGGTGTGGGTAACTCCCCTGCAGTCCAAGGTGCCTCACTATGAAGGCTGATAGGAATCTTCTTCCTGGCAAGCCTTTAACTGGGAAATTGCTCTAGGCAAGGAGCCAGGCTTTGGGGCTGGAAATCCCAGCCGCCTGTCTGAGTAGAGCTGCTTTCCTGGCAGCAAGGGCCTCCACAGAGGGCAAGCCCATGGCCCCTTCAGCACCCTAGACCAATCTCCCCACTCAAACAGATCAGCCTCATCAATCAGGCCCAACTGTCTGTCCAACATTACCTTCAAGAGGGGCAGGTCAGAACCATATCCTGGGCTTTCTAAAGAAAAAATCCAGAGATGCTAGGAGCCAGGCCTGTGGGTGTCATGTCCTCTTGGCCTGGTCTTGATCCCAGAAAAAAACGGCCTATTCCCTTTCCAGGTTGATCCCATGGCTCTTGGGATAGCAGGTCCCAGGACGTGAATTGCTCGCAATCAAGCATGGGGGTGGGTGCTAACGCTGTACAGGAGCTGTCTCTGTGTCCCCCTCCACCCATGATTCCTGAACATTCAGGAGGGTAACAGGCACTAGATGAGGTGGGCAGAGGGGAGGAAGGAGAGGAAAGGAAGTCAGACAGTCATTCTCCAATCTGCACCTGCCCTTTTCACATCATCACCATGATCTCATCCACCTCCTCCATCACCCCCTCTCCCCACTTCCAAGGAGCCAGGCTTCTGACAGATGGACTAATGGAAAGATGGCTTCCTTTGCCTGGCTAAATTTAGCAACCACTGGACCACAGAGGGGCCTGTGCCCATCCCAAAGGCCAGCCCAGGTCTTCAAGCAGTTCAGCACAAGGCTCCGATGGGTCTCCTTAGATACTCAGACACCCTTGCTTGGAAACACACACCTGTGTGTGCTCCTGTGCTCCTGTTAGAGCCTCAGTTCTGACCCTGACAGTTAGCAAACAGACTATCATGGGGGACTATCTCATTTGGGATGGTCATATCCAAAGCATGCCCAAAATAAAAAGAAATAAGAGCAATTATATTCATCTTCCCAATTATAAATCTCTTTTTTTGCTAATAACTTTGCCAGAGTACAACAGGCAGCTGCTAGGACCAATACCTCTTTCACTGATTCTAAAATACACCTTTCCATCCAGGCCTATGCTTTCCCTCCTTGCCCCAACTCTTGGCATCCCCAAGAACAGACATCTGTGATTATTCTAGGCATCGTCAGGGGGTGGTACAAAGATGAGCAGGGCCAGGGTCAGAGTTTACAGAGGACACAGTACTTTCATACTGAGCAGATTTCTTTTTTAAAACAGTCCCCCTGAAGTAGGTACTGGAACCCCCATTTTACAGATAGGGAAACTGAGGCTCTAGAAATTGAGTGGCTTGCCCAAATAGCTCCCATGTCTGCTTGTGGCTGGAAAGGAGGCTCCCCAAAGTCTGAGAGTTTGGCCAAGAGCCCACCCCAAGACTCCAGCACTTGAGAGCTGCTAGACCTGCCTTATAAGCCCAAAGGCCGAGTGGCCAGCTCCGGTAGTGGGCCAGACCTTGTAGGGAGACAAGGCAATGCTGCCAAGCCCTCAGACCCAGGACAGCCTTCTCTGCCTGGCTAAATTTAGCAGTTCTGTGGAGTGTGGAGGGGGCCTGTGTCCACCCTGGAGGCCAACCCAGGCCCTCAAGGGGGTTGGCACAGATTCCAGTGGGTCTCCTTAGCCATTCGGCATCCCAAGGTTGTGGGGATGACACCTCTGCTTACAGACTTCAGTCCAATTCCCCACGCTGGGCATGTCAGTGTCCCAGGGCTCACTCAGTGCCACTCAGCCCCTTAGATGCTGGCTAGAGTAGGGCCCTGGGTCAGCCTAACAGAGACTGTCAAAGGGAGGTTGTGGGAATGGGGATCTATAGGGAAGCTGCAGCAGAGGTCCTCGTGCTTTGTTTCTCCTCTTGCCTAGACCTTGCACAGCTCCTCCGGCCTTTTCTAACCATCCCCACCCCCAACTATGAGCTCCTTCTCCCCAGCATCTGAGCCATCATAACCCTCTGGTTCTTCTCCATCCTTTTGGGACATTTCCTCTTGGTCCCCGTCCTCTTCCTGTCCCTGGAATGTGGGGACTCCTTGGGGCTCATCCAGCTCCCTGCCCCTCAAACACTGAACACCCCTTGGGAGACTTGCCTCCTTGCCTCCTGAGGTTGCTGAAACCTCTAACACCCATGGCAGCCACATGCCCACCCCCCTCCTCTGGCTCCTACCTCTTTCTTTTCTTCTAAATCAAGCTGTATTGAGGTATAATTGATGTACAGTAAAATGTACCCATTGTAGACACACACTTTAATGAGTTTTGACAAATGCATATAACCCCTGGCATCATCATCTGTCACCCTAGAATGTTCGCACCTGCTGTTTCGCTGCCAATCCCTCCCCGACCCAGGCAATCACTGGTCTGTTTTGTCACTACAGATTTGCTTTGCCTTTTCTAGACATTCACAGAGGTGGAATTGCACAGTACGAGCTTCTTTAACTCAGCACAAGGGGTTAAGCTTCATCCACGCTGCGGCATAGAGCTGTAGTCTGCTCCTTTTGATTGCTGAGCAGTATTCTGTTGTGTGGGCATACCACAGCTTGCCCGTCTCCTGTTGATGGTTATTTTGGTTGTTTCCGGTTTGGGGCTATGATGAGTAAAACTCCCAGGGTTCAGCTCTTTGTGTGCGGATTAGGTCTTCATTTCCTAATTTTGCCCTTCCATTCCTCCCAGTGAGCCCCCAACAGAGTCTCTCCTACCCCTCTGTGGGGTACAGTGTGGGAGGCATGGGGAATAGCACAACAGGGGCCGATGGAGGGGGCAGGGTGAGGCCTTGGGCATTTTGGCAGCTGCCTCCCTGAGCCAGTGAGAAGTGTGCCAGGGCTTGCCCTGGAATTCCCTCTTGGGTGAGTGGCTGTGAGGTAGGAAACCTCTGTTTACCTTGGCTGCTCAATCTTGACCTGCGAGGCTCCATGCTGTGGACTGGCAGGGCTGCACTTGTGCAGGCTGGTTATGAGCTCCAGCAGCTGATGGGAGTAGCAAAGTTGGTCTGTCTCCTAGCCAACCCTCCAAACCCATCTCCGCTCCATGCTCTGACCGCCATGATGGAACCAGCTAGACAGTCAGGCTTTTAGAGACCTTTGGGGTCTTCATCTGTAGATGGGGCCCTCACCCCTGCCTGGCCCACCTAAAGGAGTCAGTCGGGTGCCCAGGGAGATGAGGCGTATGGAATGGTTTTGGGATCTGGGGGGCCTCCCGGATGGACTGTGCAGAAGGAAGAAGCCTTCTGCCCATCCTTGGCTCCTACTGTGAACTATGCACCAAATGTTGCCCTTCCCAGAAATAAACCCCAGGAGCTCCTGAAGGTGTGTTTTGTCTCTTCCAGACATAGCACCTAGGCAGCTGCACAGAACCCCCGTGCCCAGAAAGGCCCTGCATTTCGTTTTCATACTCTGCTGTCCCTGCTAGGAAACTCTTAATTGCTAAACAAGGGATCCACATTTTCATTTTGCACTGAGCCCCACAAATCACATAGTCAGTCCTGCCTCTGGATCTTTGGGCAGGGCCTGATTTCCCTTTGCAGGGCAGCTGGGCAGAAGATTAGATACAGAAACTTCATGAGTGAATCTACCCTCCAGAGGAAGGAGAGGAAGGAGACAGGGATATATCGCTATTCGTGCCACAGAGTCCCTGCTCCTAGAGAGTAGGGCTGCCTGAGTGAGTCAGGAATGAACACCAAGCAACCTCTCCAAGGTCCCTGGACAATCTGAGTTGAGGGAAGCCTTGGGGAGGTGTTCTTGAGCTGGGCCTAGGAGGGCAAGAAGTCAATGGCATCCTGGGGTTCAAAGAGGGCAAGTAAACAGAGAGAGAAACCTCAGGGAGAGATGTAGGACCTAGGGAATGGCCAGGGCTGGAGGCTCCTGATACTTTGGCTCTAGGCCTAGCCCTGCCCCAGGCCATCATGAACCCCTCCCAGCCTGTTTCCCCAGTGACGACATTTGAATCTTAACATGTGCAAAGGGCTTTGAACACATACACAAACTATCAAGTGCTGTCTCTGTGAGCAGAGTCGTGCATCTGCCCTTTGAGTGTGGGTCAGGAAATCAGTGCATCTCCTGGGTCTTGTCTTAGAAGACAGCAATCCCTGGCTGGCCATGTGGGAACCCCAGACCCTGGCTCCAGTTTCCTGATGTGAGTGGGTGTGGGTTGTGGGAACCCAGGTGAACACACAGGCGGATGGTGGAACCACTCTCTAGGAAAACAGAAGGTGACGGTCCTCTGTTGCCCCAGGCACTCAACCTTTATTTCTCTACTGGCTGCATGTCAACAGATGGGTACAGAGCCCTGCCATCCTCCCCCACTTCAAAGACTGCCTTCCCTCCAGCAGGAAAGAAACAGAGAATCTCTGTGGGCTGGTTCCCAGGGGAGGCTTGCCTAACCCTGCATCTCTTATGGCCTCTCTGGAGACTTGGAGGGCACAGGGGAGGGAGGAGAAGAAGAGGCCACGGTACTTGGAGCCCATTTGCCTGATTTTTGCCAAAGGGGCAAAAGCTGAGTTAGAAGAACATTTGGGTCCATCAAACACTTTTCCCATCATTTGACATGATGTGACAGGCATTCCTCCACCAAGGAGGGAGGGAAAGGAAGTGCCCTTGGGTAACTAGCCATTCTCATTGACATCCTTTCAACACGTGGGGATGTAGGGTTGGGGGCAAAGAGTGAGGCCAAGAGTCTAGGGCACTCAGAACCACCCAGCCATGCAGACTGTGGGATGGTGCACACAGGGCTGGGCTGAAAGGGCACAGTGATTAGGTACCCAAGGATGTCTGGGTTCTTAGGCACCAGGGACATGAAGGGCAAATCCGTCCTCTGCTAGGCAGACTAGGCAGCACCGAGAGAGACTTGGCATGTCTCTCATTTGCTTAGGACAGGAACTCTGAGTCTGGGAGTGCCCAGAGCAAGGCAGACAAGCCAGCTGTCTCCCGGGAAGGGGATCCTTGCCCAGCCCCCTTCCCCTACTACCATGTCCCTCTCTCTGACCCTTTAATCCCCTGTACAGATAAACAGTAAGAGGCTCAAGCCCTCATGAGCCCTCTGTTTGTGGAAACAGAGTGGAGGGGGGTTGTCTGCCCTTGCTGTGCACAGCTGGGCCCAGATGTTTCCCCCACTTCACTCGCTTACTGACCAGGCCCCAGACCAATCACTAAGCAAGAGGTCAGAGCTGGCAAGAACTCTGGGAGTCCTCCATCAGTGTAGAGGCACCAGTCACCAAGTAAATGACCAGCCTCCAAGCAAGAGGGTGCCTGCTCCAGAGTGTGCTCATGGATTTGGGGGTAGAGGGCTCTGCATGTCTGGACTGACTGCCAGCTCTGGCTTCTGGGCAGATCCTCCCCAACCCCCCACCCAGGCTGTAGCTCCTGGGCTAGAGCTTCATAGGTGAACTTCCCAGGAGAGTCCCAAAGACATGAATTCTAGAGCCCCCATGTGTATGGAAGCAGGGGCAGAGACTCTTGGCAGGGCCCGGTGAGCAAGCGATGAACGTGATGGCAGTGTGGAGAGCAGAGGGGAAGGCCTGGGCATCATCAGTCTGAGGTACACACCGGAGATTCCACTGTTCCCAGAATTCACTTCTGGTCCTTTTCTTCTGGAAGAAAAACCCAAGAGTACACTGAGAGATGTATGTGTGACAGTGCGTACCCACACTGGTTCCTTCTAGCTCCTTCCATCCTCCATTTCTCCTGGGATAGCTGCATTCTCCCATAGCGTTGATCAGGGGATCCCCAGTTCCACTGTGTCTCCTGATGTGCCCCACATGTCCAGATGATGCCCAGACACATTTCTCTGAAGTCCACGGGGCCTCTTCCATTCCACATGTTCTATCAACAACCCCAGCCCAGCCCAGGGCATATTTTCCTCTTGATTTTTAGTTTGGGAGGTAACTACCCAGTAGGATGAGACCCAGAATCTGGTGATATCAATGCTTCATTCATCTCATACACTCAGGCCTGCTGATTCTACCTACGCCTCTTGAGTTCATCTTTCTCCTGCTGCCCCCAGGCTTCAGGTCCTCTCAGCCCTGCCCTTAGCCCCCTCTTACCTCACCGTCACACTCCCTGGCATCACACTACAAATCCAAGCTGTCAATCCCTTTGGTGGTTCTCTATTGCCTTCAGAATAAAATGCAAGCCCACCTTGTATCCTGGACTCTCCCAGATCTGTCCCCACTTAGTTTCTCCAGGCCTCCTCTCACTTCAGTCTGGCCCACTGGCTTCTGCTTGATAGCTGCTCAGCCACAACTGGGTACAGCCAAGAGACGGGGCAAGGGGACCCCCCCCACCCCTCACCTACCCCCTGGAGCTGACTGGGCGTATGCAATTCTCCCCAGGACACATCCCTCATAAATCAGAGGGAAGCTGCAAGCATCAAGCCTCAGCAAAACTTCCCTAAAAGGCCACCAGGCTGGCTTGGGAATGCAACAGGGTCCCGTCTCTCACCCCCGCGCCATCTGGCTTTAGGAGGCCCGAGGGACTGCAGCCACACAGGGCAAAGCTGTTTGGCTTACAGCAGGCACACAGCACTCCACCTCTCAGATGTGGCCACAGATGCCCAGCCCAAGTCTTTCCTGTGGGCCCACAGCCACTCCCTAGAACAGGACACCACCCTCTCAAGCCAAGCCTCACCAGACCATAGTCAACATCTCAGGTTCATGGTGGAGGTGGAGGTGTTGCCCAGAACCAGCTCACTCTGGGCTGGACTCAGTTGTCTGCCCTCAGATCAGCTCAACACAACCCATCAGCCTCCCTGCCTTGCCCCTCCCATGTGTCCTCCATGTTATCCCAGTCCCTTCCATGCTTCCACCCATCTGTGGCTCTCACTGCCTTGAAGATAATGTCCAGAGTCCTTAACCTGGCATTCAAGGCCCTTTTCACACTCTAGCCTTACTTCTCTACCTTGCACTCTGAGTCCCCAGCCCCACTAGAGACGCCAAACCATGCTGCTTAGCTCTTTCTCCACCAAGTTCCATCCTCCCCTTTCAAACCTCTGCTCGGACTTGTCTCTTCTAGAAATCACCTCCAACCCTTGGCCCAGCAGGGATTGCTCCTTCCAACCTGCCCCATCCTGTTAGGGGCCCCCTCCCAAATCCTCCACCATCCAGCAGCTGGGACTGAACAGTGCCCGAGACACAGGCTCTTCCCCATTGGCTAAGAAATTTTCTAAGTTTTCTTAAGAAAGTGTGCTGAACTCCTTGGCAGTTGTGGCTGCTACGGAAAGCTCTCAAGGAAGACAGAGAAGCTGCGTGAGCTGCCAATGAGGCTTGACTTCTCAAGTGAGTTAGTGTGATCAAGGTTGGTGGATGGATTTCCTGGTAGACCACCTCCGGGCTTCAGCCAGAAATGTGGAGGTCCTGGGCTCCTAAGGACAGAGTTTTAGGTGATCGACCCATTTCACTTTCTTCAGCTCCCGAGGAGTATCCGCAGTGAGTGGGTCAGAAGGAACCATACAGGGGGCAAAATGCCTTGCCTTGCTTCCTGCTTCCTCACCCATGTGCTCTAACAAGGTCTTGCATTGGCTGAGTACCTACTTTTACCCTCAGGTAAGCCCCTCTGTGTGTGTCTGCTATGGACAGACCTGCGGTGGGCCAGCTTCCCCAGAGAGAGGAGGCTGACTTGTTTTGTTTGGCCTCTTTAAGAAGATAAAATGTTTGCAGCACCCAGGAGCACTGGCCAGCGTGGGAGATAGGAGCCGATTGATTGCCCTGGCCCCTATGGAATGACAAGCACGTGATCTATTTATAGACCCTCCAACTCAGGCTCCCTCCCGAAGCTGCGACACATTCCTGCCAGAGATGGCCCTCAAGGACCCAGCTGCTCCAGGGCAGGCCTTGGCCATTGCTGGGCCTAATCCAGACCCTCCGCAGCAGCCTGGCCTGGGGGCTACTGCCTTGGCTCACACTCCCAGGAACAGGGAGGGTTTTTTTTTTTTGCCCCTGCTTCTCACTCTAAGCACCTCTGACAGTGAGAAGATCCTGGCTCCCTCACCCTCGGGAGGTTCAGAATCACCCACTCTCTGAGGCTCCTCTGCCAGCAGGGGTCCCCAGCTTCCCCCACGACCCTGCCCCCAACCCTGACTCTGCCATTTTCCCTCCAGTACCAGATTAAGGTAGACCCAGAGCTGTGAGCTCAGAAACAGAGAACCCCCTCATCTACCCTCCTATGAGGTGACACCAAAGAGGCCAATCCAGTGTGGTCTGGGGTCCCAGAGGTGGTCAGTAGCTGCCCACTCCATGCCCGGGAGACTGTCCTGAGAATGCCTGCCTAAAGACAGGCTGGGTTCAGAGGGGTTAGAGGCCAAGGCCCAAAGAAGGGTCCAGGGGGCCTGGCCATGCAGGGTTTGGTGGCAAGTGAGGAGAAGGAGGTAGCAGGGCTCTGAGCGGTGCTCTTGGCCCCTATAGCACAAGACCCTGCTGATACCACAGGCCCTAGTCACCAGAGCAGAGCCCCTCCTTGTCCCCCACTTACTGATCCAAGAATACTTCTTTTCCGGGACAGACAGGGAGGCTGCAGCCTGGGAGCGGAGGCAGGCAGGGAGCGGGGCAGGGAAGCAGGCTGGAGACAAGCAGGGTGGGGAGGGTCTGGAGCTTCCCACTCACCATCCATGTGGTTCCGGGACAGGTACTTGAGGGCTTCATCAAGCAGGATGACAGGCAGAGATATCTGGAGCACGACCACCCACTGGCGCCCGCTCAGTGGGGTCACCTGGAAAATCAGCTGCGGCGGGGGGAGGGGTGGTTAAAGGTATGCCCCCACAATCTATCTGCATCATACACTTGGGCTACAATGGACTCCTCATGAGCAATTTCAGGACGCTCCTTGAGGTCCCACCTCCAGGTCTTTGTCTACCCTGGTTCCTCTACCAGCAGTGCCTGCCCTCCCCCGCTCTCACCCAATTACCGAATCTTCCTGGTCCTATCGGATAAGTGGGCGGGATTCTGCACTGGGGAGGAACATAGTCTCCTCCCACCCTGGCTTCGGGAGAGTCCCCATAGCAAGAGGTCTTATCCCTGCCTCTTCAGTTCCCCAAATCTGAGGGTCCCCAAGGCACAAGCTGTCTGTACCAAGCACCTTAAGATGTCTCCACTCCCAGTCCTCCATGCAAAAGGGCCCAGAGAGGCCCAGTGACCAACCCAGGGCCAGGCTGTTGCAGGAGGGCTTGGACCCTGTCACAGAAGAGGATTGGGGCAGGGTGGAAACTCACGGGCAGGGGTGGCACCAGTAGGATGAGGAAGTGCAGGGCCATGGACATGGCCACAGCGGCCAGCAGCCAAGGGTTCAGCCAGGGTGGCATCCGCAGCAATGACTGGTTCTCTGAGACACTGCCGAGGGCACAGGGTGCTCACTGCAGGCCCGGACGTGAGCATGCCCTGCTGTGGGCAGCCATCCACCCATGGGGAGGCGTGGGGGCGGCCTGGGCTTCAGCATTTCCCTAATTGGGCCTGTAGGCTGGAGCACTTCTGGGAGGCCAGTGTAGCCAGAAGGGGTGGGTCACAGTTATTTGCTCAGCCCCCAGTGGCCTGTCCCAGGGCTTGGATGCCCTTTCTCTGTCCCTCAGACCCAATCTTGGCCCTTCTATTTATTCAGGCCCCGATCATGGTCTTCTTTGTTCCCTAAATCTCAATTCTGGCCCCACTTACTCTCAAAAGCCACTCTGGGACCCTCTGACACTTAGGCCCTAATCCCGACCCCCCTGATCCTCCTCCCAACTTAGGCCTCACTCCCCCTCTCTCAGCCCCAGCTCCAGGCCCTCTGCCTAGCCCACCTGTTGAGGGCGTTGCACATTTCAATGGTCACCAGCACAGACAAGGCCATGGTTGTGGGAAAGCGTGACTCGAAGACCTCGCAGTCAATGTCAGCAAAGAGCAGGTTGTCCTTGGAGCACTTCAGGAAGTTCCTCTGAGGGCACCAAGGTGGGGTGGGGTGGGGTTCGGGAAAACAGTGATCAGGGGAGGGGCCAGTGTGTGGGAAGAGGGAAGCCTGGCTCCATCTTCAACCCCCATCTGAGAACATAATACAACCACTGGGCAAAGTGCTGCTGTGCGGGTGTGGTGGGCCCAAGGAGGGGCATTGATCCAGGATGGGGCCCAAGGAGGGGCTACATGGTGCTGGAGAAAAAGGCAGGCCATTGTGGGGCAGGAGTATGGAGGGACAGAGGGAGATCAGCTAGCATTAGGATGGGGGGGACAGAAGAGGGCCCCGGGCTGAGAGGGAGGAGGATATGGGGGCTCTACCCGGAAGGTGCCTGGAATATCGGAGGTGCAGGAGTGGGGGTGGTGACTTACTGGGACCACGGAATAAGTAAATGTACATGAAATCCAATCAGCCAAATTGCTTGAATAGAATTCACCTTTGGTGCTATTAAGTAAGATTCCATTCATATCTCCCTCCATTTCTGCCACTGAAATTGAGCTCTACCAGACTCGCCTTTTGCTTACAATGTGGATTAATGAATTGCTAGGTGCAGGCTTACTACATGGCTTCTTCATAATTAACAACAAGATCTCAGGGCTCTATAGAGGATGTGGCCACTGCCGCTGCAGTCCTAGGGGACAGTGCTCTTCCTGTTCATAGACTTCGCTTACAGATTCTGCTGTGATAAGATGCTGAGCTGAGGACATGCGTGAGAACGACTCTGTTTTCTTCCACAATACTGGGATGAGTGTGAATGTAACAGTTAAACAGCTTCCTTCTTCCAGTAACATAAATTTGTTCTCTGGACTATCATCTGAACACAGAGATCTTTTCAGCTAAAGGTTTAAAACCTGGATCCACCCTCGTAGAGAAATCTATATACGATGACAGGCTGTCGGAGCTCCTGTCCAGTAACTAGATCCGTTTTCCCACACTCCATAAATATGGGTAAGGTGACTGTCAGCCAGAAGGGGCCGCTAGCACTTTCCTCTTCTCTCTCATGCAGGATGAAAATTTCTAAAAGACTACAGCTTGGTTAGATTTCTTACTTTAACAAAGAGATGGAGATCCTGGTCTCATTTAAATCAACAGGGAGAGTTTCTCCAAAATCAAGCTCCAGTATCTGGAACAAGTGCTTGTTTTTATTTGGCACTGATCATAGAGCAAAGAAAATGTCCTGGCATTTGATTCCACCCAGAGAACAGGAGGACCAAGGGCCACTTCGTATTGTACCACTCTGGTCAGGCCCCACTTTCCCAGATCTTAATGGCCTACGCAGACATGTGCATTCAAGTGCAGTGTACACACCTTCCACTTGAGCTTGTGCAAGCCTAGAGCCTGCCTCATGCATGTGCAGGGCAAAAAAAAGGACAAACAGGATCATAGCGAGATGTTGCTATAGAAAAACGCCCTGCCCTTTCAGACCTTCTGGGTTTGTGCCCCTGGTCATGAGTCATGGTGTGGCCTCTTGAATTGTTTATTAGAAGGTACTCAAGGCTGGAACTTTGGTCTCATAGGTTCATTGTGAGCCTTGTGGGGGTGGGGGCTTGATTTCTCTGGGTGACGCCACTGTTCTGCCTACTCCTTCCCTTTGCTTCCCTGGCTATTTCCTATTTACCTCATCCTACACGGCCTTCTTGTGTTTCATTAATATAATAAATACTTACACAACTCTTACTACGTGCCAAATGTTGGTCTAAGCACTTTACAAGAAATCACTCCGTTCATCGTCCTGACAGCCTTATGAGGCTGAGGCGGGGACCATTATTACCCATTTTATAGATGAGGAAACTAACTGAGACGTTAAATAGACTGTCCAAAGTTATACAGCTAGTGTGCGGCAGAACTAGGCTCCATGCTCTGTGCTCTTAACCACTCTGCTGCCTTTTGACAGCTTCCTTCAGGAACCAAGGGCGGTTCTAGGCAGCTCTGCTGAAACTCCAACAACCGTAGCTGAAAGTTCCACCTTAGGTCTAACCATTGACCACCTCCAAGTCCCACAGCCACCTGTATATTTTTGGCTAAAGATTTTCTTTTGTTTTCTTTTTAAAGATTTTATTTATTCATTCCATTTATTTATTTATTTGATACAGAGAGAGCGTGCACAAGATAGGGA
Organism: Mustela putorius furo; assembly: GCF_011764305.1. Taxonomy (NCBI): domain Eukaryota; kingdom Metazoa; phylum Chordata; class Mammalia; order Carnivora; family Mustelidae; genus Mustela; species Mustela putorius. The sequence continues at coordinate 3,610,727 of NW_025421501.1, read as the reverse complement.
ATACTAGGCCGAAAGGAAAGGGAGAAGCAGGCTCCCCACAGAGCAGGGACAGCCCAATGTGGGACTCGATCCCAGGACCCCAGGATCATGACCTGAGCTGAAGGCAGTCGCTTAACCAGCTGAGCCACCCAGGTCCCCGGCTGAAGCTTTTCACCTTAAAATGTGACTGCTACTTCCATGCTCTTCCCAGGTCTTTGCAGAGCCTTGGTCTGCTTGGTGACTGGCATCCAGTTGATGCTTACTAGCCATTTCTTGGCCAGATGGATAAATGAGAAATGGAATAACCTGAAGACAGTTGGTAAGGTGGCACCAACGGGACTGGGGACTAATGAATAGTGGGTGTGGGGTATGACCTCCAGCTGTCTGGCATGGGTGGCCAGGTCAGCAGTAGAACAGAGATGGGGGTAAAGGAAAGGGATTATCTGGGGAAAGGTGATAGATTTGATTTTGGTAAGTGCAATGGGCCTGTAGGATATCCCAGAGGAGATACCCAGCTGGATACATGGGACTATGCTCAGAAGAAAGATCAGGGTGGGGGTGGGCTGTCCTGGGATGTTTGAGAGCTATTGATAAAGGAGGGTAATAGAGAGAGTGCTGGAAGAAGGCATAGACAGGGTGGTCAGCACACCATTGTTCTATACGTTGCTGCTCCCGTAGGAGCTAAATGAGCAAAGGGTGCCTGAGGCTGGCCTGAGTTGCCTTTCTGGCAAGGACTGGGGAGCATCAGCCTTTGGGATGAGAGTGCAGGCCTATGCTCTGCACTGCTGCCAGGACGGAGAGCCCACATGCTTGAGGGCTAGTGGGTACCAGGAAAGTGTCCCTGAGCTAACTGTACCTAGATGTGAATACTGCAATAATGTCCGAAATCACAGAGCCTCCCAGATGACAGCCGGTGACATGGCAAAGGGTCAGGTACCCCCTTTGAGCTCTTCTATCTACAAGAAGGTAACAAAGACAGGTACACTCAGAGGAAGAAGATCCTAAATCCCTGCAGCTCTCAGCTTTAAATGAAAAATTCACAACTGGCTTTGCTAGAGATCTGGTGCAAACATTCTTTGAGGTAAAGGAGATGTCCAGGCAGCGGTGCCCAGGTGGCGCAGTCAGTTAAGTGCCCAACTTGGTTTTGGCTCAGGTTGTGATCTCAGCATTGTGAGATCTACCCCCGCATTGGGCTCTGTACTCAGCATGGAGTCTGCTTGGATTCTTTTTCCTTTCCCTTCTTCCTCTCTACCCCATGTTTATTCTCTCTCTCTCTCAAATAAATAAATAAATCTTTAAAAATAAAAAAAGGAAATGCCCAGACAGAGGGACAGACTGACAGACAGCTGCTGAGGGGTCTCCTTGCTTGCTTCTAGAGCTATGCTGAGCTAAGCTAGCTCTGTTGTGGGCACCTGCTAACCGGGTGACTTTAAGAGGTCAGTGGATTCCTTTCTCGAGAAGCGTGTTGTTAAAGAGGTGGAGGAGGAGCCTGGCAGATTCCTTCCTTCCACTCTCAGTCCCCTTTCTTCGACCCTCTGCCTGAAGTTTTACCTTTCAGGGGTTCATATTTCTGAGCCCTCATTTACAGCCCTCAATTTATCAGGGGTTCCCTGATAAAGGTAAGATACTTCTGCACAGGTACGCCCCTTGCTAGTCCCCTAACCAAATGAATGGGAGAAGGAGTAACCACCTCTCTGGCTCAGGAGCTGGGTTGCTATCTCTAGTCGTTTCCAGTGGCTTCTGAGATTAGCTCTTTAGATGGTGGATGGCTATGTATGTGTATGGGGGTAGGGAGGGACAGCCATGGCCAACCATGGGGTTACAGATCCCTTTCCCCTGGAACTCCAACAACTACTTGGGCTGTGAGTTCTACCTCAGAAATAATCCCAACATGGTCCCTGGCCGTCCTTGCTTACCAGTTGGTAGAAGGTGACATGAGGTCCCTCGGCATCATAAAGGAACCACCAGGTGGCGGCAGCCACCGTGGCCAGGCCCACGTACACTGCCAGGAGGACAGGAGGAAACTGGCTTTAGTGGCTAGCTGTGGTTTTCTGGCAACCATTTCCCCTTCCTAATAATCACCTGAATTTCTGTCAGGGAACCACCTTCTCCCTCTCTGAGTCCTGTGGTTTGCAAGCATCTGTCCCTAGTAACAATGGTGGGCCCTGATTGGCAATCAGCATCTGCCACACCCCTAGCCATGGTGATTAGCTAGGAGATAAGCAGGTGACCCAATGTGGGCCAAGAACAGGCGTGAGACTTTTATCATATTACTGAGGGATAGCTCTCTCTTCTGTTGAATTTGGGGTTATAATGGAGTAAATATGAGGGCTACAGCTGCTGCAGCCATCCTTCCACTCCAAGGGGCACCTGCCTAAGCATGGAGTTGAGGCAGAGCCAAAATGTGCCAACAATACTGAGGCCTGGATCCAGCCATACCTGAGGCATGCACTAGTCTTTCCCATTGGATGAGTCCACAATTTCTTTTGGCATAAGCCAGGCTCAGTCATACTATCTGTACTTTGCAAGCCTAAATGATAGAAACTCTCAAGAAACTCCACTGAGGGCCCCACTCACCTCCAATAGCCAGATATCGAAAAAAGAGCCAGCCACTGATGAGGGCCTCACGAGGGTTTCTTGGCAGCTTCTCCATGATGTCCAGGTCTGGTGGATTGAAGCCCAGGGCTGTGGCAGGTAGACCATCTGTCACCAGGTTCACCCAGAGCAGCTGCACAGGGATCAGGGCTTCCGGGAGGCCCAGAATTGCCGTGAGGAAGATGCTGGAACCAGAGTCATAGGCTCTAGTCCCCAGCAACTGGAGGGTCCTGCTCCTACTCATACCCCAGGCTGGGAAGCTCACCTACTGTCTCCACAGGAGCCCCTTCCCACTTTGCTAGTTCTGATGTGTGTGCATGGTCCTGCCACGCACTCAGTCTCTCCTGCTCCCAATCTCAGCTCTGGAGCCTGGACATATCTGCTCTTTAGGCCTCTCCTCTTTAGGCCATAACTCCTTTAGGGCATGTATGCATGTGGACAACACATGCCTAAGTACATACACAGAGTTGTTTTTTTAGCACAGGCTACACAATCACACAAACACAAGTACCTAGATGCTTATCTGGATATGTAGAGATGGCAGAATTCACATGTGTCCAGGCAAACATGTGCTCACCATTCCCCATAGGCATCTCTCACATATGAACCCGAGAATGTACAAATTATATACTGGCACAAATCCTCTGTGCTTATATGTATGCCCAAAGATTCACAAAGGCACACATGCACACGTGTACACACACTTTTCACTTGGGTACACACACATCATGCTCACATTAGCTGTGTGCACACATTCATGTACACATGTAAACACATTACCGCCCTGAAGAGCAGCTAGTTCTCACATCTTGCCAACTCTGAATGTAGGATTTATGGCTAGAGGGATGATGGGGGACTTTTTAGGCACCTCCTTGGGGGCTGGAGTACGTACTCCAAGGCCTCTGGAGGAATGATGAGGAGCTCCTGCCCCTGCCCTCCTTGAGGTGAGATCCTAGAAGGCCCCAGCCAGAGCAGGATATGTGTCCCTCCATCCCTATAACCCCATCCCAGGATCAGGCATTTCCCTTGGTGACCTAGAGCTGGTCCAGAGGGCTGGGAAGAGGAAATACAGGGCCTCACCAGACAACCTCGCCTACATTGGAGGAGATGAGGTAGCGGATGAATTGCTTCATGTTGTTGTAGATGGCCCGGCCCTCCTCCACTGCAGCCACGATGGAGGCAAAGTTGTCATCTGATAGCACCATCTCGGCTGCCGACTTTGCCACAGCTGTGCCAGAGCCCATGGCAATACCAATCTCTGCTTTCTTCAGGGCTGGGGCGTCATTCACCCCATCTCCAGTCTAGGGGCCAAGTTAGGTAGGATCATGCCTAAGGAACTTCATTCTCCTTCCTTGACTCCCCTCAACTAAGCCTATCCCCAAACCCAGGAGATGTCCCCAAGGAAGCAGACAGCTGAATAGAAAAATGGTGAGGTTGAAAATGAACTTAGAGATTGGGCTGGGAATGAGGCTTAAGGGAAGGCAAGGGTTGCAGAGCAGCACAATTCTGAAGAGGAGATCAGTTTGAATGTTCTCATCTTCCTGGTGAGGTGGTCTTGGGAAAGAAGGTGGATCTCTGATGGTGGTGGAGATGAAATTCAGGTTGGATGTGGTATAGAAGATGAAATTGAGGTTAAGGACAAAATTAAGGTTAAGTCAAGGATGAGGTCTAGGCTGTGGGTCATGTAAAAGGACCAGGTAGGCGTGATAGCTAAGGTAAAGTTTGGAACCAAGGTGAAGGTCAAGGTCAACACTGGACTCAGGTTCAAAACTAAAAATTAGACTAAGGTAAAGGTCAAGTCAAAATCAGATGCCAAATCAAGGTTATGGTCCACATCAGGAGTGATATCACAGTCAAGGTTGGAGATGCAGTCAAGGTCAAGATTAGAGGCCATTTAAAGTTGAGGTCTACATAAATTATTGGGTTAGGGGTCAAAATCAATGTAAAGGATCTGGTCAGGGTGCAGGTCAAGATTGCAGCCCATAACAGGGTTGAGCTCAAAGTAAAAATCAGATTAAGATGGTCAAGTTCAAGGTCAGAAACCAAGTCAACATGAAGGTCAAAAATAAAGTCAAGAACCAGGTTACAACTGTAGTCAAGATTGATGACCAACTCAGTGTCAAGGTCAAGAATGGGTCACAGATTAATATTAAAGTCAAGATGAAGGAGTGGGGGTGAAGGCCAACAGAGGCTAAGTCAGGAGTGAGACTGGGATCAAGAATCAGATCAGTGTTGCGAATAGGTCTGTAATGAAGAATGAGACAAAAACTGGGCCCAAACAAAAGGTCCATCCAAAGGTGAATGGGTAAACTGTGGTTATATTTACATGGTGGAATGCTACTAATGATAAAAAAGCAGTCATCTACTGATACCCAAAAAACATGGATAAATTTCAGAAGAAAAAAGCCAGACACAAGAGTGCATACTATATGATCCCATTCATATGAAAATCTAGGACAGGCAATTTATGGTGAAAAAAACGCCCTGTTGTGAGAGGAGAGCCCATTGGGGAAGGTACATGAGGGAACTTCTTGTGTCTGTAGTAATGTTCCTCATCTTGATAAGGGTTTAGATGACATGCAAAGGTGTGTCTGCACTTATCAAAACACATCAAATGAATGATATGCTCAAGACTGTGCATTTTATTGCATGTAAGTTTTGCCTCAAAAAGGAAAAGAAATAGAACCACAAAAAAATGCTGCTCTCTAGAGCATGGATTCTAAATTATGTGAAGGTGAAGTGTACTGATGTCTGCAACTTACTTTGAAATTTATTTAAGAAAAGATGGACTAAGTTTGGATAGATAGATAGGTATTTGCAAAGCAAATAGAATGTTACTTGTAGAATCTAGATCATAGATATTACAGGTGTTTGCTATAAAACTATTTTCATCTCTTTCTGTGTTTGAGATTTTTTTTGTAATAAAATGTTTGAAAAAATAAGAATGAATCAGAGGCAGAGGTTGTATGTGTTGCTCTTGCTAATAAGCTCCATGGCCAGTGTTCCCTCCACACCTCCCCACCTCCACTAGGCTCCCATCTGGTGGCCTCACCATGGCAGTGATCTCGTTAAAGGACTGTAGGTTCTCTATGATCCGGGACTTGTGCACAGGTTCTACACGGGCAAAACAGCATGCTGTGCGACAGGCATGGCGCTGCTGCTCAGGACTGAGGTCATCGAACTCGCGACCTGTGTAGGCCTTCCCTACCACGTCCTCTGTGTCCCCGAAGATACCAAGCCGGCGGCAGATGGCCACAGCTGTGCCTTTGTTGTCCCCTGTGATCATGACCACACGGATGCCAGCTTGGTGGCAGCGTGCGATGCAAGCAGCCACCTCAGGCCTTGGGGGGTCCAGCATGCCCACGCAGCCCACAAAAGTCAGGTCCGTCTGTAGGGAGGGGGCAGATGCAAGTGGGGTCTGGGCCCATGCTCAACCTCCTACCTGCCCAGCCTTTGCAGGGAGACACACAGCTCCCAGCCCAGGGGCTCTGCCCTGCCACCCACCTCGTACTGCACAAACTTGCTGCAGTCGTCCAGCTGCATATCCTCCTTCCGTGGGGGTGCATCCCGAGTGGCCAGCGCCAGGCAGCGCAATGTGTCTGAGCCTGAGCCCCAGTCCCGAATCTTGGCCAGGATTTGCTCCCTGGAGGTGGCATTCAGGGGTACCGTGTGGCTTCCCACTCGGACTGAGCTGCAGCGCTCAATCACACTCTCAGGAGCCCCCTGCATCATGGGGGAGGGGAGAGGCAACTCTTGTCAGTCAGGACCCCTTCCTTCCCCTCTTGCCCAACTGAGGAAGTTAAGGCCCAGGCATGGGAAAAGGCCATCCAAGAGGACACAAAGTGAGATAAGGACCAGATTCCATTCTTTGAAAGTTCAGAGTGAGAATCAAGGGGACCTCGCTGTGAGGAAACCCAAAAGGAATGGGGGTTGTGGCTGACCATTGGAGGGTACCCTCCCCCTACCAACTCAAGGCTGAGAAGGTCTGCTGCAGCATTTGGGGAGGTGGGGATAGAACTGGCAGCCCTCCTACAGGCACTGCAACCCTGCCAATCCAGTACTGCTGGGATCCCAATTTTGTAGGGGTCTCAGCAACAGGAGGCAGGCTGAGCCCTGCCTGGGGACCAGAAATAGAGCCATGCTGAAGGTGTGGCTCTGGGAAGGTATTCTTGGGGGTGACAGGTTCCTCAGCAGCCTTGGAGTCTCACCTTGGGGTCTTGCTCCTATTCTCATCTTGGAAATAGCCTCTAAACTCTCCATCAATGCCTCCTCCCTCTCCTCCAAAGGGCACTCCAAATGCTAAATTTTCAAAGTGCCCTGAGATTCCCAATACAGAAGGCTTTTCATTTCAAAAGGGGTTAAAATCTCCATTTCAATGTGAAATTAGGGCTGTCATTCCTACTTCAGTTGAAAAGCAGTGAGAGGCCCTGCGATGGGCAAAAGTCTAGATGAGAAACTTCCCTCCCTAGGACTCAGTTTCCAGAACATGTAGCACCAAAGATGGGCACCAACTACCTCAATACACCGTTCAGAGGTGAAAGGCTTCTGAGACCTTCCAGCTTAACCTTGCCATTCAGAAGGGGAGACTGAGGCCCAGGGAGGAGCATAGGAGACCCCAAAGTCATGTGACAAGGCAGTGCCTCTCAGTCTAGAGCTGGGACCATGGTGAGTGGCAGGCCTTGGTGTCTGGCTCTAGCTTTATCTCCACCAAGACTGGATCCTGTCCCCAGTTCCCCATGGCGGGCTGACCACCCTCATTCCAGATTCACTGCTTTGATCATTCCAGATTCACTGCTTTGACAATGGGCCTCCCACTTCCCTCTGTCCCCCATAACTGTAGTCACTAGCTCTTCAGAGGACTGAAGATCAGATCTCCCAGGGACTCCTCATGCACAGAAGCCCCAGGCCAGTTAGGCAGGTCCCACCTTCACAAACATCTTGCTGCCCTGGGCCGCCAGGTCAGGGCTAGTAGGTATGCAGTATACGGACATGGACTTCCTGTCTCGGGAGAACTCCAAAGTAAACTCCTTCCGCATCAGCTGCTTGATGACCTATAGGGGTCAGAAGGGTCAGGATGTGAGGGGCAGAGCCAGGCAGAGCCTAACTGCTTTCTTCCCAGCTGCCTGGAAAAGAGCCTCTTGCTTCCTGTGGGATGGTGTCTACCCCTTCTCTCATCCTGACATTTGAGCCCCCAGCTCCCTCTTCAGCCTGAGAAACGCCACAAGGTTGTCACTTCCTGACCATGCTGTGCACTTCCCAACTCTGGGTCCTTGCCCACACTCAAGTCTTTTCCTTCCTCTTCTCTCTAGCCAAGTCTTATTAGGGTCTGAGGTCCGTCCTCCTCCCAGAGACCTCCCAAGACCTTGTCCTTTTCTCTTTCTTCTCTAGATGCCCAGAAGCCCAGCTACGAGGCCTGTGGCCGGAGCCCTCACTCTGCTCACCGCATTGCAGGCGCTGGCTCGCTCCACCAGCGATAGGGCCTGTAGGTTGGTGTCAAACACATTCATTTTCTCCACCAGGCAAGTCAGAGCCGTCTCCGTGGCCTCTCCCACCTTCTCATACACGCCCTTAGCCTGGTGGGGCCCAGAATACAGGGTGTGAATAGCAGGGTCTCCTCCAGGGGACCCCCAAGCCTTACCTCCCACTCACCCCCTGACCCCTGGAGCTCCCTTTACCACAGGTACCTCTAACCTCCTTTGCATCAAGCCAGTGCGGCCCTTCCCAGTCCAGCTGTCATGGGGTCTGGGTAGTGTCTGATACTGAGACTTTCCTTCCCTTCTGACCACGCCGCCCCCCTGCCCACCCAGGCACCAGTAAACATGGATCCTTCCCGCCATCCACCTCTCTCTCCGCAGGCTCCTTCTCAGCCTCCTTCCCCAGATTCCCCACATTCCTCTTTCTAGACTCTGCTGTCCAGGCCCTGCTCCTTCTCTCGCACCTTTTCTCCCTGAGGCCTCATATACCCCCCACTTCCCCACTTTTCATGTGCCTGACTTCCAGTGCCCAGCCTGGCAGTGACATTTCCCTTGAACTCCGAGCCCACAAATCTAACTGCTGCCTGTTGGACTTGGTTCCTTAATGACCCTCAAGTCACCTTCCCTTCTCCCTATATTTGCCGCTCCGGTGACTGTCCCAGCCAGGACAGCAACCAGGAGGTACCCTCTCTCTCTTTCACCTAACTAGTCACCAAGTCCCATCCTAAATCTCTAACCCAAGCTTTCTTCCCTTTCCCTGAAGCCCTAGCTAACAACTCTCTGACCTGGAGGACCACACAGGGGCTCCTGAATCCAGTCTTGCCCTGTTCCATTCTCCACACAGAAGCTCAGGTGATCTGTTAATGCAGTTCTGACCCTATCACTTCCCTGCTCAAAACTGCTTGGTGGTTGGGGCGCCTGGGTGGCTCAGTGGGTTAAAGCCTCTGTCTTCGGCTCAGGTCATGATCTCAGGGTCCTGGGATCAAGGGGCTCTCTGCTCAGCAGGGAGCCTGCTTCCTCCCTTCTCTCTCTCTGCCTCTCTCTCTGCCTACTTGTGATCTCTGTCTGTCAAATAAATAAATCTAAAAAAAAAAAAAAGAAAGTTATATTTAAAAAAAAAAACAAAACTGCTTGGTGGCTGCCTACTGCCTTCAGCTTATTATGGAACATGATTTGGTCTGGTCAAGTCCTTTCTCCAGGCAGGAGTATCTTCATGCATGTTCCATTTCACTGCTCGAGTAGCAGGTAAGGGTATTCACTGCCTGCATCACATCAGGTTATGACTTGTGGGACTTTCCTGGGCTGTGTCTTCTACTTTAAACACCCTCTCTAGTCCTATTTCCCAAATCTCTTCCTCTAGACACCCTGGCACTACAGTCCCTTACATTAGTCTTCCACAGCCCAAGAGCCCTAGGGCACAACTTCAAAGCCAGTGTGCAAAAGGAGGGGCAGTAGGGGTATTCAGGGGTGGCAGTGTTCCTGGGGTGTGGCACTCCAAAGGGGCAGGGACTGCCAATCCTGGGAGTTTTGAGACTCTGGGAGAACGGTCTGTCCTGGGCACCCGGACACTAGTGAGGTCACAGAAGAGAGCTGGGTCCCACCTCATTGTAGTCCAGCGCTGAGTCATTGCACAGGGCACAGATCGTCGCCAGCTCCACCAGCCCATCGAACTGCCCACAGCGCACGAGCCGCTCCGCCTGTCTCCTGTGGGGCTGGGTCTTGGTACAAGGGCATTTGGCCCCATCCCTGGGAGGCGCATGGCCTCTCGATCCCACCCCAGGAAGCCTTGCCCACTCACAGCTCTCTGAGCTCTCTGGTGTAGCCCAGGTCCCCGGGGAACCCTGCCCACCTGCAACCCCTTGCCCAGCACTCACACTTCACCCTCCGGGGCATAAGTGGTGCCTGAGATGGTGAACTCATGCAAACGGCAGGAGCCCGCTTCAGCCTCAGCTACCACGAACATCTGGGGAGCACAGAGGCATGCTTAGGCAAGCCCTCACTTCTCTCCTCTTTGGGCAGCCATTCTGAATAGAGCCTGACCCAAGGTGGGATCCTCTGGGCTCCTAAAGAAGCTGCTGGCCTTCCCTATTGCCAAGGTCTGGAAGAGTCGGGTTCAGGCCAAGGCAGGGCCTCTGCTCTGGACCCCTGAGGGGTATATGGCAGATTCTTCAGTGTCCCGGATGGAGCCCTGACACGGGGTAGGAAGCCTGGATCCTTGCCCATTTTGTTATGTGACTCCTGGCTGAGCACCAGAGCATTAGTTTCTCCACTGGTAACAGGAGAAGAGAGTGGGATCCGAGTACAGCTGCCTCTCTTTTCCTCCTTGAAAGGATGAGTTCCTGGCCTCTAAGGGTGGAAACCCACATACTCCTCTGAGACACAGACCCCTGCCCAAAGGTGTTCTCAGACAGCGAGCTCTTTCCTCCAGGGCCTGCTGGGTCACCCAGACCCTACCCGTGCATCTCAGTGTCAGGGCTTTATCCCTCCCAGGGTGGCCCATTTTCTTGCCTGGAAGCCAGCTTTACCAAGGAGATAATTCTTGTTTCCTAGAAATTGCCTTGGTGTACATTTCCAAGTCAATGGCCAGCTCAGCACACAGTAGGTGCTCAACAAATGTCCCTTTTTTTGTGCTCCCCTCCCTACTCCTGAGGGGACTAGGGAGAAGCCCTCCAGCCAGCAAACCTCCTGAGAAGTCAAGTTTCTTCGGCCCCCTCCCAGCAAGTAAGGCCTGTACAACTTCCCTGCAGTATGTTTTTCAAACCTTTATTTCAATGAAGGAACACTCTGTTCCAATGAAGTCCTCCTAGAGATTTTAACAGGTCAGGGGACGCAGAATAAAAAACTTGCTTGTGCCCCTTCCCCTGTGGCAGGGCTTCCTTCCCCTTCCCCAAGGTTTTGGGCTTCAAGGTTTTGGATACAGAGTCTGAGTTTCTCAGTGGGCAGATCATGGGAGCAGATGTGGGAGAAGAATGACTGGGGACTCTAAGAGGGGTGGGAAACCCACAGCACTCACCAGTACCCACCCACCCCTCTGCCCCATAGGCCTACTGGAGTTTCAGCCAGAATGCCTGGAACATACAGGCAACAAGCCCAGGATCTGGGATTGAAGGCCAGGAAATGAATAATTCCTTTCCCAGCCCTGCCCAGGTCACTGGAGCTGGCATATCTGGTGACTGGTGACGGGCATCGACTGTGGAGTGATGGAGGAGCGGGACAGAACTTGGTTGGGTCCAGGCCCAGCTTGGCTCAGATGCCAAGGCTGTAGTTGACCCCCTGCAGTATCCTTTATGGTTGTCTGTCCAAGCTTGCATACCCAAACTTCAGATGAAGAAACTGAGGTTCACAGACAGACAATGACCTGCCAGGGCTGTACAGTGATATTTGGGTCCTAGTGATACACATCTGGCCAGACCTTGCTGCTCTGCCCCATGGAAAAGGATCTGCTCCCCACCTTGCGGGCAGCCCACAGGTTCGCTCCTCCATTCCCTGCCAAAAAGGAGTCAGGGGCAGCCCCAAGAAGGAGTTCAGCCTGCTGAGCTTCACACAGCAACACCAGCGGGACCCCAAGCCGGCTGCAGCCACTCACCCGGCACACAGACATCTGGTTGGTGGTGAGGGTGCCCGTCTTGTCAGAGCAGATGACGGAGGTGCAGCCCAGGGTCTCCACAGACGGCAGGCTCCGCACAATGGCATTCTTGCGTGCCATACGCCGTGTGCCCAGAGCCAGGCATGTAGTGATAACAGCCGGGAGGCCCTCAGGGATGGCGGCCACCGCCAGGGCCACGGCAATCTTGAAGTAGTAGACGGCGCCACGGAGCCAGGAGCCACCATGGGCCGGGTCGGCAAAGTGGCCAATGTTGATGACCCACACAGCCACACAGATCACGGAGATGGCATGGGACAGCTGCCGCCCAAACTCATCCAACTTGCGCTGCAGAGGCGTCCGCTCTGGCTCCACTGCCACCATCTGGCTCCTGATCTTCCCCAGCTCTGTGTGCAGGCCTGTGGCCACTGCCACGCCCAGGGCCTTCCCCGATGCAATGTTGGTGCCCTGGCCAACGGAGAGACAAGAAGGGCTGCTTAGCATCCCGCAGGGGTCTGGGACCCCTTGACCTCTTCAGGCTACCATAGCATTCCTATCCCCCTACTTGGCTTGTTTTTTTCTCCATGTCACTTAATGCTCCCAGGCTTACGAAGCTATCTAGTGCTAAGCCGTGGCTGGCATCCCCATGACAGTGTTAGCTCCACGAAGGCAAGGACTTGGTTCAGCACTGTATCCCCAGTGCCTATCACGAGGCCTGGCACACGAAGCACTGGACCAATACAGACTATGTGACTGACTAGCACAGCACAATACCAACCTATAAAAATGTGATTTGTAAAAAGCCAACGTGGCCACATGGGAGTGCCAGGCTGACTGTGATCCTAGGTAAATGATCTGTAAATATTTGCTGAAGAATCCAGAAAATCTGAGCTTAAGTCCATCCAATCCCAAGGCCCACGTAAAATCCCTAAGTCCCGGTAAAAAGGCTAATTAGCCTTGAGCTTCTAGCTTGTATAAAATGGTTCAAGAAAGGAGCTGCTCAGAGGAGGCTAATGACGTGGTACCCTTCAGAAAGGTGCCCTGTGCTGAGGCTGGAGAAAAGGTAGGGACCTCTCGTAACCTCAGCTTCTCTTCTTTTGTCCTGCGCAACAAAACTTCCACTCCCCCATGCGTCCGCCCACTTGCAGGCTCCTCAGCTAAGGAAATAATCTGCAGTTAGCCAGAGCGTCTTCCTTAGAAAGCTGCCTAGTGATAGCTGCTGATGCTTGATCTTGCCTTGTAGAGTGCCCTCCTCACTTCAAAGCAGCCTGTCTAAGGCTTCCATACATCTAAGCAGGAGGCATCACCTTAAGAACTCTGGGTGAGTATTGCTTTCTCCATCTCTGTCCGCTTCTGGGGAGTTTTTCTAGCCTTATAACTCGGTGCCCTGGGCCACGGCCGAATGGCCTGACCCATCCTTGTGGCTTCCATGTTCAGCTTCAGGCTGTTTCTGGGCAGCTTGTAAGCATCAGTGCTCTCTCTGAGGCCTCAGAGGCCTATCATGCCCACCAGTGCTGAGCTGTTTTTCCCATCTGAGAAATGGACTCCACCACTTTGACAACGCTTATCACTAGAGGAATCTCCACTGGGTGATTATAGGCTAGCTCTGTCTCTCTCCAGTTTAAAGCAGGATAAGCCTAGCAGGTAAGAGGAAAAGCTCTGGGTTCAGAATGTCTGAGTTCACATCCCAGCTCTACCATTCACTGGCTTTGTGACCTGGAAAATGCAAATAATAAGAGTACTTATTTTAAAAGCACCGTGAGGACTAAATATACGTAAAGGGCTTAGAACAGTTGCAGGCACACAGGCTTGAGTAAACACAAGCTGTTACCAGTACTATAAATTTGTACATATTGTCAATAATTGATGAGGTTCATTCTTGTTGGGCTTTAACTGATTGAATGTTAAAGTTTTTATTATCAGTGTCCAGACAAAGGCCCCAGCCATCCCAGGAACTTACAGAGAATAGCATGTTCTTCTTGTCCTGGTTCACAGCTCTGGGATCTTGGATGGCATCTGTGTGCTTGGTGACAGACACGGATTCACCTGGTCACGGAATCAGAAATGGGAAACCCTACATGAAGACACCCCCATGCCTGGACCTGTTCAGCCCTGCTCAGCCCTGCTCAGCCCTGGCCTCTGGGCCTCACCTGTCAGGATGGACTGGTCCACTCTCAGGGTGGTGGACTTGATCTCGATGAGGCGGAGGTCAGCGGGTACTTTGTCTCCCACTGTGGAGAGAGAGTGGCCGAGTGTGGCTTTGGGCGCCACCCCTTGGCGGAGCCAGGAGGACTGCCAGGAACCAAGGGTGAGAGGTAGGGGCCTAGGCTGTGATCCCTGAGATAGATGCTGCTCCTTCGCTCACAGTGTCCTTATCTGTCCAACAAGGTTTTGGCCGAAGAGCTTTGGAAGGATCCCACAGCTCCCCACTCTGTGTGTATAGCCAGAAAGATGGGAGTACAGAGAGGGAAGGGCTCACCAGCATCACATAATGGAAAGACACCCCCAGTGTACCTGCCACCTCTACGATGTCTCCAGGGACGATGTCCCGGGCTCGGACCCTCTGCACACCTTTGCGGTCTGAGCGGATCACCTTGCCCATCTCAGGCTCATACTCCTTCAAGGCCTCAATGGCACTCTCAGCATTGCGTTCCTATAGAACAGGAGGCAGGTAGGTGGTCTGCCCTCACTGGCCCTTGCAGGCTGACCCCTTGGAATGACACCCCTGGCGCCCGGGATGGAGCTGCAGGACTCTTAACACCAAGTGGCGGTCACATGGAACAGCCGGGACACCTGAAGGCCCAGGCCCTCCTCTGGGCCTCCCACCTGCCATACGCCCACGATAGCATTGGCCACAAGGATCAGCATGATGACCAGGGGCTCCACGAAGGCTGTTGTGGTTTCTTCACCCTCTTCAAAGCAGGCCAGGACCTATGGAGTCAGAGCTGGTGAGCTGGGGCTCTTCTGTGGCCCAGGGGCTGCTCCCTATTTCCTTTATACTCTGGGTCTGCTGCCTCCTGCCTTGGAAGAGATAGCCCTGGGGAGGCCTGGGCTGGGAGAGGGCTGCACGGAGGCCTTGGCTTATCTGTAGGCAGTGACTGCCACCATTCACGCCCCACCCAGCCAACTTTCAGGATGTGGGGCAGTTGTACAGCTGGAGGTCTCACTCTCTGCCTAGTTGTGGTTTTCCAAGTTTGATGCCAGACTGGCAACCGCAGTATCCCGTGGAAACTTGCTAAAAACGCAATTCTCGGGGTCTATCCCAGTCTTCCTGTGTCAGAAACTTTGGGGTGAGGCCCTGCAGTCCGTGTGTTAGCAAACCCAGATGCTCCCGCTACAGGCTCATTTTGAAGTCCATTGGCCAGAGAGGCATAACTCCAGCCAGAGCCCTTTAACCTGGTTAAAGTCCTATTCCCACCTCTTGGCCCAAGGGGGGTACTTCTCACTCCCTTCCACAGGTCTCAGAGTGTCCATCGCACTGTGGAGGGGTGCTGACACCATTTTAGCTAAGCTGTTATAAGGCACCTGCCCCGACAGGCTTTTTTCTCTGTAAAAGTCATCAGTTTCTGTGTTTTGGTGAGTGCTGTGAAGTGTGTAAACCTGGTGATTCACAGACCTGTACCCCTGGGGATAAAAATATATGTTTATAAAAAATAAAAAATTATAGTAAAAAAAAAAAAGAGTCATCAGTTTCCACAAGAACAGTTGCCAGGAAGGCCAGACACAGCTGGCTGGGCCCCTGCTTCCCTGCACTCCATGTCACCAACATGAGGTCTCCTCCCCAGGCCCTGCTGGGCACAGGGCCAAGAGCAGGAACTGCATCCACTCTCAGGGTGGCCATTTCCCTGCATTACCTTCGGATTTCTGCTGCTCAGCCATCAGTGACAAGTAGTGTTCCACCTCCCCAGGGCCCAGCAAGGTCCAGGAGGGGTTCAGGCAGTAAGAATGGGGGAGGGGCAAAAGGAGAGCAGCCACAGACAAGCTGTAAGAGGTTAAGGCCCACATTCTTCTGTGGGGCACTGGAAGCCATGGAAAGGGCTCTCCACGAAGGATAATTTGGCAATATCTGGAGACTTTAGACTGTCACAACTGGGCAGTACCACTGGCATTGGTGAGTAGAGGTCGGGAATGCTTCCTAGTGCTTCTAAATATTCCCGAGCTCATAGGACAGCCTCCAGACAAAGAATTATCTGGTCCAAAATGTCAACAGTGCTGTGATTGAGTGCTTAGGTTGTGCCCTAAGACAGGGAGGGGTAGGGATCATACCTGTGCTTCTGAAAGCTCACTCTGACAGCCAGAGTGGAAGGGGACAGATGGGAGCAGTCCAGTGTGTAGGGGGCAGGCTTTGAGGGTTCAGGCAAGGGAAGCTGGAGTCTGAGCAAGGAAGGGGATGGGTAGAGGCCCAGGGATGTCCACGGCTGAGAGAACAGACCTCTAGTTCAGAGTCTGGGCCTCTGAGCACTGCCCCAACCTGGCTTTCCCTTCCAGGCTTTCTGATGCTGTGCGATGGGGCCTTACTTACGAAGGAGACCAGGGCAGCCAACAGCAGGATGCGCACCAGGAGGTCCTCAAACTGTTCCAGCACCAGCTCCCACAGGGACTTCCCTGAGAATTGGAGCACCATGTAAACCTTGGGTCCCTTACCAACTGACCTACCCTCATTCAGAGCTGGGACCACCTAGGAGACCACCTGGCCCACTCCCTCCCTACCATTCAAAGAGCAAGAGCCTGAGGCCTTAGAGGCATAGGTGGGTGATACTGGTGTGTGGGGGGGTGCATGTCCGCAAATCCTCACTCTGTTGGGGAGAGGGAGGGACACAACCCGAGAGTGAATGGCTCAAGGCCTTGCAGCCTGCCCTGGCCCAAGACTCACCTTCCTCAGTTGGGAGCTCTTCAGGATCCAGGCAAGCCACAGGAGCCATGAGGAGACAAGAGATAACCGAATTATGCAGTAGGACCATGGAGGAGCCTCAGCCGTTCTCCCAGCTGTGCCTACCCGGGCCTTCATAATGGTCTAGTCATGCTCCCACCGCTCTCTGAGGTCACAGAATGGCTGGTCTGAGCCCAGAGGCTTCCATTCCTCCACTCACTTCATCCCACCCTGGTTAAGGAAAATCTGGTATGGCCTGACAAGATCAGAGCCAGGAGGGCCCTTCTGGTCCCTCCCCCATGTACAGAGGAGTAATGGAGCAAACTGGAGGAGAGACGGGACCCCTGAGATCACAGTAAGTTGACAGCTCCCCTGTAGTGCTCTTTCTCAGATGGCTGCACAATCCTATTCGAGGCCCCACATGGCCACAGCAAGGGAGTCCCTCCCTCAAATTGAGAACATCAGCCCAGGCTACCTCTGACATACCTGCTCCTCCAGGAGCACTGAGGTAAGGCCTACAGCATGGCCAGGCCAGCCTGCTGAGCCCTGCCCTACGTGGGGGTTCCCTCCAACACGACCTCAGCAGCCAGCATCCCAGGCAGTGTCTAACCTGCCATGGTTCAGTTCCTGGAGGTTGAGTCTCAACTTGTCCTCTCCCAGCCCCTCTACTTGGGGGCAAGCCCCATCCCATATGTCCAGTCTGCAACCCACAGAACATTCTGAGGAATGATGTTCCCAAACACCACCAGGACCTGCTGTCACTTTACAAGCTCTATTTGTATCTCTTACATTTCCTGAAGCACTTTTTATTCCAGACAGAGTGGGCCACCTGGGTACCTGAAGTCTTTGAATCTTCCTTCCCAACAGCCCAAAGGTTGACAGGGCAGGTGTTCACCCTGTTTCACAGCTGCAAGAACCGAGATCCAGGGTGGGAACATGACTTGAACAAGATCACACAGCAAATAGGCAGGTCTATGGGAAGAGGCAGGAGCTGGGCCTCAAAGGGTGGATTCCAATGGGCCTCTCTCTCCATCGGCTGAGCTTAGGTCCTGCTGAGGCCTGTCTGGGGTGCCTCCCAGACTGAGCCTACCCGAACCCCGCTGTTGAGTAGAGTTTCCAGGCCAGCAGCATTGACATCACCTGGGAGCTTGTGAGCAATGCAGACTCTGAGCCTCTACCCTAGGCTGGCTCTCCCTTCTTCTTCCTCCTTCTTGACACAAGTCCATGTATCTGCCCACCTGTTTTTCACTCAGGTATCAGCAAAGACTTTTCCTGTGGGAGCCCTCTCCTGAGACCATCTGTGTGGAAGATCTGGGGCACCTGGCAGCTGAACCATGGAGAGTATCAAGCAGCCCACTGGACTGCAGGAACCCAGGAGGGAAACATATAACCTAAAAATACATTTTCTAGCTTTTTCTCCCTAGTCCTATTTTAGGCAACAGCTGACATTTTCCGTGGAAAATGTAATCTCCAGTGTCCTGCATTGAGATTAAAATCAAACAGACTTTTTCCTTCTGATCTATTTAGCTGAAGTGAACAGGAAAGGCAGGGGGAGGGCCAGGTCTGGTTTTCTGGGCCAGTTCTCCAATGGAGCAGGGTCCTGTAGAGGTCATCTCTGCCATGCACCAGCCTTGGCACAGAACTGTTCTAACCTCATGACACACATCAGTCTGCTTCTGCCACGCTCTACCCAGGAGAGACTTCTAAACCCCCTACCTCTGTGAATGCCTTCAAGGTTCCTGACCAGAGGAAGAGTTTATCCATAAGATTAACCTGAATCCCTCCTGCGGTCTCCCTCACCCCTACCCTCTGTCAGGCATGTAGCCCCTAGACCACCGTATAAAGGCATTTTTTCTGGGCAGGGTCAAGGCCTGGGGTTGGGAAGCAATGTCACAGGGCACACAGAGCAGCTCGAGTTCCCACAAGCTGCCCTCTGTCTGTCTGGGTGATCTCTCATGTTCTCCCCTTCCGCATTCTGACCCAAAATCTGACTCAGGAGCCACTCTTTGGTGGTCATTTGTTTCCCCAGATACTTCTGATTCTTTCCCCCTTGTGCACACATAGTAGGACTGCGGACGTCGTGCAAGTTACAAAAAGAAGGATGCAAGTTAGTTCTGGGCAGGGGCACTAACGTGGTGGCAGGAGACTCTGGAGTTAGAAAGGCAGTGTCCTAGAGAACTTTCTGTGCTGATGGAAGTGCCCTTTAGCTGCACTGTCTCATACGGTAGCTACTAACTGCACACACCTACCGAGCACTGGCAATGTGGTTAATGTGAGTGAGGAGCCAAATTTTAAATTCTACTTAATTCTCATTCCTTTAAATTTAAAGAACCACCCAAGGCTAGTGGCTGTGTATTGGACAGTGCAGATCTAGAGCTCTCTGGCCCTCTGTGGCCCGGTAACCAGCAACCTGTGAGATGGTGTCTGCTCTGTGAACCAGAATCACAGAGTATAGGAAACCTGAAGCCCCCAGATAACCTGCCACTGAGATATGTATATACATACAGTATGAGGAAGAAATGACCTGTATTGTTTTAAGTCATTGAGACATGGGGTTTGTTCCTGGATCCTGACTGGCACCCCTTTCTCCCCAGACCTACAAGGTTCCCCTTCTACCCTTACCCACTCCCTTGGGGAAGGCTCAGCCAGCCACGAGGTCACAGAAGATGCCCTGCCTACCTCTGCACAGACAATGTACACGTTTCTAGTCTTGCCTGAGCAGCTGGCTCCCCAGTGCAGTCCTGAACCTCATATGGAAGGTAGGGTACCCAGCCCAAACCTGAAGGGCTGCTGTGAGGATTATCATCATTATTAATAAAAACCACATTTACTGAGCACCTTCTATGTCCTAAGCAGCGTGCCAAATGCTCTACCTCCATTATTTCCGGAGATCGATGGGGAGATATCATACACAAAGCATACACGAGGGCCCTCCAGAGCTAGAATAACTATAGCTGAATTATTAGTGTTGAGTGTGCCAGGTCCCATGCATCATCTAGTGCTTTAACTCTCACGGGAGTCCCCAACAACCTGACAAGGAAGAGACAATTATTATTCCCATTTTATAGAGCAGACAACTGAGGCACAGAGAGGTTGAAGGACTAGTTTGTGGTCATACAGCTGGGAGGTGGCAGCCCTGAACTCAGGTGGTCTGGCTTTTGTCCCCCTGCTTGGCACCTCCTGATTAGCTCCTAAGCTGCTCTGCCTTCCTACAACATCCCACTGCCTTCCCTGGCCAAAGTTACTTGAGAGAGAGAACTTGGCATCCTATGTCCCGATTGTTAGGTTGGATGCCCTCACCCCATCGACTAACTCACCCCTCCATTGTGACCCCAGAACCACTAGCCAAATCAGCCCTGCCCCAAAAGGCTCTGCTATCCTCACAGGTGGTTTTAGTGAGCGTTTTTTGAGAGTTACTAGGCTCTGTCTCCTCAGGCCTGGTCTTCTTCAAATTCTAATCCTGCCAAGACCCCAGACAATCCAATTTTCCCTTCACATGACTGGCTCTCTGGGCCATGGAGGAACTAGGAGGGGCCAGGAGACTAGCAGCGATTAAATGGAGAGCACCCTCCCAGCCTCTCCCCAGGCATCCCCGTTAGATGTTATTTCCCTCTTGCTATCCTCCGGCTGTGTTGGGGAGGGAGTTGAGCCCTCAGCAGTGCCAGATATCCCACTTTTTCAATGGAGAGAATGGCCCAGCCCTGCCTGCCTCTTGATGTCATTCGCCAGGCTGTGCAGGAAAAGATGGCAGTAGGAAAAATTCCCCCCATCCTAGCTGGGCCTGCCTGGTGGGAAGTAACCCCTCATTATTCTTCTGAAATAGTGTAGCTCTGGCCCTCTCACCTGGTGGACTCTGCCAGACAACCCCTGCTCTGGGTCACTGATGCCAGATTGAGTTGGCCTACACCCCCATATGCCCAATGTGGGGCTGGCCTGGAGGGGTCTGAAGTTAGTCTGTGGGTCCTGGGGAGGCAAAAAGGAGTATATGATCAGAGAAGCTTCATGGTTTAGAGCGAGGAGTCTGGCCCAGAGGGCTAAGTTCATGTCGTGCTCTAACTCTTGATAAGTTCTCTGGCTATGGAAAAGTTACTTAACCCATTCTGTGCCTCAGTTTCCCATCTGCAAAATAAGTATAATAGTAACTCCTCTTAAAGTCACTGTGAAGATTAAACGACATGCTATTCATAAATTTCTTAGAACAGGCACAGCACATGGTAAGTACTCAATAAACATTAGCTATAATATTAGTTATTAAAATGAAGCTCCATGCCAGTAGGATTTTTGTTAAGTGCAGTGTTTCCAGTGTTTCCAACGCCTGAAGCAGTGCCTGGCATATAGTAGGTGCTCAAAAATATCTGTGAGCGAGTGAATGACCCTGCCTGTGCCCTACTCATGGACCCTCAATGGCTCTTCTTGGCCAGCAGAATTAAGACCAACCTTAGGATGACCTTCAGGGCCTTCCTGGATCTGCCTGAACCTGGCCATCCAGAATCCTCCTATGGCTTAGGCATATGTCCGTCTGCCAGCCAAGCGAAATGCCTCAGAATTGCTACCACCTTCCCTGGTTTTGCTAGAGCTTTTTCCCGCTCCAAGATTTTGCTCAAGCCATTCCTTCTGCACAGAGCACCCTTCCCTAACCCCCAGCCTCTCAGGAAGGCTTCCTGGAAAGCCCCTCTCCCTATCACCCTGCCCTTCTTGACCAGTCATCAGTATCAGGGCCACCCGCACCTGACTTGAGCACTTCCAGGGTGGGGAGGGGCTGAGTCATCCCTAGGTCCACAAAGAGCCTCACAGAATTGTTTAATTGTTTACTCAGTTGCCCCATGGTTCAGCTAAAGGCCCTGGGCCCAGTGCCTGGAGCCCAGGAGAAGTGGGGTGCAGGGCCAAGGCTGCCCTAGGCTCCATGCACCACCTGCTCTCCTAATCTACCCTCTCGACTCCTTTCTTCTCATCTCAAAACATTGGAAACTGGTATTTCAACTTCTAAATGTCGGTTCCAGCCTGGAGAGGCAAGAGCTCACCAAGGTCGTCCTCAAAGGTCAGGTTTACAGAGCAATTAAATCACCACTTGCAGAGTCAGGGAGACGCCTTCACTGAGCAGACCCCACCCAGCCCACCTGGTCCTGTCTGGGTCTCAAGGACCTACCTAGAGTGGACAACATGGTCCTGCTCTCAAGGGGGCCTTGGGAAGCAGCTGTCCCAGTGCAGGGATCTACAGCCAACCTGGCTGATCTGGCACTAGGAAACCCTGGCAACGGGGTTGCTTAGCATCTGTGTGCCAGCTGTGTGCCAGCTGTGTACTGTGGACAGACTCAGCCCTGCCTCAGGGAGCTCCTGGTACAAAGGGAGGGGTGGCTGCTCCTGGGAGGGGGCTCTAAGACTGTCCAAGAGGGCCAGTGGGCGTGAAGTCTACAAGGAAGCCTGAAAGACCAACACCTGCAAGCAAAACAAACCTCCCTCAGATCCCAGAGCCATTTCACATCCTGAAAGGTCTTCAGGAGATCTCTTTAGAGGTTCCATGTCTGTAACTGAGGAGGACACTGAGGTCAAGGAGGGACAAGTCTTCCTGAGGCCACCCAGCGATTTGGACCACTCAGACCTCACCCCGTCCTCCTGCTTGGCCCCATTCCCCTTGGCCAATTTTCCAAGGGCCACACATCTGTATTTTCTGAGTTCCAGAGGCCAGCTGGGGTCTGGGCTGAGGGCAGGAGATAAGGTCACAGCCCCAGGGACCACTGGCAGTAATCTAAATCTGGCCATTCCTTCCACCTGCAGCTCTGGTGCCAATGTATCCATGACACAGATGGGCAGTGTAAGGCCCAGGATAGCAGGCTCTGGTTCCTGTTAGGGACCCTCCCCCAGAAGGGGAACAACCCCAGACTTCTGGGATCTTGCATGACTCCTATATCACTGGGCTCTCCAGGACCACTGGGTGTTGGTGCACTTGGGAGGAGAAGCCCAACACAATTCAGCCTCTTGCTCTGGCTCATATCCAGCAAAGGTGATGGGCAGTCCGTTCAAGGACACGAGGAAATCAAATAGCTCCTAAATATATGGAAAAATGCCCAACCCCATTTGTAAACAGTGAAATGCAAAGTAAAACTATGAGAAGACCCTTTCTTTACCACCCGATGGGCACGGATCAAAATGTCCGGTAATGCACTGCCGTTGTGCAGGGGTGTGGAAACAGGCATGTCTATTTTAAGAAGAACAACTTAATAACAGCTGTCAAATTTACACTACACATGCCTTTTGACCCAAGGATTCCACTTCTAGGAATTTAACCTTTGGCAATATTGACAAGTGTGTGACAAGTGATGTGAGGACAAGAGTATGCCTTGTAACGAGTCATAGGAGAGGCTATGAACAATTCAAGTGCCCTCCAAAAGCCAGGCAAAGAAATACTACAACAGCCACATGAAACTCTGCAAAGAAGACTGCAGACCCCAAGAGTGATTATCACGGAAAAACAGGGGCAAAACAGCACTCACGATCATTACTGTTTGCGTAGAAAAGATCACAGATCTAGATGTGTATGTACACAGAATATCTTGGAAAGGAGACACAAAGTACTGGGAACACTGTGGTTGGGGACAGGTCTAGGGAGACTTTATAATGTCTTCTGTACCCTCTGAATGTTGTACTCTGTGCACAGTTTTATTAAAAAAAAAAAAAACTGAAAGGATGTAGAAAGCCTCTGGAAGAAGCTGAGTCCTGTGGGCACCTCTGGGACCTACAGAGCAGGGCATGCTCATAAGAGGTGCTGGGCCAGGAGCCTCCTACTCATTGCCCTGTTGGGGCTCCAGAGGACATTGTCTATTCACTGGTTGAGATAGGCTGTGTTCTGTGCATATGGGGGACTCCTGGGTGGCAAACTCACCCGCACTGCTGAGGAAGGAGGAAGAGAAGGTGGCAGGGCAGGACCTCCAGTCCCTGCTTTACAGCCTCCCTTCCTCCATCCACCAGCAGAATTTGCAAACCCTAGGACTTAAGCAAATGAGTTCTTTGTGGTTTCCAGCACTAACGACTTTGCAGGTGCATAGACTCCTGGGTGGGGGAGGACACTAGTCCCTGGGGTGTTTCCCTCCACCTGTAGGTTTGGCTCACCCCCACCAGCCAGCTGGCCTGGAGCCTGGCCCAGACTCTTCTGCTACAAGGAGGCATGGCTTGGTGTACGCACTTACAAGCAACCCTATGATGAGGAAATCAAGACAGAGAGAGGAGAAGTGGCTTATTTAGGATGACACAGCTATGAAGAGGGCAGAGCTAAGGTTCAAAACTCTGTCAGCCCTACCCAAGAGATGCGTATACCACTCCAGATCACCCAAGAGAGAAAGACCTCCCCGGTGCCTATAGAAAGGACCCCCATGCCTCCTCTTCAGCTGGGGCTGATCAGAGTAAGAGTGTGAGGCAGGAAGGGGCAACTGGCTCCCCTCTCCTCACCTGAGGACTTCCAGAGCCCTGAAATGCTTCCAAAGGAAGAAGCCAGTCAGTGATCCGAGGGATCTCTGGGGCCCTGTGAGGCTGGTGGCATTGCTGGCATAGCTACTGCGTAGCTAACCCACCTCCTAGCACAGCCACCAATACCACGGATCCAGGGCCTGTGGAACAAGTGACTCCCTTGTACAGACAGAAAAAGTGAGGCTAAAGAGGGTTAGGTACCCAGTACCAGTTCTACCAAGTATTGTGGGACCTTGGGCAAGCTAATATGCTGGTGACTCAGTTACCTCCTCCATAAAAGGGGAGTTACAACAGTTGTTTTCATGGAGTTGTTTGGGGGAATAAATAAGAGAGGCAAATGTTAAGAAGAGTGCCTGGCACATAGTAAGTGCTCAGTGATCACTAGCTTTTATTATTATTACCAAAACACAAGGGAACCAGGGGAACCCATCAACAGCCCCCAACCAATGGCTGCATACCTGCCATCCCCTGAATGCACATCCACCTCTTCGGGGACCTATACTCCAACATCCTTATCCATCACCTCACACAGATGCTCTGTGGCTTGCTCACCCCCAAATCCCCTTACCCACACAAGACAACATAGGAAAGAAGGAGAGGTTCCCCCCTTCTCAGGCAGCCCCCTGCTGGATCAATGAACACATGGGAGCCAGGAAGAAGAGGGATGTTTCCCAGGGCTACACAGGGCGTCTGGAGGCAGAACCAAAGGCTGGGTCTCCAGTTTTCCTTGGGATTCAGGACTCCCAAGATGGAGGCCACAGCAGCAAAAAAGAGGCTATGGAACCCCAGGTCTGCTGCTCTAACCCCCATCCCCACCCCAAGGTTCGGGGACAGGTCCTGCTGTCTTGCCCTCTAGCAGCAATGACACCCTCCCTGCCAAGTCACTAATGGAGGATATTAAATAATATTTATCTCTCTAGTTCCTCCCACAGCTCAACTAAATATAGCAACTAATTTTTTCAGAAAAGGATTTCTGCTCCAGAAAGATAATATTTATATAAGAGGTGGTTTTCATAAGCCAATACAAAACCCAAAGCTTCCTTTCTGACAGCTCTCAGTAATTTTAGCCATCCCTGAGCCATGAGACACTCAGGCCCGAGCACTCTCCCTTCTGGCTGGCTGGGATCCCTGAATGGGTGAGGCCCCAAGTCCTAACACAAAGTGGGTCCAGGCTGCACTTTGGGGATGGAGGGGACATTTTCATCTGGATCCCTAACATTGTGCCCAATGCCATGGGGGTGGATGAAGAGAGTGGCAAGTGACTTGACGAGGGGATCTCCACATTTTCCACCTTCACAGGGCCTCCAAATGTGCCTGGGGCCCCATCTGGATAGTACTTGGTATTTGTTATGCCTTCTGGCAGATGGAGAATCACAAACTCCTTTGAAGCTGAGGAAGAAATAATGCCATTTCCACCCAAACAGCTATAGCGGGAAGGCTCCCTCCCAGCCCAGAGATGGTCAGGTGTTGCTCCAGGTCACACAAGAGGGAAAGGCATTCCCTGGCAAATCCCTGAGTGAGGCCTTGAGTCGGCCCGCCCCCCGCCCCCGCCTCGCTCCAACCCCCGCAAAAGGTGGGTCTCCTGCCTCAGCAGTTCAAAGCCCCCACTGACTCCCGCCAGCCACATCCGCCTTGGGCTGCTGAAAGAGGAAGACCTGGGGGTGGGGGTGGGGGCACCAAGGCTGCCAGCTGACAAGCTGCACCTTCTGCAGGTTTTACTGAGCCCCCAGGGAGACCCTCAGGGCCAGCTGGGAGGCTGGGTCTCGGGGTCCCTGACTGGTCCCTGGCCAGCTGATCTCCGCGTGTGCATCTGCATGATGAGGGCAGGCTGCAGGGCGGACAGCGCATAGTCCTGGATTCACGCTTAAGGGAGTGGATAGGGTCGGGGGTGTATGTGGGAAGCTCGGAAGGACCGCACGGTTCCCTAGGTTTTGGGGATAGGGGAGCCAGGCGTCAGGTCTCTAAACCCGGAATCCGCCCAACCTCCCGCGAAGGTGGCCGCACAGCCCCTCCGAGCGCCCCAAAGGCATCTGCAGAAGTTTCCGGAGCTCTCGCTTCCTGCCAGCCTCCGGGGACCGAAGGCTGTAAGGGGGGGAGGACCGCTCCCCGGTTTCGGAGTAGGAGAGTAAACTGAGACCGCCGCGCGTGCGGCCCCTAGCTTCCCCGGCCAGGCCCGCGCTCTCACCGTTGGGGCCGTAGCGCTCCCGCGCGTCAGACACCTGCTCCGGCCTCAGGCCGCTCTCGACCGTCACCGAGAAGTGCCTCAGCACGTCGGCGGCCGTGAGCAGGTGCGCCGCCTCCATGCCGCCCGCCTGATTTTCTTCGCGGTCGGCACCGTCGAGTCCGCCTCTTCGCGGGGCTACTGCGCGGGGCGCCGGGAATTTGGGCCCGGGCGAGAGCCACGCGATGTCATGTCAGCGCCGGGACCTTCCCCGACGGCAGTGGCTGCAGCGGCTTCGGAGGCGGGCGCCAGGATGCGGCGCCCAGGGCTCCCTCCCTGGGGCGGGGCGGCGCGGAGCCCGCCCCCGCACTCACACCCCTTCCGGCAGCCCTCGGAGCCCGCCGCCGCCCCGCCCCCGCAGCGCCCCTGGACCCGGAGGCCAAGCGGTTCGCGGGTTCTGCGGAAGAGGGAACTGAGGCAGCCTGCGAGGAGTGCGCCGAGCGTGGTCTGCAGGGGTGTCAGTCCCCGTCGGGAGAGCCCCCAGGGGCGGAGAGCTGCGGCGGGCTGCGGACCCCCTTCCTGGGTCCAGAGAGGTGGCAAAATAGAGGTGTCCACGGAAGGGCTTTCTACCCCCCGAAAATTGGAATTATGCCAAGGGTGACCCTGGATCTAGAGAGAACCCAAAAGCCTGTGAATAAACGCATCTACGGAGATTACTTAATGTATTCTTCTTTTGAAGTTTGTGCTTTCTTTATCTGTAACACATTTTTTGCACTGCACGGTTATTCCTTATGCAACCGAACCTCAGACAATGAAGTGGTATATGTGAAAGGAAACCAGTCTTGTTATCTTGGACTCATACCCTCACCCCAGCAGGAAATGTAACTTCGTAGGTGGACACGGGGCTCCCTAAAGGCCTGAAGGGGTGAGGTGGAGGCCTCTGGCCAGGGCGCCCAGAGACAGTGATCCTGAGCGGCGAAGGGGGAGTGACTGAAGAACCCCCATTCCAGCGCTTTGCTTTCTGAGTGTCTGCTCTAGGGGTGACAAGAGAAAGGGCTGCGGGTCAGGAAAGCCATCTGTTGAAGGCAGAAACCACTGACCCCACCAAAAGGAGGAGCAAGGAGAGCAGTCTACTTCAGGCACCCCTTTTAGACCCAGCCAGTCTCATCCCATGGGCCATTTTACCCCCCAGCCAAGCTGGCCTCTGCTGTCTTGCCCCTCTGGGTTCCACCTTGGCCACACAAGGTCTTAGATTCCAGGATTGAGCCCACCCAGACAGCTGTTCAGACCGTGAACTCTATAGTGTGTATGTAGCCAGAAAGCTTTCCCAGATACTGCAGTTGCACACACGGGCCCCAGCTTCCAGCCTGGCCCCTGGTTGCTGACCTCTATGCAAACCTTCTGTACCCCTAACATTTGATCACTTCCTGTCAGAAGAGAACTGTAGTCCTCCTCCTCTATCTCATCTTCACTAGACCTCCTTGAGCATAGAGACTCTCAGTGAGTTTATGCTTTATCTGCACTTAGACAAACAGCTAGTGGCCAAAGTGGCATGGTCACAGGCATGCTGTCCAAAGGGCAGGTTTTTCCTCTCCACCTCCTAGCTGCCCTACTGAGAATGTCAGTACTGGCATCTGGTTCCAGCTCTTTCCTCAGAGCTTCCACCGTACTTCTGCCCTTGGCTCCCTAAGATTCCACAGGCTACAATTGTGTGCACTTTGCACAGACCTTTATTTGTCAAAGTTTGGGCAGGTTTTGTCTTTTGCAGCCAAGGGCTATGACTAGAGTCAGATAGGCCCAGCTTTGACTTTAATCCTCACAACAACACTAACATAAGTACTACACAATTATTACCCCCATGCAGGCCAGCTATGTGGGCATACAGACTGTATGGTCCTGCAGGGCCTGATGCTTGGTTAATGCTCTGCTATCATTGTCTTGAAATTCTTAATTTTATCTCTGAACTTGTGCTTTGTAAGTGAAGTCAGCGGGCTTGCGCGTGAGCAGACAGAGAAGTCGACTATGCTGTCCCATTCCAATCTAGTGTGTGATGCTCCACGAGCTTAGAATTCTGGTGGACTCATGGGAGTTCAGTGAGACTCAAATCAAATATTAAATAAGCAAGGGTGTGGGGCTCCTGGGTGGCTCAGTGGGTTAAGCCGCTGCCTTCGGCTCAGGTCATGATCTCAGGGTCCTGGGATCGAGTCCCGCATCGGGCTCTCTGCTCAGCAGGGAGCCTGCTTCCTCCTCTCTCTCTGCCTGCCTCTCTGCCTACTTGTGATCTCTCTCTGTCAAATAAATAAAATCTTTCAAAAAGAAATAAGCAAGGGTGTTGTATCTCCGACTGAGTAAGTAGGAGTGCTGACCACCTGACGAGGCCATACTTTCCCTTTGAAGCAGAATGTGCTTCAAAAGCAAAAAGAAGGCAGTAGTGTCCTAAGAAACACTTCCTTACTCATGTTACCTCCCAACATTCACCAACCACTTCTATTAGAAAGGATGCCCTTAGAAGAAAAGGGAAAGAAAGGGTAACCCAGAGTTCCCTTTTCTTTCAGTACATCCTTATTCATGAGTGAGTCCCAGGGCTAGGATGTGTTCATATCAACCAGGGAAATAAAAGCAGTAAGTGTTGTGCAGTATTCCCACTGCTCTGGTCCAAACTAAATATATATGCATGCACTACAGAGTTGCTCCCTGGAGGTGTGCTGGGCCCACATATGCACACACAAACTATGAAACGCAAGTGGTGTCATTGTAGTACATGCACGTGTGAGTGAAAAGCTCTTAATTTTGCATTTAAAACTGGCATTGCACAAAATAAAGATGAATGTTAGGATTCGGGCTGATAATTTAAGTTTTGCATTTTTCTTCACTTAGAAGACTAAAGAGCAAGTTTAAAAAAAAAAAAAAACCCATAATGACTGCAGAGACTGCAGAAGAAAGGAAAAGCTTTGCATTTTAGTACCTTCAATTGCACATTTTTCCCTCCTCTTTTTTTAGACGAGGGCTCCACATTTTCATGTTGCCCTGGGCACTAAAATTATGTTGCCAACTCTGTTCTCGTTTCATAGACAAAGAGAGTGTCTGAGAGCCCAGGTGACTTTCCCAGGAATACTCAGCTGGGATTCAAACTCAGGCTACTCTAACTCCGGAGCCCAGGCTCCTCAACACCCCACCAGCCTCTCCCAGAGCACAGGGTGAATGGGGCTTTGACCATTGGAGAAGGGTGTTCTCCTGCCTGTGCCATTCTCCCTGCCTCCTGCCTTATTATCACTGCCAGAGTTCAAGCCCCGCTTTCTCTCTGGAGCCTCCTCCCTGGGCTCCTCCTCCCCAGACTTACCTCTGCATATAAACATTGCCTGACTGAGCTCGTGGTTTCATAATTTCATCCCTCTGCTCATGAACATTTTTCAGCTCTGTATTACCTGAAGGGTAAGGTCCAAACTCTTCAACTCAGCAATCCCAGACCTTTACCATTTGGCATAACCAGGTAAACTGGTCTCCTCAAAATTCCCCAAACCGGCCTTGCACATTCTAGCTCCTTCTCTTTGTGCATGTTGTTCCCCTGGCCCAGACGGTTCTTCTAGCTCCTCTCCCTAAAATCTCTCTCTTCTTTGGGAACTCATTTTCTTGGCTGCCCTAGCCCTGTGTATTTACATCTCCCTGCGCAGTTTTGACTGGCTCTGAGTGAAGGAAGAGATCCGCTCTCCCTCCCTACCTCCCTTCTAAAATATTTATCAAGGAACCAGCATGTATCAGAGACAGTGCCAGGCCCTGAGCAGACGGTCCCCGTTCTCCCTGAGCTCACTCCCTCAGTCATTAATTCCAAATGACCACACACAGAAACAGACTGCGGAGTGGCCACTGGAGTCTTGAGAAATGGTCAGGGAGGGGGTTCTCGAAGACAGGAGCTCAGGGGAGATCTAGAGGAAGTGATCCTTCTGCTGAAATCTGAAGGAACAGGGGAGGGAAACAAACTGTGCCAAGTAGGTTTTGCTGTGAGGTCTTGGAGGTGCCTGCTGTCTCTGGGCCTCAGTCTCCCTGTCGATCACGTCAGTGCTGGCTCTGGGAGGAGGGCCCGAGATAGCACAGTCCTTAGAGGAGACAGCTAGTCTGGGGCTGTCGTCCCATTCCCCCACTTTGGTTTGTAAATGGATTTGACTGAAAATGCAAACAGCCCTATTGTCCTCCGAACCTCACTTCCTCTTCCCCAGGGTCATCCAGGTCCAGCAGGCAGGTGTTCCTGCTCTCTGACACCCTGCTACTGAGCACTGATTCCAAGTCCACTGTCTTAACCTCTTACCCTCATCCACTTGGACAAGCCCCCCCTCTGGAATGGCAGGGAAGACTGTCTCCCAAGTGTTCAGACTGGGAAATATTCCTGTGTGCTACATATCCCGTTATTTTATTTTATATTTTGGGCTTGGGGTCCCCATATAAGCCCCGGATACACCCCCTACCAGTCCTCCTGGCCTGTGCTGGCCTGGAGTCACTTATGTAAGCTGTGCCCTCAGCCTCTCCCTGTTCTCTAAGATGGGGACCTCGGCCCTCTCAGATCCCTTCAGCCCTGCCCCTCAGAGGGTGTCCAGATTCCTCAATCCACCATTCATCCTCACTACTTCCTATCTCCCGTGGTTGCTGCAGGGGGGCCACATCTAGTTCACTGCACACAGTAGGAAGTTTCTTGCCTCTGAATCTTTGCTTCCATTGTCCCCTGTGCTTGGAACACCCCCTCCATCTTTTAGTGCTCATCCCTATTAGTCCTTAAGGCCTGGAAGCCACTTCTCATCCCTGAGGCCAATAGGGCTCTGGTAGCCTGCGGGACCTTATCAGGCTCACAGCATGCTATTGTCCCACCGCCCTCCCCTCATTGTACGTTGATACTCTTGAGGGCGGGCATCTGGGCTGACCCACCTTGATTCCCAGGAGGTGTCAGGAAGGGTGTTTGAGTGACAGAGTTGAGACAGGAAAACACCAGAACCTCTTCCTGGGATGGGAGCGTACCTGATCTTTGAGGGCTGGGGAAGTGCAGCCCTGTCAGCAAAAGGACAGAGCAGGTATCCAGGGGCCCTCAGCTGGCTCAGGACACCCAGATCATTGCATTTTGGCCTGAGGGGCCTCACCTCCTTCCTCTTGTAGTTACCTCTACAAGAACACCCGGCACAGAGTGGAGGTGGCGTTGGGGACTCCCGACCAGGCTGCCCACTCCTCAGCTCCTTAAGGCAACTTCCTGTCCTTGCCACTTTATCTCCCCGGCCAGGCTGAGGAGAGGAAGTTGTCCTCTCTCTCTCTCTCAGTTGTGGGCAGAGACACCCCAGACCTCAGGAAGTGGGGAGCATATCATGTGAGAGGGTCTGCTCCTTCCAGGCCTTCCTCCTCTTGCTACTTCTACCAGATTTCTCTTCCTAAAGCAGCCATGCTACTACTCTCCTGTTCAGGTGCCTTCCATGGCTTCCTATGGTCTTCCCCCATTAAGATCAATCCCTCAGCTTGCCAACTTTACCTTGTGCTCCTGCCCCCTCAACACCTTAAACTTTCATCACTTTCATCATCTTCTCCATCCTTGCTCCAAGAAGAATTCTTCCCTCCTGCCTTTGCCCATGCTGTTACCTGTTCTGGTAAACTGCTTATCTTTATCTGTCTAAAACCCTCCTCACTCTTCAAATGCCTTCTTTGGGGGGGGGCGCCTGGGTTGTGCATCCAACTCTTGGTTTTGGCTCAGGTGGTAATCAACAGGGTTGTGAAATCTAGCCCTAAGTTGGGCTATGTGCTCAATGCAGAGTCTGCTTGAGATTCTCTCTCCCTCACCCTCTGTGCCTCCTCCTCATGCTCACTCTTTCTGTCTCTAAAATGGATGAATAAATTAAAAAAAAAAACAAAACTTGTCTTCTTGGGGCGCCTGGGTGTCTCAGTGGGTTAAAGCCTCTGCCTTTGGCTCAGGTCATGATCCCAGAATCTTGGGATTGAGTCCCGCATCAGGTTTTTTTGCTCCATGGGGAGCCTGCTTCCTCCTCTTTCTCTCTGCCTGCCTCTCTGCCTACTTGTGATCTCTGTCAAATACATAAATAAAATCTTTAAAAGAAAAAAAAAGTTGTCTTCTCCAAGAATTCCCCCTTGACTCCTTGTAACTCCTGAGGGGCCCATTTGTGCACTCCACCATATTTACCTGAATTCTCATCTGCAGCCTCCAACTGTATCCTTCCAGAACAGGAGCTGCATCCGAATCATTCCAAGGTCTCTACACGGTGACTCAGGCCATAAAGGCCATTAGAAAGTTGACCTCTATATTGGCCATCTCTTGAGGCCTAAGCTGAGTCTGTAGCACTCATCCTTGCATCTCAGTGCCTAGCACCTGGTCTGGTACCTCAGTAGGTACCCTGTACCAAAGATATTGGTTAAATGAACAAGATTCTAGTACTGCATACCAAAGATATTGGTTAAATGAACAAGATTCTAGTACTGCATACCAAAGATATTGGTTAAATGCAGTAAGAGATAAGAGAAACGAGGTACAAATACTGGAAGTGAAGGAATGAATGAGTATGTTGATATCTATGAACTGTGACATTCTCACCATATGATATGTCAGAATTAGCATTCCCAGTATATGGAGAGGGGCTTAAGGCCCAGCAGGGTCACATAGTGAGTTGGGCTCCCGCCTAGCTCTATGCTTCCCTCTCTGCTCCAGAGTCTGGCACAAATGCAGAGTCTGTCAGGTAGTCTTTGGTTATGCCTATCAGCACCTTGGTCAATGACCCAAGAGGACCTCCCTGGCAAGGAGGGGGCTGAGCTGTTCTAGGCCACGCCCGAGCAGTCTGCCTGCAGAGACTCAGCTGGTAGTTTGTTAGAAGATAAAACACAAAATCCTTATTTGCCTTGTAAATCATTAGATTCAATCAGGCTTGACAGCCCGAGACACAACAAAAGAACAGCAAAAGGAATTTGGGATCTGAGACTTGCTCCCTGGTACGGAGAAAGGGCTTTAGCCCAAGGGCACCTGAGGGCAAGGCTTGTCTTGATCAGTTCCTCAGTCTGGAGATCATCTTGCTACCTGCGTGCAGAGAGCAGGAGCTGCTGGTGTAACCTTGCCCAGATGGCATCCCCAGGCCTGGGGCTGGGCTGTGGGGGGTTGGCAAGTACTCAGGCAAGTCTGGGCCCTCCTGGGCATCACCTTAGTCATAAGAGTCTGAGGAAGCCCCTTTCCCTCTAGACCCAGGGCCTTCGGTTCAGTGGGAGCGGGACAGATGATATCTGGAACTCAAAGGAAACCTAGTGGGAACTTGCTGACACTGTCTACCCAGGACCAAAATCAGGACAAAGTGGCAGGAGCCTGGCTTCTGCCGTTGGTTTCCAGACTGCAGGCAGAGAGCGGAGAAACTCAGGTCTCTAGTTGTGGGCCCCTCACTGCCTATAGCTGGAGTTTCAGTGGCAATCCTGGCCTGTTCTTACCCCCTCAGGGCCCAGCTGTCCCCACTATCCCTCCTCTGTGTGTTTTGGGCCTTTCATCAGCAGCGCCAGGTCTCCACCCAGTGTTCCCTGTGTGGCAGCCAGCCCAACTCTCTGGGGATATCCTGTCATTGTGGCCCAGAGCCTAGGCATTGAATCTTGCCAAGTCAGCCCAAGTACTCTGGGTCCCTTCCAGGTCCCCAGGTGGGGCTCACAACCCAGAAAGGTTAGGGAAATTGGCAAAGGCACCCAGATCCCCAGTGTGGCACTCTCAGGCACTGTGCCCAAGACACCTGACACCTGGGCTGTGGCCAGCCTCTGGGGAGACACACAGGCAAGGCTCGCTGCCCTGTTGCCAGCCCTATGGGTGACCTTGGCATGTCCTCTACTTCTCAGGGCTCCCTGCCTGAGGCCATGACTTATGGTAGACCTAGCTCAAGCCCAGCAGACCAAGGGAATCTGTGCGACAGGTGAGTGTGGTAACTCCCAGAGTTGTTGGATATGCTAGGTACACTCACTGACCTAGGGCTAGCTCTCTGGATGGTGAAAGTGGGAGCATGGGGGGGGAGCTTCAGGTGGGTTCCATCTCTTGGCCTCCAACAACCCTCCAACAACCATACTCCATGAAAATGTCTAAATTTGCAAGCGGAGTTCCATTTGCCTTTAATTCCTAGAAGTCACATCCCCCCTCATTTGTGTATCCAGATTCGTCCAGGCCTTCCTAGGTCTTTCATTCACAAAGCCAGCTGCTGAGGCAGAGGGAAAGATGGGACTAGGAAGGGGCCTTTGTACTGAGTACTTCACAGCACTATCTGTACTGGAGGTATAAAATAACTACCTAACAAGAACTGGCTTAGTGCCGGGTACTGGGCTGAAGACCCTCTTTAATATTTATAAGCAGCCCTTAGAGCAGATTCTTTAGATTCCTCTTTATAAAGCTGCACAATGAGGTAAGGGCCACACAGTTGGTATCTGGGAGAACAAGTGTTAGAACCCAGGCCATTAGGACCCAGATATATATTAGGCCCCTTCTAACCCCTGTACTATCATTTGCCTAGAGTCCCTAGGCAGTGTAAGGCTGGGGTCCTAACCTGGTTTTTACTCAAAGCCCCTGCCGGTGAGTATGACTTGAGTTATATGGCCTGATGAAAGCTCTGAGGATGAGCCAGGGACCTCCTTGGCTCCCAATAGACCCTTAGCACTCTCTTCAGGGTGCCCGAGATAGTAGTTACTCGGGACTAAGGAAAGTCTTCCACGCGAGAAGTTCATAGGATTTAGTTTTTAACCTAGGATCTACTGTGTGACCTTGGACAAACGACTTCATCTCTCTGAGTCCCAGCTTTCTCAGCTGTAAAGTGGGAGAGATAGTAGTCCTAATCCCGCAGGTCATTATGAGTGCTAAGTAAGCCCATGTATGTGGAGTGGCCAGCCTAGTCCTACCGGGCTGCAGATGCTCAGGGCCCAACTTTTTCTTGCATTTACTCCCAAGGACCCAGAGCCACACTGGTTCTGCCCTGTTCCCTAAGACACACCCTTCTAATCCAATTGTCTGTGACCAGACCAGGAAGCTCGCCAAAAGCAATACCCACCCAGATCCTGGAGGCAAGAAGCCAACAGGCGGAAACAAAGAATTTTCCATGGCTCCATAGTTAATGAGGAACTGACCCTCTTTGGGGTTTCAATTAGTCTTTCACCCTCCTCTCTTTCCCCCAAATTTCCTTCACTGGTGGTATTTACATTGGAATTCTTCCCAGGACTTCAGAAACCCAGCATGGGTAAGTGGAAAACAATACTGAAGAAGAGATAGGTATGTATTTTTTTAAAGGTAGCATTGGTAAGTTTACATTCTTGGTTTTAAAACACATTACAAAGCAGCAAGTATCAAAACGAAATGATTTTGTACTTGATTAAGTTTCTGTCAGATCCAAGACTCTGCAGAAATACAAAGATGAAGACACGGTCCTTTCCCTCAAGAGGGTTATGGTTTGGAGTGCTTAAGAGTACACTTTCAGGAGACAGACCTGGAATTAAACCCCTACTAGTTAGCAGTCGTGGGATCTTGGACAAGTTACTAAATGGCCCTGAGTCTCAGGTTCAGCATTTGTAAAATGCAAATTTAAAAAGGTCCTGTGGTGGGGCGCCTGGGTGGTTAAGCTGCTGCCGTCGGCTCAGGTCGTGATCTCGGGGTCCTGGGATGGAGCCCTGCATCAGGGTCTCAGCTCAGCGGGGAGCCTGCTTCCTCCTCTCTCTCTGCCTACTTGTGATCTCTCTCTCTGTCAAATAAATTGGAAAAAAAAAAAAAAAAGAGTGTATGCTCCATGTTTAAAAATAAATAAATAAAAACATAAAAAATAAAAAGGTCCTGTGGGGTGGGGGTGGGGGCGCGCCTGGGTGGCTCAGTGGGTTAAAGCCTCTGCCTTTAGCTCAGGTTGTGATCCCAAGGTCCTGGGATCTAGCCTGGCATTGGGCTCTCTGCTCAGCAGGGAGCCCCCCCCGCCTGCCTCTCTGCCTACTTGTGATCTCTGTCTGTCAAATAAATAAATAAAATCTTAAAAAAGAATAAATTAAAAAGGTCCTGGGGTACCTGGGTGGCTCAGACAGTTAAGTGTCTGCCTTTGGCTCGAGTCATGATCCCAGGGTCCTGGGACTGAGCCCCACGTCGGGCTTCCTGCTGGGTAGGGAGTCTGCTTCTCCCTCTCCCTCTGCCTACGCCTCCCCCTTCTTGTGCGCTCTCGGTGTCAAATAAATAAAATAAAATAAAAAAGATCCCACCACAGTGGACTACTGTGAGTTTTACTGAGAAAACACATGGCAGTATTAGCTACCCCACAAAGGTGTCCCCTTTTTGCCAGCAGAGCCCTGACTTTGGTCCAGGCAACAAAGTGACCCAGTTTAGTGCATGGATCATGAATGCTTTATGACAATCACTGCGATGTTCTTGCCAGATACTGGTTTTCCCAGTGCCCTGGCAGCTGAGGATAGCTATGTGACCTATTTATGGCCAATGAAGTATAAGGCAGAGTCTGCAGGGGGCTTCTTTAAAAAAATACAGAGGATGAAATCTTTGCTTGCCCTGCTTCCCACCTGTGAAGTTATGCTGCTCGGAGCTGCAGCATCCATGGCCATCAGGCATCCACCTTGAGGATGTGAAGCCCACATACTGATGATGGCTGAGTGGAAGGAGATTTCAGAGAGGCAATGGTGAGCTACGGAACAGCCTGAGATGACCTACCCAACTTTCTGTTTTGAGACATAATTTTAAAAGGTTTTATTCAAAGCAATTGGGACTTTTGGCATCTGCTACTTTCAGCTGAATGCACCTTTTGGTACAGCCTCTTAGCATCAAGCTCAGCACGTGTAAGCATTCAATAAATGCTGTCTGTAGCTTTACAGAGAAGTCATAGCATCTTCCTCATTCATTTACATGTGCTCGGAAAATGAAGAGGGAAAGAGGGAAGAAGGATATAACTGGTGCGGGTAAGACTCTTACTGTCCCCTAAGCAACTCTCAGGACCTCAGGGTATGAAGATGGCCTTGGTTGTGGAACTACTGGAGAAACCAAGGCTGTTCCAGGCCTGGCAGGAAAGCCCAAATCACCAGTAGGGGATGGCTTCTGGCTCCCCGCCCCTTCTAGGAGGGTTTCAAAGGTTAATTTCACTCATCTTTGGTTTTTGCCTTATACTCTGACTTTGGAATGGTGGCATTGTGTTTGTAACAGAACTGCTGGAGGAGCCTGTTATTCCAGGTGGATGGAACAGCTTTGGGGAAGTCAGCAGACCTCATAGAGGCTGAACATCCTCTCCAACCCCCTGAGGTTTCTCAGGGAGAACAAAAAAAAAAAAAAAGGAAAGGAAAAGGGAGAAGAAAGACAGCTCACTTAGAACCTAAGTGATTAAGTATAGGTTTTTTTTAAAAAATATTTTATTTATTAATTTGAGACAGAGCACATAGTGAGCACGGGCAGGGGGAGATGCTGAGGGAGAGGGAGAAGCAGGCTCTATGCTGAACACGGAGCCCAATGCAGGGCTCAATCCCGATCCAGGGCTCAATCACACTGTGATCATGACCTGAGCCAAAGGCAGATGCTTAACCGACCAAGCTACCCAGGCACCCCTAATTACAGGGGTGTAATTACATTTATGAATGAACACCATACCCTACTGCAGGCAGTAGGGTATGTGCCTGTGACTTCACGTAACATTGCAGTTTACATAGGCTTTGGAGTGAAACAACTTGACATCTCAAGAACTGGCCTCCTTTTACAACAAATGTCAGTGAAGGTGGGAGGTTCAGGGACTTATGATAAAGGGTGGTGCCCAAAGCAAGAGAAACCCCATTTGGCATCCTGGCCCTCAAGGCTTTTTGGTTAGCTTCCTGGGTTGTAAATATAACCAGTTGTTTTAGTATTACTATTATTATTATTTTATTTTTAAGATTTTATTTATTTATTTGTGAGAGGGAGAATGAGAGAGAGAGCATGAGAAGGGGGCGAGTCAGAGGGAGAAGCAGACTCCCCGCTGAGCAGAGAACCTGGGACTCGATCCGGGGACTCCAGGATCATGATCTGAGCCAAAGGCAGTCGCCTAACCAACTGGGCCACCCAGGTGGCCCAATTATTATTATTTTAAAATAGGAGGTGGTATAGTATGAAAGTTAAAAACACAGACTCTACTCTCTGTTTTGCTGTCTGAGAAATGGGAATAACGCTGGAAACCACCTCAGCTGGTGTCACTGTAGCTCTGTGAGGTGAGGTGTCAGCCCCAAACCCAGGTCCCCCCATACAAAACTACTCCAGTTGTCCTAAGTGTTGGTGATGTTGCTCTGCCACCGTGCAGGAAAAGACATTTAGAGCACAGATGAAAAAGGAGGTCCTAGACCCCATACCCTCTCGGTAAGATATGCTGATGACCTACTGCCTCAGAGAACAGGGAGCTGTTGGACTGTAGCTCTGTCTCTCAACTTCTAAATGACAAAAATTGTACCACCCAGGGTATCTGACCTAGAAAGGGCTTCGGAGTCATCTCTGCCCACTTTCCCTTGCAGAGCTGGGACATGAAGCCTGGAGAGCCCAGGGACTTCGCCAAGGTGGAACTGTGAGGCCACACAGAGGGGAAAGGAATCCATGTATTGAAGAAACAGGGAATGCTGTCAGCAAGAAGATAAATGGGCACAAATGAAAACAATCCACGTTTGTGTGCTGGTATTTTCTGCCATAAATATCAAAAGAACAGCCACAGAAGGGGAACCCCATGGGATGGGCAAGAGCCATACATTTTTGCTCCTACGTGGAAGTGTTAGAACCTGGCACCAGCTGTTCAACGAGCGCCCATGGTGGAGGGACAGCCCACACCCTCAGAGTCGCTGAGGTAGTTTTTAGGGAAAGTCAGAAATCTCCCTTGCAATAAAAAAAAGTAAATGTAAATGTATTCATGCTTCTTCAACGGGTGGCAGACACTCCCCCTTTGGAGTGGATGCCTGACTGGGCGCAGAGGCTTCTCAAACAGCCAGGCCCCCCAGAGTTCTGTGACCTAGACCATCCCATGCTGCCCCACCGGCTCAAGGCTGACCCGATTTCTCCAGCTCTGCCTTCTGGGAGAATACGCTTATTTGTGGGGGTTAACAATTAGGATAAAGCAGATATCTTCTACCCCAACAATCCATTCGAGACCCCTGCCCTGTCCCTAGGTCACCGGCTCCCCTGAATTGTGCAGCTCGAGAATACACAGTGTGTATCTCTTCAGTAGGCCAAGGGCAGCTGGGGCCAGCCAGAGCCCTTGAAGCTGGTGGGAACTTGAGTTAGTCTGGAACCACCTGAGCACCCGCCAGCGCAGAAGGATCTCTCCCCACAAAAATCTTTCTGAGGCCACGGTCCCCACTGGAAAAGGCTGTCTGCCTGATGGGGTTTGGGTTTACCAGGAATCAAAACTCCCAGATGTCTCTTAGTGCAGGATGCCCTAGCGGCCACATAGGCCCCGTCCAGGCAAGTCAGTCTGGATATCTCTCGCTTCACTTTGGGGCAAATATGTACATTTGCATAGTATAGGGTTTAGAATTAGGCAGAGGCTTTGGGGGCCAAGGGTCAGCCTGGCCTCTGGGCATACCTGCCCTGTTCTGCTCGCTGGCTTCCTGCGCTCGTGCACCTCAGGCATGCCCAAGAGGTACCCTTCTAGCCTATTTTGGGGAAAGCAGGGCCCTCCAGGCCGGTGGGACTTCAGGTGGTCCAACAGCCTCCTGGGTGGAGGGGTCCCCACCCTGACTATCTATCAGAGGTAGACTGAATGTGGCGACAGTCAGTCCCCATTTGGACTGGCTGCCTAGTGGGGCCCCTGGCTTCTCTTGCAAGGAGGGGCCCTTGGCTGCCGCCCCCTCCTGGCACTGGCAAGGCAGTGCAGTTGCCTCCAGGTTGGCATTCAGTGGGAATTTGTGCATTTGTTGAGTCTAAGGCTTTGAATGAGGCAAGATGCTAGGTACCTCCAAATACCCTACTCCTGTGACCTGATCTCTCTGTGCAGTTGCCCTTTCCCATCTGACCTGCAGATGTTTCGTCTGCACGTCGTCAGTCCACATTTCTCTACCTCTTTCTTCAGGGAGAATATATGCTTTTGTGTAGGTTCAGACTCAAATTAGGATGATAACG
Source organism: Mustela putorius furo (assembly GCF_011764305.1). Lineage (NCBI taxonomy): Eukaryota > Metazoa > Chordata > Mammalia > Carnivora > Mustelidae > Mustela > Mustela putorius. The sequence continues at coordinate 3,570,521 of NW_025421501.1, read as the reverse complement.
TGTATCGCGTAGTGCCTGCTGCTAAGACCTTGCCTCTCCCCACAGTTGTCCTAATTTAGGTCCCTTGGCCTACTGGGCCTGCATGCTCATTCTTACCTATCAGTCAGCTTTGGATAGCCATCAGACCCGGCTGATTTCCAAGCACCTGCATAGCTCTCAGGTTAGAGGGAAACTTCTGACATGGCAACTTTAAGTTTGTGACTGTCATTCACCATTTAGACAGATTGCTCAATAGGGTGGCAAGCTTCTCCAGAACTCAAGGGTCCTGGGCACTTCCTTTGGCTGGCTAACCAGGCCAGTGGTCAGGCCCCGACCTGGCAGGGCCGTCGAAGCCCTCCAGCTCTGCCCTAAAGTGGAATAGACCCAATTGTGCAGAGTAAGTCTTGGAAAAATTTAGATGTCCCGTATCCCCAGTAGTTTCCTCCCATTACCCGGTCTCTCTCCTATTCCAAGTCCCTGCTTATCCTGACCTCTGCAGCTTATGTATATGAAGTGTGCACTCTAAGTTGGCATTGGGCTGCAGGGGACACTCTGGGGCTCTGGAGCTAGAGCCAATCTCCAACCACCTGCTTGGCCTCTAGGGTGGAGAGACCCACACTCTGAATATCTGTCTGTGGGCTATTTTACACTAAGGACTGTCAGTCCCATTTGCACTGGCTGTCTCTATTGTGTCCAGGGCTTCTCCATCAAAAAAAGGTTGCCTAGGTGTCGCTTTTCGGAGGTTATCTCTGGCTGTGCCACACTGCCCAGGCAATCTAGATTTCTCTAGCTTTGCCTTTAGAGAAAATATGCACATTTGTGTAGGTTCAGCCTGGGAACTAGGCATATACTAGCTACATCCAGTTGCTTGCTACTGTGGCCTGGCATCTCCCTACAGCTGCCCTCTTCTAAGTCCCTGGTTCCCCTGACCCATTCTGCCCATGCATGTGCCATAGTACTGTGATGCCAGAGTCTCCCAGTATTGAAGGCTCTGAGGTGTTTCTTTTATAACTTTCTATTCTGACTGTTCCTCGTCAGTCACTTGTCCCTTTCCATACCCGTAGTTACCCTGACTTGGGGTACCCATGTATGTGCAACTAGCACCCCATTAGTTGGTCTTGGGCTGCAGGGTATACTCCACATCTGTGGAGTATCAGCTTGACCCCAACCACCTGAATGGACTCAGGGTGCTGGGTGCCCACATACTGAATATCTTTCTGAAGCTACATTTTGTAAAATGGGTATTTTCTTATTGGCCATAATAAGCCTTGGAATTAAGCATATGCCAGGTACTTCATATAGTCTGCTACCGTGACCCACCCTCTCTCAACAGATACCCTTTAGAACCAGGCCAGGCTGCTCAGTGATCACTGACAATGTGCATGTTGCACACGTTGGCCTCTTAAGTTAGGAAGTCTAACCCAGTCCAATCTCTGACTCTTGCACAATCTCTATAGCAGGGAGAGCTTACCCCCAAAAAAATCTGAGGCTTTCTTTTAAATAGGGGACCATTGGTCCCCATTCAGACTGCTGCCTGCTGGGGTTGAGGCTTTTCCAGGAATCCGGGTCCCAGGTAGCATGTAAGGGTGGGATCTGGAACAAGGCAGTTAAACGGAGAGGCAAGATCCCAGTAACAAGCTCTCTGGAATGACTGGCATCTACCTAACTCCAAGTCTCAGCCTAAATGAATGAGCATTTCTCCCATGAAGGCAGAGCTGGAGGAATCTGGAGTGTCTTGCCGTGGTGGGGCCAGGAAGGATGGCCTGGGTAGCCTCCACTAAAAGGCATTTAGGGAGACTTCTTTGGAATAAGTCCGAGCCCCCCTTCAGGCAGCTCGTCCAAAAAGGGACTAACAATCCTATCTCATTTTTTTAAATCTAAATTCAATTAACCAACTTATAGTACGCCATTAGTTTCAGATGTAGAGTTCAAGTACTTTATCAGTTGCGTGGAACACCCAGCGCTCATCACATCAAGTGCCCTCCTTAATGCCCATCCCCCAGTTACCCCCTCCCCCTCACCCCTCTCCAGCAGTCCTCCATTTGTTTCCTAGAATTAAGAGTCTCCCTCTCTGATTTATTCCCATTCCGTTTTCCCTCCTTCCCCTATGTCCCCCTGCACTACTTCCATTCCACATATGAGTGAAACCATATCATAGTCTGTCTCTGGTTGACTTATTTCACTTAGCCTAATACCGTCCAGTTCCATGCATGTCAATGTAAATGGTAAGATTTCACTTTCTCTGATGGCCGAGGAATATTCCATTGTATACATATACCACATCTTCTTTATCCATTCCTCTATCGATGGACATCTGGGCTCTTTCCATAGTTTGACTATTTTGGACATTGCTGCTATAAGCACTGGGGTGGAGGTGCCCCTTCAGATCACTACATTTGTGTCTTTGGGGTAAATAGTAGTGCAGTAGCTGAGTCGTAGGGTAGCTCTATGTTTTTAACTTTTTTTATTTTTTATTTATTTTTTATTTTTTTTAGATTTTATTTATTTATTTGACAGAGATCACAAGTAGGCAGAAAGGCAGGCAGAGAAAGAGGAAGGGAAGCAAGCTGCCTGCCGAGCAGAGAGCCCGACGCGGGGCTTGATCCCAGGGCCCCGGGATCATGAACTGAGCCGAAGGCAGTGGCCCAACCCACTGAGCCACCCAGGCGCGCCTATTTTTTAACTTCTTGAGGAGCCTCCATACTATCAGTTCTGTTTCAAATGCAGGCTCAGACAGATTTCCTGGGAATGATTTCTTTCCATCTTGGAGGCTCTGCAGGAGATTGGGGGCCGACCTGAGCCCCACGAGTCTGGAGGGTCCCTATCAGACAAACCCATCTGGCAGAGTGTGCTCTGTGCATGCACAGGTCCATGCAGGTCGTGGGAGCCATGGACTGGAACTGTCAACTTCTTGGGGAATCCAGGTTTCATGAGCAGGCTCTTTGGGACCATGGAATCTGCCTAATCCCAAACCTTAACTGAGGGACATATTTATTGTGATGGTAGAGGTGGAGGAATCTGTATTGTCTTGCCAGGATGGGGCCAGGCATGCTGATAAGGTTATCCTTCCCTGAAAGGCACCTCGAGGCCTTGATAACCAGTAAACCCAGGACCCCATCAGAAAGCCAGTCCAAATGGGGGCTGACTTTACACCAGTTTGAAGCTGAAGCCTCAGGAAAAATTTTGTGGAGTGGAATCTATCCACACAGGAGGTTATGTTAGTGGATGGGGATAGGCCACAGTTCCACAGGCCTTGCGGACCACAAATGCCCAAGGCTGGCTTCAGTGCGTGGGCTGCCCATGCTCAAGGTCCTTCAGGTCATGGTATCTGGGGGACCTGCAACAGAGCAGTTGTAGGAAAGAGGCTGACATCCAGGAGCAACTGTGTGAGGTACCCGGTACCAGCCTCATTGCAATTTTTATCATATAGCATAAGAGGCACCCAGTTTCGAATGCAGCCTCAAAGAGATGTTTGGGGAGGTGGGCTCACTCTGCCCTGGAGGCTCTACAAACCTTGAAGCCTGGTTTATGGTCCATAGGATTGGAGGACCCAGGCAGCCAAAGGCCAGCTGATAGAATACAGATTACCCACGCATGTGAAGCTCAGGTCTGGGAAGCTGGGGACCTGGAACAAGACAGTTGTAGTAAGTTGTCAGCATTAGCGAAACTGACCTGGAACAGGGCAAGTGTCCTGAAAAGATGAGTCTTGGGAGTGGGCTGTTGAGGGTACAAGGAACCTGCCTTTTCCAAGCCCTATCGTACATAAAAGCGCCTATGCTCTCCAAAGTTATAGGTGGAGGAGTCTGGACTGCTTTGCCAGGGTGCAGTTGTATCCTTAACTGAGAGACACCTGAACTGAACTGAGCCGAAGGCAGTGGCCCAACCCACTGAGCCACCCAGGCGCGCCTATTTTTTAACTTCTTGAGGAGCCTCCATACTATCAGTTCTGTTTCAAATGCAGGAGCCTTGATTATTGGTAAGCCCTGGACTCCTCACGTGGCCATTCCTAAATGGGGACTGAGTTTGACCATTTCAAAGGTGCCAACTCAAGAAGATTTTTGGGTGATGAGCCTCCTGTGGCCTGGAAGCTGGTTTAGGACCAAACTAAGATCCACAGGCTTGGAGGGCCTCCCAGCAACCTTCAGCAGGCCAATGGAGTATTTATTGCCCATGCATGAGCCATGTGGGCAGAATCCTGGTGACAGGGCAAGTGTCTGGAAAAGCTGGTTCATAGAAGTGGGCTTTGGGGGCTAGATGGCACCTGCTTATTTGCAGGTTTTAGTCCACATAAATGTGCATATCCTCTAAAGGCAGAGCTGGAGAATTGTGAAGACCTGCCAAGGCTGATTCTAGTATACTGACCGTGGTATTTCCAAGAGATACCTGGGAACCTTCACTGATGCAAAAACCTGGGACTTAAACAAATGCTAAGCACACACTGGAACTGAGTGTCACCCATTTCAGTGGCTTCCTCAAAGAGAGTTTCAGGGGTGGGCATCCTCCAAGCTTAAGGTAATGCAAGTAGTTGGAGAAGGGCCTTAGCTTCACAGGCTTGGGGTCCTTGGTTGCCTGTGGGGCAGTCGAGAGGGTATGCTTTTGCTGGTGTCAGGCTCACAGGTCGGGGTATCCAGGGACCTGGAACAGGGCAATGTTGAATGAGGTCCAGTCATAGTAGCAGACTCTCAGGGGTACCCAACATGGGCCTAACCAAAGCCCTAAGCTACACAAATGTGCTTTTTTTTTCCCGCTGAAATCTGTTTGGTTTTGGGAGGCACATAATGTTCAGACTAATTTTGTCATTGCCAACAGTGACTTTAACACTGGTTAAAACAACTGTGGGAATTACTCCAAATGTAACTTAACTTATAGGAAGAAACTATACAGGGTGGATTTCTCACACAAAGGAAACTTTATTTGCAACAAATGAGATGACAGGGAATAACTTTCAAAGCCATGACTCCCTGAGCAGAGGTGAGTGGGTTCCTTTTATTTAAGCTAGGATGAATACTCAAAAGGGGAGTTTTGCCATCACATGTAGAGATGGGCATAAGTTCACACACCCATTTTAAAGAAACATGCCTATTCATACATTGTACATTATGTCAATGAGGTTTGTGCTCCTTCCTTGGCAGAGATTTTAACATTATAATGAGGAAGAGGTAACTATATACACCCCTGCGCAGGGGTGTGTTGGTGTTTGAGTTCAAACTGGTCTAGGCTTGCCAGAGTCCTTCCTGCTATTTGCCTCTAAAATATAAGGTTTATATTCCTCCGAAATAGGGAGCATGTAGGGGGTCTTCCTGGTGACTATTTAAACCTCATTAACCTCGTGGTACATAGCTTCAATCCTATAAAAACAACTCAAGAATGTGCCTTAAGTCAATCTTTACTCTTGAAGCAGCACTGGGAGATAATTTTTGTTAGTTCATTTATAATTTTTGTTAGTTCATTTCCATTTTGTTTTATTAACTTTTTCTAGTTTATAACTTTTCTTCCCTTCCCATGTCCTTTGCTGTTTATTTATTTTTTATTTTTTTGAAAACTTTTCAAAAAATACCAGCTAGCTTTTATTTAAATTCCAGTTATACAATATAATATTAGCTTCATACAATATAAAGCGATTTCAGCACTCTGTACAATACCCTGTTCTCATCACAAGTGCACTCCTCAATCCCCACCCCCTATTTTATGCCCATCTCTACATGTGATGACAAAACTCCCCTTTCTGAGTATTCATCCTAACTTAAGTAAAAGAAACCCACTCGCCCCTGCTCAGGGAGTCATGGCTTTGGAATGTTTGTTTCTCCGATCCATGAGCATAGGAATGTCTTTATATTATTTTGTGTCCTCTTCAGTTTCTTTCGTAAGTGTTCTATAGTTTTCATACTACAAATCTTTTTACCTTTTAGGTTAGGTTTATTCATAGGTATCTTACTGGTTTGGGTGCAATTGTAAATGGGATCAATTTCTTAACTTCTTTTTCTGCTGCTTCATCACTATTGTACAGAAATGCAACAGATTGGGATGCCTGGGTGGCTCAGTCAGTTAAGCTGCTGCCTTCGCCTCAGGTCATGATCCCAGGGTCCTGGGATTGAGTGCCCTATAGGGACCCTTGCTCAGCGGGGGCCTGCTTCTCCCTCTGCCTGCTCTGCCTGCCACTCTCCCTTCTCGTGCTCTTTCTCTTTTTCTGACAAATCAATAAACAAAATCTTAAAAAAAAAAAAAGAAATGCAACAGATTTCTGTATGTTGACTTCATATCCCATGACTTTGCTGAACTCCTCTACCAGTTTATCAATTTTTCGGTGGAGTTTTTGGGTTTTCTACATACATTATCATCATGTTTTCAACAAGTAGGGAAAGTTTGACTTCTTCCTGGCTGATCGGGATGCCTTTTATTTCTTTTTCTTGTCTGATTGCCAAGGTTAGCACTTCAGTGTTATCTTGGTTACAATTGTTGAGAATGGACATTCCTGTCATGTACCTGACCTTGGGGGAAAACATCTCAGTTTTTCCCCTTTGAGGATGATATTAGCTGTGGGTCCTGCATATGTAGCTTTTGTGATGTTAAGGTATGCTCTCTCTATCCCTACTTTGTTGAGGGTTTTTGTCAAGAATGGATGCTATGGGGCGCCTGGGTGGCTCAGTGGGTTAAGGCCTCTGCCTTCGGATCAAGTCGTGGTTCCAGGGTCCTGGGATTGAGCCCCCCATTGAGCTCTCTGCGCAGCGGGGAGCCTGCTTCCCCCCCCTCTGCCTGCCTCTCTGCCTACTTTGATCTCTGTCAAATAAATAAATAAATAAATCTAAAAAAAAAAAAGAACAATAAGACAGCAACAACAAGAAATATATAAAATTTATGCAAGTTGGCAAAAAAAGTCAAACTCTTTCTTAACTAAAAAAAACAAAAACAAAAAACTGAACATGTTAGGGGACGGTGGTCGCGTCGGCACTGACTTAGTTCTCACAGGGAGGCGAGTGGCCTTTTCCTCGTGCATTCTCAGACACTCTGAAATTTGCCTCTCCCTTCATGGAACAAGACAGTGACTTGAGGGAAGCCGGCCGCGCGGCCTTGTCCCTCCCACATAAGTACACTGGACATTTCCCTTACACTTCGACGCGTCTATCTCCATGGATGAAGATGTTCAGAGGAGGACGGTTTTCCCCAAGAGTTGTTCCTTAGAGTTCAGGGCCCAGCACGGCACTTTCATTCTGCTTCCAGGCATCCGTGTCAAAGCGCTACTGTCTCCCTGAAACAGGATGTCAGGGCAGAGGTGCATCCTGCACAAGCCGGTTTCTCGGGGTCGAGTGTATGGGCCCTACCAAGTAGCTATGCTCTCGCCTGCATCGGGGAGACAGCTTCTAGCTTCAGGGGAAAATGTTAGTTGATGACCATCCTCTCCATTGTTCTTTTGGGGAGATGAGGGATTTGCACTTTCCTCAACGCTTCCAGACATCAGAAATTCTTCTCTCTTCACAGGACCAGGTGTGGCGTGCTCACCAGACTGGTTTCTCCCAGGTAAGCCTGTGGCACTTGCCTTGCACTTGCACACACCCCTCTGGAAAGGCCTCTCTGCTCAGTGTGCCTTGAGGCTGTTAGCCTGATGGAGGGTTTTCCTACCATGTTGTGTCTTCGAGCTGGGTGTCTAGCACAGTACTCCCCTCATGCCTCCTCAGGCGGGGTCAGGCTGACCGCTAGGGTTAGGCTTGAGAAGCTGGAAGCTGTCACGCACCTATCTGAAAGGTGTGGTGAAGAAGTGCCCCGAGGACCGAACGGAGAGCTAGAGTGAGGGTGAGATTCCAAGTGGGCCCCAGCAAGTTCCTCTTAGTCTTCCTGAAGCGGCGGTGTGTTCACTAGCCTCCTGGGCTGCAGAAACACCCCCGTGCTTGATGCACCCAAGGTTTCTTCTTTGTTTGCCAGAGTGGCCTGGCCTTGCCAGACGGTGTCCCAGATTCACCTTTGGCTCACAAGTAGGCTTCTGGACAGGTCATGGCCATATCCAGTCCAAGGGCTTGTGTGCCATTCCTATAAACACCAGGGGCCCGTTGCGTAGCCCTGCAGAGTTCCTACCATGAGGGCTGGGCAGAGGGTAAACATTAAGGTGAGACTCGGGCTTCAGCTGTGGCCTCGGGAATGTGGGGGTGTAGGGTAGGGCTGGGAGGCGGGTGGCACCTAGTGTGGCCAGGGTTCAGGTTTGTGGCTGGAACCCTGTGGGCCCACAAACCCTGGGCATTGTCAAGTGGCCCGGTTTCCTTCTGGGCTCCAGGACGGTGAGTGTGGCCTGAATTAGGGGAGCCCTTTCCACGGGGTCCTCAGAACTAGGCACCATCAGACCCACAGCCAGGGCTAGGGGTGGGGTTACAGTCTGGGAGATGTTTGAGCCAGTGGGAGTGTAGAGCCCTGCCCTGCAGCCAGAGTCGAGGGTAAGCCTTAGGGTGAAGCTCAGGGCTAGGGTGGTGTCTCAGGGTCTAGGGCCCTTGCAGGATAGCGGTTCAGGATTTCACCAGAACCATGCTCTCAGCTCCGCTGGGTCTGTTGCCCATGGCTTCCTTGGTTTTGTGTTCCTGGGGGTTTTGCCCTGAACTGGTCCTGGGTCCCCAAACCCTTTGATTCTCTGCCTGGCCATTCGGGCCCTCAGAGGGCCAGAGCCAAGCTGAGGGTAGGGTGAGAGGCAACCCCCGAGGCAGGAAGGTACCTGGCTAGTGGTGGGGCTGAGAAAGTTTTGAGGGTTGGTGGCAGACCAGCAGTAAAGTGAGTGTCTGCCTTCTGGCTTGGACTTAGGCAGATGCTCTTAGGGGTCCTGAAGCTTCGGGTTTCCACTAGCATCATGGTCTCCAGCAACATCACGGGACCTGCTGTGTGCCTTGGCTCAGACCATCCTCGCTCTTGCCCACGGCTCCACTACCCACTTCAGACTCACCAGCAGGGATAGGGCCAGGTGAGGGAGGCAGAAGTCTAGGCCTAGGGTTCAGTTGTCAGTTCTGAAGGTGTTAGGGGTCAAATGGATGGCAGTGCAGCATCCTCTCCCGAGGGCTGAGTGGACTGCTAGCTACTGGGTGAGCTTCGGGCTACAGGTTTGGCCTCAGGGGACACTCGGAGGGTGGTGTTGATTTGGGAGATCCGCTGGAGTCCTGTATTCTGGCAACACTGTGGAGGGGGTTGCCTGTGGCCTGGTTTCATCACATGCTCCTCACTAATACGTCTGGCATCAGTCAGGTGAGTCACATCCTTTGCACACTCAGAGCTGGGGTCTGGCTTCCACAGTCAGTCTTGCAGTCCTTGGCCCATGGTTCAGATCAAGTTTGGGAGACAGCAGGAGCCGGTCCCCAGGCAGCATGGCCACCTGCTCTGAGGCCATAGTTAAAGAAGAGCTTCCTCAGAGATCCACCGACCTAAGGTCAAGGCACTTTCCTTAGACTTGCCCCACCACATATGGGTGCGATTCTTTCCTCAGTAAAAAGAGCCATGTTCACAAAAGGCCATTGACCTTCAAGCTAGTTTGTGGGACATGAGAGCATGGCACTCTCCTTAGGCCTCTAGGCAGACCTTTGAGAAGGCGCCAGTCTCCTTGACACGCCCTTTGAGGGGAGGGCGGTCACCTTTCAAACAGACTTCTTTCTAACAGGGAGGCAGATGGTTTTACCTCAGGTATTCACACACACTCTTGGAAACTTGCTTCCCCCTCACGACACAAAATGGTGACTGGAGAGAGCTGGCTGCTCGGCCCCGCTCTCCCCCATCAGTATGCGGGGTGTTTTTTCTGTTTACCACACATCCCCGGCTTGGCTCTTCATGGAAGTTGTTCTAGGGAAGATGTTTTTTTTATACCAAGACGGCGTTTCTTAGAGTTTAACCGTCTCGAATAGGCCTCGCCACACACCTGTTTGCACTTGCCAGGCGCTTCCTCACCGTCTCGACTAGGCATCAGCTGCTCAGGAGAGGTGTTGCCTGAAGGAGGGCCTGGTACAGCTCTCCCGAAAGGTGGCAGCCCTGGGGCTCTCTTCTAGGTGAGTGGGGTGGCTCTCAAAGGTCTGTGCACTCCCTGATAAGAGGCACCGCTGTTATGGGAAGCAGATGAGGGGCCCAGTGCCTCTGCCACGAGGCCAAGTACACCTGAGACAGACCCAGTTCCTGCGGGGGGCGAGTCTTTCCATCACCGTCCCCAGAAAGCCTCAGCATCGGGCTTGGGAGTGAAGGCCCTTGGCCACTGCTTAGTATGGGTTTTGAACTCTCCTCGGGCCATGTTGTATGGGGGACACACAGACTCGGTGAGAGAAGGCCTTGCTTCCAGCGTTCACACACACTGTAGGGGAACTGGCTGCCCATTTCCGACTCAGGCGCTGACATGGGAGCCGGCCCCTTAGGCCTGGGCGCTCCCCCATCAGGAAGTGGTGCCAGTTCCTCTGTCATGCTCTCTTCGTGGATGTTGCTTGGGGGAGGACGTTTTCCCCTGAGTAACGGTGGTTCTGGTTTTTTTTTTTTTTTAATTTAATTTCTTTTAGGTGTAACAGATTTCATTGCTTATGCACCATACCCAGTGCTCCATGCACTATGTTGCCCTCCATAATAGCCACGACCCAGGCTCCCCCAACCTCCCTTTGAAAACCAACTCAGATTGTTTTTCAGAGTCCATTGTCTCTCAGGTTCAGAGCCCTCTCCAATTTCACTAGGTGTTATCACTAGACTGTGTTCCTTGATCTGGGACGCCTTTCTGGGAAGCAGCTGCAGGCTTTCCTGCCTCTTTGGTTGGTTCTTGTGCATTTTCTGGATTAACATGATTCCAGGACCTGCAGCAGGTCCACGCATCTTTAAGGAACACACCAAGCCTTTAGTTTTTACCATGATATTTCTCAGCAATGAGATATCAGAGGACATGGCTAATTATTCAAACCAGGGTGGAAAAAATAACCAAAACCCCACTCACAATTAATTTTACTAAAGATCCAGTGCATTGAATCATATAAATAAGATTGAATCATATAATTAATTGAATCCTATAAATAAGAATACAGAATGAATATCTTACTGAAATTACCAATTTTAAGCTTATTTTCTCCATGTATATTGCATTATTTACTAAATTCTGCATTCACAAAAATACATGTAGTGTTCAGACAGAATGATATTTGAAAGGGAAGTGATCAAAGGGTGTCTCCATTAGTTATCACAATTGACAATTGCCACCAGGAACATGGCTTCTTCACCCAACTGCAGGCAACAACTGGACATTTATTAATTAGCATTTAATGTGCAAAAATAGAGCTGTTCTCTCAAATGTAATGTGAGGTAGTTATGAACACATCTTAAACATTTTAAGATTCCTGAATAGGAAGGAATAGACTGACCCATAGGAAAAAGGTCATTCGTGTTTCTCTTCTTCTTCTTCTTTTTTTTTTTTTAGATTTTATGTATTTGAGAGAGAAAGATTGAGAGTGCACGCATGAGAAGGGGGGAGGCGTACAGGGAGACCGAGAGGCATACTCCATGCGAGGCATGGAGCCTGATGACCGGGGCTCGAGCCCAGGACACTGAGATCATGACCTGAGTCCCAGTCAGGTGTTTAAAAGACTGAGCCACCCAGGAGCCCGTGTCTCTTTAAACGGAGAAATTACAAAGAAGTGTTTCCTTTAAAATTAGCTAAGGGGCAATAACGTCTGTTTCCACCAATGTTATTTGCTATTGTGCCAGAATGTAGGTGAATGCAAAGTTAGGAAACAAACAGGAGGAATCAAAGCTACAGCAGTGATGCAAAAACACATTAGGTCCTTTTTTATTTCCGGCTTGTTCACTCAAGGTCATGTTAGTGAAATGTAGCAGTAGCTCATTTCCTCATTCCTCTGCACTGTGCTGTCTAATATATCAAATGATTCACATGTCCTCTAGTACTGATATAAAATTGCTTTGTGTCTGCCTTTGCTAGCTTTTAACTACTTGCACAACTCTCAGCGGACATGAGCAGTAATCTCTGTTGGTCTGTATCATAGGAGGCATGCTGTGTATGTTTAAACTTTAGATCCTGCCTTTTCCACTTCTGTGAGATTTCAGAAGTACTGAAATATTGGTAAGGAAAATCCTAGATTTCAATACCGGGAACTGTAGATTCCCCTGCTCTCACAAGGGAGCTGAGCTATCACTTTGCAAGGACCTTACCAAGTATCCACAGATGGTGAACAAGTTTCCAGTCCTCCCACAGGACCGCTCTAGGCATGGACAGTATGTGGCCCGCAGAGGGGCCTCAGGCCAAGCGCACAGCTGCCACAGGTGGACCTCAGCAGCGGGGCGGGCTCCGTCCTGCTGTGACCGGCCTCAGCTGAGGAGTCCGTGAAAGGACACCTCCTACCTTGGGTGAGTGGGCTCATGGCAACCCTGAAGCCCCAGATGGAAGGCAGGGACACTGGGGGATTTCTGAAATGCAAGACACATACATCTACTGCTCTCGGAAAATGCTTGCCTATCTTCAGGAGAATTCCAAGTTTGCACAGAAATGAATGGAACTTTTGGGAAATGATGGAAGGAATGACTGCATAGTTAGCTTTGAGGTCTGATACGACGTGATACAACATTTCTTATTGTGCTGCTGGGCTCCATGGGGCCTCTTGTGATCAGGCATTGAGAAATGCCTTGATGGGACAATGGAGACCCACATTTAAATTTTAATTTAAAATTAAAATTTAATTTTAAAATTAAATCTTAAAAACAAAATATGGTCTAGAGGATGTACAATGAAAAGTAAAGTCTCCCTTGTTCCCACCCAGAAGTAGCCAGGGGAGATGGCTGGCACCCACTGTGCCCCCATTTCTCTTCCTCAGTTCAGCCTTCAAGCCCAAGAGATCTGTGAACCCCCCAAGTGTGGGGAACGAGGGAGTGGACCCCTCCACAGCACCTCTGCAGGCCTGACTCATGACCCGGGTGATGACCCAACAGAAGCTGTGTGAGTGCACAGGGGTTCCTGCACGCGCGCTCACTCCTCAGGCTCCAGGTTCTAGAGCTGTGTCCTGGCAACAGGTCCCGCATTGTGCTCTAGGCCTTCGGCTGCGACTTGGCAGCTGAAGGAGAGCACTGCGAGCCTAGTTCGCTATCCTCAGCGTCTAGCCTTACCTTACTGCTCTATGGGCACCTCCTTGAGCAGGCCGTGCCCCTCCCCCCATCCCCGGGCTCTGCGGGGCCCCCACCTGGCTCCCTGTGGCCGCAGACAACTCTTGGCGCCCAGGGCTCGACCGGCGGTCCACGCCCCGGGGTCCATTCGCAGGCGGTCCTCCACGAGTTGGCAACCATGCTCACTCTTAGCAGCTTTCTCCGGGATCCTGGAGACCCTGCGCCTTCTTTTTCTGGGACTCCTCACCACCTTCTGCAGGTGGGGCTGCCGGCTGAAGGCGATGCTGTCAGCTCCTGGATCGCAGGTGTCCTGCCGCCGCAACTGTGAGTCCATCGTGGACACGGTCACCCCCTGTGTGCTGCAGAAGCGGTTCGTCACCGGGCTGCAGCCCTCGGCACCCAGGAATGTCCATGATGTCTCCACAGCGGAGCGGGTGGGCAGAGACCCCAGTCGGAGCGGCAAAGGGTTGGCCCAGGCCCAGGGTCCTCACAGAAAGGACCCTCAAGGCAGTGGGACCCCACAGAGGGCATTTAGTCCCCTGGGGGTCCACGGAGGCCTCTCTTCCTTTGTGCCCAGGCCTGGGCCTCTGCTGAGAGCCGTCCCCCAGGAAGAGAGCTCAGAAGACCCATACAGTAAGAAGTCCCCCAGCGCCCATAGGAGCTCCTGCCCCACTCGAAATGCCATTACCAGTTCCTACAGTTCCACCATGGGCTGCTACCCGGTGCAGAGGAGGAGGGGTCTGGCCACAAGTCAGGCCGCGTGGCCCCCGAGGTCCCCCAAAAAAGTCAGCCAAAAGAGCCCCTTGTGTCCTGCCGGAGTGCCTGCACTTCGCCAGAAGAACCAGCCGGAAAAGGATGCCGATACCACCACCAGGCAGAAAACAACGCAGAGGAACTGCTCATCCCCAGCTGACTGTTCCAGGTCCGGAAAACGCAAGGTTTGTCTGCTGCCACACAGGCGAGGGGAGCCTCTGAGGCTGCCGTCACCCCCTCAGCCGGGGTTTCGAGTGACTGCTGAGGACCTTGACCGGGAAAAGACAGCTGCTCTCCAGCGCATTCAAGATGCTCTTCGAGGGGACACAGAGGCCACCTGCAGCTGTGGCCCAACTAGCCCACCCAGTGCCTTGGCCCTGCCTGCTGCAGTGGCTGCTCCCCTGCCGGCCTCTGACTCCCAGGTCACCTCCGGTTCTTCCTCAGGTTCTTCCCAGCCTCTCCTCTTGGGGTCTCACCCTGGCTGCAGTGGGAGCAACGTTGCATCTACCCAGGCCCTCTTGATGCAGCCCGGGGACAACATGGTCTCAGTCACAGTCCCCACAGGGCTGCCTGCGCTGCCTGGAGGGAGTGGCTACCCGGGATCCACTGCCCAGGCCCCATTCGGGGCTGTTGGTGGGCAGTGGCCCGGAGCCAGCCCCCTTCACAGCTCTCCCCCTCCATGGACAGCCGGCAGCTCAGGCTCCAGTCCCACTCCAGGCCCTGAGCACAACGGTAGTCCAGCTGTCCTTGGGCAGTGGCACTCAGGCAGTTTATGTGGTTCCCTTACCCGCATCTGCCTCCCGGGGCACCCGTGCCAGTGCCCAGCCAGGTTCGGCTACCTCCCCTGCTGTACTCGCCCCTGGCGCAGCCGCTGCCCCTGGCTTGACAGCAGCCCCCCAGGTGCCTGGCGCTGTGTCCCATGCTGGGCGCATTAGCCAGCAGCCCCGCCCCCCAGGGGGCAGCACAATGCTGGTCCTCATCAGCATGGGGGTTTTTGCAGCACCCCCAGGTTTTGGGAGAGGTGATGATGTCCCAGATCTGTGCTCCAGGTTTGGGGCTCTGAGCATTACAGCAGGAACGAGCAGGGCCCCAAGCGGCCCACAGGGCTCCAGGGCAAGCCTGGGCCCAAACACAGGGGGCCACCCACGCCAGAGCACCCTGTCGGGGACCGCTGGAGCCAGCACGAAGAACCAGCCTGTGTCGGGAGCCCCGAGTGCCCCTAGCTTCAGTCACATCCCCAGGCACCAGAGCAGGAAGAGGTCCAGGTCAGATGGCATTAGCTCTGCCAGCAAGGCCGCCTGCGGGGATGGGGGCGTCCTGGCCTCTCCTCCTAGTGGCCCCACCTCTCTGGTCAGCACAGCCCAGACCAGCCTTGCCACCAAGACCCCCTCATTCCCTGCCCAGCGATTCATTAGGTGCAAAAGAGCTGCACCCTGCAACAAAGCATTTTCGTCCACATCACAGCCCACTGCCTCTGCCTCTGGCTTGGCAACTGCCCCCCAGGTGCCGGGCGCCGTGTCCCATGCTGGGCCCAACAGCCAGCAGCCCGGCCCCCAAGCTGGCAACACAATGCTGGCCCCCATCAGCATGAGGCTTACCGCAGCACCCCCAGGTTTGGGGAGAGGAGATGTAGTTGCAGATCTGTGCTCCAGGTTTGGGGCTCTGAGTATTACAGCAGGAACGAGCAGGGCCCCAACAAGCAGCCTTGCCACAAAGAACCCCTCATTCCCTGCCCAGCACCGGAGAGGACGCAAAAGATCTGCACCGGGCAACAAGCCGTTTTCCTCCACATCACAGCCCGCTTCCAAGAGGCAGAGGCTCGGCTGAGCCAATACCTTCCTGGAAAAGTAGCCGGTGTTGCACTTCCTTCTAGATGACACCGGTGCAAGACTAGTGTGGAATGGGAGACACAAATCAAGCCCGGTCCTGGAGCAAAACCGGGCTCCCAGCCTGCCAGCCAACGTTGGGAAAACTTCCCAATCCCTGAACCAGCAGTTTGAAGGAAGGTGGGGGCTTGAGGCCTCGTCTGTGATCCCAGGGGGCATGGGCCTTGGGACAGTACATGGAGATCCGTGTCCCTTTGGCCTCCAGTCCCACAGCTCCTGGGACTCCTGCCGCTGCCCACGGGCTTCCCCTCCCCTCTCCCCATGTTCTTCGCAGAACCTTTAGGTAGTGTTAATTTCGTTAATTAAAGCCTGTTCTAGTTTCTCTGCATTACTCTGCTGAGTCTCTTCTGTGGGTCAAGTGGGCAAAAGTTGGGGGCCGAATGGGTGCTGGCATGGGAAGCCCGACGCCATCGTTTCCAGGTTCCCGTGGCCCAGCAGAGCGGGTAGGGCAAGAAGGACGGACCCTTGAAGAGTGAGAGTAGGTTTTCCGTTTCGGGCATGGGCCTGGGAGAACACTGGCCTGGGGAGGGCAAAGTGGGGAGACTCACCCTTGTCTATTGGAAGCGCTGCTGCTCTCCCACTGGGGACCCCACGGAATCTTTTTGCTTCACAGCCCTAGGGTGATGTAAAGACACTCTTGGCCTAGAGTATAGGTCTGGCATCAAAGGTTGTGGCTCAGGGCACAGGAGGACAGCTTTGCCTTGAGGGTGTGACAGCTCCCTGAGCGCTGAGTGACATCCCACTTCACACAAGCACCAGGCCTCCCTCCGTGCATCTCTTCCCTCTGCCAGGCATTTGGGGGCCCCTTCCTGAGGGCACTGGGGAGAAGAATGAGGAACAAACAAGTCACCTGGGAGAGGGAGGGAGCAGGGACCACGCTGAATGGACTGTCACCCCCCAAATCTCCTCAGTCCCGTATTTATTAGAATAAGATCACAACCAACAAAGGAGGAGGTTATCCATTAGTCATGAGTCTTGTAGGTCAACCAGAAGGAATGGGAGGCCTATGTCGACCATAGTCTTGTAGGTAAACAGAGTAGGCTGTGCCTGGCCCAGCGGCTTGGATTTTTGGCTGAGCAAGTGCACATAAAGGGATTATTCTAACAGCAGGCTTTCGTGAGGCAGGGGAGACAATGGAAAAGGGAAACAGGCGATGTTCCAGCCTGAGCTGCTGGGCTTCAAGGACTTGTATCCTCCTGTCCACCGGAGGCCTGCTGCTAGTTCGGGTTTTCTCAAGGTCATCGTCAAGCATGCTTGCGTGACCACTACCATTTCTCATTAGTGATATTTTAAGCAGCCTTTCATTCTGAGAGATGGTTAATGCAGAAGCAGCAAAATCCATTTTGCAAGTTCTTGAACCATTGGTCGTCAGAAAGATTTTCGTGAGCATCTGAGGACTAAGCGTAAAAAGACTATAGCAATAAAAAGTGTCATCATTCCACCTATAATGCCAGCACCAGTGTTTTGATCCAAGCAAAGGGGTTTACATCAGACAGAATATCATTAATCCTTTGTGCGAAACTCACTCTTGGAACTGATTGTAAGGCTCACAAGGAGTGCCCTGAATAGTATCTTGAAGCTGTTTAATATCCACAGTTAAATTACCATCATCATGACTAGTAATATGGTGAAATCTTGTTCCACGGTATTTCTGATTTATTATAGGTGTAGGAGTGACACAGAAGGAAGAAACATTCTAATCACACGGAAGGTGAAGCCTTATATTTGGAAGATCTTCTCTCCTATATATATTACAGCTTCTTTTAAATCAAAGACTCTTTCATGAAATCTTTGATCTAGGACTGTTTGTTGATTCCAAGCCTTGATAGCATTCCCGTGCCATTTTTGCACAAATTGGGTGGTTTGTGCAGTCTGATGCAAGGCCAGTCCCACAGTGGCCGCGGTAACAGTAATGGCTGTCATTCCTAAAACAGGTTGGTCAGAGGCACAGGTGACAACTGGGATTTGTGACTCTTGTCTGAAGTGTGCAGTATGTGTGCGGTGGGGCAGTGGTTGGGGGGACAGTTTTGTGGGACTGAGCCCCTGCTCTCTCCAGGTATCTATGTCCACATAGATAGCGTCAGATTTGAGTTACATTGTCGCACACCTAGCTGGTGTCAGAGAATTGTTGGTGAGTGGAACACCCCCTCCCACACCCGTGGTGGAGTTGGGCACAGAACCCTTATGATTCCAAATATGAGAATGTCCAAAACCAAAACAAAAACCTCACCCTTTTTGCTAGTTTGGCTAAAACAGAAAATCTAAAATCAAAGCCTGGTTTACAAATACATGATGTTATGAGAAATGTTGTTTTATGAAGGTTTCATTTCACAGGCATGATTGATTACATTATTGACTATTGGCCATTGATCTTCATGTCCATTTGTCTTCTCTCCCCAGAGGTCTGGCTGGTGGGCTCAAGGGTCCATGGCTCTAATCACAAGTTGACCCCACTGCCAACCAGCCCCAGTTCCTAGGGGAGATCCAAAGCCACCTCATTAACATAATAAAAGAAACTTTTATTGCTATCCTCATAGGAAATTACAGAGGTTTTTAGTTCTGTGCCTCAGGGTATGAAGATGGCCTTGGTTGTGGAACTACTGGAGAAACCAAGGCTGTTCCAGGCCTGGCAGGAAAGCCCAAATCACCAGTAGGGGATGGCTTCTGGCTCCCCGCCCCTTCTAGGAGGGTTTCAAAGGTTAATTTCACTTATCTTTGGTTTTTGCCTTATACTCTGACTTTGGAATGGTGGCATTGTGTTTGTAACAGAACTGCTGGAGGAGCCTGTTATTCCAGGTGGATGGAACAGCTTTGGGGAAGTCAGCAGACCTCATAGAGGCTGAACATCCTCTCCAACCCCCTGAGGTTTCTCAGGGAGAACAAAAAAAAAAAAAAAAAAAAAGGAAAGGAAAAGGGAGAAGAAAGACAGCTCACTTAGAACCTAAGTGATTAAGTATAGGTTTTTTTTTTTTAATTTTATTTATTAATTTGAGACAGAGCACATAGTGAGCACGGGCAGGGGGAGATGCTGAGGGAGAGGGAGAAGCAGGCTCTATGCTGAACACGGAGCCCAATGCAGGGCTCAATCCCGATCCAGGGCTCAATCACACTGTGATCATGACCTGAGCCAAAGGCAGATGCTTAACCGACCAAGCTACCCAGGCACCCCTAATTACAGGGGTGTAATTACATTTATGAATGAACACCATACCCTACTGCAGGCAGTAGGGTATGTGCCTGTGACTTCACGTAACATTGCAGTTTACATAGGCTTTGGAGTGAAACAACTTGACATCTCAAGAACTGGCCTCCTTTTACAACAAATGTCAGTGAAGGTGGGAGGTTCAGGGACTTATGATAAAGGGTGGTGCCCAAAGCAAGAGAAACCCCATTTGGCATCCTGGCCCTCAAGGCTTTTTGGTTAGCTTCCTGGGTTGTAAATATAACCAGTTGTTTTAGTATTACTATTATTATTATTTTATTTTTAAGATTTTATTTATTTATTTGTGAGAGGGAGAATGAGAGAGAGAGCATGAGAAGGGGGCGAGTCAGAGGGAGAAGCAGACTCCCCGCTGAGCAGAGAACCTGGGACTCGATCCGGGGACTCCAGGATCATGATCTGAGCCAAAGGCAGTCGCCTAACCAACTGGGCCACCCAGGTGGCCCAATTATTATTATTTTAAAATAGGAGGTGGTATAGTATGAAAGTTAAAAACACAGACTCTACTCTCTGTTTTGCTGTCTGAGAAATGGGAATAACGCTGGAAACCACCTCAGCTGGTGTCACTGTAGCTCTGTGAGGTGAGGTGTCAGCCCCAAACCCAGGTCCCCCCATACAAAACTACTCCAGTTGTCCTAAGTGTTGGTGATGTTGCTCTGCCACCATGCAGGAAAAGACATTTAGAGCACAGATGAAAAAGGAGGTCCTAGACCCCATACCCTCTCGGTAAGATATGCTGATGACCTGCTGCGTCAGAGAACAGGGAGCTGTTGGACTGTAGCTCTGTCTCTCAACTTCTAAATGACAAAAATTGTACCACCCAGGGTATCTGACCTAGAAAGGGCTTCGGAGTCATCTCTGCCCACTTTCCCTTGCAGAGCTGGGACATGAAGCCTGGAGAGCCCAGGGACTTCGCCAAGGTGGAACTGTGAGGCCACACAGAGGGGAAAGGAATCCATGTATTGAAGAAACAGGGAATGCTGTCAGCAAGAAGATAAATGGGCACAAATGAAAACAATCCACGTTTGTGTGCTGGTATTTTCTGCCATAAATATCAAAAGAACAGCCACAGAAGGGGAACCCCATGGGATGGGCAAGAGCCATACATTTTTGCTCCTACGTGGAAGTGTTAGAACCGGGCACCAGCTGTTCAACGAGCGCCCATGGTGGAGGGACAGCCCACACCCTCAGAGTCGCTGAGGTAGTTTTTAGGGAAAGTCAGAAATCTCCCTTGCAATAAAAAAAAGTAAATGTAAATGTATTCATGCTTCTTCAACGGGTGGTAGACACTCCCCCTTTGGAGTGGATGCCTGACTGGGTGCAGAGGCTTCTCAAACAGCCAGGCCCCCCAGAGTTCTGTGACCTAGACCATCCCATGCTGCCCCACCGGCTCAAGGCTAACCCGATTTCTCCAGCTCTGCCTTCTGGGAGAATACGCTTATTTGTGGGGGTTAACAATTAGGATAAAGCAGATATCTTCTACCCCAACAATCCATTCGAGACCCCTGCCCTGTCCCTAGGTCACCGGCTCCCCTGAATTGTGCAGCTCGAGAATACACAGTGTGTATCTCTTCAGTAGGCCAAGGGCAGCTGGGGCCAGCCAGAGCCCTTGAAGCTGGTGGGAACTTGAGTTAGTCTGGAACCATCAGAGCACCCTCCAGCGCAGAAGGATCTCTCCCCACAAAAATCTTTCTGAGGCCACGGTCCCCACTGGAAAAGGCTGTCTGCCTGATGGGGTTTGGGTTTACCAGGAATCAAAACTCCCAGATGTCTCTTAGTGCAGGATGCCCTAGCGGCCACATAGGCCCCGTCCAGGCAAGTCAGTCTGGATATCTCTCGCTTCACTTTGGGGCAAATATGTACATTGGCATAGGATAGCGTTTAGAATTAGGCAGAGGCTTTGGGGGCCAAGGGTCAGCCTGGCCTCTGGGCATACCTGCCCTGTTCTGCTCGCTGGCTTCCTGCGCTCGTGCACCTCAGGCATGCCCAAGAGGTACCCTTCTAGCCTATTTTGGGGGAAGCAGGGCCCTCCAGGCCGGTGGGACTTCAGGTGGTCCAATAGCCTCCTGGGTGGAGGGGTCCCCACCCTGACTATCTATCAGAGGTAGACTGAATGTGGCGACAGTCAGTCCCCATTTGGACTGGCTGCCTAGTGGGGCCCCTGGCTTCTCTTGCAAGGAGGAGCCCTTGGCTGCCGCCCCCTCCTGGCACTGGCAAGGCAGTGCAGTTGCCTCCAGGTTGGCATTCAGTGGGAATTTGTGCATTTGTTGAGTCTAAGGCTTTGAATGAGGCAAGATGCTAGGTACCTCCAAATACCCTACTCCTGTGACCTGATCTCTCTGTGCAGTTGCCCTTTCCCATCTGACCTGCAGATGTTTCGTCTGCACGTCGTCAGTCCACATTTCTCTACCTCTTTCTTCGGGGAGAATATATGCTTTTGTGTAGGTTCAGACCCAAATTAGGATGATAACGTGCATCGCCTAGTGCCTGCTGCAAAGACCTTGCCTCTCCCCACAGTTGTCCTAATTTAGGTCCCTTGGCCTACTGGGCCTGCATGCTCATTCTTACCTATCAGTCAGCTTTGGATAGCCAGAGCACTCCAGACCCGGCTGATTTCCAAGCACCTGCATAGCTCTCAGGTTAGAGGGAAACTTCTGACATGGCAACTTTAAGTTTGTGACTGTCATTCACCATTTAGACAGATTGCTCAATAGGGTGGCAAGCTTCTCCAGAACTCAAGGCTCCTGGGCACTTCCTTTGGCTGGCTAACCAGGCCAGTGGTCAGGCCCCGACCTGGCAGGGCCGTCGAAGCCCTCCAGCTCTGCCCTAAAGTGGAATAGACCCAATTGTGCAGAGTAAGTCTTGGAAAAATTTAGATGTCCCGTATCCCCAGTAGTTTCCTCCCATTACCCGGTCTCTCTCCTATTCCAAGTCCCTGCTTATCCTGACCTCTGCAGCTTATGTATATGATGTGTGCACTCTAAGTTGGCATTGGGCTGCAGGGGACACTCTGGGGCTCTGGAGCTAGAGCCAATCTCCAACCACCTGCTTGGCCTCTAGGGTGGAGAGACCCACACTCTGAATATCTGTCTGTGGGCTATTTTACACTAAGGACTGTCAGTCCCATTTGCACTGGCTGTCTCTATGGTGTCCAGGGCTTCTCCATCAAAAAAAGGTTGCCTAGGTGTCGCTTTTCGGAGGTTATCTCTGGCTGTGCCACACTGCCCAGGCAATCTAGATTTCTCTAGCTTTGCCTTTAGAGAAAATATGCACATTTGTGTAGGTTCAGCCTGGGAACTAGGCATATACTAGCTACATCCAGTTGCTTGCTACTGTGGCCTGGCATCTCCCTACAGCTGCCCTCTTCTAAATCCCTGGTTCCCCTGACCCATTCTGCCCATGCATGTGCCATAGTACTGTGATGCCAGAGTCTCCCAGTATTGAAGGCTCTGAGGTGTTTCTTTTATAACTTTCTATTCTGACTGTTCCTCGTCAGTCACTTGTCCCTTTCCATACCCGTAGTTACCCTGAATTGGGGTACCCATGTATGTGCAACTAGCACCCCTTTAGTTGGTCTTGGGCTGCAGGGTATACTCCACATCTGTGGAGTATCAGCTTGACCCCAACCACCTGAATGGACTCAGGGTGCTGGGTGCCCACATACTGAATATCTTTCTGAAGCTACATTTTGTAAAATGGGTATTTTCTTATTGGCCATAATAAGCCTTGGAATTAAGCATATGCCAGGTACTTCATATAGTCTGCTACCGTGACCCACCCTCTCTCAACAGATACCCTTTAGAACCAGGCCAGGCTGCTCAGTGATCACTGACAATGTGCATGTTGCACACGTTGGCCTCTTAAGTTAGGAAGTCTAACCCAGTCCAATCTCTGACTCTTGCACAATCTCTATAGCAGGGAGAGCTTACCCCCAGAAAAATCTGAGGCTTTCTTTTAAATAGGGGACCATTGGTCCCCATTCAGACAGCTGCCTGCTGGGGTTGAGGCTTTTCCAGGAACCCGGTTCCAGGTAGCATGTAAGGGTGGGATCTGGAACAAGGCAGTTAAACGGAGAGGCAAGATCCCAGTAACAAGCTCTCTGGAATGACTGGCATCTACCTAACTCCAAGTCTCAGCCTAAATGAATGAGCATTTCTCCCATGAAGGCAGAGCTGGAGGAATCTGGAGTGTCTTGCCGTGGTGGGGCCAGGAAGGATGGCCTGGGTAGCCTCCAATACAAGGCATTTAGGGAGACTTCTTTGGAATAAGTCCGAGCCCCCCTTCAGGCAGCTCGTCCAAAAAGGGACTAACAATCCTATCTCATTTTTTTAAATCTAAATTCAATTAACCAACTTATAGTACGCCATTAGTTTCAGATGTAGAGTTCAAGTACTTTATCAGTTGCGTGGAACACCCAGCGCTCATCACATCAAGTGCCCTCCTTAATGCCCATCCCCCAGTTACCCCCTCCCCCTCCCCCCTCTCCAGCAGCCCTCCATTTGTTTCCTAGAATTAAGAGTCTCCCTCTCTGATTTATTCCCATTCCGTTTTCCCTCCTTCCCCTATGTCCCCCTGCACTACTTCCATTCCACATATGAGTGAAACCATATCATAGTCTGTCTCTGGTTGACTTATTTCACTTAGTCTAATACCGTCCAGTTCCATGCATGTCAATGTAAATGGTAAGATTTCATTTTCTCTGATGGCCGAGGAATATTCCATTGTATACATATACCACATCTTCTTTATCCATTCCTCTATCGATGGACATCTGGGCTCTTTCCATAGTTTGACTATTTTGGACATTGCTGCTATAAGCATTGGGGTGGAGGTGCCCCTTCAGATCACTACATTTGTGTCTTTGGGGTAAATAGTAGTGCAGTAGCTGAGTCGTAGGGTAGCTCTATGTTTTTAACTTTTTTTATTTTTTATTTTTTTTAGATTTTATTTATTTATTTGACAGAGATCACAAGTAGGCAGAAAGGCAGGCAGAGAAAGAGGAAGGGAAGCAAGCTGCCTGCCGAGCAGAGAGCCCGACGCGGGGCTTGATCCCAGGGCCCCGGGATCATAAACTGAGCCGAAGGCAGTGGCCCAACCCACTGAGCCACCCAGGCGCGCCTATTTTTTAACTTCTTGAGGAGTCTCCATACTATCAGTTCTGTTTCAAATGCAGGCTCAGACAGATTTCCTGGGAATGATTTCTTTCCATCTTGGAGGCTCTGCAGGAGATTGGGGGCCGACCTGAGCCCCACGAGTCTGGAGGGTCCTTGTCAGACAAACCCATCTGGCAGAGTGTGCTCTGTGCATGCACAGGTCCATGCAGGTCGTGGGAGCCATGGACCTGGAACTGTCAACTTCTTGGGGAATCCAGGTTTCATGAGCAGGCTCTTTGGGACCATGGAATCTGCCTAATCCCAAACCTTAACTGAGGGACATATTTATTGTGATGGTAGAGGTGGAGGAATCTGTATTGTCTTGCCAGGATGGGGCCAGGCATGCTGATAAGGTTATCCTTCCCTGAAAGGCACCTCGAGGCCTTGATAACCAGTAAACCCAGGACCCCATCAGAAAGCCAGTCCAAATGGGAGCTGACTTTACACCAGTTTGAAGCTGAAGCCTCAGGAAAAATTTTGTGGAGTGGAATCTATCCACACAGGAGGTTATGTTAGTGGATGGGGATAGGCCACAGTTCCACAGGCCTTGCGGACCACAAATGCCCAAGGCTGGCTTCAGTGCGTGGGCTGCCCATGCTCAAGGTCCTTCAGGTCATGGTATCTGGGGGACCTGCAACAGAGCAGTTGTAGGAAAGAGGCTGACATCCAGGAGCAACTGTGTGAGGTACCTGGTACCAGCCTCATTGCAATTTTTATCGTATAGCATAAGAGGCACCCAGTTTCGAATGCAGCCTCAAAGAGATGTTTGGGGAGGTGGGCTCACTCCGCCCTGGAGGCTCTACAAACCTTGAAGCCTGGTTTATGGTCCATAGGATTGGAGGACCCAGGCAGCCAAAGGCCAGCTGATAGAATACAGATTACCCATGCATGTGAAGCTCAGGTCTGGGAAGCTGGGGACCTGGAAGAAGACAGTTGTAGTAAGAGGGTGGGTCACAGAAGTAGGTTTTTTGTGGGGGGTGGGTACCTGATACCTGCTTTATTTGAGGCCTTAGTTTATACAAATGCACATATTCTCTCTGCAGGCCAATTTGGAGGCAACTGCACAGCCTTGTCAGCATTAGCGAAACTGACCTGGAACAGGGCAAGTGTCCTGAAAAGATGAGTCTTGGGAGTGGGCTGTTGAGGGTACAAGGAACCTGCCTTTTCCAAGCCCTATCGTACATAAAAGCGCCTATGCTCTCCAAAGTTATAGGTGGAGGAGTCTGGACTGCTTTGCCAGGGTGCAGTTGTATCCTTAACTGAGAGACACCTAGGAGCCTTGATTATTGGTAAGCCCTGGACTCCTCACGTGGCCATTCCTAAAAGGGGACTGAGTTTGACCATTTCAAAGGTGCCAACTCAAGAGGATTTTTGGGTGATGAGCCTCCTGTGGCCTGGAAGCTGGTTTAGGACCAAACTAAGATCCACAGGCTTGGAGGGCCTCCCAGCAACCTTCAGCAGGCCAATGGAGTATTTATTGCCCATGCATGAGCCATGTGGGCAGAATCCTGGTGACAGGGCAAGTGTCTGGAAAAGCTGGTTCATAGAAGTGGGCTTTGGGGGCTAGATGGCACCTGCTTATTTGCAGGTTTTAGTCCACATAAATGTGCATATCCTCTAAAGGCAGAGCTGGAGAATTGTGAAGACCTGCCAAGGCTGATTCTAGTATACTGACCGTGGTATTTCCAAGAGATACCTGGGAACCTTCACTGATGCAAAAACCTGGGACTTAAACAAATGCTAAGCACACACTGGAACTGAGTGTCACCCATTTCAGTGGCTTCCTCAAAGAGAGTTTCAGGGGTGGGCATCCTCCAAGCTTAAGGTAATGCAAGTAGTTGGAGAAGGGCCTTAGCTCCACAGGCTTGGGGGCCTTGGTTGCCCGTGGGGCAGTCGAGAGGGTATGCTTTTGCTGGTGTCAGGCTCACAGGTCGGGGTATCCAGGGACCTGGAACAGGGCAATGTTGAATGAGGTCCAGTCATAGTAGCAGACTCTCAGGGGTACCCAACATGGGCCTAACCAAAGCCCTAAACTACACAAATGTGCTTTTTTTCCCCGCTGAAATCTGTTTGGTTTGGGGAGGCACATAATGTTCAGACTAATTTTGTCATTGCCAACAGTGACTTTAACACTGGTTAAAACAACTGTGGGAATTACTCCAAATGTAACTTAACTTATAGGAAGAAACTATACAGGGTGGATTTCTCTCACAAAGGAAACTTTATTTGCAACAAATGAGATGACGGGGAATAACTTTCAAAGCCATGACTCCCTGAGCAGAGGTGAGTGGGTTCCTTTTATTTAAGCTAGGATGAATACTCAAAAGGGGAGTTTTGCCATCACATGTAGAGATGGGCATAAGTTCACACACCCATTTTAAAGAAACATGCCTATTCATACATTGTACATTATGTCAATGAGGTTTGTGCTCCTTCCTTGGCAGAGATTTTAACATTATAAGGAGGAAGAGGTGACTATATACACCCCTGTGCAGGGGTGTGTTGGTGTTTGAGTTCAAACTGGTCTAGGCTTGCCAGAGTCCTTCCTGCTATTTGCCTCTAAAATATAAGGTTTATATTCCTCAGAAAGAGGGAGCATGTGGGGGGTCTTCCTGGTGACTATTTTAACCTCATTAACCTCGTGGTACATAGCTTCAATCCTATAAAAACAACTCAAGAATGTGCCTTAAGTCAATCTTTACTCTTGAAGCAGCACTGGGAGATAATTTTTGTTAGTTCATTTATAATTTTTGTTAGTTCATTTCCATTTTGTTTTATTAACTTTTCCTAGTTTATAACTTTTCTTCCCTTCACATGTCCTTTGCTGTTTATTTTTTATTTTTTTGAAAACTTTTTTAAAAATACCAGCTAGCTTTTATTTAAATTCCAGTTATACAATATAATATTAGCTTCATACAATAAAGTGATTTCAGCACTCTGTACAATACCCTGTTCTCATCACAAGTGCACTCCTCAATCCCCACCCCCTATTTTATGCCCATCTCTACATGTGATGACAAAACTCCCCTTTCTGAGTATTCATCCTAACTTAAGTAAAAGAAACCCACTCGCCCCTGCTCAGGGAGTCATGGCTTTGGAATGTTTGTTTCTCCGCTCCATGAGCATAGGAATGTCTTTATATTATTTTGTGTCCTCTTCAGTTTCTTTCGTAAGTGTTCTATAGTTTTCATACTACAAATCTTTTTACCTTTTAGGTTAGGTTTATTCATAGGTATCTTACTGGTTTGGGTGCAATTGTAAATGGGATCAATTTCTTAACTTCTTTTTCTGCTGCTTCATCACTATTGTACAGAAATGCAAGAGATTGGGATGCCTGGGTGGCTCAGTCAGTTAAGCTGCTGCCTTCGCCTCAGGTCATGATCCCAGGGTCCTGGGATTGAGTGCCCTATAGGGACCCTTGCTCAGCGGGGGCCTGCTTCTCCCTCTGCCTGCTCTGCCTGCCACTCTCCCTTCTCATGCTTTTTCTCTTTTTCTGACAAATAAATAAACAAAATCTTAAAAAAAAAAAAAAAGAAATGCAACAGATTTCTGTATGTTGACTTCATATCCCATGACTTTGCTGAACTCCTCTACCAGTTTAGCAATTTTTCGGTGGAGTTTTTGGGTTTTCTACATACATTATCATCATGTTTTCAACAAGTAGGGAAAGTTTGACTTCTTCCTGGCTGATCGGGATGCCTTTTATTTCTTTTTCTTGTCTGATTGCCAAGGTTAGCACTTCAGTGTTATGTTGGATACAATTGTTGAGAATGGACATTCCTGTCATGTACCTGACCTTGGGGGAAAACATCTCAGTTTTTCCCCTTTGAGGATGATATTAGCTGTGGGTCCTGCATATGTAGCTTTTGTGATGTTAAGGTATGCTCTCTCTATCCCTACTTTGTTGAGGGTTTTTGTCAAGAATGGATGCTATGGGGCGCCTGGGTGGCTCAGTGGGTTAAGGCCTCTGCCTTCGGATCGAGTCGTGGTTCCAGGGTCCTGGGATTGAGCCCCCCATTGAGCTCTCTGCGCAGCGGGGAGCCTGCTTCCCCCCCTCTGCCTGCCTCTCTGCCTACTTTGATCTCTGTCAAATAAATAAATAAATAAATCTAAAAAAAAAAAAGAACAATAAGACAGCAACAACAAGAAATATATAAAATTTATGCAAGTTGGCAAAAAAAGTCAAACTCTTTCTTAACTAAAAAAAACAAAAACAAAAAACTGAACATGTTAGGAGAGGGTGGTCGCGTCGGCACTGACTTAGTTCTCACAGGGAGGCGAGTGGCCTTTTCCTCGTGCATTCTCAGACACTCTGAAATTTGCCTCTCCCTTCATGGAACAAGACGGTGACCTGAGGGAAGCCGGCCGCGCGGCCCTGTCCCTCCCACATAAGTACACTGGACATTTCCCTTACACTTCGACGCGTCTATCTCCATGGATGAAGATGTTCAGAGGAGGACGGTTTTCCCCAAGAGTTGTTCCTTAGAGTTCAGGGCCCAGCACGGCACTTTCATTCTGCTTCCAGGCATCCGTGTCAAAGCGCTACTGTCTCCCTGCAACAGGATGTCAGGGCAGAGGTGCATCCTGCACAAGCCGGTTTCTCGGGGTCGAGTGTATGGGCCCTACCAAGTAACTATGCTCTCGCCTGCATCTGGGAGACAGCTTCTAGCTTCAGGGGAAAATGTTAGTTGATGACCATCCTCTCCATTGTTCTTTTGGGGAGATGAGGGATTTGCACTTTCCTCAACGCTTCCAGACATCAGAAATTCTTCTCTCTTCACAGGACCAGGTGTGGCGTGCTCACCAGACTGGTTTCTCCCAGGTAAGCCTGTGGCACTTGCCTTGCATTTGCACACACCCCTCTGGAAAGGCCTCTCTGCTCAGTGTGCCTTGAGGCTGTTAGCCTGACGGAGGGTTTCCCTACCATGTTGTGTCTTCGAGCTGGGTGTCTAGCACAGTACTCCCCTCATGCCTCCTCAGGCGGGGTCAGGCTGACTGCTAGGGTTAGGCTTGAGAAGCTGGAAGCTGTCACGCACCTATCTGAAAGGTGTGGTGAAGAAGTGCCCCGAGGACCGAACGGAGAGCTAGAGTGAGGGTGAGATTCCAAGTGGGCCCCAGCAAGTTCCTCTTAGTCTTCCTGAAGCGGCGGTGTGTTCGCTAGCCTCCTGGGCTGCAGAAACACCCCCGTGCTTGATGCACCGAAGGTTTCTTCTTTGTTTGCCAGAGTGGCCTGGCCTTGCCAGACGGTGTCCCAGATTCACCTTTGGCTCACAAGTAGGCTTCTGGACAGGTCATGGCCATATCCAGTCCAAGGGCTTGTGTGCCATTCCTATAAACACCAGGGGCCCGTTGCGTAGCCCTGCAGAGTTCCTACCATGAGGGCTGGGCAGAGGGTAAACATTAAGGTGAGACTCAGCTTCAGCTGTGGCCTCGGGAATGTGGGGGTGTAGGGTAGGGGGTGGGAGGCGGGTGGCACCTAGTGTGGCCAGGGTTCAGGTTTGTGGCTGGAACCCTGTGGGCCCACAAAACCTGGGCATTGTCAAGTGGCCCAGTTTCCTTCTGGGCTCCAGGACGGTGAGTGTGGCCTGAATTAGGAGAGCCCTTTCCACGGGGTCCTCAGAACTAGGCACCATCAGACCCACAGCCAGGGCTAGGGGTGGGGTTACAGTCTGGGAGATGTTTGAGCCAGTGGGAGTGTAGAGCCCTGCCCTGCAGCCAGAGTCGAGGGTAAGCCTTAGGGTGAAGCTCAGGGCTAGGGTGGTGTCTCAGGGTCTAGGGCCCTTGCAGGATAGCGGTTCAGGATTTCACCAGAACCATGCTCTCAGCTCCGCTGGGTCTGTTGCCCATGGCTTCCTTGGTTTTGTGTTCCTGGGGGTTTTGCCCTGAACTGGTCCTGAGTCCCCAAACCCTTTGATTCTCTGCCTGGCCATTCGGGCCCTCAGAGGGCCAGAGCCAAGCTGAGGGTAGGGTGAGAGGCAACCCCCGAGGCAGGAAGGTACCTGGCTAGTGGTGGGGCTGAGAAAGTTTTGAGGGTTGGTGGCAGACCAGCAGTAAAGTGAGTGTCTGCCTTCTGGCTTGGACTTAGGCAGATGCTCTTAGGGGTCCCGAAGCTTCGGGTTTCCACTAGCATCATGGTCTCCAGCAACATCACGGGACCTGCTATGTCCCTTGGCTCAGACCATCCTCGCTCTTGCCCACGGCTCCACTACCCACTTCAGACTCACCAGCAGGGATAGGGCCAGGTGAGGGAGGCAGAAGTCTAGGCCTAGGGTTCAGTTGTCAGTTCTGAAGGTGTTAGGGGTCAAATCGATGGCAGTGCAGCATCCTCTCCCGAGGGCTGAGTGGACTGCTAGCTACTGGGTGAGCTTCGGGCTACAGGTTTGGCCTCAGGGGACACTCAGAGGGTGGTGTTGATTTGGGAGATCCGCTGGAGTCCTGTATTCTGGCAACACTGTGGAGGGGGTTGCCTGTGGCCTGGTTTCATCACATGCTCCTCACTAATACGTCTGGCATCAGTCAGGCGAGTCACATCCTTTGCACACTCAGAGCTGGGGTCTGGCTTCCACAGTCAGTCTTGCAGTCCTTGGCCCATGGTTCAGATCGAGTTTGGGAGACAGCAGGAGCCGGTCCCCAGGCAGCATGGCCACCTGCTCTGAGGCCATAGTTAAGGAAGAGCTTCCTCAGAGATCCACCGACCTAAGGTCAAGGCACTTTCCTTAGACTTGCCCCACCACATATGGGTGCGATTCTTTCCTCAGTAAAAAGAGCCATGTTCACAAAAGGCCATTGACCTTCAAGCTAGTTTGTGGGACATGAGAGCATGGCACTCTCCTTAGGCCTCTAGGCAGACCTTTGAGAAGGCGCCAGTCTCCTTGACACGCCCTTTGAGGGGAGGGCGGTCACCTTTCAAACAGACTTCTTTCTAACAGGGAGGCAGATGGTTTTACCTCAGGTATTCACACACACTCTTGGAAACTTGCTTCCCCCTCACGACACAAAATGGTGACTGGAGAGAGCTGGCTGCTCGGCCCCGCTCTCCCCCATCAGTATGCGGGGTGTTTCTGTACCACATCCCGGCTTGGCTCTTCATGGAAGTTGTTCTAGGGAAGATGTTTTTTTACCAAGACGGCGTTTCTTAGAGTTTAAGTCGCCACACACCCGATCAGCTTCCAGGCACCTGTGTGACAAGGCTGTCTCCCTGAAACACGCTGTCAGATGAGGGGTGTTGGATACACTGACAGGTTCTGCGGGGTGAAGCCTTGGGCCCTCCATGTATGGGAACCAGGGCCTGCATCAGAGAGAAGGCTTGTGGCTGTAGGGGAAATGGGAGCTGACGGGGCCTCCCCACCATTGCGCCTTCCTCTATGCTTCCAGGGTCCAATATGTTTCTCCCTTCCCCGGACCAGGTATGAGGGGCGCCACAGACGCGTTGCCATGAGGTCAGCTGTTTGCACTTGCCAGGCGCTTCCATCACCGTCTCGAATAGGCCTCTGTGCTCACGGAGCCTGGAGGATGTTTGCCTGAAGGAGGGCCTTGGTACCGCATCCTTGCCACCAGACAGGTACGCAACACGCCTCTCTCCGAAAGGTGGCCCAGCAGGGTCCGGGGGCTCTCTTCTAAGGTAATGCTGCGAGAGTGGGGTGGCTCTCAGAAGTAGTCTTGTGCACTCTGAGCGGGAGTCTGTGTTCTGCCGTAGGTCCAGAGGCTGTGCACCGCTTGTTAGGTTGGCGGTCAGGGGGACAGCAGGTGCCAGTGCCTCTGCCACGTGCCTGGTGCTCTGAGGCCAAGTTTGGGGGCCGCCTTCCTGGAGTTCCTGAGACACCACGACCCGGGCCCTTCCTTAGACTTCAGCAGCAACACACGGGGCGAGTCTTTCTCTCCCCAGGAAAGAGCAATGGTCGGGAAAGGCGGCTCAGCATCTGGCTTGCTTCCTGGAGTGAAGGCCTTGGCCCACTGCTTAGGCTAGGCTGAGGTTTGAGAAGGCATCCTTCTCCTTGGAGCCATGTTGTATGGGGACGGTGGCCGCCTTCCACCCAGACTTCTTTCTCACGGCGAGGCAGAAGGCCTTTGCTTCCAGCGTTCACACACACTGTGGGGGAACTGACGCTTGCCCATTTCCGACTCAAGGCGCTGACATGGGAGAGGCCGGCCCCTTAGCCTGGGCGCTCCCCCATCAGGAAGTGGGCCGATTCCTCTGTCATCCACGCTTCTCTCTTCGTGGATGTTGCTTGGGGGAGGACGTTTTTCCCTGAGTACGGTGGGTTTCTGGTTTTTTTTTTTTAATTTAATTTCTTTTAGGTGTAACAGATTTCATTGCTTATGCACCATACCCAGTGCTCCATGCAATATGTGCCCTCCATAATACCCACCACCAGGCTCCCCCAACCTCCCTTTGAAAACCCTCACATTGTTTTTCAGAGTCCATTGTCTCTCATGGTTCATCTCCCTCTCCAATTTCCATCAACTCCCTTCTCCTCTCCATCTCCCCATGTCCTTCCTCCGTGTTATCTCTTATGTTCCACAAATAAATGAAACCATATGATAATTGACACTCTCTGCTTGACTTATTTCACTCAGCATAATCTCTCGAGTCCCGTCCATGTTGCCACTAAAGTTGGGTATTCGTCCTTTCTGATGGAGGCAGAATACTCCATAGTGTATATGGACCACATCTTCCTTATCCATTTGTCGGTTGAAGGGCATCTTGGTTCTTTCCACAGTTTGGCGACTGTGGCCGTTGCTGCTATGAACATTGGGGTACAGACGGCCCTTCTTTTCACTACATCTGTATCTTTGGGGTAAATACCCAGTCGTGCAATTGCAGGGTCATAGGGAAGCTCTATTTTTTGAATCCTAAAGCTGAGTTCTTGGAATGTGTCTAAACAAGGGCTTCCAACACGAACCAGAAGAGGGCAGCAAAACAATAGGCACTAGACCGTGTTCCTTGATCTGGGACTGGAAAGCAGCTGCAGGCTTTCCTGCCTCTTTGGTTCTTGTGCATTTTCTGGATTAACATGATTCCAGGACCTGCAGCAGGTCCACGCATCTTTAAGGAACACACCAAGCCTTTAGTGTTTACCATGATATTTCTCAGCAATGAGATATCAGAGGACATGGCTAATTATTCAAACCAGGGTGGAAAAAATAACCAAAACCCCACTCACAATTAATTTTACTAAAGATCCAGTGCATTGAATCATATAAATAAGATTGAATCATATAATTAATTGAATCCTATAAATAAGAATACAGAATGAATATCTTACTGAAATTACCAATTTTAAGCTTATTTTCTCCATGTATATTGCATTATTTACTAAATTCTGCATTCACAAAAATACATGTAGTGTTCAGACAGAATGATATTTGAAAGGGAAGTGATCAAAGTGTGTCTCCACTAGTTATCACAATTGACAATTGCCACCAGGAACATGGCTTCTTCACCCAACTGCAGGCAACAACTGGACATTTATTAATTAGCATTTAATGTGCAAAAATAGAGCTGTTCTCTCAAATGTAATGTGAGGTAGTTATGAACACATCTTAAACATTTTAAGATTCCTGAATAGGAAGGAATAGACTGACCCATAGGAAAAAGGTCATTCGTGTTTCTCTTCTTCTTCTTCTTTTTTTTTTAGATTTTATTTATTTGAGAGAGAAAGATTGAGAGTGCACGCATGAGGCTCGAGCCCAGGACACTGAGATCATGACCTGAGTCCCAGTCAGGTGTTTAAAAGACTGAGCCACCCAGGAGCCCGTGTCTCTTTAAACGGAGAAATTACAAAGAAGTGTTTCCTTTAAAATTAGCTAAGGGGCAATAACGTCTGTTTCCACCAATGTTATTTGCTATTGTGCCAGAATGTAGGTGAATGCAAAGTTAGGAAACAAACAGGAGGAATCAAAGCTACAGCAGTGATGCAAAAACACATTAGGTCCTTTTTTATTTCCGGCTTGTTCACTCAAGGTCATGTTAGTGAAATGTAGCAGTAGCTCATTTCCTCATTCCTCTGCACTGTGCTGTCTAATATATCAAATGATTCACATGTCCTCTAGTACTGATATAAAATTGCTTTGTGTCTGCCTTTGCTAGCTTTTAACTACTTGCACAACTCTCAGCGGACATGAGCAGTAATCTCTGTTGGTCTGTATCATAGGAGGCATGCTGTGTATGTTTAAACTTTAGATCCTGCCTTTTCCACTTCTGTGAGATTTCAGAAGTACTGAAATATTGGTAAGGAAAATCCTAGATTTCAATACCGGGAACTGTAGATTCCCCTGCTCTCACAAGGGAGCTGAGCTATCACTTTGCAAGGACCTTACCAAGTATCCACAGATGGTGAACAAGTTTCCAGTCCTCCCACAGGACCGCTCTAGGCATGGACAGTATGTGGCCCGCAGAGGGGCCTCAGGCCAAGCGCACAGCTGCCACAGGTGGACCTCAGCAGCGGGGCGGGCTCCGTCCTGCTGTGACCGGCCTCAGCTGAGGAGTCCGTGAAAGGACACCTCCTACCTTGGGTGAGTGGGCTCATGGCAACCCTGAAGCCCCAGATGGAAGGCAGGGACACTGGGGGATTTCTGAAATGCAAGAGACATACATCTACTGCTCTAGGAAAATGCTTGCCTATCTTCAGGAGAATTCCAAGTTTGCACAGAAATGAATGGAACTTTTGGGAAATGATGGAAGGAATGACTGCATAGTTAGCTTTGAGGTCTGATACGACATGATACAACATTTCTTATTGTGCTGCTGGGCTCCATGGGGCCTCTTGCGATCAGGCATTGAGAAATGCCTTGATGGGACAATGGAGACCCACATTTAAATTTTAATTTAAAATTAAAATTTAATTTTAAAATTAAATCTTAAAAACAAAATATGGTCTAGAGGATGTACAATGAAAAGTAAAGTCTCCCTTGTTCCCACCCAGAAGTAGCCAGGGGAGATGGCTGGCACCCACTGTGCCCCCATTTCTCTTCCTCAGTTCAGCCTTCAAGCCCAAGAGATCTGTGAACCCCCCAAGTGTGGGGAACGAGGGAGTGGACCCCTCCACAGCACCTCTGCAGGCCTGACTCATGACCCGGGTGATGACCCAACAGAAGCTGTGTGAGTGCACAGGGGTTCCTGCACGCACGCTCACCCCTCAGGCTCCAGGTTCTAGAGCTGTGTCCTGGCAACAGGACCCACATTGTGCTCTAGGCCTTCGGCTGCGACTTGGCAGCTGAAGGAGAGCACTGCGAGCCTAGTTCGCTATCCTCAGCGTCTAGCCTTACCTTACTGCTCTATGGGCACCTCCTTGAGCAGGCCGTGCCCCTCCCCCCATCCCCGGGCTCTGCGGGGCCCCCACCTGGCTCCCTGTGGCCGCAGACAACTCTTGGCGCCCAGGGCTCGACCGGCGGTCCACGCCCCGGGGTCCATTCACAGGCGGTCCTCCACGAGTTGGCAACCATGCTCACTCCTAGCAGCTTTCTCCGGGATCCTGGAGACCCTGCGCCTTCTTTTTCTGGGACTCCTCACCACCTTCTGCAGGTGGGGCTGCCGGCTGAAGGCGATGCTGTCAGCTCCTGGATCGCAGGTGTCCTGCCGCCGCAACTGTGAGTCCATCGTGGACACGGTCACCCCCTGTGTGCTGCAGAAGCGGTTCGTCACCAGGCTGCAGCCCTCGGCACCCAGGAATGTCCATGATGTCTCCACAGCGGAGCGGGTGGGCAGAGACCCCAGTCGGAGCGGCAAAGGGTTGGCCCAGGCCCAGGGTCCTCACAGAAAGGACCCTCAAGGCACTGGGACCCCACAGAGGGCATTTAGTCCCCTGGGGGTCCACGGAGGCCTCTCTTCCTTTGTGCCCAGGCCTGGGCCTCTGCTGAGAGCCGTCCCCCAGGAAGAGAGCTCAGAAGACCCATACAGTAAGAAGTCCCCCAGCGCCCATAGGAGCTCCTGCCCCACTCGAAATGCCATTACCAGTTCCTACAGTTCCACCATGGGCTGCTACCCGGTGCAGAGGAGGAGGGGTCTGGCCACAAGTCAGGCCGCGTGGCCCCCGAGGTCTCCCAAAAAAGTCAGCCAAAAGAGCCCCTTGTGTCCTGCCAGAGTGCCTGCACTTCGCCAGAAGAACCAGCCGGAAAAGGATGCCGATACCACCACCAGGCAGAAAACAACGCAGAGGAACCGCTCATCCCCAGCTGACTGTTCCAGGTCCGGAAAACGCAAGGTTTGTCTGCTGCCACACAGGCGAGGGGAGCCTCTGAGGCTGCCGTCACCCCCTCAGCCGGGGTTTCGAGTGACTGCTGAGGACCTTGACCGGGAAAAGACAGCTGCTCTCCAGCGCATTCAAGATGCTCTTCGAGGGGACACAGAGGCCACCTGCAGCAGTGGCCCAACTAGCCCACCCAGTGCCTTGGCCCTGCCTGCTGCAGTGGCTGCTCCCCTGCCGGCCTCTGACTCCCAGGTCACCTCCGGTTCTTCCTCAGGTTCTTCCCAGCCTCTCCTCTTGGGGTCTCACCCTGGCTGCAGTGGGAGCAACGTTGCATCTACCCAGGCCCTCTTGATGCAGCCCGGGGACAACATGGTCTCAGTCACAGTCCCCACAGGGCTGCCTGCGCTGCCTGGAGGGAGTGGCTACCCGGGATCCACTGCCCAGGCCCCATTCGGGGCTGTTGGTGGGCAGTGGCCCGGAGCCAGCCCCCTTCACAGCTCTCCCCTCCATGGACAGCCGGCAGCTCAGGCTCCAGTCCCACTCCAGGCCCTGAGCACAACGGTAGTCCAGCTGTCCTTGGGCAGTGGCACTCAGGCAGTTTATGTGGTTCCCTTACCCGCATCTGCCTCCCGGGGCACCCGTGCCAGTGCCCAGCCAGGTTCGGCTACCTCCCCTGCTGTACTCGCCCCTGGCGCAGCCGCTGCCCCTGGCTTGACAGCAGCCCCCCAGGTGCCTGGCGCTGTGTCCCATGCTGGGCGCATTAGCCAGCAGCCCCGCCCCCCAGGGGGCAGCACAATGCTGGTCCTCATCAGCATGGGGGTTTTTGCAGCACCCCCAGGTTTTGGGAGAGGTGATGATGTCCCAGATCTGTGCTCCAGGTTTGGGGCTCTGAGCATTACAGCAGGAACGAGCAGGGCCCCAAGCGGCCCACAGGGCTCCAGGGCAAGCCTGGGCCCAAACACAGGGGGCCACCCACGCCAGAGCACCCTGTCCGGGACCGCTGGAGCCGGCACGACGAACCAGCCTGTGTCGGGAGCCCCGAGTGCCCCTAGCTTCAGTCACATCCCCAGGCACCAGAGCAGGAAGAGGTCCAGGTCAGAT
Source organism: Mustela putorius furo (assembly GCF_011764305.1). NCBI lineage: Eukaryota > Metazoa > Chordata > Mammalia > Carnivora > Mustelidae > Mustela > Mustela putorius. The sequence goes on along the minus strand of NW_025421501.1, from coordinate 3,533,149 downwards.
GGCATTAGCTCTGCCAGCAAGGCCGCCTGCGGGGATGGGGGCGTCCTGGCCTCTCCTCCTAGTGGCCCCACCTCTCTGGTCAGCACAGCCCAGACCAGCCTTGCCACCAAGACCCCCTCATTCCCTGCCCAGCGATTCATTAGGTGCAAAAGGGCTGCACCCTGCAACAAAGCATTTTCGTCCACATCACAGCCCACTGCCTCTGCCTCTGGCTTGGCAACTGCCCCCCAGGTGCCGGGCGCCGTGTCCCATGCTGGGCCCAACAGCCAGCAGCCCGGCCCCCAAGCTGGCAACACAATGCTGGCCCCCATCAGCATGGGGCTTACCGCAGCACCCCCAGGTTTGGGGAGAGGAGATGTAGTTGCAGATCTGTGCTCCAGGTTTGGGGCTCTGAGCATTACAGCAGGAACGAGCAGGGCCCCAACAAGCAGCCTTGCCACAAAGAACCCCTCATTCCCTGCCCAGCACCGGAGAGGACGCAAAAGATCTGCACCGGGCAACAAGCCCTTTTCCTCCAAATCACAGCCCGCTTCCAAGAGGCAGAGGCTCGGCTGAGCCAATACCTTCCTGGAAAAGTAGCCGGTGTTGCACTTCCTTCTAGATGACACCGGTGCAAGACTAGTGTGGAATGGGAGACACAAATCAAGCCCGGTCCTGGAGCAAAACCGGGCTCCCAGCCTGCCAGCCAACGTTGGGAAAACTTCCCAATCCCTGAACCAGCAGTTTGAAGGAAGGTGGGGGCTTGAGGCCTCGTCTGTGATCCCAGGGGGCATGGGCCTTGGGACAGTACATGGAGATCCGTGTCCCTTTGGCCTCCAGTCCCACAGCTCCTGGGACTCCTGCCGCTGCCCACGGGCTTCCCCTCCCCTCTCCCCATGTTCTTCGCAGAACCTTTCGGTAGTGTTAATTTCGTTAATTAAAGCCTGTTCTAGTTTCTCTGCATAGCTCTCCTGAGTCTCTTCTGTGGGTCAAGTGGGCAAAAGTTGGGGGCCGAATGGGTGCTGGCATGGGAAGCCCGACGCCATCGTTTCCAGGTTCCCGCGGCCCAGCAGAGCGGGTAGGGCGAGAAGGACGGACCCTTGAAGAGTGAGAGTAGGTTTTCCGTTTCGGGCATGGGCCTGGGAGAACACTGGCCTGGGGAGGGCAAAGTGGGGAGACTCACCCTTGTCTATTGGAAGCGCTGCTGCTCTCCCACTGGGGACCCCACGGAATCTTTTTGCTTCACAGCCCTAGGGTGATGTAAAGACACTCTTGGCCTAGAGTATAGGTCTGGCATCAAAGGTTGTGGCTCAGGGCACAGGAGGACAGCTTTGCCTTGAGGGTGTGACAGCCCCCTGAGCGCTGAGTGACATCCCACTTCACACAAGCACCAGGCCTCCCTCCGTGCATCTCTTCCCTCTGCCAGGCATTTGGGGGCCCCTTCCTGAGGGCACTGGGGAGAAGAATGAGGAACAAACAAGTCACCTGGGAGAGGGAGGGAGCAGGGACCACGCTGAAAGGACTGTCACCCCCCAAAACTCCTCAGTCCCGTATTTATTAGATACAAGATCACAACCAACAAAGGAGGAGGTTATACATTAGTCATGAGTCTTGTAGGTCAACCAGAAGGAATGGGAGGCCTACATCGACCATAGTCTTGTAGGTAAACAGAGTAGGCTGTGCCTGGCCCAGCGGCTTGGATTTTTGGCTGAGCAAGTGCACATAAAGGGATTATTCTAACAGCAGGCTTTCGTGAGGCAGGGGAGACAATGGAAAAGGGAAACAGGCGATGTTCCAGCCTGAGCTGCTGGGCTTCAAGGACCTGTATCCTCCTGTCCACCGGAGGCCTGCTGCTAGTTCGGGTTTTCTCAAGGTCATCGTCAAGCATGCTTGCCTGACCACTACCATTTCTCATTAGTGATATTTTAAGCAGCCTTTCATTCTGAGAGATGGTTAATGCAGAAGCAGCAAAATCCATTTTGCAAGTTCTTGAACCATTGGTCGTCAGAAAGATTTTCGTGAGCATCTGAGGACTAAGCGTAAAAAGACTATAGCAATAAAAAGTGTCATCATTCCACCTATAATGCCAGCACCAGTGTTTTGATCCAAGCAAAGGGGTTTACATCAGACAGAATATCATTAATCCTTTGTGCGAAACTCACTCTTGGATCTGATTGTAAGGCTCACAAGGAGTGCCCTGAATAGTATCTTGAAGCTGTTTAATATCCACAGTTAAATTACCATCATCATGACTAGTAATATGGTGAAATCTTGTTCCACGGTATTTCTGATTTATTATAGGTGTAGGAGTGACACAGAAGGAAGAAACATTCTAATCACACGGAAGGTGAAGCCTTATATTTGGAAGATCTTCTCTCCTATATATATTACAGCTTCTTTTAAATCACAGACTCTTTCATGAAATCTTTGATCTAGGACTGTTTGTTGATTCCAAGCCTTGATAGCATTCCCGTGCCATTTTTGCACAAATTGGGTGGTTTGTGCAGTCTGATGCAAGGCCAGTCCCACAGTGGCAGCGGTAACAGTAATGGCTGTCATTCCTAAAATAGGTTGGTCAGAGGCACAGGTGACAACCGGGATTTGTGACTCTTGTCTGAAGTGTGCAATATGTGTGCGGTGGGGCAGTGGTTGGGGGGACAGTTTTGTGGAACTGAGCCCCTGCTCTCTCCAGGTATCTATGTCCACATAGATAGCGTCAGATTTGAGTTACATTGTCGCACACCTAACTGGTGTCAGAGAATTGTTGGTGAGTGGAACACCCCCTCCCTCACCCGTGGTGGAGTTGGGCACAGAACCCTTATGATTCCAAATATGAGAATGTCCAAAACCAAAACAAAAACCTCACCCTTTTTGCTAGTTTGGCTAAAACAGAAAGTCTAAAATCAAAAGTGTGTTCGGGCTCTCTGCTCAGCAGGGAGCCTGCTTCCCTCTCTCTCTCTCTCTGCCTGCCTCTCCGTCTACTTGTGATTTCTCTCTGTCAAATAAATAAATAAAATCTTAAAAAAAATAAAAAAAAATAAAATCAAAGCGTGTTCTACAAATGCACGATGTTATGAGAAATGTTGTTTTATGAAGGTTTCATTTCACAGGCATGATTGATTACATTATTGACTATTGGCCATTGATCTTCATGTCCAGTTGTCTTCTCTCCCCAGAGGTCTGGGTGGTGGGGCTCAAGGGTCCATGGCTCTAATCACAAGTTGACCCCACTGCCAACCAGCGCCAGTTCCTAGGGGAGATCCAAAAGCCACCTCATTAATATAACAAAAGAAACTTTTATTGCTATCCTCATAGGAAATTACAGAGGTTTTTAGTTCTGTGCCTGAAATGGAGACACAGAATATTTCTGTTAAATTCTGTTATATTTCTATTTCACAGAATTAGAAAGCAAAGGAATAACCTAAAGAATATATTTAAAAAAAAAAAAACCTAGAACTGTGAGTAAACTTGATGTAATTTTCTGAGTTTTCAATAACTTTCTTTTTGTAGCATGCTTATATTGTAAATGTAAATATAACCTTATTTGGTTATCAGTGATATTTAAAACACAGGGATATGCAGACAATATTAGTTTAAATATTGTCTTAACTCTCCAGATATTTTAGTCCATGAACATCTATTTTTAATTATATATGTTGCTTTGGAAATTTAACAACTGAACCAAAAAACAAAACAAAACAAAAAACCTATGAGTTCTTTCAAAAAAGTGAATATTCTCTTGGAAAAAAAAAGACTATAAAAGTTGTATAGTATTAGGGTGCTTGGGTGGCTCAGTGGGTTTAAAGCCTCTGCCTTCGGCTCAGGTCATGATCCCAGGATCCTGGGATCGAGCCCCACGTCAGGCTCTCTGCTCTGCGGGGAGCCTGCTTCCTCCTATCTCTCTGCCTGCCTCTCTGCCTACTTGTGATCTCTGTCTGTCAAATAAATAAATAAAATATTAAAAAATATATATATATACAAGAAAAGAGAAAAACTGCATGCTTATCTCCCTTCTGTGACTAACACTTCTTGTATGAATTTAGACAATTCATCTGACTTTTCTACACTTGGCAATTCTATTAAAAAATGAGGGGAAAATATCACGTCTTGTATCCAAAAGGGAATAGGACTCTCTTAAGTTCCCTTCAAATATGAAGATGCTTATAATCAGTATAAAACATCTATTTAAAACTTCTACAAATTTCCAAACAAAAATCTTTCTACAAATGTAATCCCTTATTGTATTGAAAAGAGATGACATCATCCAAAAAGAGCTATTCTTTGTTAAATATTCATAAAACCCAGTAATTTCTATACTGCCTGGTACATCAGCCATAAGGAAATACAACAAACAACAAAGGAAATACAAATACTCAGAGGACCTCAAACCTGCAAACTGTATGATGAGCAAGTTTACAAAGTGAGATTAGCTCTGTGCCAGTGACATGTAATGTTGATAAAGTATGTGATTAAATTCCTGACATTTAGTGGAAGAAAAGCTATTCTGAAAATAATGGTTGGAATCATTGTAATCATTACACATAAATTATTTTGCTTATAGTAAAATGTGGTTGGAGCAAGATAAGGTTGAATCAGTTACCAACATATGTTCTCCCACCTCTTGGGCAGTCATTCCTGGAGGGTAATTAGCAAACTGGAATGTTTTAGTTTGAAGTGGCCAAGTTTCTAAAATAGATCATGAATGTATGTGGTCAAATGAGGAGAGAATCCCCTGAGAATCAGGATTCACGTATTCCAATTCTACCTTAACTAGTGTCTTAACAAAGTTGCACATCCTTTATGCGGTTTGCATTTTTCCAGAAGAATTATCAAAATGATAAAACTGGGGGGGGGAAGTTTACACGGTCAGGAGTCTGGCATTGACATGGTAAGAAACCCATTTGTAGGGAAACACAGTAGACTGAGAGAAAAATTTTACTTGATATGACCATTTCTGGCTGTGTGGATACTATACTCTCTAATTTATATATAATTAATTACTAGACTGTCTTTTAGGGCCCTTTAGCTCCTCAACTTATGAGCTGTGTTCTCACCACTTCTAAAATGAGGAAACTCATTTTAGGATCTTGTAAAAAGCCAAGGCACTAATAATAAATGTAACACATTTATCATAGCCTCTAGTACGTTTTCCAAAAAGTGACTAAATGTTAGTATAGATAGCAGTCACTCAATGAACAATTCTGTTCACAATCCCATTACCTAGTAATCCCAGAATTTTAGTCCTTCTCCTTTATGTATGATATTAAAAAGTATATCAGTATCCTCTAAAGTTGCCAGTGACCAATGCACAAGATGGTACTTCACTTTTTGTTGTGATTATATTATTTTAAAGGACCCCAAGATCACATTATTTAAAAGGACCCCAAATTCTCCAGATTAAACCAGAAATGAACCATGAACTCAAGAAGGATCTATAAGGTTAAAGGAATAGGTTTTATACTAAACAAACAAAACAACAACAAAAATGAAAACCAGGTTGAAATAACCCATTTTTAAGCCCGTTAGGTGGCATTTCTTGAAAGCCAGTTATTAACTCTTTTCTGTCTTGTAGATATTTTCACATCTGAGGTCCCATAAATAATATTTCATTTAACAATTGTGAACATGGGTTTCTGATAAAGTTGTTGTTTCAACATGCTTTGGATGAGGTAGAGACTGGAATAGTCACCAAGAAAAATGGTGTCTTTTTTTGTTCGTTTCCACCTCCAATTGAAAAGAAAATCTATCGGTTACAGACACAACCATTTTCTTAAATACATAATTAAAAATGGCTGCCTTAAGGTGCCTGGTGGCTTGGAAGTTAAGTGTCTGTGAATTTATATTGGATTTTTCTTTTTTACAAAATAACGGCACATGAATACCATGGCAGACTTAATTCTGTATTTCTCTGTAAGGACATTAGCAGAGATCTTCTGAAGTGATTGACATTGAGAAATAGTACAAAAAAAATGATGTGTTTGAAAGAGCATGGCCTGACCTTCGTGCTAATGCTCTACATGAGATATTATATCAATTTAGTAATTATTCAGTGCAGACAGAGGTGAAATCTATTGTTTTGATAGGTATTAATTTTGATTGGGGTTGGACTGCAACTTGCAATTAAAATTTCATAGGTGAGGGGTGCCTGGGTGGCTCAGTGGGTTAAAGCTTCTGCCTTCGGCTCAGGTCATGATCTCAGGGTCCTCGGATCGAGCCCCACATCGGGCTCTCTGCTTCTCGGAGAGCCTGCTTCCTCCTCTCTCTCTGCCTGCCTCTCTGCCTACTTGTAGTCTCTGTCTGTCAAATAAATAAATAAAATCTTTAAAAAAAATTCATAGGTGATAATCCATCTAAGTGATAAGAAGGAGGAGGAGGAGAATACTTTATATCAATTATACTTTATATCAATAATAATACTTTATATCAATTATGATAATACTTTATATCAATTATATGCAGAGGACATGCATGTCACTGTCCATTTTGTTCAAAGTACCCTATTTTTATAAACTACTATTTCATTTATCTCCCTAAAAGTCTTAACTCATTCACCATGAGCAAAATACTTTCTATAGTTTTGCTTTGAAGCCCCCCTCTATTATAGCTAAGATTCCTATTATGGCTAAGTTCAAAACTACAGTGATTTATTAAATTGCTACATTCTTTATTCATGATTTGCATGAAAACAGGGGGCAGGGAAGAGGGAAAGAGATACCTCTAACTGTGAAATGGGTTTTTATTGGGTTGAAAATTACTGGCATTTGACAGCTGGCAAAGCTTAAATTGTAGCAGAAAACTATGCCCTTTGACTGGCACAATTATATTTATTTCCAGAAGTTATGCAGCCCTATCCTCCAGAATAGAATTTACTCAATCCACAGAAACTTAACCATACAAGTCCCACTAGGGTCAAGTCTCCTCTTGACAGTATTTTTGACTTTCTGGACTCCCTTCTCATCGAATCACTTTAATACTCTCCTGGGATTGCCCTTTTATCTCTCTGCACCTCTGTTTAGCACCTTTTGCTGTCTTCTTTGCCCCTTTCATCTTTACCCCCTTCTTCTCAAAACAAGGCCTCCTGTGCCCATTAGCAGACAAACAGCTCTCCTTGGCTACTCCACAGATATATGCCCCTCTAGATACGAACTAAACTGAATGAATGCACCTCATAAAATTCCTCTTCCATATGTTGGCTGTTGGTTCCCTTTCCACTTTTGTACATCCTGCCCAATTTGGAATCATAGTTTTCCAATTCCTCCCCTCTCTGAACCCTTATATCTGATTACTCTTTATGCATATTATGGTTCCACCCCTGAAATGTCCGTTAATTTCCTTTCCTTCCCATGACCAAGGCTGCTATACTTATTCTGCCTCTCTGTATTAACTGGACCAGGGCTATCAGTTCCTCTTTTTTAAAAGATTTTATTTATTTATTTGACAGAGAGAAATCACAAACAGGCAGAGAGAGAAAGGAGGAAGCAGGCTCCCCGCCGAGCAGAGAGCCCGATGCGGGACTCGATCCCAGGACCCTGAGATCATGACCTGAGTCGAAGACAGAGGCTTAACCCACCCGCCCAGGTGCCCCGCAATCAGAATCTTTTATATGGACTCCTGTCTCTAGTCTCTTCATGCATCAGTCCGTTCTTTATGTTCATCCATTCCTATACCATCCTTTTATTTCCCATTATCTGAAGAATAAAGTCTAGATTTTCAAATGTTCTTCCCAACCTCCCAGTCTTGCTTTTTTAGTCTCATTCCCATCTATATTACAGTTCAGTTATGTCAGAATTCCTTGTTTCCAAACATCCTAGGTACTTTCATATTTAAAAATTTATTATTTCTATTATTATTATTGTCATTTTGCTCTTCCTCAAGCTGTTTCCTCTGCTTTGATTTTTTTTCTTCACTTTCCTCAAAATCATACTGCATCCAAAGCTTTGTATTTACTATTTCCTAGGCCTAGAACAGTACTTCCTAATGCTTAGTGTGGCAAGATCCTTCACATTGTTAGATCCCAGATGGAATGCCATCTCCTCAGAGAGGTTGTCTTGACCATCCACTTCAAACGAAACGCTCCCCCTGCGATGTATCTCCCATATCCCAGCATCATGTTTATAGCAGCTTAGATTACTCATGTCTCTCGGAAATTCTCTTGTTTATATATTTGTTTATTTCTGCCTCTCCAACTAGACTAGTCTACTTGAAGGAAGGACTTTGTCAGATTAGTCACTGTTCTTCAGTGCCTTAAACAGTGTCACATAACAGCTGCTCAATAAATATTGTTGAATAAATATGTTATTTTTTCCCACTAAGGTGATATGTTTTTGTTCTTTGGTAAACCATGTACTTGTTGCTGAATCAGGTCAGAAAAGAGCCCCCTCTCTGTCCTCCTGTATGCCTTCTAAACGGGTTTAATTTTGGTGGAAATTATGTTCTGTTTATGAACCTTTCCTTTTAATTCAGTTAAGTTATATGACTTCGAGGGGAGAAGAGAAAAGCAAGGAAATATTGTTGCTACTAGCACTGTGGCAGGCTGCAACCATCCTATGATTGAGGTCATTCCAGGTAATCCTGCTGCCAGCCAACCTACCAGCTGACCCCAGAGACATAAGAGAACCAAGTAGAATCAGCTGACTTGGCTTGACTGTAAGGGCCTGCCCCTCCCAGAGGAACTTGCTTGTGGACCCCGATGTAGGGGTGGGGCAGGCCAGGTGGAGATGTCCAATCGGTGCAGCATGTGTATATCCACTAGGGTGGATTGAGATCCTATTGGCCACCTGTATAGGGGTGGGACTCAACCAACCGCATAGGGAGGGGTTGCTGCGAGGCTAGCAGGGGAGGAGGAGAGCTGCACCGGGAGCAGGAGGAGAGCTGCGCTGGGAGCAAAAGAAGAGTCGATGGGAGCGAAGAGTCGGCGGAGTGGAGGAGCTATAACAGCTCTTGTAAGAGCTATAACCGCTGCGAGCGGTCCCACCGCCGGCGGTCCCTGCGCCTGCAGCCTCCAGCTGCCTGCAGCCTCCAGCCCCCTGCAGCTTCCAGCCACCTGCGGCCCCGCCTCCGGCGGTCCTGCCTCCAGCGGCCGGAGCCGCTATCTGCAGCCTCCAGCCCTCCCCCCCCCGCCCCCCCCACCCCGCGGTCCCACCTCCGGCGGCCCGAGCCTCCGCCTGCAGCCTCCAGCGGCCTGCAGCTTCCAGCCGCCTGAGGCCCCGCCTCCGGAGGTCCTGCCTCCGCGGCCCCCAGCCGCCGCCTGCAGCCTCCAGCGGCCTGCAGCTTCAAGCCGCCTGAGGCCCCGCCTCCGGCAGCCTTGAGCCACCTGCAGCCTTCAGCCGCGTGCAGCTTCCAGCAGCCCCGAGCTGCCCAGACACCAGCGGTCCAGCTGTCAGTGGTCCCTCGACGCCTGCGGCCCTGAGACCCCAGTGGTCCAGCTGTCAGCGATCCCTTGATGCCTGCGGCCCTGAGACTCCAGTGGTCCAGCGGCCCAGCGGTCAGCGGTCCCGAGATACCAGTGGTCCAGCAGTCCGGTGGTCAGCGGTCCCCACGCCTGCAGCCCCTAGACGTCAGCAGTGCCGAGACACCAGCAGTCCAGCGGCCCAGCGGTCAGCGGTCCTGATGCCTGCAGCCCCTGGATGCCAGTGGTCCCGGGACGCCAGTGGCCCAGAGATGCCAATGGCCCCTAGCCGCCAGCAGCCTCGCCGCAAAATGCCTTGCCACCCCGAGCCATGAGCGGCCTTGTCCGCAGCGGTGGCTTCCTCTGGGTGGCAGCCTTGTCAGAGTGGCATCGTGGGGAGCAGAGTCTGTGTCATCCGGGTTGTCTTCCTTGTCATCGTCGCTGTCATCGTTGCCTCTTTGTCGTCGGGAGTGGCCTCTCCGGAGCGGTCTTGTCCAGAATGGCCTCTTCTTGGGAGCGGCTCGGATCATGGAGCGGCCTCATCTGCGGAGCAGCCTCATCTAGAGCAGCCTCGTCCGGAGCGGCCTTCTTGGGAGTGACCTTTTCGGGATCATCGTCCTCGCCTTTTCGTAAGAGATAGCCCTGACCGGTCAGTTTGATTCTTGATGCTTGGCGCGAAATAAGGTTTTGTTTGACCTTCGATTTGTATCAGTCTTGTTTCTTCGATCACGGACCCTAACACTGACCAGAAGAACTTCCTTCATGATTATGAGCTAAACAGTCATTCTTTTAAATCTCTAAGTCCTGGGGTAATTTGTTATATAGTACAAGCTACCTGATACACCATTAAAATTATAAAAAGAAAAAAGAAAATATTTATAGATCTATAAGAGTAATGAGGTTGAATCAGTTATCAAATCCCTCACAACAAAGGAAAGCTCAGGACTAGATGACCATTACCTTTGTTTCAAAGCCAGAAAGACATTACAAGAAAAGAAAATTACAGGCCAATGTCCTGAAGAACATATGTATAAAAATCTTCAATAAAATACAGCAAACTGAATTCAGCTATTCAATTAAAAAGATTATATACACCATGACAAAGTGGGATTTTTTACTGGAGCGTAGGTTGGATAAACATGCAAATCAATAAATGTGACACACCACATTAACAGACTGAAGGACAAAACCACGTGATCATCTTAACAGATGCAGAAGAAGAGCCTGAAAAAACAATTTTTAAAAATAAGATCTTTTTTCTTTCTTTTCTTTTCTTTTTCTTGTTTAAAACAGTAAAATGCTAGGCATCTGGTGGCTCAGTGAGTTAAGCATCGGCCTTCCACTCAGGTCAGGATCCCAGGGTCCTGGGATGGAGCCCTAAATCAAGCTCCCTGCTTAGCAGAGAATCTGCTTCTCTCCCCTCCTCTGGTCATGCTCTCTGTCTCTCTCTTGCTCACTCTTTCAAATAAATAAAACTTTGAAAAAAAAAACCCTAAAAATACAAAAGTGATCCAACCAACCAACCAAACAAAAACAGTAAAACACTTTCTATCACCTGCTGTAAATAAGGCTCTTAAGATGTAGTTCCTTCTGACCTCTCTCGGGTTAGCTCTCATGAATTTGCACTTCACTTCAATGTGACTAATAATGTGAAATACTTTAATTCTTCTTATTCACCATGCTCCTCCTTCTTGGCCTTTTGTTCTTTTCCACCTCCATTTTACATACCTTCCTCCTACTTATCCTTGAAATCATAGATCAGGGCGCCTGGGTGGCTCAGTGGGTTAAGCCGCTGCCTTTGGCTCAGGTCATGGTCTCAGGGTCCTGGAACCGAGTCCCGCATTGGGCTCTCTGCTCAGCAGGTACCCTCCTTCCTCCTCTCTCTCTCTGCCTGCCTCTCTGCCTACTTGTGATCTCTCTCTGTCAAATAAATAAATAAAATCTTTAAAAAAAAAGAAAGGAAATCATAGATCAGATTCCACCTTTTCCAGGAAGCCTGATTGCTTTGAGGCTTCTCTTTGTGCTCTTCCTATCATATCCCTGCACTTAAGACTTTCTCTTAAGAAAGTCCCCTAGGCTAGGCTATGAGCTTCTTAGGGGCAAAGTTTGTATCTTATTCTTCTTGTATTTCTGCTACCTAGCAGGTTGTCTGATTATGGAATAAATGCATGTCTCAGTTTTCAGGAATGTAGAAATGAGTTAGACGTAGCAGAAGATAGCCCTTACGATTTGTGGTACTTTCCTTTTTTAATCTTCTGGAGATCAATAATAAACATCCATTTTAATCCATTCATCTCCATTTCTCTGATTTCTATTCTCTGCTACCTGAAGAATTGCTTTCTAGTTGATATGAACTTTATTGATGTAAACCAAATTGGAAGCAAGAACACAGAGATTTTTTCCCTTCACAGCAGTTGGAAATTATCATACTCACATTAAAATACTTCAAAATGAAAGACTTAGGGCTAAACTGGTGTCTTTCTTTTTTAATAATTCTCAGCTTACAACTGATTTTATCTCCTTTGCTTTTTGGACAAACCCTTAAATTAGTTTTAAAGTTTACTCTTACACACCCATAAAAGCCCATCCAGCAAGGAGACTTGTCAGCTTTTGACATTTGTGACCTGTGAATGCCAAGTTTTGACTGGGAATCTTTGCTATCCTCAGACAGAGGAGAATTTATATGGCACAAGAACAGATCTGTGGCAGCCAGATTAAAAGGATTATGTCTATAATGGTATGATTCTCAGGTCTCCTGAGAGCAACACACTGAACTTCATTTTTTTAAATTAAAAAAAATTTTTTTTTCCTTTCTGGTAAGAGCTAAGACAAGTGCCCTCTATTATAACTATTTGCATATCAAAATTATCTGTTAATCCCTTTGACTTACAGTGTTCCTACAATCACACAAATGATAACCTATGAGTACATTAATAGGAATGAAGGTGGGAGAGAAGAGAGAATCCAATGAAAACAAGAGAAATCAAAATTTTTCAAGATCACCACCCTAACATGATAAAAAAAAAATCGGCAAGATAAACACACAACACATGTACCCATCTTGCTTACAAAACTGTGGCAAAGCTGAGTCAGTGTACATACAGAAAGCAGATATGAATCTTCTGCTTGGAAATCCTAGTCTAAAAACAAAGAGAGGAAATGACTTGGCAGGGGGTGTGCACATGAGCCCCTCCTTGGACTGCATAGGCTGCCTGGCCCACAGATGCCACGAAATTCCCTTTTAAAGATCACTGGATAAATCACTATGCCCTATTTTGAAAATTTGTTTAGGATTTCAAGTTTGTGGGGCTTCTGTCACATAGTGATTTTGTAAATGAGGTTTCGAAAACACTGATTATGAGTGATGCTATCTAAGGATTTGGGTGAAAGTAGCAGAGACCCTACTCTCTGTCCTGCTTACAAATGGGACAGTGCTGGTTTACACAGAGCACAGACAATGAATAATGTGATGCAGCCAGAATGAAACTGGGCAGCTAGATTCACGGATTATCATTCAAATGAAATTATTTTCTCCATTGCAAAATAGATTTAACTTAGGAGACAAGTGTGATCCTTTTTTGGATTTCTTTTCTTTTTCTTTTCTTTTCTTTTCTTTTTTTTTCCTGCGTATCTCTAAACTTGTCTCATACTTACCAAATTATAGCCATGGGGAGAGGGGCATAGGTGGAGGAAAGGATGACTGACTATTTGCAGTCAGACAGGCCTGCTCTGGGAAATTAATTTTATGAAGTACAAGTAAAAGCAAAAGCATAGTCTGGAGGACAAGCTTCGTGGTGTTACATAAAAAGTGTCACAATGTCTCTCTCTGCCCGTATTCGGTTCAGATGGTAATTGGAAAGTTGGTAGTTCTGCAAAAGATAGCAAAACAGAACTCCTGCCCTACCTAGAAAAATATGGGATGGGCAGGGGCAGAAAACGGTCCACATGGGGCCAATGGCTAAAGAATAGTATCTGGTATTGAACAAGTACAACAAGAACTCCTTCTCAGAGCGCGTGATAAAAAGTCAAACAATGAGCCGCTACTAGTGGAATACTTGGGAGGCAAAGTCTCTGATTTCTGTATCAGAAAAGGCCATTTAAAAAAAAAAGAAAACAGTAATAAAATCCTAAGTGAAGGAGCTGCAAGCAATGTAGACAAAAGTTGGCCAATAACAATTTAGATCAGAGTATTTACTAGTTTCCATAGTGGGGCTAGCCCTTTGGTTAAAGAAATTCGATATGGTAGCCTAGGCTGTGCTGTCCAATAGTCGCCGGCCACATCTGGCTATTTAAAATGAATTGAAATTAATTGAAATTAGATCAAATAAAAAATTCTCTCCTTTAGGCACATTCACCACATCTAGCCTCAGTCGCTACATGTGCCCAGAAGCCACCATATTGGATGACACAGACTGACGGTGAAATTACTGTGGAAAGTTCCACTGGGCAGCACTGGAAGAGCATTGTCTTGGGAGCCTGGGATGGAGTCCTGGGTTCTACAATTTGGTAAAGATGTGTCCTACTTCTTCATATTTAAAGTAGTGTGAGGCATCTGCCTCCTGAGGTTGTTAATGAGGACTGAATAAGGGAACTCTTTTCTTATGGCTCATAGTATGTGCAACAACCATGGTTTTCAAATGAATGGATGTCTACTGCCTATATCGTATAGTTTGTATACATGTATTGTATACATTAATTTTTAGTTATAATGATGGCTAACATTAATTGCACACTACTCCTTGTGGGCTAAGTGCTTTATCTGTGTGGTGTGACTTAAATGCCAGTAAGATTCCAGAAGGTAGGATCTATTATTATCCCCTGCTTACTGCAGACACAGTTACGAAGTGGCTCAGCTAAGGCATGATTTTTGAACTCAGCAGGCTTTGACCTGCTGCAGCATTTTCCACTGTGATGAGCTACCAGACTCCGGAGTCTATGCTGTATTGCCTTTTGTCCTGTAAACTAAAAACAATGTGTTTCTTCTGGCTTTAACTCTTGAGTTACAGAAATGTTTCAGTGATAACTTACATAATAATAATCATAGCTAACCTTCACACAGTATTTAAAGTATGCTGCACACTGATCTAGGAACTTGACATGTACTGTATTTATTGATTTAATCCTCACAACAATCCTAAGATAGGTACCATTTTCACACCATTTTATAGCTGAATAAATTGAGGCTCAAAGAGGTTCAGTTGTATTGCTAATGTTCACACAGCTACTAAGTCACATGACTAAGCCATTCGGACTCAAATCCTACTTTTATTTTTATTATTTTATTTTATTTTGGTGGGGGGGACTCAAATCCTACTTTAATGTCTGTTTCCATGACTTCATAGGGTTTCCGCATTCGGAGGATGCTGCCTGACCAGTGCAGAATAGAATCTTGTGCCCACAATGGACGCAACCAAGTAACTTCACTTAATAGCTGCTGAGCTACTTAAACAAGGATATTTCAGTCCTTCATGCTGTGCGTGCATATCCTGACTCGCCGTTTCCTTGGGGAAAATAAGGAGAAAAGTACTACGTGGAAATGTACTATTAGCCGCTGCGTGAGATTTGACAAGGGTGGTGGAGCTCAGGTTCTCTGAGAGGAGCACCTCGCTGCCTGAAGAGGGGCACTTTTTTCAAGCTGAGATCCACAGGATCCCATCCATCACCGCCCCCCCCCACCTTCCGCTTCCCAGTTTCCCTCTGCAGCAGCCAGGATCCCTGTGAGGAAAGGAAAAGTGATGTTATCTGGGAAGTCAGATCTAAGCAAAGACCAGCTTTCTGCTTGCAGTCCTTAAAATAATTTTCAGTGAAATAAAGCCTTTTGAGTCAGAGGATAAGACATCCTCGTTTGCATGATTCAGAACGGCAGTGACGCCACAGGTAGTCATCGAGAGCAGTTCCCGAGTGTGGAAATCCCGAACAATCAAACCGGTACTGTAGGTGGCACCAAATGAATAATCTTACATAACTGAAGTCTGTTCCATTGACCCCAGCACAGGAAGCTGGTGGCTTTAGTGGCGGCGCTGACAGCAGATAGTTTTCTGAATGGGACAGAAGTTGCTGGGCTTCTGACCCAGAGTTTACAATGTTTAGTACATACCAGCACATTTTTTATTTGAAAGGCTCAGAGAATATCCATATTTTATTAGAATGTCAGTTTGTTTCTTGGTAGCCATATAGAAGAAGAAAATCTTTAGGGCATCTTAGGAATCCTGGAAGTTGTATGCAGAAGGTTGTTTTTGTGTCTTGGGAAACTGGTTCACAGGTGACCATCATAGTCTTGAGGAGTCTCTGGCATCTAAAATATTGGAACCATGTTTCTGATACAGTTAAGAGATCACAAAGAAATTTGTGTGGCATGCTATCGTGAAGTAGAATTTTAAAAGCTGGACCACTGATTGTAAGTAGCAGGATCTGTGGCAAACAGCATCTTGCTCTCTCAATGTAAAGTCTCAAAGTTCTCATGTGTGGTTATATATTTTTAAAAGATTTATTTATTTATTTATTTGAGAGAGAGAGAGAGAGAGAAGGAGAGAGAGAGGAAGAGGGGGAGGGGCAGAGGGAGAGGGAATCTCCAGCAGACTCCTCAGTGAGCACAGAGCTTGACAACGTGGGGCTCGATCTCTGAGATCACGCATGACCTGAGCCAAAATTGAGAGTCAGTTGTTTAACTGAACTGAGCCACCCAGGTGCCTCTCATGTGTGGATATTTTTATTTTTATTTTTATTTATTTATTTATTTTTTACAGTTTTCCATTTTATTTAATCAAAGACTGGTGGGTAAACATAAATACAGCACAATTACTTCAAATCATTCTTCACACCGTGTACACACAGACCGGTGAGCGTAATCCAAAAGAAACCCGCAGTTGGCAATGAAATGCACACAGCTTTTCCTTCCCTCACTCAAAAAAAATTAAAAACACACAAACTTAGAATCTCATCAGCACACACTCTCTTGTGACAAATGATTCAGACATAAATAGTGGATGCAAAGAAACTATACGCTAACTTATGTAGAACTTCTGTTAATGAACACCCAGCAGCAGCCGTAAGCATGAGGATACATTTCGTGACTGGTAACTAGTCGGGCCCCGAGGGGCGCCGTCGGCAGGGATCGTGCTGCAGAGAAAAGCTATGGACACACACAATGGAAAATAAACTGCAAGATCAACGCATGCGTGTTTAATACTGGAAAAATCACGGCCCTCCAAAATTTCTCCACGTTTGTTATAAAAGCCCTCTGCACTCAACTAAAATTAAAATGATCTTAAAAGGATAATACTTGTAAAGTTTACTTAAGTCTTTTCAGCCACAGAAACTGCAATGGAAATAAATGTTCAGAGTCATTTTCAAAACAAAAACAAAAATCTATTCTTCTGGCGACATGCATGATTAAAAGGTCTATGCAAGTACGTTGCTCTACATTCCCAAGGACTAGGGAAAAAAACCTCAAGTCAATTTTTAGTTTGCAGATGGTCAAAGGATTTTGTATTCCAGCAGGAGTTCAAATCTTCTGGATCTTTTCACCAACAACTACTGGATTTTCTTTTCTGATTTTCTCAGCAGCATCAGCTTTGTAATTGTAAGAGCAATTGTGTACATCGGAGTAACGGTGTACACCACAGTAAACATTTCCACACCGGCATTCAAACCCAGTAAGTCCCACCTTCTTCCTGCACATGAAACAGCGATTCTTTTTTTGTTTTGGTTTTTCAAGAGACTTGCTTTGCTCTTCAGACGGCTGCTGTGCCGTATCTGATACTGAAGCTTGCAGGTCTTCTGTGTCAGGTACTGCTTTGTCCACAGATGTACTGTCCACTTGGGAAGATGCTACAGATTCTGATAAAAGTGACTGATTTGATACAGGGCTTGGCTGCGCGGACGCACATGCGGGCACTGAACGTCGGGGCCACCGCCGTCCACGCCCTGGACGGGGAGAGACTCCGAGAGGCTACTGACGGAGGCTGCAGGTGGGCTTATTTACTACTATTCTGTCTTTGAAGATGTTCTTTATAGCACACTGAACACATGCCATTTGTACGAGGGTTTCCATAAAATCCGCAGCCAGTGGAACAAAGCATAGGCACTTGGCTGTGATTAGTTTCTTGAGCCATGTTCCTCTGCTGCACACCTGGCGGCGGCCCTCCCCGCCCGCCGCGCTGCCCGCCGCCGCCGGTCGCCGCCGGAGAGTGGGGACAGGTGAGGCCGCCAAACCCCTGCTCGCTCCCGCCCCGCCGCCGCCGCCGCCGCCGGCCTCCGTCCGCCGTTTTTTAAACTTTTCTGTTTGGTGGTTCGGCCTGTGATGCGACCGCGGGCCGAGCTCTGGGATTGGCCGGCGCCGGGCGCTCATGTGTGGATATTTTTAAAACACATGGGAATGTGGGCATGACAGTCACCCTCCACTTAACCAGCAGCAGCCCACTTAGTGGCTTTCCTGTTCTGTCTCTTCTGTTCCCTGAAGAGCTTGCTGGGATTCTGAAGAGAATTGCTTTGTGCTTTTCCAGTAACATTTTCCACTAAGTAGGAGTCAGAAGTCCAGATGTGGATGGATTCTCAATAGTGAAAGATGTCCATGAAAGATGAGGCATTGAGTGCCCTGGCTTGTAGGCTGCTGGCAAGGTTCCATACCCTGGACCTAGGAGGATTTTTGACAATCAAGGGCTGGCCCTCCTCGCTCCGGTAGAGACCAGCCTTTCTCTCCCTGTAGTCGATTCACACTTGTTTTTTGTTTTGTTTGTTTGTTTGTTTGTTTGTTTCAGGCCAGATGGAATAAATGCTGCTTAATAAAAATATCCATCACCATAATTCCATCCCATACGTGAGTGTATCTTTGCTATAGTTTGGTTGTGGGTGTTGGAATAATGCTGTGGGCTGCTGAAGATGGCTCAAATCAAGTATCAGTCGTGGTAGGAGCCACATCAATGAAAGAAAACGGGACTCTGATTAAAAATTTCTTTTGTGACCCACTGACAATTGAAATAAACCACCACAGCAAGAGAAAACCTGTTAGAGCTGCTTCTACTTTTCTTCCTTCTTCCTCTGTCAGACTCCCCTGATGTCTTTCCTATGATGATTCATGAAGGAGATTATTTGCTGCCAAGAAATCACTGATTTTGGCTTTGTGTTAGCTACTGTTCACTGGCTTAGCCCAAACTGCACAGCTAGTGTTGGAAGAGAGAATTAGAAGAAGGTATCCTGATGAATTTTCTATAAATATAATTACCTTCCCTGTAAACCCAAACCTACAAGAGCAAATAGTTCAATTTTTATTTTGCTGTGGGTACAGAAAAAGGGAATTGTTGACATCAGTAGAAAATGAAAAGGCCTTCTGGTCCTCACCCTAAAACTTCTTTCTACAAGACAGAAACTTGAGTCCCCAGAATAGTTGGGAAAAAAACAAAAGACCTTATACCGTGATTGAGAATGATGGGTTATTAAACTCTTCTGTTTTAAAGAAATTATTTAATGTTTTCAATAAACTTTATAAAATGGGAGCAGAAAGAATATCCATTTTCAACTGAAAATTGAAATTCAGTGCTGCAACACTGAAGCTCTAGTTTTTGCTGTTCATCAAGAACTTATGGAATGCCTGAGTGGCTCCGGTGATTAAGTGTCTGCCTTTGGCTCAGCTCATGATCCCAGGACCCTGGGATCCAGTCCTGCATCGAGCTCCTTGCTCAGCTGGGAACCTGCTTCTCCCTCTGCCTGACACTCCCCCTGCTTGTGGTCTCTTTCGCTCTCTCCCACTCTCTCTGACAAATTAAATCAAATCTTTAAATGAAAAAAAGAACTTCATGTGACATAAAAAGCTCTCATTTAGAGCTTCCCAACCTAGATTGTTAACAAGCTAGCAGCTTGTTAGAAATCCAGATTCAGGGGCACCTGGGTGGCTCAGTGGGTTAAAGCCTCTGCCTTCAGCTCAGATCATGATCCCAGGGTCCTGGGATCTAGCCCCACATAGAGCCCCGCATCAAGCTCTCTGCTCAGCAGGGAGCCTGCTTCCTCTTCTCGCTCTGCCTGCCTCTCTGCCTACTTGTGATCTCTCTATGTCTAATAAATAAATAAAATCTTAAAAAAAAAAGAAATCCAGATTCATGGGTTCTCCTCCAGATAAACTGAACCAGAATCTGCATTTTAACAGGACTCTCAGGGGATTTGTATGCACATTCAAGTCTGAAAAGACCCAGTTTAGGGTAATAGTTCCCAGGCTTAGATCATCATCTTAATCACCCATGTGTGGAGGTCTTAAGAAACATGGTAGAGATTCTGCTAATGAGCCTTTATTCAACACACTCTCTGGTTTACCAAACTTTTTCTTTGCTCCAGCAAGACATACTGACTAATGTCCACAGCAAGCCGACTGATCTTGGCTTGTAGTCCATTCTTTTGTATTCAACAGCACTTCTGCACAATCTGCTTGATGCATATGCTGTGCTTGTTCCTAAATTTACTAATGATCCAGTGTAAATAATGCAAACTGATACAATGAGTGCAAATAAAGTAATACTGTTTGTTTATTTTTGTATGGAGACAAGGAAACTGTGATGGAAAAATTATAAAAATCGAAGGGCTCAGATTTCCTTACAAATGCCTTCAAGTCCTTCTTCTTTTTCAAAGTAACTAAACCTGAAAGTTGCATACCTGTACTGTGGATATGAAAATGCAAGAAAGATGGCTTCATGGTTCAATAAGTAGACCTATATGAAAAAAAAAGTCTTTACATTAAAAGTGTGTCAAATGGGTATACTTAGATATTTTAGTTTCACATAAACTGTTGTGCCTTAGAAATGCACATATAACATTTCTTCTCCTGATTTTTTGCTTTCTGTAAATTTTGTGTGGAACAATTCAAATATCAGTTGTAATTTTGTCAGGTAAGAGGGTTTTTAGTCCACATATTTCTGGATCTCATCCCACTGAATTAGGGTGAGGCTTCGAATATGTACTTTTAAAAAGATCTGGTTATTAGCTATGTTAGGAAATTATTTAATTAGAGAATTCTGACTGACTACCCAACAGTTACAGAAGGAGGAGGAAATCAGCAGGTTCAGATATTTAAAAAAAATATATTACTTACATATTTATTTACTAGAGAATTTCCAGGAATTTTATAATGAAAAAGGCTTAGCTGACTCCACAGATAATATTTTGGATATTGTCTTCATTTCCCAGTATGATGTTTTTGAAGTTTTGCTGGGATTTGACCAGCTGGCCCCTCTGAAACAGTCCATCTGTAAACCAGGAAGAGGGGGCATTTGGACTGATGTCAATTTCAGAATATTTAAATCTCCTTCTGCACTCTGACCCCACTGACATTGTCAGAGTGGCACACATATTTTCTTTAGAAAGAATTACTACTTTCTAGTGATTTCCTGCTTCCTAAGTCTCTGGTAAATTGACATAGGAAACTGAGAACAGGGGATTTTGAGGAGACTAGGCACTGGGCTGGGGAATAAGTTTGTCCTTTGACATTCCCCAAACCCCCCCCACCCCCAATCTGGTTTATCTGCTCACTACAAACCTTTTAGACTCCTGAGGAAATCTGAACGCTGATAGGTCGCTGATTTGCAGAAAGATAAACAACCTTCAGATGACAGAGGACTGGAAAATGAGATTATCACCTGCCTCTTAACTAGAGATGATGGCTATGGTTATTCTGGATCAGATGCGAATCTTGTCTTTCAGGCTTCAAGAATATAGGTTTTAAAAATGTGTGTTTTTTTTAATTTGTTTTTATGAATGAGAAAAACATTTATTCTCTCTTGGTAAAAAATGTTGTTTTAAATGAGCCGTCTTTGGACCTGTCACCCAACCTGCAGGCAACTCTCCCAGCTGCTCTGCATAGCTCAAATATTTGACTATCAGACACATACCCAATGTCCACCAGGACATTTGCTTCCATTGAGACCCTTGTTTGGAAATTCACATTCTGGGTATTTTGGATGAGAAATGCTATGATTCGTTTTGATTTTCAGGACCCAGGTTGAAATATCTGCCTGATGAAGAGGTGATTACTTAATGGACAATACCACAGTGACTTCCCCCTTGGCCTCGAATCTGGGTGTCTGGTTGTCATTTACCACTTAGCCTTTACCCTCTAATTATCAGTGAGACTTCAGAGAAAGAGTCAGTCCAAACCTGAATACATTAAAATGTGCCAAATCTCTCTGAGAAGTGATCTATTTGCCCGAGATGTTGAAGTAAATTCTGTGGTTTCTCACATTAGGCCGGGGTTTCCCAGACTAGCCTCATCCTGAACGTCATCATGTCCTTGGAGTATAAGGACCCTGGGACTTTCCAGGGATTTCCAATCACTAGGTCTCTTGGGGGTGGGGGCAAGATGCTTATGAACAGGCAAGTTCAGGGATCACAGCTTTAATAATGGATAATGCATGTTCAGCGAATGATGGCTAAGTGATGGTGCTGTGCACACCTGACACTGAAGTACAGGGGTGAAGTGTGCTCAGTGTTTCTTGTGATCCTGAACACATCAGTCTGACACAAGATACAGGATGCTCACTTGTTCTGAGCAGCAGGGCTGTTGAAGAAGACTGTTCTGCAGAAACTAGGATCCCATCTGGGCTCATAAGAATACCAAAGACACCAAAACTGTTCTTATTTATAATAACACAGTAACAAGAAACATTCTTAACTCACAAGGATTGCAAATATTAATATTAAAAAGCCTATATTCTGAGTATTTTTGAATATAGGTACCACCAAGTTAGCCTATCAGAGAAAAAGGTGATTAGCTTTTTGTATTCTGTATACAGGTATGCATATATGTATATGTACCTGTACATGCAGATGTGTTTCTTCATACATGCTACATATGTACATGTGTATGCATATGTCTGTACTTGTATAGGAACCAAAATAACATCAGGCCCAGGAAATGCATTTTTTTTTAAAGATTTTATTTATTTATTTGACAGAGAGAGATCACAGTAGACAGAGGCAGGCACAGAGAGAGAGGGGGAAGCAAGCTCCCCGCTGAGCAGAGTACCCGACTCGGGACTCGATCCCAGGACCCTGAGATCATGACCTGAGCCGAAGGCAGCAGCTAAACCCACTGAGCCACCCAGGCATCCCCCAGGAAGTTTATTAATTGTACTTAAGTTAACTTTAGCATTCGAAACTGTTCAAAACTAAATGGAAGGGAGCTTACAAATCATTGACTGCAAATGCTTTGTATTACTCATCAGGACATGGATACTTGGGAAGACTAAAATGATAGCTATTGTAGGAGCGTGAATAAGAACCACTACTAAAAATGCTTTATTCGGATCACATGTTAGTTTTCTTTAAAATCAACTCACTTTTTCAAAGTATAATTTACATGTCGTAAAATGCACACACACTCAGTGAGTTTTGACAAATGTATGCACTTGTGTAACCACCATCTTAATCAAAATACATAGCATTTCCCATACCCCTGGAAATTTTCCTCTTGTCTCTTTGTAGTCAATCCCCTACATCCCCAGCACCAGACAACCGCTACTCAGATTTCTGTCATTATGGATAAATTTTGCCCATTGTAGAATCTCTTATGAATGGAATCATACAATACATGCTCTTTTGTGCTTGACTTCTTTTGTTGATCATAATGTTATTGAGATTGATTGTGTTGCTGCACATTTTGGGATTTGACTTCTTTTTATTGTTGAACCGTATTTTATGAAATGAATCTACCACAACTGACTTATCCATTCACCTCTTAAAGTACATTTGAATTGTTTGTAGTTTCTAGCTATTATGAATAAAGATGCTATTGACATTCATATACATATGTTTCTGTGAATTACATATTTTCATTGATTAAGTGCTTTGCAGTAGAATTGTTGGATCCCATATAATGTATATGAGCGGGTTTGAAGTGGTATATCATAGTGTTTTTTTTAAAATTGAGATATACCTGACAATTAAGAACTGTGTATAATTAAAGTGTACAATTTGATGTACATATATATTGTCAAGTAATCATCACATTCAAGCTAAACAAACCTCAACTACCACTGCCTCTTTTCCCTGATAAATAATGATCTTGAGCTTCTTTCACTTGCCTGTTGGACATTTGTATTTCTTCTTTTGTTTGTTCAAATCTTTAGCCATTTTTATTGCATTATTTATTGTTATTCAGCTTGCAATGGTCCTTTTATTATGATATAACTCTTTTGTTCCAATATGAGTATTACAAATATTTGCTTCCAGTCTATGACTTCCTTACTATTCTCTTAACAGTGAATTATCAATTTTTTTTTAGTATCTAATTTATTTATCCCATTGGCTTTTTAGCTGTATTTCTTTTTGTTAAATTTTAGTAGTTGCTCTAGGGCTCACATGTAACAGTTTATTTAGAATCAGTGTTAGGCTACTTTACACTTCATGGATCCCAGTTATCACTTACCTCTTCTCAATGCAATAAACTTAGAATAATTGCATTTCCACCATCCTTTGTACCATTATTGTGGTACCTTTTACTTCTAAAGTGAAAACTCCACCTTTGAATGCTAGTATTTTTGTTTTAAATGAGCAGTTGTCTTTTTAAAGAAATTATGAAAACAAAAACGTTTTTGTATTTACATACTTATTGACCATCTGTTGTTTTTCGATTCTTGTAGAGTTGAGTTTCTGTCTGATGTCACACTTTCTCCCTGAACCTTAAAGAGTATCCTTTAACATTTATCTTAGTGCAGATTTGATACTGATAAATTTTTTCAGCTTTTATCGTAAAATGCTGTTATGGACCGTTGCTCTTAAAATTTATGTGCAATGGATACATTTACACTTGTAGTTACACTTCTGGTTTTCATTTCTCCATATGTCCATCTGGTATCATTTTCAATATACCTGAAGAACTCCTCTTAACATTTCTTTTAGTGTGGGTCTCCTGGTGAGGAATTACTCAAACTTCTCTATGTCAGAATAAATCTTCATTTAGCCATCATTTTTGAAAGATATTTTTGCTAGGTATAAAATTGTAGTTTACATTTTTTTCTTTCCATACTGTGAAGGTGATTTGCTTCACTGTTTTTACATCTGAAGAGAAATATGCCATCATTCTTATTCTGGTTCTTCTATATGGAAGAAATATGTAGTATTTCTTTTTCTCTGGTTGTTCTTTAAAAAAATTTTTTTTGTATTTCTGGTTTTGAGTAATGTGAGTACGACATGCCTTAGTATAGTTTTCTTTGTATTTCTTGTGGTTGAGGTTTGTTTAGCATCTGTCAGCTTATAAATTTTGCAAATTTGGAAAAAAATTGGCTATTTATTCTTTAAATATTTTTTCTCTTCTCCCTTTTCTCTACTTTACTTTTGACTGTCAAATTTCACATATATTTGGCTGCTTGAAGCTCACTGATGCTCATTGTTCATTTTTCTTTTATTTTTTTTATATAAGGTTTTATTTATTTGACACAGAGATAGAGAGCACAAGTAGGCAGAGCAGCAGGCAGAGGGAGAGGGAGAAGCAGGCTCCCTGCTGAGCAGGGGACCCAATGTGGGGTTTATTCACAGGACCCTGGCCAGGATCATGACCTGAGTCTAAGGCAGCCGCTTAATGACTGAGCCACCCAGGCGCCCCCATTTTTATTTTTTTAGTATTCTTTCTTTCTTTCCTTCTCTCTCCCTCTCTCTCTCTTTCTTTCTTTTTTTTTAATATTTATTTATTTATTTTAGAGAGAGAGAGAACATGAGCAGGAGCGGCAGAGGGAGAATCTCAAGCAAACTCTGCACTGAGCACAGAGCTCGATATAGGGCTTGATATCATGATCCTGAAATCATAACCTGAACCAAAATCAAGAACTGGATGCTCAACCAACTGTGCTACCTAGGTCCCCTGAAGATTCCTTTTTCTGTATTTTACATTATATAGTTTCTATTGATATGGCTTTAATTGTACCATTTTTGCATCCATAATATCTAGTTAAATGTTGTTAATTGCCCCTAGTACCTTGTCCTAGGAACTAGCTGCTTTGGTCTTCTAAGACTCTTAGTTGTGTCCTCAACCCAGGGAATTGGTGGTCTTTGCATATGTTCCAGCTTGCTGAACCATGATCTAGAAAAATTTCTCAAGGCAGCAATCTGGGCAATTGTTTTTTTATCTCTCATTTCCTATTGCCTGATATCTAGTTCTTAAAAACTTCACATATTTTTTTCTGTTTTTGGTTGTTTCAGGTGAGAGTAGATGGGTTCCTATTATTCTATCTTGCCTGGAAATCTTTTAATTGTTTTTTCATGTTTCTCTTTCAGTTTGAAAACTCTTAAGCTATTTGTAGGTTTATTTCTAATTATAAGGAGTAATAATAATAATACCTTATATTTGTATAGCATTTTAAAATTTATGTGATATTTTCAGAGGTGCCTGGTGGCTCAGTTGGTTAAGCCCCTGACTCTTGATTTCAGCTTAGGTCAAGATCTCAGGTCCTGAGATCAAGCCCCACATTGGTGGGCTTTGCCCTTAGCAGGGAGTCTGCTTCTTTCCTTCTCCTACTCCTTCTTCCCCTCCCCCCACTTGTGCTGCACTTTCTTTCTCGATTAAATAAATAAATCTTTAAAAAATAAACTTGATATGATATTTTTAGTTTTTTAAAAAATTAATAATTATAGTATAATTATATTTGACAAATAAGGTCATAGGAAAAAAACCTTTGAACCTCAGTTTTCTCTTAAGCAAAACAAGTGAATCGGATTAGAATAATTTTAGGGTTTCTATATGTTCATAATATTTTCAAAAATTTTCCAAAAACTATGTTTTTATTGCTGAGCTTCTTTTAATATGAGTCCCACAAGTATCTGTTAAGAGCCACTCTCTTCTGGAATTGCCAACTCAACTGGAATTGCCAACAAAGAATAATTCTTTTACTGAAATAAGCCTTATTCTCAAAACAAGATAGCTCTGCAAAAGAACTTGCTCTCCAATCAAACTTCTCTTACCATTTTCAACTGATGCATAGTCAGAGCTCAGTGGTGATGTCACTCTTTTTCAGCTGATTTCAGTAAAGTAAGTGAATGACTTAGTAAGTGGATTTGTAAAAAGCTAAGGGCCATTTTAATAATTTTTTTAAAGATTTTATTCATTCATTTGACAGACAGAGATCACAAGTAGGCAGAGAGGCAGGAGGAGAGAGAGGAGGAAGCAGACTCCCTGCTGAGCAGAGACGCCGATGCGGGGCTCAATCCCAGGACCTTGGGATCATGACCTGAGCTGAAGACAGAAGCTTTAACCCACTGAGGCACCCATGTGCCCCAACACTTTGATCTTCTTTATACTTTTTGCTTTTCATCTTCACCCATTTTTCCCTTAACGTCCTCTTTGTCGGATGTTAATACCGTCAGTCCTGCCTTACTTGTGTTTGAACCCGCACACCTAATTATTCCCAGCCCTTCTCTCATCCTGCTCTTTTGCATCCTTTCTTGTAAACATCTAGCCGGGGTTTGTTTTATAAGCCATCCGGACTTCGCACGATGACTGAAATACTTGATATCATTCTTTCCGTTTCCTTCTGGCTCACTGTTTACACTGTTCTCTCCTCTCAGATGGTTACTCTCTGTTCCCTTTCTCCTGGTTAACTTGTAAGCTCATCTCCACCCTCCACCGATATTTGTATAACATTTTATACCATCCCTCTCCCTGCTCTCAAATCAGATGCATATTTTTCTACAGTTATTTGAAAGCAAAATTCCAACCGCTTCCCCCTCTAAGCCGCTCTGTCCCTCTCCTGCCCCAAGACAGGAGCTCTGGATATGTTCACTTCCTCCTCCCTCTCCTGGGACTCCCAGGCCTTGCTTGTGACATGTAGGTTGGGCTTAACTTTCTGCACCCCCCCCCAGCATCTATACCCTTTGGTTTTTCCTCTCCCTCTGGAGAATTTTATACTTTTAATTATAGACTCATGTTTAGACCAACTGAGGTATAAGTACAAAATGGCTTTCCAAATTTGTTTTCAATTACTGCCTCCGACGGTGCTCATCAAATCTTCATTTTTTCCTCCCTTCAAACATTCCAAGGAGCTCCTCTCACTGCCTGCTTAATTTCCTGTATCAAAAGCTCAGTCCAGACTAATTTAACACTTTCATCCCCATGAATGTTCTTCCTACCCATTCCCCTGTGCCCCCCAGTCCCGGCTCAGGTCTGGCCTGTGGCCCCAAGGAAGCGGCGGGGGTCTCACTCCCTCTGCCGCCCCACATCTCCTCAGTCCCCCCCACCACCACCACCAGGTCGCTGGGGCTGGCAGGGGGAAAATGGACTCAGGCAAAGCCTTTTTACTCAACTGGTGCTCCTGACGCCCTCTGTGGGCAGACATCCACACGGGCTGGCTTGGCCATTGCATGGTTCCCAGGAAAGGGAAAGATTTTTTCCTCCTGCCTCGTAGCCTCCCCACCCCCACAACACCATCCACCCCCTGCTATCGGCAACACGGTTAACCCAGCAAGGAATTAGCACAGAGGAAACCACAGATGTTCACTCTGCCCCCACCCCAGGATGGCTTCCCTGCACCCAGCCAGCTCTCTCTTTTTTTTCTAGTTCAACCAGCTCGGATGCAAGTCACTTGCATGAGGACGCAGTCCCGGGGGCAATGAATTGCCAACCCCCACCCCACCTTCTTGCAGAAACCCCGAGTTCGGTCAGTGACTCTCTTGGAGCCCCACTTGTTGGCCTGGAGAGGCGGGAAGTCCAGCTTTTGGGGGTGGGTGGTGGGAAGGGCCACTTAGGCTCATGACTCCCTGACCCTTACCATTGCGCCCAGTTTCTAGTTTTCTGCTTACACGGCTGAGAGATGCTGGAGGAGAAAGCGGAACTAGTTCTGCCCCCTCCACTTTGAGGGAGATCCCCATGGAGGCCCAGGGGGGAAAGGGCCAGAGCGCAGAGAAAGTACAGAGCCCCAGGGAATGGGACATTGCAGGCGCTGGGATATCTGGTGGGGGCTGGAGGGCTGGTGAGTCCCGCAGGTGACTCCCAGACTGGAGCTCATGCCGTGTCCGACTGTGCTCATCAAATCTTCACTTTTTCCTCCCAGTGTCCATCCCTAGGTGATACTGGGGAGGGGCGGCAGCTGTTCTCGGGACCACAGAGACACCCACACAGTGCGTGGCCCTGTTCCAACCATCTGCACAACTAACATACGGCAGAATATTGTTAAGCCTTAAAAAGGAAGGAGATCTGACCTATGCGTGAACCTGGAGCCCATTCTGCTCGGTGACATAAGCCAGTCACAGGACACAGGCTAGGATCCCACTTCCAGGAGGAACCTAGTGTGGTCAGTTTCATGGAGGCAGAAAGTAGAACATTGTTGCCCCTGGTCTGGGGAAAGGGAACGGGGCGGGGCGGTGGTGGGAGTGGGGGAGGGGAGGACTGGTGTTTAGTGGGGACAGTTTCCATTTAGAAAGAGAAAAGGGGTTCTGCGGGTGGCTGGTGGGATGGCCATGCAACAGCGTGAATGCACTCAGTGTCCCTGCGCGGTATACTTACAGACGGTGACGATGGTAACTTTCAGGTCCTGTATATTTAACCACAATAAAAATGTTTTTTTAAAACCCATCCACATGGGGGCGCCCAGGTGGCTCAGTGGGTAAAGCCTCCAGCCTCTGCTTGGTTTGGGCTCAGGATCTCAGGGTCCTGGGATCGAGCCCTATATCGGGGTCCCTATTCAGCGGGCAGTTTGCTGGGGATCCTTTCCTCTTTCTGTCCCTCCCCCTCTGCCCCTTCCTTTGCTCTCTCTTTCTCTCTCAAAATAAATAAGTAACATCTTTAAAAACCCATCCGCGAGGACCCGGAAATGCAGCAACACATCAACACGTTTTTCTAGTTAACCTCCCCTGGGTTCCAAATGCTAGAGCCATAGGGTGATTAAAAAAGAGAGAGAGAGAGAGAGATTAAGAGAGACAGAGATTGAGAGAGACAGAGAGGCAGAGATGTCCCTTGTTGTCACAGGGTTCCCATCCAGCTGGGAAGACAGAAGTGGCTGGAGTGACCAGGGCAGACGCTGACGGGGACCTGATGGCCAGCCATGACCACATGGCCAGGGAGCCCAATCACAGAAACCCAAAATGCGAGAGACGGGCCAAGGTCAGATGAACTGGCCCCAGCCTTGTGTGTGTAAGCCTGACCTTGGCCGAAAGATGGGCATGGAGAATGGTAAAGCCCAATCAGGACAGTGAAAACATCTGGGGGGCAACAGGGAGAGGAATCGGTGGTGGGCAAGGGAGGCACAGCAGGCTTTCCATGTATTTAATTTCTAAATCTGGGCAGAAAGGGTATAAATGTTTGTTAAATGGGTTTTACACATTTTTGCACAGCTGAAACATTTCATTTTTTAAATTAAGGCTAGGGGTGCCTGGGTGGCTCAGTCAGTTAAGCGGCTGCCTTCAGCTCAGGTCATGATTCCAGGGTCCTGGAATCGAGCCCCGCATCAGGCTCCAGGAAGCCTGCTTCTCTCTCTCTCCCTCTGCCTGCTGCTCTGCTTACTTGCGCTCTCTCTCTATCTCTCTGTCAAATAAATAAATAAAATCTTTTTTAAAAATAAAATTAAATTAAGTCTGGTTTATAGAGCCGTCTTCAGCACAGTAACCTGGAAGGGAAGGTGCAGAGATCGCCCACGTATCCCCAGAACCCCATGTCCATGGCCTCCCCAGATATCAACACACCCAGCAAAATGGGGCATTTTTTACAGCTGATGACCCGACCCTGGCACATCGCCACCACCTGAAGCCCATAGCATATATCACAGTTCACTCTTGGTGTTGCCCATTCTCCGGGTCTGGATGAATCCTGACCCGGACCCACCTGCCGTCGTCTCAGAGTATTTTCCTGCCTTCAGGAGGACACGTGTAGATTTCCCGGTGTCTGGGGCACATCCAAGCCCAGCTGTCTGGAAACGGTCATTGCAGCATTTGCTGGGTCAGAGTCCCAGAGCGAGAGTGTAGACTTGGTCTATACTGCAGCGTGACGGTGAGGAGGGGCAGCCTGAGGTCCTGAAGGGAAAACAGAGTAGAATCACAGAAGCCCAGGATGGAGAATTTCCTGAGGTAGGACAGGGTGGGAGGCCGTGGAGGGGGGACAGGAACACCAGGGCCAGCCGCCAGTGCCGTGGACTTGGGTGCGTGATGGCCATTGTGAATGCAACCAGCAGAGACGCCACTCGCTTCAGCATCACCTGTGATGAGCATAGAATTGAAGCAGCCTCAGGCCTGACAGGATGGGACCAGCTGCGTAAATGAGGGTGTGGCCATTTAGTGAAAGACTTCAGGTCCCTAGAAAGGGGACATGTTCCCAATATATTCATAGATAAGAGAAGCCAGTCTTGAAGTAGCATATTCTGTATCATCCCATTTGGGGAAAAGATTTTGTGCACGCGGAGGAAAAATAATCTGGGCAAGACAAACTGGAATGTTAATATAATCTCTGGTTTATAGGAGGTTTATTGCTTCGTTGTGTTTTAAGACATTTCTAGGGACGCCTGCGTGGCTCTACTGTTGAGTGTCTGACTCTTGATTTTAGCTCAGATCATGATCTCAGATCGAGTGTTCGAGCCTCGCATGGGGCTCTGGCCTCTGGGCTCCACAGGGAGTCTGCTTAAGATTCTCTCTCTCTCTCCCTCACCTTATACCCCTCCCCTCCTCTCCTCTCTTGGAAAAAAAAGAGGCTTCTGCAGTGAACCCAAAGTACTCATTCATATAAAGAGGAGGAGAGGGGTCTCCCATGCGGGAACAAACCCCTCTGGGGTCCCTCCATTCATGGGACATTGAGAGAGAGAAGCTGCTGGAAGGGTCTGTGCACCTTCAGGAAGGCAACAAGAATTTCCCAGGCCCCCGCCGTGTGCCCGTTCTCAACAAGCTCCCACTGTGTGCCCATGTGCCCACTCTCAGCAAGCTCCCACTGTGTGCCCACTCTCAGCAAGCTCCCACTGTGTGCCCATTCTCAGCAAGCTCCCACTGTGTGCCCACTCTCAACAAGCTCCCACTGTGTGCCCACTCTCAGCAAGCTCCCACTGTCTGCCCACTCTCAGCAAGCTCCCACTGAAGCAGCAGGGCAGTGGGGAAAGGAGGCAGGGAGGGGGAGCTGAGGGGCCCAGGGGCAGGCCCGGGGGCAGGAGAAGGGCACAAGCTCAGGCTGGGGGTGCAGAGGGGTGACAGAGAAAGGGCTCTGGATAGTGAGGGTCTTTCCTGGGCTGACGTCGGGGGCAAGCCACCACTGACCGTCTGTCCAGGGAGCGCAGAGCAACTCGGTGAGCTGGGCAGGACCGTGCACAATGGGGAGCCACGGGATGTTTAGGATACGTGTTGGCCAGGGCCCTACTGGGAAAGATGACACAAAGCCAACCACCTCAAGACTAACAAGAGTCCAGCGCTTCTCCCAGCGGTGTGGGGCCCAGGTGGCTCCGTGGCAGTCCCACCCCGGGAGAGATGTAGGGACCAGCTTCAGACCTGAGGCTGGGACCCCTGGACGCCTGCGGAAGGACTAGTTTTCCTCCCTCCCTCCCTCGTTCTCCATCTACTCTCACACCGGCCTTTGCTCTGAGACCCTCTTACCATGGAGCGTAGGACTCACACCACCGGAGCTGCTCCCTCACAGATCCCATCACGGCCAGTATCCATGCCCCCCTCCAGCTCCTCTGCCCCCCAGACCATCACCCCACCTGCCCAGCCCCGCCAGCCCCCATGCCCTCCCTTTCTGCCCAAACCCCTCTCCTGGACCTTCTGGAAAGCACAGACCCACCACTCCCTCCCTGGCTGAACTGGAAATCTAGTTTGCCCCTAAGGACAAGGAATGGGACCCCTACGGCCCCCTGGAGCAGTTTTTCCTCTCGAGTCCCTGACCTCAGGCTCCAGGAGTGGGCTGGGGCTCCTTCCGACCCCATGGTGGGCTCCAGACCAGGTCAGTGCTTTTGTCCCTCATAAACCCCAGCCCCGTCCCCTTCCCAGCAGTCCCATTTCCAGGACCCTGGGGCATTGAAGGCGGCCCTGGGTGTGGGGGAGGGGGGCTCCAGCTCAGCCCCCTCGCTGGGGTCCGGGGCGTCACCGCTCAGCCCCAGGGCCCGTCTGTTCTTGGATCTCACTGCCTTCCTTCCACTCTGTCCCTGCCACCCCCTTCACGCACTGATTTCAGACTTTTATTTATTTCTTGCTTTTACTGCGAAAACTACGACCATAAGAGAAGATAAGTTTCATTCTTGCAACTGACGATGCCTGCCTGGGACTTGGAGGGTCTGGGCTGGAACTAAGGGCAAACAAGCATCATTCTCTGGGGACCCCCATCTGCTGGTGCATGTGAGCCATCAGTCAGGATGCCGGCCGTCACGGTCACCATCCTACCCGTGTCCGGTGTACGTTCTGTGGCCTCCGGCACATAAATGTCGATAGAAGCCATCACCCCCATCCACCTCCAGAACTCTCCATCTTGCACAACTGAACCTCTGTCCCCATTTGACACCAACTCGCCTGCCCCGGCAACACCGTCCTCTCTTCCGTTTCTGCAAATCTGACGACTGTAGGTACCTTTACGGGTGGAATAACATAGGATCAGTCCTTCTGTGACTGGCTTTCTCTACCCAGCATGAGCAGATGAGCTCACGGTTCATCCACATTAGAGAAGGTGCCAGAATTTCCTTGCTTTTTAAGACTGAATGATATCCCACTGGACGCAAAGACCACATTTAATCCGTTCATCCATCAGTGGGCACTTGGGGTGCAGCCCATGTTTTATTTAGCTCTTGTGAGTAATGTTGCCATGAACGTGGACACACGGATCTGCTCACATCTCTGCTTTCAGTTCTTGGGGGGCTATACCCAGAAGTGGAATGGCCGGATTCTACGGTAAATCTATTTCATTTATCGAGGACACACCATATGGTTTCCCACAATGGCTGCTCCGTGTTACCTTTTCCCCTGCACGGGGCTGGGGCTCCAGTTTCTCGCACTCCAAGGACACTTCTCCCAGCAGGTGACCCACTCATCACAGTGGACTGGCGGCTCTCGTGCTGTGCTCTCCAAAACCCACTCTTCTTTCCCCACTGGTCTGGGGGGCTACTTATTCCCGAGGGCAAGTTCTACAACATTCCCAGTCCTGCGCCTTTCTAGAATGTCCCCCAAGCTTCAGAAGTTACATATGACAAGTTCTCCCACAGGTCCCGCTGGAGGGACTTCTGAGCGGCCCTGGGCTCTCCGTCTTGCTCAAAGCACTGTGTTGGCCTCGGTACCTGAAAAAGCCAGGGATAAGGGCTCATCTTGGATGCAGGGACTTCACCTGGCTGTGTGGTTTCAGGGGAGCCTGAGTGAGACAGGGAAGGAAGAAAGCCTATGGGACGATGTGCTGCTGAGTGTGTGACCTCTCGATCGTGGCTGCTGGTTTCTGTGGGACCTTATGAGGACCAGCCGTCACGAAATGCATCAGGACCAGGCTGGCTGGTCTCAGGAGAGTGTAGCACAATGAGGTCAGCCTTGGCCTCTTCTGCGGGCAGGCTGGGCATTAATGAATATAGCCGGCTAGGCCTATGGGTAGCCTCCAACTCTGTCCCCACGACCGGCTTGTGGTGGGCTCATGGTACAAGGACCAGGGAGCTTGGACCGAGGCAAGCGGATTCCACAGGACAAGTCAGCCTGTCCCCCTGGTTTGCTTAGTGGCCATAGGTGTGAACTACCCAACTTTGTGCCACTTCCAAGGCCATCCACTGGCCGGCCGCCTCCCCAGGTCTCTACTCCAATTTTTCAAACTTGCTTCTTCTAGACCCTCAACAACTCAGCAAAGCCATTCACCACGGCTCGTGTGCTTGCATGTGTCCTGACCTCTGACCTCTCCTCCCCGCATACCAGGCATGCTACCTGAGGCCTCGGCCCAGTCTGCAAATGGAGTCTTGCTTGTGATCCGCTCCACCGATCCGGCAGCACCATTTTCAGTTTTTTCCTTTTTTTCTCCAAATTCCTTTTTGCTGTGATTGGCCAGAGTCCCTTCTGCTTATGGTAGATGACAATGGCCACAGGAATTCTTCCCTCCCCGCAGGCGCGTGGTTTTGTAATCTGTTTTTGCCATATTTCCGGGGCAGGGAGTCTATTTCTCCAGCCCTTGAATCTGGACTTGGCCAAGGGGACATTAGCAAACATGGGTCAGCAGGGGCTTGAAGGGTGCAATGGTCCTGTGGCACGTCCTCTTAGGTCCACAGGAGGACCTCTTGGGTCCTTGTGGCGTCCACGAGGCTGGGCTAGCCTGCCGGCTGATGACGGACAGGACAGCCAAATCATCCTCGGTGCCCCAGCTGAACATCCAGCGAACAGGTGGAGGCTCCCTGAACCACAGCGCCAGCCGCGCCGAGCCCAGATGAGATCTATTTCCCCCGCCCCGTCTTGGGCTGTCTTCACATAAGCTCATCCACGGTGTGGCTGAGAGGAGGGACTCTCGGAGGCAGAAGTAAGGGCAGCCCCCTTGGACTCTCCGTCTCTCCATCTCTCCTTTGGGACCAGCCCCAGGAGGGGGTTGAGAGCATCTTGGGGCAAGAGTTTCCCCGGGGGAGGGGGACACAGTTCCGGACTCAGCTCACCACCTGGCTTAGAGAGCGAGCTTCTGGAAAGCACCAAGGGAGCGAGCTTTGTCTTTGCAAGATTTGACCTTGCGAGCACCTTCTCTAAGATCTTCCTTGGGCTCTCTAAAGGGGTCCATGACAGGGACTCCTTGGAGAGGCCTTCCCTGTCTGCTCCCGTCTACTGGGCCTCCCTTCCCCTCCCTGATCCCCGCCTCCCCCCACCCCTGCAGGCACTTGGTCCTCTCTCTTGGGGAGGACCAGACCCATCCCAGGGTCCCATGGGCGTCCAGGACACCTCATTCCTGTGGGTGGGCACCCACTGTCAGCCGGGGACAGGATGCACGATTTCAGAGGGGACTTTCAGTTTACAGACACATAATACATTTATTTCATATTTTCAACCTATCAAGAAAATAGAGCTAGAATGTTTGTGGATGACCAGCCCTGCCACAAGCAAGGCGTGGGGGGCCTGGTTTTGTGGAGGGAGTGTGCCCATGCTCCTTGCTGAGAGGAGGCAGGGGCCCAGGGACAGGCTCTCTGGCCTGTGTCCACTGGATGTTAACTTCAGCAGTTAGAACAACTCCAAGCACCTGTTTCTAGGAATAAGGCATCCCAGCCCAGCTCGTACTTTTTTAGTATGAAAAGCAAAACGACCCCCATTTATCGAACCCTTGGTAAGTGCCAGTCATGGTGCAAAGCACATTTTCCCCCACAACAACCGCTTTAGCAGGTACCCCTTGGCAGGCTCAGGAAGGTGGGCTGACTTTCCCAAGGCCACAGAGCAAGACCAAGAAGCAGAGAACACCGTTTGTCCAAGAACCAAGAAAAACCAAATCGCTCCCCCAGAATGTCCCAGAACTAAGAATTGTGCAAAACACTGTGCCTTCTGTATGCTTGCTGACAATTTCATGAATTGTTCTAAAGCAGCGGGGGCGCCCGGGCTTGGCTTCCGACCCGCGGAGATCAGTTCACATCCGTGTGAGCTGGGTCCACCGGGCACCACGGATTCATGAGCAAAACTCATCCTTCGTTGGGCACCACGGGCATCTCCCGGTCATTATTCCTTGCATCTTGGGTGCCCTCTTGTGCCATAAATTGACAGGCCAGCGGCCGCAAACTACCGCCTACGCATCAGGCCGATACATAAAAAAAAAAATTTTTTTTTACATTTTTAAATGGATGGAAAAGGTAAAAAAACAAACCAAAAAAAAAAACCCCAATAAACAAAAAACTATGTGACCCATGAAAATTCCACAAGATTAAAATTTCAGCGTCTGTATAGAAAGTTCTATTGGAACAGAGCCGTGTCCGTGTGTGTATGGTCTGCGGCTGCTACTGGGGGAGGTAGGGTTGAGGAGCTGCAGGGGAGACCCCATTGTCCTCAAAGCCTGAAATGCTTACTGTCGGGTCCTATCCAGAAGGTTCGTGAACGCCTAGTATGTTGGACCACCCTGGCTCAGATCTAGATGTTTTTCGGACCCTGCGAGAGGACACCATGGTCCCTCCAACACGCTGCTTGTGTCCTAGGTGTCCTGTTTCCCAGATACACGCCAGATTTTGTATTCTGAGCTGACTTGCTTTTGTCCCCCGCCGGCTTGTTTGCGGGTTAATGTTGGCGTGTCATCCATTCTCGGTGGAGGACAGGGCTCATGTCGCCGAAACACAGACGTGCTGAAGAGAACATAGCACGGGACTGACGGGGGAAGAAAGAGAAGTGGCTTCGGGCCGGCCTTGGTGGTCCGCGGGGAGGGTGGAGCCGGGAGTTCTAATCCTGCTGTGACCCTATACCCAAGGGAAGGAGGCAGAGAAACTAGCGTCCAGGGGAGAGGACCGCCAGGGCTCTTGGATCCACTTCCCTCTTCAGAGCTGGGTGACTCAACATCTGTGGCCCCCCATGCCTGGGGCTCATTTATTCCGCGGCTCCCTGGCAGGCTCCTGACAGGGCACAGGGGAGGGGGTGTGGTGGGCGCGAAGGGAATGTCCTTATTTCCCATTAGCCTTTCCCCCGCCTTATCCTTCCTGCGCTCCTCCTGGTGCCCTGAGGGGCTGGCAAGATGCGAACCGCACACTGGACAGGGCCACGTTGAGTGTGTGAGGCCACGGCGGGGAGACACTAAGCAGTTCCTGGGCCGAGGGAGTGGAGGGGGAGTCCCCTGGGCAAGCCTGGGATCGAGGCTCCTCTCATCCAGGATGGGACTAACTCCCCGTTGTCCATTCTCACTGGCACACGTGGAAGCGAACAGGGAAACTGCAAAATGGGTCTAGCAGGACTGGTTTTTGAAACCTACTGCTCTCGGGCTCCCGCTCCAGGCCCAAGAGGGGCTGTACAGAGCTGCGGGCTCACCGGCTTCTTGAACTCTGCGGCCTCCTGCGACGCAGAAGATGCGTCCAAACCACACAGAAGCCTGCCTTTCCCCCTCCTCCTGGACATCACCAGAAAAGTGTTACAAGGACATGGGGGTGAGCAGGTCTGGGGCACGAGGCACATCACACAGGGAGGAGAGGCCCCTGCACACAGGCCCCGCATCCTAGCCCCCAGCCTGGCTGTCCAGCCCCTACCCCAGCCGTGGGGCCTTTCTCTTGGGGGGGAGGTTGGATTACTCCCCAAGTCTGTTTTTCCATCTGAAAAATGAGGCAAGTAAGGGTTGATACGAGGATGGAATAAAGCAATAAATATTAGGTTGAAATAACATTTGCCTAAAATGACAGATTGCCTGATTTGCCAGATTGACCCAAAAGGGACAGTGTGAACACAGCTTGCCCGGTGGGTCCGCTGGGGAAGGAGCCGCACCCTTTCAGAAATCGTCCAGCCGGAGCAAATGTGGTTCCAGTGAGCCCTAAGGCCAGGCCTTGCCCCGAGCAAACACACTCCTCCCCAAAACCAAACGGCAAGGGGCTGTGGACCTCCAGCGCGCACCCTAACATCTAGTGTTCCCGAGGGTAGGCACAGGCCCAGGGTGGCTCCAACTTCATGCTCAGGAACTTGTTCCATCCTCGCTGTGACTCCCTGAGCTCTGTGCCCTTGACCCCCTGCTGGCAGGTAAAGACATAGGAGCCCAACGGCACATGGCTGTGCACGAGGCAGCTGGAGCCCCAGGGCACCCCCACGCCCGGGGAGGTGGAGAGCCGTTTCCAATGAACAAGGGGTGAGCTGGCCTCTCCTAGAGACAGACGCCAACTCCCAAAGAGCAGGACAGTCCCAGAGCAGGACGGTGCCAGGTGGCCTCCCCGAGGGCATACTTTGGGGAGCCTCTGTGCCAGGGTGGGAGGTGTGGGGCTCCGGGAAGTGCCAGTGCAGAATCACCTCTGCAGGCTCCTCGGCTCAGACCCATTCCCGGGAGGGGCCCTGGAAGCTGTTGAGAGGGACACCCTGAACAACGAGAAAGATCTTCAGGGCACACCGAACACCGAGCTAAGAGCAGAGGCCCTCTGGGGAAAGGGGGGTCAGCCTCGGATGAGTTCTGCTTGCAGGGCATGGACGTGGGAGCTCTCGCTCTGCTCAGCCCCTGCAGGGACAGCAGGATTTCTGCCTCCGTCCCTTCCACTACCACAGTTCGCTCCCTATCACACTGTTCCATCAGCTGTGTGGCTCCGCCTCACTCACAGGAGCTGGGATTTTCGGGGCTGACTGCCCATTTCCCGAAGGAGTGTGGTGCTTTCCTAGGCGAATGGCTTCAGATGGGGCTCCCTCTGGTTCTGCCAAGGAAAAGACCATCTCCACACTCTCCCGGAGGTGTAATCTCACAAGGGCTTGGGGGAACCAGGAAGGGGCATGAGTAGGTCCTGAGAGCTTCCTCAGCTGAAGATTTCAAGGGTCCAGGCCCCAGGGGTAAGTTGTCTCGAGGTCCTGTAAAGGTTATGTTCCACTCAGCTTCTTCCTTCTCGCCCTGGGGAGACTGAGAACACCCCAGCCCTGACAGTAAACTCCTCTCCGGGACTCTGTTAGTCCTCTGGGCAGAGAGAAGGGAGCGGGACCGCAGGATGCACAGGGTCCGGTACTGGACGCACTTCGGGCAAACCCTGACCGCACGCCGGTCAGCTGATTCACCGGGCACTCCTCTCCTTACGTCTGTGTGGTCGCTGACTTCCCGCATTCTGGCTTGAACCTGGGCGGCAAGCCGTGAGTGTGCTTGTGAATTCAAGGATACGAAATTAAAGATACTCATGGAAACATAAAGCATTTATTATTGCTATAGTCAAGGCAAAATCTCTGGAAACAATTGGCCTTGATAATGGGGGTAGAATCAGAACCATTATTCATGAGTTTACAGTCTGTTCTCTGCCGTCCACATGTCAGTTTCACACACGGCATCTATCATGAGACGGACCTTTGTTACACAGGAGAGAGAAGAACAAACTTGGGAGTCACAAAGCATGGCTTACCTACCTCCCTTAGCTACCTGACTTCAGACCGATCACTTGCGGTGAACCTGTTTCATCCTGTGCTGATTCAAAAAAAAAAAAAAAAAAAAAAAAAAAAAGACGGGACCGGGCGGAGGGGCCTGAATGAACCCAGCTGCTTGGAGGGCCTCTTGAGATAATGTGGGTGAGAACCAGGAGGACATAAATGAAATTGCCCTGGATGCTTGAAAAAAATGATACAAAACAGAGTATTCCTAGTAACAGTGTTTGGAAGCCCTGCAGGGGAGGGTGGGAACCCCATCGCGTAGCCTCCGAGCATGGCAGCGGGCGGGACAGTCACCGAGCATCCGAAATCTTGGGGCAGGACAAAGGACATTGATGCCCAAGCCTCCAGACTCACAGAGGAAGGAGCTGGCTTGACAAGCCATGTAATATGGACCCAGCTTTACCCTAGAAACACTTTGTCAGTTTTATTTTACCTTAATATACATCTGTACACGCAAGAATAAAAAGGCTATTACACAACGATTCCGTCAGTTTTACCTAGTTTCGAGAATAATGCATGCAGTTACAAATGAGAGGTAGAAACACTGTATTAAAGACCTAAAAATACAAACATTGTATAAATAAATGTTCAAATTAACTGCTGGAATTTCATACAGATAAATAAGGTAAAAATTACATTACTTCGTCAAAGTAAAGGAAAAACCATGTTTTTGTCTGTCTGCATCAGTATCCTAAAATTAGATTAATGCCAAAGAGCTTCTGTGCAATTTGTCAGAGTTTGGATTATGTTACCTAAAAGGGTAAAAATAAAAGGATTAAAACTGGAGAATGGTTTATTCAAGTATTCAAGCAGGTGCGGAAAAGGTAACGAAACCATACATGATGCAGGAACCATTTCTGGAAGGACGTGACCTGCCCGCGTTCTCCGTGACCAGCCGTTGGTGGACCATCAGGACAGACACAAACCATGCATGTTAGGCTGCAAAGAGCTGCCCGTCTTCCTAAGAGAAGACAAATCTCATTTGTCACTAACTTCATGGAGAAACTCCACATCACCAACAAGCCTTTAGGTCACCAACCTTGTTTTGGCCCTTTAAAATTCTTGAGAGGATCCCGAGTTGGTATTTTTCTCTAATACTGCCCAAATAAACCTAGCATTTAGTAAACCTAGAGATCACAGGCATCGATGCACACTCTGCATGCACAATAAAAAATACAACCGAAAGCAAACGGCCAGCAACTCAAAAACGCCACTGAGAAAATCTGTATGTGTAGATGGAGAGGTTAAAAAAATGCAAAGGTTCACACGAACACAAGTTTTACCATTTAAAAGTCCACTAGAGGTTACATGTGAATTCTGGAAAGGGTGTGTGTATATAACATAATCAAGTAAAATATTTTAAACAAGTCCATTGTGCCTCAGTTAGTTTTAAATTGCAAAATCCAATACACAGTTGTTTTAATAAATTAGTGCAATATGAAAGAGTTGGAAGATGAACATGTGTCCATATTTGATCAAATGGAAGAGTTCACCACTTCTGCCAAGAGCCTTTTCTCAGCTCGTTCTCGAGCTCGCTCTTCCTGGGCTGTCGATGGATGCGTGCTCAGGTTCAGACAAACAGACCCCAGTTATCACACTGCCTGGATGAGATGTTGATTTTTATTTTTTTTTATTTTTCTTTTCTTTATACCTCAGTAAACGCGTGGAATTTCACATACTGCCCTGGTGAACTGAGTACAGAGCCACCTACTTTGTTCCATTCTTACTTATCCTTAGGAATAACTGCACCGATCGTTCTATTTCTAAGGTCCATTTATTGACCCCGTCCAAACCGAGAGCCAAGTGGAATATTCTGCTTCTGCTTCTACACAGAAAAGGGAAGGGCTGACGCCTCCAATAAGGCAGATTTCCTACAAGTCTGTAGTTTTTTTGGGTGGTTTTCCTTTTTGAAGTCACGCTTGTTCTTTGGTAGTCACCAGGTGGGAGACTAGGGTTTCCTGGGGCTGGGGAAACAGAACCCAAGCTGTCATCCCAAACCTCTCTCCTCAGTCCCACCGCTGGTCCAGGGACAAGCCTGCGGCTGGCTCACAGGGTCGCAGAGCTACAACAGAGTGCTGACAATCTTCTTTCAATACTAGTTTTATCTAGAAATAAAATAAATTCATAATGAAAATCATGTCTATTGTCAAAACCAAAGCAAGAAGAACTAATGGGGAAAAAATCCAAACCCATCACCATTAATTCTCCACATGCACCCTTGCCCCTGACCTTTCTTTGGCCCAAAGTTGGCCATTTGAGTATTTTGTCTTCCTTCTGCCTAATAATTGTTTGGATGTTAATTTCCAGCTTGGTGACGTGCAGTGGCAAAACTGAGGCTGGTACATAAAACACAGGACATTTAGGTCTGAATGGCCAGCTTGCTCCCAACTCCAAGTCATTTCAGAACTGGCATCCCTTTGAGGCTGTGTGGTGTGAGCATGTACACTCCGAAGGGCCCACCATCCCCTCTTCAAAACCCAGGGCTTCTTTCTGATAAATGATACCATCACCCGGCAGCCTATTAATCTCCACTCTGCTGTCTATCCTACATCTACCCTGGAGTCTTCATAAAAGTCTTCAGTCACCAATAAGCTCATGAGGCTTAGAACAGTTGCCTTTATTAACAATAAAACCAAAGCTCTCTACAGATGCAAACACACATCTGCCAACACGGTCATGCAGTGTGAAAATCCGAAGTCACAAGGACTTCACGTGCATTATCTCGAGCCCTCGAACAACTCTCTCATCTTTCAGAAGAAGAAACAGACCACAGGAAGGGTGAGGGATCGGCCCGAAGCCAAGATCCAAACCCAGGCCGTATGGTGCCAAACTCTGCTCACTCCTGCTGCACCTGTAGGAGACAACTGGGTTGTCTGTCTTCTAAGTCGACTTACATTTATGTACATTTTCGATGTCGGCAGGGTCCTGGAGAATCTTAGTGAGGCCTTCCAGAAGAAGGGCTGCCTTATGGTAGCGATAAACGATGTCTTCGGTCTGCTGAAACATCTCATCCAGGGCGGCAGACTGAACCTAAAGCCAAGTCGGCAGAAATGAGAAGAGTCTCAACTTTTCCCAGAAAATACGAATCCATCTGGGCAATGCAGCTTTTAATGGAATCTATCTAAAATTAACACATTTTGACAAAATGATATCCTCTAGCAACCTATATAAAACTCAAAACTTCATCAGAGAGGCAAAATAAAACAGCAGCTTGTTGACGAAAGAGTTCATCTGCGCTCTCACGTCGTCTCCGACTCAGACACAGGACTCGCAAAACTTATGCTCCTGAACTGGCTCTTCTAGGACTGCACTAAGAAGCTTCTTTTAAACATACACTTTCACACTAGCACAGCCTGACACTTCATTAAAGTACATTTTGTAATAATAATGGGGCGTCTGGGTGGCTCAGTGGGTTAAAGCCTCTGCCTTCAGCTCAGGTTGTGATCCCAGGGTCCTGGGATCGAGCCCTGTGTCGGGCTCTCTGCTCAACAGGGAGCCTGCTTCCTCCTCTCTCTGCCTGCCTCTCTGACTACTTGTGATCACTCTCAGTCTGTCAAATAAATAAATCTTTTAAAAAAAGTACATCTTGTAATAATAAGATAATTCAGTGGTGTTAAAAGTCATCTCTTAGCTTGTTTTACCCAAAGCATTTTCAAAAGGGTATAGTCGTTCATTCGTTCAGAGATGTGTGCTGAGCACCTTCCCTCATTCCCAGCGCTCTGCACATGGTGAAGGAGAGTACACGTCTAGAGGGACGCGCAGGGCTGGGAAACATGGCATTCTAACACAGGGATACATGGTACTAGAGAGGGAGCCCCGGAATGGTAGGGGATACATGCTGGGTGTGTCTAACCCAACCATGGATGGAGAAAAGATCAGGGAAAGCCTCCAGGAAGTGGTGTTTAGGCTGAGTCTGGAGGAGGACCAGGAGATGGCCAGGTGGGAGGAGCTTTCCAGAAAGAAGGGACAGCAGAAGTATTCACAGGTTGTGAGTATTTCAGAAGTTTTCCCAACAGTATTCTGAAATGAGGGCCCAGATGGCATCACTTAGGGTGAGTCAGCAAACCAGGACTTAATGCCCAACCTGAACGCAGTCTCGGCCGCTCAGGAATGTAATGTTACCCAGTCAACATGGCATTTCCTAGTCAACGGGCACCTTCTGCTGCCCCTTAGGAGGGCATCTTTGCCCAAACAATGCACTTCTGACTAATAAATTCTGTTCTTCTTTTTTATTACCTCTCCTTCCCTTTTAAAAACCTTTGTTTTATTGAGCTCAGCAGAGGTCCCCACTGCTTGCTAGGTGGGATGCTGCCTGACTCGTGAGTCATTTAACAAGGACAGTTAGATCTCCAGTTTTACTTGGCTGAATTTTGTTTTTCAACATTCTTTTAATCATTAAATGCCAGGACTGTCAGTAACCCAGTATCCTAATGTATTTGTCGATATCATCTGTATCTTCCAAACAATACTTTAAGGCCACTTACAATTTAAAAAAAAAAATTGGGGGGGCGCCTGGGTGGCTCAGTGGGTTAAGCCGCTGCCTTCGGCTCAGGTCATGATCTCAGGGTCCTGGGATCGAGTCCCGCATCAGGCTCTCTGCTCAGCAGGGAGCCTGCTTCCCCCTCTCTCTCTGCCTGCTTCTCTATCTACTTGTGATTTCTCTCTGTCAAATAAATAAATAAAATCTTAAAAAAAATAAAATAAAATAAAAATAAAAAAAAAATTGGGTACAGAAAGTCTATTCTGAAAAGGAAGAAGAAAAAACTAACTAAAGATAGTGCTAGTACCAGTGAGTTTGCTGTGCAGCCTGGGCAAACTTACTCAAGCTCCACTGACTGC
This sequence comes from Mustela putorius furo, assembly GCF_011764305.1. Classification (NCBI taxonomy): domain Eukaryota; kingdom Metazoa; phylum Chordata; class Mammalia; order Carnivora; family Mustelidae; genus Mustela; species Mustela putorius. Next base: position 3,489,021 of record NW_025421501.1, on the reverse strand, counting down.
TCTCATTATCAGAAAAGAAGGGAGCGCCACAACTGCTTTGGAGAGAACATTTTTTCTGGCAAACTTCTAAAAATCAAATACCATATGAAGTCTTAATTCAGTACAGTGACAGAATGCATATTATTCATAGCAACAGTTTAGAGCAAAATAATATCTGTTATTTTTATCAACGGTTTATATTCCAAAGTTATTTTCCTATGACTTGATAATGGTTTTCAAAATGAGGCCAGGGGTAATGTAACAGTACAATTCCAAGTGGACAACTTTGGAGGGGAGGTGGGAGAAAATAAGATTGGTCGATAATTCCCCCCACTTAGTCACTTCTTTAACAGTCCCTAATTTCATCTCTATTCAGAGCAATTTCCCCCCCATGAGACAGAAACAATATTTCCAATAGTACAACAACACAGTTGGAAAAGCAGATTTTACTTTGCGTCTTTACTCAGGTAGGGTCAGTAAGCAGAGGCGGGGCACCTGCGCTGGTGAACAGCAGGATTTCTCCTAATGTTTATTCCCAAATTTCTGAAACAGTAGAAAATGCAGAAAATGCAGATCTAGCCAAAGCCTTTAGATGCAAAGTATAAAAAGATTAGACTGTGCCTAATGTGAGCAATTTTTAAGAGGTACAATAAAATGTCACCACGTGTGGTAGCCAATGTCACTTCATGCGTTACTTGGGCTAATGACATCCAATTACCCCTGTCGTTAAGAGGGAGTCACAATGTTTGGGGCTTGGGAATGGTTAAGGGCAGAAACTTTTTTTTTTTTAAAGGATAACGTCAAAGGGCACCTGGGTGGTGCAGTTGGTTAAGCCTCTGACTCTTGGTTTCGGCTCAGGCTGTGATCTCAGGGTCGTGCTGAGCACAGAGTCTGCTTGAAACTCTCTCTGCCCCCTCCCACTAGTGCGCTCTCTCTCAAAATAAATACATCTTTAAAAAAATAATAAAGGGAAAATGCTAAGTAGGTATTCAACTGAGAAGATGGGCCTATATAATATTCAATATTTAAAAGGGTTACCATTTCTACAGCACAAGTGTAGATGAGTTTCTCTGCAGTCACGCTGTTGATTTCATCAATAAATCTCTGTTTGTCAGAGAAGAAGCGATTCAGCTTTTCCGTAAGTTTCTTGCACATGGTGATGCAGAATTTGTATCGTTCATTCAGATTTTTGACAACTGGAAAGAAGTTGAGATGAGAACTAATTTTAATTTTCCTCCCAAAATAAAAATAAAGTCACAGTGACATGCACCTTTTCTGCCGATTTAAGGAAAGTAGCACTAAATGATCCTTGGGGGAAAAAATGACCAGAAATCAGGTTCTTTCATGGGTTCTCTTCCAGTTAAGGAAAAGTTGAGAATAAAGAAAGTCATTTTGGCTGTTCTCTGTATCAATTAAATGGCAAGAGCACAACCCAGAAAAGTCAGCATCTTTGCCCATCTAAGAGTTTTTACTAGCCCAGACTCCGCATCACACTCTCTCTCCACGTAAATGGAAAGAGGGCGGCGCGAGGACGCGGGCATCGGCGCGGGTACTGTCGCACGCCTCCATACCTTGTTTCACAGCCGTGGACGGGCTCAGCTTCCCGGACTTGATCTGGGCTTTGGCGAGATGCAGAGAGGCTGCTAAGAGCTGTGCGGCTTTCATGTATAAGACCAGCTGCTCCACACGCCTGCGCCGGAAGGAAGGCAGAGAGTGTTATCCTGTGAGCCAACGTGCCGCACTCCGCCCTCTACCATGGGGTCACCAAAGAGCATTTCTAAAGGAATATCATCCTCCTTGACATTTTGTTTAAAAATATTTTATTGATTTATTTAACAGAGAGAGAGAGAGAGAGAGAGATCACAAGTAGGCAGAGAAAAAGGCAGAGAGAGAGGGGCAGGAGGCTCCCCACCGAGCCGAGAGCCCAACGCGGGGCTCGATCCCAGGACCCCGAGACCATGACCTGAGCCGAAGGCAGAGGCTGAACCCACTGAGCCACACAGGTGCACCCCCCTTGATGTTTTTAATGCACAAATAACTCCTGAAGGAAAAAGGTTCAGTACAGAAAAAAGCGTGTGAAAAGACTCAAGAACCAATACAACCCCTTCATCATCAAATACCTTCAACAGTATAAGTCACAAGGAAGAGGCAATATTAAGACTGCAGAATCTGCGAGTCTTGGCTCACAAGTGGAATCTAGGCCAGTGACATAACCAAGAGCTCCCTTGAAGCTCTTCATGAGACACAATCTCTTGTGTCTGACAGGACCTCCATCTCAGACACGAATTTACAGAAAGCATGGAGAATTTGGAAGCAAACGGCAAAGGGGGCACGTACCCCCAGTCTTTGCTCAGCTGGCTGATCTGGTCCACGACCACACTCTCCTGGATCTGATACAAGGAGACAGCAGATGTGCACAACTCCGGGTGGCCGCCCCGCACAGCGGTCAGGTCCAGCACGCACTCCGTGAACATCAGCATCACGTTGAGGTGGCGTAAGGTGTCTGTGTGTTCTCTCTGTGGCAAAGCCAAATTGTCTTAGAAACTTAGAAACTAAGAAGACGGGCATACTTGTTCTTTATATACACCGTGGCCGAAGCTACTGTGTTTTTATACTTAGAAACATCAGAATGAGTAGAACAGACTACAATTTTTAAATTCCCCAAAACTAGTAGGAAAATAAGCACAGGTGAAACACAATGTGGGTGTGTGCATGCGTTTGTGTGTATGGATGAGAGCAGCCACAAAATTAAGTTTCAAAGATGTGAGGTCACATGCTTTTACTAGAAACAATAACGACAACAACAAAACCAAACAATAAAATCAGTATCTGAGACAAAACATGACAAAATAAATATCGGGATTGAAAGGCTATTCCGTACACTAAACCACACTTCTTGACAGTTCTGCAAATTCTACTGACTTATAGTTTGAGAGATGCTTTATTTTAATTTCTGGTGTGTTTTCAGTTCACAGTGATTCCTGATACCAAAACTCTAAATCTTGGTGAGCTGTCCAGTTAGTTAAAGAGGGGAGTAAGTGTAGACATAATAGCATGCATTAAAAATGGGTAGTCTAAAATTAGTGTTGTTTTGAGATGTGTTTTTAGCTATAAATGTTTCTCGAAATCTCAACTAAGACTAAGCTTCTCATTCTCCTTTTAAGATTAAAAAAGGATGAGAATCATTTCCTCGAGAAAGAATAAACCAATTAACTTGTGAAGATCTCCCTGCTCTCTTACAGCACATAGCACTATATATTCTAATATACCATAAAATGTACTAGAAAACAATTTGTGTTTAATTTGATTGAAGATACTCTGACAACTGCTTTTCCAATTTTACCCCTGGGTTAAACATATGTTCAAAATTACGACTAAATTTACTGGGAAATCACTGATATATTTTACATATATCTTTATAACTTCTATGTGAAATACCTAATTCTCATTCACACAAAGCAGAAATGCTAGAGGTCCAGCATGGAGAGAGCGTCTGTTCTCTGTTGGTCTGGAGAACTGATCATTTTAATGGAAATGCAAGCCAAGTCAGCACTGTAATCAGCAGGAGGACAGTGTGGGCTCCTGAATGCTGTCCTGGAGGCAGGACTGAGAAACTGAACTGACACAGCCTTTGCAGTCACTGAATGAACCTCACCTGTTCTCAGTCTGTGTTCACAGGATTCTGATGTGGGTCTCCCTGCACAACTGGCTCCAAGAGGGCAGGGGCTAGTCTACCAATGCGAACCTCTACCTGCTAGGGTTATTTCTCCGGGTTAGTGACACATCTAATTATGCTTGATTACTTTTTAAGCCCAAGTGTGTCATTTTTATGTTATAAAGAAAAGCAAACACTGAAAATAAAAAGTACTGGTTTCAGGACCAAGATTATGCTTTCCAAGTCCTATCGATGGAAAGAAACTAAACTTCAGATGAAAAATCTGTATCTGTCACTTCCTATCAACCAAAGCTTGTTCTGGATGAGTGTCACTGTCCACATTATTTTGAAAGCATGTCAGCAGTGGTTTTCAAATAGAAAAGACAAGGCGAGGTAAAGAAAAGAAAAACAACAACAACAAAAACAAAAACAAAAACCGTGGGCACTTCTGGGAGCAGTCTGCTCTTCCCCACCACCCATGGCTAGAACGCCCTCCAGTGGCTCTTCTCACCTCCATCAGCGTCTCCTCCGGCAGCTCCGGGGCTTCAAAGGTGACAAGCCCCTCCAGGCTGGGGGGTGAAGCACCATATGGCATGTATCTCGGGCTGGGAGCGGCCTCAGCTCCCGGAGGGGAAGCCCCCCAACCGGGCCCCGGCGGGGAGCCCACACACACGCGGCCGCTGGCAGAGTACAGGGAACCCCCGGGGCTGCTGGAGCCAGCTGCAAAGGGACAGGACGGTGAGCATGTGGGCAGGTGGGCTGCGCCCGCCCCTCCCGCCAGCCCAGCAACAGTCACGGACACCCCAGTGGAGCCTATGAAGAGGTTTTATTTCTCCAAGGTCAACTTTATTCCTTGTTTATACATCTATTTCATCGACATCATCATGACTAGGTTGTTTTTGTTTAAAGATTTTATTTATTGATTCGAAAGTGAGTGAGCCAGAGAGAGAGAGAGAGAGAGAGAGAGAAAGCGAGCAGGGGGTGGGGCAGAGGGAGAGGTGGACACCCCATGGAGGAGGGAGCTGGATGCAGGGCTCCCTCCTGGGGTTCCTGGATCATGATCTGAGCTGAGGGCAACCGCTTCACTGACTGAGCCACCCAGGCATCCCTTCGTGGCTTGTTTTAAACAAGTTTATAGCGTATACATTTCTCCCCATAGCCCCATAGTCCTCCTCATCATAAAACGCAGCAGAGGCACAGCAGTTCCCTAAACTTCTGTATGTGATGACTGTCTGGAGGATTTTCTGGTTTTTTAAGCCACAGATAACACTGTAATGAAATCCAAAGTTTTCGCTTCTTTTGGATGATTCATTTGTGATTTAAGCACTCTGAAGTGGTATTATAAACAGGAATGCAGTTACCACAGGTCAAATGTTACATCTTCACAGCTCTTGTGACAACTGCCACACTGCTTCCGACCCCAGGTGTGAGCACACAGACCCCACCACACCTCAGCAACGCTGGGCACCTCCATCTTCTAGCGCTGGCTTAGCTAACAGGTATAAAATGTCACTTTCTGAAAATGACATTTTACTATTATTTAATACTTCCAATAATCTGAAGAACAAGATTATTGACTCTACTTCCTCTCTCGCTACCTGTTTATAATCCTTTGCTTATAAATCTCCCGACATTTTGATTGGTAACTTATGTAGCAGAAGAGAATTTAAAGGACACAAGGTACAATACAGACAACAATGCTGAATGATAACTCATTTCCAGTCCAAGCTAAATACTTCCTTAATTTGGGGTATTAATAACCTATTTATAGAGAATGGATGATAAAACCAATCTACTGGCCTATCTAAATGCAGCTAGGGCTAAGTGCAAAGATTAGGACCCGAAGTATGAAAAAAGGTGAAACTTAGGTTTCTAAGAACAAAAGCAAAGATAAACAACCATCTACCATTTCAAAAAATTTACCAGAGGTACTGAAATACGCCTTTAATATAAAGACACAACAAGCACCGCAGATGCGCCGCTCCTTCATCACGGAGAAGTCACAGGTACATTATACCGCTATAATACAGTGTTATCAACATGCAGTGCTCTTAGCTTACAAAGTTTCCCCCCTACAAATAACGTTCCATTTATGCCTTATAACCCCTCTAAGGTCAAGAAAGTGATGATCTCAATGTCACTGGTAAGGAAACTAAAATCCAGAGAGCTGAGGGACTCGCCCAAGTGGCATCATCAAGTCATCGACAGAACACTGCACTCCAAACACAAGCCAAAATGATAATAAGACAATTCTTCACCTGAGGTTGTTCTTGTTCGAAGGACCATATGGGTACAAGTGGGGGCCGTGGCACTGTGTGGAGGAGATCCTACAGTGAACAGGACAGCTCTGGAACTTGCTGCTGTTCCTATAGGAGGTGCCAGTCCACCACCACAAGCTCCTGCAGGGGCTACAGCGAAAAGTTCACACAATGTTACTTCGCTTCCACGGTGTTTCGATTTGGGGGTGGGGTTACAGGGAGACCATTACTTTTATAGTTGGGTTTCTAGGGGCTTTTTTACATTAGGTACTTATTACTCTTAATCTTAACATCAGAAAGTCAACACAGATCTGCATAAGCAGTATTTTATAGTACTCTCTTCTCAGCTATGAACCTTCTTTACACCAAAAGCCGCCTACTCAGAGTCACTTCCTAGACTTCTAAGGGACATGAGCTGCTGTCACATCTGTTAAGGATCATTCGAAAAAGTGGAAACCAAGAACTTAGGATAAAAATATGAAGGAAAGAAGAAGGGAGATCAGGACTCTCCACGGTGTAAGAGCCAGAGAAAGTTGAGTCAAAGTACATGTGGGCCTTGGAATTGCAGCCATACATCTGTCAGGAAGAAATGGGGGTGGACCCAATGTCAGGGGCCCTGATAGGCTGGTGTGGGTTAAAGGAAGGGAAGGTGGAAAGTCCTTCTCCACCAAACTACACAGAATCAAAAAAAGTTATCCAAAGCCTTTTTACACTCAAGCATCTCAAAAACATTACATTTCTTAGGACACAGAATGGAGGTGGCAGTTAACAACACAAATCACAAATTTAAAACCAGATACAGAAAAAAAACCTACCATCAGTGTCCATCCTATCCACAACAGAGCATAACAAACTTGAAGCATCTAATTAACAGAACAGAGAGTTTATAAAAAATCTTCTAGGAAGCCACAAAGAGTAAGTGGAAATTAATTAAACAGTATCTATTTGTAGGTATTTGTGTATTTAAATATGGTCATGGATGTATTTTAAGAGACAATGACCCTATTTCTTTTAAGGTCTTAAGTTTTTCCTATTATCAGCAGTTTTTATTTTCAGAAATGGAGACTTCCTGATTAGGAAGAGAAATCTGTGATTTCGAATGATGATAGTAAAGTTCATGTGGAAAAGAGAAGAGAACAAGAGGATAAAAATGATCAAAGATGCATTTTATGCCTAAATGTTGTTTAAGGAGAAAACTCTGGTTTCATACATATAAACTTGGACTTAAATTACAACACATATTCATGCAGAACTTACAAACCCTATAAATTTAAATTAATTTGTAAAAGGGGATGAGACATAATACGGTTTTTCAAACAAGCTAATTCCAAAACTGTTCCAACTCGTAGTGACTGACTTCTAGAAAACAGCACACAGAATAACAACTTTCAGAATGTCAGTGTTAAGTGTGAGCAGCATCAGAGACCTGCTTCTCAGTGAAACAACTGTAACTGGCGAAAATTAATTTTCTTATTCATTTAAGAAAGAGAGTAGGGAGTAGGGGGTGAGAGACAGAGAGTCTTAAGCAGACTTGGCACTGAGCAGGGAGCCCAACATGGGGCTCGATCTCACGACCCTGAGATCACAACTGAGCAGAAACCAAAAGTCAGATACTTAACTGCATCACAGAGGCACTGTGGTAAAAATTCTTTAACAAACAACCACTTAGGGGCACCTGGGTATATGCACCCTTATGTTCAATGCAGCATTATTTATAATAGCAAAGATATGGGAGCAACCTAACTGTCCATCAACAGATGAATGGATAAAGAAGATGTGGTGGAGGTGTTTTACTTACACAGTGGAATATTACACAGCCATAAAAAGGGATGGGATCTTGCCCTTTGTGACAACATGGATGGACCTAGAGGGTATTATGCCCAAGTGAAATAACTCAGACTGAAAAAGACAAATACCATGTGATTTCACTCACATGTGGAACTGGAAAAACAAAATAAACCAAAAGCAGAATTAAACCTATAAATACAGAGAACAAACAGATAGTTGCCAGAGGGGAAAGGAAGTGAGGGGAAAAAGGCAAAATGGGTGAAGAGGAGTAGAAGATACAGGCTTGCAGTTAAGAAATGAGTAAGTCATGGGAATAAAAGTTACAGCACAGGGAATACGGGCAATGATACTATGATAGTGATGTCTGGGGACAGATGGCAGCTACCCTTGGGCGAGCACAGCGTAATGTATAGAGATGCTGAATCACTATGTCGTACACCTAAAACTAATGTGAACTTGTATGTCAACTATACTGAAATAAGAAAAAAAATTTTAAAGTAAAGTATGATCATAATGTCTCATCAAATAGAGAATATCATTAAAGAGAGAGATTATAAAAAAGAACCAAGTGCAAATTCAGGAGTTAAAAAGAACCATAACTGAAATTAAAAATTCACTACTGGGGTTCAACAGCACATGAGAACTGGCAGAAGAAAGAATCCATGAACTTGAAGATAAATCGATAGAGACCGTACAATGTGCAGCACAGAGTGAAAAGAGAGCCTCAAAAGAACTAGGAGACACCACTAAGTGTACCTATGCATAATGTGTATTATATGCATGCTAGGGGTGCCAGGAGGAGAGGAGAGGCAGAAAAAAGCAGAAAAGAATATCCAAATAAATAATGGCTGAAAATTTCTCAAGTCTGATGAAAAACATTAATCTGTATATCCAGGAAGCTCAACAAACTCAATGGAAGATAAACTCAAAGAAAGCCACACCCAGAAACATCACAGTAAAACCGTAAAAGCCAAAGACTAGGAGAAAACCTTCGGAGCAGTAAGAGGAAAATCATGTGTCACATACAGAGGTTTCGTTCAATCTACAGCTCAATTTGGAAAGTACAGCCAACTTAACAATATTAAGTCTTCTGATCTATACATACAGGGTTTCTTTCTATTTATTTATGTCTTCTTTAATTTATCTCATCAGTGTTTTGTAGTTTCCAGAACCAAAGTTTTATAGTTTACAAGTATAAATTTGTTCCTAAATATTTTATTATTTCTGATGGTATCTTATACAGAATTGTTTTCTTAATGTCACTTTCAGATTGTTTCTTGCCAGTGTATAAGAAATACAGTGGATTTTTAGTTTCGGAACTTGTATTCTGCAATGCTACTGAATTTTCTAGTTCAAATAGTTTTTTAGTGGATTACTTAGGATTTTCTACATACAAAATCATGCCATCTGTGAAGAGAGGTAGTTTTACTTCTTCCTTTCCAAGCTGGGTGTTTTGTTTTTTGTTTTTGCTCCACTGCCCTGGTTAGAGCCTCTGATACAATGTAGAATAGAAGTGGTGAGAATGGGCATCTTTGTCTGTTTCGTGATCTTAGAGGGAAAATATTCAATCTTCCACCTTTAAATATGATGTTAGCTGTGCATTTTTCATAGATATTCTTTATCAGGTGAGTAAATTCTATTTCTAGCATATTGAGTATTAGGCATTACATTAACTGATTTTCATATGTGAAAGCAACTTAGCAGTCCAGGGAAAAATTTCACTTCATAAAATTTCCATTTCACAATGGAAACTCAAGGACCCAGAATAACCAAAACAATCTTGAAAATGAAGAACAAAGGACTCTCATTTCCTTGGTTACTATAAAGTTACTTGATTATAAAATAATCAAGGCAGTATGGTACCAACACAATAAAAGACATATAGATTGGTGAAAGAGAATTAGGATCCAAAAATAAACACATTTATAGTAGACAGATTTTTCTGACAAGGCTAACAAAACAATACAATATGGAAGAAAGAATAATCTTTGCAATAAACGGTGCTGGCACCACTGAAAATCTACATGCAAAAGAATGAAGTCGGACCCCTACATCACATCATCCACAAGAAAGTCAGTTAAAGTGGATCACAGGTCTACATGTAAGAGCTAAGACACAAAACTCTCAGGAAAGAATACAGAGTTAGGCGAGGGTGTCAGATGTTATTTAAGAAGGGGGATCTAGGGAAACCCAAAAAGAACACAGAGAGGTTTAGCCTGACACCTACAGCTACAATGAACACTAAGCACAGCCTAACTCCTAGCCGGGAAAACAAAAAAAACCTCGTGATATTTAATTCAATTCCTGCTATCCAATATATCAGGTCAGGCTTTCAAAAAAAAAAAAAATTTAAAAGATATACTTAATGGTGGGACACCTGGGTGGCTCAGTTGGTTAAGCAGCTGCCTTCGGCTCAGGTCATGATCCCAGCGTCCTGGGATCGAGTCCCACATTGGGCTCCTTGCTCGGCAGGGAGCCTGCTTCTCCCTCTGTCTCTGTCTGCCTGTGCTCGCTCGCTCTCTCTCCCTCTATCCCTGACAAATAAATAAATAAAATATTAAAAAAAAAAAGATATACTTAATGGTAAAAACAGTTTGATGAAACAGCAATCTTCATAACCAGACTCACATACAGCAGACACTGGAATTATCAGACTAAAAATTTAAAATATGGTTAATATACTAAGGGCTCATTAGGGAAAAGTAAACAACATGTAAGAAGAGATTGGTAACATAAGCAGAGAGAGTGGAAACTCTACAAAAGAATCAAAAGGAAACATTATAAATCAAAATCACTGAAACATAAATGAATAATGCATTTGATGAGCTCCCCAGTAGATAGACATGGCTCAGGAGAGAAACAGCTTGAAGATGAGCCAATATCAACTTCCAAAACTGGAAAGCAAATACAAAGAAAAATAAAAACAAAGATGGAATAGTCAAGAACTGTGGGACAGCTACAAAAGTATAGCATATATGTAAAGGGAATATCAGAGGGGGAAGAGAGAGAGAAAGGAAAAGAAGAAATATTTGTAGTTGTAATGATCGAGAATTGTCCAAAATTACTGCCAGAACCAAACCACATATCCAGGAAGCTCACAGAACACCAACCAGGATGAATACAAAAAAAACTACACCTAGACATATATCAAACTGCACAGAATTAAAGACAAGGAAAAAATCTTGAAAGAAGCCAAAGAAAAAGCACCTCACCTATAGAAGAACAAGAGTAAGAATTACATTGGACTTCTCTTCAGAAACCATGCAAGCAAGAAAAGAGTGGAGTAGTCTCTTTGGATTAGAAACCATGTTCAATCAGATATTTGATGGTCCAGATTATTTCCTTCTTCGGATGCTAACGGGAGAGTCAGTAAAAAATTACAGAGAAAATGAGAAAAGATTACAATGGTGAATCCCAAATTTAGGTGTATATAATAATCATGGGGAGAGTATTTTTTTTTGAGAATTTATCTATTTATTTGAGAGAGCATGAGTGGGGGTAGGGATGGGCAGTGGGAGAGGGAGAAGGCAGCTCCCTGCTGGGTGGGGAGCCCAATGTGGGGCTCAATCCGAGGACCCTGGGAGCATCACGTGAGCTGAAGGCAGACACTTAACCAACTGAGCCACTCAGGAACCCAGGAGTTTGTTAAAAGTACTGATTCTCAGAATCCATTCCCTGAAAATTTGGTTAAATAAGTCTGGGTTATGGTCCACAACCTGCCCTTTGTTTTATTTTTTGACAAGCAGTAATCCAAGTAATCTAGTTGTGGATCTATAAACATAACAGTCCCTGAAACAACTATGAAAAAGGCTAGGGGAGCTCAGTGACCAATGGTATTTTTTATAAGATCTACTCACTCACTGTAGAAGAAATGCTCAAGAGTACAAGTGTATTTAAGCTAACTTTGGTCAGTATTACCCCACCAATAAAAACCAATCTTGGGTCGGAATTTGTCCTAACTCATAACTGGTGGTGATTAATACACCCCACAAGCATCTGTCTTGATGTGCTAAGAAAAAAGATGAAGTGGCAGGGAGTGTGTGAACAGTCAGCAGAAGCAGATAGGTAAAACAACTACTTTCTCCTGCCCTCCAACCTGGCCAAAAGATGTCCATGGATTAACGTCTGGAACCTGTAAATAGGCTACATTACATGGCAGAAGGTAATTAAAGTTGCAGATGGAACTGGTTTAAACATAAAGAGATTATCCGAGATTATCCATCGGGTCCAACATAATCACAAGGGTCCATTAAATGTAGAATAAGAAGGCAGGAGGTCGGAGTCTAGAACCAGCCATCGTTGGCTTTCAAGATGGAAGGGGACCCCAATCCGAGGAAGGAGGGCAGTCTCTAGATGCTGGAAAAGCCTAGGAAATGCATTCTCCCCTACAGGCTCTCGAAGGAATGCAGCCTTGTCAACATACTGGTTTTAGCCCAGAGAAACCCACTGCAGGCCTCTGACCTCTGAAACTGTACAATGCTACGTTTATGTTGTTTTAAAAACAGCACACTTGTGCTAATCTGTGGCAGCAATAACAGCAAACCAATGCACATACTAGCAAATTACCTACCTAGAAAGAAACCCCATTTTCTTACCTATATCCATTGGTCGTTCTGTATTTAAACTGTCCGTGCTGCCCTGATGTCCACCTAAAGGTATCTTCGCTTGTTGGTCTGATAATTTCCCAGCACTGACAGATCTAGAAAGAAGGAACAATGTTCATAATGGAAAGATTACTTTATTTTACTTATTTATTTATTTATTTGTCAGAGAAAGAGAGAGCACAAGCAGGCAGAGAGGCAGGCAGAGGCAGAGGGAGAAGCAGACTCCCTGCTGAGCAAGGAGCCTAATGTGGGACTGGATTCCAGGACCCTGCGATCATGACCGGAGCTGAAGATAGAAGCCACCCAGGCATCCCTGGAAAGTATACTGTAAAAATCCCAGTATTTAAAATAATAAGGGAGATTTAAGCCAAGCCACAAAAGGGTTAAAGGGAAGTCAGAGAATAAGGAGATAAAAAATAGATACCAGACAATTCAGGGCAGAGACGAACTTCAATAACCCAAACAAACAAAAAGCAGACAGAGAACATTCAGGAAATTCAGTGAGGACTCTGTATTCAGTCACAGGAAGCACCTGTGGTTTTCAGAGATTCTAAATGTATACAGTTCATATCATTACCCAAGTGGCGTAGACCAGCTACTAAACTAATTTGCTCGGGTCTGTCTTTATCGTAGACATATATGTACTATTGCAGCTTTCACACTGAAGGCTGGGAGGAAACGGTGTCTTTTACCTGCCAAACACTGCTTTGTTCTGCTGCTCAGGCTTCTGCCTCTCGCCGCCTTGAGCTAGGAGACAATGAGGGCACTCCCGTGGGTCACTCCCGTCTTTAGTCTGCCCTTCAGAGGGCCCATGACGAGTCACCAAGGCTAGCAGGTTGGAAGACGCTTGCGTTTTAGGTATTTTGAAAGGAGCCGTGGTCTGAGGAAACACATGCAAGCTGGTTACTACCCCACATGCAGCATTCAGAATCATCAGACCTAAGTCAGACCTCGATTCATATTCTGACTCTTGCACTGACAGCCTCTGTGGCCGTGGACAGCTCACTCGTTCTCTCTGGCCTCAACTTCTGTTCTTCGGGAATCAGTGGGATCATGTATAAAAAGCATTTGGCATGAAGTACTTAGACTATGCCAGGCTCATGGCAAGTCCTCCTTAAATGGTAGGCATTCAATATCACCATGAATCTTTTCTATCAAGCACAGTAGGCCCCATAGTGGCTTCGCCTTCTGTGGCCGACCCTGGTCCAGAAGCAGGTGATCCTCCTTCCGATACACTGTCAGAAGGTCAGTGGTAGCCTAATACTGGGTCACATGCCTACGTCACTCCCTCACTTCATCTCCCCACGCAGGCCTGCTCCCACCTCACATCCTCTGCTTCTCCCTCTCCCTGTGCCCCTCCTGCCATCACTTGTGCTTTCTCTCTCTCTCCAATAAATAATCTTTTTTGACAGAGATCACAAGCAGGCAGAGTGGCAGGCAGAGGGAGAGGGAGAAGCAGGCTCCCCGCTGAGCAGAGAGCCTGATGTGGGGCTCAATCCCAGGACCCCGGGATCATGACCTGAGCTGAAGGCAGATGCTTAACCGACTGAGCCACCCAGGCACCCCAATAAATAAAATCTTAAAAAAAAAAACTGCCCCATGATTATTATATATTATATATATTTTCAGTGTATTTTGAGAGAGAGACCACATTCATTCATTGTGGCCTATTATAACTGTTCTATTGTATTATCAGTTACAGTTATTAATCTCTCACCGTGCCTAACATAACTTAAACTTTATCGTACTATCTGTGGTTTCAGTCAACTGCAGAGGGTCTTGGAGCATATCCCCGGGGGACAAGAGGACTACTGTCTCAAGCTCAGCTAAGCTACCCCACAGCACTGCGGACTCCGCGTCACTCCATGTGGCCATGCAGCTGCAGGGCCTTAAATGGACACCGGCCCCACATACAAGTGCAGGTCCTCAAGAGCATACTGCGGTCACAAGTACATTTAAATTCTGGAGATGACTCCTCCAATACCCCTGGTGGTCTAGTCTCCCCCATCCCCCAGGCTTTCTCCTTGGATGCTGCACACACAAAGACTCCTGCGGAGCTTACTAGAATCCCATTTTTTTGGCTCAAACTGACCAATTCTGCTTTAGCTCAGGAACCCCAAAGTCCTCCAACCCGGACCCTAATAAAGGCATGTGCCCTGGGTCCTGTCTCTGTCTGCACCTGCCTGGGTGTCCCCATGTAGCCTCTTGAGGCATGCCAGGTACTTCTGCCAAGACATATGAGCAACGGACTTCTCTGCTCCAGTCTCTCTGGTAGTCTGCTGCCGGACCTGAGCTCACCACACGGCACCCCGTGCTCCATGTAACGGACGTTAACTGAACAAAGTCGTCATGCTGACTAAGGAGCTTAATGAACACACCTTAGTAGGAGAGCCAATGATGGTTGGTAAAGGAGTTTTAAAGAACCAGTCCGAACTGCGAGGAGAGGACCCCGTGTGCTTGGTGGGAGAGGTTCCGAGGCTGCCGGGCCGACTGGGCTGAGGTGAGTAGCTGTACCCAGCCCCGGCGTGGGACGGGCACACGGGGTCCGAGTGCTGCTTTCTGAGTTTCTGCTTGTTCTGGTAGATGTCGGTGAGGGTCGGAGCGCTCTGCAGCCTAGCGCCCGACAGGAGAGACTGTGGTGACGGAGCCGGTGGCACTGGGGAACCTGCCATGGACACACACGCAGGTTAACCCAGAGCGCAGGCAAACACTGAAGAAGTCAGAGGACAGGACTCGAAATGGGAAGTCTAATGAATGTCATGTTCTTCAGGAGCTATTTTAAAAATTGTGTATTTGGCAAGAGATGATTTTGGGGATAGGTGGTAATGGTGGTGGGTACGTTAGCCGCTCTTAGCAGCAGCTAGCAGATAACTCTAATTAGCACAAGAGAACCACATCATAAATGATCAATGTCAATAAAAACTACAAAAACCTGGGTGCCTGGGTACCTCTGTTGGTTAAGCGACTGCCTTCAGCTCAGGTCATAATCCTGGAGTACCAGGATCAAGTCCCACATCGGATTCCCTGCTCGGCAGGGAGTCTTCTTCTCTCACTGACCTCTCTCCTCTCATGTTCTCTGTCTCTCTCTCAAATAAATAAATAAAATCTTAAAAAAAAAAAAAAAACTACAAAAACCCCTGCTGAACCGAAACCAAATGTTTCTACTTCTTATGTGAATGCATACTTGGGGATATCAACGTATTACCCTCTTTTCTCACCTAGCAGCTAAAAGAAACTTTTCGAACCAATCCAGAATAACCCTTTATCTAATTAGATAATACACTTTTCTGGGATTTTATTTTACTTGCCTAAAAATCACAAGCATATATGGATAATTTAATTATTTTTATTAGTCTCATGAATTATTTTATTAGTCTCAGAGTCCTCTGAAATTCATTTGTAACCTAAAGCGTCCCTGTTCTCCACAAAGAAAAGCCTCGTCCACAGGAACTCTTGCCTCCTCAGGGGACACTGCAGTAAGAGCCCGAGAAATAGGGTCCCGATACGGTGAATGGCTGAAATGGCAAGAGGACTGCCCCGCACAGACCTTGTTGCCAACTTCAGGTCTACTAAGCCATCCCAAAGCTCCAGATACAAATTCTTCAGAGCGTGCTGCAAGCCAAACTACCACCAATAATTTATAGGTATGGACCTATAACCATAATCTTCCCCAAAAGGAAATTGGAGTTTTTGCTACTGACCGCTTCTAGCCTAATCTCATCCTAAATCTGGTATTTAATCTTTCAGAACTGGGTTCTGCCGTCTGTGTGTGTGTGTGTGTGTGTGTGTATACAATATATGCATAAATATGCACAGAGAAATAAATAAAATTAGTAGCAGAATGTTATAAATCTGGGAAAGTTATCTAAGGTTTATTTTTAAGGAAACACAAAATATGAAAAACTAAGAAAAGGTGCTTTTCTCAGTGACACAGGATTCCTTTAATTAGCCAACTCCTCAAATTCACATATAAAATTTGACTAATAAAAGTGTGATTTGCACATATCTTTTATATATTTTATATTAAAGCAAATAAACTATATTTCTTGTTTATCTCGCGCTAACTAGCAGCTGTTATCAAGAACAGTATTAACGGAATGAAATTTCATTTTCTAGATTGGTTTTCTTTCCTTTTTTTTCCAAAGATTTTATTATTTACTTGACAGAGAAAGAGACAGTGAGAGAGGGAACACAAGCCAGGAGGGTAGGTGGGAGGTGGGAGAGGGAGAAGCAGGCTTCCCGCCGAGCAGGGAGCCTGACACAGAGCTCAATCCCAGGACCCTGGGATCATGACCTGAGCCGAAGGCAGAAACCAACTGAGCCACCCAGGGGTCCCTAGCTTAGTTTTTATTATCTACACGACAATGACCAAAATTTAGCTCCGTTAAATAACAATTTCCAAGAGAAAAGATACCCAAAGAAGATATCTGATTAATTATATGCTAAAGCCCATTAGACCAAGATCCTAGAAAGTAGGACAACAGATAGAATATTTCATATCAATTCTATTCCTTTTGTAAGGCTAGAAAAACATAACTCAAATCCACTTATAACAGGATTAAAATTATTAATATGCCAAACAGATCTCCTACCTGATGAGTTTCTACTCCTGGATTCGTGACCCTGAGGATGCCCACAGCAGCACTGACTCAGCTGCTCCGGAATGGTCCCAACTGTGAGCAGGGAAACAGGGAAAGGAACGAGAGGTGATTCAAAACCAGTGCCGGAAGGAACAGGTGTGCCATGCACCAGCTGCACTGTACATGACAGTCGATAAAGCCAGATGAGCAAAGCTTTATTTCAGCGGGCACTTACTAACCAGCGTGCGTGGTGCGGAGTGCGGGGTGCTGGGCACACAACGGTCTAAAGAACCGCAGAATCGGCCTTGAAACAAGGGCAGCAGGAAAGAAAGCCACGGGAACAAACCAATGCCTGCAACCGGTAGGTCACTTCAGACCAAGGAGGAAGGAGTTCGTGGTGTTGGAGGCTGTGGAGCTGCAGGGGGCCCAGCCAGCGGACCGCGCAGCCGGCGGATGGCCCAGCTGCTGTCGCTCTGCACCCACTATGCTCCTGCCGCCCGTCCCAAGCCTTGCTCCCCGAGGCTGCTCGCAGCCAACACCTGCACGTGGACGTGGCATTCATTCAGGCTGGTTCAAGCAGGTCAGGAAATTTGGACCATCTAGGGCTTGGGGACACCCCTGGGGCCTGGCTAAAACGTCCTTAGAATTAATTCACTCTAGTCACTCTAGTCAAGGTTCCCGGGCCCACTCCTCCGACCTCCCCCTCTCCCTCCCAGGGGTCAGGGCTACAAGGAGGTCTGAAGGGGCTCCCCCAGAGCCCTCTTCTCCCTGCCCCCGCACCCATCCCAGGCGCCTCCCCCCGTTATTCTGGCACGTCTCTGCAGCTCCCTTCTCTGCATCTACCTCTGAGAACCCAAACCAACCAGAGGAAGAGCTGGGAAAGCTCAGGGAGATGAAGCAGACAGGAGACGTAGGTCTGTAACCGGGGGGTTACACAGGCAAGCAAGGTTAGAGCCCGAGGAGAGGCCTTTTCCTTGAGAGCAAGGACAAGGCTTGGCTCTTGTCTCGGGAGACCCTGAGGTGCCTCGGGAATTGCTGAGGGGGTGAGGGAGGGCCAGGATTTTGTTCGGGGAAGATTTTTCAGCTAAACAGCAGTTTCGGAACCACTGCAATAGGCGTGGTGATACACATTTTTTAAAACTATCATTATGGTGGGTTTTTTTTGAATCAGGGCTCCTGGGCATATTTCAATCCTTCGCACTCTACCTCCTCTTGGGATTTCTTCATGTTCCCTACTCTTACCTCAGCAGTTTTGCCTGTGAGTGGAGCCCTTCACAGGGGTAAAAAAAATATATATCTATTTATATGGGGGGCCCAGTTTGAGACCTACTGCCCCAGGGCCCTCTCTGCCCCTGACCCTGCTCTGCCCCGCGACACCAGTGCTGTCTCCCTCAGATTCTGCAGTCTCAGCTGCTTTGGCCTGTCTTGCATGCTTTCTGAAGTTGGAGCATTTTGTCTCTCAGTTCATGAAACTTGTGGTTTTAGGTTTGTTTTTCTGTTTGTTTGGGGTTTTGTTGCCTGGGCTGTGGGGCTGCTCGAGCGGGGGCTGCTCCTGTGTCGTGCAGACTTCCCAGGAGAGGTGGAAAGACCCGAGCTGAAGCTGCCACCTTCTTCCTCGCAAAGCTGGAAGGCCCCCAGGGGACCGAAGCCAGTGCTGCTGTACACACGAGTATCTCTTAATCCTTACAAATCTGAGTGGTCCGTAGGGTAGGTGTTTCAAACAATAATTATCTAGGGTTTCTGATTTTGTGTGTTTGAAGCCCAAACCCAGTGGAGATACTTTTTATCCATGAGATCCATTTTACATTTCCAACAGCAGTCCCGACAAAGACAAATATTATCTGGGGATGCTGACACGGGCCGGGGAAAAGGTAGAGAGTGGGCAGGGTAGGATATGGCTCCCCATCAGCTGAAACTCACTGCCATCGTGAGCCACTGCTCCTAAAGACAGTGTCATGTCAGAGCCGCCACAGTGGAAAAATGGTGAAAAAAACAGTTCCATTCTCCTTACCCAAAGGGGAAGGTGAGTAAGGCCTGGAAGACCCAGTGGAGAGTCTTCGTCCGACTGTCTGCACTGTGTCTGCGGGCGCCGGGGAGCAGGATCCCAGCCGGAGGAAGCCCAGTGGGCTGGTGTTGGACCTTCGTACCACTGCAGATCTGAAAAGAAAAATAAAATGACTCCCTCTATGGCAGGTTCTGGGCTCTCCTTCCTTTTTCCTAAAACTTCCTAACAACCTGTCAGGGAGTAGAACTTTTTAAAAATATGTAATATAATCACATGGAACAAGTAGAAAATGTATAAAGTTATATGGCGTGAAGTCTCCCTCCCATCCTTATATTCTGTCTGCCTACTTCTCGACACTCCCTCAGTCCTACTCCAAAGGTTACCACTATTTTTAGTTCCTAAGATATTCTTTCAGAATTCCTTAAGTCATATCCAAGCAAACAAACTGAAAATATTATTTTCATCTTGTTTTAACAAAGGTAATGTATACCATACCAACTATTTTGTTTTTTTGTTTGTTTTTGGTTCCCTTTACACACTTAAAATTACTGAATATCCCAGAATTTTTTTTTTTTTTTTTAAAGAGAGGGAGAGAGAGGGGATTGGGGGTGGAGGGGCAGAGGAAAAGAGAGAATCTTAAGCAGGTTCCACACCCAGCACAGAGACCAACACAGGGCCTGATCTCATGACCATGAGATCATGACCTGAGCTGAAATCAAGAGACAGATGCTTAAATGACTGAGCCAACCAGGCACCCCTATCCCAGAGTTTTTATTTATAAAACTTGAATCTATTGAAACTTACTGTATGAGAAGCTAAAACTGAAAAAAACTGGTAATTAAGAATTCATTAAGAAGAATAAACTTATTACATGTAATGTAAGATTATGAAAATTAATTATATTTTCAAACAAAATAAATTCATGAGAAGCATGACACTGTTTTACATTTTTTAAAATCTCTTAATGTCTGGCTCAGTAGTTGGGATTCTCAAAATTGTTTGTGTATTCAATCTTTTCTATAGCACATATATTGGGGGACATGCATAGAGAATCCAGCCTTACACAGACATGTAGCCAGAAAAGGGAGGACTATTTTGGTAGCCTTTTCAGATTTTTGTGATGCTTGTCTTGGAGACTACACCAAAACTCAGCCATTGGACTCCTGGATGATCTAAAAGAATCACTGCAATGTGGAATCTGAAACCATGCCAATGAAATTTTGTTTTATACTAGGCTCTAATCCTTTGGAAGGTATCTTGTGCTTGGACTAGATTTTTTTATCCATGCAGGATTTTTAAACATTTGGCATTTTGAATGAGTATATGCAGGTATTCCAAATGTTAACATATCACACAGTATCAAAAAGTCACATCCATAACAAAATATCACCACAAATCTTAACAGAAGTGGCCGTCAAGGCATAAGAGAAGCTGTCAAGATCACAGTGGTGAATATGGTGAGTATATTTTCAAAAATTCTAATTTTTGCTCAAGAGCTCAAATTTTATGTCACTTGTTTTCTAGGAATGGCAGACTTCGTTCAACTGTTCTCAACAAAACGGCTGCCCAATGCCCACAACTGATAGCCCGTCAGCTGTTCTCCCATGAAAAAATGGTGTTTCCATGAAAAACAGGGTGAGTTCAACTTGCAATCATGAAACAATCATGAAAATGCTTTTCCTTAAAAGAACTACTCCAATGTGCACCAAAAGTGCTTTATGCCCACAAGCTACTTAAGGTTGCAATTTTCAAAGAGAAATAGTAACTTTTACTGCTTCCTTAAAGACATTCCTTGGTACCGCTACTGTGTGGTGGTAATAGATATGAAAAATCACAGTGCATTTGGGTGCCACTACCTTGATGCATTTTAAGGCACCAGCAGTTTGCATGTCATTGCTTCCGTATCATTAGTGCATATGTCAACATAGCAAAAAAAAGCAAAGAGTGTCCCAATCATTATGAAAACAGTCTTGACCTCATGAACCTTTCAAAAGGGAGTCACACACAAACCACACTTTGAAAACCACTGCTAATTCTGCTATCGCTTTGCTTTTCTCATTTTATAATATGCCTTGGAAATTTTTCTACCTCAGTACAGAGAGAGCTTCCTTCCTCTTGAAGGAAGGTGCTCCACTGTCACAGATGGACGTTAAGGACTCAGTCACTTATGGGTAGGCACTTGGCTTATTTCTTATCCTCTGCTATTACCAAATTAACAACCTGTATATATGTAGCTTCATACACAGGCAAGGACTGTGTAGCTACAGAATAAGTTACCAGAAGTTCAAGTGCTGGGCTCAAAAGATATATGCATTAATAATTTTCACAGGTTTTGCACCAAAACATCCTTTGTAGAAAGCTCTCATGAGTTTTCATCTCATCCTATGACATCCTTTTTCCATTCATTCAACTATGCATTTGGTGAGCCCTTTAAATCTAAAATCATCTACTCTCCAATTCTAGAAAACCTTTTCTTGATTATTTCCTGGAAATTTTCTTCTTTAACTTGTTCTTTCTGGAATGCCCACATTCCATAATGCTGGAAGAATATTTTTTATTCATAGTTTCCATCTTCTTTATTTGAGTCATCTATTTCAGATACAGTCTCAACTTTGTCTTTCAACATTTATTTTTTTTTTCAGTTATGTTTTGGAATGTCCAAGAAGTCTTTTTGATGTTGATTGTTTTCAACAGCATTCTGTTCTAATGTACAGATGCAGTCTCTACCCTACTTCTCAGGGTACACATATTTCACATAAGTTTTCTTTTCTTTGTATTCTTGCTATTTCGTCCAGATTGCACTTTTTTGTCTTCAGCCTTATGCCTCACTTGCAGCTCTCCCTTCCCTGAGCTCTGGGGGCTGGGGTCTCGGGGGCACCGTGGGGCACTCTGATGCTGGCCCTACTATAGTGGGGCCCCCTTCATCTTTTTTCTGTTTTCCAGAAAGGTGCTGAAACCTCTCATCCTCTGAGAATGTGTTCTTATCTAACTTATCTAACTTATCTTAGTGGACTTAGACCTTTTCGTTCTTGCTACCTTAGTGGGGTTTCAGGATGTAGAGGAAAAAAATAATATGTAAATGATCTGTACAACCAGTGAGGTTTCATCTTTAATAAGTTCTTCCTTAATTCTTAAGAATTATTATATATACATATCCTACTATATCATCCAGCTAAGCTTAACCACCATTTAAATAGATTCATTATAGGGATGCCTAGGTGACTCAGTGGTTTTGGGCTCAGGTCATGATCTCAGGGTCCTGGGATCAAGCCCCGCATCGGGCTCTCTACTCAGCGGGGAGCCTGCCTCCCCACCTCCAAATGCCTCTCTGCCTACTTGTGATTTCTGACTGTCAAATAAATAAATAAAATCTTTAAAAAAATAGATTCATTACAGAAGTTTTTTATTCTTCAATTTTGTATACCTCCATGATACACACAGGTAAGAGATTATGTTAAACCATGGAAAGTAACAGATCTTTCAAAAACAACAAATTTTTTAAAAGAAAAAGATGGAAAAAAAATACTCGCTTACCTTGGAGAACCATGTAGATTTGTGCCAGAGCTGGCAGGAGATGTAAGATTCTGCTCTATGCGCTGGTAATTCCTTATCTGAGTAGGAACTGGAATTGGTGCTGTCTCACTGTGAGGCGACACAGTGGGCTGACACGGACTGCAACAATCATGAATTGAAAAAGGAAAGAAATCCAAGTGAGACTGTTTCTCTTTCATTTGACACCTTGATGATATTTAGAGAAAATTCTAGAAGAGACCAAATGATCATGTTCATGTGAATAAAAAATGATCATTTCAAAAATAAGGCCAAAAAACAAAAATCACACTGGAACTCCCCAGGCATTTATAAGCCTTTTGAGGACTAAGAATCATAATAAGAACTGGAAAAACATTCCTCTGCAACATTAGGAGAAGTCTGTAGGCTGGCAAATTTCTGTTTCATCTGCTCACGTTCTGCTATTCATTATTATGTGAGGAGAAAAAAATATTTCTAGGAAAATATGCTGGGTAAAAGAACAGGAAGTTCAAGAGCAGAGATGACTGGAATGTTTACAAAAGTCATGAATGCAGTAAGCATTCCCAAACAACTCTTTTAAAAAGATTGAAAATAACACTGTACAACTCTCAAAGCACATGACCGATCTGAGGTCTACATGTTGAAGTGTCAGTGCTGGGTTTCTGTAATAGCCTCTCTCCTTGCTTTTCATAAATTTGGAAACAGTATGTCCTTTCGATTCAACCTACAACCTATGAAAAACATCAGGGACAATACTGGACCTTAAAAAAGATGATTTATTTCATTCTTCTGTCTGTCTATAATACTAAAAAAGCCCCATGAATCTAACATTTTTTTTCTCAAATTACATTGCAGACATAAAGAGATCGGAGATCTAGTTAGCTAACAACAGGATGATTATCTTTTAAAGTGTCACTTTAGGGCTTTCTGAACCATTAGAGTATCTAATATTTAAATAAAAAGAAAATCTCATCCATCATAGAGATCGTAGCTGCTTTCCCCAATAGCCATTCGCCCACTCTTTCTTACTAGCAAAACTCAAATTTTATGGAAGATGTGATTTGCTCAGTGAAATTATGATACATCCCAGACTCCTTTGCAGCCATCTCTCTCTCTCAGTCAATAAGGTCTAAGTAGCAACCTTCTACCCATTCTTCCTCTTTCCTCCTACCCAGAATGTGGTACACTTGCTGGAGCTTCAGCAGCTACCTCTGAACCATGAAGAACAGGCCAAAAGAACCAGAGACAAATTCCTCGAGCCACAGAAACGAAGGCAACAACCATTTATTTTGACTTCTCATCTTGCGAGGAAACTACATCTTTGGTGTTAACCACGCTGTGGTCGGGACTGTTGTTTCTAGCTTTTAGTCTATTAGCTCTACTCTTCATTTAGGTAATTCCCATTAAGTATCATATATTTATCCACCCATCCTTCTGTACTGAAGTACAGTCGACATGCAATGTTATATTAGTGACAAGTGTAACATTAACTATCTTTTAAATACAATGATTTGTGCTTTTAATATTTATATACCTGATTGTGAAGTTGACCTATAACCTGAAAATTAAACAAAACAAAACAAAAAACTTCTACTACTGGAAACTAAACAGCGTTACCAGACTTCACTCGCCAACCATAGTGCCTGCAACCCAGAGCACACAGACCTTACAGCCCAAGTTCCACTGAAAGGCCAACCAGCAAGGCCATCAAGGATCAGAAGGTGAAGGAAGAAATATCATCTTTCTACGGTCTCACTTCAATGAGTAAGTACACTGTTGGTGTACACTGAGGGCTTTTAAAAAAATACATACATTTTCAAGTTCTGATATTTTTCCTGTACTAGTTAATCACCAAAGGAAAATTAGAGTGGAATAAAACTACCCCAAGAAGTAAACTTAGCAACTTCATACATAATGCAAAGCCCCTGTCCCAGGGAATCTCAGGCAATCCTCCCCCAGCATGTCAGGATGTGAGCAGCCATGGCAGGTGTCCTATAAATCTGGTCTGTCTGGACAGAATCTCCAAGCACACTTGCTCCACCTACACAGTCTTCCCTGGAGAAATTCCCAGAGCTCCAGCTAGCTAAGACCACTGCAGCCACTTTTCTGTCTAGCTTTATATTAATAATACAATTCAACCACCACCTGACTCCCTAAGCCCAAGGTGAGGAGAGGGCAGGTCTATGCAAGCCCCAAGTCTCCAGCATGAGTGGAAAGTCATCTTTGACCTGCATTGAATACTAGAAAGACTAAGCAGTCTGCCCAAAATACAATATGCTGTTATTTTATTAAAATGAAGAGTTTTTGTCTAGAGGTCAGACATTTTCCTGGAAAGAAATACAGTGAAATATTTCAAAATAATTTCAATAAAAGTGAGGTTCTAAGGGAAGAATGAGATATACTACCAGTCACATTATAAAGACTGGCCTACGAGATGATAGTTGTTAGGACATGGAGCTCCAGGATTTTAATGACTCTGCAGAGAAAATGTCTTGTTCCTGCATCAGACCATTTTGATTTTGCATACAGCATAATTTTAATGTATTTGTAATAATCTGTTCCCATATGCACTTAATATCCTGTGGTATAGTGTATGATTTTTTTCAAACTACTCACTACCTCTCTCTGAGCCCCTTTCTACAGCCCCTAGTGTGTGTACTCCTGCCACAAGCCCTGGGCAGCAGGCTGAGAGAGCAGCTCCCATGGGGGACATGCTGTTCCCTCTGCAGAGCAGAAGCTGTCAGAGCCATTATACAGTTCTGCTATCACTATTGTTTCCCTCTCTTGGAAGATCAGCATGTCCCAATTCTTGTATAGAGTCTGAGACAAAAGTACCAAAAAAGCTATAGATGTACGTGATTATTAGGAACACATAAACATGCGATTTGTGACATCAGGAACATAAGGGGGAAGGGGGAGTAAACTCCCATACTCTCTATAGTAGAATTTTTGTATGCAACTGAAGTTCAGCTTAAAATGGATTGTTGTCGCTTTGTTTTTTTTAAGATTGTATTTACTTATTTGACAGAAAGAGAGTACAAGCTGGGGAGCAGCAGGCAGAGGGAGAAGCAGACTCCGTGCTGAGCAGGGAGCCTGATGTGAGATTCGATCCCAGGACCCTGGGATCATAAACTGAGCCAAAGGCAGATGCTTAACCAGTGGAGCCACCCAGGACAGGTGCCCCATGGACTGCTATATCTTTTTTTTTTTTTTTAAGATTTTATTTATTTATTTGAGAGAGAGAGAGATCACAAGGAGGCAGAGAGGCAGGCAGAGAGAGAGGGCGAAGCAGGCTCCCCGCTGAGCAGAGAGCCCAATTGGGACTCGATCCCAGGACCCTGAAATCATGACCTGAGCGGAAGGCAGAGGCTTTAAGCCACTGAGCCACCCAGGCGCCCCTGGACTGCTATATCTTAAGGATAATTTATGTAGTCCCAAAATTAATCACAAAGAATGTATCTATAGAATATACACAGTAGGAAATGATAATCAAAGCATGTCACCACAACAAGATCAATAAAACACAGAGAAAGATATTAAGAGAGAAAGTGAGGGGCAAAAAGGCCACAAGACATACATAAAAATAACAAAATGGCTAAAGTAAATCTTCCCCTATTAAGCTTAAAGAAAAGGATTGAAAAAGATATCCCAGGGATGCCTGGGGGGTGCAGTCAGTTGAGCAACCAACTCTTGTTTTCAGCTCAGGTCATGATCTCACGATTGAGGATCTCATGTAAGATTGAGCACCATGTCACACTCTGCACTCAGTGGGGAGCCTCCTTAAGATTCTCCCTCCCTCTCCCTCTGCCCCTCCCCTCCACATGCATGTTCTCTTTCCCTTTCTCTCCAAAAAAAAATCTTTTTTAATTTAAAAATTTTTAAAGATTTTATTTATTTGACAGACAAATCATAAGCAGGCAGAGAGGCAGGAAGAGAGAGAAGAAGGGAAGCCGTATCCCTGCCAAGCAGAGAGCCCGATATGGGAGGCAGAGAGAGAGGAGGAACCAGGCTCCCTGCTTGAGCAGAGAGCCCGATGCGGGGCTGGATCCCATGACCCTGGGATCATGACCTGAGCCGAAGGCAGACGCTTTAACCCATTGAGCCACCCAGGTGCCCCTTAATTTAATTTTTAAAAAGACTTTATTTATTTATTTGAGAGAGAAAGAGAGAGAGCATGAGAGGGGTAAGGGTCAGAGGGAGAAGCAGACTCCCCACTGAGCTGGGAGCCCGAAGCAGGACTTGATCCTGGGACTGCAGGATCATGACCTGAGCCAAAGGCAATCACTTTACTGAGCCACCCAGGCGCCCAATAAACCCTTAAAAAAAAAAAAAAAATATTCCATGCAAATAGTAACCAAAGGACAGCAGGAGTGGCAATATTAATATCAGACACTTTCAGCCAAATACTGTTAAAAGAGACAAAAAAAAAAAGACATTACTAAGGGTCCAATTAACCAGGAAAGTATAACAATTATAAATATTTATGCACCAAACATCAGTGCTCCAAAATATATGAAGCAAGTATCGACAGAATTGAAGGGAGAAATAGACAATTCTACATTAACAGCTGAACAACTCAATACTCTGCTTTCAATAACGGACAGAAAAACCAGATGAATGAGCAATAAAGAAACGGGACTTGAACAACACTCTAGACACTGTAGATATATACAGTGTCTAGAAGAATATACAAACAGAAGAATATACATTCTTCTCAAGTGCACATGAAACATTTTCCAGGATATAGACCACATCTTAGGCCACAAAACAAATCTTAAAATTTTAAAAGACTGAAATCATACAAAATATCTTTTCCAATCATAATAGATACAAAGTAGAAATCAATAAGAGAAGAAAAACTAGAAAATCCACAAATACATGGAAACTAAACAACACACTCTTAAACAAACAATAGGTTGGGGTTCCTAGTTGGCTCAGTGGGTTAACGCCTCTGCCTTCAGCTCAGGTCATGATCTCAGAGTCCTGGGATCCAGCCCCGCATCGGGCTCTCTGCTCAAGCAGGGAGCCTGGTTCCTCCTCTCTCTCTGCCTGCCTCTCTGCCTACTTGTGATCTCTGTCTATCAAATAAATAAATAAAAATCTTTAAAATCATAAAAAAATAAAATAAACAATAAATAAAATAAACTATAGGTCAAAGAAGAAATCACAAAATAAATCAGAAAATATCTTGAGAAAAATGAAAATATAAACACAATATACCAAAACTTATGGAATACAGCGAAAGCAACTCTTTAAGATAGATGTTTATGGCTGTAAATGCTAACATTAAAAAAAAAAAAAACTCAAGTCAAAAACTTAACTTTACCCCTCAAAATTATAAAAATAGGAGCACCTGGGTGGCTCAGTCAGTTGGGCATCCAACTCTTACTTTTGGCTCACGTTGTTATCCCACGGGTTGTAAGATCAAGCCCCACGCTAGGCTCCATTCTCAGCAGGGAGTCTGCTTGAAGATTCTCTCCCTCTGCTGCTTCCCCCACTCACACACACTCAGGCACTCTCTCTCCCAAATAAATAAATCTTACAAAAAAAAAAGTACAAACTAAACCCATTTCCTAAAAAAAAAAAAAAAAAAAGGAAATCATGAAGATTAGAGCAGAGATAAACAAAACTGAGAAAGCAGAAAAATTAAACTAAGAGTTGGCATTAAAAAAAAAATCAACAAAACCAACACTTAGCTGGGTTAAGTAAGAAAAAGAGATGCCTCAAAATCAGAAATGAAAGAAGGAATGACAACTAATGCCACAGAAATAGAGAAGATTACAACAGAATACCATGAACAAACAAGTGCTTGCCAACAAGTTGGATAACCTAAAAGAAACTGGTAACTTTCTACAAACACACAGCCTACCAAGTTTGAATGATAAAGGAAGAGAAAATCTGAACAGACCATAACTAGTTAACAAGATTGGATCAGTAATCAAAACTTCCTAATAACAAAAAAGCCCAAGACCAGATGTTTCACTGGTGAATTCTAACAAACATTTAAAAAATTAGCACCAACATTTCTCAAACTCTTTCAAAATATTAGAGAGAAGGAAACACTCCCAAACTCCTTCCGTGAGTTGAGCATTACACTAGTACCAAAGCCATGCAGTGATACTACCAAAAGACAAAAACTAAAACTAAAACAAAAAACCAGAACAGTTTCCCTGATGAAATTTGACGTAAAAATCCTCAACAAAATACTAGCAAACCAAATTCAACAGTATATTGAAAGGATCATGTACCATGACCAAATGTGATTTATAATATACCTACATTAATGGAATCAAAGACAAAAACCATATAACCATGTCAATTCATGCATAAAAGGCATTTGACAAAATTCCAACATCCTTTAATGATAAAAAGCATTCAGCAAACAAGGAATAAAAAAAAAATTACCTTGACATAAAAAACACCATATATAAAAAGCCTATAACTAGGGGTGCCTGGATGGCTCAGTGGGTTAAAGCTTCTGCCTTCGGCTTGGGTCATGATCCCAGGGTCCTGGGATCGAGCCCTGCATTGGGCTCTCTGCTCAGTGAGGAGCCTGTTTCCCCCTCTCTGTCTGCCCCTCTGCCTACTTGTAATCTTGTCTGTCAAATAAATAAATAAAATCTTAAAAAAAAAAAGTGCTATTTACAATAGTATTGAAAAGAATAAAATACACAGGAATAAATCTATTTACAATACTTTTTACAATACTATTTTTTACAATTTTTACAATACTCTATTTATGTTTTACAATACAATACTATAATACTTTTTTGATACTATTTACAATAGTATACTATTTACAACAGTATCAAAAAGAATCAAATACAGAGGAATAAATCTAACCAAGAAAGAGAAAGTCTTGTATATTAGAAACTACAAAACATTGCTGGAAAAAATTATAAATGACACCCTGTCTTCATTGACTAGAAGATTTAATACTGTAAAGATGTCAACAGCACCCAAAGCGATCTGTACAGATGAATCCCATCCCTACCAAAATCTCAATGGCATTGTTTTGCAGAAATAGAAAAATCTATTCTGAAATTCATATGTAATCTGCAGGGACCCTGAATAGTCAAAACAATTTTGGAAAAGAAAAATAAAACTGGAGCTTTCATACTTCCTGATTTCAAATCTACAGTAATCAAAACAATATGTTTGGCATAACGACAGACACAGAGACCAACAGAATGGAATAGACAGCCCAGAAACACACCCTTGCATATATGGACAAATGATCTTCAACAAGGATGCCAACACCACTGGATGGCAAAAAGACAGTCTCTTCAGAAAATGTGAAAACTAGGTATCCACAGGCAAAGAATGCAGCTGGACCCTTACATTATACAATGTACACAAATTAGTTCAAAATGCATTAAAGAGCTAAATATAAGACCCAAAATTATATAACTTGTAGAAGAAAAAACAGGAGAAACGATTCATGACACTGGATTAGGCAATGATTTCTTTAAATGACACCAAAAACACAAGACAACAGAACCAAAAAATAGACAAATGAGACCACATCAAATCTATAACTTCTATGCTCAAAGGAAACATCAACAGAGTGGACAGAATATCTTTGGGATGGGAGAAAACTTCTGTAAATCATATATCTGGTAAAGGGTTAATATCCAACATATATATAAAGAATTCCTACAACTCAACAACAAATGATAGACAAATGGCTAATAAGTATATGAAAAGACACTCAAAAACCACTAGAGATAATAGCAAATTAAAACCACAATATCACCTCACACTCATTAAGATGGTTATTATCTTAAAAAAAAACAAACAGAAATAACAAGTGTTGCTGAAGATGTAGAGAAACTGGAACGCTTGCACATTGTTGGTAGGAATGTAAAATGGTACAACCACTATGGACAACAGCATGGCAACTCCACAAAAAATTAAAAATAGAAATATCATATGATCCAGCAACCCCAGTGTTGGGTATATATACAAAAAAAATTGAAAGCAGGATCTCAAACAGATACCTACACATTCATATTTATAGCAGAATTGCTCACAATAGCCAAGAGGGAGAAGAAATCCAATTGTCCATTGACAGATGAATGGATAAACAAAACACAGTATATACACAGAATGGACTATGGCTCAGCCTTAAAAGAAATTTTGTCAAATGCTACAACATGGGCCAACCTTGAAGACATTATGGTGACTGAACTAAGCCAGTCACAAGAAGAAACATATTATATATTCTACTTATGTGAGGTAGATAAAGCAGTCAAATTCATAGAAAGGGAAAGTAGACCAGTGGTTACCAGCACCCAGGTGGGAGAAATGGGGAGTGCTACTACATAATGAGTACTGAGTTTTAGTTTTGCAAGATGAAAAAGTTCTGGAGACTGGTTGTACAACATTGTGAATATACATAAAGCTACTGATGTGTAAACTTAAAAATGGGGAAAACAATAGATTTTATGTGCTTTTATCTATAATTTAAACTGTTTTTAAAAAAAGAAATGACAAATTGTGAAATAAAATAAATTTTAGAATCAAAAACATGGTCAAAGTTCTATAACTTTACTCACAAAAACCAAAATATGAAAAAGTTCTAATTTAATATATATAAACATACCCTCCACACACCAAAAACTCATTTGAAGCACGTCTGCCAGCAGTTCCCATCGGCATATCATCTAAAGGAGAAAGAGAAAAATACCATTAGTTCTGCTCTGCCACCTGCTTAAAAAAATGTAAACCATTCCAACATGATTATTCAGAAAAAACTGAGCACCACACAAATTTATCACTTGATTATGATGCACTTTCCTCCACGAGTAAAAGCAGGTAAAAACCATGAGTAAAAACACTGAACACTGCACCCAGCTGAATTCATAGGTGGAACCCTTCAGTGCCCACTTCTATAAACAAACATCAGGGCTTTTCAAGGTAAAGTGTCATATTTACTTCAGTCTGATATCTTTCTTCACCATTTAACATGCATAGTAAAAACTGTGCTAACATTTTTATGATGTTCCTTTTAATATGTCACGCACCAACGTTTTTGAGTGTTATGTCCTCAATTCCAATTTGCCCATGAACTCTGTGGTTTTTACTAACAATTTTTTCAGAGAGTGCTAAGTTTTAGGAACACACATGTGACATTCTAGCACAACTGACTGTAAACAAAGTCTAGTTCACCCCAATGTTGGAGCACCCCCATCCCGCATAACACTTCCTGCCTTGCATGGGTTGTTGAACAAGACGTCGTGGAAGCTGGGGCCTCTTAGACACAGTAGCACCCGCCACAGGCCAGAATCACCTACTCTGGTATCATCTATACATGGGAACAGAGCTGAGCTCAGAATGCAGGCTCCCCTCATTCTTGTCACTAGGATGTCCATTATATCACACTGCCTGGGTGATTTTAAATGGCTGCAAAGGCATAATCAATGTGTTGATATGAAATAGCAGTGCTGACCAAATAAGTTTTTAAAAAGTATAGGTTACACTGCTAGCCCATACTCAAAAAGGGAAAAAAAGGAAACAAACACAAATATCCTTCTGAAGGGCCCTAAATAAGAATGGAGAAATGCATTTATTTTGGCACATCTTAAGTCCCTGCTCCCATGAAGCTTCTATTCTAGTAAGGAAAGAAGGTAATAGTGTCAGACATGATAAGAAATATAAAGGAAAACGGGGCGCCTGGGTGGCTCAGTTTAAGCATCAGACTCTTGATTTCAGCTCAGGCCATGATCTTAGGGTCATGGGATCGAGCCCTGCATCCGGCTCCACACATACACTCTCTCTCAAAATAAATAAATAATATAAATATTTAAAAATGTATATAAAGGAAAATAAATCAGGGTAAGAGAATAAAGAGAAGTGAGGGAGGAAGGGACCTATTTTATAGAGAATAGCTCCTGATATGGTAATGGAGGGAACAAGGTAGATGGGGCAAGGGTAGGAGCTATATTTCACTAAGTGTACTTCATTTTCTAGCTTTGAGTTGGGGGCCATACATAATTATGAAACAAAATAAAATCAAAAGGAAAAAAAGATCCCTAGAAATCAAAAGTGAAAATGGAGCAAAACATTTATCATCTTCCGTCATACATAACCATGTAACAATTTGTTAGTGTTATCACTAGAAGGGAATTTTTTTCAAGTGACTTTAAGTTTAGTAATTTGATTGGACATTCCTAACAGGATTACCCTAAGGACAAAAAGACCCACAAAAAGACTTTTTTGTTTTTTTAAGTGGGCTCCACACCCAACGTGGGGTTTGAACTCTTGACCATGAGATTAAGACTAACATGCTCTACCAATTGAGTAAGCCAGGAGCCCCCATAAAATGATTTTAAATGGTTTTAGTTAATTATATTGTTATTTTTATATGATACCATATTATAGAAGGAGAGAAAAGAGAACCTAAGTTCACAAGGGCAAAAAGAATAGAAGAGTCAATAGCCACAAAAATTTAGAAGTTACAAAGTTGATTGAAGCATTATTTGACCTAGGAGACCCAAGAGCCAATAGAAATTTCCCCCACGTGGTATGAGGGAGTCTTCTCCAGGAGACTTCCTCCAAAAAGGAAGCAGAATACATAATACATCATCAGCATAAACTCATTGTCCTTAAGACCCACCACATTCGAAGCTTTCAAACAACATTCTAATTTTCCATTCTTAATTATGAGTATATGACAATTACCAAACATCTAAGGAAGGAATCTAATCTGAAACCCAGACTCTAAAACAACCTGGGAGAGATAAAAAAGAAGTATTTTTCATGGAAAAGTTAAAAAAAATTGTAATTAATGTCCTCAGAGATAAAATACTACACACTGAAATCAGAACAATACTCAAAGGAAGGGGAAGCTTCTAAAACTTAAAAATATGAGAACATAAATGAAAAACTCAAGAAAAGAAAACATCAAGGAAATTTCCCTAAAATTAGAGCAATAAGACAAAACAAAAATAAAATTAGACAAAAGAAGAAAATCAGAGTGCACTCTGGTACTTGTCTTATTATTACTTTTAAATTGTACAGATGTTTTTAAGATCTTACATGGGGACTTCTGGGTCCCAGTATCACATGTAAGAAGCTGAACAGACTGAAAAATCAACAGTTCTTGGATCCAAAAGAGAGAGAAGGACCGAGGCAAACTGATGCTGCAGGATTAGAGAGGCAGAAAGGCAAACACCCGGAGTTGTGGTTTATCTGAGAAGAGACTCACCCGCAAAAGGCTTGAGGAAAGCACAGCCAGGACAGAAAAACATGAACTGAGATTGACAATTGCAAGAGGATCACTGTGGACAATTCTCAGAGTTAAAAATTCCAGAAGGATCTAGTCACAGGGAGGCCCATAATATTGTCAGATTTATCCCAGGGAACTCCTATGCTCACTTAGTAAACAGAAAAAATCCACTCCTACCTCTTGGAGGGGGAGGAGAAAAGGGACCAGGTTTAAATAGGTGTGAGCATTCTGTTCTTCGCAGGTCCTGCCTTCAGGGGAAACAATCAGAGCTTTACCAGCTCGAGTTAAGCCCCAGACTGAGCTGGGGGCAGGTAAATACCCAACCCTAATGCCCTAGAGCCATCCTGTCCCATCTTCAGGCAGGAGAAAGAAACTGGGAAACATGTGTAAAGCCCACAGACCAGAAACCTAGGCTCACTAAAGTACTGAAACCCAATCACAGAACACTCCCCCCTCCCCCCACAGCTCCCCATCACACTTCTATAAAACCTACTTACAGTAGTTCTTTTTACCCAGGACATCATGTATGACTATCAAGAAAAAGTAACAAAGCATACCAAAAAGCAAAAAACACAGACTGAAGAGACAGTGAGCCTCAGAACCAGATATGGAAGTCATGTTAGAATTATCAGACTGGAAATTTAAAACAACTATGATTAATACGCTAAGAGCCCTAATGGATGAGGTAGATCACAAGCAAGAACAGACAATATAAAGAGAGAGATGGAAATCCTAACATAGAACCAAAAAGAAATGCTAGAGATTAAAAAACACTGTAAAGGAAATGAAAAATGCCTTTGGTAGCCTTATTAGTAGACCAGAAACAGCTAAGGAAATATGCTCTGAACTAGAGAACATTATTGCCAAAATCTTCAAAAACTGGAAAACAAAGCTTTTTTTTTGGTAAGATTTTATCCATTTATTTGACAGAGAGAGCACAAACAGGGGGCATGGAAAGGAGTGGGAGAAGCAGGCTTCCCAATGAGCAGGCAGTCTGACGAGGGGCTCGGTCCCAGGTCCTTGGGATCAGGACCTGAGCCAGATGCTTAATCAACTGAGCCACCCCGGTGCCCCAACAAAGATTTCCTTTAAAAAACAACAGAATATCCAAGGTCCGTGGGACAACTACAAAAGGTGTAACATGTGTAATGGGATTACTAGAAAGAGAAGAAAGGACAAAAGGAACAGAGGGAAATACTGGAAACAATGACTGAGAATTTCCCCCAAAAGAAAGGGCAGGCACCAAACCACAGATTCACAAAGCTCAGAGAACTCCAGGCAGGATAAATGCCCAGAACAACTACAGGTAGGCAGATCATTTTCAAATTAACAGGAAAACTAAAAATAAAGAAAATTCTGAAAGAAGTTAAAAAAAAGAACACTATACTTTGAGAGAAACAAAGAACTGCATTAACTTCTCAGTAATCGCACAAGCAAGAATGAAACGACGTATTTAAAGTGTTAAGAGAAGTAAACCACCAACTTAGAATTCTGAACCCTGCAAAATTATCTGTCAAAAGTGAAGGAAAAGTAGACTTTCTCAGACAATAAAAATTGAGGGGATTTGTTGCCAAAATAATAGCAATAGTATATTCCGTTATGTATGCTTAATGTGTGTGTCTTAGGTATACAGGGATGGGCTTATGGATTCTTATATTCAACTAGAATGGATGGCAGCAATGATACAAGGGATGGCAGGAAGGAATTAGAATTTTGTTACTATAAGGTACTTGACACTACCATGAAGTAGTACAGTTTTATTTAAAAGTGGACCTGGAGGGCATATGGGTGGCTCAGTCAGTTAAGCATCTGCCTTGGGCTCAGGTCATGAACCCAGGGTCCTGGGATCGAGCCCTGCATTGGACTCCGTGCTCAGCAGAAAGCCTGCTTCTCCTTCTCCCTCTGCCTACCATTCCCTTTAAAGATTTTAAATAAATCTTAAATAAATTTAAATTTAAATAAATTTAAATAAATAAATAACAATCTTTAAAGATTTTATTTATTTATTTATTTGACAGCAAGAGAGAGATATCACAAGCAGGCAGAGAGGCAGGCGGGGTGGGGGTGGGGGGCAGGTTTCCTGCTGAGCAGAGAAACCGATGCGGGGCTCGATCCCAGGACCCTGAGAACAAGACCTAAGCAGAAGCCAGAGGCTTAACCGCTGAGCAACCCAGGCGCCCCAATAAGTAAAATCTTTAAAAAAAAAAAAATTGGGGAGGGTATGTGCTTTGGTGAGTGCTGTGAAGTGTGTAAACCTGGTGATTCACAGACCTGTACCCCTGGGGATAAAAATATATGTTTATAAAAAATAAAAAATTTAAAAAAAAAATTGAAAGTGGACCTGGACTGGGGCACCTGGCTGGGTTAGTTGGTTAAGTGTCCAACTGCTGATTTTGGCTCAGGTCACGATCTCAGGTCGTGAGACTGAGTCCCTTGTTGCACTCCACACTCGGCCGGGAGTCTGCTTGAGATTCTCTCACTCCCCCCTGCCCCTCCCCACTGCCCCTCCCCACTGCCTACACATGTCCCCTCTCTAAAATAAATAAATAAAGCTTTTTAAAAATAATAAAGTGGATTTGGAATAGTTATAAATATATATTGCAAACTCTAGGGCAACCAATAAAGAAAGAAAAAAAAAGTACAACTGATATGCTAAGAAAGAAAGAAAATTAAATCATAATAAATTGTCAGTTAAAACCACAAAAGGCAGAAAAAGAGTGGAAGACAAAAACAGGAACAAAGAACAAGGACAATGAAGAGAAAATAGTAACAAATGTTAGATATTAATCTAGGTTTATCGATAACACTTCTAACGTCACCGGCCTAAATGCACCAATTAAAAGGCAGATTTCAGAGCAGATTAAAACACACAACCCAAATACATGTTGTGTATTAGAAAATTACTTTGAATATAAAGACATACAGATTAAAAGTAAACAGATGGAGAAAAACAGACCATGCTAACACTAACATGCTTACATTAATCAAAAGAAGGCTGGAATAGCTATATTAATTTCAGACACAGCAGACATCAGTTTAAGAAAAGTTAGGGATAGGGACGCCTGGGTGGCTCAGTTGGTTAAGCGGCTGCCTTCAGCTCAGGTCATGATCCCAGCGTCCTGGGATCAAGTCCCACATCGGGCTCCTTGCTCCGCAGGGAGCCTGCTTCTCCCTCTGACTCTGCCTGCCACTCTGTCTGCCTGTCCTTGCTCTCTCTCTCTGACAAATAAATAAATAAATAAAAATCTTTAAAAAAAAAAAAAAAAGAAAGAAAAGTTAGGGATAAAGAAGGGCCTTATGTAATGACATATTTATATTTACATAAATATAAATTCTCCAAGAAGACAAAGCAATTCTTCCTTAACATTATGCATGCCCCTAACAACGCGTCAAACTATACAAGGTGTCAAACTATACAAGGTAAAACTTACAAGTAGAAACAGGTGAAACCACTAATGTGGCTGGAGACTTCAACACCTATCCCTCAAAAATGGACAGATCCAGCAGGCAGAAAACCAGTAAGGACACAGTTGAACTCAATAACACCATTAATCACCAAGATATAATTGACATCTACAGACAGCTTCATCCAACAACAGCAGGATACACATTTTTCTCAAACTCACATGGAACATTTGCCAAGATAGACTACATTCTGGGCCATAAAACACATCCTAACAAAATTAAAAGAGGTGTGCCTGGGTGGCTCAGTCAGTTAAACGTCTGCCTTCAACTCAGAGCCATGCATCAAGCTCACTGCCAGAAAGGAGTATGCTTCTCCCTCTGCCCCTTTCCCTGCTTGTGCTCCTTCTCAAATAAATAAATAAGATCTTTTTTAAAAACAAACAAAACAAAACAACCAAAAAAATATTTTTAAAGAATAGAAATCAGCTTCTGCTTGTAGACTATAATGAAATTAAACCAGAAATCAGTAACAGAAAGGTAACTGAAAAATCCCCAACTACAGGGAGACTGAAAACATACTTCTGAATAACAAATTGGCAGAAGAAGAAATCTCAAGAGAAATTTTTAAAGATTTTGAACTAAATGAATTTGAAAACACAACAATCAATAAGCTTCTAGCCAGGTTAACAAAAGATGGGGAAAAAAAAAAAAAACAAACCAGAAAGGGGGATACAAATTACTAATACTACAAATGAAAGAAGAGACACCAGTAGGGATCTCATTGAAAAGGATAATAAAGGAATACTATGAACAACTCTATGCCTACAAATTTGACACCATAGATGAAGTAGACCAATTCTGTGAAAGACACATCTGCCAAAATTTACTCAGGAAAAAATAGGCAATTTGAATATAGGTCTTTATATATTAAAGACATTGAATCAGTAATTAATAGCCTTCTAAAACAGAAAGCATGAGGCCCAGATGAGTTCTCTGGTGAATTCTATCAAACATTAAAGGAAGAAACTATACCAAGTATCTATTTTCAATCTCTTTCTAAGGATAGAAGCAGAGAGAATATTTCCTAATTCATTCTATGAGGCCATAATTACCCTTATGCCAACACCAGAAAAAGACATTACAAGAAGACTACAGACCAGTATTTCTCATGAACACAGATGCAAAAATCTCCAACAAAATATTAGCAAACTGAATTCAGCAATGTATAAAAAGAATTATATGCCATGACCAAATGGGATTTATCCCAGGTATGCAAGGCTGGTTCGACATTCTAAAATTAATGCGATCTATCCCATTAATAGACAGAACATCACAGAAAAAGAATTTGACAAATCCAACCACCATTCATGATAAAATCTCACAGTTAACTAGGAATGGAGGGGAACTGTCTCAACTTGATAAAGAATATCTACAAAAAGCTACCGCTAACACCATACTAAAGGGTGAGAAACTCCAAGCTTTTCCATCAAGATTGGGTAAAAATATAAGGATGTCTTCTCTCTTTCTTTTTCTTCCATTGATTTTTCTATTGGCTGTGGTTATTACAGTTTCATAATCTGAAGGAAGTCCTATTTCACTCGCCACTTCTTTTCAACACAGCTCTTGAAGTCCTTGCTAATACAGTAAGTTAAAAGGAAATGAAAGGTATGCAGCTTGGAAAGGTAAACATGAAACTATTGTTCGAAGATAACATGATTACCTATGTAAAAAAAATCCAAAAGAATTGATCAAAAAACCTCCTGGAACTAATAAGTGACTAAAGCAAGGTTGCAGAATGCAAGGTTAATATTTAAAAATTAAATTGTTCTCCTATATCTCAATAATAAACAACTAAAATTTGAAATTAAAAAACAACACCATTTATATCAGGACCCGCCAAAATGAAATATTTAGGTATAAGTCTAACAAAAGTCATATAAGACCTGTATGAGGAAAACTACAAAACTCTGATGAATGAAATCAAAGAACACATAAATGGAAAGATACTCTATGTTTTTGGATAGGAAGACTAAATATTGTCAACATGCCAGTTCTTCCCAACTTGATCTATAGATTCACTACAATCCCAATGACAATCCCAGCAAGTCATTTTATGGATATCAACAA
Source organism: Mustela putorius furo (assembly GCF_011764305.1). Classification (NCBI taxonomy): domain Eukaryota; kingdom Metazoa; phylum Chordata; class Mammalia; order Carnivora; family Mustelidae; genus Mustela; species Mustela putorius. Next base: position 3,449,859 of record NW_025421501.1, on the reverse strand, counting down.
ACTAATCTAAAGGTTAAATGGAAAGGCAAAGGACCCACAACAGCCAACAGAACATTGAAGGAGAAGGACAAGGGACTGACACTACCCAACTTCAAGACTCACTATAAAACTACAGTAATCAATGGGGCGCCTGGGTGGCTCAGTGGTTTGGGCTGCTGCCTTCGGCTCGGGTCATGATCTCAGGGTCCTGGGATCGAGCCCCGCATCAGGCTCCCTGCTCCGCAGGAAGCCTGCTTCCCTCTCTCTCTCTCTCTCTCTCTGTCTCTCTGCCTGCCTCTCTGCCTACTTGTGATCTCTGTCTGTCAAATAAATAAATAAAATCTTTAAAAAAAAAAAAACTACAGTAATCAAGACAGTGTTATACTGGCAAAAGAACAAACAAATAGATCAATGGGACAGAATAGGGAGACCAGAAAGAGACCTTCAAAAATTTAGTCAACTGATCTATGACAGAGGAGCAAAGACAATACAATGGAGCAAACACAGTCTTTAAAAAATAATGCTATAATAAGTAGACATCCACAGAACAACAACAATAACAAAATGCATCTAGATACAGACCTTTCAAAAAAATTAACTCAAGGGGCACCTGGGTGGCTTAGTTGTTAAGCGTCTGCCTTTGGCTCAGGTCATGATCCCAAGGTCCTGGGACTAAGCCCTGCATTGGGTTCCCTGCTCCACGGGAAGCCTGCTTCTCCCTCTCCTACTCCCCCTACTTGTGTTCCCTCTCTCACTGTGTCTCTGTCAAATAAATAAATAATATCTTAAAAAAAAAAAAAAGTTAACTCAAAATGGGCCACAGACCTAAATATAAAAGAAAAAAATAGCAAATATTGTAGAAGACAACATAACCTAGAGGACCCTGGGTATTGTGATACCAACACCAAACATGCAATCCGTGAAAGAAATTTATTTAATGTTTGAATTAATCATTAGTGATGAACTTACTGAAATTAAAAACAACTGCTCTGTGAAAGACCATATCAAGAAAATGGAATATAAGCTACAGACTGAACAAAGATATTTGCAAAAGACACATCTGATAAAGGACTGTTATCCCAAATATACAGAGAACTCTTAAAGCTCAACAAGATAACAAACAACCCAATTGAAAAATGGGCCAAAGATCTTAACAGACTCCTCATCAAAGAAGTTATACAATGGTGAATAAGCACATGAAAAATGCTGAACATCAGATGTCATCAGAGAAATGCAAATAAAAACGAGACTCAACTGCACATCTACCAGAACAGCTCATCGCAGAGCACTGACATCACCAAATGCTGGTGAGGATGTGGAGCAACAGGAACTCCACTCATTGTTGGTGGGGATGCAAAATGGTACAACCACTTGGAAGAGTTTGGTGTTTTCTTACAAAACTAAACATTCTCTTACCATACCAGCCAGCAGTCATGCTCCTTGGTATTTATCCAAAGGAGCTGCAAACTATGTCCACACAAAAACCTGCACACAGATGTTTATAGTAGCTTTATTCTTAATTGTTAAAACTTGGAAGCAAAGTGTCCTTCAATAGGTAAATGGACAAACTGTGTACAGAAATGTAGAGACAATAAAAAATACCAGTAGTTTCCGAGGGACAGGTGGGGAGCACAGAGGATTTTTAGGGCAGTAAAAATGCTTTGTATATTGGGGTGCCTGGGTGGTTTAGTGGGTTAAAGCCTCTGTCTTCAGCTCAGGTCATGATCCCAGGGTCCTGGGATCGAGCTCCACATCGGGCTCCCTGCTCAGCAGGGAGCCTGCTTCCTCCTCTCTCTGACTGCCTCTCTGCCTACTTGTAATCTCTGTCTGTCAAATAAATAAATAAAATCTTTTTTAAAAATGCCTTGTATATTATAATAATGGATAAATGTCATTATACCTTCCCCCCAACCCACAGAATGTTCAACATCAGGAATGAATTCTAAGTAGACTATGGACTTTGGGTGACTGTGATGTGTCAATGTAGGTTTATCCTCAGCAACACATGTACTGTTCTGGTGAGTGATGCTGAGAACGGGGAGGCAAGGGATATGTGGAAACTTGTACCTTCCTCTCAGTTTGGTTATAAACCTAAAACTGCTCTAAAAAAAAATAAAATCTTTGGGGCACCTGGGTGGCTTGATCGGTTGAGTGTCCAACTCTTGATTTCAGCTTGGATCATGATCTCGGTCATGAAATCGAGCCCCATGTTGGGCTCAGTGCAAAGTGTCCTTGGGATTCCCTCTCTCTCCCTCCACTTGCTCTTACTCTCTCTAAATAAATAAAATGTTTTTAAAATATAAGCATGATGTATTTTACAATAACAAATTTTTAATAAAGAGAAGGGTGTGTGGACACCTGCCTTTGGCTCAGGTTGTGATCCCAGGGTCCCGGAATCCAGTTCTGCACTGGGCTCTTTGCTTGGCAAGGAGCCACTTCTCCCTCTGCCTGCCTCTCCCCCACTGCTTATGCTCTCACTCTCTTTTTCTCTTACAAATAAACAAAAAAATATTTTTTTAAAAAATTAAAAATATAAAATTTTAAAAAGGGTTTGGCCAACTATAACAAATGCTGTAAATATATCAAAAAGCTGAAGACTGAGAAATAACCTGAGATTTGGAAGCACAGAGACCTTGACAGGAGTGGTTTTGGAAAAAAAAAATCACCAAATACAGTATTTACACAAGGGAAAAAAAACAAAGGTAACTAGAATAAGACAAAAGATGTGAATGTCCTTTATGTAGGAAAATAGAAATATCTATCAAAACACATTAAGGAAACCTAGATAAGTAGAGAAACGCATACTCTTTTTTTTATTATTTAAATTTGAGTTAGTTCATGTATAGTGTATTACTAGTTTCAGGGGGAAAATTTAGTGGTTTATCAGATGACTAAAAGACGTAGTGCTCATTCTATCAAGTCCCTTCTTTAATGCCCGTCACCCAATTACCCCACCCACCCACCCATCTCCCCTCCAGGAGCCCTCAGTTTGTTGCCTAGAGTTAAGAGTCTCTTATGGTTTGCCTCCCTCTCTGTTTTTATTTCGTTTTTCCTTCTCTTCCCCTATGATTACCTATGATTTTGTGAGAAACACATTTTCTTGATTTGGCAATTTAATATTGTAAAGATCATTAACTGTTCCTGTATAGGTCTTACAAAATCAACCAATCAAATTCACATCAAAATTGCCAAATGTTTTTTTGTAGGATTTGTCAAGCTGAAATTAGACTACATGGGGATAAAAGTGGTCAGGAGTAACCAGGGTGATTCCAAAGAATACTAAAATGCTCTCTACCATCACCCCACACCGCCACACACACACACACATACACACACACACACACACACACACACACACAAATTTAAAAATGATTATAATACAGACAAATAGACCAACAGAATAGAACACCTTAAAACAAACCCAATTCTTTATAAAAACCTAACAGGACAAATCCAGTCTATCAACAGAGAAAGGACAGAATGTTCAATACTAAGATCCCTACCTTATTCCATCTACAAAAGTGAATTCCAGGTAAAGTTAAAGATTTAATGATGAAAAAAAATTCTTTAGAAGTCACCATTATTCCATTGGGGCAGCATGGCACAAACTACTGATTGCCTACAACTTGTCTGTACTAATATTTTATAGATCTGAAGTTGAAAATTTCTAGAGCATCCATGTGGAAGAAACTCTGATACAAGGACATCTGTTACAATATACTTTGAACAGTGAAAAGATAGAAATTACCCAGGTCAACCTCAGCAAAAAAAAAACATGTGGTTGAGTTGTATTATAAAATATAGTTATACTGTAAATTTCAGATATTAAAATAAACTGCATGCATATCTAGATATGTATCTAGGAATGTAACAAAAACATGAATAAAAAACCAAGCTATAGAAACGTTCCTTATACCATTTACTTAAAACTGTAAAGACACAAGAACACTGTACGTCATTTATAGATACAGGATATGCGGAAGTATAAAAAAAAACTACAGTAAGAATTAACCTCTAGCAAGAGTGGAACAAGGAAAAGGACTTTGGCTGTACCTATACAGCATTTTTTATCCTTAAGAAAAGACATCTAAAACAACATGGCTAAACACTGACATAAATAAAATTAGAATGGGGGTGGATTTGCGTATCTGCTGTATTATTTCCTGCTTGAAATACTGCATAATTTTTAAAGTCTTAATTCCTTTTTTAAAATAGAAGAAAACCACCGTATGTTGGATTTTTACAGGGAACTCCCAGCTGTCGGAGCACCGATGGTGAACCGCCCCACCTTCTCCTGCAGCCTTGTCCCTGCTCCCCCTTCCCCAGTGGATACATCCCCAAAGCGCATGCTCTGGGGATGACGGCCTTCACACCTGGCATGATGCCTAACAGTAGCAGCTGTGCCATTGGTATCTGACAAACTACTACACAGACCTCTGGACATGAATTTCTCCAACCTGCATATGGTCAACTTGATACTATTCAATTATCGAAGGAAGCCAATTTCTAGTTTTTCTGATCCCGTTCCTTTACCACCAAACCACAGATCCTTCTTTCTTGATGGTTTTCTCTAACTTCTTTTTTGTAGGTTTTCTGGTGCCCTTTACTGCTCCTCAGAGCCCTGACCGTATTTAGTCAACTTGGATTTTGCTTCCTTTATAAAAATTCTCCCCATATATTTGTGAAACTCATTCCTGACCTCATGCCAGTCTCTTCTGAACGGCATCCAGACTGGTTTTAAATTCCCTTGACTCTTAAGGTGGTTTTTGCAACAGAGGTCTTCCTTTAATTCTGCTGACTTTCCTATTTCTTTCTGTGTGGATACAAACAGAATTTGAGATCATTTCCTGCAAACTTCTCATCTACCTTCAGAATCCAAAGTTACTGCTTCATGGAAGATGACTGAGCCGATTTTAGAATGGTAGGTATATAGTTCTGGGAATTCACACAACTAAATAAAGTGCCCCTTTGAAAAGGTGCCCTGCACGAGAGAGCATGATATAAAGGTTAAAAATAAATGCTAGTCTAGTAAATTAAGAAATATAATGTGTACAAGTAGAAAAGATTCTCACATGAGTGGTCTGACGAGATGTTGTGTGGAACCAAAACAAAGTCATCCGTGTCACAAGAAGAGTTCTTGCTACTAGTACTGGCAGAATCTTTGGACACTTGTAGATAGTTGGGAGGACCCAATGGTGGGGAGGATAAGTTTTCTTCCTGAATATGCTGCATATCTGGAAGGGACTAAAATTAACAACATAAAATTAAAACTGGCCTAGTAATAAAATGCACGTCAGAATAGCCATTAGACTAAGGAATGCTGTCTTCATAAAAGTGGGCATAAAGTTAACTCCATCTTAAAATTTTGGAAAAAAGAAATCTCTTTGGAAAATCTTTCCCTTAGAAAAGCACAGTTTAAAGTGTCTTCATATAAAGACTTCTATCATTTTTTTCCAAAAATGATACTTAAAAATATATCATACCACTTATCACGTACATGTCTCCCTCTCCTGAAATTTCTGAGGTGTGTTTTCATCATCTCAACATGCCCCGTTTTGGCTCTTGGCCTAGCAAAGCAGGTACTCAAAAACTATTCACTCGATGACTGAAACACTATGTCCAGGGACTTTAGACTAACAACATCCTGCACACATTTTAAAAAGTTTTAAACCTCCAGTGAAGAAAACATTATAAACAGGAAAGCAAGAGACCACGTTATGCAAAAAAGTAAATAGATCGATAAGGATAACTACATTCAAGCCTAGAGATTTATGTTTGCTCACAGAAAGCAAGATCTGGAAAACCTTACAGGCTGTGGGTACATTCCTTTTGTTCTTCTTTTGTTAGGGGGAGGAGTGGGTTTGCAGGAGATAGGACAGGAAGGAAAGGAAAGCATATAAAAGGTATACAAGCAAATACACAGATGTAAGCAGTTGTATGTCCTGTGGCATTTGCCTAGTTCAAGGACTCAAGTGACACCTCTAATTAAATGTCTTGGTTACACAATGGTTTTCTGAAACAATGAACTTCCTAATTTATTATGTTAAGTCCTCTATGACCTTGTTTAACCTTCGTTTCTAGTTAAGAAAAGGAAAAATACTACACAATGCCCTTTGATCTTAAACCCATGTCCTAAACACCCAATTCACTGCTAGGGCTCCTTCGAATGTCACTGTGCAATGAAATCTGTATCAGATCTCCTCTCGTGTGTGTGTGTGTGTGTGTGTGTGTGTGTGTGTGTGACACACATGACATACAATCCCCTCATCACTTTTTAAAGAGACCTTGTGTGTCTAGGTAATAAAGGGAAGGGACAATGGAAAGACTAACATGACCAACCGTCTACCATGGACTAGACACCGCTGGGTGCTTTCCATGTCTTACCTAACCCCAGTCCTGTTCTGAAACCCATGTCATACATGGATACAGACAGACAGCTCAGAAGTTTAGGAAAATTGCCCAAGATCACACAGCTAAAAAGTGCTCAAGCTGAGATGTGATTCCAAGCATCTAACTCCACAATTTCTTTCCAGTGGTTTAGGCAGGCCCTTTCTCAAGCTCTTCCATGCCTTTGTCAAACCATCTGCAGCCACAGCATCTGAGTGGAAGAGATCTTCTCCCTGCTGGTCTCTCCACCCTGTGCTCTAAGTCCGGTCCCCTACACCTCCTCAGAGACCTGGACTAGCTCCCTCTGCCCCTTACGGTCTCACCCTCTCCCTTTCCTCTGGTTTTCTTCCCCTCTGTGCATAAACACATTCCATTTTCTCACACCTCAAATCCCTGCAGTCCTTTTAATCACCGTCTTCTCTCACTTCTTTACTTTTTAACGATGTCTCTAGAAATTATCAATCTTCACTGACACAAGTTCCTCACCTCCTACGTATCGCTCAACCCACCATAACCCCCTTTCTGCCTTCTCCTGTGCAGTCACGCGGTCTTCACCAGGCTGGCCAGGCTTCCCCCTGACACTTCGTGTTACCCGTGCTCTGCTTCACCCGTGCTGCAGACCACTCGATGATCAACCCCTTCGTTCAGTGAACCGGCTTCTCCTCCCACTTCTTAGTCTATTCTGTGGGTGCCTGCTTCTCTTCCATCCCTTAAAGGAGAGGGATGGAGTGTGGAGTTCCCCAAGGTGCCACTCTGGACCCTCTACGCCTCACATTTTTTAAAAATTCTGTTCAGTTAGCCACTGCACCGTACGTAATTAGCGTCTGATGCGGTGTGCATCACTGGTTACATGGAACACCCAGTGCTCATCATGGCCCGCACTCCTCACATTTTTATCCGCATCGCAGCGAGCACTCTCACCCTCCAAGTACCCCCTCACCTCTGCGGCCTAGATCTCTCCAGTGAGCACTGGACTAACTCACTACCTTCCTGGTCCAAAGCGTTGCTCCCCGCACTCCCTGCTCGAGTGACTTTACCATGATCCATCCATTCGGTCTCCCGTTCAAGCAGCTCCAAGCTTGGTGAACTCTACCTTTCTCTTACCTGGCCCCCACCTTCCCTGCAGCTCAGGCCCTCGTTCTTGGAAAAAGAAAAAACAAAACAAGAAAGGTGCAATAGTCTGTGGGTTCTCCGTGCTCTAACAGAGCGACCACTCTACTCTCTATTGCTCTCTCCACCCTGCGGCGGCTTACAGCACACCTCCACCTAAAAGCACTCTGAAGGCTCCCACAGCCAAATCCCATCAAGAGACAGCAGACCTCTGCCTCTCTAGCTGCACCTGCCCCTCCGCATGCCACCAGTACTCTGTGTCCCCCAGTCTGGACTGCTCCGAGGAGCCTCGTCCACAGAACTTCTAGCAATGATGGAGACAGTCTACATCTGAGCGCACGGTGTGCTGGCGACCCACTAGCCACAGACAGCTATTGAACACTTGAAATGTGGCTAGCCTAAGGAACAAAATGTTAAATTTCACTTAATTTTAACAAATTTAAGTGGGCCGAGAGAGGCTCTAGGGTTCCTTCAGGGCATCATGCTTCCGGAACTTCATGAATAAGAATTCTTCTGCCTATAATACCATTCTTTTACTAATTCACCTTACTAGGTCTTTCTTCAAAAGTCAGCTCAATGCCCTCCCCTGAGCAGCCTTCCTGAGTTCTTGCTCTGATTTCATGCTCCCCATTCATGTTCCCACAGGCAATAATGAGACACACACATAAGCTTCCAACAGTGGTTGCTTTATCTACCTCGTCCCCACACAACTAAATTCAAAGCTCCTTAATGTAAGGGACCTAGTCGTTTCATTCATTAGTATCAACCAGAACCTTACACAGACTAGGTGTTTAATAAATGTTATGAAACCAAGAAACATGATCTAAACAGCATTTAACCTATAGCCACTATTGTAACTAAAAGGCTGACTTGGATTTTTTTTTCCTTTCAAGATTTCTCTGGAATCAAGTAGCAGCTAGGTATTTGTGTGAGAATGTAAAAAGAGAATGCTGTATGTGCATGCCTGTGTGTATCAACCCTCCACATGAGTCTACTCCAGCCATAGGAAGAAAGGGGAGACGCATGCATAAAACCATCTTATTTTTGGCAGTTTACATTAAAAGCAAGGCCTATTAAACCATCCCATTTCTCACTATCTGGAAATTATACAGAAACATTCTGGATTTCCTTTTACTCCTCAGCTGTCCTTTATCCCTTTTTATTTTCATTTCAAGCTGCCTTTTTTTTTTCTTTTGCCTTTTTTTTTTTTTTTTTTAAGTCGGCTCCACGCAGTGTGGACCCCCACATGGATCTTGAACTCACGACCCTGAGACCAAGCCCTGGGTTGAGATCAAGAGTTAGATGCTTTATGGACTGAGCCACCCAGGTGCCCAACCATTAGCTTTTAATAAAAGCCTTCTAAAAATGGTTTTCCCACCAAAGTTTCTAGCATCTAAATATGCTTCCTCTCTCCCCCTGGCATGTCCTCACCTCTCTTAGCACTCCATCTCTTGGCCAGCAGCCTGAGCCGAGCTCCGAGTGCTCTCCCCTTCAATGCTGCCCCACACAACAGAAAACCCCAACTGGCTCTCGCCAGTCAAAGCAATCTCCAATTCAATGAACCTCCTACTGGACCCCCTCTATCTCATTCCTCGGTCATCCTACAAACAGGCTCCTCTCTTCTTGCTCTCTCCCACATCTTCTCATAATTAGATTCTTCCCTGTGGTTCCTTTCTCAAGCATCAACTTCACTTTTCACGTCTCACACTGCATCAAATATAGACTTCATAATAATAACTACAATTTGTCAAGCACGCCCAAGGCTGCTGTTCATGAAGCCTACCTTACAGAGGAGGGGGCCCCGGCTCAGCGCTGGAGCTGAGCTGCTCCAGGTGAAGCATGAGCCAGTGGCCTGGCCAGTGCTGAGGCCAGATGGGCCTGACCCCAGATAAAGCCAACGGTCTCTCCATGCCAGTACACTTCCTCCACATTTCTCCCCAGTCACTCCAAATCCAGTGTTTTCTAATATTCCAGACTGAAGTAGGAAATCCACAACACTTTTTATCCCCTCTTAGCTTTTTAAAAAAAATTTAGGGGAATATAATATCTTATTATCCCATCTGCTTCTTCTAACTTGGTTTAAGTCTGGAGGGATAGGCAAAAAGGGTTTTTTTTTTGTCTGTTTGCAATCAGCTTCTTCAGCATCTGCCTTAGCCATGGGCTGTTAGGTTTTCCTTGAAAACAATAGTCTAACAGCAGTTGCCACTTACTGAGTACTGTGTACCAGACATTATAGTAAAATGCTTTTGCTCATTTACACTTAAAAGAACCTATGAAATAGGTCAATTACACTCGCTTTCCCTAGGAGAAACAGGCTCAAAGAGATTAAGTCATTTGACCTGGCTAATGCGGCAAGTATGGGGTGCAGAAGCTCCCGAGTCCCATGTTCTTAAACCTCTAAGAAGAACCCACTAATTACACAATCACTTCCTCTTATGACTGCCCCACCCTCCACCGGCAGAATTCAAGAAATTCACGTCTGCCAGGCTAATCTGGAAAACAGTCACCAGAGCTGACACAAGAGCCCTTGGAACTTCAGCTGATGGGAAAGCCTCAAGGTCACAGCCCAGAGCAAGGAGTGGGGGAAGGGTCGGAAGGCGGCAGAGTGAAACCCTGGGAGCACAGAGCAGAAATTCTCAGGATCTAGAAGAAGCACTTAGGCTGGAGGAAAGAGAATCACAGAGAAAATGGCCAGGGAAGCCCAGAGGAGGGAGGCGGCTGGGGTGGAGCAAGTCCTGAAGGGCTGGGAACCGGCATTCAGGGAACTGAAGTGTGAGGAATGTGGCTCCGAGGTCACTCACCACCAATGGAAATTCTACGTACGATAAATACCCAGACGGATGCGATGACAGTTGGAGAAAATGAAGTTACTACCTCCCTGCCTCCGATGGGTACTCTGCAGCTGTCATCCTTTCCAACCAACGGGGCATCAAAAGTTGCGAGTAGGATACTCGCTGTTGAGAGGAAAATGGCCCGGGGGGTGACATTTCTTGCTGAAGCTTACACAGCTACAGAGGGCAGAGTGCAAATCTAGGTCCATCTGACTCAACAATAATGTTCTCTGTCCAAAGCTCAGCAGTAGCACTGGAATGGGCACGTCAGAATGTAAGTTCTAGTAAACACTGCACATCAGAAGGGAATCCACAATGTATCCCAGGCTCCCTTAGGGACAGAGGCAATAGCACTCACTCTGAAATTATAGTTAATAAAACCGAAACTTACTGGTGGAGAGGCAAAGCGACAGGATGGAGAGCTGCCACAGGAGCTCCCAGAGACGGAGCCAGCATACACGGGCACTGGAACTGGGCAGGCTGGGGGGAGAAACACAGGTGAAGAGAGATGTGCGCTGCAGAGACTTACACAGCTCGTCTAAGAGACGACATCGCTGTGCTGACCAGATTCATTTACCTACTTATTACAGCTCCTGTGGGTAAAACTAAACCTGCAGCAATTACTACAAATATTTCAACTAGGACTTGGGAAAAAAAAAATGACTGGAATTCAATAAATAAAGCTCAATGAAATCTTGAGAAGTACAATCAAAAATTAATTTGTGACACAAAATACTAATTTTTCCTTTAAGTCTGTCTGCCTTCACTCTTCAAGCAAAAATGAAAAAAAAAAAAAAAAGGTACTCACATTTTTTCACTGGAACTTGTTCAAGAAAAGGATGGCTAAAAAATGCTTCTGTAATGAAAAAGGAGAATGCAACCCTTAAGCTCAGGTTGAGTAGCAGATGGGTTAATCTTGTTGATGCATTTAACAGTGTTGAGATCATAAATAATTATTATTAACTTCTTTATGTAGACTCCATCTCCTTCCACTGTAGAAGCCTATGATTTTTATAAATCATCTATAAAAATTATCAGATTATAAATAAATCTTAAAGCACGAAAAATTTAAAATAATAATTGTGAGTTTTGCAAACACGCATTCCCAATGCGGCAGGCTCCACGAAAGCAGGCATGTTCGGGGACCTGCCCTGTCCTCCTGTGGGGGGGAGGGGGCTGTGAGCAGGCCCCTCAAAGTGTATACGGAAGCATGGCTGGGGTTAACTGTCCTAGAGGCAATCCAGGTAGCTGATTTATATAATAAATCCCATCCTTCTATCCCAGAAGAGATATTCCTGCAGCTGGTTTCACATTTTTTTAAAAATCTGTAAGTCTGATTTAATTTCTTTGGCTGTCTACCAAGGATAAAACCTACATAATAGGGTGCCTGGGTGGCTCAGTGGGTTAAAGCCTCTGCCTTCGGCTCAGGTCATGATCTCAGGGTCCTGGGATCGAGCCCCGCATCGGGCTTTCTGCTCATCAGGGAGCCTGCTTCCTCCTCTCTCTCTGCCTGCCTCTCTGCCTACTTGTGATCTCTGTCAAATAAATAAAGTCTTAAAAAAAAAAAAAACTTAAAAAAAAAAAACTACATAATAAGTCTGCTAATTAAAGGTAAATAAGTCAGGAGGACATGGCCGTTCATTATTTTACTTTAGCTTCCTGTGTGTTTAAAATATTTCATTAATTCTTTAAAAACCCATAAAGCTAATCTCCTGTCCCAGACCTGTATGCTAGTAAATCTCACAGAGCAGGCAAGGAGGGCAGCGTGACACCAGCATGGGATTTAAATGAGGAGGTACAAGATCAGGAAAAGCTTAACTCAGGGTCAGGCTAGCGTTATCTTCCACTCTGAAGGGCCCTGGGGGTCTTACTGAAATAAATCACCAAAAGCCACTCAGTGTAAATATCAGTTGCAAGACTTGCTAAGGAATAGAAATGTGGAGGGTTTTGAAAAAAAATATATTTTCTACCAGAGATAATTTTTGGAACAAAAATTACTATACATATACATAAATTCTGGTTTGACATATAAGATTTTTAATGCTAATTTTTACAATGAACATCATAGGGATGAAACAGAAAAGAACTGAATGTAAATGCTCTGAAACCACATCCCAAATCCATTGCTATGGCAGGGAAAATATACAAATACTTAATATATAATCTAGTATTTTAAAACTATTATTGATGAGTATATTGTTTCAGTATTGACCCCTATTTCTCATGGTTACAGAGCAACTCTCAATTTAATTTCTCCCCCTAAAAGATAAAAATATTTACCAAGTCCATTTGCTGAAATTTAGTTCCAACTTTACAAAACTTTAAGAAAATACATGTTCAGACTATTTCACCTTGTCCCCTATATGGAAACTTCCAGAGTTATTGTCTACTGATGACATTTGCTAGGACAACAAACTGAGTGCTTCACATACCAGTTTATTTAATCCTCACAAACTTAACACACAGGATTATCTTCCTTTTACAGACAAGGATAAAGTGCATAAAGGCCATGTATCTTCTCCAACGTCAAAGCTAGCAAGCTGAGGGATGAGAATTCAAACCCTGGTCTTATCCAGGAACCTATATGGACTTCCATAACACACATGAAGAGACCAAAACTCTGGACTAAGGTTTTGCAAATCTCTATTAATATTACAACTAATTACTACAGGAAAAATCAAACACTTTTTTATTTCTTTCTAAAAATGTCAAGACCAAGGTTAATTTAAAAAGCATTTTCACTAACATGTCTTATGGCTTTTCTGGTCTGACATTTAAGTCATGCTGTTTTTACATATGACTGCTAAGAGTAAGATCCAAAAGAACAATCTTTTACATGAGATTGATAAAAACAAGTTTAAAAACTGCCCCCAAAGAGGAGCTAAGACCCAGACAATTTCAGGGGAAAATGTTCTTTCAAAGCCTTCCAAGACTGGACAATCCCTATAGTATTAAGCATTCCTAGACTGTGTAAAGTTAAAATACTTAGAAATTTTTAGCTTTAGGGGCGCCTCGGTGGCTCAGTGGATTAAAGCCTCTGCCTTTGTCTCAGGTCATGATCCCAGGGTCCTGGGATGGAGCCCCACATCGGGCTCTCTACTCAGTGGGGAGCCTGCTTCCCCCTCTCTGTCTGCCTCTCTGCCTACTTGTGATCTCTGTCAAATAAATAAATAAAATCTTTAAAAAAAAAAAAAAAGAAATGTTTAGCTTTAAATGATTATATTATAAAAAGAAGAAAGGCTCAATATCAGTGATACAGCTTTCGCCTTCAGAATGTAAAAATCTGAACTCGGGCCTTGCGGAGCACCCAGAGCCCATTCTTCCATAGCCCTCACACTGCCGTGAAAACCAAACTGCCACGGAGCGGCCCCTGCCTGTCTCCTGAAACCCCATCTTCGAGGCCAGGGACTTTCCACCAGGATTCTGGAGTGTTTCTCCTCCTTTGCCTCCTCCCAGATCTCCGAAATACATCCCCAGCCTAGACCTCTCCTCTGGACTCCAAATGCCCTTTGGGCATCTGCATCCCTCCGTTTAATGTGTGTCTTCAGTTTAACAGATCCAAGCTGAACCCCTGATTTGCCCCAGAGCCTACTCTGGCCACAGAGCCTCAAGCATGTCTGTAACAAACAACTCCATTCCTTCAGGCACCCAGGCCAGACACCCTGGAGGCATCTTTGAGTCTTTTCTCTCTCACACCCCACATCCAATTCATCTGTAAATACTATGGTCTCTACCTCCAAAAACATGCAGAATTCAAGGGACCCCCGACCACTTCCATGGCTGTCATTCCAGCCTGAGTCCCTTCATCTCTCACTGGGGTAACTGCTGTAGTCCCCAGATTGGTCCCCAGGCTCCTGTCCTCACCACCCCGCTCCACAGTCTGTTGGCAACAAGCAACCAGAATGATCCTTTCTAAAACTTGGGTCAGATCCTATTACTCCTGAGCTCACACTCTCCCCAACACATTTTGAGCAAAAGCCCACATCTTTAACTGGTCTTCTAACTGTTCCTCCAGCTGACACGGCACTCCCAGCCCTGGGCATTTGTACTGGCTGTTCATTCCACCTGGCAAGCTCTTCCCACAGACAAGCACACCGTCCACTGTCTCACTATCCCACTGTCCATCAATCAAAGGCCACTTCCTCAGAAGGGGCTTCATGGAATTTAAACTTTCAATCCCTCCCCCATGGGCATTTCCCTTCCCTCGTCTTTCCCAGAGCACTTATCACCTTCTTTATGGTGCATTGATTAAACTTTACCCTTTGTTTGCCTCTCTTGCACGAGAATATGTGCTATGTGATGACAGGGATTTTCTTTATTAACTCTACCCCCTGTATCTAGAACATAGCGAGCACTCAATAAATATTTACAAAATAAGGAAAGAAAAAAGATGAAGAGAAAGAAACTGACTTGAATTTTCTCCTGAAAACTCTATAGTATCTTTTTAAAAATAACTTTTTGGGGGATACACAAAAATCAAATTAGAACGCACACAGAATTTGAAAAGATTACTTACCAAAGTCCATTCTATCTTTCTGGTTTCTCTGAAGCAAACCCAAGAGGAGATTAGCCAAGTAAGGTGATGTTTCTCTGGGAATACTGGGGGAAAGGAAGAAAAAGACTCTTAAGTGGTGAGTCTATACAGGTTAACACACACGACTTTCGCCTTCACGATGGTAAGTGAATATGTATATATAGATTCACAAACACACCTTAAACCAAGAAGATCATGGTAAAGCCTCATTCCTTCCAGAAGAAAAAGAAAACAAAACACTAAGCAACTGCCTTTGAGAAAGGGCATCAATTCGGGAGGTTCCTGCATTGTGTTTATTGATATTATCTGAGTATGTGCAGGCATAAAGCACTTCAGAAGCACAATCAGCCTGGCACTCATATTTGCCAGAACTCTCTATTAGAAGAAGAGCCACCTCCCATTGTCTGGAAAAAGGCACAGCTCCAATTTGAGTGAGAAATAATACAGCTTCCTAAAATCCACTAAGAAAAAGACAAACCAATAGAAAAATGAGTAATAGGACCACGCAATTCACAGAATAAAAACTACAAAAGGACATGAGACAAATGAAAAAGCACCAACTTTACTAGTAAAGAGAACAATGCAAATTAAAGAGCCAATTGGTCCCCTTCTGTTTGTGAGGCACCTGCTGTGATAACATCCCGTGTTGGTGAAACCGTGGGGAAACAAGCACTCTGTGGTGGTGCTGCATTAGCTAATTGGGAGAGCATCCCTTGTGGTCTCCTAATTCCATGTCCAGGAGTCTATCCTAAAGAAATACACAGGACTGTACACCAACACACACACACACACACACACACACACACACACACTTCACTCAACACTGTTTGGAGTAACCAAAAAATGAAAACAAGGATCTGATTAAACAAAATATGAAACATTTAGCCATGAAACTCTATGAACCGTTTAAAAGAATGAAGTAGTTCTCTATATCCTGACGCTAACTGGTGTCTATGATACACTGTACAGTAAAAAAAAGTTGCAGAACAATTTGCCAAGTATGATGTAATTTGTACAAAACATATACGTGTACATATCTACAGGAGGTACAGAGCCAGCCCATGTCATCCTGGAGAGCAGGGAAGACTGAGGGAGGGACTGACTGCCTAGTTCACACACATCTGTTCTGTTTGTGTCTCCCTTCCCCCCAAGAACATGTAAAACTTCTGTGTGTGTTTTTTTTTCCTTTTAAATATACTTTACATTTTAAATATACTTTACATTTATACTATCCAGGCACCTGTGATGCACCAGTAATTTTCAGATTTCTGGTTAAAATGAATGTTCTCCCATTACTGTCAACTGAAGAAAGATTCAAGACTGGAAACCGGTAACACGAGTTCAAATAATGCTGCATTCACAGACACTAAAACCCAGCGTAACCAAACACGTACCTAGGCATTAAGCTCCTGTTTTTTTCATAAAACATCCTGAGGTCTTGAGGACTATTGGCCTGTTTAAAAACAAACAAAAACAACAAGGTTTTATTCCCTAGACAATGGGGGCAGAAAGTTCAAATCATGAGATCCATGCTCAAATGCTGGCTATAAAGCACATATTCTGAACCTGAAAGTCCTGGGTTGCAGAAGGGGCCACAGAGGGGCACCAGGAACTTAAAAACCTGTGGAACTTTGTGCGAATTCTGCCTATCTGGACTTAGGGTATCTTTGCCCAGGTCTGTCTCCCAGAGGAGCCCAAAACTTAGGAAGAGTTCAGAACCACTACTCTGGAGGTCACCCTGCCAGCCCAACACCTACATTTTTATTGTGTACAATCAGGGTATATTTTCTCTTAGGACTGCCAAGGGCATAAGGAAGGGAAAGAAACAAACAGCTGCCTCTCAGTCCCTCCTCGACAGCAGATGCTGCCCTCCCACACAGTAAGAGCTGCAGGATTAGTGCCCCCCCCACACACCTGCCCCTCCTGCTGCCCCTCTGTACCCAACGAGGCTGAGAGGGTAAGTGTCTAAACCAGGTGGGGCACTGATTTCACATCCTTTTTTACTCTGTTTACTCTGTTCCAGTTTTCAGGTTCAGAAAAACCTCTCTGTAACTGGGCAGTAGGAACTCATCACGATCAGTTCTGGAGGGCCTCTTTCTGACAGGATGTGAGGGGAGTGGAGAAGAGGGAAGAATAACCCCAAATAATGTCCACCAAAACTAGACCATCAGTCTTCTCTCACCCAGCAGCGCCAGGACCAGGAAGCTGGAGGCGGTTTCCGCTCATCTTCCGAGACCAGGCCTTGCCCTCATGTGGAGTGCAGGGCCTCCCACACCCAGGTAAGCAGGAAGCATGGAACATCACGTTCACATCACTTCCCACCAGGGTGTCAGTCCTGTCCCTGGCTAGTTGTCACCAGCCTGGGAAACATAAAGCAAGCTTTATACCCAGGCCAACGACAAAGGGAGGGCAGATAAAAAAAAGGAAAAGCAAAAGATGTTCTGGCTCACTATAGCAGTTTCTGCCTGTAACAAAATCAAAACAAGTCACAAGGGAACCAAAAGCACCGTTTTCAAAATATTCCCTGTTTTCTAAGTCATAGGCAACTGCAAAATGAGAAGAGCCCAAAACTGAGCACAGATAGAAAGTCAGGCTACCTGAAAAGGTGGTTTTCCAACTAGGCATTGATATATCACTGTTCCTATGCTCCACAGGTCTGCCTTAGCATCATAATGTTGAGACATAATAACTTCAGGAGCCTGGGGATAAAAACATAACAGACACATGCATGATGTTATTTATCTTACTAATATTGATAAATTAACTGGTAAAGTTCACGCTCCTAACAAATGCTAAAATGAGATCGCACTACGACACTTCCCTAATCAGGTGATCCTGCTGTGAGCTTAAACCACATTCGTACACTGGGATTTACTGGTAAATCTCAAAAACAACACTGCATGAAAAGAAGCAATGTATAGAAACAAACATTTCTATGTATTACTATGGGACAGCAATGCAGTAAGAGTATTAAGGTTATAATAAAAATACACACCAGCTACAACACAGAGGTGACTTCTGGGGTAGAAGAGTGGGATATGGGAAGAGGGAAAGATTTAAAGACTTGGGCTGTTGCTGAAATATTTTACTTCTTTCTTGGGGGAAAAAAAAAAGATCAAGGCACATAAAGCAAAATGTTACCTTTGTTAAAAATGGACAAGTACACAAGTGTTTGCTGTATTACTCCCTGTTTTTCCACTCATTTGAAAGCTTTTAAAATACACAAACTATGATGAAAATACAGTAAGGACTGTCTTAAAAGCAAAGGCATTTGTCTTCTCTGCTGCTTTGTTACAGCTCTCTTCCCACCTCTTACTGCATGCTGCTTCTTAAAAATGCCAGTAATCTGGACAAACATTAAACAGAAATGTCAAACACACTCAAAACCAGGGAAACTTTATTTTCCATTTGTACCATTTTTAGCTGTCATCCCTAGTAAGCTTCTCACTGACTTAGATCAGAGGAAATCCTTACTGAACATAAGCCCATTTTACATTTAGAACTGAGACAGGTACATGCATTTACTTGGCAGAATTCTGAAGCTCCAGAATTAAGCTACTTCCAGGCCTGATGCTTCCCACTGGTCCGGAATTTTCATAGCCTTTCCTTTTCAGACATGACAACATCCGTACGGAAGGATGAAGACGGAACTACAATTTTTCAGCTTTACCTCTAACACTAACTGAAAAATCTTCTATGACCCAGAGATCTTGTCAAGAGAAACAACATGAAAAGATGATCATGTTCACCCTGAAGATGAGGAAATGCCCAAGAGGGGTTTTTTTGTTGTTGTTGTTTTCTCTAATATCATACACCAAGTACAGCATGAACACACTTCGTCAATCTGTATTTTCAATTTACTCTAACAAGGAATTTTTTACCACTAATAATTAGTTTTTTAAAAAACTTAAGCTAAAAGAACTCCATGCTTTAAGTGGAGCCTACTTAAAAAAAAAAAAAAATCAGCTAATGGGTAAAAGTGACCTTTATAGTCCACTATTTTAAAGCAAAAGATGACTTAAAGCATTATCAGTAATACAATCTCTGTTAGTAATACAACAGTTTAGGCTACACATAAAATCACACCTGAACTAGAAACCAGCATCATACTTAAAATCCCAGTGCTAATGGCACCATACACAGGCAAGGACAAAAAAAACTCACTCACATTCACAGACCTGTACCCCTGGGGATAAAAATACATTATATGTTTATAAAAAATTTAAAAATTAAACTAAATTTAATTAAATTAAAAAAAAAAACTCACTCACCATGTACATTGGGGACCCACACAGTGTTGCAGCCATCATGTTACTCTGCAGGTAACGGGCAAACCCAAAATCCGCTAGTCCACAAAATAAAAGGGAGAAAAACAAAACATACCTTTACTCACACTTCACATAGATCATACCTTCAAGACACAAGAGGGCATAAAGGAACTGTGATAAATTTGTAGCTTATTGGGTAAGCCTGCCTGCCAAGGAAGAAAATTTCTACCTCAGTTTCAACAAGTAAGAACGGGAAGTGATCACCAACTGTACAAGTCCCTGCTCTGCCGGTTTCATACTCAGGGAGTGAGCACCAAGCTTTGTAAGAGAAAACGCTAATTGTAATAAACAATTCATTAATACTGCTCTAAGTATCAGTGCCAGGTGGAGAATTAGAACTTCTTTTTTTCCCTTCTCCAGATCCAGATGTAAAATACATAAAATCAGAAACTTCCTTATTTTTTTAAAGATTTTATTTGAGAGAGAGAGAGAAAGAAAGAGAGAAAGAGAGAGAATGAGCTGGGAAAGGGGCAAAGGGAGAGGGAGAATTAGACTCCCGGCTGAGCAGGAAGCCCAGCGCAGGGTTCCATCCTTGGACCCCAGGATCATGACCGGAGCCAAAGGCAGACACCCAACCAACTGAGCCACCCAAGTACCTCCAGAAATTTCTTTCCATACTGGTTAAAAAAAAAAAATTCTAAGCACACAAAGAAAAGCTTAAAAAAATACCTAGGATTACAAATTGCTTCAAATAATTGTAAGAAAGAAAGACAGACAGACAGACAGGTTGGTTGATCTAAATGGTCTCTTAGATCCCTTGTGTTACAATTCCATGAGCTGTGAAGAGCCCGGTTTCTTCAACTGCATCTACGACAACCATACATCAGCTTCCCTCTGATGAGAAGCAGAGCAGCATTTGGTGCTGGGAGGTGCTTGGAGTTCCTAACATGGGCCCCTCAATTCTGAGACTAAGGGTAGGCTGCCAGTAATGTACAGGGTTCCCATATCCAAATGCACCTTGCTGAACTCAATTAAAATTTCAAATCTGCATTAACAAAACCCATCATTCCAACAAAGTTGAGCTAAAATTTTCTAAAACTACAGTCTCAAGGCTGTCCTTTGCATCAAACACTACATGGCCGTTTACCTATTTTGATGCGAATACCACTGACGGTGGATTTTCTGCGATTCGCATATGACAGCAAGATGTTCTGGGGTTTGAGATCCCTGTGGATTATTCCTTTGCTGTGCAGAATCCGCATGGCAGCTGCGATCTGATGCAGAAACACCCTAATAGTATCTTCACTGAGAGTTCCTTTAGCTGGTAGAAAAAGAATCGCATAAATATTTAAGCACACAAAATCAAATACCATCTGCATCTCCCATCAACAGAATCAAGTTAAGAACAGAGAGGGAATGAGGAACCGGGAGTCACATTTTTTTTTTTCCGTTTTACTCTAATAATTTAAGTCTATGAAAAGAGAGCAGACACCTCAAACGTTTCACTTGATCTGCTGTAAAGGGAACTGCTATAATTTGCATCTCTTGTTTTCGCTGGTGTTTTTCTTTCCCCTGTTTTTTACCAGTGAAGGTGCCCACATGACTCTAAGCACAACAGGTACCCTGCAAACGGGAGGCACCCCGGCAAACTAAAATAGAAGTGCCCCCTTGTTATCAGCCAACAGTCTGGGATAAACGTCCAGATTTCATTCCGGGCATTATGTGAGCACAAATTAAATGCAGGTGGGGTCAATGAATGGAAACTGGGACCTTTTTCCACCACTTGTAGCTGTGAGGGTCTGCGCTCCCACAGGGCTCTCCCTCGTCTTTCCTGCTGCAACACTCCTGTCCCACCACAGTATCTCTCATCACTAGGCACTTTTAAGAAGGAGCACTTCTACTTGTTTTCAGTACCTTAGAGAGACAGTATGGATGTTACTGGAGGGTAGCCATAAGACAGTGGCCACTCCAGTGTGTCTGTGTGTATGCTGGGGCATACATAATGTTAACAGCTTGATCAGGAGTCAGGCTGCCTCTCTCCAAATCCCAGCTCCTCCACCTCCTCACTGCATGACCCCGGATGATGAACCCTCCGGGGCCTACTTCCTCATCAAGAAAAGCTGGAAACAGACTAACCCATGGTGGTGTTGTAAAAGTCAAACAACATAGCACCTTTAGTAATGAAGATTTTAGAAAAAGCCTGGCACAGAGTAACTATTCAAATATAGTCAGTACACAAAGATAAACTTTTTATTACAATGAATCTAAAAGTCACAAGTGGGATTCCTTGAATCTACATTAGGGATTTAATATCCATGACCCTCCCTACTAAATCATTTGTGAACATACTTCTGTATGTGAACATACAACTCTAGAATATGATCTACATAAACTTTCCATATGCAATTAAGAAGATAAAAATAATGTTATTCTTGGAACAAGTGAAATATTAGTTTTAAAATCATTTTAGATATAATATAATGACATTTTATGTCCTTAACATCTTCAAATAAGGTAAGTCCCCATGGTTTATAAATAGTTTTTTCTGTTTTACTTTTTTTTTTTTTTAATCCTTTGGGGCTCTTTTCTGGATGTTCACTGAAAACAAAAAGAAATATAAATACACTAAAACATATAAAAAGTGGTATCTTCCATATGCCATCCCTTGGAAATAAGCACTGCTAAAAATATGGAGCGTATTCTTCCAGATCTTAGTGGGTGGGTCAAACCAATGATTAGATCTTTATTTTTGTAATGTTTTACTTGTTACATTGCAAAAATTAGAATGAACAATTTTACATTTCTTTCATTTACATTTTCATTCTAGGGCTACTTTAAATGACTGCAGCTGCTCGAACTTGAATTTTTGCCTCATTACATACAATTGAGTATACTTAAAATTTATTTGCTTCAGAGTCCAAATTCTAGCACTGTTCTTGGGGGGGGGGGTGATGAGTGATCCAGTCTAAGCTGTTTTTGTACACAAACTATAGTAAACATTCACATAGTTCTATGAACATGGAATGCATACTTCTCAACACAACCCTATAAACTGAATTTCCCATAAAAACTAAGTATTTCAAAGGCACGGCCAACATCAAAACTGTTCCAAATAAATAAATTCTTGAGCAAGTTAGCCCAGAGGGAGGAGACTCAGCACAGCTGCCACACTCAATGAATCCTGCCAGAATGCATGTTAAAGTACGACTTGTTAATTTAAAATGTTTTTAACTTACAATCCATAGAATCTGCTTTCTGTCTTTTGAAAATGTGAATGGCATTTTACTTATCAAAGCAAATTTTCTAGTAGCCACATTTTAAAAACTAAAAAGAAACGGCTTTACATAACATATATTTAATCTAATACACCAAAACAATTTTACTTGTAATCAACATAAAATCCTCAGAGAGATATCATTGCTTTCTTCCTTGAAATGTTCAAAATCAAATACATTCACATTTGCATGTTGTCTTCGGACTAGCCCACACTTTAGAAGCTCCGTAGCCCTATGACATTGGTAGCTATCTTACTGGGTGGTTTAACTCTGGAAAATTCCTTGAGGTCTGGATTTCTTTTCTATGTCTTTACAAGTGTTTTCAAACAATAAAGGATTCCTTTAAGGACTGTGGCAGAGAGGGACCAGGGAGCGGTTCAAGGACTTGAGCAAAACCACAGCAGTCAAGTGCTGTGAAGGGGGCCCTGCTGTAAACCAGCTTGTCTGACTCCAGTCCTCAAGCTCGTGAAGGCCTCACTCACGGGTCTCCTGTTCTAACACTCCTGCTCTGTAATATCAAATAGGAGCTCAACATAACGCTGGAAACTGCTGCGGAAGCTAACTTAAGCGACACCATTAGCAGCGCCTGCAACAGCCAGGAGGACTTCTGTTACTGAGGGAAACTGATACTCTAATGAGGGCAGCGAACTGATATGGAGCCACTCAATCTGACCCCGGTGGAAGGTGCTTTTACCTGGGAACTCGAGATTCTCTGACTGGGCAGGCAGAAGCAGGGTGTTTTCTAGCTTGAACTTCTTTCCGCCAGTGGTCAATGAAAGTGCCTGTCTCACCGCATTCTATCTACTAGCAACTGACATTGGCGGGGGGGAGATATATATATATAAAATAAGGATTAAAAAAAAGAATCTTGGTTGGAAAAAATACAAAACTACACATGCAATAAACTCCCAAATTCAAGGTAAGGGGGTAAGCATGGGAGTGGGACTAGGGAAGGACTCAGGCAGGGCTTCCACTATTTATAAGTTTTTTTTAAATAGGGGAGGGACACCAATTTCCTTCCTTCATTCCTTTCCTTCTTCTTCCTTTCTTTCCTTCCTTCAGTCACTCACTTCCTCCTCTCCTTCTGCAACAATCAGCCAAAAACCAAGCTTCCAAACACTGTCTCTGTCCCCAGTGCCTCCCCAAGGCGTGCTGGCTCCAGAAGGGTCCTGCCGCTCTTGCTCGGCTACTGTGGAGGGCCCATAGCAGGCAGGGCAGGCAGGACTGGCCCAGGTAAGCAGGAGCCACGGAGCATCGGTCCCCTCAGGGCAGGAGCACGCGGGACCAGGTGGGGTCTCAGCTCCCCTGGGGCCTGCCTCTCACCAATCAGGATGAACAGGACGCCCGCTCTCTCCTTCTCTGAGGTGGCAGTTGCAGTGTCCAGCCGGCCAGCTGATGTATGCGGACCGCTGGAGCTCTGCTGGCGGTGGACCATGTGGCATCCATGGTCGTCGGCATCCTAGGCCCGCCGCCACCATGGGCAGCAAGGAGCTTGGTGCCCAGGGGCCACCTCACCCACCGCCACACCAAGCAGGCATGGGGGCAACACTCCCAGGGCTCTTCCTATTAATCTCCGTGCAGCTTTTGAAAGTCAGCGATGTTTCATATTTCAAAGATTTTTCAAAGCTCACTTTCAGTTGCACTCCCTAATTACTAGGTGAAACTGAACATTTTAATTATGTTCTCGTCAACTGTCCACACCCTTTTTTAAGTCTTAGGGTCACCACCAACCGCCATGACTGGTTTAGAGGTTGAGATTTTTTTGCATATTTCCCTTGCATTTTAAGGGATCAACAGCTGGCCTCACCTAACACAATTTTAAACCATACTTGTGGGAGACAGACACATTTTGATCTGAATGCCTTATATCCATCCTGCCCATACACATTCTGGATACAGAATTTCAAGCACCATCTAGTACTAAAATCTTAGCTCTGCCACGAAAAATTTCAATGTTACTTTTAATTAATCCTTTGTAACTTTTTAATTTACAAGAAAGATTCACATTGATAAACACATTCTTAGGTATATTTTTTGCATTGTTTTTTTTTTTTTTTTTTAATTTTGAAAGAAATGAAAGGGACTAAAGGTTCACTGCTGGCAACCCAGGAGAGTCTTTTGAAGATGAAAACCATCTGGTCTTTTTCTCTCTTGGGGAGAGGACCCATCTCTCTAACAGTACCAAAGAGAAGGAACATTTATCCACAAGTTCAGGAATAAAACCACAAATAACAACAGTTGGTCAGCAAAGCAATCACACTTAAACAGATACACAAATATTTATTGAACATTTCTGTACAAGTGCAGAAAACAGGGTCAGCATTATTTTGGAAGAAACTCTGAGGATTCAACAGACCACAGCACTACCTTTATTGAACACTGACAGACAAAAATTACCTTGCAAATAATCTGCCAGGTCTCCACCATTGCAGTACTGATACATAAAAGAAAAGATAATTACAATAAGGAAACCAATTCAAGATTAATTCAATACATGATCAGCTAATTTTAATTAAAAGTAGTTTCTATATAATGTAAATCTAGCCTGAAAAATGAAGAATTATGGTATAGATTTTAAATTATATATTCCTTATAAAGTAGAATCTAAGTCACTAAATGGACTTTATTAATTCAAAATTTCAAATAACAATCTACTGTCCACTTTTTTTTAAAATATTTTATTTATGTATTTGACAGACAGAGATCACAAGTAGGCAGAGGCAGGCACAGAAAGAGAGGAGAAGGAAACAGGCTCCCTACCGAGCAGAGAGCCCAATGTGGGGCTTGATCCCACGACTCTGGGATCATGACCTGAGCTTAAGGCAGAGGCTTTAACCCACTGAGCCACCCAGGCACCCCTCTACTGTCCACTTTAAAGTACATATTAACCAGAAGGAATGTGAAGTAAATTAAACAGCACATCTACTACCTACCTCCATCACCAGAAAGACAGAGTTGGGTAATTCCTAAAAAGTAAACATTAAATAGAATTTAGAGAAAGAATGAAGCACAAATTTAAAAAAAAAAATGGCAGTTAATAAAAATACTATACTTATTATTAAACAAGTAAAATAAAATCACAAAATCTATTAGTAAGTGAAATTTAAAACCAACACAATAATTTAAGCATCCCAACTTCAAAGCCAAGCCAAGTTTTGATGACACTAATATAGTCATTTGTTCAATTCTGTTTATGGAAAGAACTAAAAAAAATTCATTGTTCGTTCATAGCTATGGTAAATTTGTGGGGGGCAGAAAGAAGTCGCTGCTCCTCAGAAAAGCACTTCCATTTTGGAAAGTTTACGATTTGAGCAATGACTGCATAATCCTATCTAGCAATGCTAAATGCGCAATCTGATTTCTGGAATACATGACCCAGGATGATTAGGTTTTTGTTTTTCCGATTCTTATGTTTATTTGGAAGCAATCACATTATCTGGGAATTGTTGGCAAAGGAAAGACATTTATTTCCTCATATGTCTTGGTAACAGACTGATTTTTAAGGAACTGATTTCAGAAATTTTACTACATCTCTCAAAGTCATATACTATATTATATCCAGATCTGTTGCCTGGGTAATTCAAAAACTGGCTTCTTGATTGTTCAATAATAATTTTTACAGTGTTAATTAAATTTTAAATTGTGCTTCCTATAGCCTAACTGGAGACAGTGTTCAAATGTGATTCAAGATATAGCCCTTCCCAAAAGCACTTGGCTTCACTTATATCCTAAATGTAAGAATGGGGAGTTCTGGCAGAGGGTAAGAGGAGAGGTAAGGCAGTATCTCTCAGAGTGTAGTTCAAGAACCAGCGCCAATCAGGGAATTATTTGGTACTAGCCCACATAAGATAATTATAGAAACTAAACATAAAAAATTTTAAAAGGCTTAAAGCAATTTAACAAAATAATTTAATGTCTGCTAAACCTAATAATAAAAACTGGACATCCGTTTGTAGGTCATTCTTAACTTCATTTTTACAACTATTTGTTTTTATTGGATTTTATCAATAAAGTTATCAGGTCACACTAACTGGAAATAAAAACTGGCATCTCAGTGCTTCTAGTCTAGAGCTCTTCTGTGCAACGAGAAGCCATACAGGGACAGCCAGAGTGGTTTCACGGAGTTCACCAAGGGTTTGGATGCCACAAGCCAAGAGCTAAATAACGTTCTGCAAGAAACTCCGTGACCTGGGATGATTTACTTCACTTAATTCTCCAAAGGACTAGACAAAAAATTCAAACACACTGTACCCAATTCTTTGAGCCCCAGCCCCCGCCGCCCTCACACGGAGGCATTTGGAAGTTCAGAAGAATGGCAGCGCCTTCTGCTCTGTGCTGGGGAACCAGGAACCACAGTCCTGCCCAAGCAGGATCACACCCAGCATGGAGAGCCAAGCCGAAAGCCTGAAACAGACAGCTGGTTTCCCTAAACAGCAGCACTTCCATGAGCAGAAAGGAAGTGGAGAGCCATCAGCTCCCAGCAGGCCAGAAAAGCAAGTCTGCAAGAAATACTTATTTCCTTTTATCATAAAAAAAAAAAAAAAAACATTTCTAATTTAGCTAAATCATGTCTATGGTGAATCGGTCTATGTTTAGCCATCTAACCTGATCAAATCCAGACCAAAATGCTTTATCATCCCTAAAAATACTACTATCTCATTAAACCACAGTCGTCTTCTCCCTAAGTATGAAGTACAAAAATATTATCTCAAATCAGTATTGCTTAACCATACAATAGCACCACATCCTAACTACTGAAGACAAGAGACAACTAGGAATTCCTTAGGGAGGGCTAAACTGTTGACTCCACATGAAGACATGGAAAGACATGTCTCATGAAAGTCTTCTCTTGCCCACATTTAAAGCCATACAAACCTCCAAAGGTTCAATCATTTTCTCTTGAACACCCCCCTCCACTACAAAATAGCATACATTTTAAGACATCTGGAGCAGAAGTAAGCTCCGAGAGCCAGGAAAGAGTCCGCAAAATGAGCAAACAACCACTCAGGGTGTCTGCGGACAAACTGAAACACCGACAGTAGTGGGGCACTAGGGTGGAAATCGAAGAGGTACTTGGAGGGTCAGAAGGCCTGAGAGCCAGACCATGGAGGGTTTCCCAAAGCTGAACACACATCTGATCTGGATTAAAACTCAGGAAATCCTCATCCTCAACTCCTCCCTGGGGAACTTCCATCCACAGAATTAAACACAATGAATTTCAATTTATCATTTCCCTACTCAAACTCCTTAATAAGATAGAAAATCCCTAAGAAGGGGGGGAAAAAAAAAGCAAGGTATTACTATGAAGAACTCTATGCCAGAATACAAAAATTTAGATGAAACAATTTAAAAAACAATTTGTTCAAATAAAAACACAATCCTCAGGATTATTCTCCTTGGGTTTACATTGTATTAGCCAGCCTGAGAACATCCTATGAGTAAGCCGGCTTGGGTTATCATCTCCCTTTACCAAGGGGGTGGTGTTTATAAATAAAAAATAAAGTCTTTTGAAGGACGCACAACAGTGGTTTTTTTCTGGAAAAAGAAATAAAGGGAGCTATCAGCAGAGGGCATCTCTTTTTTACTTTATATACTGCTAGACTACTTAAATTGTTTTTCCACTTACGGCCTATTACTTCTGTAATTTGAAAGAACAATAAAGACAAAGTGAATTTAAAAACCAGATAGCATGACTAGGTGCTCTTTCCAGCAGAAATCAGATGCTCAGGATCACAAAGGGAGAAACTAAAGTAACAAAACAATTCAGTAAAGAGCATGAGAAAAATTGAAAGCAAAGTCTGGACTCCTGAAACCCACCCCTCACCATTTGTCTGCTACTCTTCCTGATTCATTCTCCACCCCTTAGGTGACTTCTATGGGTTACTCATAAAAGAAGAAAGAAAATCCTTGTAAACGCCTAAGGGATGAGAGATGAAGGGCTCTTTTGTTATGTTTATCAGGTGACCTTCAGAGAGCCCCCAGGTCACCTAAGGGTGGCCTTTCCTGTCCACTTGCATGTACCAACCAATCTTTGCCCCACATTTTCCTTACATGAACCTTGAAGTATTTTCAGCACTTTGGAGATTGTCTTTTGAGTGTTACTCTAGGCTGTCTTCCCAGTGTTGGACGCACTGAAAAGTTCCTTTTTCCTTTCACCACCACTCATTTCTCTGTCTTTGTATTTTGTTAGTGGTGAGTGGTCAAATCTGGTCCATTTGGGACCCCAGGCACCAGGTGCTCATGTACCCTTGGGCCCCAGTTACAAACTTAATAAGTGATAACAAAGGACTTCCCTAATCTAAACCCGATTTGCCAGTAATTCTTCAAATTGCCTGATTCTTTGCAACAGGCCCACAGAAAGTATCACCCTCTTCTGCAGTTGCACTCAACAACAGGTAAAAGTTTGGGTTACCCTTCTGAAAAATCAGATGAGCCCCTATATCATTTCTCTGCACATAAATTCCAGAGACCAAAGACATAAATACAAAAAAACAAAACCACAAAGACTAGAAGAAAATGGCAGAGGGTCATTTTTATAATTTCATAGTGGAGAACTCCCTACGTGATATGAAACCTAGAGGCTATTAAAG
The DNA here is from genome assembly GCF_011764305.1 of Mustela putorius furo. Classification (NCBI taxonomy): domain Eukaryota; kingdom Metazoa; phylum Chordata; class Mammalia; order Carnivora; family Mustelidae; genus Mustela; species Mustela putorius. The sequence continues at coordinate 3,420,885 of NW_025421501.1, read as the reverse complement.
AACAGGTGCGGGGCCTCAGGATGGCTGAATCTTGGCATCCCGGGATGGAGTCCCAGATAGGGCTCCCAGCTCCACAGGGAGTCTGCTTCACCTCTTCTTCACCTCACACAGCTACTTCACCACACACACCTCACACAGTCTGCTTCCTCTTCTTCACCTCACACAGCTACTATCAGCCCTGTCTCCTAAATGTCTCACCCATCCATCTAGGCCTCTCCATTTCCAGGGGTGCCACCACTATCACCCAGACCCCTCACCCGCAGTGTCCCCATACCCACCCCTGCCCATTCTCCAGAGTAGCCAGTGGTTTACATACTTTAACAGACACCTATGCCCACTGATTTATAACAGAGAATATTCCTTTTCCTAACCATTTAACCATAACCTAACCTTTAACCATAATGGTTAAAGCTAATGTTTAGGGGCACCTGGGTGGCTCACTGGGTTAAGCCGCTGCTTTGGCTCAGGTTATGATCCCAGGGTCCTGGGATCGAGCCCCGCATCGGGCTCTCTGCTCAGCAGGGAGCCTGCTTCCTCCTCTCTCTGCCTGCCTCTCTGCCTGCTTGTCATCTCTCTCTGACAAATAAATAATTAAATAATTTTAAAAAAACTAATGTTTAGATGTATGTACTGCCTCACTGGCATTAAAGGACCTGGAATGCAAATTCATAATCAGAAGACTGCCCAAGCATTACAGAAAGAAAGAAAGCAGAAGTGAATACTCCCCCACAAAAAAAGAAAATCACTTTTATTCCTCAATTACAAAATGTTTATTGCAAGACCTTAAGATACAACACATTTGAAAGAAGTAAACAGTCACCATCTGAGACTGACCTGATAGTTTACGCCTTCATACGTACACTCACACACAAATGGGGCACATACTTACATTTTTGTATGTTTTAACATAATCCATTTCCACCTTTTTGCTTATCTCCACCCCTCCAAATAGTCAGTATTTCCAGCTGGTATGTTATCTTTTCACAACTTTCTTGTAGTAAAAAGTGTGTATTTCTAATGGTAACATTCAAATATTTTTTAACTGCCCACTATACACAAGACACTGTTCTAGGTGGTGAGGATAGAGATAGATGCCCTATTCTCGTTAAGCTTCAGTTCTAAGAGGTAAGAGTCAGGGAGAGACACCAAACAAAAGAATTGAGTATATAAAATCTGTTAGAGGGTGATGAGTGCTTTGAAAAACAAGTAGGGAAGGGAGACAGTGCTGGGGAGGGGACTGCGATTCTACTGAGGGTGGCTGAAGAAAGTTGAAATGTATTTGTTGAAAACACAACACTTGTGTAAAGACCTCAAGGAGGCTGAGAATATGTCTATATGTACTACAAAGACAGAGAAATATCCGTATATACGGTGTACCTGGGAAGAAAGGCCTTAGGGGAAAGGAAGAGGAGGGCCCTGAGAAAGGACTGCTACGGGGACCATGCTGGAGGCCCCTGTGAATGGAGCAGAAGCCAGCAAGCCCAGGGAACTAGGAGGTGGGTCAGAGATATTAGGGTCATGCCGTGCACATAAGAACTTTGGCGTTTACTTTGATAAAAATGGGGAGTTGCTGCAGAGCCCGAGCAAAGGACCAATAAGCCCTGACTTACATCACCGGGATTAGTCTGACTGCAAACGCTAAGAATATTCTTACAGGGTGTGGAAGCAAAATATTGTCCAACAGCATACCAAAAATGTTCTAACAACTCCCATTTCTACCAGTGATCCATGAGAACACTGTACACCTCCTCCTCATTTCCACCAGTAGGAACTGAGGCACTTTTTAATTTGCCAAAGGGATGCATGGGAAGGGACATCTCACTGTTTCTTTAATTTACATTTCCCTGCTACTTGTTCATGAATATCATTTCATACATTAGCCATTTTTTTTTAAAGATTTTATTTATTTATTTATTCGGCAGAAAGAGAGAAAGAAAGCACACAAGCAGGCAGAGAGGCAGGCAGAGGCGGAGAGAGAGGCAGGCTCCCGGCTGAGCAAGGAGCCCAATGCAGGACTCAATCCCAGGACCCTGGGATCATGACCTGAGCCAAAGGCAGTAGCTTAACCAACTGAGTCACCCAGTCGCCCCTTTTTTTTCCCCCTAAAGATTTTATTTATTTATTTATTTGTCAGAAAGAGAGAGAGAGAATATTTCACACATTAGCCATTTTTATTTCTCTTATGAGAACCAACAATTTATATCCTTCGCTTACTGTCTCTTTGGGTTATCTTTTCCTTACCAATTTGTGAGACAATTTATATGTTTGAGATATTAGCCTGGTATTTGTTGTGTTGTAAATACTTCCTCTTTTTTAAAATTTTACTATAGTATAATGTATATTCATTAACATACACCGGTTGAAGTATACATTTCAGGGGTTTTGACAAATGCATAGACCCGTGTAACCACCCTCCCAATCGAAAGACAGATCATTTCCATCATCCAGAAAGTTCTTTCACCCCTTTGGCTGTCCCCGGCTCCCTGGAGGCACCACCCTCTCCTGCGCCTTCCCTGACTTCTACCACCCTCACTCAGTTCTGCCTCTTCTCAGAGCTCCCAAACATGGAATCGTATACAGGAGCTGTATATGGCTGGCTTCTTTTCCTCAGCACTATAGGGGCCACTTTTAGGCAACAAGCTTGAGCAATGGAAACGTGAGCCAGGCAGAAAGACCCACAACGACCTCCATGCTGCAAACAGGCTCCTTAAGTGACCCACCTCGAAATGGCCACAGAGCCTAAGTGACCAACGCAACCACGTAGATACCAAAAAATGGAAAGTTCCATATGTGCCCCTACCACTTCACTCTGCATTATAAATACAGCCCCCACCACTGCCTCCTCCAAAGACAGTCTCTCCCTTCCCTCCTGCCCACTGCTCCCTTACGGCATATTCAGCAAACGTCTACCTCCTCTGTTCTGCGCTGAGTGAATTCTTTCAGGACCTGCACCACAGGCCCCCACCCAATCAGGACATTGAAACACAAGCTTATGTTTAAAATTAATATGCTGTGGGGGACGCCTGGGTGGCTCAGTTGGTTAAGCAGCTGCCTTCAGCTCAGGTCATCATCCCGGCGTCATGGGATCGAGTCCCACATCGGGCTCCTTGCTCTGCAGGGAGCCTGCTTCTCCCTCTGACTCTGCCTGTGCTCGCTCTCGCTCGCTCTCTCTCTGATAGAGAAATAAATAAAATCTTTAAAAAAAAAATGAATATGCTGTGGCAGGTATCAAGTTTGTTCCTTTTTATGGCTGTCCATTTGTTCATGGTACTATTTGCCATAAGGCAACTTTTGAAAAATTCTATAGCTTCTGAGTTTCTTGATTTAAAATACCTTTCCAACTCTTGAATTACAGTCATCTAAATATTATTCTAAGATTCCTGGGGCTCTGGGTGGCTCAGTCGGTCAAGCGTCTGCCTTCAGCTCAGGCCATGATCTCAGGGTCCTGGGATCGAGCCCCACATCAGGTTCCCTGCTCAGCGGGGAGCCTGCTTCTCCCTCTCCCTCTACTCACCTCCCTGCTAGTGCTCTGTCTCAAAAAAACAAATAAATAAATAAAATCTTAAAATATATATATTATTCTAAGACTCTTGCTCTTATTTTATATATTTAAAGTCATTTGGAAATTAAATTCTTTTTAATTCATTTAATTCATTTGGGAATTACTGTGGAAAATGATGAGAACTGGGGCACCCAGCTGGCTCAGTGGGTTAAAGCCTCTGCCTTCAGCTCAGGTCATGATCTCAGGGTCCTGGGATGAACCCCACATTGGGTTCTCTGCTTAGCAGGGAGCCTGCTTCCTCCTCTCTCTCTGCCTGCCTCTCTGCCTACTTGTGATCTCGGTCTGTCAAATAAATAAATAAAATCTTTAAAAAAAAAAAAAAAAAGAAAATGATGAGAATAGGGATCCATACTACTTTTTCTCAGACAACTCAGCTTTGCCAGCACCATTTTATTAAATGAATCATCTTTTCCTCACAACACTAGAAATTACCTAGTGGTGGATATTTATCCTGACAATTGACAAGTATGCCGGTGAAGTACTCCTGACAATACTTATCTCTTGTCCACAAGGCTCAAAGATAGGTATCTTTTGAAAAACAGAAATGGTATCTCTCTCTTGATCTTAAAAGTCTTCAGTGGCTTAGTGCCACTGAAGTCAGAATCAAGACTGCCTGTGGCTCCTGCCAGCATTAAGGCCATCACCAGCTACCACCCCCCCTCCCCTCACCCCTGCACTCCCACCCCTGACCCAGGCTTCTCCCAGCTCCTCAAGCTCTCATCCTTCCTGTCTGCTCTATACAGAAGACTCCTCTGCTTGGGGCTCTTATCTGCCCTTCTCCCACGTACCTAAGCCTGGCCGTCTCCCACTCTTCCATCAAGCTTAACACCATTTCTTCACCAAGTCTTCCCCACCCCACAAAGTGGGGAGCCCTACTCCCCTCAGCCCCATGCGCTTTCTTCTCAAAGGTCTTAACTGTCCTCTTCTCCTTCACAGCATGGTGCACACTTAGAATAAGTAGCTATTTGCTTTGTGTCCTCTTCCCCAATATGTAAGGACCATTTCTATTTTGTTTACCACTCTACTCCTGTATACTCTCATTAACTGATCCAAGAAATACTAATTACAAAGAAATCAGTAAGAACAATGAACACAACAAAAGCACCACAGAATGATAACAGGAAAGTCACAGAAGAAATACAAAAAAGCAAATAAATAATGAAGATGGCCAATGCATTAATGATTTAAGGGGAAAAAAAAAAAACAACTAACCAGGTCATTAAATCAAAATAAATTGGTACAACCTTCTGCAAGGCAACATGCTAATAGCTTTTACCAGATGATTCCATGACCAGGAATTTACTCTACAGGAACACTCATTGAAATTAGTAAAGATATGTACACAGCTTTCTCTGCAGCACTGTTTCTAACAGGGAAAAATAAGAAACAACCCAAATGGCCACAGATGGGTTTCAAGTAATTATCATTTAGCCTATGGTACTATGTTGATATGAAAAGGTATCCAAAATACACTAAGTCTAATAAAACAAGTTGCATTTATATAAAAATGCTATTAAGTCCCTCACAATGCAAAGCTTAAAAATCTAAGTATAAATAATTATAGCTGCATATATATATATTTTGAAAACTCAATTTATCTCTGAAAATTGCTATTTCTTTTCTAATTTATTCATGTTCATAATGATTATTTTAACTATGGGGATATATTAATTTTTTTCATTAGGGAAAACATGTTGCTTTTTAAGTGTCATCTAAACTGAAACTTGATTTTTTACAGTGTTGGAAGTTCTCAATTTATAAAAGTGTATCCATAAACTTTAGACAAATCTCCAAAACTGATGGCCAGGAAAAACAATGTTTATTTCAAGTAGATAAAATTACTGTACTGTCTCTACCAACATAATGGAAGCAATTAAGGAAGCAAATCTAAAATATTAGGTTAAGACTGTTTACTCCTTAGTCAAATGCTCAAAAATGTATTTGACTGATATTCCACAAATGTACATATTTCTAGTAGTACACAATGCACAAAATACAGACATTTTAATGCAGTCATCTTAAAATTCCTGATCGTTTGATAATTCAGGTTTCTGAGTTCTTGTTACTCCTAAATATCTCACTCTACAACCAAAGCTAGTGCTTAAGAACATTTTTCTAATAGAATGAAATTTAAGTATACTCTCTATTTTCTGAAAGCCAAATCTCCTCTGCAATTGACAGGGTTGTCTGTGCTTCTCAAAAAATAAGTAAATACAGGGCGCCTGGGTGGCTCAGCGGGTTAAAGCCTCTGCCTTCAGCTCGGGTCATGATCCCAGGGTCCTGGGATTGAGTCCCACATTGGGCTCTCTGCTCCACAGGGAGTCGGCGGCTTCCTCCTCTCTCTCTGCCTGCCTCTCTGCCTTCTTGTGATTTCTGTATGTCAAATAAATAAATAAAATCTTTAAAAAAAAAAGGGAAATTAAGAGTTAATATTATTTAAACAATTTTTGTACCAGGCACTGACTTGTACCACTTGGTGCCCTCTGTCTCCAGAGAGTAAGATGAACTACACAAACAGCTCTGAGGAGAATCAACATTTCAACCAGGGATGGTGAGATAAGTTTAGTTTTGACTTTAAAGTTTTTTCCCATTTCTTGCTATGCTGCTTTCAATTTCTTAAAGGAATGAGCACATTTAAACAGGTAATGAGCACATCCCACAACACTCGCATAGTCTGCACACGAAATTTAAATTGCAATTTGGGGGAAGAGTAATCACACACTACAGTCAAAAACTTTACAACTCGTGTGCTATTTATCTGCCCTGCTGATTCCAACGCTAGAAACTGAATGTAAAGAATCCAAGCTATGTTCAGAATTTATTTATTACCCTCATAACACTTTCTACAGTGGAAAAAAATAAACATCTTGTAACATGGGTTTAGTTAAATACTTCACAGTATGATAGGACTATGTGAAAAGTCACTACATGCAAAAAAGAAGCACATGAAGGACGTTTTGTCCTTTTGTCTCATAGTCCATTTTGTGTCACCCCACTAAAATTAAGCACACTGAAAGCAAGGACTTTGTTTTACTCCCAGCTTTATTCCTAACCCTTAGAACAATGTCTGGCACATAGTAGTCACTCCAAGCTTTAGAAAACAAATGGATTCGAGTAGTGGAAGTGTGCACAGAAAAGGTTTGAGCTAGAAACACATACAGCAGGCTCATATAACATGTCCATTTACTTTACTGGGATTCAACTGTCCAGACTAAGAAAAACAAAAGAAGGAAATAAAGTAAATCAAGCACCCTAGTCCTAGTAAGAATCCTAGTGAGAATTCAGGGAGAAGCCGAATCTGCTGCCCTACCCACCCCTCCCCGCAGATCTCAGATCACCGTGGCTCTCACACAGTGACTACCACACTAGACAACAGTGATTCTAGAATTTAAAACACAATATGGCCCCTAAATATAAGATAACTACTTATTCTGGTGCTCTGCCCCTCCCAAAATAGTAATTTTCTCCAAAACTGGGCATTTTAAAAGGATTCCCAAGGGGAAAAATGTTGCCTTAGAAGAGAACCTCAGAACTTTGCCTTCCCACCTCCAAATAAAATTCAACTCTCCTGTATGCCATGGTGATAAACACAGATATATCAGGTGATGAATATGTATGCTTTGTTTTTATTTTTTTCCTAATACTTCTACAATTAACAAATGTTGCTTCTGCAGTAAAAATAAAGCTCTGATTTTTAAATAGCCCACAACAGTCCTTTCTACATTTATTACAGAAATGGTAGGGGAAAAAAAGAAATGTTAGATCTGGTATCAGTATTCCTCTCCTTGACCTAAAGCAACACTACTCCTGTAGTACAACTATAACTATACTCGTGCAGCACATTATTCCCTCCTATCCCTCTACACTACTTTTAAACAGTTTTTTAGTTAATAAATATGTAATTCAAACTATATACCTTTCCAACAAGAATAAGGCAATTTTCTATTTCTATTACAATCCACTTAAATTTGTAAGAAACAGCAAAGTTCTTTACTAACATGCAAATTAAGAAATAATAATAATAATAAGGAGGTACCTGAACATCATAGAGTGCTACAATATTTTCATGCTGAAGTTCCTGTTAAGGAAATTGAGAATTTAAAATATTTGTGATCGCTCTAATAAATATATCTTAACATGCAAATAAATACTAAGTGTCCACACACATATACGTACTATATACTCTTTCTATATACTACACTTCCATTACTGGATTAGAACAATTCAATCTACAAAGAATAAGAGGAAATATGCCCAATCAAACTACCTGAACCCTAAATGCTTCTTCACCAAGATCGTTTCTTACTTAGACACTTAAAAAGGTGAGTACTCTCACTGACAAAATAAATGTCACAGTTAGTATGACCAGACTCTCTGGGGTCTTTCGAATTCAATATACATTTCTAACAGCAATAAAGGCATGAAATTCCAAAGTGCTTTTTAAGAGCACATTATTTGCCTGAAAGAAAACGAAGCATGATTCTTAGCTCAAAGAGCTATAATTCTTACCAAAGAGCTCTCCACAGAGTAGTAGTTTTGATGAAAGCTGGTTTGAGGTGAGAGCTCTATGTTCACATCAACTTGGGGAACACAAAGTTAAACACACCTAAGCCAGTTTCTTCATTGTGTAATTTTTCAGATTTTCTTTACTAAGCAAAGTGCTTTGTGACTCTCCAAGAAGTATGCAGTAAACGGGATTTTCCACATGTATTTGACTGGATGACCATTTTTTTCCCCAAAGCACTTGGATAACACTGCTTGTGAGTGATCTAAAAAGACCACTTCCAAGGTAAATAAAATTTTTTTTCGATCTACAAGGATAAAAGATTCTATCTTCCCCCAATTTCCACCCCCATATTTAAGTGTCACCTGAAAGAGATCAAGAGAAGGGCTAAAGGGATAAGAAGGCTGTGCCTCTTCTCAAACAGTAACACAATAACTAGAGAAAAGAAGAAATTAGAAGCTAAAATCAGTCTTCACAGAATCCCTCTAGGCGCTGGCCACAGGCCACAAACCTCTATTCTTAAAAATAGCTTCTGAGTACTCAAATGTCTCAAAAAACTGAGCATGCAAAAATGAGAGCAACAGGTGAAAATTCTCAAACCTGGCTCCAAGGGCCAAAATTACTAAAGATGTCATCATGCATTAATTTAAAATAAGTTTTAACCCAGTATGAAATACCACATAAAGCAACATACCTTTAAGATCTTAATTTCCTTCCCAAGCAGTATTTGTGATTTTGACAAGTTCTTTTTATTAATACTTTTAATAGCTACCTCCCAATCCGTTTTCTGAAAAGGAAAAATAGTGTTATTCCGGGAAATTGTTTTACAGAAACATCATCTACAAGGTGTTCTTAGCAAATTCATAAACACTGGGGGGAGAGGGGATGGAAAAGAATCTGAATCTCCAATAGGAAAAGGATTTCATAAATTAAAAGCTAATGTCCTACAAGACAGCCACTAAAAACATGAAGACCACATAGTAACCAGCAGGAAGTGAAACAAAGGACAAAGTTTACAGCCACTTTAAAGTTACAGAGAAATGCAGATAATAAACTGGAAGGCGGGATTTGACCGCCTGGCAAGATTTAGCCTTCTTTTAATTACTTTCCGTTGAGTTTGCGGTTATTCTCATATTAAAGGAAAGTAAGTTTTTATTACTCTGATAAGCAAAAAAAAAAGCCCACTTTTAACAGGCCCCTTGCGAACAACAAGGATTTATTTCAAACGCCTCTGATTATTTCCACTCCCTACGTGCTCTTCCCAAATTTTTTAGATTCGAAAACCTCGTGGGACCCTGTTTGTGGAACAGCAAGAGCTTTAAGACATTTTTGAATTTGCGTTTATGTTTACTGGGATGGAAAAAGGAAGCGTCCAACCCATCTTTTCCACCCGCCAGTCTAACCCCACTTAGGGAAGGTGGTACGGGGCTCGTCCGCGCGTAGAGGAACCAACGCCGGGAAATGCGATACCACCCCGCCCCGAGTTTGAGAAAGTCTTGGGCTAACGGGAAACCAGCCCGTTTTCCGCTGGGTCTGCAATTATCGACCTCAAAAGTGACAAGCCTTGGCAGCCCAGGGCGCGGAAAAACCTAAGGTGCGTCCACGCCCGAGCCTCGAGCTGGGCAGGGGACCGTGCTGTCCTTTCCGACTCGTATCCTGGGCACATTCTGGTGGAAAGGCACGTTCCCGCGGCCCAGGACGGTGAGGCCCTAAGTGCACTCCGGTTGCCAGGCACTCTGCAAGGAGGAAATCAGAGGCCGAGCGGCCCGTCGGTAGGTGGAGCGCTGCCTAGCGGCTTCGGCCTCAAAACAATCCTCGCCCGACCAAAACAAACCCCGCGACACTGACAGCGCGCACAATGGCAGGCCTCAGGGCGGCGAGCCGACCCCGGGGGGCCTCTGCGCCCGCGGCGTCGCCAAGTTTCAGGACCACCCAGTCCGGCCGGGGCCCACGAAACCCCGGCCTCGCCCCCGCCGGCGGGGCTCACCTGGCGGTGCCGCCCCCGGAAGACCACGGCGAAGGCCCCGTGTCCCACGAGGTCCCTCTTGCTGTACTCGAAGTCGCCCACCACCTCCATGGCCGCGCCCCCGGGGCATACAGCAGACGGGAGGGCGGGCAGCGGCAGCGGGGCGGGCCGGGCTCAGCACCGCGGGCCCGCCGGCCCGGAGCGCGCCCGCGGGCCGCGGGACTGGGGCAGCCGCGGCCCCCGGCCCGAGCGGACACTCATGCCGAGAGACCGGAGCAGAAACGGGGAAGGCCTCCGCGCGGGGCCGGGGTCAGCGAGGCCTGGCCCGGCCCCGGCCGCTCCTCATGGCCCGGCCCGCCGCCGGCCGAAGGCTCCCTTGGCGAAGCGGCCTCAGCGCTGCCCGGCCAGGGGCGCCGCAGCCGTCACTGTGCACCCCCAGAGCCGCACGCGCGACCGGGAGAGGTGCGGGGCTCGGTCCTCCCCATCCCCAGCTCGTCCGGCCGCGTCGGCCCCCTCAGCCCCGGGTGCTGCTGCGGAGGCGGCCGCCGCCCTAGGACCAGCACAACCACCGTCCGTGCGCGCCTCCCTGCCTCGCAGCGGGGCCTAACGCACACGCGCGCGCCGGCCGCTCCCGAGCCGACTGCCGGCCCTCCGCGACGTCAGCACGTCTTGTAGGACGCAGCGCCCGCTGATGCCGGCTCCCTCCGCCAGGAAAATGAGTGCGCGCGGGTCCCGGGGCGCGGCGCTGCTGTCGAGGCCCGTCCCCAGTCCCTCGCCCAGGCGGGGAAGAAGGATGCGAGCGGTTGGAACCACAGCTCGTTACACGCTGCAGCCTTCGTGCTGGGCCTGGGAGCAGATTCGAGCCTGCCACGCCCCGGGCTGGAGCCCACTGGGAGGCGGGCTTCGGGGAAGCGGGTCGTGAACTCCCAACTTCAGGAGGGACCAGGCATCTCTTGTGCAGTACAGACCTCAGGAACCGGTCAGAGCAAAGGAGCATCTCCTAGAGCCCGGCTTTCCCCGAGCCCTCTGAAAGCGGAGGTCGTGCTGCCAAGCTGCGTGTCTTCCCTGACCGGTCTGCGTTTACTCCCCAGGGTCCCTGAAGATGTAGTCGGGCAGGGGCTTTGCACATTTTGGGGGTCCCTTCACTTCTGTGAGAAGCTGAGGACTGCTCAAGACCCTCTTCCCGGAGAAATGTTTATGCACGCAGACTCGGTATTGAATACATTTTCCACCGCCCTCATAATGAGAACCCCTGCTTCCAGCCACCAGATATCCTGCTAGTTTGCTCTCAGGCTTACCTTTGAATAGCTTTAAGGGAGCTTGCTTTTCTCCCTGATTATTGAAGTTCAAGCATCAAAGAAATTACCTGGCAACTTTCCTCAAGGAAGAGTCTTACAAAACCTTTTTATAGACAAAAAACTTGAAAATATCTTAGAAAACTCAGACCCCATATATCCCGGTATGTTCAGTTGTTTAGTATATTTGAGCTCAGGTTATCCCTTACCATCAGAATCACATTTCCCACCCCAGGTCCATCGCGGCTAACTGACCTGAAGGCAGCACAGAGACCCTAAGAACCTCCAGCTGGAATTCTCAGAGGAAGAACCTCCCTTCCTCAAACCCTCAAAATGTAGGGTCTTGGAACTCTTCTATCACTTCTGTGCATACCTACGTCATTCTACCCCATCTCAAAATCTAGCCCAGGTGAATGTTGGACACTATGGAGATCTGGAGACTTCCAAATGGAAAAGCAAATGAAGCAAATATACACAGGGACACAAAAATTCATCTGGAAATGATTCTTTTCCCTGTTTGAAAGCTCCTTTATTGTAAATGTTTAAATATGAATATTTAAATAGGGTATAGTATGTTTTAAAAGGATTTTTTGTATTTATTTGAGAGAGAGAGAGAGAGAGAGTTGCGGGATCGATTTCAGGACCCTGAGATTGTGACCTGAGCCAAAAGCAGAGGCTTAACAGGCTGAGCCACCCAGGTGCCCTGGAATATAGGATTTAATGTGCCAATCCCCACCCACCACCACCACCCAAAAAAATAGGTCTTCAGGAATGCGTCTTATGGGCTGTAGGATTCTGAATAAGTTACTTATAACTTCCTGTGACTCAGTTTCCTCACTTGTAAAATGAAGACAGTAACTGCCTCATCAGGTCCATTAAGTGAGTTAAGCATGTGAAGCATTTAACCAGTGCCTGGCTTATTCAAAGAAAAATTTACGAAACTGCCAGGTAAGTAAAGTGAAGTCAAAGCTTTAGGCGGTACTTCCCAAATCCCAGACCGGTGCCCACCCTCAGGACGGTTCCCCATTCCCTCTTCTGTATACTCCCCCAGTAGCTCTCCTATGAACAAAATCAAAGCTCTTCAGTTCCAGGGATGGACCATCGATACCCACATAAGGGTGGTTTATCTAACACATGTCTGGAGAATTCTTCCTATTCTTTCTACAATTCCAGAATTGTTCCCTGCAGGAACAATTAGCATACATTTTCTGGAAAGCAGGGATCAATGGGGAGGTATACATCTAGACTGTCTGACAGCCTTTCCCATGTTGTACTTAGCAGTCAGCATCTCGGGGAGCACAGGGGGTACTTTCCCAGGCTGCCCAGAAGTGGCTGAAGATGCTGCCTTCAGGGTCTGTGTGCCAAGACGCCCCTCTGGGGGTTAGTACAAGCCAGGAGCAGCACTCTGACTTTCCTGCTGGTCACCTCACTGTCCCAGATGAGGACAGGTATACCCTCTGTCATCTAAGTCAATGGATATTTTACACATATCTGTGTCTCGGACCTTTTGTCGTGAGACATAATTCATAGCCTAGCCTTGTTCACAAGGTCTCATGCGCTAGGAGTTGATGCTCACTATAATTAACACACGATTTTGAGCTGTTTATATTTAATGTCATTAAAATTCCATCCCCGGGGCGCCTTGTGGCTCAGTGGGTTAAAGCATCTGCCTTTGGCTCAAGTCATGATCTCAGGGTCCTGGGATCGAGCCCCACATCAGGCTCTCTGCTCCGTGGGGAGCCTGCTTCCTCCTCTCTCTCTACCTGCCTCTCTGTCTACTTGTAATCTCTGTCTGTGAAATAAATAAATAAAATCTTTTAAAAAATTACATCCCCACACTAGGACATTACAAATTTTATTTGACAGAGAGAGAGAGAGAACACTAGGAGGGGGAGCGGCAGGCAGAGGGAGAAGTAGGTTCCCCACTGAGCAGAACCCTGGGATCATGACTTTAACCAGCTGAGCCCCCAGGTGCCCCTCAAATCCAAATTCTTAAGGAAGGGATTCTGATTGGCCCACCTTAGATGAGGTGCACTGAACAATCATCTTAAAGCCAGGGACTGGAGACGAGGGAGGCAATCCAAGTTGTGTAACTAAGACTGTTCCCAAGGCAAGTCCGCAGGTGCCACAGAGAGGCAGGGCAGGGCTTGAGATGGGAGGGAGGTCAGAGAGATGTGTCCAGAAGAAGGGACTGGACGGACAACCCAGAAAGTATTTACCATGGGTCAAATTCAGGCTTTCTTCAGGAATGGAGGCAAGGGGGATTTTAGTTTGCTTCTGAAATCACTCAGCGTGACTAATCTGAATCACTTTCACTGGTCTTAATTTGTCCAATTTAACTCTGTGCGCATGCATATAAATGTGCCTATTGATAAGCAATTGAAATGCATCAGTGCTAGTTAGTAAACTGCATAACAGTAACCCCAATGAGAGGTAAAATGAATTACTAACATAAATTCTAGTATAAACTTCATCAGCCAAACGCTGTAGGATGTCATGGTGAGAAAAGGGCCTCTTGGAAAAGTAAATGTGAGGAACGTTCGCAGCCCAGTCTCCTGGGCAGGGAGGTACTGGAGGTCTAGGAGAATCGCTCGTTTATCATTCTCTTCAAATGACATCATTGCTTCTATTTCAATTCTATTGTTTCGACTCTGATCCTGCTGCTGAGGCTTTGAATTCTTGGGAATAGTTAGTATGCAGGGCTTTGGCATTTATACATGCATGAATTTATAATAAATTATTGAAATAAACACATAAAATGAAGAGACAACAAGACTTGGATATATTTCGTAAAGCTTTTAGGAAATATCATAGCCACAATTCTTCTGAATAATAAACAGACTTCTTTTGGAATTATACCTAGGCTTCAGCCTAGGAATTTGCTGGTAATATGACAACAGCAAGGAGAATCTTTCCATATTGTTCAAGAACTGGAATAAAATTTGCATTTCTAAAATGACAAACAGTTTGATTATTTCACCCAAGATCCCGAGTAGCTTATTTTTGCTGTTGCCATAACTGTTGGACCCAAATGGTGCTCACAGTTTGGATCATTAAAAGTTAAAACTGCTGGGGGTGCCTGGTGGCTTCATCATTAAGCGTCTGCCTTTGGCTCAGGTCATTGATCCCAGGGTCCTAGGATCAAGTCCCACATTCGGCTTCCTGCTCAGCTAGAGTCTGCTTGTCCCTCTCCCATTCCCCCTGATTCTCCCTTTCCCACTCCCCCTGCTTGTGCTCCTGCTCTCACTGTCTCTCTCTCTGTCTCTGTCAAATAAATAAATAAATAAGATATTTTTTTAAAAAGAAGTTAAAACTGCTAAACATGTATTTCCTAGGAACGGCCGTAATGTTCTGTTCATGCTAACAGGCAAAATACAGAATATTTGCAAACATCGCTGAGATAAATTGCAAGGAACATCATGAGTCAGTTTTTTCCAAATAAAGCAACTGAAATATTAAAATGCCTAAAAGAAATATTTTATCGACATATCCTTGTGATCTAGAGCTTTGCGCCCTCTTGTGAAACGTGTATCGATTGAAATGAGAAAACCCTGTCCCAGGTGGGTTTGCAGAAATAGGGGCTGACCCAGAATTGGGCGCAAGGTGATTATTAGAAATTAACACGGCTGGCAGGAGGGGGTGGGAGAAACATTGGCAGAGAGAGAACTGGGATGCCAGCTTGATCAAGCCTGGGCCACGGCAGCAGAAAGCTCTGGAGCGAAGCCTCAGACTTGACTTATACTGAGCCAGAATGCCCCAGCTCACCTCATCACCTGATAGGGCTGAGCTGCAGGTGCAACCCCCGTGGGCCAGGCTGCTGTCAGGCCTGAAGGAGCAGAGAGCCGAAGGCTAACCGAATTTCCCCAGCCGGAAGGAAGGTGCATCCTTCCTCCCCGAGTTCTGGGCAGCACATCTCCAAGTCAACCTCAGTGTTTTGGAAAACTTACGGATCAGGCTGTACAATTTCTATCATCGTCAATGACACGCCTATTGTTTCCCATACAAGTATTTCTGCTTTGCTTTGTTGTTGTTGTTAAAGGAAAAAAAAAAACAACAGCTTATTTTGGAAACTTTCAGAGGGCTGCTGTGCTCCATTTGTCCATCTGTTTATTTGTGCAAAAGTACCAGGCTGTGGGGCGCCTGGCTGGCTTAGAAAAGTATGTGACTCTTGATCTCGAGGTCGTGAGTTCAGGCCCCACCTTGGGTGTAGAGATTACTAAAACAAATAAACTTTAAAAAGGAGAAGAACAACAACAACAACAACCAGCCTGCTAGGGTGGGCCAAGAAACTAAGCTTTGAAATTCTTCTGAATAGTTAGAATGCCTCTCTGAGGCTGAGTATTAGTTCTCCTGCCTCTCCTGTTTCTTCCCAAGGGCACCTGCCCACTGTCAATCAGCGCGCAGCTTCTCCAGCCACACCCACACCCACTCATCCCTCCTCCCAAGAGGCACTGTGTTGGGAAACCAACAAGGGAGTATGGTGAACCAGGTCCCATCAATCCCAAGACCAAGGACCCTAGGGCTCGTCTTTCCCTGGTGAGAGCTGGATGAGAAGGGGAGTGGGGCAGAGGGCAGGGATGGGGTAACCAGTCCAGAGAACCACAGCCCTCCAGAAAACTCCCACAAACAACTAGCAAACAAAGGCACAAACCATTCCCAGTTCCACTCATTTCCTTCTCCTAGAGATGGGCTGGCCATCCTGGATTCCATCCTCTTCCTTCGTAGTCTGGGAGTCTGGACCAGAGGGTTCAGGCTGGGGGCAGACCCCTTGTGTCCTGGCTACACCATCCCTAACTGTGACCTCCATCTCCTCCTTGCTGTCTGCCTCTTCCTCATCTTCATCTGACTCTCTGATGGCCCTGCCCTTCCTCTGGGTGATGCAGGAATTCATGTCCCTCCAAAGAGCCCTCTCCACTCTGGAAAGTGGAGGAAATGGTCTGTAGCTCCGGGCTTATGCACAGCAGACTCACATCCTCCTGAACACATCACACCCCTTGGTCATGAGCTGCACCATAAGCTTCCACCTTCTCCTGCTCCTGGTCCCAGCTGGTTGATAGGTCAAGGTCCAGTGAGTGAGCCCTTATTTTGCAGAGGTGTGCACTGGGGAAGAACTGCTCCATTGTACCCAAAGACACTTGGCCTTCTCCTGGCCATACTCCCTCTGAAACTGTTTTCCATATCCATCTGCAAGGCTGGCCGGGGACCCTTAGGACACTGGTGCATCTCCCCCAGGCCTGCCATCACCTGGCCATGGACCCCACGTACATGTATCTTAATCCTGTACTTAAAGTGCATAATTGAAGGCTTGGAAGGTTGTTTACTGGTTCTTATAGATGATGTGGTGCTAACGGGAATAGCATCTAAAAATCAAATCATAGGGGTACCTGGGTGGCTCAGTCATTAAGTGTCTCTGCCTTCGGCTCAGGTCATGATCTTAGGGTCCTGGGATCGATCCGTGCACTGGGCTCCTGCTCAGCAGAAAGCCTGCTTCTCCCTCTCCCACTCCCTCTGCTTGTCTTCCCTGTCTTGCTGTCTCTCTCTCTGTCAAATAAGTAAATAAAATCTTGAAGAAATCAAATCAAATCAAATCATATATTGAATTTGATGGTCAGTGCTCCGGAAAAATGGTTTCAATGAGGAAGATGCATGCAAAAACTTCATTTTGTTTTGCACATGTGGTGCCAGTATGATGCTAGGGAGAAAATCTAGCATTTCAAAGTTTTAGAAAATTTTCAGATGTTTTCATGTGATGCTTAGTCACTGTGTTCAGTCATCACTAGATGATGCAAGACATTTGCAAATCAAGTAACGTACTTCAAATCTTCTCTTGATAAATGTTGTATTTACTACCCTGTGCAAATAAACAGCAGGGGGAAGAAAATAAAATATCTGAGAGCAGGAATTGAAATAATGACAGCAGGATGAAGACTTGGATCTCGATAGCCAGGCTGTGATCCTAGAACGACAAAGCAGTTAAAAAATTATATCAGTTGGAGCGCCTGCTGGCTCAGTCTATAGAGCACCTATTGGGCGCCCATCTTAATCACGGGGTTGTGAGTTTGAGCCCCATCAGGGGGGTAGAGATCACTTAAAAAAAAAAATTCAATTGTGATGCCTGGGTGGCTCAGTCAGTTAAGCATCTGCCTTCAGCTCAGGTCATTATCCTGGAGTCCTGGGATCGAGTCCCACATCAGGTTCCCCGTTCAGCAGGGAGTCTGCTTCTCCCCTCTCATGCTCTCTCTCTTACTCTCTCTCTCTCTCAAGTAAATAAATAAAATCTTTAAAAAAATAATAGAAGAGTCAGTGCTTTACAAGATATTGTTGAAGCTGCTGGATCAATTCAATGGTCCTCAAAGTGTGGATTCCTGAAGATTTCAGGCCATTTCAGGGTTTCCATGAGGTCAGACATTGATGTCTTCTATGTATTTTCATAAAAATATGAGTTGCCCTTTACGTTGTATTAATACTGGCACTAAGTGCAAAAGCCACTTTTCTCAGTAAATTTGTTTTGGAAAATATAGTTATTTTTATTACAATATGTTATTTGTATCCACTTCTAATGGGCTTATTATTGTTGTCTTTAAATAAATTAAGAATAAATTTATTTTGTGTTTCTTAGTTTTCAATTAGCAATAATCGCGCCTCGGATAAACCTCATTGGCTACGATACTGCCACTGCGCAAAGCTGCGTTTCTTAGTTTTAATTTTTAATACAGTAAATATGTTGGGTCTTAAAGCTAAACAGTTTGAGAACCACTGGATTAATTAAGTCCAGGATAAAAGTGATTAAAGATATAAATCTAAGGACAGGAAACTATGACAAAGGAGTGGGTGAAAGAGAAATAAAGAGAGAGGGTATGCAATTAAAAATAAAACAGGGGTACCTGGGTGACTCAGTCAGTTAAGTGTGTGACTCTTAATTTTGGCTCAGGTCGTGATCTCAGGGTTGTGAGATCAAGCCCCACATCAGGCTCTGTGCTGGGCATGGATTCTCTCTCCCTCTGCTCCTCTCCTACCTACACCCCTGCAAAAGGAAGAAATAGAAAGAAAGAAAGAAAGAAAGAAAGAATCCCAAGAGAAAATTTTGGTTGTTTAATTACATAATAAAGAAATTATTTAATTCACAAGTGACAATTAGAGTAAACTTCTAAATCTTTCTATTTATCAAATGCTGAAACTGTTCAAATGATGTTTTGGCCTCATGGATTGAGGAAGGACAAAAAGTCATAAAATTACGTCAATAGATTCAATAAGACATACCAATAATCTTATATATACTTGATAATAAAGATGTTGAATATATTTTTAAAATCTCTGAGATTGGGGTGCCTGGGTGGTTCAGTGGGTTAAGTGTCTGCCTTCTGCTCAGGTCATGATCCCAGGATCCTGGGATTAAGCCCCACATTGGGCTCTCTGCTCAGCGGGGAGCTTACTTCCTCCTCTCTCTCTCTCTCTCTGCCTGCCTCTCTGCCTACTTGTGATCTCTGTCTGTTGAATAAATAAATAAAATCTTTAAAAAAAATAATAAAATCTCTGAGATCATTACAAGGATTAAGAAAGGATTAAGAGTTGATTTTTTTAAAGATTTTATTTATTTATTTTACTGAGAGAGAGGGGGCAGAGGAGGGGCACAAGCAGCCCGAGCAGCTGGCAGAGGGAGAGGAAGAAGCAGACTTCCCATTGAGCAGAGATCCGCACCTCCCCCCCCAAAAAAGCAGGGCTCCATCCCAGGACTCTGGGATCATGACCTGAGCCGAAGGCAGACCCTTAACCAACTGAGCCACATAGGCACCCCAACAACATAATTAATATTAAGAGACATTTGGTACTTATTAAAGATATTGAAATTATTTTCAAATTAAGAATACTGAAATACCTTATGACTTCCAATTTAATGGAGAATTCCTAAGGAGAGTTTACTATATTCCCTATGGTTAAAGCATGTTCTGCACAGAGCCCTCATTTAACTAGTGACAGTCAGCCACATCAGAGAAATGATCATCCAACAATTTCAAAACATTAACAAATCATTCACGATTTTCAAAGTAATTTAATAAATTATGCTACATCGTATATGTGCTGGTAAAAAACTTTGTGGTATATTGTTTCATTTACTCAGATAATAAAACAGGATGTTTAAATTTATTATTTTACTTGTATATTAACATATAACATTATTTATATTAAATAATAAATAAATAAATAAATTATATTAAATAGAGGGGCGCCTGGGTGGCTCAGTGGGTTGAGCCTCTGCCTTCAGCTCAGGTCTTGGTCTCAAGGTCCTGGGATAGAGCCCCACATCGGGCTCTCTGCTCAGCGGGGAGCCTGCTTCCCCTCTCTCTCTGTCTTCCTCTCTGTCTACTTGTGATCTCTGTCTCTATCAAATAAATAAATAAAATCTAAAAAAAAAAAATACTGTTAGATATTTTTAGCATCACCTTGGATACAGAAATGATTAGGTCCCAGCCTCAGTAGCCTCTCAAAGATGAATAAAAACTGTTCCAGTAATCTATTGCTACATTGTAACAGTTAGTTGTTTAAAACAAGAAACTTCTTTTTAAAAAAAAAAAATTTATTTATTTGACAGAGAGAAACACAGTGAGAGAAGGAACACAAGCAGGGGGAGCTGGAGAGGGACAAGCAGGCTTCCCGAAGAGCAGGCAGCCCGATGTGGGGCTCGATACTAGCACCCTGGGATTATGACCTGAGCCGAAGGCAGACGCCCAACTACTGAGACCCCGGGCACACCACTTTCCTTTTTTTTTAATTTCTCACTGTTCATTCCATGCGTTAGGAATTTGGATGGGGCGCATCAGGCATGGCTCATCTTTGCCCCACAAGGTATTGGCAGCGGTGGCGTCACTGGGGTTGGAAAATCCAAGACAGCCTCTCCTGGGTCATGGCTTGACCAGCTGGGTTGGGAGAGTCAGATTCATTCAGAGACACCCTCAGGCCCTCCTTCAGCCACTGCCTCCACCAAAGGGTAGCACTATCCCAGTTTGCAGGTTTAGTTTTATCTGCTTTGTGTAAGGCGTCTTGCACTCTGCATGTGTATTTGAGAATCTTCCAAGTTGTCACTTCATTCTTGTTGCTTTTCTTTCTTTTTTAAAAGAGGCTAATTTCATCTCAGCCTACAGTTTATTTATTTATTTTTTTTTTAAAGATTTTATTTATTTATTTGATAAAAGACACAGTGAGAGAGGGAACACAAGCAGGGGGAGTGGGAGAGGGAGAAGCAGGCCTTCCACTGAGCAGGGAGCCCCATGCGGGGCTCAATTCCAGGCCCCTGGGACCATGACTGGAGCCGAAGGCAGACACTTAACGACTGAGCCATCCAGGCGCCCCTTCTTTTTGCTTTTCAATACTACATGGTACGAAAACACCCCAACTTGTGTGTCTATTCTGATGAGCATTTAAATAATGTCCAGTTCAAGTCTATTACAAACAGTGCGGCCATGAGCACTCTGAGACATGAATCTTGGTGAATGTAGGTATGCATTTCAGTTTGGCATATACCTAGCAGTGGAGTGGCTGGGTCATAGCATGCGTACTCAATGCTGATCGATACTTAGAAAGTACATTTCAAAGTGTATTCCAAGGTCTACCCCCCCACCAGCCAAGGATGAGAATTCTGGTTGCTCTTATTCTCACCAGTACCTAGTAGGGCCAGTCTTCTTATCACCTGGTGGCTCTGACTTGACAGATCAGCCTCCTTCTCTTGGAGAGCGGTGAGCCCCATTCTATGCTCCATGGAAATCACACAGGGCTGGTGTCAGAGGCAGAAGGGCACTCACCTCCCCTCACCTCAAGGGATCCAAACTTCCTGCCAATCGGTTGGACAGATGATGATCTGAAAACCGGTGGAAGTTCATTTGGGGATATGGGTGATGGTTCTGTCCTCCCAGCTCCCTCAGAGTCTTGTGGCATCCCCAGACCCTGAAGCAGGAGACCAGAATCCACATCCCGACTCCTTCCTGTTCTGTTTCCCCTCAACCTTGTCATCACATACCCCAAATTCAGCTCCAGACACTGCACACGAATCACATCCCAAACGCATCAACCCTTTCACACCTCTGAGATGTGGCTGCTGTTGGGATCCTTCCGCCTCAACCAAAATCTCTCTCCTTCTTAAAGGCTCAACCCAAGTGTCACCTTTCTGGAAAGTTCTTCCACATTCCCTGGTCCTTTCTGGATCTCCTCATGGCAAGTTACCTGTGTCTTACATCAGGGTCTTTGCATCTGCTGTTCCCTTAGCCTGGAACTCTTTTCCTTTCACATAGCCAACCCTCACCTCCTTCTTGTCTGTTTTACCCCTTTGTCTCCCTAGTGTCTGTCTGCTCCCAGTAGAAAGGAGGCGTTCTGGGGGCAAGGATTTGTGTCTGCATCGCTTACTTCTCTAGTCCCTGTGCCTAGGAAACCCCCCGACAAAGAGTAAAGGCTCAGTTTGTTGAACGAATAAATTTTGTCTTTTTTTTTCTTAGATATTTATTTATTTATTTGATAGACAGAGAGATCACAAGTAGGCAGAGAGGCAGGCAGAGAGAGAGGGGGAAGCCGGCTCCCCCGCTGAGCAGAGAGCCTGTTGTGGGGCTCGTTCCCAGGACCCTGAGATCATGACCTGAGCTGAAGGCAGAGGCTTAAACCACTGAGCCACCCAGGCGCCCCTAAATTTTGTCTTTTAATTTACCCGTCATGCAGCCAGGACAATGTGTTGAAGGCAGAGCTAGAATTAGAATTAGAAGCAAATAATCCTATCTAGATGGAGTCCAATGAGACTAAAATGGTGTTTCAGGTGAATCTGGAAAATGAGTCAGGTGTCCTTGAGGAAGAAAGGCTCCTCAGACAAAGTTAGCAGCTTGTGCCCAGATCCAGCAACCATACAGAGGCCCATAGGGCTGGGATATAGGGATTGAGTAATGGATGAAGGAGCTGAAGCCAGAAGGTAAGGAGTGACACAACCTTTCTTCACTCAACAAATATTTGTTTATTACCTGGGCAAGAGAGAGGTTTGGGAGCCATGAGGGAACATGTATGAAATAAGGCAGTGAGAAGGGCTGAGGCAAGAGGAGGGAGGAAGTGGGAGCCATTGAGGCATCTGGTGGGAGGGTACAAAGAAATCTTCCCTGATCTTCTTGTTTGTAATATTCATCTTTGCTTGTAACAAAAGCAATAGCAATTCATTGTAGAAAATTTTGAAAAGACAAGGGACATCTAGTCTGGGCATAGATACCACATTATTTCTTGCACCGTCTGTGTACAATTTTAGAAAACAAGAGGGATTGTGGTAGTGTGCTTATTTTAAGCGATTTTAAGGTTTATTGATGTATTCTCATATGTAGATTTTCCTCCCCCAAAATACAAAGTATTACACTATACATGCCGGCACTTTGTTTTGCTACTCTTTTTAATTTTTCTTCTAATTTTGCTCACCTCCCTCTTCTTCCTCTTTCACAAGACACATATCAGCAACCTATTACAGATTTTCCCCAAGCAAGTATGGCCATATAGAAAATTATTTAAACAGATTCTTATAAATATGTATGTGGAAAACAGCCTTCCCGTACGTGTCAGAGTTTGACAAACACGAGATCATATAATAGACACTTTCCTGCATTTTGCTATTCTTAGATTATGACCTGATGGAATTCTTTCAGGTTAACTGGAGTCCATCTAGTTAACCCCCTTTTCATGGTTGCATAATATTCCGCGGTGTTTGATGAAGAAAACAAAGGCAGGAAGAATGTAACCAAAAAGGAATCATCTTACAACATGTGGCCCTCTGATGCACATCTGAGCCACGTGGGACAAGGCATTTCTACTGGGTCTCATGACTAATGTTTAGCTAGACAGTAAAGGGTAATCTTATCTTGAGAGTAGCCAGACCTCCAAGGTCTTGCAAATCTCGCTTTCAACATACAGAAATTCCCCAGAGATTTTCTTATCCCAAACCCTGCAACTGATCAGTCCCTCCTCACAATCACAGGTGCACTTCTCTCTGCCCATGGGTCCTGGCCCCGTGCTTTAACAAAAGCACCTTTCGCACCGTGAACCTTTCTCAAGAATTCTCTCTTGACCACCATGCTCAACGACCCCACATCAGCGTGGAAGCAGCAGAAGACATTCAATCACCCTCTGCTGTTGGACATTCACTGTTCCCTGTAGTGAGTGAGTGAGTGTGTGTGTGTGTGTGTGTGTGTGTGTCCGTGTGTGCGTGCATATATTTCCCACTAGAAACCTTGTTACATTTACACTTTATGTATCAAAGCTTTTACTTCTTGGAACAGATTGCCAGGAATGGGATTGCTAGGTCTAAGACATACAAAGTTTTTTCATTTTAAAGATTTTATTTATTTGAGAGAGAGAGAACGTAAGGGCAGAGGGAGAGGGAGAAGCAGACTCCCAGCTGAGCAGGGAGCCCGATACAGGGTTCCATCTCAGGACCCTGAGATGAGGACCTGAGCTGAAGGCAGATGCTTAACCAACTGAACCACTCAGGTGCCCTGGATATATGAATCTTACACTGTAATGGATTTTTTCAGACTGCTTTCCTAAAATGCTACCACAGTTCCCATTTCTACCTCTTTAATGCTTTCCACTCTCATGGCAATAAAATAATGTTTTGTTTTTCTCTAATGTGATTTTTCCTAGGAACTAAGGAGCCTGCACATCTTTTCGTATACTTGTAGACCATTTGGATTTGCTTTTCTTGGTGATTTAATATCTGGCAATGTGTCAGAGGTCTTCTTAGAACTATATGATACACACACACACTCAGACTTTGTCATTTGCCTTGAAAATATTGTTTCTCCAAATCCATAATTTTTTAAAATTTTTTTAAAATTTATTTGACAGACAGAGATCACAAGTAGGCAGAGAGGCAGGCAGAGAGAGAGGAAGGGAAGCAGGCTCCCTGCTGAGCAGAGAGCCCGAAGCGGGGCTCGATCCCAGGACCCTAGGGTCATGATCCGAGCCGAAAGCAGAGGCTTTAACCCACTGAGATACCCAGGTGCCCTCCAAATCCATAATTTATGTATTGGCTTAGTTTATGGTGTTCCTCAAAACACATTTTTAATTTTCAAACATGTATCCCACCCCCTCCACCCCCCGCCATCTTCTGAGTTTCCTGTGTGAGTTGGGAAGTGGTTTTATTTTGCTTGTTTGCTTTTTACATTTGATTTTTTAATCCATCTGAGATTTATCTTTTCCTAGGGTAAAAAATGAAAATTTAACAACTTGCTCTTATTAAATAAGGCACCTCCATTTTGTGATGTCTCTTTCATTCCTTCTGCTTCTGTCTGCTGTGTTGGGCCCTAGGATGACCTTGACAGAGGCGGCGTGTATAATCGACATTCTGTAGGATGGCCGCATGGATAGAGGGTTAACTCTGAGAGTCAAAGTTCAAAACCAGCACGATGGCTCACAGTAGAATTCATGCAAGATGTCCTAGCCCTGGACATGTAACTTCTGATCTCAGGGTTGTGAGTTCGAGCTCCACATTCAGTTTGGAGATGACTTTTTTAAAAATGGAGCAGAAAGTACAGAGATTTTTGCACATATATCCCGTTCTCACACGTGCACATCCTCCCCAGCTGTCCATATCCAGCCCCATAGTGGGACACCTGGTAAGCCTACGTCAACACCCCATTCTTCCTCAGAGCCCGTAGTTTACATCAGGGCTCACTCCCGGTGTTGCACACTCTGTGGGTTTGGACAAACGTCAAAGCTGAGGAAAGCTCCCCTCTATTCCTGGTTTGTTGGAACCGGTGTTTGGATTTTGCCAAATGCTCTTTCTGGTTTACCTTTTGACAGTGCCACAGCCTCAGGGAACTGGAGTGAGGCCACCGGTTCCTGAGACAATCTCTCAGCCTGACCTCTGGTTGTTCATGAAATCAGGCTTGTGTGAATTCTCTGGAGGGACACTCCCCTCGTAGAGTCTTAGGGAGGACTGCGGGGCCCCCAGCTTCTCCTGATGTCCCCCGCTCACCATCAAAGCCACGCTGAGGGCTAACCTCAGACCCACAGCTTCTACAAGCTTCCTTCCCGAGAGGCTGGCATGTCGGCACTGTGGCTGACCTCAGGCAGCTCAGAGGAGCCTGTTTTGGGCCCTGCGGTCAGGACAGAATGTTCACTTCCTTCTGAGTTGGGGGAAGACAGATAAACAGTTGTCACCGCAGTGGGGAGAGAAGGAAGACTCCTTCTTCCTTTGGCAATCACACAACCCCAGTAAATCCTCCTGATCAGAGATGCCTCGAATGAGGAGCCAAAGGCCCGCGTGGCCTGCTGGGTGTGCACTGTGGGAGCAGCCTCGGAAGTAGAGTTACTGGAGAGGGGCTTTCTTTGCGACCATCTAAAGTAAACCAGCTCTTCGCCCTCTTCTGCATAGTACATCATCAGGACCTTGGGACTGCATTACAAAAGCTTTCTCGAATCAGTGGACTTCTCTCTCTGCCACCAGCAGCTGCTGAAGAATCAGCACCTTCTCTTCTGCAGAGGACACAGAGGCCCAGAGAGGCGAAGGAAATGGCCGAAGATCCCACAGCAGGGACACAGCATGGTACGGCACAGAACCTGTTTCCATGCCAACAGCACAATGAAGATACGGTCTGGTCTCCTGGGTGTGGCTTTTTCTACCAGCCTAAGGTTTGGACAAGTGGAGGAATTCTGAGACTTCATCTCAGAAACCCTTCAAGCCTCTATTGGTGGCTCTTGAGTTTTGAATGATTCTTACCTATGCGTAATTTTGCGCATCACACATCGGTGGTTTGAGAAACATTGGTTCATTGGTTTATGTCGATCTTCCAAATGCTGGCACATTTCATCTGACGGTATTAAAAAAAAAAATCGTATCTGTTAATCTACTTGCAACAGAAATGCCTTGTAAACATTTGGGAAGCTCTCCAGGTCACGGTGGCAAACACCGGTATTCCAAAATTCTAAATTTTGCTTGAAAACTCTCATTCTTCTATCCTTGGCAATACATGCTGTCAAGTGTCTTCCTCTCAGGGCCATTGGCTTGCTTCATTTGGTTTCCAGAAAATGTCTTTTAAGAGAGTCAGGTCTGGGGGTGCCTGGGTGGCTCAGTGGGTTAAGCCGCTGCCTTCAGCTCAGGTCATGATCTCAGGGTTCTGGGATCGAGCCCCATATCGGGCTCTCTGCTCGGCGGGGAGCCTGCTTCCCCCTTTCTCTCTGCCTGACTCTCTGCCTGCTTGTGATCTCTCTCTCTGTCAAATAAATAAATAAAATCTTTAACAAAATAAAAAAAAATAAAGTCTAGTGCTCTAAGATCAAGGCGGCTAGAACAAGATTAAATGCTAGATAAGGAACTTGGAATTTATTCAGCAGCAACAGGGCTCATTATTACCGGTGATCTTATATTTAAGGCAAATCCCTATTTTCCTAATGAAAACATCTTTAAAAATTAAGGGATCAGGGTGCCTGGGTGGCTTAGTCGGATAAGCATCTGCCTTTGGCTTAGGTAATGATCCCAGAGTCCTGGGATCAAGGCCCGCATTGGGCTTCCTGCTCAGCAGAGAGCCTGCTTCTCCCTCTCCCTCTGCCTGCTGCTCTGCCTAAAAATTTTTTCTAAAAAAATTTTTTGTAATTAAGGGATCAACTCGTGTAAATTTAAACTTTTAGGAATGTCGATGAAATAGTCAGATGTCGAATTATAATATCTAATTTATTTAGGTATACATGCATATTTAAAATAACATTATATACACTAATACAGTAATACAAAATATTGCTTTTTCCCCCCATTCTTACATGTCAAGTAACAATTTTATTCAAGTCTCTACATGCATCTTGGACGTCAATGTCTTCATCATATCCAGAGTCACTTTCTTCAAGTGTATATCCTTCAATTGCATCGAAGTTGTCTGAGATGCAGCATTTTAAAATACTTGTCTGGCACTGTCATTGGAAAGTTTGATCCAAGTCACGTTAGGACAATTCTGCCCCCATCCCCAACTTTTCATGCAGGTGCAGGTTTACAAACCTTAGCAAAAGTATTCACTTATTGCTTTTTGAAGTTGCTCCTTGAAAAGCTGGTTTACAAAACCTAACTCTTGTAATAGTGATGGGCATACCCCTGGAATAATTACGAAGTTTCTTCCCACCCCCCTTTTCACCCATCTCAGTAGGAGGAGTCTGGCATTGTTTTTCATTCTGGTGGGCTAAAATGTGAGGAGAGATCAGAGGTAGTAGAGCAGTTGCAGGCGATGACAAGACCTCGTTATGGTGTGACTGAAGAGTAAAACATATTCTTGAGAATGAAGAAGGCCAAAGAGCTCTAAGCTGGGTTCCTAGGTAGGATCATCCTCATGGACAGAGGAATGTTTTGGGGGTGGGAATGAAGCAGTGATGCATCAAGGCCTCGGAGATAGCTCGGAATATCCTGGAACCAGGCAGGGGGTAGAGATGAGAGCACAGCCTCCTCATGTAGCAATGGAGGCTGTGCAGCAAGGATATGGAAACAGCACTGGCCAGCAGTGGGCAGTCATGCCAATATGCCAATATGGAGTCCTGGTCCAGTTGCACAGGGAAGGGAGTGTTGGGACTGGGAAGAAAGGGTATCTTGAGGAAAGAGGTACATGCAGAATGGACACATTCTGCAGAAAGACTGAGATGATCGGAAGTCTGTGACTCACGAAGAGGGGTCCACCTAGACTGCCCGCAACAGGTTCCTCATGCTTTCCCATTAATACTCATTGCATGAATCGTCCTAGTTTTCTAGACTGCAAGGAAGACGGGCAGTATGTGTGTTCTGGGGACTGCTGTACCCCCAGTAATGAGAAGAGGCATATAACAAGTCCCCAGGAAATACGTGCTGAAGGAAGAAACGGGAAGGAGACAGAGGGGGCAGAAAGGAAGAACAAGGTACTAGTGTCCAATGGGAGGGACTTAAAAAGGAGGACAGCAACGAAGGTCAGGAAAGGCATGGTCAAGACCTCAGAGGGCAGCTGGCATCAAGGAGCTGGGGGACACACTGGAAGGAAATGGACCAGACAGGGATTGCACCAAAGATTCCACTGGGGCCTTGGGTGTGATCCCAGCAGCCCAAAGTCTCAGCCCTGGAGAACATGTCCCTGGCAAAGGCACAGGGCGGGGGGTGGGGGGTGGGGGCGGTAAGGGAGGAGGGAGACTGTGGGCTGAGACTAGACTGTGGCTTCGTCTAAGCCTTATCCCATGGGGAGACACTTGCCTCAATGTCCAGACCTGCTCAGTGACAGAGAGTGGGGTGGTATTTGGGTGTTCTTGGAGTTAACATCTGAATACTAATAAAGGATGTATGTGCTTGTTTTGGTGATTCACGAGGCATAAGCCTCAAATTCCCTTTCTGCGTAGCATGGACATCTCCAATAAAAGGGAATAGAAATTAGTTCCCAATTTATAGGAACGATCTGAAGGCAGTGACTTCTCAAAAGTCTGGTCTCCTGAGCAGCAGTAGCATCACCTGGAAATGTGTTAAAAATGTGAATTCTCAGCCTTTACCCCAGATCGACTGAATCAGAAACGGGGTGAGGCCCAGAAATCCAAGGTTTAATAAGTTTCTCTAGGGGATCCTGATGCATGAGAAAGTTTAAGAACTACTGCTTTAAAGCAATGCATGGAACTTTTTCAAGCTCCAGTCCCCTTTTCCAGAAACCTGCAGCGTCTGATACACTAGTCTTTAGTGAGTACCAACAAGCAGCAGGAGGAGAGAAGAGCCGAGGGCAACTTACAACAGAGCAGAGTGGTGGGGAAGAGGGCTGGTTCACTGCCTCAACTGGCTTCCCTGGCCTCTGAAGCCTCAGCACCCCCTTATAGGAGGGGAGAGTAGGTACTTACCTTTCCTGTGCCTGGCACAGTATTAAGTACTCAGTCCTGCTGCTTGCTGCCATTATCATTCAAGCAGAACTCAGGAAGAGCCGATCGCCTCGAGGCATCAGCTCAATGGCTAGCTAGGTTCTTCCAAGGCCAGGATTTTGTCCCATGCGTGTAATAACTTTACACTACTAGCCTTGTTTCTGGTTTCTAAGAATTCACACTTCCCAAAGCTCTGTGGAGAGCCCCAGGGGTCTGAGACTGATCCTGTGGCCTCTTCTCCAGCCTACCCCACTCCCAGAGCCTTGCTTGATGGCCTCAGACATCAAAGCGCCGCCCGCCCCTTGTCGTCAGCCAGGAGCACACCTGAGTGTTCTAATCTCGCAGGGAGGAAATGGGATGGTGAGGCAGCCAGTCCTCAAGCAGTGGGCACTTTCAGAGGAGCGACCCCTCCTCAGACCCCTTTAACCTGTGGGTCTCCTTTCTGGGTCAGGAAAGCCTATTGACACCCTGCGGAGCTTTGTAAGGAAAGGGTGTTAAATCATAGGCTCAAAAGGCTGGCTTGAGTCCAAAAAACACCAGCAATTATAGATGGAGCTTCCAACTTCTATCTCCTTCTCAGTAGAATGGAAAGCTCCAGGCGCCCCAGAACCTTGTCTTATTTCCCGAGTCCCTGCACTGTAAACAGAGCCCTTAGTAGACATCAAAATACTTTGGAATTGGCAAACATTTGCTAGGCCAATGGCTCTGCTGTTAGCAGGAACAAAGGTTGCTCTCCGTCAAGTGGAGGAAAACGAAAGGTCTGGGTGGAGCCCACTGGGTGCTGGTGAGCACGCCAGGCCGGCTGGGCGCTGGGAGCTATGCACAGTGTGGAGGCCCAGGGCGCTGTTTAGTCAGGGCTTTTCCACGAGGTGCATGGTGGACTCTTACTGTGACGTAGGCAGAGGCCAGCTGGGGATCATCTAGGGGTGAGCCTGAAGGCACATTAAAGATGGGGGCCCCCGATACCTGAAGTTAGGGGAAAGGCCAGTCACCACAATCCTATTTGCTCCTTGGCAATTCCCAGCTCCCTCCGAACTGAACTGAAGCCCATGTTTCCTAGGCAGCTTGCCTGCCCACCACAGGCCCAGAGGGCCCAGCTGCCCCAGCCTATGCTCACAAATACGGGCACAAGTAGGTAGCAACGGTGTAGATGCCTCTGGGGGGGTCTGGGGGGGCACTACCCACCTTTGGGCAAGGGGTTTAATACTCCAGGTGAGCTCAGACACTCATTGTGCCTGAGCAGGCGGTTTGAGGGCAAGAGACTGAAGAAATATTTGGTTGCATAAAGTTACTAAGGCAGAAATAATCACTGCCCCACGTGACGGGAAAGCAGATAAACTTCTTCCTCCCTGAGCATGAATGTCCTCTAGGCTTTTGCTCATATGGATCCTTCCAACACTTGGCACACCATGGCCATTTCCGCCTGTCCCAAACCCATACAGTACCACACTTCTTACTCCCAGCCATTCCCAACCCCGCCCAAGCAGAGAGGCCTCCTCCAGTAACTGTTAGTGCCCGTCTCCTAAGTTGGAACCTTGAGGGTTTTGCTGGGATTTGCTCCTACTTACGGTTGCAGCCAAAGGCCAGACATCTTACCTAGCCCACGGAAGTGGTCAGCATGTACCTATTTCGTAATAAAGAGGCAGTGGCCCTCCATCATTTGAAGCTTATTATCAGTTACTCGTTGACAGAAATGCCCTCTAGGTACGTGCACCCGAATGTTTACAGCAGCCATGTCCACAACTGCCAAACCATGGAAAGAACCTAGATGTCCATCAACAGATGAATGGATAAAGAAGATGTGGTATATATACACAATGGAATACTATGCAGCCATCAAAGAACGAAATCTTGCCGTTTGCAACATGGATGGAACTAGAGGCTATTATGCTGAGTGAAATGAGTCAATCAGAGAAAGACAATTATCAGATGATCTCTCTGATACAAGGAATCTGAGAGGAAGGGTAGGGGGTTGTGGGTAGTAGGGAGGGAAAAAACTAAACAAGATGGGACTGGGGAGGGAGGGAGACAAACAGTAAGACTCTTAACCTCAGGAAACAAACTGAGGGTTGTTGGGGGGATTGGTGGGAGATGGGGTGGCTGGATGATGGACACTGGGGAGGGTATGTGCTATGGTGAGTGCTGTGAATTGTGTAAGCTTGATGATTCACAGATCTGTACCCCTGAAGCAAATAATACATTATGTTAGTAAAAAGAAAAAAAAAAAAAAAAGAAATGCCCTCTATTTCTTGGTTTATTACAGTTGCTAAAAGCAGGGATGGTGTTTATCCTTTGGGAGGATAGGAAACATGGGCTTCAGGAAAGCATGAAGGGGTCCCAGTGCTGAGTAACTCCTCCCTACAAAAATGAGGGAGTGTCTCTTAGTTCCATTAGTTGAGGATCCCATTTTAAGAGAATTCACAAAACCACCAAAGATTTAGTAAAGAAAAATTCTCCCAAATGTACGGGTATTTTGCAAACATGCTGAGGACACACGATCATGAGTTAATTAGAGCAGTCTGGTAGTACTTTAGTCAAGGTCCTTTCGGTTGCATGTAATAAAAAGTCACTTCGGACTGATTTTTGAAAACCCAAGAGGCATGCTAAGGATACCTGAGGGATGAACAGGGTCCAGAGGAAGGAGGGAAAACAGATCCAGAAACCCATGAAGGCCTCGAGGCTACTAAGTAGCCGATCTAATTTGCTTGCACTTATGGTTCTCTCTTTCTACTTCTAAACCTCTATGCTTGCCTGTGCAGGGCAGCTCACGGGTCCCGACTTTCTTAAGGGCCCTGCACAAGCTGCAATCCCAAAGGGTCTCTCTCCTTCCCCTTGCAAAATTCTTAAGATAAAGAAGTGTCTTGGGCCTGTCTGGATGAGAAGTTCGACGCTGGTCTCATCAACTGGTGGGGGTGGGGAGGGAAGGGAAATGTCCCTGGGTACAGACATGGCCCCCTTTCCTGTAGGGAATGAGGGCAGCGGCAGCCTGAGTCAGGCAGGCGCCCCCAGTGTCAGCAGAGAGAGAGAGAGAGGTCTGCTGCTTCGGCAGGGGCTTAGCTGCTGGTACTTAAAACAACACAGTCTGTAACTGCCTGCGAAGCCTATGATACCTTCCCCTCCAAGTTCCTGCTGACCAATTCCAAACACGTGCACTACTAACATTTCATGAAGCTCTACCTGTTTTTATTGCTCTTTGCTGGACTTGGTTGATGTTTGCTTTTTACTTTCGTCAAATCTTACAGGAGAGATGAAGACATGGCAAGTTACAAAGGTACCGCTTCTGCACTAACATCTGTTCTAACAATCTGGGTTGGTGTCAGCAACACGATAAAGATGGATGTTAACAGATTCCTTGAGCCTATGAAAATCCTGCCGAGGAATCGTATTTTGTGGGTGCACTGCACAGAGCCTGGAACACAGTGGTGCTCAAGGTCACACTGAATCCAATTCCAATTTTAACTTAAGTACAAAGATCTACTTCCGATCAAATATTAAATCTGGCTAATAACTTCAGGCCACAATCTGCTCTGTGTCCCACAGCAGGTGGGGCAGAAGAAGGTAATGAAGTCTCCAACTTGCTGTTCTCCTCTTTTAAGAACCTTATCACAACAGACCATCTCTAGCTCAGAAGCACAAAATGTATACGAAGAAATTACTATATAGTAACTAAAAGCACAAGTTTCAATAGCCTAGGGTCTTAGAGAAATTGTTATTCCAAAACATGCAGAGGCAGCAAGAGTCACCCAAAACCACATTTTATTCTATGACCTTTATATTGCTTTTCTGTTACTTAAAGGTTGAAGCAAAATGAAAGGATGGAAATATTTTGTTAAAGGAACAAAATAAGTTAATCACAGCAAATACACCTAATAAAACCTCAGGGTCTATGCCGTACACTCCAAACACAAGATTAAGTCCAGGAGTGGCTCATGTCTGGGTTTTTGTAGAGCAAATGGAAATATTTGGAAGAATCAACACATTTCAGTAGAAGAGCCATAAATGCCCTGAAAGCAGAAAGTTGACACAATTTTAAATATAATTCTCATATATATATATTTTCAAATCAAACACAATTAAATAGAATATGGTTTAAGTACATGAATACTTTGCTTTAGAAGAATAACAGAGGTGGTACATAGTACCAAAAACTTATACACAGCCTTTTTGCTTCTTCTGTTGATGAAACAGTGTGCCTCTATACAATCAAATATTGCAATGGAATAAATTCTCTATTCATTCAAGACTTTCTCAAGGACAGAGGTGATTAATAATTATATACTTATATATATATATATATATAATTTCTTTTTTTCTTTTTTTTTTTTTTTTGCAAAGTCTGAGCAAAAGCAGTAACACCTAAGAGAACGTTCGTCCTCCTCAGTCACACATGGTGAGGAGGCGTGGGCACTGCAGGCCCGTGGAGTGTGCTCGCCAGTGGGGTGGCCCTGCTGATGGCAGCGAGCCCCGCACCCAGTAGCTGACCGAGGGAAGTGCAGTGAGGGAGTCTCCTGCTCTCCTAGAGACAGAAAGAGAAAAGGCCACCACGTGCACACTTCCCAGCTCACAGCAAAAAGGGGAGGCAGCCAAGATCAAGTGCTTTTCCTGCCCCGCCCCCCAAACCTCGCTTGCCAATCTTAAAAAAAAAAAAAAGAAAGAAAGAAAAAAACAAAACAAAACCCATACAATCTGGGAATAAACATTTTGTCCAAGGTATCACAGGGGGAAACTGGAGTGATTGTTACTCCTGCTCCTTTTCCTCATGTATTCTGAAGGGAAAGCTAAGTAACTTGGAGCAGAGCATTCTAGAAGAGCAAGTCTTCGTGCTCAAAGTAAAGGAGGCTCATCTTTTTTGTTAGCAGGGGAGACTGGTTTGCAGTACACCGCATCTGAGGAGCAATTAAAATGGAAAATTGCACACTGTCACCCAAGGGAAGGACAATGTCACCAAGACTCGACCAGTCAGCTAGCCTCCTTCCAAATTAATGCCTCTGTGAAGGAAGACCACCAGGGAGCCCTCACCCCGGTCTGCTGGAGGAAAACAATCCACTAGCACCACACGGCCACTCTGAGCTGCCTGGCTCTCACTCTGAGCTGCCTGGCTCTCGGAGGGGCTGACTCACCTGTCTGCTCAGGCCAAAGCAAAGCACTTCCCGCACCTGCTTTAGGATACTTGTAGGGATGGGTCACGGCTACAGAATGTGTGTCAATCACGTATCAGCTCTATGCTTATCTGCCTCCCACAGTATGTGGTCCCTGTCTATTCCGGTGGACTAAAACTCGTTCATAAATGGGTTATTGCCATTGGAAAGCTATTAATTTTCTAGTAATGTAAACAATACCACTTTGTCTCTTTATGACTTTCACTGTGTGAACATCATGTGCAGCAAATATGTCTACATGTCACTCTGCTTAGGATGGAAGTCTAGGATTGTCTGCCAGTCTTTCTTGGGAACAACAGTGATATATCAGTGAAAAGAAATACAGTGCTTTGTTTTCATTGGCTGTGTTGAAGAATCCAACCAGAGCAAAAAAGTTCTCTTATTTTTCAAAAGCAGATTTCCTTTCTCTCAGGTCTTGAGTCATAGCTGAAAAAAGGAGAAAGAAAAAGGTTAAGGTGCATTTTTATAACCAGGGACATATTATCATGACAGATTAAGGTTACCCAGCACTTAGTGTTTACTACATACCAGCGCTTTTGACAGTGAGGATCTGACTATAATCCTGAGGTAAAATGCTGTAACCATTTCATTTACATATGAATGAACGGAAGCTTAAAAAGGTCAAGCAGCTCACCCTAAGATAACAAGGACTGGGACCCAGGTCCGCTTTTATCTTTCCCTTTTGGCAATAGATAGTAGAAGGAAACATCTAGTCTTTGACAGAGTAATTTGCCTTCTAGGAATTAACCCTGCACCATGCTCATAAGAGAGGGCAAAGATTCATATGCACACACATTCACTGAAGTACTGTTTGTAACAGGGACAAACCCAAAATGACTTAAATGACAATCCACAGGGGAGTGGGAGATCAGGAGATCCATAATATCAGGAAATATCCTGGTATCTCATATCACAATATCAGGAGAGCCATAATATAAAATACTCCAATACCTTTGGAAAGAAAAAAAACCCCTGATTTCTCCTCACCAGGTTCCTGAGGTGGAGACCCCTTTACTCACAGCACCGGGAAGAAAAAAAAACATCCCAGAAGACAAGGTCCTTAGGACATATACACATGCAACAATTCAGAAATGCTGTGAGGTAGTTTATATTAAATGCCTAAGTACATTCTATAGACCAGCGTAAAGTAAACATTCAAAGAGAGGCTTCAACATGGGCTAGAGAGGCTGGGTAATCTTTCATGGAAGTAGGATGTCTTACTTTCATAAAATCATGGAATGAGACTCAGAAGGAGATCTTATGAGACTGTCTTGTTCAATTTCTCTCATCTACTGATGAGGAACTAAGACTTGGAAAAGGAAAATAACTTGCAAAAGGTCACATATGTTCATTAAAAGTGGAACAATCAAGTTCTGTTTAGCTCAGCACTTCTTCCATACCAACACACCGCAGATCCCTAAGGACAGGCAGGATAGGTATCTTAGCCAGCCAAAGAGAAAGGCTAGCAAGCTTAAAAAAACCAAAATACAGCAAAATGTATCTGTATATCCTAAAAATAAAAAGCACATGATAATAAAATCTGAACATACAACTCAAATAAAAAGCCTTCATTTTAAATATCTACTTTCTAAAATGGTGCCTAAAAGGACATTTTTCGTATTGTTAAACATTTCATCCTCAAAGATAATGGGGAATCACAACTTCATACACCTTGATCTTGCTCTTTGCTATTTTAGGTTTGCCTGAGCCAGTGAAGATAAATATAGATAAAAATTATCACCCTTAAACAGAAACGAGGGTAGAATCTGCAAAAGTGAACAGAAAGTTGGTGTGAATCAGCTCAGTGCAAAGTTCAAAATCAAACCAAGCTCTGGTAAGGACAGTTCTCCGAGCAAACAGAGGCAGAGAAAGGGGTCTGCGGGCCTGTCTAAACACAAGCCCTCAGAACCACTGTGGGTTCCATGGGATGTCATCTGAACATCTTAATTCTGATTCCCAATTTCTGCTAATGCAAGTAACAGAGTAGTAGTTTCCTGCCTTCATAAGGAACAGGAACAGAAATTCTCCTATTGGCTTAAATCTCTGTGAATCAACTCTAGTTAGATAAAGAAAAATTGCTGAAGAAACTGGGAATGTCTGGCTTGAAGAGAGGACTGGGTGTCGGAGGAGGCGGGGAGGGAGGCAGGGTATGCTACACGGCAGCCCTCAACTTTCTGAAGGTCACTTGCATGGCTCTCACACACCCAACTAGAACCAGCTGGTGAAGCTGTAGAGAAACAGAATATTAGCTTGTGGATATTCTGAATACAACCCCTTTCTCAGAAAAGTTGTTCTGCAAATATCATCTCCCAGTCTGTAATTTGCCTTTTCATTTTCTTTACAGGGTCTTTTGACAAGCACAGGTCTCTACTTTGGATAAAGATCAATTTATCGATTTTTCTCCTTTATAGCTCATGCTTCGTATGTCTAAGAAATCTCTGCCTAATCCCAAACCATGGATTTTAGTTTTTAGCTCTGACATTTAGGTCTATGATCCATTTTGAGTGGGTTCTCGTGTGCTATGAGGAAGAAGGTTCATTTTCCTC
Source organism: Mustela putorius furo (assembly GCF_011764305.1). Classification (NCBI taxonomy): domain Eukaryota; kingdom Metazoa; phylum Chordata; class Mammalia; order Carnivora; family Mustelidae; genus Mustela; species Mustela putorius. The sequence goes on along the minus strand of NW_025421501.1, from coordinate 3,384,003 downwards.
CCATACATATATCTTGATGTCCCAGTACCGTAAACCAGAAAAGACTAGCTTTTTATCACTGATCTACCTTGGCATGTATGTCAAAAATCAACTGACTCTATATATTTGGGTCTACTTCTGTATTCTCTGTGTCTACCCTTATGCTGATATCACTCCGCCCTGACTGTGCAGCTTAATAGTAAATGTGTCCACGTACTGTTAGTCTTCCAACTTTTCTCTGCCCCTCCGCCCCATATGTCTGTCATTCTAGTTTCTTTAAATCTTCCAGTTATGTTTTATAATCAGCTTGTCAACTGGTCAACTTCTACAAAACACCCTGCTGGAATTTTTATTGTGATTGTACTGAATCTTGGATATCTTGTACGGCATGGAGAGTCAATACTGTATAACATATTTGAAAGTTGCTAGAACTTAAAAGTTCTCATCACAAGAAAAAAAATTTGAGATCATTTTGCAATGTATATAAATATCAAATCCCTAGGTTGTAGACCCAAAACTAACATAATGTAAGTCAGCTATACGCCTCAAACATCATCACCACCACCATCATCCTGGGGAAAACCAGCACCTTAACAACATTGGTCTCTTGATTTATTTAAATATTTAATTCTGCTCAGTTACAGTTTATATCATATAAACCTTACAGACATTTTGGTAAATATATTCTTAGAATTTTATGTTTTAGGATGCTACTGTAGATTGTAACTTTTTAAATTTCAATTTCTGACTGTTAATTGCTGCTATATAGAAATGTACTTCATTTTTATATATTAACCTTATAACATTTAGTATTGCTAAACTTAGTCCTAACCCTTTTTTTTTTATAGACTCCTTAAAATACTACCGTCCAAAAGACCTTTCTGTGACAACAGAAATGTTCTGTATTGTGCATACATGGCTAGTCACAACCATACTGGATAAAGCAACCTTAGGAATGTCTACATGAATGATAAGGTCTTCTGCAAAGAAAACCAGTTTTACTCCTTCCATTACAATTTACAGGCCTCTTCTTTTTTGCCTTTTTGCACTGGCTAGGACTTCCAGTGCAAGTATCCTTGCCTTCTTCCTAGAATTATGCAGTCTTTCCCCATTACACGTGATTTTAGCTGTGAGTTTTATCAGGTTAACGGGGTTCTTCTATTCTGTTCCTAGTTTCCTGAGAGTTTTATTGCCAGTGGTTGAATTCTGTTAAATTCTTTTTCTTCATCTACTGAGATGATCATAGGTTTTTCTTTTTATGATGAATAACTCCAATTTTTTCCTTTAAAAAAAAAAAGATTTTATTTATTTATTCTGGAGAGAGAAAGAGAAAGAGAAAGTGAGCATGAGTCGGTGGACGGAGGGACAGAGAGAGGGACAAGCAGAGTCCATGCTGAGCGCAGAGCTCAATGTGGGGCTTGATTCTAGGACCCTGAGATCACGACCTGAGCTGAAGTCAAGATGCTTAGCCAACTGAGCCACCCAGGCATCCCAGCAACTGATTTTCAACTATCAAAGCAAACCTGCTCTCCTGGGGTGCCCCCCACTTGTTATGATGTATTATCCTTTTTATATACTGATGACTGGGTTCCTTGTATTTATTTACTTACTAATTTGAGGGCACTAGCGGGAGAGATCTCAAGCAGCCTCCCTGCTAAGTGTGCAGCCTGATGCAGGGCTCAATCTCATGATTCTGGGCCAAAACCAAGAGTAAGATACAGCCAGTTGAACCACCTAGGCACCCCTTCTTGTATTTTTGTTAAGGATTTTGCATGTATGTTCGAGAGAGACACTAGCTTGTAGTTTTCTTTTCTTGTAATATCTCTGGTGTTAAGGTAATGCTAGCTTAATACAGTGTGTTGGGAAATATTACCTCTTCTTCAATTTTCTAGAACTTTGTCTAGAATCAGTATTATTTCTTCTTTAAATTCCATCTAGGCCTGGAACTTTCTTTGTGGGAAGGAACCTGATGTTCTCTCTCCCACCCCCCAATTTCATTGTTATGTCTGACATAATACCGTGTAAGTTTAAGGTGTATAATGTGATAATCAGATAAATATATATTTTGTGAAATATCATCACAAGAAGATTAATACATCCTTCACCTCACATAAATACCTTTTTAAAAAATAGTAAGAATACTTAAGATCAATTGCATTAGCAACTTCCAAGTATATAATACAATACTAACTAGAGTCCCCACGCTATGCATTAGATCTCCAGAACTAATCCATTTTCTAACTGGAAGTTTGTATCCTCTGACCAACATCTCTTCATTTCTCCTAATCCCCAGTCCCTGGTAACTACTATTTTACTCTGTTTCTACGAGCTCAACTTTTTTAGATTCCACATGCAAGTGAAATCATACAGTATTTGTCTATGTCTGACTTATCTCACTAGGCATAATGTCCTCAAGGTCCATCCATATTGTCACAAACGACAGGATTTCATTTTTTTTAAATGGGTAAATTTTCTTGATGCATTCAACGGTCAGTGCCACTTGGGTTATTTCTATGTAACACCTGGCTATTATAAATTATGCAGTCAACATAAACAGGGGGTACAGGTATCTTTTTGAGGTAATAATTTCACTTTCTTCAAATATATACCCAGAGTAGGACTGCTGGATCTATACGGTAGTTCTATTTTTAATTCTTTGAGGACTCCCCATACTATTTTCCAAGGTGCCTGTACCAATTTCCATTCCCACCAACACTGAACAAGGGTTCCTTTTTCTTACATCCTTGTCGACACTTGTTATTGCTTGTCTTTTTGGTAACAGTTATCCTAAAAGGTATGAAGTGATAGTTTACTGTGGTTATAATTTGTACGTCACTAATGATTTGTGATATCAAGCACCTTTTCATGTACCTTTTGGCCATTTGTAGGTCTTTGGAAAAAGGTCTTTCCAGGTTTTTTGCCCATTTTAAATTCAAAATCTTTTTTTCTATTCAAGTACGTATATATTTTGGATAGTAATTCCTCAAATTCAATTTAGCAGACACAGTATTATTCAGGCTACCTATTTCTTCTTGAGTGAGCTTTGGTAATTTATGTATTTCAAGGAATTTCTCCATCTCATTCAGGCTGTTGAATTTATTAGCATAAAGTCATTCATAAGATTTTACTATTACCATTCTAGTAAATTTAGGATCTGCAGTGATGTCCCCTTTTTCAATCCTGGTATTGGTAATTCCTATCTAATCTCTTCTCCCTCCCCACCCCAGCCTTGGTAAAGGTCTATGAATGTAATTGGTCTTTTTAAAGAGCCAGCTTTTGATTTTTCTCTATTATCTATGTAACTCATATTCATTTTTTTTTTTAAAGCCCAACATGGGGCTTGAACTCATGACCCTGAGGATCCTGAACTGAGATCAAGAGTCAGATGGCTGGGGCGCCTGGATGGCTCAGTTGTTAAGCGCCTGCCTTCGGCTCAGGTCATATCCCAGAGTCCTGGGTTTGAGCCCCGCATTAGGCTCCCTGCTCCCTCTCCCACTCCCCATGCTTGTGTTCCCTCTCTCAAAGAAATAAAAAATCTTAAAAAAAAAAAAAAAAAAGATTCGGATGCTTAACTAAGTCACCCAAGTACACCCCATATTCACTTTTATCTTTAATACTTCCTTCTTTGGGTTTAATTTACTCATTCCCTAGTTTAAGACAGAAGATTGAAAACTTTTTTTTTGTCTAATATAAACATTTAATGCTATAAATTTCCTTCTAAGGACTGCTTTAGCAGAGGTCTACAAATACTGTTGTTTTCATTTTAATTCAGTCCAAAGTATTTTCTAACTTCTATTTTGATTTCTTCTTTGACCAATGGAAGACTAAGAAGTAAGCTATTTAATTTCCAAATACTTGGGGGATTTCCCACATATCCTCCTGTAACTGACTTCTTGTGTAATTCCTTTGTGGTAAGAAAACAGACTGTATGATTTCAATCCTTATAATTTACTGAAAATTGTTTTATGGCCCAGAATATAGTATATCTTGATAAATGTTGTATTTGCAGGCCAAAAGAGTATCTGCTGAATGCACAGTCTATATGTGTCCCTTGAGTTAAGCTGGTTGATGGTGCTGTTCTATTCATTACTGAGACATTATCCACTATGGATTTGTGTATTTTCCTTGTAGTTCTAGCAGTTTTTGCTTTGTGTGTTTTCAATCTATTATTAAATGCATAACATTTAGGATTCTTGATGTCTTCTTGATGAACTGATCTTTTTATCATATAAAATGTCTTTCTTTTTGCCTGATAATATTCCTTGATTTGAAGTTTACTCTGACTTGTAGTAATACATGCAGTCTTACTTTTTTTTTTTTAAAAGATTTTATTTATTTATTTGAAAGACAGAGATCACAAGTAGGCAGAGAGGCAGGCAGAGAGAGAGAAGGAAGCAGGCTCCCTGCTGAGCAGAGAGACCGAAGTGGGGCTCGATCCCAGGACTCTGGGATCATGACCTGAGCTGAAGGCAGAGGCTTTAACCCAATGAGCCACCGAGGCGCCCCAAATTACTTTTTTTTTTTAAAGAGTTTATTTATTTATTTGACAGAGAGATCACAAGTAGGCAGAGAGGCAGGCAGAGATAGGGAGAGGGAAGCAGACTCCCCACTGAGCAGAGAGCCCAATGTGGGGCTCCATCCCAGGACCCTGAGATCATGACCTGAGCTGAAGACAGAGGCTTAACCCACTGAGCCACCCAGGTGCCACAGTCCAAATTACTTTGGATAATGTCTGCATGGTACATCTTTCCCATTCTTTTACTTTTAGCCTTTATATTTATATTTATATTTAAAGTCGGCTTCTTACAGATAGCATCTAAGTAGGTTCTGCCACTATCTAATCAGATAATCTGTTTTAACTAGACTATTTAGATCATTTGCATTTAACATGGCAATTTATATTATTTAACTTAAACCTGCTATCTTGCTATTTGTCTTTCATTTGTCCCACTAGAGTCTTTCTTCTCTTTCCCCCCTTTTCTTGAGTTCTTTTGTACTCAGTATTTTTTTTTTTAGGGTGTGGTTTCTACAGATTGTGTTTTCTCCCGATTGTGGGTCAAGTTTTTCTGCTTCCTTGCATACCCAGTAATGCAGTGGGTGGCAGACACTGTTATTTTTACACTATTGAGTGCTGAACTTTACTGTGTTCCTTTAAAGGATTGGCCTTTGTTCTGATCCTTTCCAAAGTTGCTTTTAGGCTTGGTTAAATGTTTTACTCTAAGGCTAATTTAGCTCCAGTATTAAGGGATGTTTCTGAAGACACTACTCAATGTCTTGTACATTATGAGATCTATCCACACCGGTCAGTAACGATGTGACCTATTCCTAACCCCATGTTTCAGGAATTGCTCAGCCTACTAATTTCTGGTAGTTTTTTTCCCTCCCGATGGGCATTTTCACCCAATACATGTATAGATCAGTATTTGGCCAAGGACTTCCAGGGACCTCTCATAAAGAGATAAGCTTTGGAGTTTTCTTTCTGTGAAGCTCCTTTTCTAGTAACGTGCTCTATGACTTCCTGCCACCCTGGGCTATCCAAACTTTGATTTCTGACTCCTCAATTCAGCAACACTATGAACTTTGGTAGACTCCCCCTCCCTGTACTTTGGAAACTGCTTCTGGGCAGTGAGCTAGGGATTGTGTCAATTTTACCCTTCTTTCAAGGATCACAGACCTCTTCTGCCTATTGTCCAGGATCTGGAAACAGCTGCTTCATTTAGTTTGTTAGTTTCCTAGTTGTTCATGATGAGAGGGCAGTTTCTAAAGCACCTCATCTTTCAAAGGCAAAAGAATCTGCCTTATGTCTTTTTTATGTATCTGGAATCTAATTCTTTTCAGTTTTATACAGGCTGGATCAGAACTTGTGTTGACACAAGTCATCTTTACCTTTGTAGACTTCTCTAAAGGTTGATCATACTGTGCCTGTTGCATAACATCACTGACTATCATTTTAGCAATCTTCCAAGCTAGTTCTTCTTGGGCCTAAAAACAAAACAAAAACCAAATGACTCAAACTGTTGATAATGGTTATTCATTAGAAAAATCAAGACTTACATTATTAGTGCTCTAACACAACTATCTACGCATATCATGTCTACCCCGTGGATAAGTAGCACATTCCAAGTATGAACGGACCTACACCACCCTCTGGCTACATTAACGTGCTGTTCACGTGCTGTCTTCTAGGGCCTAGTACCTACTTCTAGGTACTGGGTACCCAACATCCCAACTATTTTCACATTAGATGATCAGAGCAAAAATTTTTCTTTTTCCACTCACAACTCTCAATGTACTAACTAGTCAAAAAGCAATCCTTTTTCACTGACAGTGAAGAAGGAAAAAGTTGAGCTTTTTGATTGTACTGATGCAAACTTGAAGGCGCGGATATTTTTCAGTGGCCAGAATCTCTGAACTAAAGATTCTGCACTGCTCCCGTGAGGCTACTGTTAGATGCTAACAAGGGCCGCCCCTTCTTGGTCCGTCCTGGAGCAATGCGCCACCATACTTGAACATGGGAACTAAAGAAAGGGAAAACTTGAAACCTTAGTTAGACAGGAATTTCTTTACGTGAAAAGTAGAATTTACCTCGTCAGTATTTCCTTGCACCCATTTCTTCATAGCTTGTGAGAACATGGATCCTAATAAATGAAACCAAAACTGAGTGTAGATTTCATGCATAATTTTGTATTTAAAAAGTGCTCTTATTCAAAAGCTACTTCCAGAAATGGATATTCTTTTTTTTGCACAATCTTGTCTAAAGCGTTAAGGAATATTACCATTAATTAAAATTGATTATCTCCATTAATAAGTATTTAACTTGCAAAAACCATGGTTCGAAAGACTTCTGAAAGGCTATTTCAGAGTTCTGGACTTTTCTTTCTTCTATTCTCTTCTATCATCTAGTGTTAGATTTTCAGCAAACGTTAGGCAAGCAGAAGAAAACTGGCCAGGATTTGGTCTTAGATAAGAATCCAGTGATACATCAGGAGATATCAATCCACTTGCTATATATTCAAACTGTTCAGACCAGCTCCTATACAAAAGGGCTTCCAGTAGAGATTACTTTATTACATTCTTAATCTCTGGTTTGTATAAATTAGCTGTGTAAGAACAGAGCTTTAACTAGCCATGCTGTGTCTGAGCCATGGCACACCTCAGTCTCCCAGGAGATACACAAGAGCCTACCCACATCTGTACTCAGGTCTGAGGAATTACAAAAACATAGGCTAGCCACTTTTTCCATGAATTAAATACATAGCTTATCCTTTCATTAACACAAATAGGCTCCTGTCCTAACTCTGCTTTAAATCAAATGCTGGTGGATTATTTCTTAGGCAAGGTCCTGATTATTTCAATGACTGGATTAGAACAAAAAACAGCATTCATGAAAAGTATAAAACCCTTAATAATTTTCAGTATTAGCTAAAAGTCTGAATACTGGTCTAGTTAAACTTTATGGCCAACAGGGGCCACAATATTACACGTTCTGCCTACAGCTGCAAACGGCTGTTGAATTGCCCAGTTGCTGCTCCCTCTATGGACTCATCCAAAGAGTCACACTGCTGACAGTCTCCTACTTGCTTAATGCTCGCTCTCCTTTTTTTTCTCCCCAAATACCCACATATTTGACTCCTTTCTGTGTGTTCTGTCCTCCTTTAATATAGAACTTCTCCAGGACCCCATCCCCAGCCTTCTTTTCTCCTTCACCATATGTTCTCTGGGATATCTCATCACCTCTTTTGACTTTGACTTCCTTCAAAACACAAATAATCAAAAAACCTGTTCTTGGGTGTTAAATTCGTACTTACATATTGTCCTAAGGTGTCTCAAACTTATGTGCTCCAAACTGAGTGTCTGTTTCCTACCTACTCTTTTTCTTATATCTTCTCTCAGACATTAATTTAATCCTTTATTAAAAATTCACACCATAGGGGTACCTGGGTGGCTCAGTGGGTTAAGCCTCTGCCTTCGGCTCAGGTCATGATCTCAGGGTCCTGGGATTGAGCCTGGAATAGGGCTCTCTGCTCAGCAGGGAACCTGCTTCCCCCACCCCCCTGCCTGCTTGTGATCTCTCCCTCTCTCTCTCTCTGTCAAATAAATAAGTATTAAAAAAAAAAATTCACACCATAAATTTTCACCCAGAGAACCCAAATTAAAAAACTCAATCCACCTTCCTCATTTACTCTCTATATGAATCTGTCCCCAAATTCCACCCTGAATGCAGTCTCTTGAATTTCCCTTTGGAAGACTTAGAAATCTGACCTTTCAAATTCCTGCTACCACTACCTACCTTCAAATCCTCTTCTATCTATCTACATTACTAGCTAATCCTACTACCTGACTGGTCTCTCTGATACCAATTCATTCCTCTACCACTGCCAGAAAAATGCACCTAGTTGGTACTCTTGCTAAAGCGAGGTGGGGTGGGGAGCACCTGGCTGGCTCAGTTGGTAGAGTGTGTGACTCTTGATCTCCAGGAGCCCATGCTGGGTGCAGAGATTACTTAAAAATAAAATCAAAGGGCACCTGGGTGGCTCAGTCAGGTTAAGCACCTTTCTTTGGCTCAGGTCATGATCCCAGGGTCCTGGGACTAAGGCCCGTGTGGGCTCCCTGCTCCGCAGTAGTCTGCTTCTCCCTCTCCCCCTCTGCCTCCAGCTCTCCCTCTCCCCATGCTCTCACTTGCACATTCTCTATCTGAAATAAATAAATAAATAATCTTAAAAAAAAACAAGAAAAGAAAGAAAAAAAAAGACAGAATCCCTGATGCTTACACGACAGGAACCCATGCTTCTTACTCTGAAACACCAGGGCTTTCACAACCTAAGTACTGTTTCATCGCCCACCACTGCATCCAGGCACTAGGCCTAGCCACTGTACGTGTTCACAACATCTTTTACAACTCCTTGTTATACTTTCTCCAAGAGGATTTGAAAGCAACTTTTTAAAAAGATTTATTTTAGAGAGTGAGAGCATGTGTGCACCGTGCACAAGAGTAGGGGGTTGGCGGTGGGGGGGGGGGGGGCTGTGGAGAGGGAGAGAAAGAATCTCTAGAAGATTCCCCACTAAGCGTGGAGACGGACCCAGGGCTTGATCTCATGACCTGAGTCACCCAGGCACCCCTGAATGTAACTTTCAAAATTACTTCGCTTGCCCTGAAAGCAAAGTTCCCATACTTTCAGAAGCCTCTGAGATACTCAAAGCTCAATTCTTTCCTCTGTCCTCTTATCAGTATATAAAAAACCAAACTGAAACTATAGTGTAGTAAATGACGACCATTCTTGCAGCTATCCTCAGCAAGGAAGGAGAGGAAGCCGAGCTGAACTGTCACAACAGTATCCTGAGCCAAAGCCCCTAGATTGCTGTTAATCTGCTCTGTGATTCCTACAGGTTAAAATTTCCTGGATCCTCAACTACTTCATTTGCAGAATAAGGAGGTAGTATGCACTGCTAAGGAATCTCCATTACTTGGGGTCTGAGAATGCTTGGGAGTAGGGTTCTATGAGTATCCTCAGAATAATAAAGTAATCTGGATAAGAAAACTGAGTGTGTTGGTTTAAAAAACAATACTTTTCTTAAATTAAAAAAATATGATCCATAATCTTACCACCTAGATAATCTCTGAAGAAATTCCTTTAGAATAATTAAAACAACAAATATTTAATTAGTGCCTATCTGCGGTAGGTATAATTTTAGAATCAGGGAATACAGTGCCAAATAAGACAGACCAAATCCCTGCTCTCAAGAGAGGTGATACTATACTCATGGAAGAGAAATAGAGTATAACAAGTAGGCAAATGAGTTAAGACAGTATTAGACACTGGTAAGAAAATAAAGAAGTTGGTATGTTAGTGATACAGATAAGCTGAGATCATGTGGCCTGGGAAGTCCTCTCGGTCTGTTTGTTTTTTAAGATTTTATTTATGTACTTGACAGAGACAATAGCGAGAAAGGAAACACAAGCAGGGGCAGTGGGAGAGGGAGAAGTAGGCTTCCTGCTGAGCAGGGATCCCGATGTGGGGCTCAATCGCAGGACCCTGGGATCATGACCTGAGCCAAAGGCAGATGCTGACCAACTGAGCCACTCAGGTCCTCTCTGAAGAGCGAATACTTGCCATGAGAAAGAGCTCACGAAAGCCATGGCAGGGAGAACGGCAGATGGAGAGGCCCTAATAGAGAAGGGACCTCAAAAAAGAATAAAGGAGATTCTAGTTAGATCCTAGTCTATGAAGCAGAGAGTGGCTCAAGGCAAAGTTGTAGAGGCAGGCTGGGAATATTTAAAGGTCACAGCAAAGAGGCGAGCCAAAGCCATGGGAGAAGAGGTGGGTGGGTAATTAAGCAGTAAAGCAGATGGGGTAAAAAAATTCAAAAAGCAGAGGAAAAGGGTATAAAAGAAAGAAGGCATCTCCCTCTTCTCATCCTTCCACTACGTTACATGCTTTGTGTATCCTTCCAGGAAATATATATATATATTCTTCTAAAAATATCATATTCAAATCAAGACTTTAGGTACAAATTCCAGCTCAGGAGAAACACAGGTGAGAAAGGAGTGAGCTAAATAGGACGACCAGAAAAATCCAGAAGGTAGGGCATCTGACAGAATAATTAGCATGACAGGCTTGCGCCGAGTCAGGGTCATAAAGGAGGGACTAAGCTAGATTAAAATAAACTCCAAGTTTATGTTCTTATTTGTATGCTTAGCACATAGCATCGTCTCCAGTCTTCTGAGTAAATGAATGGAACCTGCTGGCTCCTACTTTAGGTCATTTACTTACCACAAAAATACATTTAAAGACATGTCTGGACAGCTGAAGGAAGCACTGGGATCTGTGGATGCATTTACTCAAACTGCAGAAATTACTATTAATTACTTCATGTGGGAACATCTCAATTACATTAATAATGCGAGTAACCTGATGGACCAGCTTGCTGGTGGATACAGAACCCTGCTGCCTCTACCTTCAAGCACAACCCAAATCTGACGGTTCTCCCACGACCTAAATCACAACCACCATCCTCCTCCTCTCCTTAGACCACGAACCTTGTTTCCCTGCCTCTCCTCTCAAACCCCTCCATTCTACTTTCCAAACAGCTACCAAAACCACACCTTTAAAACATGAGTCACATCCTGGGACGCCCCTTCTCCAACTTCCAACACTTCGAACTTCCTACCATGGTCTGTGAGAACCGTCCGAAGCCTACCGCCTCCTCAGCTCATCCCCCTTCCTTCGTGCTGGTCTTGCTGCTGCCTGATTGTGCCGGGCTCTTACATTTCAGGGCTTGTCTTGGTCCTTCTGCCAAGAACCCCTTCCTGCAGTCTTGCCAGGGCTTACTCCCCCATTTTGCTCAAGTCTCTACTTGAAATGCGACTTCCTCAATTGAGACCTTTCCTGACAACCATTTTCTTTATTTCTTCCTTCCTTCTTTCCTTTTCTTTCTTTTTTTCTTTTAAGTAGGCTTCAGGCCCAGTGTGAAGCCCAATGCGGGCGTGAGCTCACAACCGAGATCGAGACCTGAGCTGAGATCAAGAGTCAGATGCTTAAATGACTGAGCCACCCAAGAGCTTCTCCAGACAACCCCTTTTATTTTTTTCCTTTTAAAGATTTTAATGTGTTTATTTATTCTAGGGGCGAGAACGTAAGCAGGAGGCGGGGGAGGGAGAGAGAATCTCCCAACCCTGAGATCATGTCCTGAGTCAAAATTAAGAGTCGGACGCTCAGTCAAATGAGCCACCCAGGCACCCTTGACAACCACTTTTAAAACAGAACTCCCCATTATTCTTACGTTTATACGTGTGTGTACACACACACAGTATATATCTGTTTACTGTCTCTTCCACTATAATGTGAGTTCCACAAGGACTGGAGATTTCCTTTGCTTCTCAGAATCTAGAACGACAGATGCATAGAGCAGGCACTCATATTTTAGAACGAATAAGTAAATGCGTAATATGAAGAGACTCAATAAACAAAATGAGCAGAGATAGAGTGTGGAGGAAAAAGCTTCTTGTGTATCTTTAGCTCCTAACTACACCTCTTGATTTGTATGTATGTGTATATATGTATCTATCCCTGGAAGCACCCAACACCCGTACTCCAGAGCAGGAGCACTTTTTCATAAGGTGTCAGAGGAGTAAGACCAGCTTTTCAAAAAAATTAATGAGCTGAGAAATTCTCTTAATCCTGGAGATGCCATTATCCTCACTGACAGAAGCTATCTGAGAACAGCACAGAGCCGTTCCCAGCAAGTCCCCTGCAGAACTTGTCCAGCACTCCCTCCGCTTCAAGGTGACCAGATCAGGTTTGACCTAACCAAAGACGCGGCTAGACTCTGAGTTTAACGGCAGGATCGGTATCTTCTAACCCGCCCCCTGAATATGAGTGCACAGAGTCACTCAAAAATTATTTACTGACTGAGCTGTGAAGACTTCTTTCAGTCTTTAAACTTTTCCTGACCATGTACTTCAGACTTCTTTGGCAAAATAGGAAATAAAATCAATTATTTAAATACACTTAAAAAAAAAATAATAAATAAATAAATAAATAAATACATACACTAAAAGGTGAAACAGGTAACAGGCCCTTTTTTGGGTCTAAATTATTTCAACAATTATTGCATTTTTTGCTTACTCTGTCAACGTAGATCTGACCCAAAAGTAGACTGCTCCTCAACATAAAGTGGTGTGATTCATTCAAATAACAGTTGCATTAAAAATTAAACATAATATCGGGCGCCTGGCTGCCTCGGTCAGTAGAGAAGCACGTGACTCTTGATCTTGGGGTAGTGAGTTTGAGCCCACATAAAGTTTACTTAAAAAAAAAAATTAAAAATACACATAATAGGAATGTAGTCCTATTAAATTTAATAGGAAGATTAACAATAGCTCTCAATTTTAAACACACTATCAAAACAATACTTTTTCTTTTTAAAAATTTTTTTAAAGATTTTATTTATTTATTTGAGAGAAAGAGGCAGCGAGTGTGTGTGCACACAAATGCAGGGGAGGTAGAAGCAGAGTCCCCACTAAGCGGGGAACCTAATGTGAGGCTTAATGCCAGGACCCTGAGATCATGACCTGAGCCAAAGGCAGACGCTTAACCAACTGAGCTACCCAGGCACTCCTGGAACATTTTCTTCTTACAAAAGTTAGTATCTTTTACTCAAGACAATACTGTCAATCCAATCACACTGAAAAATTTCTAGATCCCAAGTGAATGGATCCACACTGGTTTCCAAAATCTTCTTGTGTAAGACAAATTGTTTGGAAGTTGAGATCAGTCACAAATAATGTTGTCAAAAAAGACTTCCAGGTTTAACAATTGACTGAGCACTCTCCTGCTGATTAAACAAAGGATTTGAATTTCAACCTATTAATATTTTCCACAAATATTTCATAATAACTTTCAGCAAATAAGAGGAAATTTAATGAACTAAAGGGTGTCAAAATAAATATTAAGTCCAACCTCAACTGGGTATTCACCATCCTTAAATAGAAAGGTGACAAATATTCTTTCATAAAGATGTGCCTTCTGTCATGGTGAAGCAAGTTCACGAACTTACTTTTTTTTTTTTTTTTAAAGATTTTATTTTATTTATTTGACAGACACAGATCAAAAGTAGGCAGAGAGGCTGGCAGAGAGAGGGGGGAAAGCAGGCTTCCCGCTGAGCAGAGAGCCCAATGTGGGACTCGATCCCAGGACCCTGGGATCATGACCTGAACCGAAGGCAGCGGCTTAACCCACTGAGCCACCCAGGTGCCTCACTAACTTTCTTTTTATATAAATTTTTTAAAGGTTTTATTTATTGATTCGACAGAAATCACAAGCAGGCACAGAGGCAGGCAGAGAAAGCTGGGGGGTGGGGGAAGCAGGCTCCCTGCTGAGCAGAGAGCCCCATGCGGGGCTCTATCCCAGGACCCTGAGATAATGACCTGAACCGAAGGCAGAGGCTTTAACCCAATGAGCCACCCAGGCACCCCAGTATATGAACTTTCATTCAGGGAGATGCAACTACACACAGCCCTTGGACTCAGCTGTGATATAAACACAAGTGAGAGATAAGGCAGTTATTTCATAAGATAAACTGTTTGTATCTTAAATGATCCTTCACTTACAGTCAATGACTAATGTGAGTGAAGGCTTAACAGAGTATAAAACACCACAAACCTTTTGATTTCTTTACATCAGGTTCAGGCTCAGATTCTCGGATGAATTGCCCCAAGTCACTTACTCTTCCAAATGTCATCTTCCTATATAAGTACAAAAAGAAGAACATGATTTCTAACAATTAATTTTAAATTAAGGAAAGAAAAATTTTTTAAGAACATTATAGATAGCTCATGTTATTCAGAGCAAGGCTTATTTCAAATAGAACTGTTCCCCAAAGAAAGCAAAATTAATCTTTAATTCAATGTAATTTTATTCAAAATCCCAGAAAGGTTTATGAAACATGATGCGTGAAGAGATAGCTCACAATTCTAAAATCTATATATAAGAGAAAAGGTATAAAGCCAAGATAATTCTGTAAAAGAGATAAAAAGGTAGGAAGCTGCCCTAGATCAAAATGTGTATTATAAAGCTAAAGTAATTATATATCCTATAAATTTACAACAATATGAAACAAAGTTAAAAGGCAAAGAACACAGTGAAAGATCTTACTTAACAGATATTACTAATCAATAATGAAAGCTAAAAAACATACAGAATTCCAACAAGTCACTGAGAAATCATCCAGGAGAAAAATATAAAAAGGAGATGAACGGTCAGTTCACGGGAGAAAAACCTGAACAACCAACAAAAGAAGCTTAATCTCAGGAGCAGTAGTCCAGATTGATAAAAAGTCAAACATCTGATGCTATTTAATGTCAATAAAGATGTGAGGAAAATTAGTATTTTTATCAATGGGTGGTAAGAATGCAAAATATACATATTTTTAAAGGTAAGTCAGTAAGATCTATTAAAATTTAAAATCTGCTTCATGGTATAAGGAAGTCAATAAAAGAAAGTCTTCTGCTATTCTGTGTATAACAGTGAAAAATTGCCAACAACTTAAATACTCATCAATACCAAAAGGGCCGAAGAGTGGCCATGGTTATGAGCCGTAATTAATATTATATGTAGAATACTACAACATAGTTAAAATGAAGTAAAACTGTATAAACTAACAAAGAAAAATCTCCAAAACTCACTGTGAATGAAAGCATGAGATACCGAACAGAGTGTGATGTCAATCACTAGAAATAAGCAAACAAAAATACATACTATAATGTTAACAGTGATTATCCTGAGTAGGAAAAGGAGAGAATGAGTAGTGGATTGTGACCACAGGGGACATTAGCTTTATCAATTTAACTTGTATAAGGGATTAATGTATTTGTAATTAAAAGGTAAAAAAAGAAAAAGAAACTCTGTGATGCCAAGGTATTATTTCACTTTGGGCACAGTGGGTCTTGCTTTAGGGCTACTGTTCCTAGCAAGTCCTCATTTCAAATGTGATTGCAATACACCAACAGATACAAATTTGTCTTCTTTGAGAAAAATTTCAGGAAGATGCCAAAACCATAACGCTAAAACAAACACTGAAAACTATCTTTAAAGATGTGGAAATGTCATTACTTCTCTATTTCTGACCCATTTTATACATTATCTGTTAAAATTGATTTATTTTACACACCAAAATACTTACAGAAGTAAACCATCTTGCAATTGACAGACTTATTTATTTTGTTTTTAGATTTTATTTATTTGACAGAGAGAGAGAGAGAATGAAAGAGAGAGCACAAGCAGGGAGAGCGACAGGCAGAGGGAGAGGGAGAAGCAAGCTCCCTACTGAGTAGGGAGCCAGATGCAGGGCTCGATCCCAGGACCCTGGGATCAGGACCTAAGCCAAGGCAGCCGCTCAACTGACTGAGCCACCCAGGCACCCCAACAGACTGTCTTAATTAAGGCTGTAAGTAAATGAACCAACCATTCCCTAATAAATACAACCTTTGCTAATTAATCCAATAGGCTTACTGTCCACCATTTGCCAATAAGTGGCAGAGCCAAGATTAAAACCGAGGAAGTCACTCCTGAGCCTCCACTCTTAACTGTGGTCTACTGGATACTCTATGTAAAAATGTAACAGTAGATTATAAAAATTTTTAAATTTTAAATAAAAAAATAGAAGATGCAAAATTCAGTAGACTTGTAAAAATTCTTGATACCAGTTAAACTTACCCTGCGTATGTCCGCTGATACAGAGATTCTGGGTCCAGACTCGCAGCATCCACAATTATCGCTTCATCAAAATTTTTCAGAATTTTAACACTGGCTTTTTTCATACTGGACTACAAGAGAAATTGTAAAATTAATAGTTACTCAGGAATCAAACAGTCCTAAGTTTGGATTATGACAGAGTTGTATAAAATCTTCAGTATTTGAAATACATGTAATTCTCACTCAACTTCAACATTATGGAGATGTTGAAAAGCAATGATTATGAAATACAAAATACAACTAAAGTACAGTATTACAATGTACAACATACACTATTTATTGCCAAATCTGTTTGTCTTCTTAATGATCTATGTTCCAACAAATGTGCTATCTTCACGAGTATTACCTTCCCAAGTATGTAGGACTCGTATCCACCCAGACATAGTTCAGCTAACTTTTACAAATAAACATGAATACTTCTGACTTTCAGTGTACCTTGTGTACTTTCAGTGTACATAACAAAGGAGAAGCTAAAGAAAACTTTCTAAAATGACCAGCTAGATGAGTATATAGTAAGTTCCCCTCCAGCATGTCATCTCCCACTCCTCATCCCACAAAAAAGTCAGAATTGGTATTTCTAGGAAATACCGGAGCCACGGGTTTTCCTAGATATTCCACCTCTAAAAATTCAATTACAGTCAGACTTAGCTCCACAGAATGACTAATACACAAGATTATTATTCACTGTAGCATTGTTTAAAATAACAAAAGATGGGAATGTGCTTAATATACATGACTAAGGTATAGGTCAAATTAAAATAAAAACTGAACAGACACTTATTATAGAACACACCCTACAGTGTGGGGGGAGGGAGTTCTCTTTAAGTAACAAGAAGGGTAAATAATTAAAAAGAGGCACCAGGGCGCCTGGGTGGCTCAGTTGGCTAAGCGCCCCCTTCAGGTCAGTTCGGGTCCTGCACTGGGCTCCCTGCTCAGTGTGGAAGTATATGCTTCTCCCTTTGCTTCTCCCCCTTCCAGACCCCCGCCCCCCCGGCTTGTGCTCTCCCTCTTGTTCACTCTCTTTCTCTCAAATAAAGGTATCCAAAAGAAAACTATTAGAGCTAACAAATGAATTTAGTAAAGTTACAAGGTACAAGATCAGCACAGAAAGTTTATTCCTATGCATTACCAATGAAGAATAAGAAAATGAAATTAAAAAAATAATTCTAATTATAATGGCATCAAAAAGAATATTCAGGAAAAAAAAGACCCATGGAAATACAAAACTTGTACACTGAGACCCTACAAAATTATGATGAAAGAAATTAAAGACAGCTTAAATAAGTGGATGACATCCCACGTTCATGGACTAGAAAAAGACTTAATACTGTTAAAATGGCAATAGAGCCCAAAGGAACCTACAGATTCAATGAAAACCCAATTTTAAAATTCATATGAAATTGAGGGACCCAGAACAGCCACAATAATCTGACAATTGAATAAAACAAAGTTGGAGGACACACAGTCCTGATTTCAAAACTTGTAAAGCTGTAGTAATCAAAACAATGTAGTACTGGCATAAGATACATGTAGATCAAGGTAGTAGAACTGAGAGTTCCAGAAATAAATTTAAGGTCAAATGATTTTTGACAAAGATGCTAAGATCGATCGTTCAATGGTAAAAGAATAGTTCTATCAACAGATGGTTCTGGGACAACTAGATATCCACATGCAAAAAAATAAATAAATAAAGTTGGCCCTACCTCACACAACATGCAAACTAACTCAAAATGGATCAAAGGCCTAAAACTCTTAGAAGAAAATACAGGTGGGTATGGGGAGTGACTGCTTAATGTTCCATTTGTGAGGTTTCCATTTGGGGCGATGAAAAAGGCTGGAACCAGATAGCAGTAAGGTTGCACAACACTGAATATATACTAAATGTCACCGAATTAGACATTTCATAATAGTTAACTTTGTTAGGTGAATTTTATCTCAATTTTTAAAAAATTATATTTCTTATGCTTACAATGAAAATATGAATATAAGAAAAAATTCCCTTTGTAATAGTATCAAAAAGAATAAAATATTTAGGGGCGCCTGGGTGGCTTAGTGGGTCAAGCCTCTGCCTTCGGCTCAGGTCATGATTCCAGGGTCCTGGGATCAAGCTCCACATCGGGCTCTCTGCTCAGCGGGGAGCCTGCTTCTTCCTTCTCTTTGCCTGCCTCTCTGCCTACTTGTGATCTCTCTCTGTCAAATAAATAAATAAAATCTTTAAAAAAAAAAAAGAATAAAATATTTAAAAGAAACAAGAAATGCAAAACTGATACTTGAAAACTACAAAATGTTATTGGAAGATTTGAAATAAATGAAAGCTATCCTACCTTCATGGGTCAGAATATTTAATATCATTATGATGGCAATTTGTCCCAAACTGATCGATGGAACTGATGCACTTCCCCATCAGAATTCTGGCTGGAGTCTTCATAGAAGTTGACAAACTAATCCTTAAATGCATTTGAAAACTCAAGGGACCTCGAATAGTCAAAACAATCTTGAAAAAAGAAGAACTAAGTGGGAAGACTCACTTCCTTCCTGATTTCAAAACTTGTTACTCAAGGAAAGGTAATTAGGACAGAGTTAAACACTTGTCATTTCAGCTAAGAATTCTACTTCTAGGTGTGTGTGTGTGTGTGTGTGTGTGTGTGTGTGTATATATGGGAGAAATGAAAACCTATATCCACACAAAAACTTGTACAGCAGCATTATCTGTAATAATCAAAAGACAGAAACAATCCAAATGTCCATCAATTGATGTATAAATAAAATGTGGTATGAGCGTACAACAGAGTATTATTTGGCCATAAAAGGAATAGAGTTCTGGGGTGCCTGGGTGGTTCAATCAGTTGAGCGCTGGACTCTTGATTTTGGCTCAGGTCATGATGTCAGGGTCTTGGAATTGACCCAGTGACAGGCTCCCTGCTCAGTGGGGAGTCTGCTTCTCCCTCTGCCCCACCCCTTAGCTCACACTGTCTCTCTCTCTCTCTAGTAAATGACTTTTTTTAAACTACCACCACCAACAACAAAACAAACAAAAAAAGGAATAAAGTGCTGATACATGCTAAACATGGCTGAACCTTGAAAACAGCACACTAAATGAGAGAAGGCTGTCGCAAAGGACCATACATCATATGGTTCCAATTATATGAAATGTCCAGAATAGGCAAATCTATAGAAACAGAAAATAGATTAGCAGTAGCTTAGGGCTGGAAGAATTGCAGGATATGGATGGTATTAGTTAAAGGACACAGGGTTTCTCAGATGAAAAACTTTAAACTGGCTTTGGTGACAGTTGAGCAACTCTATGAATATACTAAAATCACCAAATGATACAACATAAATGGGTGAACTGTATGGTATATGAATTATATCTCAATAAAGCTGTACTAAAAAAAGAGTATATATAAACTGATTTCAATTACGTAACTAAATAGGTAAAACTAACCTATGCCATCAAAAATCAGGATAGTAGCTATTCTAGCAGGGAGGACGGTGACTAGAAGAGGGCACAAGAGGGTTTATGACGTACTGATAATGTCATGTTTCCTGATCTGGATCCTTGATACACAGATCAAGTCTGTTTATGAAAATTCTTCAAGCTACATATAGTTATGATATACTGAGTTTTCTGTATATATACTATACTTCAACCTAAAATGTAAGAATACATTTTAAGGTCAGCAGCTAGAACTTTTAAGTGCTGAAGTAACAACTAAACATTCTAGCCTATCTCAAAAAGCAAAATGGCAACCACATTCGGCAGGTCACCATACATAAGCTAAATAGGAAGGAAACGTACTAAGGAGAGCCTTGTTGATGGTGATAAGCAGTACTGTCACAGAAACCAAGAAAATTTATCCAAGGCCCTGTGTCAAAAAATCTGAAGTGGGGGGGCCTGGGTGGCTCAGTGGGTTGAGGCCTCTGCCTTCGGCTCAGGTCATGATCCCGGGGTCCTAGGAAAGAGCCCCACATCGGGCTCTCTGCTCCGCAGGGAGCCTGCTTCCTCCCCTCTCTCCCTCTCTGCCTACCTCTCTGCCTACTTGTGATTTCTCTCTCTCTGTCAAATAAACAAAATCTTAAAAAAAAAAAAAAAATCTGAAGTGTTACGTATGTGTCAACAGTGTGATGTGAAAATAATCATGCTCCGTTATGCTGAAGAACACTAGACAGGGAATATGTTCTGGCTCTACACTTACTGTGTGATTTTAATACAATTAGTTAACTTCGTAGTATCTTTCTAGATTTCTTCTCTTAGCGACAACCCATTTCATCCAATTTGGGGGAGAATCAGATAAGGTTTGATACAGGAAAGCACTCCAAAAAACGAAAAAAGATTAAGGAAATGTACAACGGCACTACAGTTCAAAATGAAACCAGAAACTCTTCAGTGAAATACAATATTAAGAATTATGAAGAATTATTCTAGGGGTTCCTGGGTGGCACAATCGGTTACGTCCGACTCTTGGTTTCAGCTCAGGTCGGATCTCAGGAAGATCAAGTCTGCTCCGTACAGTGTGGAGTCTCCTTGGGGTTCTCTCTCCTTCTCTCCCTCTCCCTTCTCTCCCTTCTGCTCATGTTCACATGCACTGTCTCCTCAAATAAATAAGTAAATCTTAAAAGAAAAAGCATTTCAAATGTAGTCACTAAAATTTCCCAAATAATTCCACAAAGAGCTCTTCAGAGGCTATAAATGCATATCATGTTGTCTAATTACTGAAAGCCACAGCTGGAGTGTCAGGCAGAATAACGGCCTGAATGAAACAACACAGTACCTTCCAATATAATACACCGTTAATCACTATGACATGTTTATTGAGACATATAGTAAGTAAGGCTAATTTTATTTTTCTACTTTGTTTCTTCTACAACAAAAACTTCCAAACCATATCTGCTACTGGTATTTGAAGGAAAGGATCCATACACCTCTCTTCCGATCGCCAGAGGCTAACTGATGAGTACCTGAGAAGCCGAGCTGTCTGGACCACCTGGGTGAGAGTCCTCAGGAGGGCCCACAGAGCCGTGGGCAGTCAGGGAAACATTTCCTCCCGGAAATTCATCTCCTCGGACCGAATGGATGAGATCATTCAAATACTTATAATAAAGATTGCTGGACAAAAAGCCAGGCAAAAAGACCTGGAAGAGAGGATAAGCATCATTTTAAAGGTGGATTCAAATACAATTAAAACTTTGTTTGAAAACAAAGTTTTACACATAATCCCTCCAGCTAGCAAATAGGGCTTTGCTTTTCCTTGCTACGCTCCAAGTATTACCCCTTCGTGTACAGTTTATGTTGTGACTAAAATTACGAGTACAATTTATAGGTGTCCCCCCACCCAAAAGCTTGCCATAAAACTATTACATAGACTTGATATTTAGACTTCTTAGTGACCAGAAAACATGCAGGGAGTGGATCTAATCTGAAATGAGATTTTTCTGGTTATAAATTCTTTATGTGGGGCACCTAGGTGGCTCAGTGGGTTAAGCTGCTGCCTTCGGCTCGGGTCATGATCTCAGGGTCCTGGGATTGAGCCCCGCATCCGGCTCTCTGCTCAGCAGGGAGCCTGCTTCCTTCTCTCTCTGCCTGCCTCTCTGCCTACTTGTGATCTCTGTCAAATAAATAAATAAAATCTTTAAAAAAAAATAATAAAGTCTTTTATGTATTTATTATTATTATTATTATTTACTTCTGAACTGATTTCCTTAAGATAAATTATCAGGCGTGTGATTATTGAGTTAAACAGTGTGAGTGTTTTAGCTTTTTTTTTTTTTTTAAAGATTTTACTTATTTATTTGAGAGAGAGAGAATGAGAGAGAGCGCATGAGAGGAGAGGGGTCGGGGAGAAGCAGAGATGAGCAGGGAGCCCGATGTGGGACTCGATCCCAGGACTCCTGGACCATGACCTGAGCCCAAGGCCATTCAGACACCCTATTTTAGCTTTGATATATATGGCCAATTTACTCTTCAGAAGGATGCTGTCAATTTATATCACTGTATCAAGGTCTCTGTTTTGACATAGGCTTTCCAATACCAGATATGTTTTTCCAAATCACTGTTAATAAGTGCATAATGATAATATGGATATTTTTATTTACATTTAAAAATTGTGGGTGGGGGGATGGGTGAGCCTGGTGGTGGGTATTATGGAGGGCACATATCACATGGAACACTGGGTGTGGTGCATAAACAATGCATCTTGGAACACTGTATCAAAAACTAATGATGTATTTTATGGTGACTAACATAACACAATAAAAAAAATAAAAATTATTAATGATGCTGAATAAGTTCCCATGTTTATTACTGGCATTTCCTACTACCAACTTTTCCTTCAGAGCAGTTAGCACATGACTGTAAGTTATCTGTGTTTCATGTGTGCCTTCATTATAGACAGAGGTCCAGGAGGGCAGAAGCCACGTTTCTTCTATCACTGAAACGCCGATACCTAACACAAAAATTCTCAAAGTACTGATGAAAAAATCATCCACGTCTTTTTCTCATTTATCTACTTGACAGTATTCTTTTTTTTTTTTTTAAAGACTTTATTTATTTATTTGACAGAGAGAAATCACAAGTAGGTAGAGAGGCAGGCAGAGAGAGAGAGAGGAGGAAGCAGGCTCCCTGCTGAGCAGAGAGCCCGATGCGGGACTCGATCCCAGGACCCTGAGATCATGACCTGAGCCGAAGGCAGCGGCTTAACCACTGAGCCACCCAGGCGCCCGACTTGACAGTATTCTTAAAATTAGTGTAAGTTCTTTACATATGCACATTTTATAAGAAATATTTTCACATTGGTTTTCTCTGTATTTTAATTTTACTTTATTAAGAAAATTTACAGGGGCGCCTGGGTGGCTCAGTGGGTTAAGCCACTGCCTTCGGCTTGGGTCATGATCTCAGGGTCCTGGGATCGAGTCCCACATCGGGCTCTCTGCTCAACAGGGACCCTGCTTCCTCCTCTCTCTATGCCTGCCTCTCTGCCTACTTGTGATCTCTGTCTGTCAAATAAATAAATAAAATCTTTAAAAAAAAAAAAAAAGAAAATTTACATTCTTTATATGATACAGATTTGGAACTTTTCCTTTACGATCAGGAAGATTTTAATTTTAATCATGAAAAAATTTTCATCTCTGGGCAATAGCTGATACTCTATTCAGTTTACCATGAGCTTTTTAATGATTTGATTTTTATATGTAACTCTTCCACATTTCTGAAATTCAGTTTTTACATGTATTATTCAACAGTGCTTACTTAATCCTTTTCCACCTAGATACACATGACATATATAAGCAACATAACTTCATGGGCTTATCCTGGGCTCTGTGCAATTCCTGATAAAATCTGCTCTAGTTCATTAGAAAAAAGAAATCATTCACAAATTCTAATACCTTATTATTAAGCTATTAGCGATACCCCACGAGTTACAATATACGAAACTAGTGTTCAAACCTCATTGATAGATACTGATAAAATGTTTGGATCATTTTAAGCAAATTTGCCTAATATTGCTATCTAATTATTTTTGAAAATTTAATAATAAAGGCAGTAATAATAGCCACTAACATATTTTAATGCTTATATGTGTTGGACGTAATGCTAGTAAGAAGAACTTTGTATGTCTTACCTCATTTTCCTCCTTAAAATAACTTTTAGGTAAGTATCCAAATTATCTCCATTTTAGAGGATAACAGAAACCAGAATTAAAGAACTTCAGTAACAGCCTGAGGTCACTCAGCCTATCAAGGCTAAAGTAATACATACAAAGTCAGACTCAAGGCCTGTGCTCTTAACCACTATGCTCCACTGCTTCAATTTTCCAGTTTTGTTACACTTGGTTTTTTCCCGTGTTATGTTTTCCGGGTTTCACCAGTAAAAACTTCCTGCAGTTTAATATTTTTGAAGTTCTTGGTTACCTTCTCCATGGTTGTCCAGGCCTGACGTAATGGAGTTGTGAAACAGTTAGGGAGTGGCCCACCTTCCCTGCAGATATTGGATTCAATTTCTAATCGTACAACATCATCAAATCCAAGAGGATGTGTGGCCTGGAGGGAGAAATACCTGTGGTATAAAGACAGCCAAAGTCAAACCAAATTGCCTAGCCAGGATAAGCAACTTCTGGCACCTACTCTTCTATGAGGCTACTTGATTCAGCCTGTGGATGTAGGACTTGAGAGCTGGCTTCTAGAAGCCGTGCTGCAACCTTTATTCCCACAGCCCCAAAGGTATCTGGGTCAACTTGCTACCTTTCTCTGTCCTTCCATTTTCCTCAGTTCTTGTTTTAAGATTGCTGAGGGTCAGGCTACAAAAAGAAAAAGAAACCAATCACACATATTTAACGGGCCCCTATTCTCTGTTCAACACCCAGGAGACAGAAATGGACTTAAAAGAGGGTAAGACACAGTTCTTCCCTCTGGAAAGGGAGCAGAAAAGATCTCTGCATTGGACACAATGAGAAAACACCACTGTAGCTACAAGGCACAAGTCAAACATGCAGGAATTCAAACTATGATAGCACCGAGGGTCAAGTAGATGGATTTCACGTATTTGGATAGAATGACAGGACTTGATGAGGAGTGGGTGTAGAAGGGAAAAGGAGTAATCAATGATACCTCAAAGATTTCTAACTTCACAAGATATAATGCAAAACTACTGTTTTGGTAAGTGGATTATAAGGTAGACACCAAAAAAAGGATTAAAAGCAAAAAATATATGCATGTTCTCTTCCAAGCATTCTAGGGACTTCTAAATCTTATCTATGATACAAACACAGAAAGACTGATCGGGTATGTTTGTGATGATACATACATAAGATGCAAAACCAAACGGGCATGGGGGCTGGGGTAGTTCAGTCAGCTGAGTGTCCAACTCTTGATTTCAGTTCAGGTCATGATCTCAGGGTCATGGGATGGAGCCCACTGTCGGGCTCCAGACTCAGCAGGGAATCTGCTTGAAATTCTCGATTCTTTCCCTCACCATCTGCCCTTCCCCACTTCATATGCTTGCTCGCACTCTACCTCTCAAATAATAATAATAATAATAATAAAAAATCTTTTAAAAACCTCAAGAACTGGGATTGGTGAAGTCAAATTTGGCACAATGAACTTGACAAAGCGACAGTGCCAGTGGGATGCCATACAGCGATCTTCATTTAAAAATGGCTCCCAATGTAAAAATGGGATCCAGTGGGCAAACAGGGTCTCTGCTCTGGGTGGCTACTGAACTCCAGCCAGAACCTTGGTACTAGTGTCACTCTTCTATTTTAGCATTAAAATAAAATTAAAAAAATTTTTTTTGTTATTAGCCTTTTCGTAAACAGTCTCCCAACTTGTAAAAACAAGTTGGCAAATATTCCTCCATGATTTGAATTTGGGGGCACACCAGACCAAATTTCTAAAAGAAAACACTTGCTATTTCCAAATCCATATTAGCAATGTTTCTTATGTAATATTTCTCACAAATGTATTATACTGAAACAAACACTGGGAAAACATGAAGAACTGTAATCCAGCTCAAGTTCTCCCACTAACTTGCCTTGTGACTTTGAGAAAAAAGAGTCTTCATTTTCTTGTCTGCAAAATGGGAAAACTAGACTAGATCCCGAATCTGGCTACCCATCAACATCATCTGGGGTATCTTCTAAAAATAAAGATTCCTGGGTCATGCCTCAAACGTGCTGAATCAGAATCTCTTAGAGCGGAGGGCTGGAAATCTATTTTTAACAAGCTTCCAGCTGGTTCTTATACAGACAGCCCAGCACGGACCTGCAGAGCAGTGCTCAGGAACCGCTGACCTAGATGCGCGCTCAGCTCTCTTGCAACCCTAACATCCCGTGGTTTTCCTCTACTGTCAAGTTATCCTCTCAGCGGTTGCTTGTGGATACAAATAGCACATTACTTTTCTTTACAGAATTAAGAAAAATTAAATGAAAATTAAAAGACTGACACAGCTGGAGGCGCCTGGGTGGTTCAGTCGTTAAGTGTCTGCCTTCGGCTCAGGCCCTGATCCCAGGGACCTAGGATCGAGCCCCGTATCGGGCTCCCTGTTCGGTGGGAAGCCTGCTTCTCCCTTTCCCACTCCCCCTGCTTGTGTTCCCTTTCTTGCTGTGTCTCTGCCAAATAAATAAATAAAATCTTTAAAAAAAAAAAAAAAAGGGTGACACGGCTGACCACAGGCTTAGCACTCGACTGACCAGATGTTCTCAGTTCTGTTCACTGTAAGATTCTGCCATCCTCTCATTTTCAATGAAGACCAATGAAAAACTCTTATTCAATGAGTAATAACTTGGCTGCACAGATCTGCACCAGAAATATGATACACCTGTACACAGATATCTAATACCCTTTACAATACATTCCCTTTAGTTTCATCTTCCTCTTAGATTGCCTACCCAAGTTTTACTAACCCAAACTCAAGTTTCCTGGAAGTGCCACACCCTAAGTTTCTCTGACTTTGCTTGTGCCAATGCCTCTGTCTAGAATGTTCTTTCCCGCCTTCTCCGGCTAGCAATTCAATTCATTATTCAGGTTTCAATTCAAATCTTTCTTCTGTGAAACCTCCCCTAACTCCACCACCATCCTTCTTGCCACATACAAACCACCCATTCCCCTAGCAGAAATATTTTTTTCTAAGAATCCTAAAATGTCCCATAGGAAAAGAGGCTTTTATGCTATTCTGTGTGAGCTCCTTGACAGCAAAAACTGGATTTGTCTTTACTTCTGATATACATATCAAATACTCAATATTTGCCAGACGCTGAATACATCAATAAAACTCACTTGTCATATAAAATCATGGCATCGTTCTGTGCCTCCTGTCCATCATACTGGCCCTTTTTGGCAGCAAGTTGCGACTGGAAGTTATCTGCTGCCAACCAGAACTGTAAGATATTCACTGCATCCTCTTTTTCCATGTACTAGGAAGGAAAAATACAAGAACACAAGACTATCAATAGATTTCTCTAACCACCTCTAATCCATTACCCCAACCATTAAAAATATAAGACATATACAAAAAACAAAAACAAAAACAGATGTACTCGTTCAGTTCATGCCAGTCAGCAACTCACAGTCGCTCTTGAGACTGAAAAGTTGAAGATCATTCTCACAGAGGGGAAATAACCAAACAACTAACAAAAACCCCACCACACTGCTGGGTACAAACTTAAGGGAACTGGAGTCAGAATCACAGTAAAGATGATCCGTGGTCCCTCAGTGGCTAACATACAAAAAGTAAACTTAGCAGATCAAGTCTTTTAAACTCTATCACTTCCATCCCTCCATGCAGCCACCGCAACCTGAACAAATGGGGCCTTAAACTTACGGGAAACAGAGGGAGTGAGAAAGCAAATCAACCAAAAGCTCTGTTCTTGGGAGAGGCAGAGTGCAAGGGTATATCTACATTAATGTTTCGTGAGCCTGGAAAATCCTCTCCTCTCTACTTAATAGTCATTTGCTTTTGCAAGGAAAAGAATTTCATTTGCTGAAGCCTAACAAATATGCCTCAAAGAGATTAATCTACTCATTGCTTGAGAAATCCTATCAGGTGGCTAAAATAAAAGTGATGATAGTAGGAAAAATTTACTCCTTTTCTTTCTCTCTTCTGAAGTCTGGTCCACAAATATGTGTGCCCTGGAATCAAGTATAAAGTCTATGGTTTTAAAATGGCTCCAGATAATTAAAAGTAGGTATTATCTTGTAAGAAGTTTAATTAAGTTTTCAAAATGAGAGTTATTTTACACTGAGTTTTCATGTTCTCTTTAATCTGACTGATATGCCATTAAAGTACTCTTGCCATTAGGTGTACAACTTAACCTAAGAAAATTATTTCATTTCAGTGATCTTTTTGGAAATGATTTGGCTCTTCCATGTTATTTTCTATAGAGGGGGGGCCCCAGCATTTCTAGTTTAGAGGCTGGAATGCTCTAACAGAGTGCGAAAGGAAATGCAGACTTTACCTCAGAGAAATAAAAGAGGGCTGACTCACAGAAGAGAATGTCAGCCAGGTAAACAGTCCCACTGGTCAGCACTTCAATCTGGTATTTACAGAAATGGTGACTTCGCAGAAACTCACTAAAGTGCCTGCACGTGGACAAAAAGGGAAAATTTGAGGGAATGATCAAGGAAAGAGCTTAACTGGGAAAAATATACTCTTTCCACTCTGTGCCTAGTATATCTTAAAAGCTAGGTCAACACTACTTCTCCTCCCATGGTGTCGTTCCTGGTTCCTAGACCTGGAAGTAATCTCTCCCACCTCTTAAAACTTTGTAGCTTTCCTCTGGTATGTGACACAAGCTACCTCATATTACATGTAACCAAAGAACATACCCTACTTCTCTTAATAGGATGTAAGTTCCTTCAAAGAAGGTACTATATCTAACTATGCCTTGCAAAGAGCACCCTTTTCATAAATACTAAATGAATCAATATGTACATTTTTTTCCTTACAGGCATGCAAAAGTAATTCATCTAAAAAAAAAAACTATGGAGGCAGTTTCAACAAATCTATGTGGATTTAGTAATAGAGCAACCATTAAGCTTAAAGCGTGCGCTAACAAATTAGGGTATCTAACTGAACACGTGCATAGCTTAAATAAATTCTAATAGTCACACTATTCTAATAATCACCCCCAAATGACTTCAGAATTTTCAAAAAATTCTTTTAACTTAAGAAATACTAACATTAAAAACAAACATGTGTTTTATTTTTAAGAGTTCACATAATTTATATTTAAAAGGCACCATGAACCAAGTCTTAGATATGCCTATAAGATCCTGTAAACATTCAAAATACTTAAGTCCTCAAAAATTGATTCTTTGTAGTTGAGTGAACCCAAATCCCCAAACCCAAAATGTGAAAGTATGAAATTAACTTACTCTTGCTCCATTGCACTAAAGACTATGGACTGTGCCAAAACGAAACAGTTGGGATCCACCTGTCCATCTTCTCCACAAATCTTTGCTGTAAAAGAAATGGTAAATACATTTCTACTAAATCCAAACCATACACCTTTGTGGATCAGAGTAGGAAATAACTGGAGAGGCATACAAATCAGAGAGTTTTAAATAGAGCTAAGAAAAATACAGATGGACATACAATCTTGAGGTAGGAAAAGTCTTTCTAACCATAGATATAAAGAAATCAAAAGATTCAATAGCATAAAATTAATTTCTATGCATTAACACACCCATAAAACAAAATTAAAAAGGCAAACTGGGGGGCGCCTGGGTGGCTCAGGGGGGTTAAGCCTCTGCCTTCGGCTTGGGTCATGATCTCAGGGTCCTGGAATCGAGCCCCACGTCGGGCTCTCTGCTCAGCGGGGAGCCTGCTTCCCCCTCTCTCTCTGTCTGCCTCTCTGCCTACTTGTGATCTCTGTCAAAATAAATAAAATATTTTTTTTTTTAAGGCAAATGGCGGGGTTGTGCAGCACCAATGACAGTTTACCCTGTATATGACAGATTATTATCATTCATATATCAAGAGCTCCTACAAACTAGTAAAAAATGTCCCCAAAGAAAAATGAGGAAAGGACATGAAGAAATAGTTTGCAAAAGGGGTGCCTGGCTGGCTCAGTCTGGAGGGGATGCTCACTCAGGGTTGTGAGTTTAAGCTCCATGCTGGCTGGGTGTAGAGATCACTAAAAAAAAATTAAATAAACTTAAAAAAAAAAAAGAATAAACATAAAATGGTCAATATGAAAAAATATACATGCTCAACTAGCAGTCAAGTAAATATAACCACAAGTTAGAATAAGGAGGCACCCTACTGTTTGTCTAATAAACTGGCACAAAATTGTTATAACAACGCACAAGTTTAATTTTTTAAACACTGCACTGCCTTGCTTGGGCAAGGACATGGGAAAACGGACACTAACTAGTGTTAGTGAGAATATACTGGTATATCCTTTTCTGGAGAGCACTGTGGGAGTTTATAGCATAAGCTTTAAAAATAAACATGCCCTTTCAATCAGCAACTCTAAGACGGCAACTTAAAAGAGTTACGGATTTGTAAAAAAAGGTTTATCTGTAAAAAAGTTTATCAGAATGTTGTTTGGTAGAAACACAAAATGCATTAAAATTAGGAATTACCTAAGTAAACCGCAGCACATCAGTAAGCTGGTTAGCCAGCTATTAAATATGGCTGGAAAAAAACATTCACCCACGATGGCTGGTTTCACCTAAAGTTCACGACCTTAGTGAGACCTGAATGAAACCCAAGGATCGTACTACAGTTTCTGGGTCCATTTACTCTCATACTCTGCCAGACAACACACAACCCAGTTTCTCCTCTCTCTTGGAACACCTTAACAGCTCTTTTACTCTCTCTGCTGATAACTTTGTTTCCTGCTTCAATAAGAAAATAGAAGCAATGAGAAAATTATTTCCATCACTCCCACATCTACCTGGACCTCTACCATGCACTCCGCATTGAGCACCGGGCCCCATCCTCTTTTGCCTCAAGACTTCTTTCTTACAGCAGTTGTCCTCTGTCTCCTGCATCAATTTTTCCTTTGTTGCTGCCTCATACTCACCAGCTAGAGTCTGTGTGCTATACATACATACTTGTTTGTATGCTATATCTCATACGCTTATAACACATCGCTACAAAAAAACAAAACAAAAACCACTGTCCCTTGACTTAACATCCTCTTCCAGCTCATCTTTATAGCAAAATGCCTCTTAGGAGTTGCTCATACCTGCTGTCCTCACTCCGCCTCCTCTGGCGAAGTTTCTGTCTCCAGTGGTGGACTGAAATTAAGGTAACTGACGGACCAGCTGTCCACAAGGCTGGCAAACCCATTCCATTCCTAGTGTTCATCTTACTTAAAATCTCGGCAGGATTTAACATACCTCTGATCACTCCCTGACTCCCAGAAACACTTTTTCACTTGGCTTCCATTAAGAACTACTATACCCTTCTATACCCTACTCTTCTGAGACATAGCAGATACAAAGCTGACTTTACAGGCTGCTCCTTCTGTGTCTCCTTTGCTGGTTCTCCCTCACCCACCAGACTTGTGAATGTTAGGCCTGCCCCAAGACACAGTCCTTGGCCCTCTTGTCTGCTCACCATACTCACTCTGAGGATAATGTTCTCCATGGCTCTAAACCCATCTATATCCTGATGACTTCCAAACACATCGCCAACCCAGGCCTGCCTCTCTCATCAACTCCTTGCACAGATATCCAACTGCATACGTGACTTTTACCATTTGGGCACCTACAAACCCAAACTCCTGATTTTTCCCTTAAGCTATTACCCCTACAATCTTCTTCATTTTATAAATGGCAATTTCACTCTCCCAGTTATTCAGGTTTTTCAAAGAAATGAAGTCATGCTTGATTCCTTTTTCCTTCTTACCCTGCTTATTTTCAAACCATCAGCAAATTCTATCAGCTGTACCTTCAAAATATTTTTTAAATTCTACTTCAAGGATTTGCAGAAAATGAAGGAGAGAGTGGAAGCATAGTTTCTGAGTTATTCTGAATCCCCATATAAAAAGGAAGTAATTAGCAACACCAGAAACCCATGAATAACATTTACAGCAAAACTAGGCAGGTGGGGTACACAGTAACAGCACAAATGCAGACTTCTTCCAACTGTAACGTATTTGAAGTACAGCTGTATTAGAATATTCCAACCAAAAGAGGAGAACATAGGGTAAGATTAAGAAGAATGGGGCTCAAAGAGGAAAAACGACTGGTCTGAAAACATACAGGTAATTAACATTTTAACTTTCTCAGATCCCTTAATCACTAAATATTATCAACTTATACTTCCAAAGATTATTTTCCCCCTCATGGTATTGTATCATTAATTTGATACAGTTTAAGAAAAGGAAAAAAAGAACTGAAGTGATATTTGTGGGGTTTTTGGTTTTTGTTTTTTTTTTTTAGATTTTATTTATTTATTTGCCAGAGAGAGAAAAAGACAGAGAGAGAGAAAGAGAGCACAAGCATGGGGAGCAGCAGAGACAGAGGGAGAAGCAAGCTCTCTGCTGAGCAGGGCGCCAGATGTGGGACTTGATCCCAGGACTTTGGGATCATGACCTGAGCTGAAGGTGAACGCTTAACTGAATGAGCCACCCAGGCGTCCCTGATATTTCATTTTTAAATGTAATGTATTTGGCTCAAAAATTCCCCCTTTTCTCCCCTAACCCAGATAGTTTGGTTATTCGCTGGTACAAACGAGTCCCCAAAGGAATCACTAGCCAATCAATTCCCCCAACAATCAAATTCTCATCAGTTAGGACACCCTAGTTGTATTATTATACAAGAAATGTTGGTCTAGAGAAGTCTGGAAGATGGTAGCCACAAATTCCCACATAAAAATAGAGGAATTACATAGAAAAGCCAAAATCCAATGACAACATTTGCAACAAAACTGGGTGAAAACCCAAAATACAAGCAAACGGGGACAAACAACCATTATCCACAAGACCTACATGCTAGAAGCACCTGTGTGGAAGAAAGAAAAGGAAAACAATGGGCTCGGCATCTGACGGGCCCCAAAATAGCCAACAGTTGTTCACTGTGAAGTATGGTGGGCCAATTTAAGAACTACAGCTCAGACAGGAAAGGGTTTTACTGTCTCCAACGATGACTGAGTGCAAAGTATCTCTGGTGAAGACTTCAGGAGCCCCATGCTGGGAAGAATCTGTTAACAGCATGATTCATTTCATAAATCAAAAATACAAAGTCCCTGTAATAAAAATTAAAACTCAGTACTAGGGCTTGATGGGAATACAATATTTATTTAATAAACAAACCACTGTCATCTGTGATTACAGGTGCACCTAAGGTCCTTCTGATACGATGCAGCAAAAACTGACAATTTTTTTTAAGGTTTTATTTATTTATTTGACAGACAGAGATCACAAGTAGGCAAGAAGTCAGAGAAGCAGGCAGAGAGAAAGAGGAAGGAGCAGATCCCTGCTGAGCAGAGAGCCCAATGTGGGGGCTCAACCCCAGGACCCTGGGATCATGACCTGAGCTGAAGGCAGAGGCTTTAACCCAGTGAGTCACCCAGGCGCCCCCAATTTTTTTCTTACGAGGACCTACAGAGACATAGATTTACGTGACACAGTATACATATATGTATATGAAAACAATGTCCTGGAATGATGTTTGTTTGGCCTTATTACTGAGCACTTCAATTTTTCTATTCTAGTCCTTTGTTTGGCAGAAAGCTAGGTCTAAGAGACTGGTCTGAATTTACAGTTTGAAAAACACTGCCAAATAGCATACTACTTAATGTGTAGGCGTCTATTTCAAATCCTGACTCTGCCATGTCTGAGTTGTGTTACTCTGGGCAAATTATTTACTCTCTTTGTGCTTCTGATTCCTCATTTATAAAATAACAACTATATTTACATTACAACGTTCTTTAGAAGATTAGAGTTTATCCATGAAAAGTGCCTACAATGCTGTCTGGGACACACTGAGTACTCAATAAATGTGTGCTACTATTACTTCCTTGCTGCTGTTGTTATTTAAATCAAAGTCTAAGAATTTGGGTCCAATATATGAGAGAGGAAAATCTAAAGTGAGATACAGTAGATATATAAAGTGCTCTGAAAACAGACTAGGAAGGGATATGTTGAATTCCATGTTCATAAAGAAATCTCTTAGTTAATAACCCAAACCATGCATTATTTATTTATTTTTGCCATAACTTCAAGCACTGCTTACCTATGATGTCATTTCTCATTGCTTCTGTAATTGGTATTGGTTTAGCAGCATCTGGAGATATATATTTGGTAAAAGTATTCACTGCATCTTGTTCTATACCTGCAAGAAAGAAGGGGAAAACTTCAAAATTCAAAGAGCAACTTGGATGAGTAATGGACCAGAATCAGGAGCAGCAGACCTATTTGCGGTATGACCAAGCAAACACACACACAAATCCATATACGTATATTACAAATATAAATACGTATCGCAAAGAATTTAGGACAAAACAAGCCTCCAACATGCTATGTTTTCACTGTCTGGTTTGTGGAACAGAGTTCTATGTGAATCTCCCCCCTGACTCCCATCTAAACTAATGAGCTCTGAAA
Organism: Mustela putorius furo; assembly: GCF_011764305.1. NCBI lineage: Eukaryota > Metazoa > Chordata > Mammalia > Carnivora > Mustelidae > Mustela > Mustela putorius. The sequence continues at coordinate 3,349,721 of NW_025421501.1, read as the reverse complement.
CAGCAATTACTTCTGCATGTTTTCTTTCCAGGTCTCTTCTCCAAGTCTCAACTTGAAGGACTTGCACAGCAAATGTAACAGCAAGAGCTGTTAAAAATAAAAAATTATTTATAAACCTACACTTAAAATATTTTACAAAATGATTTCACATTCATAAACACATCTGTTTAACTTTCAACAACCTTAGAAGGTTAAAACAATGAGTCTCAAACTTTTGAGTCTCAGGACTACTCTGCAACTCTAAATTACTGAGGAACCCAAAGATCTTTCGTTAGTGGGAGTTTGGGCTATAGATATGAAGGTATTAGAAATTTTAAAAGACTGGGGTGCCTGGGTGGCTCAGATGATTAAGCCGCTGTCTTTGGCTCAGGTCATGGTCCCAGGGTCCTGGAATTGGGCCCTGCATTGGGCTCTCTGCTTAGCAGGGAGCCTGCTTCTCCCTCTCCCTCTGCTGCTCCCCCTGCTTGTACTCTCTCTCCTCTGTCAAATAAATAAATAAAGTCTTAGAAAAAAAAAAAAGAAATTTAAAAAAACAAGAAAAATTTCTGACTCAGTTAAAATTAACATTAGTATATCTTTTTTAAGTTAACAAATACATTTTTTATGGAGAAGAAACTATTTTCCAAACAATACATTTCCAAAACACATTTCCAAAAATGTATTTTTTATGGAAAAAAAAACTATTTTCCAAAACAATTAGTGGGAAAAGGGCATTATTGAACATTTTTGCAACACTCTGTTTATATTGATAGGAAACTGCTATGTTTTCGTATCTGCTTTGGCATTCAATCTGCGGTGCTATTTTGTGTTGGCTGAAGTGTATTTTGATACAGTGATATAAAATACACACACACACACACACACACAGTCTTCATCCCTGTTCCTGGCAGAGACCTTCTAAAACCCCTGAAATTTCCTGAGTGGTAGGGGTAAGAGAAGCATATTTTGTTATTCATAATATGCCCCTTTCAACCACAGAAAAGTTTATGGTAATGAGGTGACATGCAGAAATGGGGCTGGTTGCCAGAGAAACCAACCATGTGATTACAGAATCAGAACTTTCAGCCCCACTCCCCACCCTCCAGGGAGAGTGGAAAACCTGGGGGATCATCAAGTTAATCACAAATGGTAATTCAACCAATCGTGCCCACATTATAGAACCACAACACCCCTGAATGAAGTGGTTCAGAGAGCTTCTGGGATGATGAATGCATCTATTTGCTGGAAGGGTGGCACAGCCCAACCCCACAAAGACAGGGCCTCCTGCACTTGGGATCCTTCTTGACCTTGCCCTCTGCAACTCTTCACTTGGTGGTTCACTTGTATACTTTATAACATACTTTATAATAAACCAGTAAAGTGTTTCCCTAGGTTCGGTGAGTTATTATGAAAATATTACTGAACATGAGGAGAGGTTGTGGAAACCCCAGATTTATATAGCTGGTTGGCCAGAAGTACAGGTAAAAACTTGAGACTTGTAGCTGGCACCTGAAATGGGGGGCAATCTTGTGGGACTGAGCCCTTAACCTGGGAGGTTGGTGCTACCTCTGGGGAGTTAGTGCCAGAATGAATTAAACAGTAGGACCCCACAGAGAGAAGAATGCTTGGTATGAAAACCCACACATATCAGAAGCTTTGTGAATGGAGAAACGGTTTTCTTTTATCTGTATATATTTTTAAAGGTTTTATTTATTTATCTGATAGAGGGAAGGAACATAAGGAGGGGGACTGGGAGAGGGAGAAGCAGGCTTCCCTTGGAGCAGGGAAACTGATGTGGGGCTCCATCCCAGGATGCTGGTCTCAGGACCTAAACCAAAAGCAGATGCTCAACAACTGAGCCACCTAGGCACCCCTCTTTATATTAAGAAAATCTTGCCTCACACATGCAGAGATGGGAAAAGGAGTATTTTAACAGCTTTCTGAAATCACTGTGAAGATATTCTTCTTTGATATTACATCAGAACTTGACAAGTGGTAGTTTCTTAAAGGTTAGTTAGAATGTGGAAGTACAAACTAGATCAGTAAAATTGTCTGTTATATTAAAACCCAATGGTCTATTTCCCATGGTAAGTGGATCTTTTTACTCTTGATTTTATGACATCACATATTTTTGAATATTTTCGAAAATATTGGTTCACTGACTTACACAGACCTTCCAAATATGGATACACTGCATCACACAGTGTATCACATCATTAATATCACCTTATCAAACATTCTTTAAAGCTGCCAAAGCACAGGGTGATGAATATAAGTTTCCCAAAATTCTAATTTCCAATTGAAAAGGCTTACATTTTACAGAGAGCAACAAATACTGTCAGCAAAAAATACTATCAACAAATACTTGAAATGACAGGCTCATTTTATTCATTTCCAAGAAAACGTCAGGAAAAATACCCAACTCTGTGTAACCACAGTCTTTCTTTGGAGTAAAAATGGTATTCCATCAAAAAAGCAACTAACTGAGGAGGGCTTGGGCGGCTCACCCAGCTGAGAGTTTGACTCTTGGTTTCAGCTCAGATCATGATCTCAGAGTCATGAGATCAAACCCTGTGAGGGACTCTGCACTCAGCATGGAATCTGCTTTAGATTCTCTCTTCCTCTCCCTTCTGTTCACGCTCTAATAAATAAAATCTTTTAAAAAAATATTTATTTATTTGACAGACAGAGATCACAAGCAGGCAGAGAGGCAGGCAGAGAGAGAGGGAGAAGCAGGCTCCCCGCTGAGCAGAGAGCCCGATGTGGGGCTCGATCCCAGGACCGTGAGATCATGACCCGAGCCGAAGGCGGAGGCTCAACCCACTGAGCCACCCAGGTGCTCCCCTCTAATAAATAAAATCTTAAAAAAAAAAAAAAAAAAGGCAGCTGCTTGAGCTTACAAAAGCAGTCAAATATACATGTACTTTTCCTTAAAACAAGTAGCATACCCGAGTATGCAGAAGTGTTCTGCATGCTTCTCATGTCATCACACATTAAAAAACCACATACCCATGATATGATGGGCACTGGGTGTTGTATGAAAGTGTTGATCACTATATGCACATCTGAAAATAATATTACATTGTATGTTAACTAACTGGACTTTATTTTTATTATTATTTTTTAAAGATTTTATTCATTTATTTGACAGAGAGACAGAGAATACAAGCAGGAGGAATGGTAGGGAGAGGGAGAAGCAAGCTCCCTGCTGAGCAGAGAGCCCAACATGGGTCTCAATCCCAGGACCCTGAGATCATGACCCCAGCTGAAGACAGATGCTTAATCAACTGAGCCACCCAGGTGCCCCACTAATTGGACTTTAAATAAAAAAATTAAAAATAAAATTTATGTCTTAAAAAAACACCATATACCCAAGGGTTTTGATTTAACAAAATTAATTATCCACTTCCCCAAAGACATCTTTAAGTAAAACTGGCACTTAGTTTTACTGGAAGTATGGAGCAGCACAAAATGACTATTATTACAATTTGGCCCAGTGCCAGCAGGTTTTCCCACAGCTGTCCTTGCCCCATCATTATAAATGTCAACACCGTGAAACAGACAAATACCATCTCTGAATTGTCATGGAAACAGTTTCGACTAAATGGACCCTGCTGAAAAAATTTTCTAGGGCCCCTCTATGGGTGTGCAAACCATACTTTGAGAACCCCTGGGTTAACAGAACAGATTTTTTTTTTTTTTTTTTTTTAAAGAATAGACTATCACTATTTTTACAGGGAAAAAAAACCTTATGTGCTAAAGATGATCTATTTTAGTTAAGAAAGTGCTGGGAAGAGGGAGGAGCAATGGAGAAGCAAAAACATAGCTTTTGTATGTGACTGAAGTTTTATCAGCTTAATGCAGATTGCTTTAAGATCTTTCATATAAGTCCCATGGTGACCACAATGAAAATACCTATGGAAAATATGCAAAAGAATGAAAAAGAAATGAAAGCATATCACTTCATAAAAACAAGGGAACACAAAGGCAGGCAGTGAGAAAGTAAAGAAAAAGGCCTAAAAGCCACTCAGAAAAACAATGAACAAGATGGCAACAGTAAATCCTACCCTATCAATAATTACTTTAAATGTAAATGGGTTAAATTCCCCAAAAGACATAAAGAAGCTGAATGTATTTTTTTTTTTAAATAATCAAGATCCCACTACATGCTGTCTACAAGAGACCCAATTTAGATTTAAGGTTACACACAGGCAGAAAGTGAAGGGATGGAAAAAGATATTCCATGTAAATAGCAACCAAAAGAGCAGAGGCAATGGGACTTACCTTGTATTAGACGAAACAAACTTTAAGTCAAAAACTGTCACAAGAGACAATGATAAAAGGGTCAATCCACCAAAAGGCTGTAACAATTATAAATATATATGTACTCAACATCAGAGCATCTAAATATATAAAGAAACCATTGACAGAAGTGAAGGAAGACATAAATAGCAATACCATGACTTCAATACCCCATTTTCAATAATCAATATAGAACATCCAGACAGAAAATTTGGAATGAAAGAGGACTCAAACACCACAGACCAAATGGATCTAAAAGACAGATAAGATACAGAACGTTCCACCCTACAGCAGCAGAATAGAATACACATTCAGATCGCACATTTGGTCCCAAAACAGGTCTTAAATTTAAGAAGACAGAAATGCTACCAAGTATCTTTCCTAACCACAATGGAATAAACCCAGAAATCAAAAGCAAAAGGAAAACTGGAAAATTCAGAAATATGTGGAAATTAAACAGTATACTCATGAACAACCAATGAGTTGACAAAGAAATCGAAATGGAAATTTTAAAAATATCTTGAGACAAATGAAAACACAAAATACCCAAATTTTATTGGATGCAGTAAAGCCAGTATCAAGGGGACATTTATAGCTATAAATGCTTACATTAAGAAAGTAGGAAGATTTCAAAGAACCTAACTTTATGTGAGCAACTAGAAATAACAAATTAAGCACAAAATTAAAAAGAAGGAATAACAATTAGAGAAGAAATAAATACAGAACAGAAAAACAATGGAAAAATCAATGAAAAGGTTGGTTTTTTTAAGATCAACAAAACTGACCAAACTTACGCTGGACTAAAATAAAGAGACAACTCAAATAAAATAAAAAATAAATGGAGATATTACAACTGATGCCACAGAACGAAAAGTATCGTAAGACACTTATGAACAATAATATGCCAACAAATTAGATATATGCCAACAACTTAGAAGAAATAAATTCCTAGAAACATACAACCTACTAAGACTGAATCACCAAGAAACAGAGAAATTGAACATATCTATAATTTGTAAGGAGACTAATTCAGTAATCAAAAACCCTTCCAACAAAGAAAAGCCTAGGAACAGATGGCTTCACTGGTGAATTCTACCATTTAAAGAAAAATGAACAATAATCCTCAAACTCTTTCCAAAGAAATTAAAAATGAACACTTTCAAACTCATTTAATGAGGCTAACAATACCCTAATACCAAAGCCAGGCAAAGACACTATAAGAAAACTACAAACAAACAAACAGAGGGTTGCCAGACGACGGGGGGGGGGGGGGGGGGGGGTGGTAGGAAGAGGGTGGTAGGGTTATGGACATTGGAGAAGGTATGTGCTACGAAGTGTGTAAACCTGACAATTCACAGACCTGTACCCCTGGAGCTAATAATACATTATATGTTAATAAAAAATTAAAAAAAAAGAACTATGGAACAATATCCCTGATAAACATATATATATAATGTTCATATTATATATATATATAAATATAAATCCTCAACAAAGTATGAGCAAACAGAATTCAACAGTATATTAAAAGCATCACATACCATGACCAAGTGGACAGTCCCACATATGAAAATCAATTATAGTGATATATCATATCAACTTGACAAATGCAGAAAACGCATTTCAGACAATTCAACACTCTTTTGTTATTTAAAACTCTCAACACACTAGGAACAAAAGGAAATTACTTCAACATAATAAAAGCCATATATGGAACTCACAGCTAACATTTTACTCCATCATGAAAAACTGAAAGCTTTTCCTCTAATACTAGGAATAAAGCAAGGATGCCCACTTTTAACCTCTCTATTTAACTAGAAGTCTAGCCAAGGCTACTAGGATGGGGAGAGGGGCAGTATCCAAATTGGAAAGGAAAAAGTTACATTATTTCTGTTTGCAGATGACTTATCTTACATGTAGAAAACCCTGACAACTCCACAAAAAACTGATAGCTGAATTCAGAGTTACAGATACAAAATCAACATACAAAAATCAGCTGCATTTCTATATACTAACAATGAACTATACTAATCAAAAAGGAAATTAAGGGGACGCCTGGGTGGCTCAGTTGGTTAAGCGGCTGCCTTCAGCTTGGGTCATGGTCCCGGTGTCCTGGGATCGAGTCCCACATCGGGCTCCTTGCTCGGCAGGGAGCCTGCTTCTCCCTCTGCCTCTGCCTGCCATTCTGTCTGCCTGTGCTTGCTCTCTCTCCCTCTCTCTCTGACAAATAAATAAATAAAATCTTTAAAAAGAAAAAAAAAAAAGGAAATTAAGCGAGCAAATCCACTTACAATAGCAACACAAAGAACAAAATACTTAAGAACTGATTTAACCAAGGAAGTGAAAGATCTATACACTTAAAACTGTAACACATTGCTTTAAGAAATTAGAGGGCACAAATAGATGGAAAAACATCCTGTGTTCCTGAAATGGAAGACTTAATACTGTTAAGATGTCACTTCCCAAAACAATCTACAGACTCAACACAACCCTTATCAAAATGTCAGTGGTGGGGCGCCTGGGTGGCTCAGTGGGTTAAAGCCTCTGCCTTAGGCTCAGGTCATGATCCCAGGGTCCTGGGATCGAGCCCCGCGTCGGGCTCTCTGCTCAGAAAGCCTGCTTTCCCCTCCCTCTCTCTCTGCCTGCCTCTCTGCCTACTTGTGATCTCTGTCTGTCAAATAAATAAAATCTTAAAAAAAAAAAATGTCAGTGGTATTTTTTAACACAATAGAAAAAAAATCCTAAAATTCATAAGGCCTCACAAAGGACCTGAATAGTCAAAGAACTTTGAGAAAGAAGAACAAAGCCAGAGGCATTACACCTCTTGATTTCAAAAACATTATAAAGCTACAATAATGAAAACAGTACGGTACTAGCATAAAGTACTAGCATAAAGACAGACATACAGACCAAAAGAACAGAAACACAATGAGATATCAATCATCTCATACCTGTTAGGATGATCATTACCAAAAAAAAAAGTTAACAAGAGTTAGCAAAGACATGGAGAAATTGGAGCCCTCATGTACTGTTGGTGGGAATGTAAAATGGTGTGACCACTGTGGAAAACAGAATGAAGACTCCTCAAAAAAAAGTAACACTTACACCATTTAGGAATGCTACTTCTGGGTATTTATCAACAAACAAAAAACAAAAAACAAAAAAAACCTGAAATCAGGATCTTCAAGAGATATTTGTACTTCCATTCCATTGCAGCATTATTCACAATTGCCAAGATATAGAAACAACCAAATGTCCATGGACAGATACACATATAAACAAAATGTGGTACAGACACACAACGGAATATTGTGCAGCCATAAAAAGAAGGAACTACTGCCTTATGTGACCACATGAATGAACCTTGAGGACATTATACTAAATAAAATAAGTTAGTCACAGAATGACAAATCCTGCAGGATTCCACTTATATGCAGTATCTAACAGTCAACCTCACAGAAGCAGAAAACAGAACAGTAACTGTAGGGGATGGAGGAAGATACAGAGAGCAACTGTTAACAGGTATAAAGTTTCAGCTACCCAAAATGACTAAGTTCTAGAGATCTGCTATACAACACTGTATGTATAGTTAACAGTATCGTACCACATATTTAAAAATTTGTTAAGAAGGTAGAGTTCATGTATCTTAATACATCAAAAAAAAAAAAAAAGACAAAAGAATTCAAAGAAAAAAGGGAAAGTGCAAGAGTTAGGACAAAAGCTCAGGTCTGACATCAGCACCAGTACTGCCTCTAATATCCAGAGCTATAAAAAGATAGGTTTTGGGGAAGGGAAGTTGTGCTTATGTGTAAATTAATGCTCTCTACAACCAGGGCCTAGATGAAAGGTATCCATTGTGAAGATCTGGGCAAACTATTCTGCCTTTAACCAGATATAACACAATCCAATCTAATTTCACTCTCTCACAAACATTTATTGTATAGCCACTATGAGGAAATTGTTAATCAGAACAAAGACACTAGTTTTGTTGAAACTGTCTATCAAAAAGCCTAAAAATCAGAACGTGGGTTGCTTCTCAGTTCTTGCTTTTCCACCACTAAAAACAGCTGCCAATCCCAGACAAATGCTGTAAGAAGTTGTACAGACATTAATGCATTTATTTTCTGGGCGACTAAACTCACCGAAAGAAGTTTTGACACCTTTAAATAAAATATTAACTATATTTCATTTCAGAAACACTGAATGCGGTTACATCCTTCTTTTGGATCAAGAGAATTCAGTTTTCATTTAAGATTAAAAGGACACTGGGGCACGGAGGTGGCTCAGTCAGTTAAGTGTCTGCCTTCAGATCAGATCATGATCCCAGAGTCCTGGGATAGAGCCCCAAGTTGGCCTCCTTGCTTAGTGGGGAGTCTGCTTCTACCTCTGACTCTCTCCCTTCTCAGGCTCTTCCAATCTCTCTCTCTCTCAAATAAAAAAAATATATATATATTATATATATACATTTTCTTGCTCTCATTCACTGTCTCTCAAATAAATAATATATATTTATATATTTTTATAATATATTATTTATATAAAATTAAATTAATAAATCAATAAATTAAATCACTAAATTATTAAATCATTAAGATTATTAAATTATTATTAAATAAATCAATAAATTATTAAATAATTTTGTTATAAATTATTTAAAAATAAATCAATAAATTATATTTATATATTTCATTTATTTGTTTTATATATTTTTATTTTTAATATATAAATATTTATATTTATATTTTATTATATAAATAATTTTTTTTAAATTTATTTGAGAGCGAGAGTGAATGAGAGCAAGCGAGCATGAGAGGGGGAAGGTCAGAGGGAGAAGGAGACCCCCTGTTGAGCAAGGAGCCGGATGTGGGACTTGATCCCCAAACTCCAGGATCATGACCTGAGCTGCTCAACCAACTGAGCCACCTGGGTGCCCCAAAATATAAGAAATAAATAAATAAAAAGACATATATATATATATATATATTTTATATATAATATATATTTAATATATTTCAAACATTTTAATAAATTAATAAATAAAACAGTTTTAACTCAAGAAATACTGGGTTAGGAGCACCTGGGTGGTTCAGTTGTTAAGTGCCTGCCTTTGGCGCAGTCTTGATCCCCGGGTTCTGGGATCAAGCCCTACATCCCATCAGGCTCCCTGCTCAGCAGAGAGCCTGTTGCTCCCTCTACCTGCTCCCCCTACTTGTGCTCTCTCTCTCACTGTCAAATAAATAAATAAATAAATAAAATCTAAAAAAGAAAAAGAAGAAAGAAAAAACAAATACTAGATTAAGATAAATGCTTTGGTCCAATTTCTGAAATAGTCTTTTAATAAAAGAACAAAGGACAGGCACCTTTGTGGTTCAGTCATTAAGCATCTGCCTTTGACTCAGGTCATGATCCCAGAGTCCTGGGATGGAGCCCCATATAGCACTCTCTGCTTAGCAGGAAGCCTGTTTCTCCCTCTCCCATTCCCCCTGCTGCTTGTGTCCCCTCTCTCACTGTGACTTTGTCAAATTAAAACAAAAAACAAAGGAACACAGAAATGCTTAAAACATCTGGTTTGTTTTTTAAAAGCACACCTTTTAGGAACCTACGAGGCCAGATTACTGGGTTTCCTTCAATTATTGAGTGATGCTCAAAACTCTTTTTACTCACTTTAGTATTTCACTAAGAAGTCTTAAAATTTTTAAATGGCTAGGACTTTTCTTTTAACTGAAACTAATCCTTAACCACAACAAACCCCCAAAACACAAAACTTTAATAGACTCCATCCAGAAGATACAAATATATCCAGGACTTTATCAAGACTTTGGTACAACAGTATTTCATTAAAATGGATATATTTTAATCACCAACTTTTTCTTTTTGAAGATTTTATTTATTTGAGAGAGAGACAGTGAGAGAGAGCATGAGTGAGAAGCGCAGAGGGAGAAGCACACTCCCCATGGAGCTGGGAGGCCGATGCAGGACTCAATCCCAGGACTCTGGGGTCTTCACCTGAGTTGAAGGCAGTTGCTTAACCAACCGAACCACCGAGGCGCCCTTAATCACCGACTTTAAAGAAAAAGTTGTGATTAACAGATTTTAAACATGAACAATAAAGAAATTCTTGGGGCCTCTATGTGTCTCGATCAGTTAAGCAGCCGACTCTTGATTTTCAGCTCAGGTCACGATCTCAGGATCATGACATCAAGCCCTGCTTCAGGCTCTGTGCTCAGTGGGAAGTATGCTTGAGATTCTCCCTCTCCCTTTGCCCCCCACCATGCACTCCCTCACTCTCCAAAATAATAAAATAAATATTAATTAAAAACAGAAAGAAATAAATTAATTCTTCACACTATAAACTTCATGCAATGGACAAAAATTTTCCTGAATGCCCAGACTGTGACAATTTCATTTATTTCTGCCTCCTTGGTGACTAGTACAGAACCTGGCATTACACACTAGGTGTGTAGCAAATACCCGTTAAAATAAACTTACCACAAATACAGGCTGAAAGAATTAATTTGCTTGATATAGTAACACATTTTTTTTTCTATTATTTTAAATTAGCAGCCATTTTTATGAAAAAATTTGAAGTTAGAAATTCTTTTTACCCAGAGGGAAGAGGCCTTGTGATAAATTGCCTTAAAGCAGAGAAGAAAGTCAAGGGAAGTGGGCTTCAGCACAAGGAACGTGCAAGCCTATTCTTAAAGTCACTCCGAGTGGCTATTAAGGAGAATGTGTATTAGCAAAATTAACACATTTATTAAGATCAGCTCTTGTTAACCTCCACCTCTTTGCATAAAAATCCTAAAACAAAATCAGTATCTATTTAAATGGAAGTACAAAATACCAGTATATCCTAAAGAAGAAGTTACTCAAAAGAAATTACACATCAACTCTGAGCTCTTAATCTCAATCTTCAGCTACAAAAGCCAATAGGCCATTCCAAATTCTTTTTGGTAAAAAGGACCTATTAAGAAAACCCTAGGCTACCTGAGAGTGATATAGGCAAATACAAAAAGGTTTTAAAAGAAAAAGTGTTTCCACGCTATGAAAAATGAGAGCTGGAACCAGAACGAGGAGAGTAGGCATTTCTATGCTCCAGAAACATTCTAAATACGATATAAGAGGTGCTGACAGATGGCCACCTTCTGTAGCTCAAGAGGTTTTTTGTTTTGTTTTGTTTTTGTTTTTGTTTTTAAAAAATTTTATTTATTTGACAGAGATCACAAGTAGGCAGAGAGGCAGGCAGAGAGAGGGGGGGAAGCAGGTTCCCCACCGAGCAGAGAGCCTGATGAGGGACTCGATCCCAGGACCCTGAGATGATGACCTGAGCCGAAGGCAGAGGCTTAACCCACTGAGCCACCCAGGCGCCACTCAAGAGACTTTAATACAAATGAAAATAATTATAACAGGAACCACAGAGGCAGATGTTAAGCCACTAACTTCCCAATGTATTTGCTTTTAAGGGGAAAACAGAAAATCCACACACTGTGACTTGATTTGAAATGCTAACTAGTAGGTCAAGATGAAATAAGCACACACACACCACCCAATCTCCCACAGAATGCAACTAAAAACACTGGACAAGTTTATCTGAGGACCTGAAAAAGTAAATGGTGTAGCAGGCAGATAGAGAAAGGAAACCAGAACTCAAAGCACCACTACACTAGGGTCAAGTTCCCACTTTCTGTTCCTCCGGGATCTCCTAGCCTGCACTCCAAAGCTGACACTGAACACCAGATGCACCAAGAAAAGCTCCAGAGAAGCCTTCTATTTCTGGTCTAAGGAGCAGAAAGGGGACTTTTATAGATAAGGGAGAGTGAGTGAATTTCCTGTACTCTTGTTTCATCCCTTTCACGCTAGTTCGCGTCCCCAGGGAACACCAGGCTAGCAATGCGGGCAATGGCAGCAGCACACAGGCAGGCTCCTAAAGCTCTACAGAGAAACTGTGGTCCCACTAGGAAGAGGAGAATCCCTAGTTCTGTGATCCTCTGTCCTCTCACTGCTTGGCTAGAGGCGGACATAGTCATGGAAAGTAAAGCCCCAACTTTTTAACCACACAACCAGAAGGTGGGCTCCCCCAGGCGCCAGAAGCCATTAGGGAGACTGCAGAACGGAGGTTCATGAAAAGCTTACCAAGTTGTATGTGTGCTCCTGAGCTCATACGTGAGCTGGGCATGCATGGACTTGACTGTGAGAGCATACCAAAGGATCTGAGAACTAAACTATGACCTTTCCAGACAGGATGCTTGCAGACTTATCATATAAGTAAAATCCAAAAAATGAATGGACTCTTCAACCACAGCTTACAGAATGCTAGTTGGAACTTGTAGCCTGCACCTAACCAGGCAAATTTCCTGCTAAAGCAAAAATTCACCATTTTCTACAGGATTTAAACATGACCCAGAATCACTTAAGTCAAACTGTCCATAATACAATCCAAAATTAATAGCCTTTCAAAACCCCAGAAAATCCCATGATCTCACAAAGGAAAAAGATAAGCATGATACAGATGCTGGAATTATAGAACATAGTTGTTGTTGCTGTTGTTTTTTAAGAAGCTACTTAATTTCAGCTCAGATCATAATCTCAGGGAAGTGGGACTGACCTTGCATTGGGTACTGCGCTGAGCGTGGAGCCTGCCTGAGAGTCTCTCTCTCCCTCCGCCCCTCCCCTTCCCCCAACTGCATGTTCACACACATTAAAACCAAACAATAATAATAACAACAATAATAACCCAAACTTAAAATTCACTGGAAAGACTCAAAGCATGATGAAACTACAGAGGAAAGAATCAGTGAATCCAGAGATAATATGAATAGAAATTTTCCAAGCTAAACAACAGGGAAAAAAATTAGAAAAAGTACAGAACCTCAAGGACCTGCAGGACAATGACAAGATACAACATTTGCGTCATTAAAGTCCCAGAAAAAAAGGAAAAAAGTACAGTGCTCCCAAGAATGTGAAGAACAATGGCTGAATATTCACCCCCAAAAGAGAAAAAACCAAACTTCTAAAATCAAGAAGCTTAGTAAGCCTCAAATAGGAAGAAACTCAAAGAAATCCATACCTGAACACTATAACCAAATTGCTGAACATTAAAGACAGGGAAAATACCTCAAAAGCAGCTATAAAAAAGATGTTAAATACAGAGTAATAATGATTCCAAGATTGCAGATTTCTACCAGAAACCACAGAGGCCAGAGGCAGTGAAACACCACTTTCAAAGTGGTAAAAGAAAAGAACTACCAACCTAGAATTCTCTATCAAGCAAAAATTCAAAATAAGGAGAAGTCTCAGATGGAAAATAACTGAGAAAATTATCTGATAGCAGTCTTGCTCTAAAAAAAGTGCTAAACTAATTCTTGAGACACTGGTAAAATGGTACCAGAAATAATAACCAAACTTCAGGAATGAAGGAACAATAACAGCTACAGCAAATATCTGGTTTAAATGTAATCAAACAATTCTTCTTCTAAGTTCTTTAAATTGTGGGGGTTTTCAAGGAAAATAGATGACAAACTATAACATGTGAGCGGGAAGGAAAAGGGACCTAGGTGGCATACTCTACATCCCACTTAACATGATAAAATGCTAATTTTAAGTAGACTGTGTAGGCATGTATATTGTAATCCCTAGAGAAACCACTAAAAAACCTATAGAGAGAGATAAAAATCAAGAAATCATAGGGGCCTAGGTGGCTCAGTCAGTTGGTTATCTGCTTTTGGCTCGGGTCATGATCTCAGGGTCCTGGGATCAAGCCCCATGTCAGGCTCCCTGCTCAGCAGAGACTCTGCTTCTTCCCCACAGCTTCCGTGTGCTCTCTCTCCTCTCAAATAAGTAATCTTTTAAAAAAATTCATAAATTGTTAGAAAAAGGAAAAAAAATCAAACAATCCAAAATAAAGAAGAGAATAGAAAAACCAAAGGATGGGAAACAAAGGGAATAAAGAAAAAAAATAAATGGGAGACCTAAATCCAAATACATTAATAATTATACTTAGTATCATTACATATGTTATATTAACAAGTAGGAGTAATTATATATTATAATGTAAGTAATCATGTTACAATTAACTACACTTAATACAACTACACTAAAATTTATGCTGAAATACATTTATTAACAAAAAAATCAGACTGTCAGAATGGATTAAAAAAAATTACCCAAATACATGCTATCAAAAGAAACTCATTTTAAAAAAAATAAGAGCAAGTCAAAAGTAAAGGGATAGAAAAAGATATACCATGTAAACACCAATCAGATTAAACTGAAGTAGCTATATAAATCAGACAGCAGATTATTTTTGAACTTAGAACAAATGAAGTTACCACCAAGAAGAACATTACATAATGATAAAAGATTTGATTCACCAAGGAGATATAATGTACACACCTAAGAACAGAGCCTCAAAATACATGCAAACACACCTAAGAACAGAGCCTCAAAATATATGCAAAAATGGATAGAAGTGAAAATATAACTGGAAAAACCCACAATTATGGTTGGAGACTTCAACACTCTTCTCTCAGTAATGGATATAGAAAGCATACAAAGTATCAGCAAGGATACAGAAAAACTGAACATAATCATCAACCAACTCAATCTAATTGACATTTACAGAAAACTATAGAACAGCAGAACATAATTCTTCTTACTGTATGTGAGACATTCACCAAGACAAACCATATCCTAGACCATTAAAAAATTTTAACAAATTTAAAATGACTGAAATAGTATTTTTTTAGAGTATGTTTTCTGACCATAATATAATTAAGACAATAACAGAAAGATAAGACAAAAATTCCCCAAACACATAAAAATTAAACATTTCTAAATGATCATGGGCAAAAGAGTAAGATATAAGGGAAATGAGACATTTAATTTTTGCTCAAAGTATCAGAATTTGCAGGGTATAGCTAAAACAGTGATTAGAAGGAAATTTGTAGGGGCGCCTGGGTGGTTCAGTGGGTTAAGCCTCTGCTTTCGGCTTAGGTCATGGTCTCGAGCCCGGCATCAGGCTCTCTGCTCGACGGGGAGCCTGCTTCCTCCCTCTCTCTCTGTCTGCCGCTCTGCCTACTCTGATCTCTGTCTGTCAAATAAATAAATAAAATCTTTAAAAAAAAAAAAAAACAGAAGGAAATTTGTACCATTACATGCTCATCTTTTTTTTTTTTTAAAGATTTTATTTATTTATTTGATAGAGAGAGATCACAAGGAGGCAGAGATGCAGGCAGAGAGAGAGGGGGAAGCAGGGTCCCTGCTGAGCAAAGAGCCCAATTCGGGGCTTGATTCCAGGACTCCGGGATCATGACCTGAGCCGAAGGCAGAGGCTTAACCCACTGAGCCACCCAGACGCCCCTATATTACATGCTTCTCTTAAAGAATGATCTCAAATAAACCATCTAAGTTTCTACCTTAAGAAATGAGAAAAAGGGGGCACCTGGGTGGATGTTGGGATTGAGCTCGGTGTTGGACTCTGCTCAGCAGGGAGCCTGCTCCCCCCCAAACCGCCTGCCTCTCTGCCTACTTGTGATCTCTGTCAAATAAATAAAATTTAAAAAAAAAAAAAAAACAAAAAACGAGAAAAAGAGTAAAATAAATTCAAAGCATGCAGGAAGAGAGAAGTAACATAACAGAGAATCCATGTAACTGAAAACAGGAAAAAGGAGAAAAACTAATTAAATCAAAAGCTGGTTCTTTGAAAAAGACAGATTAAACCATTATACTGGCAAAGAAAAAAGATGATACAATTACCAACACCAGGAATGAAAAAGAGATTAGCACTACAAACTCAAGATTAAAAAGACAGTAAGGCCATGCTAGTTACATGCCCATAAATTCAACAATTCAATGAAATTAACAATTCCTTGAAAAGCACAAACTACTAACATTCACTCAAGAAGAAACAGATAACCTGAATAGTCCCATGCCTATAAAAGAACTTGAATTCATAGTTTGAAATGTTCTGAAAACACGACACAACAAAACAAATCCAGGCCCTTGCAAATTCTACCAAACATATAAAGAAGAAGTAATAACAACTCTACATGATCTCTTCCAGAAAATAGAAGAGGTGGGAAAACTTCCCAACTCATTTCTGGGGGGCCAACATCACACTGATATTAAAACCAGACAAAAGTAGTACCAAAAAAGCCACACAAGGCAGAGTACTAACCACTACACAACCACGGCCCAAAAAAACCACAGACCAAATTCATCATAAACATAAATGCAAAAATGCTCAACAAAATTTAGAAAATCAAATCTAGCAACATGTAAAAAGAATACACCACAACCAAATGGAGCTCACCCTTGAAATGCAAGCTTATTCAAACTTTTAAAAGTCAATCAATTATGATCCACCATATTAACAGACCAAAAAACAAAAAAACAAAAACTAAAAACACAAGGAAAACCATAAGGTCATATCAAACACACAAAAAACATAACAAACTGCAACATCATTCATGATTCAAACAACTCTCAGGAAGCCATTAAGAGGAGCAAACTTCATCAATCTGATTAAGGGCAATGACCAAAAAAACCACATAGCTAACCTCATACTTACAGTAAGTGAAAGACTGAATGCTTTCCCTTCAAGATCAAGAAGACAAGAATATTCATTCTCACCACTTACAAAAAGTCCTAGCTAGTGCAGTATGGCAAGGGGAAAAAAAAAGAAGATCGGAAATGAAGAAATAACACTATTCTAGCCACAAACAACATCAATGTCTACGTAGAAAATTTCAAGCATTCTACAGAAAAGCTGTTAAAATAACTGAGTTCCTAAGGTCAATATATAAAAATCAATCATATTTGTAAATACTGGTGATGTAAAATTAGTAACAAAAATTTTTTAAAATATCACTCACAAGAGTACCAATAAGAAATATTTGGATATAAATTTAATAAAACATATGAAGCATCTGCATGCTGAAACCTACACAATGCTAAAGAAGTCAAAGACTTAAGAAAATAAAGACATACCACGTCCATGGATTTTAAGACCTGATACAGTTAAGATATAAATTCTTCCCAAACTGACCTATGGATTGAATGCAATTCAATAAAAATTCCAGCAGGATTTCCTTGTAGATATAAGTAAGATTACACTTAAAAAAAAAAAAAAAGAAAGAAAGAAAGAAAGAAAAGAAGAAGAAAAACCATAACAGACAAAACAATTTAGAAAAAGAACAAACTTGGAGGAGTCATACTAACCGATTTAAAGATTTACTGTAAAGCTACAGGAATCAGAGACAGTGGGTATTAGTTAAGGAATAAACAAATATATCAATGGAACAGAACAGAATATGGTTCAGGTACAAACGGAACTCAATGGAGTAAGAGTAATCTTTTCAATTAGTGGTGTTGCAACAACTGGGTATCCATACTCCAAAAAAAAAAAAAAAAAAAAAAAAAAGAAAAGAAAAGAAAAAAAATACACACACACAACACACACACACCCCAATACAAAAAAACTTGACCTAAGTCATTCCACATCTTATACAATATTAACTCAAGACAGACCATACATCTAAAAACAAAGTACAAAACCATAATACTTTTAGAAGAACACAAAGGAGAAAATCTTCATGAACTTAAATTGGGCAAAAAGTTCTTAGGATTCCATTCCAAAGAAAAAAGAAAACAAAAAGAAAAGAAAAAAGCTGGTAAGTTAGACTTTTTCATTTAAAAAAGTCCTTTGTTTTGTGAAAGACACTATTAAGAGAATGAAAAGCCAAGCTATAAACTAGGAGAAAACATTTACAAATCACATAACCAATAAAGGTTTTATACCCAGAACGCAAAAAGAACTCTCAAAATTCAATAATAAAACAGACAATCCAATAAAGTATGGGTCTATGGAAGTCTGTTGCTGTGTTGGATGTGTTGAAAATGTTAAGAAACTGTCAGACTGTTTGTAGATTGGATGTACCATTTTACGTTTTCATCAGGAATCTATGCAAGTGTTAAAATTCATGCAAGTATACATCAAAAAAGGTCAAATCTACTGCATAAAAATTTGAAAAGTAAAACAACTAGTACTCCTTTAATGATTCCACTATTTCTATTTTTTATTGAAATAAACTATCACCAAAACAAAAAGCTTCCAAAAACAATAAACTGTATTACAGTGACAGAAACAGACTTCCATTTCCAGAAACAGGCCAGACTAAATGTTCAAAGAAATTCTTCTCAATACCGAATTCTCCCAAGACGTTTTTTGATACACTTAAAAAGTGTATCAGAGTTTGTGGTAAAGTAAGGGAAACAATAATAGTTCAGAATTCAGAATCTGGGTTTTGTTTTTACAGAGGGAATGCACTAGGCATATATATATATATATACATATATATGTTAATATTCTTAGCAATATGAGGGACAACATCACATAATCAAACATTCAAATTTCTGCAGTTAGTTCACACCAGTTCAGGTCAAGTTTTTTAAAAAATAACGTGTAAGGGGCGCCTAGGTGGCTCAGTAGGTAAAAGCCTCTGCCTTCGGCTCAAGTTGTGATCCCAGGGTCCTGGAATCGTGCCCCACTGTCAGGCTCTCTGCAGAGAGCCTGCCTGCTTCCTCCTTCTCTCCCCTGACTGCCTCCCTGACTACTTGTGATCTCTGTCTATGAAATAAGTAAATAAAATATTTTTTAAAAAGTAACATGTGATCATCAAAGCTTTCTGGATTTCTAAATTGCAGATAAGGAAATCGTGGACCTGCAGGAGCCAGTGCAAATCAAGATGGGCAAAGTGCCAGACAGGCAGCGCAGTCACCTGGGAAAACCAGCAATGCCAAGAGACTTGAAGTGTGCACTTTCAAGGGCAATTGCTCAGGGCCCAAACAGGGTAAAAGATTAGACCAAAATCATGCCAAAGGCCCTAAGAGTTTGCCTGAAAAACCCAAAGACCAAATGTATTTTAAGTGGTACCAGGAAGGTAGTGAAGTTGGCCCCAGATGCAAGGCAAAAGCAAATGCCAATATACTCATAACCCAATTTATTTACTTTTATTTTTTTTTTCCTGGAATAACCCAATTTAAACAGCGTTCTCAAAAAATTCCCACAGAGGGGCACCTGGGTGGCTCAGTGGGTTAAAGCCTCTGCCTTCAGCTCAGGTCATGATCCCAGGGTCCTGGGATCGAGCCCCACATCGGGCTCTCTGCTCAGCGGGGAGCCTGCTTCCTCCTCTCTCTCTCTCTGCCTACTTGTGATCTCTGTCTGTCAAATAAATAAGTAAAATCTTTAAAAAAAAAAAAAATTCCCCGGCGCCTGGGTGGCTCAGTGGGTTAAGCCATTGCCTTCGGCTCAGGTCATGATCTCGGGGTCCTGGGATCGAGTCCTGAGTCGGGCTCTCTGCTCAGCAGGGAGCCTGCTTCCCTCTCTCTCTCTGCCTGCCTCTCTGCCTACTTGTGATCTCTCTCTGTCAAATAAATAAATAAAAATAAAATCTTAAAAAAAAAAAAATTCCCACAGAAAAAATCCAAAATCTATGTTCAGACAGCCAAAAACCACTAAAATCACAAGTGACCAAGAGTGTGAATCTAAAGAAACAAATAGTGAACCAGATTTTAAAAACCTACAGATATTAGAATCATCAGATGATGAATATATGTTTAAACTTAAAGAAATACAAAATAGGCTGAGAAGTGGGATGAAGGGATAAAGGAACAAGAAACTAAAAACTAACCAGGCAAATCTGAATTAAATATCTAGAAATACAAAATTCAGTAACGTTTAGATAGAAAAAATTGTAAACTGATTCAACAGCAGATTAGACCCATCTTAAGAGACAATAAATGAACTAAAACACAGATCTGAAGAAATGATCATCGATGTAAAAAAGCTACATACAACATAGTTTTAGGCATATGACATTCTGGAAAAGGCAAAATTATGGAGACAGTAAGATTAATGGTTCTCAGGGATTAGCAGGTAGGAAGAGATGAAAAGGCAAAGTATGGACAGTTTTTAGGGCAGTAAAAATACTCTTAACACCATAACGATGGACCCATGCCATGGTGTATTTGTTGAAAGCCACTGAACGCACAGCACCAAGAGTGAAACCTGATGTAAACTGTGGACTATGGGTGACTATAGTGTGTCTGGGTAGGTTCAACAATGGCAACAAATGTGCCGCTCTGGTGGCGGACATGGAAGATGGGGGTGGCAGGTCTATATATGTGAGGGGGCCAAGAGTATACAGGAAATTGCTCTACCCTCCTCTCAATTTTGCTGTGAACATAAATTGCTCTGAAAAGGGGCACCTGGGTGGCTCAGTCAGTTAAGCATTTGCCTTGGGCTCAGGTCATGATCTCAGGGTCCTAGGACTGAGACCCCAGTGGGGAAGGGCTCTCTGCCTACTGGGGAGTCTGCTTCTCCTTCTCTCTGCTCATGGTCTCTCTTGCTATCTCTGTCACTGTCTCTCTCCAAAAAGTAAGTAAAATCTTAAAAAAAAAAAAAAGGGGGGGGGGGGAAATTGCCCTAAAAAAATAAAGTGTTACGGGGTAGGGGGAGGGGGAGAAAAGAAAAAACAAAAAAGAATCACCTAGCTCTACGAGAAGCAAAGAACAGATAAGATGAAGACAGGAAAAAACATGGAGGCTGTCGAATCAGAATTCCAGAAGGTGATAACTGAAAAATTATGAGAGTGTAACTTTCAAATGAACAGAGAAGAAATAAAGAGGTGCTGTTGTTAAAATGCTGATTTTAACTCAAGCTCCCTGCTCACTTCATAATCCGAGGTATATTACTTAACTATCCTAAACCATAGGGGTGCATGGGTGGCTCAGGGGTTAAATCCTCTGCCTTTGGCTCAGGTCATAATCTCAGGGTCCTGGGATCCAGCCCTGCATTGGGCTCTCTGCTTGGCAGGGAGCCTGCTTCCTCCTCTCTCTCTGCCTGCCTCTCTGCCTGCTTGTGATCTCTGCATGTCAAATAAATAAATAAAATCTTTTTAAAAAAAAACTATCCTAAACCATGGTTTTCTCATTTGTAAAATGGGGCAATAATGCCGACCTCAGAGGTGGTATGGCCATTAGGTGAAATCCGAGTACAGCAGTTGGCACAGAACCCAATAAATGACACCTGTTGGCAATTAAAAAATAATTTTACCTACGAAGCAGACAGTAAGTTAGTAGCAAATTAAGAAGGAGATGAAAATGAAATAAGCATCCCTGGATAATGGTTTGATTTCAAAATCTCTGGAAGGCAGAGGCAGGATTCAACCCTTCTTCATTTGTTAATTCTGCAAAAGAGCCTTCGGAGAGGATCCAATTTTTGTCTGTATCCCTGCTGTTCCTTCTTCAAATACCAATCCTTCTCCAGGACATTCTCCAAATCCTTCCAAATTTGCAAGTGGGTGTGAGAGAAAACTATTCTAATGCTTTTATTCCTCGCCTCAAGTTCTACTTTATAAAATGATTAAACAAAGAGGATAAAGAGAGATAAGAAAACCACATACTTACTTTTCATTAATTTTCCTGATAATTCCTTCAGTGGTGAAGAGGGACTATTTCTACTGGCTACTAGAAGTCTAGAGGAGGATTCTTGGATTTCCATGGAAACTGGATGCGTTCCTGTTCTGGCCATTTCAAGATGGAGAGAATGGGCACTGTCACATTCCCGGGAAAGCAGCAAGTGATTCTGAATGTTGCTAGTTCTATTGTTCAGGTCAATTCCTTCAGATTGAGTCATAAGCAATTGAGCTGAGCTTGAATCCTCCAATCTCTTGTCAAGAGACTCAGTTACAAAAGATGTTGCGGTTTCATGCTTCTTAGATGGAGAGACAGGCTCAGCCAATGCACTCTGCTTCACGGTGTTGAGACTGTGTGCTCTTATTCGGGACCAAGTTGTAGAGTGAAAACTTTCAGCTTCTAACCAAAATTTAACCAAATGCTCCATTCGCCGAAGTTCCATGAATTGAATAAAATAAGGGAGAACAACAGTGTCATGCAGGACTTGTTCAAGAGTCTTTGAAAGACTTGATTTGGTCTCTTGAGTCTGGTAGTCCAGACAAGATCTGCCTGAAAGAAGCAAAAGATTAGCAGTTCAGTAACAAATAATTTAAGATTAATAGATTAGTCAGCCACAGTCCAGCTTAGTGGTACCAGAATTCTTAAATAAAAGTTTACTTCCCGGGTGCCTGGGAGGCTCAGTGGGTTAAAGCCTCTGCCTTCAGCTCAGGTCATGATCGCAGGGTCCTGGGATCGAACCCGCATTGGGCTCTCTGCTCAGCAGGAAGCCTGCTTCCTCCTCTCTCTGCCTGCCTCTCTGCCTACTTGTGATCTCTCTCTGTCAAATAAATAAAATCTTTAAAAAAAAAAAAGTTTACTTCCCTAGCAATTTAATGAATAAAGAACTAGAAATACTGTCACTGTGACTGCTAAACAGGCAAAGAAACAAGTGTTCGAACTTAATTCAACTATTAAAAAGCTCTTTAATTCAATTATTCTTATCTGACTTTTAATGGCAGTTTAGACCATGGAAATTCTTGGGGAAAAAAAATCTTACGATACTAGTACCAAAGAAAGGTGGCCAATAAAAATATGAAAATATATTCCATCTAATTAAAAATGCCAGAAAAGCACATTAATATAACATTTTTGTCTGTCAAACTGGAAGATGTTTTTTCAAAAAATAACAATAAAAACCAACAAAGGCAGAGCAGAACAGGCAACAACAGGCAACTGTCACCCACTGATGATGAAAATAAAAAATAACAAAACTTCTTTGGAAGAGCATTCAGTAACAGAGGGCAAAGCTTTAAAAATCTGCATGATTGGGCGCCTAGGTGGCTCAGTGGGTTAAGCTGCTGCCTTCAGATCAGGTCATGATCTCAGGGTCCTGGGATTGAGCCCTTATCGGGCTCTCTGATCAGCAGGGAGCCTGCTTCCTTCTCTCTCTCTCTCTGCCTGCCTCTCCATCTACTTGTGATTTCTCTCTGTCAAATAAATAAATAAAATCTTAAAAAAAAAAAAAAATCTGCATGATTTCACAATCCAGTAACACCACCTCTAGGAACTTTTCCTGAGGAAAAATTGTCCATGTGTGCATGGCCAGAAAAATGTTACCAACGCTCAGTGTTTGTTACAACAGAATAAAGAGTAGCTCTGGAGACCTGTACCCCTGGGGATAAAAATATATGTTTATAAAAATAAAAAAAAAAAAAAAAAAAAAAAAAAAAAAAAAAAAAAAAAAAAAAAAAAAGAGTAGCTCTGGGATTTTTATCTTGAGAAATAAAACTAAACTTACCAAAATTTAATAAAAATAAGTTCATTGTATATATAACTAAATTTAGGTTATGATTATAATCACAAACTATTAGAATAAACAAAAACAATTTTTTTTTAACATTTAAAGCATTTGACATTTTGAGGTTCAGCTTCATAAAATTAGCAGGGTTTCATCAATTTTTCAAAATAGCTTTTCTTAATCCTTTGATATTCAAATTATTTTCTTTTGAAACACTTCATGTGTCATCCTTGCTGGCTGTCTCTTTTTTTTTCAAGAAAGGGAGCGAGTGAGCAAGCACAGCCCAACCCAACACAGGCTCTAATCTCATGGTCCTACCTGAGCTGAAATCAAGAGTTGGGTGCTTAACCAACTGTGCCACCCAGGCGCCTCCTGGGTGTCTCATGTTCAAGGTTAACCAGTACATCTCTGTCAAACTCCCTTTCTTGAACTTCACAAAATTCTGATCCTTTGCAAGATTTACCAATTTTTAAATTAAAATTTTAATTCTGAAATAATGGTAAGTTCAAATACAACAGTAAGACACAATACAGGGAGATCCCATGTACCCTTTACCAGGGTTCCCCAAGGTAACATCTTACAGTACCATATTACAGTATCACATCAAGGTACTGATGTTACTACGACCACTAATCTTACTCAGATCTCCCCATTTCACCTGTACACACCTGTGGACTTCATTCTATGCAAGGGAATCCATGCAACTTTATCCTGGGTAACTGCCAAGTTACTGAACAGTTCCAATGCCACATGGATGCCTCATGTGGCCTTTTGTAACCGCCTCCTCCGTTCCTTGGCCCTGGCAAACACTACTCTATCCTTAATTTCTCTAATTTTGTCATTTCAAGAATATTATACAAATGGAATCATACCGCGCATAACCTTTTGGGACTGGCTTTTGACGCTCAGCATAATTCCCTTGGGACTCACCCAAGTTGTGAGGTAAATCAATAGTGTGTTCTTCTTCATTGCTGAGCAGTATTCTGTGGTGTGCATGTGCCAGTGTGTCTAACCACTCACTCGATGCTGCAAGACAGCCGGTCTTCGGCTTTTAAGCTGCTATGGACATCGGGGTACAGGCTTTTGTGGGAATGTAAGTTTCCACTTCTCTAGGATAAAAGCTGAAGAGTGCAACTGCAGGGTCATATGACATCTGCACGTTCTGCTCTACAAGAAACACCAAACTACTTTCCAGAGTGCCTGTACCATTTCACATCCCCCCCAGCAACACAGGTGTGATCCAGTAAAACTTACAATTTTACTTTGTGATCAATACAAATGCTATTTGCAGTGTACTGCTGAGTGTGGCCCACAGACACTCTAACATCTTTGAAGATATACAACTGTTAAGCAAAGAGGTCAAAAGATGGGCTAATTTTATTAGACATCAATTTATTCACTTTTCTTTCAATTTATGATACCATGACACACAATTTTTATAAAGTGCAGAACTGTGGATAACGAAAATTCGATCTCCTTCATATCTTTTTTGGGGGCAGGGGGGAAGAAGTTATTTTAACATAGTAGGGATCCTATTACACTCACTGTTATGTGACCTGCTTTTTGCACTTTAACCTTAGATATTTCTCTAGGTCATCTTCAGACTTGTGGCTCCCTAATATTCCAGATGCGGGTACACCACAATGTATCTACTTCTCCATCGCCAGACATGTACATGTTGTTCCTCATTTTTTGCTTTCACCAATAACACTGCAATAAAAGCTTTATACATACTTGCATCTACATCTTTTGGCATATATGTGACTACCTCTGAGGGCTAGATCTTCTATTTTACATTCTGATAACTACTTCCACACTGCCTTCCAAAAAAATCTTCATCAATCTACACTTCCACTAAATAGGACTGGCTATTTCTCTTCATCTCCGTTACCATTCAAATTGTCAAACTTTAAACATTTGCTGATGTGTTAGGGAGAACATTAACTCATTACTTAAATTTGCAATTTCCTGAGTATGAGTGAAATGAGGCATCTTGTTCATATAATTAGTGGTTAAATGTATTTCTTCTTCTGGAAATGGCCCATTTTTTTTTTTAACTGAGAATGCTTTATATTTTTTGCTTATGGGAACGTAATAGAGTATCATTTGTTATACTTGTAGCTGTTATTTTTATTTAAAATTTTAAAATTTTATTTATTTTTTTATAACATTTTATTTATTCATTTGACAGTGACAGAGATAGCGAGAAAGGAAACCTAAGCAGGGGAAGTAGGAGAGGAAGAAGCTGGCTTCCCGCGGAGCAGGGAGCCTAATGCGAGGCTCGATCCCAGGACCCCCGGATCATGACCCGAGCCGAAGGCAGACACTTAATGACTGAGCCCCCAGGTGCCTCAAATTTTATTTTAAGAAGGGTCCATGCCCAATGTGGGGATCAAACTCACAGCCCACAGATCAAGAAACACATGCTCTTATCTTAAATACATTTTTCCAAAGCACATTCCCATTATACAGTTCTAGTATCCTCCAGCAAGTTTCCCATAACACACTCAATCCTTCCTACTAGAAGTTAACAAAAAGTGAGTCACTTACCCAGGTCGCCAAAATGAGCAGCCTCCATGTGGCTTGGCTGCTTCTTAAGTGTTGCTGTCCTGCTACTTGAAAAGGAGTCCATGTTGGCAGAAATGGCATTGATTGCAACATGACTTGGTCCTGCTGCCTCCAGCAAGGCATGATTTTTAGTGCTTTTTTGTGGGGAATGTACAGATATTGAAGCTATAATTTGGGGGGGGAAAAGGTTAAAAATTAAACATAATTTGATAGCCTAAAAATGTCTCATAAAGGACTTTAAGAGAACTTTAAAAATTAAATTTTGTAACACCTCACTTAAGCATACACGCTCAACAAAAAATACTTATGGGAAAGGGAATCAAGCAGCAGAAAACTGGAAAGCAATGTCCTATTATTATTTATAACTCTCAAAATACTGTGCCAAAAATGGAACTTAAAACAAGAGATGTTTCTTTGAGAACTTCTACTGATGACAGAAAGTACCAAAGCCAGAAAACATTCTGATATATGGACCTTTTCAATTCCTTAATCCTTTTTGTCCAAGGAACAAAACTAAAACTTGTGAAATGGGGTAAAAATGAGAAAAACATTCTTCAGAATACTTATTTTATTTTTTTGTCAGAGGAAGAGAGAGAGGGAGTGCACAAGCTGGGGGAAACAGCAGGCTGAGGGAGAAACAGGCTCCCTGCTGAGTAGGAAGCCCAAGGTGGGACTCGATCCCAGGCCCTGGGATCATGACCTGAACTGAAGACAGATGCTTAAGCCACCCAGGCATCCCCTTATTTTCCTTTTTAATTGGGTAACACAATTTCTCTAATGAAAAACATTTATGATCAAGGTTCAAGCTGCTTAGAGATAAAGCACATTTAAAAAATTCACAAAATACATTTTCCTTAGTAGTCTGAAGAAATGGCCTATTGATGTCAGAATAAAGAAATTACCCATTTGGTAATAGGAGATAAGCAACTCAGTATTACAATACTGTCAAAGTAGTCCTGTGACCTTGTTGCTACAGCTGGATCAGCATTCTACCTCTCCTATTTATTCCATACAAATATTAAAGACTCTTATTAAAGATTTTTAAAAAGTGTTGGCCTAGCGCATTGCTATAGCAAGGACAGAAGGGACACCTGGGTGGTACAGTCGGCTAAGCGTCTGCCTTCTGCTCAGGTCATGATCCCAGAGTCCTGGGACGCAGTTCCATACACAGAGCTCCTGCTCTGTGGGGAACCTGCTTCTCCCTCTGCCTGCTACTCTCCCTGCTTGTGCTCTCTAACAAATAAGTAAAATCTTAAAAAAGAAATTTAAAAAAATGCCCACCGTGTCGGAAATGGTTTCCTTCCCTGACTCCTCCTCCTGAGGCTCTCTGCTCTTTTATTCTTTCTGCTAGAAACATTTACTCTCAAACCTTTTAATTATTACTAGAGCCAACTTTTCTGAAAAGATTATTTAAACCTGTAAGTACTCCTCTTTTTCCCACAAATAAACTTGAGACCCTGACACATCTGTTAAAATAAATAAAACCAGATAAAATAGAGATATCTAAAGGAGATTTTTAAAAAGAGTTATAAGGGACACCCAGGTGGCTCAGTCATTAAGCATCTGCCTTTGGGACCCCACTTTGGGCTCCCTGCTCGGTGGGGAGACTCCTTCTCCCTCTCACACCGCCATCCTGCCCCTGCTTGTGTTCCCTCTCTCACTATGTCTCTCTCTGTCAAATAAATAAATAAATACATTAAAAAACAAAACAAAATAGTTATTAGTAACTCTGGTTGACTCAAGGGGAACATCTCACTCACACTCTGGACCTCTCTGCAGCAGCTCCTAGGGTACACTTCTATGGAACTGGAGCCCCAGGGGGTAAGCACTAACCTGCATCTGACACCTGGCCTTTGATTTGGGCTTGGGGCCTATTAATTCCTTACCGCTAGCTATTCTCACTTTGACTTTACCATATCAAGACCAATTTGTCCAAATACCAAACTCACCGCATCTTCTTCCAAACTAATGCTCCTATTCAATTTCCCTATCTCTGCTCAACCTGCCAGTCTCCAAAGCTCAGAATCATGGGCCCATTCTTTTTCACTCTACACGTTTACCTAAGATTGGTTGATTTTTTCTTAAAGATATTATACATCTACTTACATGTTTATTATCAACACCACACCCTTAATACAGGCTTTTCTGTATTACAGCAAAAGGACTTCTTTGGTTTCCATCCTATAGAACTCTTCCAGACTTACCTTTCATAAATACCATATATAAAGCATCAACATCCTACTCAAAGCCTACAGGCTCCCTATTTTCTCTGTCTAAACTCTCTGTTCTGGTCTCTAAGGTCCTTACAACTGGGTATCAATCTTCTGTGAAAATATCCCCTTACTTGTCTGAAGGCCCAATATATACTCAAAGAAGAGGCTGGGCCGTTAGGGAAAAGAGAAAGAACTGCCTCTTTCACTCAAATCCTTATTATTCAACTTTTATATAGATTAAGTCCCATTTCTACAAAACCTTCCCCACACTTCAAAAACCATTTGCTGATCTCAAATTCCTCTGAACTCCTCACAATACTTCATCTAACTAAGCCATCATGTTCAGGGCCTCTTCTGTACAACAAGAGCTACCAGGGGCGCCTGGGTGGCTCAGTGGGTTAAGTCGCTGCCTTCGGCTCAGGTCATGATCTCAGGGTCCTGGGATCGAGTCCCGCATCGGGCTCTCTGCTCAGCAGGGAGCTTGCTTCCTCCTCTCTCTCTCTGCCTGCCTCTCTGCCTACTTGTAATCTCTCTGTCAAATAAATAAATAAAATCTTTAAAAAAAAAAAAAAAAAAAAAAAAAAAAAAGAGCTACCAGAGTAGTACCTCCTACATACCAGACCTTGTACTGGGGGCTTGATACACATTTTTTGGAGGTTATATTACTTCATTTTATCTCTCACACCAATTTTGCAAGACCAGTATTTTCATCAGATTTTTAAAAAGATTTTATTTATTTGAACAGAGATCACAAGTAGGCAGAGAGGCAGGCAGAGAGAGAGAGAGAGAGAAGGAAACAGGCTCCCTGCTGATCAGAGAGCCCGATAAGGGCTCAATCCCAGGACCCTGAGATCATGACCTGAGCCAAAGGCAGAGGCTTTAACCCAGGCACCCCTATTTTCCTCATTTTTGAGATGCAGAAAGACAAAAGTTAAATACTTGATACATGTCAATGAGATAGTAGTTGTTTCAACAGGCAGAACTTGAGCTTTGGTCTGCCAGACTCTAGAAAAATCAGCCTTTTACCTTTGGTTGGAAACTCAGACTCTAGAATTATTATGTGGATAAAATAATATATGTAAATGTCTCCAAGTACCTCCCACCCACCATGCCAAAATTGAACATATAATTTCCCAACTTGGTTCTCCACCAGTCACACAGTTAGGCAAGCCAGAAAAGTAGGTGTTAATCTGAAACCTTCCTATCCCTTACACCTCCTATTTAATCAATAACAAAGTTCTATCCATTTTTGCTCTGAACTGATCACTCCATCTCTCTTTATTTTCATCACTGTAGATCCAGCCCATGCCATCTGTGGACTCACTTGATGAATGTTCCTCTCCCCTATCAATCTGTAAGTTCAGTGAGTACAGGAGCCAAGTCTTTTTTTTGCCTAGCCTCAGTTTTTGGCTAATGCCTAGAACAGAACAGGTGTTCAAGAAATGGTTGTTATTAGTATGTTGGTGTATTTGCTACTATTCCACATCTAAGCTCTAATCATACTGCAAACTTCTTGAGGGCCTGTTTCCTATGAAAGGAAGACTCTGTAAGATTCTGTTCTGTAAGATTCTAAGGTAAGCCAGTGAATGCTAAGCACAGATTATGTACTGTCAGAGGGTAGGAACATGGAATTTTTTTAGCCAGGTACAGTTTCAGAAGTTAGGCAGGCCAACCCTCTCACTCCACAAATAAAGAATCCGAGGAAGGTTACAGGTCTTCCCAAGGTCAGAGTAGAAGACCTAAGAAATCTAAAGTGCCTGAGACATCAAACCCCTTCCTTCTACATTCAGATCTCATCTTTACACATGCTGCTTGCTAAGGGCTTGAAGTCTTTATCAAAGTCAATCAAATTCTGCTTAAGGAAAGCAGTATGAACCAACACGGTTCTTAAACACCTGGCTTAAAATTAATAGAAGTAAGCAGAAAATAAGACTGTAAAGTACCCTAGCTCTTCCCTAATATTACAAATCTCTTAAGTTATAATTAGTCACTCTCTAGCAAACTGAGCATAAATGGTTAATACTCAATGCTAGTAGCCACATAAGATACAAACATCTGAAAAAAGGTCTAAGTAGCGGGCACCTGGGTGGCTCAGTGGGTTAATGCCTCTGCCTTCGGCTCAGGTCAAAGTAGCAATCTATAGATCTCATGTAAATAGATTTTATTTATGAAATTTACATGTAATGGCTATATAAACAATTTCCATTATAATTTTCCATTCCAATCTTTGTAATTAATATAATAAAATCAGTCAAAACTATAGTAGAGATTACAACCTAAAGAAGCATGCTCTAGCCTATAAACATAGACAATATACTGATTACAATAAAGTACTCTGGATAAATTTAAGTTAAGACCATTCATCCAAAGTAACAGAGAAGTAAAAACTGTAATGATCCATACTTCCGGGTAAACAACAGAAAGCCAAGCCTTGTAAGTGGAAGTTCTTTACTCCAGAGCTGTCAGCTGAGTTCAGAGTATTTTTCACTTTGGGTTTTTTTGTTTTTGTGTTTTGTTTTGTTTTGTTTTTTTAAGATTTTATTTATTTGACAGAGATCACTAGTAGGCCAGGGGTGGGGGGAGCGGGGAGCAAGCTCCCTGCCAAGCAGAGAACCTGATGTGGGGCTCGATCCTAGGACCCTGGGATCATGACCTGAGCCAAAGGCAGAGGCTTTACCCCACTGAGCCACCCAGGAGGCACTTTTTGTTTTGTTTTTAAAGATTTATTTATGGGGCCTCTGGGTGGCTCAGTCAGTTAAGCCTCTGCCTTCAGCTCAGGTCAGGATCCCAGGGTTCTAAGATCAATCCCTGCATCTGTTTCCTTTCTTGGCAGGGAGTCTGCTTCCCCTCCTCTGCGTCTCCTCCCATTTGTGCTCTCTCTGTCTCTCAAATAAAATTTAAAAAAATAAAAAAGATGTATTTATTTATTTTAGAGAGAGAGTGAGCACAGTGGGGAGGGGCAGATGGAGAAAGAGTCTGCAGCAGACTCCACACTGAGCCGGGAACCCAACACAGAGCTTGACCTCACGACCCTGAGCCAAAACCAAGAGCCAGACACTCAACCCATGCAGGTACCCCTCGCTTTTTGCTTTTTTAAAAAATAAAATCAACTACAAACCATAAGAGACGCTCAACTACAGGAAAGAAACTGAGGGTTGCTGGAGCGGAGGTATGGGGGATGGGGTAACTGGGTGATAGACATTAAGGACACCTGATCTAATCCTGAGCACTGGGTGTTATATGCAACAGATGAATCACTAAACTCTAACTCTGACTCTAACAATACACTCAATGTTAATTCACTGATTTTAAGTTAAAAAAATAATAAAATCAACTCATTAATTCTAGTGAACAATCAAACATATGATTAATGGAGGGCATTGGTTTACTATATCACTAGGACAGCCAACAAGTGCTTAGCAAAAGCCTATCATATATGCAAGGTGCTGAAGAATATACAGGTCGAACAAGGAAATAAGTCACAATCATAAATAATTACAAAAGAAGGCAGAGGTGATTAATGGCAAAAGAGGGGGGGAAGATAACAGGTTTAAATAGCCTGTAAATGCAAAGCACATCACTTTTTTAACACAATGGAACGCCACTGAACTCACCTTTAATTGACTTGACATCTGAGGTTTTCTCTTGTTCTTTGCCTTTCACTGGAAGATAAAAAAGCATCATGACCAACTTCTACGGTCAAAAAGATCCCATCTGTACAATGTAAAAATTAGACAAGCTTTGTTCTAACAGATGAATATTCACAGCTGTACAACAATGGAATAACACCTTGGAGGGGGACAGGGCGAGACAGTTGTCAGGGGAAAGGAAGTGAACCTTGAACATCGTTCGGTCAAGAGCATTGAGCGTGCTAATGGAGAGACAATGTCAGAATACCTGGGTTCAAATCTAGCTTGCAACTTATTACACAGCCCTCTGACCATGGACCAGTTACTTTACTTCTCTGGGTCTCAATTTCCTTGATTTATAACTTTAGAACAGTAATAACAACATCTACCTTAGAGGGTTATGAGTGAAAAAAAAATTAAAAAGAGCCCAGAAGAGTACGAGGTACAAGGTTAATTTAGGATGTTAACTAATATTATTAAAATGTGCCACTAAATGCGTCTTCAAGAAAAAGAGTTCTTTGTGTATCGTATCTTACTTTTTGTGTATTCCTCTCATAGCAGCAAATAAAAACATTCTAAATTTATAATCTAAATATCTAATACTCAAGGCTTTAACAACTTCTCTTAAAGTGCTACAGTCTCTTCTCCATTATACAAAACAGTAGAAATTCTACTGCAAATATGCTAACAATGTAATATCCAAGAAAGGAAGGTACATGGCAGCTTAAGCAAAGCGTGAACTCCTACAGGATCTGACATAAGACTATTTTTAACCTTCCTTACTTTTCTTGTATTTTTTTTCCAACATTAAATTTTCTTTAACCCCACCATGAAAAGCCTATCAAAATAAAAAATACCAACATGTGCTCTTAAACAGTCAACACTGAAAGGCTAGTAGCAGGAAATAACAAGCTCTCAAAGTATCGGATAAATTAATCCATCAACAAGTATGTGAGTGCCTCATATGTGCTAGACATTGTCCTGGCTCAGGAAGGAACAGTCCTGTCTTCAAGAAGTCTACATACAAGAATGTGGAGACAAACACGAACAAAAATTATCATTTCAGGTACTGATCACTGCTGTTGGAAAGAAAAAAATAATAAGGTAATGTAGTAGAAGCAACTGGGTTGCATCTGCAAACTGACTGCTTCTCCTACTTGAAACATGAACTTGTCTGGACTTCCAAGGCACTCGACTCCCTGGTTTCCAGCTGCTCCTTCTCAGTTTATTGCCTGGTCAACTTCTCTTCTACCTACTGAGAGTTTCTCAGAGAAAGTTGGGCACCTTTTCTTTTCACTACGTACACATGTGTATTTCCTGGCTGAACTTACCCATTCTGAAGGTTTTCAATACCACAGACAAGCTATGAATCCTGAATTTCTATTTCTAGTCTAAAATCTTCCTGACCTTAAAATTCATTTTGTTAACCATCTACCCATCCTCTTCCAGAATTACACTCGTCCAAAATGGAACATACCATCTCTTCCCAAACCTGGTTTACTTCACTTTTCATTTTTCTCATGAATGACACTCCCACCCCAGTTTCTCAGGCCAAAAATCTTGGAGTCATTCTTAACATGTCTCTCCTTTACTTCCCACACCCAACACACTTCTAAGACCAACTGATTTTAACCACTAAAACATACCTCTACATTTCCACTTTTGTCACCTTCAATACATTCTCATCAATCAGATCTCGTCAATACTTGAAACAGAAAAGTACACACACAATCCAACAATAACCACATTATTAGTGTTTTGCCTTACTTCCCTTTTCCCCCTAAATATTATATAAAGGGTCCTCTTACTCACTACCTGATCCCACTACTCTTCCCTTCCCAGAGATAAATACTGCCCTAAATTGGATGTGTTTTCTATCATTTATGTTTTTAGACTATTACTACCTGAGTGTAAAACACGCAGTTATCCTATAGATCTTTAAAAATGACATGAATAGTATTCTTCTACATATATCTGAAACTTGTATTCATCCCATAATTTGACTTGTCTATACTGATGCATTCATGTAACTCTAGTTCTTTCATTTTAGCTGCTGAATTTCTAAAATACACCTTTATTTATTCATTTTAGTACATGTCTTCCTATGTAGTCTATATGTAAGAATTTCTCTAGGAGGGGTGCCTGGGTAGCTCAGATAGTTGAGCATCTGCCTTCAGCTCAGGTCATGATCTCCAGGTCCTGGGATCGAGCCCCACATCAGACTCCCAGCTCAGCCATGAGTCTGCCTCTCCTTCTCCCTCTGCCCCTCTCCCTGCTTGTGCTCTCTCTCTCTCTCAAATAAATAAATATAATCTTTAAAAAAAAAAAAACTTCTCTCGGATAAAACACTGTAAGTGGAATTAAGAGGTAACCAGTGATGGGCAGTTTTAAGTGGACATTTAATTAATATTTTTCAAATGGTATTTGATGGAATTTTTAATTCATTTCCTTGAGTTCCTCTGAGGAAATATCCTTTTGTATTTATTGGGTATTTAGGTATCTTCTTTTATGAGCTGGCTATTCAATTCCTTTGTCCTTTACTTATTTGCAGAAATTCCACTCATATTCTGGATGTTAATCCTTGGTGTTGCAAATACCTTATGTGTATTTTATTGTATGGAAGCTTTAAATTTTAACGTAGCCAAATTTACATTATGTGGATTGTATTTTCCTATGTCTTAAAGATATACTTTCCTAGCCCAGGATCAGATTTTTTTTTTCCCCTCTGTATTTTCTTCCATATGATTTCAAATTTTGCTTTTTAAAATTCTGGGCTCTTATCTACCTGTATTTATTTGTTTGTCAGATATTGGGAAACTACAGCTCATGGGCCAAATCAAGCCCACCTTCAGTTTTTTATAAATAAAGTTTTAGTTTAACACAGCCATGTCCATTTGTTAACATATAATCTATGGCTACAAGGACACCATCTTGTCTTGTACAGAAAATTAACTGACCCCTGATGTATATGATACGACATAGAAAAATCCTAATTATTTTTCTGCCAGAGGGACAGCAAACATCACTTACTGATTAGTCCAACCTTTCTCAACTAAACAGGAACTCTTTATATACCAAGTTCTCATACATACATGGGTTTGTTCCTGGACATTTAATTTCAGTCTTAATTACTTAACCATATAATCAGCCTTTGACAGGGCCAAGTCCTCTACCTTATTCTCTTACAAAACTACCTGCTCTATTAATTATAGGGTCAACTTGTCCTGATCCTAAAACCCCCACAGGAATTTTTAAAGTAGCACTGACTGAATGATTAATGTGGGGGAGAGTTCACATCTTTCTGGGATTGAGTCTTTCTATCCATGAACATAGTATACCTCTCCATTTATCTAGGTCTTCTTTCATGTCAAATTAGGTTTTGTAAACTCTATAATGATTTTAGTTTTGTTTTTACTGGCATATAGTGGTAAAACTGAGTTTTAAATAATCCCATATAAACACATATATTTTTAAAACCCAGCTGAACTCTTTTAACTTTTATGAGTTCTAAAAGTACGAGTGTAGATCTTCTTCAGTTTTTTTATATATGCAATTATGTTATCTGGGACTAACGATTCCTTTGTCTCCTTTCCATTCCAAAACTTAAAATTTCCCTTTTTGTTTTGTGCTATTGTGAAGACTGTATTAGCTTTCTTTTTGTCTAATATCCCTGATATATTTTCCCATCCTTTTACTTTTAACCTGCTTATGATCCTTTTTATACTAAATGGCATATAGGAGGAATCTAGTCTTTTCACTGGGACAGCCCATTTCTGTTTATTGTGATTACTGCTCTAGATGTCTGAAGAAGATCATTCTTAAAACTGTGTAAATTTGTTGATTTCTCCTGGTAATTCTGTATATTTTGCTTTATGTATTTTGGGACTGACATTAGGTGCAAAGCAGTTCAGAGATTTATCTTCCTACTACTGTTTATTTTATCATAATGCAGTCATCTTTTTATCCCTGATAATGTTTTGTTGTTTCAAGTATGTCATCTGCCACATAGCTTTCTTCTGGTTGACATTTGTCTGCTATATCCTTCCATCCAGTTATTTTCAATTTCTCTATGTCCTTATGTCTTAGTTGTGTTCCCAGTAGTTTTTTGCTGGATTTTGGTTTATTATCCAGCCTAACTTTTTGTCTTTTAGCCATACAGTCTTTTAGTGGAATTAAGCCTATTTACATTTATTGTGACTACTGATTTAGGTTTATTTCAACTACATTATTCTATATTGCTAACTATACTTTTTCTTGTTTCTGTATTTCCTTGTATTATGAAACATCCAAAACAAAGACAATACTAGAATTTAATCTGAGTAATACTCAGGTTTATCCAATCTTAAGATTATGCTACATTTGCTTATAAAAATTTTTCAAAAGAAGACATGCATGTGAAAATTAATTCTCTCCCTGATTGGATTCCCCCTTTTCCCCAGGGAAATAATTTCATAAAATAGATTATTGTCTCCACCTACAGTTTTACTCTTTAACATATTTCTGTATCTATAAACAACATATAGCATTGATTGAAGGTTTTTAAACTTTATATAAGCGGTCCTACCAACTGCCATTCCCAACGGCAGCATAACCTAACCAAATCTTGGTAGAGTCAAGCTTTAATCCCATCCTTCAGGAGTTCTCAAGAACTTTACTCCCTCAAGAAACACCTCTCTCTTCTGTATCATTTTCTCCCTCTCTACCAGATCATTTCTATCGCCATACAAACATGTTCTAGCACCTTTTATCTTAAAAAAAGAAAAAAAATCCCTTAACCCAAGAGCCCCTTTTAGTTCCTTTTCACTGCAGTTTCTTGAAAAGGGTGTTTTTACTCTTGCTACTTTCCACACTTCACCTTCTCCCTCCAACCCACTCCACTGATACTGATACCTCTCTAAAAAGTCATCAATTACTTCCACATTATCAAACTAAGTAGTTATTTCATCTTGATCCTGCAAGTGACATTCAACACAACACACCCTTCTTTTTTAAACACTATCTTCTCTTAGCTTCCATGATATCATGGTATTTTTTTTTAAGGTATATCTTTTTCCATGCATTTACCTTTTTTTTTTTTTAAAGATTTTATTTATTTATTTGACAGAGATCACAAGTAGGCACAGAGGCAGGCAGAGAGAGAGGAGGAAGCAGGCTCCCCGCTGAGCAGAGATCCCAAGACCCTGGGATCATGACCTGAGCCGAAGGCAGAGGCTTTAACCCACTGAGCCACCCAGGTGCCCCTGGTATTTTATTTTTGATTCCCCTTTGCCAATGGCTCATGTTCCTCTATTAAACTTTTTTAAAAAGCTTTTTTTAAAGATTTATTCTTTTGAGAGAGAGAGACACAGACAGACAGAGTACAAGCAGGGGGAGAAGAAGAGGGAGAAGCAGACCTCTGTAGAACCAGAAGAGATATGGGGCTCAATCCCTGGACCTGGAGATCACGATCTGAGCTAAAGGCAACTAAAGGCCAACCATCTGAGCCATCCAGGTGCCCCTCAATTTAACTTCTTTTTTTTTTTTTTTTTTTTTTTTTTTAAAGATTTTATTTATTTATCAGAGAGAGAGAGAAGGGGAGAGAGCGAGCACAGGCAGACAGAATGGCAGGCAGAGGCAGAGGGAGAAGCAGGCTCCCTGCTGAGCAAGGAGCCCGATGTGGGACTCGATCCCAGGACGCTGGGATCATGACCTGAGCCGAAGGCAGCTGCCCAACCAACTGAGCCACCCAGGCGTCCCTCAATTTAACTTCTAAAAGCTGGCTTAACTCCAGAACTTTCACCAAGGCTCTGTTCTTGTGTACAGTATGGCAGGAAATGCTACCTGGCCACAGACCTCATTTTCCTCTTTCTAGCAAGAGGACTGTAGCCTATTAGCTAGCTACTAGCTGGCTAGTTACTCTACATTTCCCAGAAGCTTTTGCAGTTATCTATGACCATATGACTAACTTCTCACCAACAGAATATGAATAGAAATAATTTTGTGCCACTTTCCTGCCAAAGCTTCTCTTTCCTCCTTACCATGGATCAGGGGACAGAGGATAGTCAGAAGGGGCTATGACCCAGCTTTGACAACAGACCATACCCCAAGGGAAAGATGTGTGACAATATGGGAGGAAAGATCCCTGAATGACTGTGAAGCAAAGCCACCCAATAAACTTGGACTGTTAAATTCAAGAGAGTAATAAAAAAAAAAAAATCTTTTTTGAACCATTACACTTCAGTGTATCTTTGTTATAATACCCTTAGCCTTTCAACATAACTAATCCTCACATTTTATGTATTCTCTAGGCGATCTCATTTAGTCCCATGTCATTAATCATCAGTTATGCAAAATGTTTTTTTTTTTTTAAGATTTTATTTATGTATTTAACACAGAAAGAGAGCACACAAGCAGGGGGAGTGGCAGGAAGAGGAAGAGAGAGAACCAGGCTCCCTGCTGAGGAAGGAGCGTAATGCAGGGGCTCGATCTCAAGATCCTGGGATCATGACCGGAGCTGAAGGCAGTGGCTTATCCGACTGGGCCACCCAGGTACCCCTGCAAAATATTTCTAAAGCCAGAACCGTATCTCAAGTTCTGACCTCTTCCTAGAACTATAGATTCATACATCCCACTGCTTCCTTGACGTATCCACATGGATGTCTGTTACACAAAGTCATAATTGCCAAAAACAGTTCTTAATTCTTCCTGCCCCATGCTGTAAGCCCAAAACTTTCCCAGTTTTTCTTCACTCCAATCACTTCTTCAAGTTAAGCTATTTCTGTCTTCAAAGCATAACCTATACCCCCTAAGTTCCAGCCTTCTTCAGGTTCCTTAAACGCACCCAGCTATTGCTGCCTTCAGACATTTGTACTTCTAGTTCTCTCTGGTTAGAATGCAGTTCCTTTGATCTTTTGTGAGGCTGGCTCTCTCCCTTCACTCAGATCTCAAACTAAATACCATCTTCTCAGACAAGCCTTCCTTTATTATCTGAACAAATACTGCTGTCCTGTGATCTACTCCCACATCAGTTTAAATTCCCTGCTCAGCACTTTTTACTAGCAGATATTTTTTGTTTTTATTCATTTATTCAACAAATATTTACCAAATTCCTAACTATGCCCAGGAACTGACCTACACATGGGGATACAGCTGTGAACAAAATCAGCTTCCATCTTAATAAAATACATAGAAAAGTAGAGGGTGATAAATGCTGTGGAGAAAGTAGGTAAGACAGGAGTGCAAGGGCTGGGGACTGCAATGTTAAAAGTAGGATGGACAGACAAAGCCTCACCAAGATGTCAAGGAGATGAGAGAATAAAATAGTGGGTACCTGTGGGAAGAGGTTTCCAGGCAGAGGGGAAAAAAAAATAAGTGCAAAGGCCCTGAGGCAGGAATGTATTTGACAACAAAGAGGCCAATATAAAAAGAACAGTGAACAGGAAACAGAAAACAGGAAAAGGAGAGCAGGAGATGAACACAAAGAAATGAGAACAAGATTAAAGGGGGCCGTGTACAGGAAGCTACTGGAGAAATTTGAAGAGATAGGGGTCAAAGTTGGAAGAAGGGAAACCAAACTAAGCCTACAGCAAAATAACTCTGCTTTCTCTATTTCCTTTTTGCCTTTGAAAATTTTATTTATTTGAGAGAGCAGGTGAGTGAGCAAGCAAGTGCTGGCAGGGGATGGGGGATGGGGAGGTGGGGGTGGGAAGCAGAAAGAAAGGGACAGAGAGAATCCCAAGTAGGCTCTCTGCTCAGCTAGGGACTCAACACAGGCCTCCACCTCACCACCCTGAGATCATGATGTGAGCCAAAATCAAGAGTCAGACGCTCAACCAACTGAGCCACCCAGGCACCCGTTTTCTCTACATTCATAAAACCAGCTTCCTCTTAACATTTAAGCTGAGATTTGAGTGACATCCTCTCAGAGGACTTAACTGTCCAATCTACAGGGATGACCACCTAGACCAGGGAGTTAATAGTCAGGGATGGTGAGAAGATGCTGAATTTGGTTACGTTCTGGGGTAGACTTAGCAGATTTGCTTACGTAGATACAGGAGAGAAAGAAAGGTTCAAGAAGGTACTGAAGTTTTAGACTGAGCAAGTAAAAGAACAGAAATGCAATTTACTGAGGTGACAAAAAATCTGGAGTTAAATTTTGGTACAGTAACTCAAAGAGCCATCTGTCAGCCTATTATTTCTATCAACAGATATACTGTATCTATTAGGTAGAGGTATAAAGTGGACCAACAGTTGGATATACCATTCCTAACTCGGGAGAGAATTCAAGCTGGAGATGTAAATTCAGGAGTCGTCCGCATATAGGTGGTATTTAAAAATGGTATTTAAAGACTGGATGGGATCCCTAAACAGAAGCATCTAGCTTCTACTCTTGCCACTTCAGCCTGCAAAAAGCAACTACAATGATCTTTTTATAACATAATATCAAATCACTCCTCTTTAAAAATTCTAAGGGGCGCCTGAGTAGCTCAGTGGGTTAAGTGTCTGACTGGATTTCAGCTCAGGTCACCATCTCAGGGTCATGAGATCCAGCCCCGAAGTAGCGCCACACTGAGCATGTAGCCTACTTAAGATTCTCTCCCTCTCCTCTACCCCTCTGGTGCTCTCTCTCTTCCAAAAATAAGAATAATAATAAACTGAAATAATGTCTCTGCATTTGAAAGAAAACCAAACTATGGCCTACAAAGCTCTGAATCTTGTTTACCTCTCCAAGCCCAAATCACAGTGGCCTTCCTTCCTTTCTTGAAGGACACCAAACTCTTTCTTGACTCACAACCTTTGAACATGCTCTTCCCTAGCCTCTCGTACCTCCTACTGAGCCCTTGGCTCTAAGTTCCAAGGTCACCTGCTGAGGCCCCTCTCTAACATCAAACCAAAATATGCTTCTCCTCTCACCTCATCTCTGTCATGTTATCAATTTGTAAATACACACAGGTATTAAAAGAGAAATGTATTGTCTGTCTGCCCCAGCAGACAATAAGGTCCATAGGTGCAGGGACATTTTCTTGTTCAGTGCTTAATAATGAGGGCCTAACACAGTGCCTGCCAAGCAGCAGACATTCAAAAGTATTTGTCGGACAGAGACAACAGTCTATTATGTAACATGCAATCTGCCTCATTATACACAGAATGCGTTCTTTCCCCCTTAAAAAAAAAAAAAACCACTTCAACACTGTCAAACAAATTACAGCAATAAACTACACCAAGGTACATTATCAACAAAGCTTCCTTGTACCATTTTACAGGTTTCCTTCATTCAGCAGAGCTTTCATTCATTCCTCACAGTACCATTCACTCACCATGACATCAGTTACTAAAACTCTGCACGTACTTAAAAAGAATTCTTGAATTCATATCTGAATGGGGCCTTTAGGAACCACCTAATTCTTGGTTGAGAGAGGAGAAAAAAGTGGGTTAACACTTTTTTTATCCCAGGTGACAGTAGCAGAGCAGTCATGTGAACCCAAGCCTCTGATAAGGTTTAGTGTTTTGGTTTTTTTTTTTTTTTCCTCTAATACCTTTTCTCTTAAATAACAAAACTTAAAGAACCACTATCACCCAAAAAGACCTACACTTGTTCATTCTGGATATATACTTTAAATGCAACACAACAACTTTATCCAGGATCAAAACTAAACTGCCTCTACTTAAAAACTGGGCAGCTATTAAAATTGAAAATCAGAAATTTCGTTTACAAAGTGAGCGTTCCAACAGTTAAGTTGACTTGCTAAGTAATCAAAAGAAATAGTCTTCATTAGGGAACTTTCAGCAGTAAGTAATGTTATTTAGGAACTGCAGGATCCCCCACCCCACCCCCAAAAAAGGGGAAACTAGAAAATAGCACCAGTTGAAGAAAAGAGCTTTTTCACATGTTGCTTTTAGATATAAAACCCTCAATATTCTGAAAAGTCAGAGACTTCCGTAACAAGGTACTAAAGGAATTTCCTTTTTCTGGATCCACCGTTTATAGACACACAGCACACAAACGCGAAAACTGGGTTTGCGCAAACAGGCATTAACTTGTACGGGCTCTGGCAAACACTTTTGGACCAGCGAGATAATTCCCCTCTGACCTCGCGCGAGGAGGCCACCTTCTCCCTCCCTGCAGAGTCCTGGAGCAAAGCAAGGCACGCAGGGGGCGTCTGCACGGAGGCCGAGGGCCTCGCCACCACCCGGGAGGAGAGCCCGTGCAGGCCCACCTACCCTACCGCCGCCCCTGAAGCCCGGCCTGGCTCCCAGCCGGAGCCCCCTCTGCTACCTTTCCGCCGGAAGAAGGACATGGCGGGGCCCGGGTCGGGGCGGAGGGCGCGGGGGGACTGTCGCGGGGAGGGCCCGGCTCCCCTCATTCAGCAACCGGCCCGGACTTCCGGGTCCGCAGCGGCCGCCACACTAGCCTGAAAAGAGACCCTTCTTCCGGGTGTGGGCCCCACCGCCTCCTCGAGAAGACCAGGCAGCTCCTGCCGCCATATTATCAACAAGCCGCCCGCCCGGAGTTCCGGTCCTTCCCCGCGCGAGGCTTCACGGGAGGCCGACCCGCCGGCCCCGCCCCCATCCCCGCCTCCTCTCGTGGGTGCGGGGGCACGCGCCCAGCCCGCCCACGTGATCCTACGCGCGTGCGGCCTGTGCCCTTTCCCAGGTCCGGCGTCGCTGCCAGGGTTGGAGAGATGCGGATCCGGTCCCCGCAAAACTGACCCTCTCGGAGTCGGAGTCTTCTCCACTCCCCGCTACCGCCGGACCCTGGAGTGGATGGCGCGGTGCCTCAGGTCTGGGGGCGTCCGGTCGTGGGCACTCAGAGCGTGCCCTTGTACACAAGGCGAGGCCAGCACTGCTGCGCTCCCCCTTAGCCCTCCCGTTTCTCGGTTCCAGTGAGGCTGAAAGGCACGGCCAACTACAGCAGCTTCACCCTGCACCTGCAGCCCGTGCTCGCCCAGGCGAGCAGACCAAACACACACCCCCAGTCGCGCGGATACCGCGAGGTCACGGTTCCTCGAAGCGGGAAGAGGAGGCATAACCTGTTTTATGCGGCTCCACTGGCTTTCTCAATCACAGTGACCTCGGCAATAAAAAAAGAAGTGGGCTTGTTTTCAGAACCAAATCCCTACGAATGCTTAAGTTTGAAAGGGGCAGTAACATAAAAGCATCACCAGTAATTACAAGGCAGACTTGTGAATTATCCTTCAACCTTCGTTCAAATGCTTTTTCCCCGGTAAACCTGGCCCTCCATCCATCCCTAAAGCAGAGGGGAATCAAGTCAGTGTTCCTCACCACTGGGTGAGTGCGCTGATTGGGAAATAATTGCAGCGTTGTGTGTGCTCCTTTGGGGAAGGAATATAGAAGATAGCACTCAATAAATGTCCACTGAGTGTTTTTTAAATCAGTAAAATCATGTGACGGTTGGGGAAACGGGACAAAAAAAAAGTCCAACTTGTCCAAGATTATGGAGTGTCAGTGTTTGAGACTGTAACTAAAACCCGGTGTCTTTTCACCATATAATTAGAGCAACTTAATAGATTTGTTTTGGTCCTGGGCCTGTAATCACAGCTGATACTTGTTGAAAGTTTTCTACGCAGTCAATGTGCCAAAGCCTCCAGATTAAGAATAGTCCTTGGGTCTTGGTGTGGGGAAAACTAGGCACGTTAAAGTATCTTGTCCAAGGTCACAAGCTAACTAGAGGTGAATCCTGGATTTCAAACTTAGTTACCTCCAGAGCCTAAGATCAAACCTCTTGCTGCCTGGGTAAAGGGAGTGTGGCCAGGTAGAAGCAAGAGAGACTGGCCGAGGCTCTGGATGCCTGAGTGTATTCTGGACCTGAGTTGGTGTTGAGAATGGATGTCTGTTCATCTTCTGGGGGCCTCTGCAGAGGCCACAGGGGAATTTGGGCAGTGTCCTTCCACGATCAGAGGGCTATTGTAAACCAGCCTGCACTCAGGAGGACCACTCTGCTGTCTTGTGGCCAATAAAACCAAAGGTCTTGCCCTTCAACGAGATTGGCTGAAGACAAGGAAGAGTGTAGCTGATGTGCAGTTGATATAAGGGAATTAAGTGGGATCTAGCAGAAGTGTAAGCAGGGGGCCCTTCTCTCTCTTCCCCCCATGGAGTCCAGTCTCTTGGCAGCGCCTTCTTGTATTTGTTGACTGGCTAGTTGCCTGGGACTGAAGGGGGAGTGCAAGAAATCCCCTGAATATCATCACTGGACAGGAGCCAGGGGGAGTGCTTTAATCCCTGCAAATCTCAAACCCTTTCTCATTTTCTCTAACTCAGCATAGAATCCATGTAAAAGCAGGACCAGCCCTGCCTTCCACTGTGATTATTGCTCTTGAGTGTCTCGTAGCAGAAATTCTGGAACTGCCTTTACTCCTCCGGGCAACAGAATATGTATTCTCAGGTGGTAATACCTGTCATTATTTCTTTCTTTCTTTCTTTCTTTTAAGTTTTATTTATTTATTTATTTGACAGAGAGAGAGATCACAAGTAAG
Source organism: Mustela putorius furo (assembly GCF_011764305.1). Lineage (NCBI taxonomy): Eukaryota > Metazoa > Chordata > Mammalia > Carnivora > Mustelidae > Mustela > Mustela putorius. The sequence goes on along the minus strand of NW_025421501.1, from coordinate 3,305,305 downwards.
CAGAGAGGCTGGTGGGGGTGGGGAGGTAAGCAGGCTCCCTGCTGAGCAGAGAGCCCAACATGGGGCTCAATCCTGGAATCATGACCCTAGCTGAAGGCAGAGGCTTTAATGTACTGAGCCACCCAGGCACCCCTGTCATTATTTCTTAGGTACTCCTGTGCTCTCTGTATACTAAGAGCTTTGTCTTTTTTTTTTCCTTAAAGATTTTATTTATTTATTTGACAGAGACAGCAAGAGAGGGAATATAAGCAGGGGGAATGGGAAAAGAAGTACACCTCCCACCAAGCAGGGGACCCGATGCAGGGCTCGATCCCAGGACCCTGGGATCATGACCTGAGCCGAAGGCAGATGCTTAACTGACTGAGCCACCCTGGCACCCCTACTATCACACTCTTACTTCCACAGTCTGTCTGACTCCGAGCTATTTGCTTATACTAGTTGCTCCTGTCTTTCTTTCTACCTGCAGCTCATACCTAATCAGCTGATTCCAGCGTGGGGTGTCTATTTATTGGGAAATAGAAGGCAATGCATGATACCTAGCAGTGCAGACGCCTTCTGAATCATCACCCATTAAAGTGTTTATACGCTTAGGGAAGCGTTAAGTGTACTACTACACTACCATTTAATCTGCAGGAATTTGATGATCCACAGATGAATAAAATTAAAATAAAACAAGAATATAAAAATAAGCGAGAGTATTCCATTCGCCTGAATATGCAGTTGTGGCAAACCGGATATTCTGCATTGCATTTCTAAATTAATTTGTGAAAGCCACTTTAATATACATATAAAACAAAATGAATTTTCACTGGAAGGAATTCCTTTGATGATAGTCCCAATTTTTTAAAGTTAGTTTATTTATTTTTATTCATTTATTTATTTTTGAGAGAGAGATGGAACACATGTGCACAAACTGGGGTGGGGAAGAAGCAGAGGGAGAAACAGACTCCTCACAGATCAGGGAACACTATGCAGGACTTGATCCCACAGCCATGGGATGGTGACCTAACCCAAAGGTAGTTGCTTAACTGACTGATTCACCCACATGCCCATTATATTCCTAATTTTAAGGGAATCCTCACAGTCCTTTTTTTTTTTTTTTAAGATTTATTTATTAATTTTAGGGAGGACGGGGCAAAGGGAGAGAGGGAGAGTCTCAAGCAGACTCCACGTAAAGCACCAAGCCAGACATAGGGTTTGATCTCACGCACCAGGAGATCCCCACCTGAGCAAAACCAGGAGTTAGACACTTGACTGGCTATGCTACCCAGGGGGGGCCCCTCATGATCTTTTTATACTAGTTGTATCATTTACAACAAATCAATGAGATAAAATCAGCCAGGTAATTATCACAAAGCCAGTGAATAAAAGTAATTTCCTATAACAAACACTTTTTACAAATTGAACAAAAAGTTCTATAGCAAACATTCTAACAAATGTGGTTGTCTATATCAAACATTCATAACCTCAAGGAAATTATTCAAATAAATCTTTTGACACTATAGGGGGAAAAAAGCTCCCTGTATTTTATTAGTAAGCAGCCAAAACCAAACTCAAATTTATGACAAGTCTCAGAATGTGTATTGCTGTAACTTACATTTCTCATCAATACTCAAAGGTTAATTCTTAAACCAGTGTTTCACATTCTCAAAAGCATTTGCATCCATAGCTTTGTAAAATTTATCTCTAAGAAAAATTGTGGCCTCTGAGTTTAGTTTTAATCAAAGCTAAAAGCAATTGGGGCTTAATGTAATTTATTTCTTCTATAGTGTCTAATCAGGCCAGATAAATGGGAGCTTAGTGCACATTTTTCCCATCAAAGGAACCCCAAACAAGTAGGAGATATGACAATAATCTCTTAAAAATGCATAACAAAGACTTCCTTACATACACCCCAGGGGAATATCATCTTTGATCTGCTCTGGAGGTAAGACTATGACACAACTATTCTCAAATATTTCTTCCCAGGTGGTCTACAAGCATGTACTTCCCAGCCTCTAAAACTATAAAAACAGTTTTCACTGGCAATGGGGTTGTGGAAATCCATTGTCTTACAGCTGCCCAAGACACACTTCTGTCCCTAAGTCCCCTTGATAAGCCACTAATTGTTAAGCCGGACTAGTTGGCCTTTTCTTTCAGTCTTACGGCTCCTTTGGCAGTCCCCTTGCATATACCTCCCTCTCATAAACCATTTTCTAATAACAGTAAAGCAGGTCATTTGGACTAGCCACCTGCTGTGGAAAACGGAAAAAGAAAAGCTAAAACCAAACTGCAAGCCATTGAGGCAGTAAGAAGCCAATGAAGAATTATCAGATGGAGAGAGAGAAGAGAAACAAAATCCAGTGAATTAAGTCCCCAATTAGGGCCTCTTTTCTGAGAGCATCCCTGTTCAGGGAAAAGAGATGGAGAAGCTAGCTGAGTGAGACTTCTGATAATGTCACAGACATTAGGACAAAACTTGGAGCCCCAGGCTTGCTTTGGATCAGGATTCTGAAAAAGCTACATCAGAAGTAAACCAGCCCTTTACAGGGATTGCAACCCAGCTTCCGGTCCTCTGTACAACTCAGGAAATCCTAACCCCAGCAATACATCAAGCAAATCCTGATTCCTGGTGCCCTGGGTGCCCGGTGGAAGCAAATGAAAATCCACATGGAACAAGCTAATACTACCTAACGTCTCAAATTATTTCCACAAATGATTGTTCAAACATAATGTCTGGCACACGATCACAGATATCAGGTGCATGAGGAGATAAGACGCTGGGAACAAAAGCCAGGAAAAATGATAAACAATAGAAATAGTGACATGGGAGCTCTAGATCGTGGACTTATTGATCATAGATTTGAATATAATTATGCCTATTACAACCAAGGTTATAAAAAAAAACATTGGAAATTTGGGCAGAGAACTGAAAATTATACAAATTGACAGAATGTATATGAAAAAGAAGCAACTAGAAATTCTAGAACTGAAAAAGCAAAATAACTGAAACTAAGAACTAAATCATTGGATCTATAGGCAGAGTTATAACCGAATTTGTAAAATGGAAGGCAGGTCAGAAGAAAATATCCAGGGACGCCTGGGTGGCTCAGTTGGTTAAGCAGCTGCCTTCGGCTCAGGTCATGATCCCAGCGTCCTGGGATCGAGTCCCACATCGGGCTCCTTGCTTGGCAGGGAATCTGCTTCTCCCTCTGCCTCTGCCTGTGTTTGCTCTCTCTCCCTCTCTCTCTCTCTCTGACAAATAAATAAAAAATCTTAAAAAAAAAAAAAAGAAGAAGAAGAAGAAAATATCCAGAAGGAAGCATGCAGTGAAGGTGAGAGTCATAGAGAAGAAAAGAAAAGAGTGAGAAGGTCTACCGTATGTTGATCAGAGTCCCAGAAGGAGAGGAGAGAATGTAGCAGAGGAAATATTTGAAACATTAATGGCTGACAATTTTCCTGAAGTGAAGACAGAAAACAGCCTACGGATTTAAGAATCACTATGAGGGGTTCCTGGGTGGCTTGGTTGGTTAAGTGTCCTAGTCTTGATTTCAGCTCAGATCATGATCTCAGGGTTGTGAGATCGAGGCCCTCATTGGGCTCCACCCTGGGTATGGAGCCTCCTTAAGATTTTCTCTCTCCCTCTCCCTCTGTTTCTCCTCTCCCACCCCTGCTCACACACTTTCTCTTAAAAAAAAAAAAATCACTATGAACTCCAAACAAAAGGAAATACACACCAAGACTATTACAATGAGGGCACCTGGGTGGCTCAGTGGGTTAAGCCTCTGCCTTTGGCTAGGGTCATGATCTCAGGGTCCTGGGATTGAGTCCCACATCGGCTCTCTGCTCAGCAGGGAGCCTGCTTCCCCTCATCTCTCTGCCTACTTGTGATCTCTCTCTGTGTCAAATAAATAAATAAAATCTTTAAAAAAAAAAAGACTATTACAATGAAACTCAGGAAATAAACAAAAAATTATTTAAAAAAAAGATTTTATTTATTTGAGAGAGAGTATGTGTACATGAGTGGGGGAAGAGGGGCAGAGGGAAAGGTAGACACTGACTCCACACTGAGTGGGGAGCCAGATGTAGCACTCGATTTCAGGATCCTGGGATCATGACCTGAGCCAAAGGCAGACGCTTAACCTACTGAACCACCCAGGAGCCCAACAAAAAATTATTAAAAATAGCTGGGGGTTCGGGGTGCCTGGGTGGTTCAGTCAGCTGGGCATCTGCCTTCAGCTCAGATCATGATCCCAGGGTCCTGGGATCGAGCCCCACATTGGGCTCTCTGTTCAGTGGGGAGCCTGCTTCTCCTTCTCCCTCTGTCTATTCCCCCGCCCCCGCCTTGTGTGAGTTCTCTCTCTCTCAAATAAATAAATAAAATCTTAAAAAAAAAAAAGAAAACCTGGGGGTTGGGGAAACAGATCACCTTCAAAGGAGTGACACTTAGGGATCCGATATTTTCAACAGCTACAGTGGAAGCCAGATGACTATGGAATTAAATCTTCGGTGTGCTGGTAAAAATAACTAGCAACCTGAAAACCTCTACCCATATATTTCAAAGATGACACAAAATAAGACATATTCAAACGAAAACAGAAGGAAAAAAATGTCACTAGCAGACCTGAATTTGCCGAAGAATTTACAGAAAGTGATAACAGATGGAAAGTCTGAGCTATAAGACATACAGAACAAAGAAAGTGGTAAATATGTAGACAAAGATAAATCAACACTTAATGATAACATGAAAGTCACCCCCTGTGTCTGCACATGATCACCCTCACTTATGATACCCTTTTGGGGGTCTCCAAGATCACCTTTAGTTTCGATAATTTGCTAGAAAGACTTGAAAAACTAACAAATAGCTGTTACCTTCACAGCTATAGTTTCTAAATGCTAAAAGTTACAGGTTAGGGTCAGCCAAGGGAAGAAATGCATAAGGGCAGAATCCAGGCAAGTACAAAAACACAGAGCCTCCAGTTGTCCTCTCCCCATGGAGTCGAGAGAGCTCTACTCTCCTGGCATTGATACATGACAACATGCATGGAGTATTGCCAACCAAGGAAGTTGACCCTAGGCTAGTGTTCGAAGGATTGGGACTCCATCCCACAAACAGTTGCCTTTGCAACTGACCTCTGTCTGCAGCCCCTCGACAGGTCATACTGACATCATGTGACCCAAAGGTCCCACCCCAAATCACACTGTTACAATATGGCTGGCCGTAGTTATAATATATCTATCTGGCATGACTTTCCAACAGCCTAGAGATGACTGCCTACCAGCCAAGAACTGAGGCCAGACCTCTCTTTTGGTGAATTAAATTATTTTCTACATAAATACCTAACAGGTTTAAAAATTTCACTGATGTGGCAGGCCCCTGAATCTTTGTAGAGCTTATATCCCACCTTCTGGCATGGTATGTGTCTTACCAGGGCATCTAGAATACCTGCCATTTCTTGTTCACTGGGTCTGTCATATGATGTCGGTATAGCATCCTAGTGTGATGTTCTGCAGTGTCCCCACAGTGAAGGGTTCTTTAGATCTGCAGTGTCCATGGTAGCCACTAGCTCCACATAACTTTTCGGCCTTTGAAATGTGGTTAATTAAGATATGCTCTAACCATAAAATATACACCAGATTTTGAAGATCTGTTATGAAAAAATAACATAAAATATCTTATTAATATCATTATATTGATTATATATGGCAATTGATAATATTTTAGATATGTTTAGTAAGTCAATACATATATTATTAACTTCTCTTGCTTTTTTTACTTTTTTCAGTGTGGTTACTAAAATTATGCATTTTTATATTTTTGTTGGACACCATTGCTTGGACTATTTTGATACTGAGTGTGATGGTTAGTTTTATGGGTCAACTTGACTGGCCGTGAGGTGCCCATAGTAGGCGTTCTTTCTGGGTATGTCTATGAGAGTGTTTCTGGATGAGATTAGTATTTGAATTGGTGGACTCTGCAAAGTAGATTGCTTGTTGCAGTGTGAGTGGGGACCATACAGTTGTTGAGGGTGTGAAGAGAACAAAAGGTGGAGGAAGGAGGAATTTTTACCCCCCCTTTTTCTGCCTCACAGCTCAAGCTTGGACATCTCATCTCATGGTCTCCTGCTCTCAGACTGGGATTTGTACGATCAGTTCTGGATCTCAAGCCTTTGGACTCAGACTGAATCACACCCTGGCTTTCCTGGGTCTCCAGCTTGCCAACGGCCTCCTACATCACATGAGCCAGTCCTTTATAAAAAATCTCTCTCTCTCTCTCTTTCTCTCTCTCAGTTCTGTTTTACTGGGGAACTGTGGCCAAGTGACCGCCAGCAGTAGAATTAACAAGGACTGGACAAGACTGAGTTTGTGCTGTTCTCCATCCCAGATGAAGGCAGACTGCTTTTGAGCCTCATTCTTTGTTTTTTTAAAAAAGATTTTTATTTATTTATTTGACAGAGAGAGAAATCACAAGTAGGGAGAGAGGCAGGCAGAGAGAGAGAGGGAGAAGCAGGCTCCCCGCCAAGCAGAGAGCCCAACGTGGGCCTCAATCCCAGGACCCCGAGATCATGACCTGAGCCGAAGGCAGAGCCTTTAACCCACTGAGCCACCCAGGCCTTGAGCCTTATTTTTTTTTTTTAAAGATTATTTATTTATTTATTTGACAGAGAGAGATCACAAGTAGGCAGAGAGGCAGGCAGAGAGAAAGAGAGGAGGAAGCAGGCTCCCTGCTGAGCAGAGAGCCCGATGCGGGACTCAATCCGAGGACCCTGAGATCACGACCTGAGCTGAAGGCAGCTGCTTAACCCCACTGAGCCACCCAGGCGCCCGACCCTCATTCTTAATGGAATTCAAAAACAGTGCATTTGCTAAATCTATAACCACATACCAACTGTCAGAGGTTGTGTTCATCTGGAAGGGCAACTAAAATTAGGACTACATCTCAGTTAAATACATAGTAATCCACCATCATTCAACATGACCCATCTGGGTTCTGCAGGGTCATATGCCCATGAGTGAAATAGAAAGTAGAATGGGAACAACTACCCATTCTTTAAATCTCTAAGGGAGGTAGTAATCTGTCATTCCACCCAGGATGTACTATGGCTTGATTTATTTTCTCAGCCAAGGGTTGGGAGTAGTTTCAGAAACTTCCAGCTGGCCTTTCTTCCCCCGCTCCCCACTTTTTAAAAAAAAAAATAATGACTCTTACTCTACAGGTCAGGGAGCCAATGTGAAGGTTCTGCCATATTCTAGGGACACCCATACTGATGATGCCTCATCAATGACTAAAGGCCTATTTGGAGAAAGGATTGGGAGAACAGCCACTATATATATTTGTTGTGGCATTTCAAGGTTTCTCAAGATTTGGCCTCCTTTTCAATTCCTAGGGTCAGATCTTAGAACTGTCTCAGGTTTGGAAACAGATGAAAGGTCATAACTTTTCTATTATGGTAGTGACATCAGCCTTCTGATATCTGATCTTGATCTTTTGATTATGTGAGTCAAATAATACCTTGTTTTCTGCCTGTCTTAGTCTCTTTAGGCTGCTATAAAAAAAACACCATAGAACTGACGACTTGAACAACAACCAAAAAAAAAAAATCTTATTTCTCACAGTTATGGAGACTGGAAAGTGCAAGATCAGGGGTACTGGCAGAGTCTGTGTCTATTGAGGGCCTAATTCCTGTTCATAGATGGCTACATTCTCTCTGTGTCCATACAAGACAGACGAGGCAAGAGAGCTCTATGGGGTCTCTTTTATAAGGGCATTAGCTCCACTCATGAGGGTGCTCTGATGACCTAATCACCACCCAAAGGCTCTCCTTCCTAATAACGTCATCACACTGGGGGATTAGGATTACAATATATGAATTTTGGGCAGATACAAGCATTCAGTCCACAACACTGTCCATCTATCTCACTCCAAGAACATAATCATCATTAGCCATTCCTACATATACCTATGGGTCGAAGCACCCTTGGTACCTTTCCCACCAATGCGATAATTATTATCTATCATGTCTCTGACAATTTAGGGCTGTTCCAAGGGCTCTGCTATTCTAGAATCCTGTTATCACCATTAACACTAGGGAGCCCAATTCCATAACTGCATCTCCTATCACAAATTCTTGGCCACCATTCAAATTCCCAATAATCCAGTGGCCTTCTCACTAATTCATTTCACGTTTTACAGAGGGGGTGACTTCTGGGACCTCTTAGAGAACATAGTTCTGCTGATGGAGTCTCTAACATGACATAATACATTCTGATATTCCCATTTCTCTGACCTGGAATTATCTCTTTAGCAAATCCAAACTTGTCCATGCATAGGCCAGCTGCTAAAGAAAGACCATAGACACAAACTCACTGATGTTTGCAATAGGAAGCTATCTGGTTAGAGTGTACAGGTAGTAAAGGGTGTGGACAGGTGTCTACAGTATCTGTTGCATTATCACAATCCCCCCTTCATGGCCACAGAGTCAGTCTGAAAACTCACAGGGCCCATCATCCGCTAGATTTGAGCTTGGACTTGATTATCATTTGGCCACCATAAGCCTTCATTCTAGGCAGAGGAGGGTGTGATGTCCTCTGGTTTTCAATCAGCCTTGTCTGAGATCCCATGTCACACAGTCCTTGGAAATTCTGGGTCTTTCTTCTATCTTGGTGGATAGTTACTCTGGAATATGATCTCAAGTCTACTTGGGGGAATGACTGGGGAAATTTTTAATATATAGAATGAGGGTGTATTGCAAAGTCCTTCCTTAAGGGGACCTGTCTTCCCTTTCAAACAATGAGCTCTGATCCTGAGAGCCGACATTCCCCTGGGAACTTTCCCCTGAAAAGGAATGTGGTTTCCATGATGACAGCTGGCATTAGCCTGCTCATGAGCTCATGAATTCTCTTTTAATTATATAAATAAGGGTGCCCTGCTCAGTTGTCCTCATCTTTTCCCCACTGGTAACACTATGATCCAGTAGCCATTTCTCCAGATAGATTCCTGCGGATCAAGGAACTTGATGGATGGTTCAGCCTCGCTCGCAACCCATTAATTACACTCACCTTCCTTTGATAATTAAATGCAGTTGCCTGGCCATTGTCATTCTGGAATCCTGTCATTCCCATTGATAGTAGCACCTTTCTCACTGCCCACACCAGGCCAACAGAGGTGTGTCATCACTGAGTATCTCAGAGATGCTGGTGGCCTTCACAAAGGCAGAGTCTCCCCTGATGGGTTCTCGGGTCTTATGTGGTAAATCAGTTCCAACGTCCATACTTTAATCCTTCTAACCTTTCCTTGATACTGTGTCCAGGAAGTTCTGCCAATATCCTCCTCATTTCTCTAGGCCGAGTTCCATCCCAATAGTCAATTAGGACTGGCCATAGTGCTGGGTGTTGACTTGTGGATGAAAGTCCCCAGGTGGGGAAAAGTCTCCTTATTGTGGGCTTATCTTTCACCCAGCACAATCCAACAGTTTCAAAACCCACTCTCCCACATGCCCCCTCCCCACCAGTTCTTCCCATCACAGAAACATGGCTCATAAGTCCTATGACGTGTGTTATTTTCTCCCAGAGCAGTGACTGACTAACTTGTCCAGGAGATGCAGGCACCTGACTTTGATTACTTGCTTTAAAACATTCAAGAGTGGAGGGGTGGATCTTCAGTAGAAAATAACATTTTGCAAGGTTTCTGCTTTAGCCCAAGTCGTGGTACATTCTCCTCTGGTAAGAAGGGGGCTCGAGGAGTCTCCCGGGTCAATTTGCTCAGGCTTGTCTACACAAAGGTCCCCATTTCACAGCTCAGATTCCAGTCTTCTCCTTCATGCTGACTTTGACTGGGACACCTATCAAGATGGTGCATTCTCTTTTTCAACTCAGCTGGCATTAGCCACTTTTCAACTCAGCCACTTTTTGTTTGTTTGTTTTTAATTAACATATGATATATTATTTGTTTCAGGGGTACAGGTCTGTGGTTCACCAGTCTCACACAATACCCAGCACTCACCACAACACATACGCTCCCCGATGTCCATCACGCAGCCACCCCATCCCTCTACCCCCCTCCCGTCAAGCAACCCTCAGTTTGTTTCCAACAACTGTGCCATTTTCACAGTTAGATCCTGGACCTGCTTTTCAGCAAAGTCTGTTCTACAATTGCTTCTCGAAAGCTGCCAGAAGGGTCTGGTGGCTTTTCACAGAGTGGTTGGAATTGGCAATTGGCTACCATGAGCCTGCTGTTTTGTGTTCAGCCAGAAGCTGGACCTATCACCAAACTCCGATCCAATGAGTCATAGCTGAAAGCCTGAGTAATTGTGACACATGGGGTTCCCCTCTGTTTGCACAGGGTTGTCTGCTTCCCCACCCACCACCCTGCATCATATTTTTATGGCTATCGTACTGGTGAATAATCTAACTCCCAAATTTCAATCACTCGGTTACGCTTAGCCTGGGTTCCCGAGAAAGCAGAGCTGGTGGCAGAGGGCTCACGGCAGGGCTATATCCAGGAGCACATTTCCAGGGAGCAGGAGTGAAGAATGAAGGGAATGAAGCAGGACAGACAGGAGCCAGTGTGAGATGGTGTTATTGAATGGGCTGTCACTGAGTAGGAAGGATTGCCGGTCTGTAGGGTTGCGACCCCAGTAACCTGTGTGCGTGCACCCACCAGCTCTTATCTCCCATTGATCAACATCCACCCCACAGGGCATTCACTTGCATCTCAGGGCTGTGCATATAAACCCCAGGGCATTGTCAGTACGGAAGCCTCAGAGCAGGGGAGAGAGGCAGAGTTGGGGCAGGAGATGAGGTACTATCAGATTCCCTTTGTGTGATTTTGTCCAGAGCCCATGCAGAGCTGGAACCAGAGCCACAGGAGACCAAGAGGTCCTGGAGTGACCCAAGACAGGGATGGGAAACAGTGGGTGACCACACATGCTCCACCCTAACTCCAAACCTGAAAGTCCCGAGTAGCCTGGAGGGAAGCCAAGGGAATGTGTTTGTACAAGTCACAAAAGTGCACAGATTCTAGATACCTGGAGGGCCCAAGGTTTGACTGCCCATGTTGTTAATGTGCTGCTGGGAGTAAGGACTGTAAAGAAACCAGATAAATGGAATGCTAGAATAACCTGTTTTGGCTTGGGTTTGGGCTGCCCTTGTTTCCTGTGCACAAGGACAGTTGAGTTGTGTCCAAAGCATCAGGAGTGGCTGATAAGCCGTATCAGTTATGCCACCACAAGGACCTGGTATGGTCCTTTATCCAGGATGTCTCAAGTGTATTTCACAAAGCACCCTACTATCAGCAATGGTCAAAGCTAGACAGGATCCTGGCAATGGCCTCCTACAAGTCCCCATGCTCTGTGGATCAGAAGACTGAAGTCTCTCACTGTGTGAGAAGAGCAATGATCATTACCACCCTGGTGATCATTTCAGCTAGCGTTTTTGAGCACCTACTAGATATACTTTCTGGAAACTTAATCCCCATAGAGGCTCTCATTTTGCAGATGAAAAAATCTCACATAGGCTCTGAAATAACACCAGCCTGAATGATTCTAATGAAGAGAATGTAGAGGCTGATGTTCAACTTAAAATTGTTTGGTCTTGGGACGCCGGGGTGGCTCAGTCCGTTATGCGTCTGTCTTTGGCTCAGGTCGTGATCTTAGGGTCCTGGGATCAAGTCCCGCATCAGGCTCCTTGCTCAGCGGGGAGCCTGCTTCTCCCTCTGCCTGCTGCTCCCCCTGTTTGTTCTCTCTCCCCAATCGATTTCTCTGACAAATAAATAAATAAAATCCTTAAAAAAAAAAAAAAAAAAAAAATTGTTTGGTCTCCCCCTCCCCACCTCAAAAGAAGACTAGTGAGCCTCAACATTCATAATCAGTCCTCTTATTCCCCCCAACTTGGATTGCCTATCTGCTCACAATCATGGAATAAATTTGGATGATGTCTTCCCCATATTCTGTTATTATGAGTATCTATTCCTTCATGCTCAGTATCTAAATAAAAAGATAGAGATAAAAGACTCACATCTGTTGAGTGTATGCTGTATTCTGGATACTGTGCAAGAGACTTCTCATTTGCTTAAGTAACATAGCGTTTCAGCCTCAACAACAGCCTGGCATGTTGTGTGTTATTATTCGCCTCATGTTGCAAATGAGGAAACGAGCCATCGGAGAGATGAAATGAATCGCCTAAGATCTTTCAGCTAAAAAAAAGCAGAGCTGAGGATTGGAGCATGGTTCTGTGGGCATCCAAAGCCCCTTTTCTTTACACCACGCTGCATAATGGTTTGGTTTGGTTAATTTAATGGTTCATTTCATTTGGAAATGATAACCATATTTCACATGGAAGTGACTGAGAGGTTTTAACTCCCGGTCCTGACTTAGGAGAGTCAGAGACCAAGTATGAGACATAGGTCTGCACACAGAAGTGTGAGCATCTCCAGAAAGCTTTCGTTTTCGGGTCAAGCAAAGACACAAGGCAGAGGACAGACCCCACCTGACGTGGGGTTCATGAAACTGAGATGCTCGAGGATGAACTTTCTATCCAGGAGTCTATCCAAACCTATAATTGCTTTTTGGTACAAATGTTTTAAAACTTTTTTGGGGGGGGGGGCAGGTAACAGCTGACTGTCCAGAGAAGGGAAACCTTGCCCTCACTGAATCAGGCAACACTCAACTATAGAGACAGGCAGATATAACAGTAATTAGCACCCACACAACTTGTGCAACCCCACTTTGCACAGGCTGCTGGAACCAGACCACCAGGGGGCTGGAAAGACCACAGCTATACAACTCCCGAGGCAAGGTGAGAAGAGGGATGGTGAAGCCCATGTTTTAGAAAGAAGGAGGTCTTGTTTGGGGCAAGGGGTGGGGTCAGTGTATAAGGGGATCAAAAGGGATTTCTTGTCTGGTCTTTGCTCACTGGCAACTGCAGAGCAAAGCGAATCTGTCTCTCTCCTTTTTGGATGTATTTATTTATTCTGAGGGAAGGGACAGAGGAATAGGGAGAGAATCCAAAGCAGACTCTGCCCAGAGTGTGGAGCCCGAGGTGGGATTCAATCTCACGACGCCTAGATCACAACCTCAAGATCATGGCCTGAGAGTCAGACACTGTGTCACCCAGGGTCCCAAGGTGAGTTCATCTCTTTATAGTGACAGCCTTTGCATTGGCACAGAAGACGGAATCCAGTCACTGTTCCTTGAACATTTTCTGAGTGTCCATTATATGTCTGTTCTTCTTCTTTTTTTAAATATTTTATTTATTTATTTGACAGAGAGAGATCACAAGTAGGCAGAGAGGCAGGCAGAGAGAGAGAGGAGGAAGCAGGCTCCCTGCTGAGCAGAGAGCCGGATGCGGGACTTGATCCCAGGACCCCGAGATCATGACCTGAGCCGAAGGCAGAGGCTTAACCTGCTGAGCCACCGAGGTGCCCCTACATATCTGTTCTTAAAAGATGGCACCTTGAGGCACCGGGGGGCACAGTCATTAAGCGGCTGCCTTCAGCTCAGGTCATGATCCCAGGGTGCAGGGATCAATCCCTGCATCAGGCTCCCTGCTCAGCGGGGAGCCTGCTTCTCCCTCTCCCACTGCCTCTGTTTGTATCCCCTCTCTCACTGTCTCTCACTATCTGTGTCAAATAAATAAATAAAATATTTTTTAAAAATCTAAAAATGAAAGATAGGGGCGCCTGGGTGGCTCAGCGGGGGTCCCTGAGCTGATGGGCTTGAGCACCCAGGGTCTGTCCTCAATTGCCCTGAATTCCTGTGGGGGTGCTGCAGACATCTCAAGCCACCAAGGATGAACCTGCAGTTCAACCAAATCAGGCAATCATCTCCCATGACCGCATACCTGAGCACCAATGGGGATGACGATGCAAATGAAGGGTAGAATAGAGTTTTCCCGGCATTTGAGGGAAGGGTGAAGCTGCGCCGACATTTAGATGAAGCCATGTTTTGGTGGGCTCAGGACAACGCAGGGTTCTGTGTTGAACTGTGACATGACCCAGAGTCTCGCTTCTCTGGAAAAAAATAAATGTACAAGAATTGGGGGTTCTAGTTCCATATCAGAAGATAAGGATGGATCTTCAGGGGCAACTAACAGTTGCTGCCTCAGTGGCAGAGCTCAGATTTAAAATGCATCTCTCTGACCCCCAAACCAGGACTCTCAGCTGCGGTCATTTGTAGAGAGCAAGATGGAGTCACTCATTTCAAGCAAGGGTACCGCAGCTACAAGATATTGCTGCAGACAACGAGCCTCAGCTGACACCCAGAGGAGCTCTGCAGCTGCCCAAGACTGATGAAATCCCCTTTAAAAGGGAGGAATTTTGCAGTAAAAACTGTCAGACTCTTCAGACAGGATCCCTTAGTGTCTGACCACTTAGAAAAGGCAACTGCTGGGGCACCTGGGTGGCTCAGTTGGTTAAGTGTCTGGCTTCAGCTCAGTCATGATTCTGGGGTCCTGCTGAGCGGGGGAGTCTGAGTCTGCTTCTACCTCTTTCTCTCTGCCTCTCCCCTCTGCTCATGCTTTCTCTCTCTCTCAAATAAATAAATAAAATCTTAAAAAGAAAAAAAAAAAGGCAGCCACTGCCAAAGGCTCTGCACCATTGATCTCTAAACAGAACCGAGATCCTTCACTGTTTGAACAAAATAATCAGTTAAGTGCCAAGACTCGACCGGGACTGGACTGAAACCTTATCTCAACTGCATGACCGTAGACTGACTTCGCTTTTGGTCTGTTAACCCCCCCTCTGTTATCCTGTTTGTTGCGTGACTTGTCTTAGGTTCTGCCCTCTGTGCTGCCTAAGAAGCCAAGTGAATCCCATGGCAAAATGTCATTGACTTTGGACCCCTGAACCTGCTTGATCATGATGTTCACCGCGCTCTAATGCTGAACAAGCTGACGTTGTGGAAAGGCACAAACACCGCATGTGTCCCTTCATTGTGGGTTTCGTAACATCGTTCATTTAATTCCATCTGTAGATCTAGAAAGGTTCTTACTCTTGCAATGGCTCTTTTCTATATACACATTTAAAGTCATGCCCATGAATGTTCCTCCACGTGAAAAAGCCCACACCCACAGCTGTCACTTAGACCTGGGGTTTGCTCGTAAGGTTTTCTATTCATGCGTTCCTCCTACCTGTTCCTCGATTTTGTCACCAGCTAACAGTTAAGTTTAAGGGGAGATTTGGAAGGAAAGTTGCAAATAGGAAAGCTTCACCTTTCCTTTATTGTTTATAGTCAGTGTTCAGTAGTCAAGAAATACAGATATATTTATGTTTCTGGTGGTTTGGAAGCCCTGCGACTGAGCAAATTCCTTTCCTCTTACTGTGTCTCACCTTCGCTTCCGCAACACGAGAAGCCCGAGTCACCTGACTTGAGGGTCCTTCTGTTCCTTGGGTTTCCTTGGAAATCTCAAGTCTGAGAGTGACTTCTACAACTGTCATCCCCCCCCCTCAGAAATTTCTGTCTCTGGTGGTTCAGGACCAGAACACACAATGTAGTTCATCATGATGGAGAGGACCCCACTTCTGCGGGAATGGATTACTTCTTCCAACTCAACATGGAGACCCAGTGTTGAAGAACTCTGGTGGTTTCTTCTCCATCTTTGGAAATAGAACGGTATGTGGAGGCTCTTTTTTGTGTGTGGTAAAATATACACATCATAGAATTTACCATCTTAGTAATTTCTCAGTGTACAATTCAGCGACATTAAGTACATCCACGCTGGTGTGCAACCAATACCGCCATCCATCTCTAGAACTTTCTCATCTTCCCAAACTGACACTCTGTATCCATTAAACTCTAACTCCCTATCCCGCCTCCCTTTTGCCCTTAACAACCACCATTCCACTTTCTGTCTCTCTGCTTTTGACTATTTTAGGTATTTCATATAAATGGAATTACATAATATTTGTCCTTTTGTGACTGGCTTATTTCACTTTGTGATTCATTCATGTTGTATATCCCAGAATGTTATGCCTTTTTAGGGCTGAATAATAACAATAAAATCCACATTTTGTTCATCCATTCATCTGTAGATGGACATCTGGATTATTTCTCCCTTTTGGCTATGGGTAATAATACTGCTATGAACATTGGTATATAACAGTGGTTGAGTTTTTACTTTCATTTTTTTGGAGTATATACCCAAGAGTGGAGTTGCTGAATTGTATCATAATTCTATTAAATTTTTTTAAGGAAATGCCAAACTATTTCCCACAGGGCTCCAGCAGTTTACATTCCTGCCAGCAATGCACAAGAGTTTCAATTTCTTACCAACCCTTGTCATTTTCTGGCTTTGGTTTTATTTTATTTTATTTTTAAAAATTTTTGTAATTTATTTTCAGCGTAACAGTATTCATTGTACCACACCCAGTGCTCCATGCAATGCCTGCCCTCTCCAATACCCACCACCTGGTTCCCCCAACCTCCCACCCCCCGCCCCTTCAGAACCCTCAGATTGTTTTTCAGAGTCCATAGTCTCTCATGGTTCACCTCCCCTTCTAATTTCCCTCAACTCCCTTCTCCTAACTCCCTTTGCCCTCCATGCTATTTGTTATGCTCCACAAATAAGTGAAACCATATAATTGACTCTCTCTGCTTGACTTATTTCACTCAGCATAATCTCTTCCAGTTCCGTTCATGTTGCTACAAAAGTTGGGTATTCATCCTTTCTGATGGAGGCATAATACTCCATCGTGTATATGGACCGCATCTTCCTTACCCATTTGTCTGTTGAAGGGCATCTTGGTTCTTTCCACAGTTTGGCGACCGTGGCCATTGCTGCTATAAACATTGGGGTACAGATGGCCCTTCTTTTCACTACATCTGTATCTTTGGGGTAAATACTCAGTAGTGCAATTGCAGGATCATAGGGAAGCTCTATTTTTAATTTCTTGAGGAATCTCCACACTGTTTTTTCCAAAGTGGCTGCACCAACTTGCATTCCCACCAACAGTGTAAGAGGGTTCCCCTTTCTCCACATCCTCTCCGACACACGTTGTTTCCTGTCTTGCTAATTTTGTCCATTCTAACTGGTATAAGGTGGTATCTCAATGTGATTTTAATTTGAATCTCCCTGATGGATAGTGATGATGAACATTTTTTCACATGTCTGATAGCCATTTGTATGTCTTCGTTGGAGAAGTGTCTGTTCATATCTTCTGCCCATTTTTTATATGATTGTCTGTTTTGTGTGTGTTGAATTTGAGTTCTTTATAGATCCTGGATTTATTATTTTTTTAAAACAGTAGCCATCTTAATAGCTATTAGAAGTGGCTTCTTTCTTTCTTTTTTAAAGAAAAAAACTTTCTTTTTTAAAAGAAAAAATCTTTTTTAAAGATTTTATTTATTTATTTGACAGAGACAAAGAGAAATAAGCAGGGGGAATGGCAGGCAGAGGGAGAGAGAGAAACAGACTCCCTTCTGAGAAGAGAGCCTGATGTAAGGCTTGATCCCAGGACCCTTGGAACATGATGTGAGCTGAAGGCAGACATTTAGCCAACTGAGCCACCCAGGAGCCCTATTCAAGTCTTTTCTTACTCATAAGAACTGATTCTGTACTTTCTCTAGGCCTGCTGTATCAATCAGTATACACTAGGTTATGCTGCAGAAACAACTCTAATATCCAGGGGCTGAAACAACTAAGTTTACTCTCCATTTATCTTACATGTCTCACACAGGTGTACAGGGCACCTCTGCTTTACTGTGGTACTCAGGGACACAAAATGGCAGTGACTTCATCACCATGCATTCTTCCACTGTTACGGCATCATGGCAAAGGGAGCATGCTAACGCATGCGCTAGGTCTCAGAGCCTCTGCTCACATTACCTTTGCCAAAGTGAATCATATGGCTATGCCTAACTTCAAAGGAACTCCAAAGGCACGTTTTGAATAAGCAGGGAACTGTTATCCTACCATGATCCTGGAAAAAGAAGAAACAGTATGTTTGTGAACAGCTGTAATGACCACCACCTCTGCCCACATACTCCCTTAGGCTGCTCATCCTGCAGCGTCACTGGGGGTCAGGTTGGAGTTCGGAATCTTGCCTGATGCAGAACCAGGATCTCTGGTTTCCTTCCTGGCTGCCACTCTTTGAAATTTATTGCATAAGATTATATCCCCTTTGCTTGGTTGCCCTTGTGAGTTTTTGACTGTTTTCTTCCTATATTTTCTAACTTTTATTATATTTCAGATAGGGAAGAATCTGGAGCCTCGCTTCAGTTTAGCTGGAATCTTCTCTTACACCACCATTAAAGGTGCACTGCAAGGACAAGAGGTTTGTGTAATGTCCTACCAAGGCCTGACCAGGAAACATATCTATAGGTATCTGTTAACATTCATGAAATGTTTATTCTAGATCCCCACGGAAGTACCCTTTATATTCATGATCTCACTTTTTAAAAAAAGATTTTATTTATTTATTTGACAGACAGAGATCACAAGTAGGCCGAGAAGCAGGCAGAGAGAGAGGAGGAAGCAGGCTCCCTGCTGAGCAGAGAGCCTGATGCGGGGCTTGATCCCAGGACCCTGGGATCACTACCTGAGCTGAAGGCAGAGGCTTTAACCCACTGAGCCACCCAGGTGCCCCCATGATCTCATTTAAACCTCACTCCAGCCCTTTGAGTTTAAAGCCATCATACTCATTTTGCATCTGGGGAAACTGAGATCCAAAGTCACACTCCTAGTAAATGATACAGCCTGTGTACTAACGGGATCTGCCCACAGCCCGCCACTATCCAAGTGGAGTGGTCTTTCAGAGTTGTACCAGCGATCAAGGAAGATTTGACCTGGCCTGACGCTCTGCTCTGAATTCCCCCCTACTTCCTCACACTATAAGTGTCTCTCTGTGAGCCAATGTCTCACTGGGAAGTGAAACAAGCAGTTCAGGGATAGTTTGGAAATAGATGCATTTTGAACCTGTCTTTGAATTGTATTTGAAATTGAATTTGAATTCTGAGGTTTTAGTTAATTCCATATAAAAAAAGAGGTTCTTAACGGGGCACTAAACTTGTGTATGATCTTCAGCAGTCCCAGGATCCCTGGAAATATGTTGGATTGGTGCCTTTGTCCACGAGTATGTCCACCGTTTTATCATATCTTCAAATGGGTCCATGACCCAAAGTGTTATTAATCATATAAAACATCTAAAAGTTCATGTGTGGGCACCTGGGTGGTCTAGTTGGTTGGGTGTCTGACATTTGGTTTCCGCTCAGGTCATGATCACGGGGTTTGTGGGACCCCCCCCACCCCCAACCATGGTCTCTGTGCTCAGCCTGGAGTCTGCTTCTCTCCTCCCTCTCCCTCTGCTCCCCCCCACACCCTGCACACAAGTGCTCTCTCTTCTAAATAAATAAATAAAATCTTTTAAAAAAATTTATTAATTTTAAATTAATAATTAATTAAATTAAAATTAATAATTTTAAAAAGATTTTGTTTATTTATTGACAGAGAGAGACACAGCGAGAGAGGGAACACAAGCAAGGGGAATGGGAGAGGGAGAAGTAGGCTTCCTGCTAAGCAGGGAGCCTGATGTGGGGCTGGATCCCAGGACCCTGGGATCATGACCTGAGTGGAAGGCCGACACTTTAACCGATTGAGCCACCCAGGGTCTCCCTAAAAATTAAAGTTCTTGTTCAAAATTCCAAATAGTTCTTCGAGAAAAATTCTTTGCTGTCTTTATGCAGTTGAAAGCAGTCTCCAGCTGGGGGCTCCAAATTTCGGCGCACATACTGTTCAGTAACAGACAAATCCTCTAGATGGCAGCAAAACCCTCGATAGAAACATAACTCCCTTCTGTCTGCATTTTCTGGCCACATTTTTTCATACAGAGCCATGAACCCAGACCCAGAGCTCCTTCCAGATCTTTCAGTGATTTACCTCAGCATGAGCTAATACGGTAGGGTGCTTACTGCTGTGATTGTCGGTTCCAGAGTTTAACTGCTGGACCAATTTCAGTCAGGACTCAGGTAGTACAGATTTCCCCGCCAATAAACTAGAAGAATGCGGACTATGCTTTCAACATTGTTGAATTCTCAGTCCCTGGAGCAGAGTTGGTTGAACAAATGAATGAGTGGATTACCACGAGGAACGCACAACATTAGGCATCACTTGGGTTAGTGAGTTAACTCATTAGTTTGAAGCTTCAATTCAAACGGTCATATAAGTCGAAACCCCAGTGTACCAGCTAACAGTCTTTTTTTTTTTTTTTTTAAGATTTTATTTATTTATTTACTTGAGAGAAAGAGAGAGAGGGCGTGAGAGCACACACATGTGTGTGAGCATGAGCAGGAGAAGCAGACTCCCTGTTGGGCAGGGAGTCCAATGCAAGGGCTCAAACCCAGAACCCTGGGATCATGACCTGAGCTGAAGGTAGATGCTTAACTGACTGAGCCACCCAGGTGTCCCCCCCATTCCAATGTTCTTGATTGCAAGCAACTGAAATCCACTCTAGCTGTCTTAAACGAAAAAGGAGTTTGGGGGACAATATGGAAGTAGATTCTAGAATCACGAGGAAGCATTCAAACGTTGGGTTGTTCCCTTACTGTGCATCTTGTGTTTTCAGCCTCGTGGGTGGAGCCTTTAACACAGAGCCCAAGTCATTCATACTCTGGGGCACCCCAAGACTGAAGAGAGGAGGAGGATGGGCTGGATGCCAGTTCCCTGAGGGCGAGGTTGTGGTAGTGTCTACGTTCCTCCAATACCCCACAAAGCCCGTGTCCCCCCAGCCCGCTGGGTGGGCTTTACCAGAAAATGTCAGGGGTCTTCTCTAGCCTCAGTCTCATCACCAGGTTTTGTTACCATTCATCTCATCTTCTTGACTTTTTGAGATATTATTTAAATTTCCATTTTAGTTTCAGGCAGTTAACATTGTGTTCTATTAGTTTCAGGGGTTGCAGCAGAGTGACTCAACAATTCCATACCTGGTCCTCTGCTCATCATGACAAGTGTCCTCCTTCCT
Organism: Mustela putorius furo; assembly: GCF_011764305.1. Classification (NCBI taxonomy): domain Eukaryota; kingdom Metazoa; phylum Chordata; class Mammalia; order Carnivora; family Mustelidae; genus Mustela; species Mustela putorius. Next base: position 3,284,376 of record NW_025421501.1, on the reverse strand, counting down.
CCCATAATCTATTTCACCCATTCCCCCACTCCCCTCCCTTCCCCCTCTGCTGGGTTGGAGACTGCTTCTCCCTCTCCCACTCCCCCAGCTTGTGTTCCCTCTCTCTCTGTCAAATAAATAAATAGGGTGGCTCAGAATGGGTAAGCCTCTTCTTTCGGCTCAGATCATGATCTCAGGGTCCTGGGATCAAGCCCTAAATCAGGCTCTCTGCTCAGCTCTCTCTCTCTCTCTCTGTCAAATAAATAAATAAATAAATAAATAAAATCTTTACCAAAGAAAGCAGAGAAAAAGAAAGTAATAAAGATAAAGAGAAATGAATGAATTAGGAAACAGGAACAAAAAGGGTAGAATGAAAAAAAATGTATCTACAAGCTGAAATGAAAAATATAGTTTGAAATGGTAACATAATCAAGTAAACATATGCAAAACAAGAAATTATGGGGAAATGAACAGGTTCAGCAAAAGACTGTTTCGCTCCACTTAATGCAAATACACTTGAAAACCTGGATGAATTGGATAATTGGTTGTCAGGAGAATATGATTTTTCAAAATTGACTCTAAAAGAGAGCTAAAAATCTAAATTGTGACATTACCGCAGAGGAAATAAAGAAGATTCTCAAAGGCTCACTCTCCCCACCGAAAGCATTAGGCCCCGAAATGTTCAACCGGACAACGATCAAACCTCAAAGAATAGAACATTTTGAAACTACTTGAACTGTTCCAGGATAAAAAACAAAGAACAAATACTTTGAACATTTTTTTTAATGATGTGAGCTAACATTAGTTCTGAAAACCAACATCATTAGATATTCGAGAAGGAAATGATAGCTCACGCTCACTTTTTTGAATATCAGTGTAGAAATCCTAAGTGAAGTCTAAGCGAACAGAATCAGCTACGTACTAAAATAAATAAATAAATAAATAAATAAATAAAGGACACGTAAGCTTATTCCCAAAATAATTTAAAAATTTTATTATTAGCAGGGAGCGGCAGGGTGCCTGGGGAGCTCAGTCCGTCAAATGTATGACTCTTCCTCTCAGGTCATGATCTCAGGGTTTTAAGATGGAGCCCTGCTTGGGTCTCCATGTTCAACGCAGAGTCTGCTTGAGATTCTCTCTCTCCCTCTCCCTCTGCCCGTCCCCCAGCTCGCCTGCCTCTCTCTTTCTCTCTCTCTCTCTCTCAAATAAATAAATAAATAAATACATTAAAATTTTGTATTAGAAATTTATCATAACTAAGACTTACTATTTCCATATTAGGAAACTGTTGTCACAGGTCTCTTTAAGAATACAGTGGGCCTCACTATTGGGTATTTACCCTAAAGATACAAATGTAGTGATCCAAAGGGACACATGCACCCGAATGTTTATAGCAGCAATGTCCACAATAGCCAAACTATGGAAAGAACCTAGATGTCCATCAACAGATGAATGGATCAAGAAGATGTGGTATATATACACAATGGAATACTATGCAGCCATCAAAAGAAATGAAATCTTGCCATTTGCAACAACATGGATGGAACTAGAGCGTATCATGCTTAGCGAAATAAGTCAAGCAGAGAAAGACAACTATCATATGATCTCCCTGATATGAGGAAGTGGTGATGCAACATGGAGGCTTAAGTGGGTAGAAGAATAAATGAAACAAGATGGGATTGGGAGGGAGACAAACCATAAGTGACTCTTAATCTCACAACAAACTGAGGGTTGCCGGGGGGAGGGGGTTTGGGAGAAGGGGGTGGGATTATGGACATTGGGGAGGGTATGTGATTTGGTGAGTGCTGTGAAGTGTGTAAATCTGGTGATTCACAGACCTGTACCCCTGGGGATAAAAATATATGTTTATAAAAAATAAAAAATTAAAAAAAAAAAAAAAAAAAAAATACAGTGGGCCAGGGATGGATGTCTTCTCAGCCCCCACCCTGTACAGTGAGGCAAACTGTCTGATCTTGAGGCTCAGTCTTTATGTTTCATTCCTGTTTTCATCAGTCAACCTCCAAAATATAGACGCTATCCCACCTGTCTACCCCACCATGCCCGGCTCCCCTCAGTGCTGCCTCGTCCTCTTGGGAACCTACAATCCAAGCTGTTCCCATACTAATCTAGAATCGTCTGGAATTTCTGCCCCACATCCTGTACATTCTGCTGTGTCCTCAGACACTATGTCTCCAGCTTCGTCTTCACTGAAACGCAACTCCTGGGAACCCCCCCCACCCCCAGCCTGTTGCTAAGACCCTGTTCCCTGCAAGCTTGTCCAAAGTCCCGTTTCTTTAAGATTTCGATCACATGACCTTACCACCCTCTCCCCTTGCTGGAATCTTTCCACTTATTCACTTAAGAGGTCACTCGTAGCGACCCAAATAGGTGTCCTGCAATTCGTATGGATATTTCCATATCCGCGTGCGTGACTTTAGCTCCTCTGTTCACCCCACTGCTTCCGCTGGGGATGCCTTGCTCACTGCATGAAGTACCATGGATGCTCCGTGGTCCTGCCTCCACGCCACCTTAGCAATCCAGCCTCACATTACTCCAATAAGACAAATAAATCTCTGACCCCCATCAAAACTCCTGGTCTGTTGAACCCACTACTTCTTCCCAACTATTCAGTGATCTCCTTCCTCTACCTCTCTTATTACTCCGCTTAGATCTCAAGATTCAGCAGTTCACACACATACATACATACACACACACGCACGCACGCATGCACACACACACACCCCTATCTGTCCTCATAGACAGCTTCCTCTCTTCCTTTCCAGAGAAAACTTTGATTTTTCTTTTCTCCCTTTCTTCCCATCTCTTCCAGCAGAAGGCGCTACTGTCCAAGCTAGAGTTTCTCAACTTCAGCGCTATGGACATTTGAGGCTGGAACATTCTTTGTTGTGGGAGACTGTCCTGTGCATTGCAGAATATTTATCAGCCTCCCCAGCCTCTACGTATTAGATGCTCTTACCACCCGTAGTCATGACAACCAAAAATGTCCACAGACATCACCATAGTTTCCTGGGTCGGGGTGCGGGGCATGAATCCCCCCCCCCCCCCCCCCCCCCCCGCTGAGAACCACTAGTCTAGACTCATCTCTCTAACTTATGCTTGGGACTCTACCTCCCTCCTCACATATATACAATCTTTTCAGGAATCCTAGTGTAGGAAATACTTTTTCCTCTCCTGTAGAGTCAGAAGCTCTTTCAACAGGATTCTTTAAAAAAAAAAAAAAAAAGGATAGTATTTATTTATTTGACAGAGAGAGACACGAGAGAGGAAACACAAGCAGGGGGGGAGTGGGAGAGGGAGAAGAAGCAGACTCCCCACGCAGGGGGGAGCCCCCATGCAGGGCTCTATCACGACCCCAACCCAAGGCAGCCGCTTAACTGACTGAGCCCCTCAGGCGCCCCTGTCAACAGGATTCTTTTCAGAAATACTTAAACATCTTAAAAAAAAAAAATCCTCAGCACATTTCCATCTCCAACCACGAGTACTCTCCCTCCCCTCCCCACCACATCTTGCGGAGTTGGCTACTCTTCCTGCCTCCATTTTCCCCCTCATTTGATCCTCTCTCCTTCAAATATGATTCAGGTTCCTGGCATTTCACCCCTGGAGCTTTCACTACAGTTTTAAGTGACTTCCGTGTATATAAACGCAGCGGACAGTTTTCAGCCTGTGGTCATAGGCACAATGGAGGAGAACCAGATTGAGGGAAGTAAAGATCATGAATTTGGTCTTGACGCTGTTGGATTTCCGGTGTCTCAGAGGATCCAGAGAAGATGTTGGCTGGACACTGAGACAGTGAGGCCTGGAGCCACGAGAGAGACCGAGGCCAGGACATAAACCGCGTGGGTGTCGTGCAGTGTACCTAGGGACTTAAGGGTATGTGTGTATGAGTCCGGTAACTAATGCCTTAGGTGTAATGTTAAGTACCTTGACTAGAGGCGGTGGTGTGTAGAGCAATGAGAATCACTTGAAGGTTTGCAAAATGCAGATTCCTGGGCCCCACCCCCAGTTTTCAATACAATTAAAATGGAATAGCTTCCCTGTGATGGACAATTTGCATTTCTATCAGGTTCCCAAAAGATTGATGCTTAAGCTGTTGGTCCAGGTGCCATACTTTGCAAATTACTGATTTAGAGTGAGCAGAGGAGGCCTGGGGCTCGACCGGGCGCTCCAGCATTTATCAGTCAGAAGCAGAGATGAGCCCAAGAGAGACAGAAGAAGGACCGAGGAAGAAGGGACCACCACGGGTTTTTTTCGATGGGGGGCGATACAGGGCGAAGATGCCCCAGGACTACAACTCCCAGGATGCTCCGCGCAGGCTCGCGCCCGCCCCCTGGAGGCGGCTCCCGGAGGCGCGGGTAGGATCCCAGGGACCTTTCGCGGAGCATCCGTGAGCGCTGGGAGCCGCGGCGTCTGCGGGCTGCGGCGGCGGCGGGGCTGGAACGAGCGGGGCGGGTGAGTAAGAGCGGCGCTGGTCGCCGCTCCTTTGCGCCTCAGCTGCGTCGTCTTCCCGGGTCGAGCCGGCAAGCGCTGGGGTCCGAGGGTCCGGGAGCGGGGGCGCAGGACGGCCCGTCTGAGAGGGACAGCTGCCGCTGTCGCCCCGGTGGCACCGGTCCCCCTCCGCCCGGCGCTTGCCGCCCCCAGCCCGGGACGGACGTCCTACCCGGTCCTGCCCACCCAGCCCGGGAGCTGCGGGATTGGTGCCGCAGGTGGCAGCGACAGGGGGCCGCCCCCCTCCCCTCCGGGCCCCGGGGGCTTGGCGCAGAAGCCCCGGACGGAGGGCCAGGTGATTCCCGAGGACTGCGGCCCTGAGAGGCGACCCTAACCCTCGCCGCGGTGGGACAGGTGCGTGGACACGCTCGACTGGGGCCCCCGGGGCCCCCGGAGCCTCCTGCACCCTCCCTGGTGCTGTCCTGAGGATGCTGTGTGTGTCGGGGACCGAGTAACCCTTGGCCGTCCTCCGCGTCCACAGAGCTCTGCCCCCCCCTTGTTGGCCTGGGGTGACCGGGGAAGGCTCTGGCCCCGCGTCTCCCGGGTCAGCTGGCGGTACCACCGCGCAGTGTACCTGGGGAGCCCTGGGGGACCGTTTGGATGCTCAGGGGTGGCCGGTGATGCGGAGCCTGCCAGGAGTGCAACAGGAACAACCTCTTTACCAAATATCTTTGAAAGAAAATTAATTTTATGTCATTTTTTTTTTTTAAAGCAAGCTTGACCCCGAATATCTTATGTTTATTTTGTGGGCGCTGCCTTTGCCAGCACGCAAGTTTATATAATAAGCAGTATAAGGTTTGAAAAAAAAAAATTCCTCTGAAGGTGCTCTTCCTTGCCCTCTATCGGAAGAATTATGTTGGACTGGTTGACATGCTTATCCATTAGTAACTGCGGTAGCTGGCGCCAGGAGATAGAGTGTTTTTGAGTCGAGTCACAACCCAACCCTTCAGGACCAGTTTTGGTTTGAGAAGGTTTTTGCTATCCAGTTTCAGACTCCATGGTATTTCACCGTTTGAGATAGGAGAGGAGAGAAGGAGCAGAAGTTGGTCAACCCTAATTTTTTACACTACAGAAAATAGCTTTGCATGAGTAATTCTCAAAGCAAGCACATTTAATTTGGTACTAAGACTAGATCCGAAGCTGAGCCTCCAGACCAAAAACCCTATCAGTTTTAAGAGTTTTTCAGTTGGTTTGTTTGGCTGTTCTAGGTAAATAATTTCATCATCTGTTAAGAAGCAGCAGCTGTCTCTTACGAATGTTTGAACTTTTTCTTTCTTTTTTTTCCATTGACCATCCTCTCTACAGTGTTGACTATTTTGGGCTTGATTTTAGGGGAATGCTCCTGTGGGAGCTTCACTAAATATATTTTTATCCTATTAAGTAAGTTTTCATTTGCCTCTGATTACTAAGAGTTTAAAAAGTTAGGGGTGAATGTTGATTTTTTTTCCCCAAGTTCTTTTGTATAGTGTATATTGATATGCCCATGTAGATTTCTTCTTAAAATTGATAACATAGGTTTTCTCTCTGCCTGCCTCTCTGCCTACTTGTGATCTCTGTCAAATAAATTTAAAAAAAAAATCTTAAAAAAATAAAAATTGATAACATAAGTGATGCTGCTGCTAGATTTTCTGTGTCTAAAATCCTGGGTTAATTTTATTTATTTATTTATTTATTTTTAAATATTTTAAATATTTTATTTATTTATTTGGCACAGAGAGAGAGATCACAAGTAGGCAGAGAGCCAGGCGGGGGGTGGGGAGGGGAACCAGGCTCCCCACTGAGCAGAGAGCCTGATGTGGGACTTGATTCCAGGACCCTGAGACCATGACCTGAGCGGAAGGCAGAGGCTTAATCCACTGAGCCACCCAGGCGCCCCCATGTATTTATATTTATAAGTGAAATTGGTATATCCACCCCTCACCTGCTCCCTTTTTTGTATCTGAGCTCATAATTAGCGTTAGGCTGTCCTCACTGATTCTGGTGGGAAACTTTCCACCACATTTTATGCTCTGGAGCAGAAGAATTATCTGTTCCTTGAAGTTTGGCAGAATCTGACTGCAGGCTGCCTAGGCTATTGGTGATAATATTTTTTAAGAAGTTGGTATCAGTACTTCACTATCTTTTCTATTTTTTCCATGATATTGATTCTTCTCAGGTTTTCTCTTTCTTCAAAGTCAATCTAATACTTTACATCTTCCCAGGAAATCATTAACGCTATTGAAATTTAATATGTGTTGGGGCGCCTGGGTGGCTCAGTGGGTTAGAGCCTCTGCCTTCAGCTTGGGTCATGGTCCTGGGGTCCTAGGATCGAGTCCTGCATCGGGCTCTCTGCTCCTCGGGTAGCCTGCTTTCTTCTCTCTCTGTGTGCCTCTCTGCCTACTTGTGATCTCTGCCTGTCAGATAAATAAATAAAATCTTAAAAAAAAAGAAAGAAATTTAATATGTGTTAGCATAATGTTGTTTATAGTCTTCTGTTGTAAGGAAATAGCTCTTCTACATCTATGGTATGTTGTCTGTCTTGTTCACAGTTTTGTGTGCGTGCCTTTTCTCCTTTTTTTTTTTATTGGTTAGGCTTGATTGAGGCTTGCTTATTTTATTATCTTTTCAAAGCACCAGTTTCTGGCTTAACTGATTAATCTTGTTAATTTTAGGGGCGCCTGGGTGGCTCAGTCGGTTAAGCGTCTGCCTTCAGCTCAGGTCATGATCTCAAAGTCCTGGTATCGTGCTCCACATCATACTCCCAGCTCAGCCAGGAGTCTACTTCTCCTTCTCCCTCTGCCCCTCTTTCTGTTTGGGCTTGCTCTCTCGATCTCTCTCAAATAAATACATAAAATCCTTTTAAAAAATTCTGTTCATTTTATTTTTCTGTGTCATCCGCTTATGTTCTTAATTTTTCTTGCTACTTAATTTCAGTTTATGTCTGCAAGTTCTAGCCTTTTGAATTTGATGGCTTCCATCATTGGTGTAATCAGTCCTCCTGAACAAGGCAAGGACATGAATATTTGCATGCCATTTAATTCTGAGATCTGCTTTTGGTTTAACCCTTTAAATCAGACATTATTACTGATGTTACTATTATACTAATTTTCCAGGTCAATATTTATTAGACTTACCTACTTTTTACCTACTTTACCTACTTACCTGCTGTTTACCTACTTTCTTCACTCTTCATTCCTTTTTAGATCATGCTATTCCTCTTTGTATCATTTTCCTTTTCTGTGAAGTACACTCTTTAGAAATTCCTGCATTGATGATGCATTCTCTGTTTTCATAATATCTGAAAATACCTTTATTTTGCCTGCATCCTTGAATTTTGGCTTCATTGGGTTTCTCTAAGCCATTGATTTCAAAGGTGTTATTGTCGTTGTTTTTCTAGCAGTTTTTAAAGATGTTTTGTTTGGAAGGCTTTGGGATCTCTGTTCTACCACATTGTTGAAAGAAAGATGGAGATTTTTTTTAAAAAGCAGAAATTAATTTGTAATCTAATGACCTGTCAGTTTTGTGACATTTCCCTGTGCAAAATTATAGATTCATCTCAAAATTATTAATTACAAATTATGTTCTCTGTCTCCATAGCTTATTTTTTCTCTGACCTGTTGATTCTGAGACTTGCATTAAAGATTTCCACTATGGGGGCGCCTGGGTGGCTCAGTGGGTTAAAGCCTCTGCCTTTGGCTCAGGTCATGATCCCAGGGTCCTGGGCTCGAGCCCCACATCAGGCTCTCTGCTTAGCAGGGAGCCTGCTTCCCTTCCTCTCTCTCTGCCTGCCTCTCTGTCTACTTGTAATCTCTGTCAAATAAATAAATAAAATCTTAAAAAAAAAAAAAAAGATTTCCACTGTGATTCCCAGTGGGTTTCTTTGGTCCTATTTCTATTAGTTTTGTAATATGTATGTTTACAGGCCACCCATAAACACTGTTTATATATTTACATGTATTTTTGAAGCTATGCTTTTAGATACATTAAAGCTTTATGATTCTTACAAAATTTCTTGTACCTTTGGAGAATAGTCATCTATTTTATTTCATTATTTTTGCTTTTCATTCTGTTTTGTTGGATATAAATATTAATATTGCTACATCTGCTTTATTTTTTATCTGGCTTATCTTTTCATATTCATTTATTTTCAATTTTCTGTGTTTTAGCTCTTACTCTTACAATTAGCTTATAGCTACATTTTGTTTTATTACTTAACGTTTGTGTTTTTATTTATTTATTTATTTATTTATTTTTATGTTTGTGTTTTTAAAAAATTATGGTAAAATACACATAATATAAAATTTACTTTAAAATTTATAAGTGTACAGTTCACTAGTATTAAGTATATTCATATTACTGTGCAACCAATCTCCAGAATTTTTTCATCTTGCAGAATTGAAACTCTATACCCATTAAACAACAACTATCCATTCCCTCCTCCCCATTTCCTCCTCCCCCAGCTCCTGGTAACCAGCCCTCTACTTTCTGTCTTTATGAATTTTCCTGTTCTAGGAAACTCATAAAGTACTTCATGTAGTTTTTGTCTTTTTGTGACTTGGTTATTCCGCTTAGCGTAATGTCCTCAGGTCACTTGGTGTCATAGCATGTGTCTACATTTTCTTCTTTTTCAGGCTGAATAATACTCCATTGCATATATATACACCACATTTTGCTTATAATTTCATTTCTCAGTTGCTTCCATATTTTAGCTATTGTGAATAATGCTGCAATGAGTATGGGTGTACAGATATGTCTTCAAGACCCCACTCTCCATGCTTTTGGGCATATTCCCAGAAGTGGAGTTGTGAGTCATATTGTAATTCTATATTCAACTTTTCAAGACACTGCCGAACTATTTCTCATAGCAACTGCACCATTTTATATTCCCAACCAACAGGGCACAAGGGTTCCAATGTCTCCACATTCGCTCCAACACTTATTTTCTGGGGGTTTTTGACAGCATCTGTCATAATGGGTGTGAAATCTTTGCCTTTCAGTAAGCAGCTTTAACCCATTTATATTTATTTCAATTACTACAAAATATTTCAATTATTTTCAATTATTTCAATTATTTCTTATTTCTATTCAGAAGCTGCTTCCTGCCATCTTATTTTATGTTTTCTATTTCTCCTGTTTATTCCTGCCAGCCACTGACACTTTCTTGCTTTTTGTCGGACTGACCAAGTTTTTCTTATTCTATGTTATTCCTCTCAAGACATGGAAATTACAGATATTATTTCTAGTCTGTGGTAGGTACCTTTAACTTTAGAGGCAATTTTTTTATGGAGGTACAACATTAATGTGTAAAGGTATACCCATGTTAACTGTATAACTCCATGAATTTTGACAGGCTGAATACACATATACTCAGCACTCCAAACAGGAAACCACCTTTCCAACACTCCAGAATTTGCCCTCATGTGGCCCACCACCAAGGATAACCACTAGATTGATTTCTAACACAGTAGATTCATTTTACCTATTTTTTGTACTTTATATCAATAGAATCATATAGTTGTACTCTTTTTCTATCCAACTTCTTTCCATCAACATTATGGTTGTGTGGTTTGTCTCTCTTTCGGAGTGTAGCTGTGGTTTGTCCACTCTTGTTGCCCTATCTATTCCATTGGGGTGTATATCCACAATGTAGATACCCATTTTACATGATTGATGTTTAAGTTGTTTACAGCTTGGGGCTATCACAAATAGTGCTGCTATGAACATTCTAGTACATGTCTTTTGTGGAATCGATGTCTGCATTTCTGTCGAGTACATATCTAGGAGGGGAGTTGCTTGGTCATGGCATGAGCATGCATGGGGTTTAAGTAAATATTGACAGTTTCCAACAGTGATTGTACTAACTTATGTACCTGAGAAGCATATGGTTCACATCCTTGTCATCTTTTGATAACTTCTTTCTTTTCCATTTTAGTCAGCCTGGTGGGTATCACATTATGGTTCAGATTTGTATTTTCCTGATCATAAATGAAATTTAGCTCTTTTGTTACCCTTAAATTTTCACACGAGTCTAAACATTTTTTTCCACTTGATGTTTAAAGATAATCTGTGTATATGAACTCTTTATGAGTAAAGCAAGAATGAACCTTAACGTGACTTTAATTTTGTCTCGTATTAAGATCAAATGGGGGCACCTGAGTGGCTCAGTGGGTTAAGCCTCTGCCTCCAGCTCCAGTCATGATCACAGGGTCCTGGGATCAAGCCCCACATCGGGCTCTCTGCTCAGCGGGGAGCCTGCTTCCTCCTCTCTCTCTGCCTGCCTCTCTGCCTGTCAAATAAATAAATAAAATCTTTTAAAAAAAAAGATCGTATGGGATTTGGGGCTTTTGTATATTATGCATAAGCAGTTATATTTTACTGATTATTTGCTCATCAGTTATCAATTTGGCCAATTATTTGCTCGCCACTGGTTCTTTTTTTCCTTGTTTTTCTATTTTTTGAATTCCTTATTATTTAAATGAGTCCTTGAGGAATTTTTTTCCCCTGAGATTTTGTGGGTGGTAAACTTTCTGAGCCCTTGCATGTTTAAAATATTTTTTATTTTGCTTTTCTATCTGAGTATACTTGACTGCGGGTAAGATTCTATTCTCTGTATTTTGGGGCACCTGGGTGGCTTAGTCCAGTAAGCATCTGCCTTCAGCTCAGGTCATGATCCCAGGGTCCTGGCATTGAGCCCAGCATTTAGTCAGGCTCCCTGCTCAGTGGGGAGCCTGGTTCTCCTTCTCAGTCTGCCCCTACCCCCAACTCATGCTCACACGCTCTCTCTGTGGTTCTCAAATAGATAAATGAAATCTTTAAAAAAAAGAAAAACACCTTTACATTTTGAAGATAATTCTTCATTTTCTGCTGGTATCTAGTGTGGTTGATGAGAAGTTTCTGCAGTCTGATTTCTGTTTCTTTATAGTTAACCTGTTTATTCTCTCTGAAGCTTAACCATTTTTTTCTTTTTCCTTGGTGTTCAAAACTTCACTATTTGTCTAGGGGTCATTCTCTTCTGTTCTTCCTGCTCGGTGCTTGGTGGTTCCTTTCTTCCCAAAGATTAATGCACTTCTGTGGCACAGGAGAAATTTCTCTGAGCATTTCCTTACCTCCATTTCTTTATTTTCTTTTTCTGAAATTACTATTAAATAGGTACCAGAATTTCACAATTTGTCTGTCATGTTTCTGGATGTTCTTCTCAGATGATCTGCCTTCTTATCTTTATGAGCCACATTTTGGGAGATTCCTTGCCTTGGACTTTCCTATTAACTAACCCAGTGTTTGACTTTGTCCAGTGTGCTCTCCTGGTCCATCTATTGAGTGTTTTTCAGTGTTGATTATCATATATTTATTTTTCAAGGTTTCCACCTTGTAAAATTTAGCTTTTGGAATAGCTAAGATAATCAGTGTTCAAAAATCATACTGTATTAAAAAGCTATGAGAGAAAGGTCTCCCACCATCCCTTCCCCCATCTGCTCACTTCTCCCTCATCCCCCAAACAAGTAGCCACGTTATTAGTTTCTTATATGTCCCTCCAAAGTCTCTTTGTGCAAATACAATTAAATAAGAATCCGATTCTTGGGGCACCACGGTGGCTCATTGGGTTAAGCATCTGCCTTTGGCTCAGGTCATTATCCCAGGGTCTTGGGATCGATCTCCTCATTGGGCTCAGTGGGGAGCCTGCTTCTGCTTCTCCCCCTCCCACTTCCGTTCCCTCTCTAGCTGTCTCTCTCTATCAAATAAATGAATAAAAAAAATTTTTTTAAAGGAATTCAATTCTTAATCCCTCCTCTTTTTTTTTTTTTTTTTGCACATATAATAGCATTATTCCTTTCACCCTGCTTTTTTGTTTCACCACCTAGAGATCTTCTCCGCTCAGCTGCATGCTTTCCTCGATAGAGCGTCCCCTCAGATCTTCCCAAGGCCATCTAATAATTTCTTTTATGTGCTTCTATGTGCTCTACTAACTCTCTTTCCCTGGGTACTACTAACTCTTTTTCCCTGGGTATATGTTCTACTGACTTGATGTCCCCATTTTGTGACGTTGAATAAAAACTCAGTGGCTCTTCCTCCGAGGCACATCTTTGAGTTTGTGGATTCCTGTTTTCCTGCCAGTGCTGTTCCCCATAGGCAGCCCCTGGCGACTGTTGAACAGTTCCTCCGAACTCTGCTGAGTGGGGTATATATTTCGGTGGGGAGCATTTGTTGTGGGCTGGAAGGGTCTAGTAGTCAGGGCTGTTCTGGCCACAGTTCCCCAGTCATCCGGTTGTCACATTCCATCCCTGCCCCTCTTTCTGTCTGCAGCCTCAGAGCCCCAAGTCCCAGATCAGTTTCCACTGAATGACGGCCCCCTCCCAGACGTGCATGGAGGTGTGATTTGCTCAGGCAATCTGATTCTGAGTACCCTCCACCTTTCAGAAATTTCTTAGACGTTCCAGTTACCCAGTGGCCCTGGTTTTTTTTTTTTTTTTTTTTTTTTCAAGGTCTCTTACTGATTTAATATTGTTTAAAGAAGTGTTTTTTTGCCATTCTGTAGAATTTTAGGCCACTTGGAAAGCAGAAGGATGTGTTTAGTCCATCATCTTAGTACAACCTCCACTATTATCTTTTATTTGGAACTTATCTGTATGTCAGAGGTCTGCAAGACTAGCCCCAGAGTCGGGGATTCGCTAGGTGGGACAGGACTCAGCCTATTGCCATATTCATGGCTGTGGTGTCGTAAACATTGAAAGGACATGAAGCAAAATCAGCCAATGGAAGAGGTACACGCTGCCAAATCCAGAGGACACCAGCTTCCAAGAAGCCTCTCCCAGGGGAGTCACATGTTTGATTTCCCCCAGGATGAGTTGGGACAGCAATGTGTGTAATGCTATCTGCCCGGGAAGCTCACTAGAGACTCAGGGCCTGTAGTTTTTACCAGGGGCTGGTCATGTACACGCCCTCTGCCTAGCACATTCCAATACTTTGGACTCCCAGCGGGAAAGCAGGTGTTCAGCGTAAACCACAGCATTTGTACAAACAGTTTAGGCCAGTGGGACTCTCTTATCAGGTCTGCAAATGTTAGGACCCACACCCCCATCCTCCAAATCCAAGTTCCCTAATGTCAGCCAAGGGCTAACCTTCTAAACAGGGCCTTCTGGAGAATAGCGGTCTCAGCCTATTATGTTAACTGTTTTCTACAAAGTTTCCCTCCTACTTTCCACAGAAAAAGATGGATACCATACCTGGAAATGGCTTCTCTCTGCCAGATCATCAAGTGTTTTTTGCTCCCTCCCTGAGGAGGGAGCAACATTTTAAAATATTAAGATGCAGATGATGGGTAAAGAATTGTTTGCTGACTTTGGAAGAAGCCAGAGCACCTTTGAAAGGATGTCAGTGGTGGAGCATGGGGGTGGGGTGGGGGGGGCGGCATTCAACTATTTTAAATTCTTTTCTTCCCCTGTTGGCCTTTGGTCACTTCAAGATGGCAGGTGCTTATCATCGAACACAGCAATCTGCAGCTTAATATATACCTTCCCCCCAGAATTAGATGGTTTCGTTGCTTCACCCTTTGGGGCTAAGTCTAATCTCCCAGAATATCACGAATTCCCTGAGGACCAGACAGCAACTCCTCTCAGCTACATTAGCTGTGCCTTTTTGTAAGGTGAAATGCATACAGTTGGTGCCTTTTAATGCTTGTTGAAAGAAAAACCACAGGAAAGTAGGAAACCGTATCCACTTCATTCTGTCCCCTGTTTAACATGTGGCTGGTTTTTTGTTCTGTGAAGAGGACGGTGATGGAGAGCACCAAGCTGCCATTAGCTAGCTGCTTGGATTGTCTGTCGAGTTCTGTCTATCTCCCCAGGCAGCAGATGGTATAATTGTATAATTAAAGGCTTTTGTTTGTGAGGTTTTCTGAGGTCACTGAACCTGTGTGGGGGCTTAGATCTCCAAATCACTTTTTTTCTTCCTGACCCTATGGAATGTATCTGTTTTTTTTCCTCCCTCTCCCCATGTGTTTGGACCTCAGGTGTGGGGAATGACTAATCATAATCTCATTCTTGACCCTTTATCATCATTGGTCCACAAAAGCTCCTCTCTCGTCTTGTGGTGTACCTCATGCTTATTCTCCCCCCTGCCATAGCAAACTATTCAGATGCATTGGATATACGCGCTTTTGTTTGTATGTGTACTTAAAAATGAGGACTGTGTGTTATGTGCATGTGTTTTTCATAGCTGTCACTCTCTTTCCCAGTGTTGTCATTCACCACTATGTTTTTATTTTTATTAAGATTTTATTTATTTATTTGACAGAAAGAGATCACAAGTAGGCAGAGAGGCAGGCAGAGAGAGGGGGAAGCGGGCTCCCTGCTGAGCAGAGAGCCTGATGTGGGGCTCGATCTCAGGACCCTGGGATCATGACCTGAGCCGAAGGCAGAGGCTTTAACCCACTGAGCCACCTATGCGCCCCTCACCACTATGTTTTTATATCCTGTCCCTGTTGCTGTGTGATTATCTGGTGTGTTTGCCCACTGCATCTGGGGGTGGACACACAGACATTGATTCCTACCCTGCCACACTTCAAGCAATGCTGAATGGAACTCTTGTCCATGTCCCTGTATGATCCACGTGAGAATCTCTTTAGGATTCAGACCCAGGAGCAGCATTTCCTGGTCATAGTACGTGCCTATGGTTGATAGAACCGAGTACTGCCTGGTCATCTTCAGCGTGTCTATGCCACCTCCCTTTCCCTAGTAGTGCCCAGGACTTTGGTTTTTACCTTTTGATACGTGAATTAACAGAACTTTAATAATCAAGACATTTCACATAAAAATCCATTATCTCCAGTCTCTGTGGAATAAATAGTATTTCTTCGTTGGCTAAAGTCATGGACTGGTAGGATCCTCCTTTAGCTACAACACAAGCTCTCCCCGACCCGGCTGGCCCTACTCATTCTCTTGACCTCCTGGTCCCTGTCGTTGTTTGGATTTATGGCCAGCCCACATGTACGTGAGTTGGTACCTTGGAAATAAACAAGCTGGTGCTGACATTTGTGAAGATGTTAGATGAGCATGGTTTGGGGTCGCGTGAACTCCAAGTGGCAAGCATGGCAGTGGTCGCTGTATCTCATGGCATTGAGTGGGGGTCAGTGAGATAACAGAAAACAGAGGGAATGTGCTCACCCTCTTAGAGCAGTAATAACTCTTTCTTTTCAACCCATTCTGGATTGTTTCTTATTCTGATGCACAAAAAGGCCACAGCTCAGTGGAGTCTATGTATGAGGGGAAACTCTAAACCAGGGATTTGAAAACTTTCTCTGTAAAGAGCCAGATAGGATTTCCAGGGTCATACAGCCTCTCTCGTAACAACTCAGCTCTGCCCTTAGGGCCAAAAGCATCCATAGATGGTAAGTAATGCACTCTGTTCATTGGGCCCAGACTGTGGTTTGCCAGCTTAATTTTTTCTTGTCTTGTTTCTGAGGCACAAGTTTATAACACTCACTTGATTGCTACATAGCGAGGACCTACTGTGTGCCAGAGCTAAGATTATGGTGTGGGATAAGGTGCAAATCAGTCTTTCAGCATAATGTCTCGGGGGTGGGGGAGACAGATGAGTGAGCAGCCAGCTACCCGAGAGGACAACAGGCCAGGACCAGGCGGGCACAGAACCTGGCACTGGGGCTTAGGACAGGGCGTATCAGGCATAAGGAGGAGAGATCTAAGATAAAGGGGGAAGAGGAATTAGGTGGGACAGGGGCAAGGGCCCCAAGGGTTTAATTCATTATAACCAGAGGATAAAGATCAGGGTTTTGTGGTTCAAGGAAGGAGGGAGTCAGGATTAATGTAGCAGGGGTCCCAAGCAGCCAAAAAAAAGTGGATAGCAGGAATGACAAGAAAGAGATTGAGTTAAATAAACACCCACAGGCAGAATCACAAATGCTTAAATGATTAAAGGTTAGTGATGACAATCCCCACTGCTATTAAAATATGTCAGGATGGGGCGCCGGGGTGGCTCAGTGGGTTAAGCCTCTGCCTCCGGCTCAGTTCATGATTTCAGGGTCCTGGGATCAAGTCCCACATCAGGCTCTCTGCTCGGCAGGGAGCCTGCTTCCCCTATCTCTCTGCCTACTTGTGATCTCTCTCTGTGTGTGTCAAATAAATAAATAGAAATCTTTAAAATAAAATATGTCAGGAAATATGAAAACATAGAAAGCTCTCCAAATAATTTCACAAAGTGAAAGTAACCCTGACAGAGAACAAGGGAAGCCCACAAAAGTAAACTTAGACCAAAGGTCACGTGTGGTGTATATGCACATTTCCTAGGTAAAATGGCAATTGGGGCACCTGGGGGGCTCAGTTGGTTAAGGGTCTGACTCTTGTTCTCAGCTCAGGTCTTGATCAGGGAGGTAAGTTCAAGCCCTGTGCTGGGACTCCATGCTGGCATGGAGCCTATATAAAAAAAAAAAAAAGAAAGAAAAAAAGAAAAGGCAAAATGGATTCAGCAGAATTAAAAAAGTAATACATTTTGCCCAAGTAGTTTTTTTGTTTGTTTGTTTGTTTGTTTTTCCTAAGTAGCTCCATGTCCAGTGCAGAGCCCAGCACAGGGCTCAAACTCATGACTCTGAGATCAAGACCTCAGCCAAGAACAAGAAACAGATGCTCAGCTGACCAAGCCACCCAGGGGCCTTTTGGCCAAATTGTTTTTATTATAGGAATTCAGGAATGATTTGATACAAGGACATATGTCTGTTTAATACATTGTGTAAATAATAAAAGGGAAAGCTATATAATCCCGTTAAGAGGTACACTTAATAGAATTTGACTTTGAATCTTGTCATTCCTTGAAAAGCTTTTGTGTCCCCTGCCTTCAACGTGTGCAGTCTTCCTTGCGGGGCTGACCTTCTCACCTTTTTATTTCTCTGGCAAATCCTTGCCCAATAATTGTATGATTTTTCATTCATCACGTTTGTTGCAAATCTTCTCTTGTATACCCTGCGTGGCGTAAGTTACCCTCTACTTTCCAGTGCAGTAAGGCTCCATCTGTATCTCTGTCCCTGTATTTCAATGGTCATTCTCAGTTTCTCTTTGTACTTGGTTGGTTTCCTTCTGTAGGAACCAGGTGCCATGTTAGGCACTGGAGATACAGAGACAGATCAGACATTGCCCAGTTATCTGCCTCCTTACCGTCAGACTCAGTCTCTACCCTTTTCCTGTTCTCTCTGTTGGAGAGAGCTCTGTTGGAGGGAGCTGATTCTGCCAACTTCACTTTGAAGATTCCTTTGTGAAATGCCAATGGATAAGGGTGGCCAGGAAAAGGCACTTGTGGGAGATTGGAAAGTAAGAGGAAGGGAAAAGCGAGGGGATTTCTCTCCCAGTTTTTCTGCTTTGAACAGTATCTCTGGATGGTTCTACCTCCAGCTGAGTGACACTGGCCTCTGGTGATACCACCTTCTTCCTTTTCCCTCTAGCCTTAAGTGTGATGGAGGTGTCCTACTCTTTCTCATCGCTGGGCTGGCTCAACATTCCACCATCCCATTTGGCTGTCTCTCCCTTCCTCAAACCTTGTAACTACTTCCCATATTAAATTCTCGCCATTGAACTACCTCTTTTGAATTCTAGTTTCTTGATTGGACCCTACTGGTGTAGACAAGAACGCTATTTCTGTGTGCCCACAGTCTTATGGAACAAACGGACATTAAAGCAACTGTAATTGGGCGCCTGGGTGGCTCAGTGGCTTAAGCCTCTGCTTTTAGCTCAGGTCATGATCTCAGGGTCCTGGGATCGAGTCCCTCAACGGGCTCTCTGCTTGGTGGGAAGTCTGCTTCCTCCTCTCTCTCTCTCTGCCTGCCTCTCTGCCTACTTGTGATCTCTCTCTGTCAAAAAAAGAAATGAAATCTTTAAAAATAAAACAAACAAACAAACAAAAAACCAACTGTAATTATTTTTCTGTTCAATGCTCCTTCTTTCCTTCTTCTGGAAGTAGTCTTAACTTTGGGCACAAGGGTTGGCCATGACCCAGATTGAGACAATCATAGAACTTCATACATACTCTCTGTTCACAAAGACTTTTCCAGGGATGACTGTGTCATCCATACCAGGTTAATCACTTTTCTTCGGATAGTTCAAAATGGAGCCGGTGTGTAAGAGGGCCCCTTTGTTCTCAGGAGTTATAGGGATGCATGAACTCCACAGGAGCTTGGCCCTTGTTTTGCTTAATGTATGTCTCCAGTGTACAGTAAGTGCCCAATAAATATAATTTCGTAAAATCCAAAATAGTAGCAATTTTATTATTTTTTTTATTTTTTTAAAAAAGATTTTATTCATTTATTTGAGAGAGAGAGAGAGAGAGGTCACAAGTAGGCAGAGAGATGAAAGCAGGCTCCCCACTGAGCAGAGAGCCCGATGTGGGCCTCGATCCCAAGACCCTGAGATCATGACCTGAACCGAAGGCAGAGGCTTAACCCACTGAGCCACCCAGGCGCCCAATAGTAGCAATTTTAAAACAATTATTTTGTGTTCCACTGAAAAAGAAAAAAGAAATACTGTCAATTAAACCAGGATATGATACTTATTAGGTATATTTAAAAATTTTTAGACTTCCTGGGCGCCTGGGTGGCTCAGTGGGTTAAGCCGCTGCCTTCAGCTCAGGTCATGATCTCAGGGTCCTGGGATCGAGTCCCGCATCGGGCTCTCTGCTCAGCAGGGAGCCTGCTTCCCTCTCTCTCTCTCTGCCTGCCTCTCCATCTACTTGTGATTTCTCTCTGTCAAATAAATAAATAAAATCTTTAAAAAAAAACAAATTTTTAGACTTCCTGAGAGATCTTTTAGAATGTTTAGACATCTGTGTCTGTCATATTCCGTTCTTGCACATGTGCACAAAGGAAAATGTAAGTGTGATACATTGGTTGAGGTATTTCTAGAACTTCCTCACATTCAGAGTGTCTCTCTTTCTCTCTCTCTCTCTTCTTAAGATTTATTTATTTGTTTGAGAGAGAGAGAGTGAGAACATGGGGAGGGGGAAAGGGGGAGAGAGAGGGAAACTTTAGCAGATTCTGCTTTAAGCATGGACCCCAACTTGGGGCCTGATTCCCAAGACCCTGAGATCACAACCTGAGCCAAAACCAAGAGTTGGGTGCTTAACCAACTGAGCCACCCAGGCACCCCCAGAGTGTCTCTTTTGAATCACTTTTTTACCCCAGTCATTTATGTCCATGATTTGTTTCACAGATAACATCCCCTCTGCCATCAAGTGCACCGGTAATGTGTTGGTTGTGAAAGTGTTCCTCACTCCTCTCCAGGATTTCATTCTGAGCTTGTGACATCTGTTCTGCAAATTTGATGCTGACATTTCCCTTGAACTTAACTGAAGGTATCGACCAGAAGGTGTCGATTAAGCAATCAGGACTCACATCCCTTCTTTGAACATCCTTGCTTAGTTTGTAGGTTGAAATATTGCAGGACTGCAGTTTCCCATGAGGCCCCCTAGGATGAAAATGAAGTCACCATGCTTTTGGGTGAGCTGCTGCTGCTGCTTCTCCTTTTCCTCCTCCCTCCTCTTTCATCCTCTTCTTCTTCTTCTTCCTTCAATATTTTATTTATTTATCTGAGAAACAGAGAGGGAGAGAGAGAGAACACAGTGGGAGATAGTCAGAGGGAGAGGGAGCCCAATGCAGGGCTTAATCCCAGGACCCCGAGATCATGACCTGAGCCAAAGGCAGACTCTTAACCAGTGCCCTTGGTGAGCTTACTAGTTAACTGCCCGATTTCGCACACATCCAGACATTGGCGTTGGCAGCCAATGGCAACTGTGAGAGGTATGCTGACTTCAGGAACATTCAAATGCGTGTCCTAGAATTGGCAGACTGTGGTATTTGTGACATTAATTCACTACATGAATCTCGTGCTGCCTGAACCCCTAACTCCCACCGAGAGGATGAAGGTAACATGCCAAAAGGCATGGAGAGTGGATGTTCCCAGATTCCTTTGTTCCACAGGCCCCAACCACCTCTGCGCTTCCCATGGCTTCTTTATGGAAGATGATGATTCCTCCTCCTGTCTCTTTTTGTTCATATTGGCTTAATGTCACTGGCAACCTAGAGAATCATGACTAATATAGAAGCTTATAAAATGATTATAAACAATGTGGTATGTACAGAAATTAGAAGTACATACAAAGCTCAGAGGTAGCACCAAGGAGAGAGGATAACCATCAGAGGGTCTCTGACATGCAGAGGTATTTACGCTTCTGCAACCTTGACGTTCCCAGGTGAGGCGAGACCCCCTTCTTAGATGCCTCTCAAGGACCTTATACTTGTGTTCACTTCAAGGGGCGCCTGGGTGGCTCAGTGGGTTACGCTGCTGCCTTCGGCTCAGGTCATGATCTCAGGGTCCTGGGATCGAGTCCCGCATCGGGCTCTCTGTTCAGCAGGGAGCCTGCTTCCTCCTCTCTCTCTCTGCCTGCCTCTCTGCCTACTTGTGGTCTCTCTCTGTCAAATAAATAAATAAAATCTTTAAAAAAAAAAAAAAGTTATTTAAAAATAGCTGGGGGTTCGGGGTGCCTGGGTGGTTCAGTCAGCTGGGCATCTGCCTTCAGCTCAGATCATGATCCCAGGGTCCTGGGATCGAGCCCCACATTGGGCTCTCTGTTCAGTGGGGAGCCTGCTTCTCCTTCTCCCTCTGTCTATTCCCCCGCCCCCGCCTTGTGTGAGTTCTCTCTCTCTCAAATAAATAAATAAAATCTTAAAAAAAAAAAAGAAAACCTGGGGGTTGGGGAAACAGATCACCTTCAAAGGAGTGACACTTAGGGATCCGATATTTTCAACAGCTACAGTGGAAGCCAGATGACTATGGAATTAAATCTTCGGTGTGCTGGTAAAAATAACTAGCAACCTGAAAACCTCTACCCATATATTTCAAAGATGACACAAAATAAGACATATTCAAACGAAAACAGAAGGAAAAAAATGTCACTAGCAGACCTGAATTTGCCGAAGAATTTACAGAAAGTGATAACAGATGGAAAGTCTGAGCTATAAGACATACAGAACAAAGAAAGTGGTAAATATGTAGACAAAGATAAATCAACACTTAATGATAACATGAAAGTCACCCCCTGTGTCTGCACATGATCACCCTCACTTATGATACCCTTTTGGGGGTCTCCAAGATCACCTTTAGTTTCGATAATTTGCTAGAAAGACTTGAAAAACTAACAAATAGCTGTTACCTTCACAGCTATAGTTTCTAAATGCTAAAAGTTACAGGTTAGGGTCAGCCAAGGGAAGAAATGCATAAGGCAGAATCCAGGCAAGTACAAAACACAGAGCCTCCAGTTGTCCTCTCCCCATGGAGTCGAGAGAGCTCTACTCTCCTGGCATTGATACATGACAACATGCATGGAGTATTGCCAACCAAGGAAGTTGACCCTAGGCTAGTGTTCGAAGGATTGGGACTCCATCCCACAAACAGTTGCCTTTGCAACTGACCTCTGTCTGCAGCCCCTCGACAGGTCATACTGACATCATGTGACCCAAAGGTCCCACCCCAAATCACACTGTTACAATATGGCTGGCCGTAGTTATAATATATCTATCTGGCATGACTTTCCAACAGCCTAGAGATGACTGCCTACCAGCCAAGAACTGAGGCCAGACCTCTCTTTTGGTGAATTAAATTATTTTCTACATAAATACCTAACAGGTTTAAAAATTTCACTGATGTGGCAGGCCCCTGAATCTTTGTAGAGCTTATATCCCACCTTCTGGCATGGTATGTGTCTTACCAGGGCATCTAGAATACCTGCCATTTCTTGTTCACTGGGTCTGTCATATGATGTCGGTATAGCATCCTAGTGTGATGTTCTGCAGTGTCCCCACAGTGAAGGGTTCTTTAGATCTGCAGTGTCCATGGTAGCCACTAGCTCCACATAACTTTTCGGCCTTTGAAATGTGGTTAATTAAGATATGCTCTAACCATAAAATATACACCAGATTTTGAAGATCTGTTATGAAAAAATAACATAAAATATCTTATTAATATCATTATATTGATTATATATGGCAATTGATAATATTTTAGATATGTTTAGTAAGTCAATACATATATTATTAACTTCTCTTGCTTTTTTACTTTTTTCAGTGTGGTTACTAAAATTATGCATTTTTATATTTTTGTTGGACACCATTGCTTGGACTATTTTGATACTGAGTGTGATGGTTAGTTTTATGGGTCAACTTGACTGGCCGTGAGGTGCCCATAGTAGGCGTTCTTTCTGGGTATGTCTATGAGAGTGTTTCTGGATGAGATTAGTATTTGAATTGGTGGACTCTGCAAAGTAGATTGCTTGTTGCAGTGTGAGTGGGGACCATACAGTTGTTGAGGGTGTGAAGAGAACAAAAGGTGGAGGAAGGAGGAATTTTTACCCCCTTTTTTCTGCCTCACAGCTCAAGCTTGGACATCTCATCTCATGGTCTCCTGCTCTCAGACTGGGATTTGTACGATCAGTTCTGGATCTCAAGCCTTTGGACTCAGACTGAATCACACCCTGGCTTTCCTGGGTCTCCAGCTTGCCAACGGCCTCCTACATCACATGAGCCAGTCCTTTATAAAAAATCTCTCTCTCTCTCTCTTTCTCTCTCTCAGTTCTGTTTTACTGGGGAACTGTGGCCAAGTGACCGCCAGCAGTAGAATTAACAAGGACTGGACAAGACTGAGTTTGTGCTGTTCTCCATCCCAGATGAAGGCAGACTGCTTTTGAGCCTCATTCTTTGTTTTTTTAAAAAAGATTTTTATTTATTTATTTGACAGAGAGAGAAATCACAAGTAGGGAGAGAGGCAGGCAGAGAGAGAGGGAGAAGCAGGCTCCCCGCCAAGCAGAGAGCCCAACGTGGGCCTCAATCCCAGGACCCCGAGATCATGACCTGAGCCGAAGGCAGAGCCTTTAACCCACTGAGCCACCCAGGCCTTGAGCCTTATTTTTTTTTTTTAAAGATTATTTATTTATTTATTTGACAGAGAGAGATCACAAGTAGGCAGAGAGGCAGGCAGAGAGAAAGAGAGGAGGAAGCAGGCTCCCTGCTGAGCAGAGAGCCCGATGCGGGACTCAATCCGAGGACCCTGAGATCACGACCTGAGCTGAAGGCAGCTGCTTAACCCACTGAGCCACCCAGGCGCCCGACCCTCATTCTTAATGGAATTCAAAAACAGTGCATTTGCTAAATCTATAACCACATACCAACTGTCAGAGGTTGTGTTCATCTGGAAGGGCAACTAAAATTAGGACTACATCTCAGTTAAATACATAGTAATCCACCATCATTCAACATGACCCATCTGGGTTCTGCAGGGTCATATGCCCATGAGTGAAATAGAAAGTAGAATGGGAACAACTACCCATTCTTTAAATCTCTAAGGGAGGTAGTAATCTGTCATTCCACCCAGGATGTACTATGGCTTGATTTATTTTCTCAGCCAAGGGTTGGGAGTAGTTTCAGAAACTTCCAGCTGGCCTTTCTTCCCCCGCTCCCCACTTTTTAAAAAAATTAATGACTCTTACTCTACAGGTCAGGGAGCCAATGTGAAGGTTCTGCCATATTCTAGGGACACCCATACTGATGATGCCTCATCAATGACTAAAGGCCTATTTGGAGAAAGGATTGGGAGAACAGCCACTATATATATTTGTTGTGGCATTTCAAGGTTTCTCAAGATTTGGCCTCCTTTTCAATTCCTAGGGTCAGATCTTAGAACTGTCTCAGGTTTGGAAACAGATGAAAGGTCATAACTTTTCTATTATGGTAGTGACATCAGCCTTCTGATATCTGATCTTGATCTTTTGATTATGTGAGTCAAATAATACCTTGTTTTCTGCCTGTCTTAGTCTCTTTAGGCTGCTATAAAAAAACACCATAGAACTGACGACTTGAACAACAACCAAAAAAAAAAATCTTATTTCTCACAGTTATGGAGACTGGAAAGTGCAAGATCAGGGGTACTGGCAGAGTCTGTGTCTATTGAGGGCCTAATTCCTGTTCATAGATGGCTACATTCTCTCTGTGTCCATACAAGACAGACGAGGCAAGAGAGCTCTATGGGGTCTCTTTTATAAGGGCATTAGCTCCACTCATGAGGGTGCTCTGATGACCTAATCACCACCCAAAGGCTCTCCTTCCTAATAACGTCATCACACTGGGGGATTAGGATTACAATATATGAATTTTGGGCAGATACAAGCATTCAGTCCACAACACTGTCCATCTATCTCACTCCAAGAACATAATCATCATTAGCCATTCCTACATATACCTATGGGTCGAAGCACCCTTGGTACCTTTCCCACCAATGCGATAATTATTATCTATCATGTCTCTGACAATTTAGGGCTGTTCCAAGGGCTCTGCTATTCTAGAATCCTGTTATCACCATTAACACTAGGGAGCCCAATTCCATAACTGCATCTCCTATCACAAATTCTTGGCCACCATTCAAATTCCCAATAATCCAGTGGCCTTCTCACTAATTCATTTCACGTTTTACAGAGGGGGTGACTTCTGGGACCTCTTAGAGAACATAGTTCTGCTGATGGAGTCTCTAACATGACATAATACATTCTGATATTCCCATTTCTCTGACCTGGAATTATCTCTTTAGCAAATCCAAACTTGTCCATGCATAGGCCAGCTGCTAAAGAAAGACCATAGACACAAACTCACTGATGTTTGCAATAGGAAGCTATCTGGTTAGAGTGTACAGGTAGTAAAGGGTGTGGACAGGTGTCTACAGTATCTGTTGCATTATCACAATCCCCCCTTCATGGCCACAGAGTCAGTCTGAAAACTCACAGGGCCCATCATCCGCTAGATTTGAGCTTGGACTTGATTATCATTTGGCCACCATAAGCCTTCATTCTAGGCAGAGGAGGGTGTGATGTCCTCTGGTTTCAATCAGCCTTGTCTGAGATCCCATGTCACACAGTCCTTGGAAATTCTGGGTCTTTCTTCTATCTTGGTGGATAGTTACTCTGGAATATGATCTCAAGTCTACTTGGGGGAATGACTGGGGAAATTTTTAATATATAGAATGAGGGTGTATTGCAAAGTCCTTCCTTAAGGGGACCTGTCTTCCCTTTCAAACAATGAGCTCTGATCCTGAGAGCCGACATTCCCCTGGGAACTTTCCCCTGAAAAGGAATGTGGTTTCCATGATGACAGCTGGCATTAGCCTGCTCATGAGCTCATGAATTCTCTTTTAATTATATAAATAAGGGTGCCCTGCTCAGTTGTCCTCATCTTTTCCCCACTGGTAACACTATGATCCAGTAGCCATTTCTCCAGATAGATTCCTGCGGATCAAGGAACTTGATGGATGGTTCAGCCTCGCTCGCAACCCATTAATTACACTCACCTTCCTTTGATAATTAAATGCAGTTGCCTGGCCATTGTCATTCTGGAATCCTGTCATTCCCATTGATAGTAGCACCTTTCTCACTGCCCACACCAGGCCAACAGAGGTGTGTCATCACTGAGTATCTCAGAGATGCTGGTGGCCTTCACAAAGGCAGAGTCTCCCCTGATGGGTTCTCGGGTCTTATGTGGTAAATCAGTTCCAACGTCCATACTTTAATCCTTCTAACCTTTCCTTGATACTGTGTCCAGGAAGTTCTGCCAATATCCTCCTCATTTCTCTAGGCCGAGTTCCATCCCAATAGTCAATTAGGACTGGCCATAGTGCTGGGTGTTGACTTGTGGATGAAAGTCCCCAGGTGGGGAAAAGTCTCCTTATTGTGGGCTTATCTTTCACCCAGCACAATCCAACAGTTTCAAAACCCACTCTCCCACATGCCCCCTCCCCACCAGTTCTTCCCATCACAGAAACATGGCTCATAAGTCCTATGACGTGTGTTATTTTCTCCCAGAGCAGTGACTGACTAACTTGTCCAGGAGATGCAGGCACCTGACTTTGATTACTTGCTTTAAAAAACATTCAAGAGTGGAGGGGTGGATCTTCAGTAGAAAATAACATTTTGCAAGGTTTCTGCTTTAGCCCAAGTCGTGGTAACATTCTCCTCTGGTAAGAAGGGGGCTCGAGGAGTCTCCCGGGTCAATTTGCTCAGGCTTGTCTACACAAAGGTCCCCATTTCACAGCTCAGATTCCAGTCTTCTCCTTCATGCTGACTTTGACTGGGACACCTATCAAGATGGTGCATTCTCTTTTTCAACTCAGCTGGCATTAGCCACTTTTCAACTCAGCCACTTTTTGTTTGTTTGTTTTTAATTAACATATGATATATTATTTGTTTCAGGGGTACAGGTCTGTGGTTCACCAGTCTCACACAATACCCAGCACTCACCACAACACATACGCTCCCCGATGTCCATCACGCAGCCACCCCATCCCTCTACCCCCCTCCCGTCAAGCAACCCTCAGTTTGTTTCCAACAACTGTGCCATTTTCACAGTTAGATCCTGGACCTGCTTTTCAGCAAAGTCTGTTCTACAATTGCTTCTCGAAAGCTGCCAGAAGGGTCTGGTGGCTTTTCACAGAGTGGTTGGAATTGGCAATTGGCTACCATGAGCCTGCTGTTTTGTGTGTTCAGCCAGAAGCTGGACCTATCACCAAACTCCGATCCAATGAGTCATAGCTGAAAGCCTGAGTAATTGTGACACATGGGGTTCCCCTCTGTTTGCACAGGGTTGTCTGCTTCCCCACCCACCACCCTGCATCATATTTTTATGGCTATCGTACTGGTGAATAATCTAACTCCCAAATTTCAATCACTCGGTTACGCTTAGCCTGGGTTCCCGAGAAAGCAGAGCTGGTGGCAGAGGGCTCACGGCAGGGCTATATCCAGGAGCACATTTCCAGGGAGCAGGAGTGAAGAATGAAGGGAATGAAGCAGGACAGACAGGAGCCAGTGTGAGATGGTGTTATTGAATGGGCTGTCACTGAGTAGGAAGGATTGCCGGTCTGTAGGGTTGCGACCCCAGTAACCTGTGTGCGTGCACCCACCAGCTCTTATCTCCCATTGATCAACATCCACCCCACAGGGCATTCACTTGCCATCTCAGGGCTGTGCATATAAACCCCAGGGCATTGTCAGTACGGAAGCCTCAGAGCAGGGGAGAGAGGCAGAGTTGGGGCAGGAGATGAGGTACTATCAGATTCCCTTTGTGTGATTTTGTCCAGAGCCCATGCAGAGCTGGAACCAGAGCCACAGGAGACCAAGAGGTCCTGGAGTGACCCAAGACAGGGATGGGAAACAGTGGGTGACCACACATGCTCCACCCTAACTCCAAACCTGAAAGTCCCGAGTAGCCTGGAGGGAAGCCAAGGGAATGTGTTTGTACAAGTCACAAAAGTGCACAGATTCTAGATACCTGGAGGGCCCAAGGTTTGACTGCCCATGTTGTTAATGTGCTGCTGGGAGTAAGGACTGTAAAGAAACCAGATAAATGGAATGCTAGAATAACCTGTTTTGGCTTGGGTTTGGGCTGCCCTTGTTTCCTGTGCACAAGGACAGTTGAGTTGTGTCCAAAGCATCAGGAGTGGCTGATAAGCCGTATCAGTTATGCCACCACAAGGACCTGGTATGGTCCTTTATCCAGGATGTCTCAAGTGTATTTCACAAAGCACCCTACTATCAGCAATGGTCAAAGCTAGACAGGATCCTGGCAATGGCCTCCTACAAGTCCCCATGCTCTGTGGATCAGAAGACTGAAGTCTCTCACTGTGTGAGAAGAGCAATGATCATTACCACCCTGGTGATCATTTCAGCTAGCGTTTTTGAGCACCTACTAGATATACTTTCTGGAAACTTAATCCCCATAGAGGCTCTCATTTTGCAGATGAAAAAATCTCACATAGGCTCTGAAATAACACCAGCCTGAATGATTCTAATGAAGAGAATGTAGAGGCTGATGTTCAACTTAAAATTGTTTGGTCTTGGGACGCCGGGGTGGCTCAGTCCGTTATGCGTCTGTCTTTGGCTCAGGTCGTGATCTTAGGGTCCTGGGATCAAGTCCCGCATCAGGCTCCTTGCTCAGCGGGGAGCCTGCTTCTCCCTCTGCCTGCTGCTCCCCCTGTTTGTTCTCTCTCCCAATCGATTTCTCTGACAAATAAATAAATAAAATCCTTAAAAAAAAAAAAAAAGAAAATTGTTTGGTCTCCCCCTCCCCACCTCAAAAGAAGACTAGTGAGCCTCAACATTCATAATCAGTCCTCTTATTCCCCCCAACTTGGATTGCCTATCTGCTCACAATCATGGAATAAATTTGGATGATGTCTTCCCCATATTCTGTTATTATGAGTATCTATTCCTTCATGCTCAGTATCTAAATAAAAAGATAGAGATAAAAGACTCACATCTGTTGAGTGTATGCTGTATTCTGGATACTGTGCAAGAGACTTCTCATTTGCTTAAGTAACATAGCGTTTCAGCCTCAACAACAGCCTGGCATGTTGTGTGTTATTATTCGCCTCATGTTGCAAATGAGGAAACGAGCCATCGGAGAGATGAAATGAATCGCCTAAGATCTTTCAGCTAAAAAAAAGCAGAGCTGAGGATTGGAGCATGGTTCTGTGGGCATCCAAAGCCCCTTTTCTTTACACCACGCTGCATAATGGTTTGGTTTGGTTAATTTAATGGTTCATTTCATTTGGAAATGATAACCATATTTCACATGGAAGTGACTGAGAGGTTTTAACTCCCGGTCCTGACTTAGGAGAGTCAGAGACCAAGTATGAGACATAGGTCTGCACACAGAAGTGTGAGCATCTCCAGAAAGCTTTCGTTTTCGGGTCAAGCAAAGACACAAGGCAGAGGACAGACCCCACCTGACGTGGGGTTCATGAAACTGAGATGCTCGAGGATGAACTTTCTATCCAGGAGTCTATCCAAACCTATAATTGCTTTTTGGTACAAATGTTTTAAAACTTTTTGGGGGGGGGCAGGTAACAGCTGACTGTCCAGAGAAGGGAAACCTTGCCCTCACTGAATCAGGCAACACTCAACTATAGAGACAGGCAGATATAACAGTAATTAGCACCCACAACTTGTGCAACCCCACTTTGCACAGGCTGCTGGAACCAGACCACCAGGGGGCTGGAAAGACCACAGCTATACAACTCCCGAGGCAAGGTGAGAAGAGGGATGGTGAAGCCCATGTTTTAGAAAGAAGGAGGTCTTGTTTGGGGCAAGGGGTGGGGTCAGTGTATAAGGGGATCAAAAGGGATTTCTTGTCTGGTCTTTGCTCACTGGCAACTGCAGAGCAAAGCGAATCTGTCTCTCTCCTTTTTGGATGTATTTATTTATTCTGAGGGAAGGGACAGAGGAATAGGGAGAGAATCCAAAGCAGACTCTGCCCAGAGTGTGGAGCCCGAGGTGGGATTCAATCTCACGACGCCTAGATCACAACCTCAAGATCATGGCCTGAGAGTCAGACACTGTGTCACCCAGGGTCCCAAGGTGAGTTCATCTCTTTATAGTGACAGCCTTTGCATTGGCACAGAAGACGGAATCCAGTCACTGTTCCTTGAACATTTTCTGAGTGTCCATTATATGTCTGTTCTTCTTCTTTTTTTTAAATATTTTATTTATTTATTTGACAGAGAGAGATCACAAGTAGGCAGAGAGGCAGGCAGAGAGAGAGAGGAGGAAGCAGGCTCCCTGCTGAGCAGAGAGCCGGATGCGGGACTTGATCCCAGGACCCCGAGATCATGACCTGAGCCGAAGGCAGAGGCTTAACCTGCTGAGCCACCGAGGTGCCCCTACATATCTGTTCTTAAAAGATGGCACCTTGAGGCACCGGGGGGCACAGTCATTAAGCGGCTGCCTTCAGCTCAGGTCATGATCCCAGGGTGCAGGGATCAATCCCTGCATCAGGCTCCCTGCTCAGCGGGGAGCCTGCTTCTCCCTCTCCCACTGCCTCTGTTTGTATCCCCTCTCTCACTGTCTCTCACTATCTGTGTCAAATAAATAAATAAAATATTTTTTAAAAATCTAAAAATGAAAGATAGGGGCGCCTGGGTGGCTCAGCGGGGGTCCCTGAGCTGATGCTTGAGCACCCAGGGTCTGTCCTCAATTGCCCTGAATTCCTGTGGGGGTGCTGCAGACATCTCAAGCCACCAAGGATGAACCTGCAGTTCAACCAAATCAGGCAATCATCTCCCATGACCGCATACCTGAGCACCAATGGGGATGACGATGCAAATGAAGGGTAGAATAGAGTTTTCCCGGCATTTGAGGGAAGGGTGAAGCTGCGCCGACATTTAGATGAAGCCATGTTTTGGTGGGCTCAGGACAACGCAGGGTTCTGTGTTGAACTGTGACATGACCCAGAGTCTCGCTTCTCTGGAAAAAAATAAATGTACAAGAATTGGGGGTTCTAGTTCCATATCAGAAGATAAGGATGGATCTTCAGGGGCAACTAACAGTTGCTGCCTCAGTGGCAGAGCTCAGATTTAAAATGCATCTCTCTGACCCCCAAACCAGGACTCTCAGCTGCGGTCATTTGTAGAGAGCAAGATGGAGTCACTCATTTCAAGCAAGGGTACCGCAGCTACAAGATATTGCTGCAGACAACGAGCCTCAGCTGACACCCAGAGGAGCTCTGCAGCTGCCCAAGACTGATGAAATCCCCTTTAAAAGGGAGGAATTTTGCAGTAAACTGTCAGACTCTTCAGACAGGATCCCTTAGTGTCTGACCACTTAGAAAAGGCAACTGCTGGGGCACCTGGGTGGCTCAGTTGGTTAAGTGTCTGGCTTCAGCTCAGTCATGATTCTGGGGTCCTGCTGAGCGGGGAGTCTGCTTCTACCTCTTTCTCTGCCTCTCCCCTCTGCTCATGCTTTCTCTCTCTCTCAAATAAATAAATAAAATCTTAAAAAGAAAAAAAAAAAGGCAGCCACTGCCAAAGGCTCTGCACCATTGATCTCTAAACAGAACCGAGATCCTTCACTGTTTGAACAAAATAATCAGTTAAGTGCCAAGACTCGACCGGGACTGGACTGAAACCTTATCTCAACTGCATGACCGTAGACTGACTTCGCTTTTGGTCTGTTAACCCCCTCTGTTATCCTGTTTGTTGCGTGACTTGTCTTAGGTTCTGCCCTCTGTGCTGCCTAAGAAGCCAAGTGAATCCCATGGCAAAATGTCATTGACTTTGGACCCCTGAACCTGCTTGATCATGATGTTCACCGCGCTCTAATGCTGAACAAAGCTGACGTTGTGGAAAGGCACAACACCGCATGTGTCCCTTCATTGTGGGTTCGTAACATCGTTCATTTAATTCCATCTGTAGATCTAGAAAGGTTCTTACTCTTGCAATGGCTCTTTTCTATATACACATTTAAAGTCATGCCCATGAATGTTCCTCCACGTGAAAAAGCCCACACCCACAGCTGTCACTTAGACCTGGGGTTTGCTCGTAAGGTTTTCTATTCATGCGTTCCTCCTACCTGTTCCTCGATTTTGTCACCAGCTAACAGTTAAGTTTAAGGGGAGATTTGGAAGGAAAGTTGCAAATAGGAAAGCTTCACCTTTCCTTTATTGTTTATAGTCAGTGTTCAGTAGTCAAGAAATACAGATATATTTATGTTTCTGGTGGTTTGGAAGCCCTGCGACTGAGCAAATTCCTTTCCTCTTACTGTGTCTCACCTTCGCTTCCGCAACACGAGAAGCCCGAGTCACCTGACTTGAGGGTCCTTCTGTTCCTTGGGTTTCCTTGGAAATCTCAAGTCTGAGAGTGACTTCTACAACTGTCATCCCCCCTCAGAAATTTCTGTCTCTGGTGGTTCAGGACCAGAACACACAATGTAGTTCATCATGATGGAGAGGACCCCACTTCTGCGGGAATGGATTACTTCTTCCAACTCAACATGGAGACCCAGTGTTGAAGAACTCTGGTGGTTTCTTCTCCATCTTTGGAAATAGAACGGTATGTGGAGGCTCTTTTTTGTGTGTGGTAAAATATACACATCATAGAATTTACCATCTTAGTAATTTCTCAGTGTACAATTCAGCGACATTAAGTACATCCACGCTGGTGTGCAACCAATACCGCCATCCATCTCTAGAACTTTCTCATCTTCCCAAACTGACACTCTGTATCCATTAAACTCTAACTCCCTATCCCGCCTCCCTTTTGCCCTTAACAACCACCATTCCACTTTCTGTCTCTCTGCTTTTGACTATTTTAGGTATTTCATATAAATGGAATTACATAATATTTGTCCTTTTGTGACTGGCTTATTTCACTTTGTGATTCATTCATGTTGTATATCCCAGAATGTTATGCCTTTTTAGGGCTGAATAATAACAATAAAATCCACATTTTGTTCATCCATTCATCTGTAGATGGACATCTGGATTATTTCTCCCTTTTGGCTATGGGTAATAATACTGCTATGAACATTGGTATATAACAGTGGTTGAGTTTTTACTTTCATTTTTTTGGAGTATATACCCAAGAGTGGAGTTGCTGAATTGTATCATAATTCTATTAAATTTTTTTAAGGAAATGCCAAACTATTTCCCACAGGGCTCCAGCAGTTTACATTCCTGCCAGCAATGCACAAGAGTTTCAATTTCTTACCAACCCTTGTCATTTTCTGGCTTTGGTTTTATTTTATTTTATTTTTTTAAAATTTTTTGTAATTTATTTTCAGCGTAACAGTATTCATTGTACCACACCCAGTGCTCCATGCAATGCCTGCCCTCTCCAATACCCACCACCTGGTTCCCCCAACCTCCCACCCCCCCCCCGCCCCTTCAGAACCCTCAGATTGTTTTTCAGAGTCCATAGTCTCTCATGGTTCACCTCCCCTTCTAATTTCCCTCAACTCCCTTCTCCTAACTCCCTTTGCCCTCCATGCTATTTGTTATGCTCCACAAATAAGTGAAACCATATAATTGACTCTCTCTGCTTGACTTATTTCACTCAGCATAATCTCTTCCAGTTCCGTTCATGTTGCTACAAAAGTTGGGTATTCATCCTTTCTGATGGAGGCATAATACTCCATCGTGTATATGGACCGCATCTTCCTTACCCATTTGTCTGTTGAAGGGCATCTTGGTTCTTTCCACAGTTTGGCGACCGTGGCCATTGCTGCTATAAACATTGGGGTACAGATGGCCCTTCTTTTCACTACATCTGTATCTTTGGGGTAAATACTCAGTAGTGCAATTGCAGGATCATAGGGAAGCTCTATTTTTAATTTCTTGAGGAATCTCCACACTGTTTTCCAAAGTGGCTGCACCAACTTGCATTCCCACCAACAGTGTAAGAGGGTTCCCCTTTCTCCACATCCTCTCCGACACACGTTGTTTCCTGTCTTGCTAATTTTGTCCATTCTAACTGGTATAAGGTGGTATCTCAATGTGATTTTAATTTGAATCTCCCTGATGGATAGTGATGATGAACATTTTTTCACATGTCTGATAGCCATTTGTATGTCTTCGTTGGAGAAGTGTCTGTTCATATCTTCTGCCCATTTTTTATATGATTGTCTGTTTTGTGTGTGTTGAATTTGAGTTCTTTATAGATCCTGGATTTATTATTTTTTTAAAACAGTAGCCATCTTAATAGCTATTAGAAGTGGCTTCTTTCTTTCTTTTTTAAAGAAAAAAACTTTCTTTTTTAAAAGAAAAAATCTTTTTTAAAGATTTTATTTATTTATTTGACAGAGACAAAGAGAAATAAGCAGGGGGAATGGCAGGCAGAGGGAGAGAGAGAAACAGACTCCCTTCTGAGAAGAGAGCCTGATGTAAGGCTTGATCCCAGGACCCTTGGAACATGATGTGAGCTGAAGGCAGACATTTAGCCAACTGAGCCACCCAGGAGCCCTATTCAAGTCTTTTCTTACTCATAAGAACTGATTCTGTACTTTCTCTAGGCCTGCTGTATCAATCAGTATACACTAGGTTATGCTGCAGAAACAACTCTAATATCCAGGGGCTGAAACAACTAAGTTTACTCTCCATTTATCTTACATGTCTCACACAGGTGTACAGGGCACCTCTGCTTTACTGTGGTACTCAGGGACACAAAATGGCAGTGACTTCATCACCATGCATTCTTCCACTGTTACGGCATCATGGCAAAGGGAGCATGCTAACGCATGCGCTAGGTCTCAGAGCCTCTGCTCACATTACCTTTGCCAAAGTGAATCATATGGCTATGCCTAACTTCAAAGGAAACTCCAAAGGCACGTTTTGAATAAGCAGGGAACTGTTATCCTACCATGATCCTGGAAAAAGAAGAAACAGTATGTTTGTGAACAGCTGTAATGACCACCACCTCTGCCCACATACTCCCTTAGGCTGCTCATCCTGCAGCGTCACTGGGGGTCAGGTTGGAGTTCGGAATCTTGCCTGATGCAGAACCAGGATCTCTGGTTTCCTTCCTGGCTGCCACTCTTTGAAATTTATTGCATAAGATTATATCCCCTTTGCTTGGTTGCCCTTGTGAGTTTTTGACTGTTTTCTTCCTATATTTTCTAACTTTTATTATATTTCAGATAGGGAAGAATCTGGAGCCTCGCTTCAGTTTAGCTGGAATCTTCTCTTACACCACCATTAAAGGTGCACTGCAAGGACAAGAGGTTTGTGTAATGTCCTACCAAGGCCTGACCAGGAAACATATCTATAGGTATCTGTTAACATTCATGAAATGTTTATTCTAGATCCCCACGGAAGTACCCTTTATATTCATGATCTCACTTTTTAAAAAAAGATTTTATTTATTTATTTGACAGACAGAGATCACAAGTAGGCCGAGAAGCAGGCAGAGAGAGAGGAGGAAGCAGGCTCCCTGCTGAGCAGAGAGCCTGATGCGGGGCTTGATCCCAGGACCCTGGGATCACTACCTGAGCTGAAGGCAGAGGCTTTAACCCACTGAGCCACCCAGGTGCCCCCATGATCTCATTTAAACCTCACTCCAGCCCTTTGAGTTTAAAGCCATCATACTCATTTTGCATCTGGGGAAACTGAGATCCAAAGTCACACTCCTAGTAAATGATACAGCCTGTGTACTAACGGGATCTGCCCACAGCCCGCCACTATCCAAGTGGAGTGGTCTTTCAGAGTTGTACCAGCGATCAAGGAAGATTTGACCTGGCCTGACGCTCTGCTCTGAATTCCCCCCTACTTCCTCACACTATAAGTGTCTCTCTGTGAGCCAATGTCTCACTGGGAAGTGAAACAAGCAGTTCAGGGATAGTTTGGAAATAGATGCATTTTGAACCTGTCTTTGAATTGTATTTGAAATTGAATTTGAATTCTGAGGTTTTAGTTAATTCCATATAAAAAAGAGGTTCTTAACGGGGCACTAAACTTGTGTATGATCTTCAGCAGTCCCAGGATCCCTGGAAATATGTTGGATTGGTGCCTTTGTCCACGAGTATGTCCACCGTTTTATCATATCTTCAAATGGGTCCATGACCCAAAGTGTTATTAATCATATAAAACATCTAAAAGTTCATGTGTGGGCACCTGGGTGGTCTAGTTGGTTGGGTGTCTGACATTTGGTTTCCGCTCAGGTCATGATCACAGGGTTGTGGGACCCCCCCCACCCCCAACCATGGTCTCTGTGCTCAGCCTGGAGTCTGCTTCTCTCCTCCCTCTCCCTCTGCTCCCCCACACCCTGCACACAAGTGCTCTCTCTTCTAAATAAATAAATAAAATCTTTTAAAAATTTATTAATTTTAAATTAATAATTAATTAAATTAAAAATTAATAATTTTTAAAAAGATTTTGTTTATTTATTTGACAGAGAGAGACACAGCGAGAGAGGGAACACAAGCAAGGGGAATGGGAGAGGGAGAAGTAGGCTTCCTGCTAAGCAGGGAGCCTGATGTGGGGCTGGATCCCAGGACCCTGGGATCATGACCTGAGTGGAAGGCCGACACTTAACCGATTGAGCCACCCAGGGTCTCCCTAAAAATTAAAGTTCTTGTTCAAAATTCCAAATAGTTCTTCGAGAAAAATTCTTTGCTGTCTTTATGCAGTTGAAAGCAGTCTCCAGCTGGGGGCTCCAAATTTCGGCGCACATACTGTTCAGTAACAGACAAATCCTCTAGATGGCAGCAAAACCCTCGATAGAAACATAACTCCCTTCTGTCTGCATTTTCTGGCCACATTTTTTCATACAGAGCCATGAACCCAGACCCAGAGCTCCTTCCAGATCTTTCAGTGATTTACCTCAGCATGAGCTAATACGGTAGGGTGCTTACTGCTGTGATTGTCGGTTCCAGAGTTTAACTGCTGGACCAATTTCAGTCAGGACTCAGGTAGTACAGATTTCCCCGCCAATAAACTAGAAGAATGCGGACTATGCTTTCAACATTGTTGAATTCTCAGTCCCTGGAGCAGAGTTGGTTGAACAAATGAATGAGTGGATTACCACGAGGAACGCACAACATTAGGCATCACTTGGGTTAGTGAGTTAACTCATTAGTTTGAAGCTTCAATTCAAACGGTCATATAAGTCGAAACCCCAGTGTACCAGCTAACAGTCTTTTTTTTTTTTTTTAAGATTTTATTTATTTATTTACTTGAGAGAAAGAGAGAGAGGGCGTGAGAGCACACACATGTGTGTGAGCATGAGCAGGAGAAGCAGACTCCCTGTTGGGCAGGGAGTCCAATGCAGGGCTCAAACCCAGAACCCTGGGATCATGACCTGAGCTGAAGGTAGATGCTTAACTGACTGAGCCACCCAGGTGTCCCCCCATTCCAATGTTCTTGATTGCAAGCAACTGAAATCCACTCTAGCTGTCTTAAACGAAAAAGGAGTTTGGGGGACAATATGGAAGTAGATTCTAGAATCACGAGGAAGCATTCAAACGTTGGGTTGTTCCCTTACTGTGCATCTTGTGTTTCAGCCTCGTGGGTGGAGCCTTTAACAGAGCCCAAGTCATTCATACTCTGGGGCACCCCAAGACTGAAGAGAGGAGGAGGATGGGCTGGATGCCAGTTCCCTGAGGGCGAGGTAGTGTCTACGTCCTCCATACCCCACAAAGCCCGTGTCCCCCAGCCCGCTGGGTGGGCTTTACCAGAAAATGTCAGGGGTCTTCTCTAGCCTCAGTCTCATCACCAGGTTTTTGTTACCATTCATCTCATCTTCTTGACTTTTTGAGATATTATTTAAATTTCCATTTTAGTTTCAGGCAGTTAACATTGTGTTCTATTAGTTTCAGGGGTGCAGCAGAGTGACTCAACAATTCCATACCTGGTCCTCTGCTCATCATGACAAGTGTCCTCCTTCCTCCCCATAATCTATTTCACCCATTCCCCCACTCCCCTCCCTTCCCCTCTGCTAACCATCAAGTTGTTCCTTCTAATTAAGAGTCTGTGTCTTGATTTCTCTTTCTCTCTCTCTCTCTGTTTTCCCCCTTTGCTCATTTGTTTTATTTCTGAAGTTCCATATATGAGTATGGAACAAATACATATGAGACAAATACATGGTATTTGTCTCTCTCTGACTGACTTATTTTGCTTAGTATTATACTCTCTAGCTCCATCCATGTCTTTGCAAACGGCAAGAGTCTGTTCTTTTTTTTTTTTTTTTTTTTAATTAATTTATTTGGGGCACCTGGGTGGCTCAGTGGGTTAAAGCCTCTGCCTTCGGCTCAGGTCATGATCTCAGGGTCCTGGGATTGAGCCCCGCATTGGGCTCTCTATTCAGCGGGGAGCCTACTTCCTACTCTCTCTTTGCTTGCCTCTCTGCCTATTGGTGATTTCTGTCTGTCAAATAAATAAATAAAATCTTTTTAAAAAATTTATTTATTTGACAGAGATCACAAATAGGCAGAGAGGCAGGTAGAGAGAGAGAGGAAGAGAAGCAGGCCTCCCGTTGAGCAGAGAGCCCGATGCGGATCATGACCTGAGCTGAAGGGAGAGGCTTTAACCCACTGAGCCACCCAGGCGCCCCAAGAGTCTGTTCTTTTTTATGGCTGAATAATATTCCATTGTGTATATATACACCACATCTCCTTTATCTATTCATCTGTCAATGGACACTTGGGCTGCTTCCATATCTTGGGCTTCTGCAGAGCAAAGGAAATAATCAATAAAACTAAAAGGCAATCTACAGAATAGGAGAAGATATTTGCAAATGGCCTACCTGATAAAGGGTTAGTATCCAAAATATGTAAAGAACTTACACAGCTCAACACCCAAAAAACCCAAATAATCCCATTAAAAAATGGGTGAGGGCATGAACAGACATATCTCCAAAGACATCCAGGTGGCCAACAGACACATAAAAAGATGCACAACATCACTCATCATCAGAGTCATGCAAACCCAAACTGCAATGAGATAACATCTCCCACATGTCTGAATGGCTAAAATCAACAACATAAGAAGTCAGTATTGGTGAGGATATGGAGAAAAAGGAACCATCTTGCACTGTCATTGGGAAGGCAAACTGGTGTGGCCACTGTAGAAAACAGTGTGGAGGTTCCTCAAAAAGTTAAAAATAGAACTACCCTACCATCTAGCAATTGCACTGCTGGACATTTATGCAAAGAATACGAGAACACATATTCAAAGGGATGCACCCCTATGTTTATAGCAGCATTATCTACAATAGCCAGGATATGGAAGTAGTCCAAGTGTCTATCAATGGTCCTGCCTTTTGATGGGAATACTTCTAATATTTCACGATAGAGTGTTATGTTTACCAGAAGCTTCTGGTAGTTAGATCTTTTCTCTGGGTTAGAAATTTTCCTTGTATTCCCAGCTTACTGAGATTTTTTTGAAAACAGGTATCAGGGGAACCTGTGTGGCTCAGTCCTTAACCATCTGCCTTGGGCTCAGGTCATGATCCCAGGGTACTGGGATCGAGCCCTGCATTGGGCTCCCTGCTCTGCGGGAAGCCTGCGTCTCCCTCTTTCACTCCCTTTGCTTGTGTTCCTTCTCTCACGGTCTCTCTCTCTCTCTCTGTCAAATAAATAAATAAAATCTTAAAAAAAAAAAAAAGAAAAGAAACCAGATATCAGTGTTGAATTTTATCAAGTGATTCATTTAACATGTTGCTACAGAGAAGGGCACTAACACATTTTCTAATGTCAGATCAGTCTTGCACTTGTGAGATTAATTTGTTCAACACTTCATTTATTTGACAAATATTTATTGTGTGCTGACTATGACAAGCAGTGTTCCCAGTGCTGGGGACGAACAGAATGAACAGAACAGCAAAGAATAAAAGAGAAATAGTACCTTCCTACAGGGAGCATACATTCTAGCTGCAGAGAATGTAAAATGTAAAATGTAAAGTATGTCAGAGCCTGATAGATGCTGTCAACCAACGTTGTTCGATAGATAACTCTCACGTTGAAATTTATTTCTAGACAGTTTGTGATTTTGGTCTTTATTTCCTCTTTCTTTCCTGACGTGAGGAATTCATAACATCACATTGTGTGACTATGTAATTTTATTGGATTGTGTCAGTGCAATGGTTGATCTGGGGAATTTTTTGAGATTTTCTTCTTCTTGACCTAACATTTACGAATGGAATATTCTCCAAGGTAGAAATCACACAGATTTCTGTTTAATGGGGCATCCCGTAACTAAAGCAAAGAAAGAAAGAACAAAAATTAAATATAAGATCAGACTCAAAGACATTGAACGTAGGTATTCCCATGGATAGCAGGAGGGTCAGAAATCCCAAGCGGGGCCCTGGTCTGCAGCCATTAACTGGCTTGCTGGACCCGGGTCTGGAACAAGGCAGAAAAGGTCCGGAGGAGTTCAATTCT
This sequence comes from Mustela putorius furo, assembly GCF_011764305.1. Taxonomy (NCBI): domain Eukaryota; kingdom Metazoa; phylum Chordata; class Mammalia; order Carnivora; family Mustelidae; genus Mustela; species Mustela putorius. The sequence goes on along the minus strand of NW_025421501.1, from coordinate 3,244,188 downwards.
GCCGGTATCAGGAACTAAAGCTGCCTCATGAGAGATGGGGCTGGACAACCTGAGGTGGGATTCCTGGCTCTGGAAAGAGTAGGGAGAGCTGCCAGTCTCCTCCCAGGGTTACAATTTATACGCAGCAGCCCTGGCGGGGAGGTGACAGGACACAGGAACCCATGGAAGCCAGCCTCTGGTTTAGAGACTGGACCTGCAGTATCTTCAAGATGCCGCAGGGTAGGGCCCCTGAGCTGCCCCCACTTAATGCGGGTCCAGAATGAGGATGGGTGAGTGGGGGTTTCCTGAAAGTCCGTGGAGGGAACTCTTTAACACTGCTGGACAGATAGGGAACCAGGAGGTCCTGCTGAAATAAATTTGCAAACAGAAACTCCAAAGTCCACCATCAAATGGTAAGGACCCCACAGGCAAGGTGACCACACCTCCCGCTTTCCCAGAGATAATCTCCATTTACGAAGGGAGTCACAGCGTCACTGTGATGTCACCATCTCTCGCTCCCAGTGTCCTGGTTTGGCTGATCGGTGATCATCCTAACAGACGGGGGAGTTGAATATGCAGAGTCCGTCCTAGGAACGATGAGAATAGGGTGCTTATTCACCTGCAGAGTTTACCCTAGAATTAGGATACATGAAAATAATATATTAGAACAAACATTTAAAGATTTAAGAAAAATGAGGTGCCTGGCTGGCTCAGTTGGTGGAGCGTGTGACTCTTGATCTTGGGGTGCTGAGTTCGAGCCCCATGTTGGGTGTTGAGACGGCTTAAAAAAGGGGGGGGGGCTTAAGAAAACTGACCAGATCAAAAAGGCACGTGGAGTCAGTACAGCCAAGCCATTGTGTCCTAGGAACTGTGAGCCCAGAATGATAATTCGAAAATGTGTAACAGTGAAGTTTATGGATTTCATAAACAAAGAAATAATTTTTGAGGCGATGAGGCAATTACATCACTTCTAAGAAACAAGAAAATCAGGCTGGTTTCAGACATCATCATGACGGAGAAGGTAAGGAAGCATGACCTACGCATTTCTCAAGAAATAAAGTACTGCCCAGGAATTTTGCACTCAGCCCCCAACTCTTTTCAGGATAAAGGCAATAAACATTGATTGTGAAAAATTCAGTGAATATCATTTCCATACATTGTTCTTGAAGAAACTGTGGAAGCCAAGATTTTCATAAAATGGGATCATGAGATGAGATTACCACAGAATGAGGGAGTTGGGGGGCGCCTGGGTGGCTTAGTCGGTTGAGTGTCTGCATTCGGCTCAGGTTCTGATCCCAGGGTTCTGAGATCGAATCCTGCATCCGGCTCCCTGCTCCGCGGGAAGTCGGCTTCTTCCTCTCCCACTCCCCCTGCCTGTGTTCCTTCTCTTGCTGCGTCTCTCTCTGTCAAATAAATACATAAAATCTTAAAAGAAAAAAAAAGGGAAAGTTAAGGAAGGGGTGTTTAAAGTACACTGATTTCCTCCCATTTTTTATAGCAAGGGATAGAAATATCTCACTTATTTATTTATTTATTTGACACAGAGAGAGAGAGAGAGAGCGCTCACATGAGCTGGGGGAGCAGCAGGAAGAGGGAGAGGGAGAAACAGACTCCCCTGCTGAGCAGAGAGACCAAAGCTGTGGGCACGATCTGAGCCAAAGGCAGAAGCTTAACCAGGCAGAAGCTTAACCGACTGAGCCATCCGGACACTCCCAAAATATCTTATTTAAAGCTGATTTTTTAAAAAACCAAGTAATAGAAGTATGTGTAAACATATTTAAGAAAAAAGTGAGCACTAAAAAAAGATAAAATGGTTTGATATTGGGTATGGAGGAAGCGGAATAATGAAAAAAGAGATGTACTGTGTTGTTGTTGTTGGGGAAGGAATAGCAGAAAAAGACTGAAGGAGTAGAGGACCGAGGGTATTATTTACAGTCATGGTAATGAAGGCAACCACTCAAACACAACACTAACCTTCCACATGATTCGGAGAAACACATCTAAAACAGCAAAAGCAAACACAAAGCACACAATAAAAAGGTGAAGATGAACTTGAAAGTCTAGGAAAACACATAAAATAATGTAACCATCACGCGGGCTAAACCCAATGATTCCAAGAAAGAAGGCTTTCAGATTAAATCACAAAATAAAACCTGGTGTTCTTTTCTTCCTTCCTTCCTGGCTTCTCTCTCTCTCTTTCTTTTTTTGGTGGTCAGCAAAGCAATGTTTATTGAGCGAGAGAACAAAGCTCCCGAAGCAGGAGGGGACCCAAGAGGGTTGCCCTTGGTGTTATATTCAAGGAATTTGCCTAAAACAAAGGCTTCAGAAAAGCTAAAATCGAAAGGCCAAGCTGTATAGGGCTAATGTAAACAAAATTTATCAGGCTCCTCATAATATCAGACAAGGTTGCATTCAAGGGCAAAGGTCAAAAACATGAAGGGAGACAAAGGTTATTTTATAATTAAAAGGGGCAATTCACAAGAATATAAAGATATTTGTGCACAGATAACATAGCATCATCATTTATAAAGCTGGACTCCAGAGAAATAAGGAGAAATAAAACACAATAGTAGTAAAGGTTTTAATTTACTTCTCTCTGATTACATTGATGAGGAGCAGAAGACTGGCTGAAGACAAAGCAGAAGTTAACACCTGCAACCTTCCCCAGGCCCCACTCCTGGGTGGGACAAGTGTGACATTCTTCCAGGACGCACCTGGCTGTCTTTTTTTTTTTTTTTTTTAAGATTTTATTTATTTGACAGAGACACAGCGAGAGAGGGAACACAAGAAGGGAGACTACGAGAGGGAAAGCAGGCTTCATGCTGAGTAGAGTAGGGAGCCCAATGGGGGGCTCGATCCCAGCAACCTGGGATCACGACCGGAGCTGAAAGCAGATGCCCAATGGCTGAGGCACCCAGGTGCCCGCTCCCAACTGTCTTAAAGTTAATGCCTCATTACAGGGAAAACCCACCTTTATTTGACGATGGCAAGGCCTCCAGTATCCCGTAGGTCCTTTTTAGCCCATGAAAGTTCTTTTGAAACCTCCTTTTTTCCTTACTTCCCTCAATCCCATAGTCTATAAAATCAGCTACCCTTAACAATCCCACTACAGCAGCTCTTTCCACCTGATGAGGGAGCATGAGACTGGCTGAGGACAAAGCAAAAGCTGGCACCTTGTACCCCCGCCACCTCCATCCGCTCCCCCTCAGTCCTATGTGTAGCATCCCTCAGGCAGCCCTGACTGCCATGAACAATAAACAAATAGTTAACTTGCAGAGCTCACAATCCTGCTAGACAGGGAGTCTCCCTTGGCTTGCAAATGTCCTAAATCTCGCTAGCAAAGACCACTGATAGCAGGATTGTGACATCCCACCAAAAAGTCTCCCAACTATCTTAATGTTAATGGCTGGTCTGAAGACAACATTGATCAAACAGCAAGGGCAAGGCCTCCGGTAGGCCTCCGATATCCAGGTACCTTGTAGGCCCTCTTTAGCATATGAAAACTCCCGTTGAAACCTCCCTTCTCCTCACCTTCCCCCAACCGCAAGGTATGTAACATGCCTCACAACCCGGGGCAGCAGCTCTTCCTGCCCCCCTGTTTTAATAAACCACCATTTTGCACCAAAGATGTCTCAAGAATTCTTTCTTGGTCATCGGCTCTGGACCTCAGCCCACCGAACCTCACCTAGGTTCTAGAACTTCATCACACCCAAGGTTCTGTCCCCATGCTTTAATAAAAAGCGACTTTTGCACCAAAGACGTCTCAAGAATTCCTTCTTGGTCATTGGCTCTGGACCTAATCTCACCGATATCCCAAAACCACATCAATATCAGGTCAAACTACGTGTAAGGATATGGAAGACCTACACGACTTAAGTTAATCTCGTTACTACTGTCAAAATCTGTATGCGAAAAACAGGGAATATGCATTCCTCTCAGGGCCCTTAAAACAGTCGCAAAAATCTACCCTCATTTAGACCACAAGGAAAACTCGGGTATTTCAAAGATACAAAGTAGCACATCAACACTATCTCCAATTTCTGATCATAAGGAGTTAAAACTGAACATTAATGCCCGAATCAGAAACTAAAGGCTGGAAGCTTTAAAAATCTGCCACTCTCTCTTGAAATCCAAAAACTCTATCAAGGCAGGTCAAACACCAAAATTTTAGCATCTCCACAAAATAGCAACAGATACATCAGAAGTTTTGAGATATATTGTAAGTAGTACCTATTTATATTTGAAGCCTTCCTTTCATCCTTAATACTTATATTTACAGGTAAAAACTGAAAAACTAAGTACCCAACTCAAGAAAAAATACCTGTCAAAGTAAGCAATAAAAGGGGAGCCTGGGTGGCTCAGTTGTTAATTGTCATGGCTCAGGTCATTATCCTGTTGGGTCTCCCAAAAATTGGTACCCCAATAATGGGTCCGTGATTAAAGGAGCGAAGACTGATACAAAGCAAAGGTCAAGCAAAGCTTTATTTAGTGCCAAACATCAGGAATCAGACCTACCATCAAACAGACTGGTAGGGGACGCCCCTTACAGAGAGGACAACCACTCCCAGCTTTCCAGACTAACTTTTATAGAGCAAAGGCCAGGTAGTTGGGCCTGGCCACGCACAGATGGCCAATGAGATTGTAACACACACACAGGAAACTCCACAGTAATGCTAGGTGACCAATTGAATTACAGTTTACCCTAGTAGACATTTGAACCAGCCTATCACCTAGTTCAGAATTGGCACCCAAATGTGCCCAAAGGGCGGGGCCCATACTCCTTGGTTGCTAGGAGACCGTAGGCGCCCCCACTGATTGAATGCCTCCACAGGTCCTGACCCACCCTTGTATTTGGACTTTGTTACCTGGGGACTGGTTTCTCGGACTTGCTTTTAAGTTCCTTCCCTGGCGAGGGGAGCAATTTAAGTTTTACAACAAAATTGCATTTCAACCAGGGTGGGGCCGCTCTGGCTGAATAGGCCCTTACAATCCCAGCATCCTGGGGTTGGAGACTGCTTCTCCCTCTCCCACTCCCCCAGCTTGTGTTCCCTCTCTCTCTGTCAAATAAATAAATAGGGTGGCTCAGAATGGGTAAGCCTCTTCTTTCGGCTCAGATCATGATCTCAGGGTCCTGGGATCAAGCCCTAAATCAGGCTCTCTGCTCAGCTCTCTCTCTCTCTCTCTGTCAAATAAATAAATAAATAAATAAATAAAATCTTTACCAAAGAAAGCAGAGAAAAAGAAAGTAATAAAGATAAAGAGAGATGAATGAATTAGGAAACAGGAACAAAAAGGGTAGAATGAAAAAAAATGTATCTACAAGCTGAAATGAAAAATATAGTTTGAAATGGTAACATAATCAAGTAAACATATGCAAAACAAGAAATTATGGGGAAATGAACAGGTTCAGCAAAAGACTGTTTTGCTCCACTTAATGCAAATACACTTGAAAACCTGGATGAATTGGATAATTGGTTGTCAGGAGAATATGATTTTTCAAAATTGACTCTAAAAGAGAGCTAAAAATCTAAATTGTGACATTACCGCAGAGGAAATAAAGAAGATTCTCAAAGGCTCACTCTCCCCACCGAAAGCATTAGGCCCCGAAATGTTCAACCGGACAACGATCAAACCTCAAAGAATAGAACATTTTGAAACTACTTGAACTGTTCCAGGATAAAAACAAAGAACAAATACTTTGAACATTTTTTTTAATGATGTGAGCTAACATTAGTTCTGAAAACCAACATCATTAGATATTCGAGAAGGAAATGATAGCTCACGCTCACTTTTTTGAATATCAGTGTAGAAATCCTAAGTGAAGTCTAAGCGAACAGAATCAGCTACGTACTAAAATAAATAAATAAATAAATAAATAAATAAAGGACACGTAAGCTTATTCCCAAAATAATTTAAAAATTTTATTATTAGCAGGGAGCGGCAGGGTGCCTGGGGAGCTCAGTCCGTCAAATGTATGACTCTTCCTCTCAGGTCATGATCTCAGGGTTTTAAGATGGAGCCCTGCTTGGGTCTCCATGTTCAACGCAGAGTCTGCTTGAGATTCTCTCTCTCCCTCTCCCTCTGCCCGTCCCCCAGCTCGCCTGCCTCTCTCTTTCTCTCTCTCTCTCTCAAATAAATAAATAAATAAATACATTAAAATTTTGTATTAGAAATTTATCATAACTAAGACTTACTATTTCCATATTAGGAAACTGTTGTCACAGGTCTCTTTAAGAATACAGTGGGCCAGGGATGGATGTCTTCTCAGCCCCCACCCTGTACAGTGAGGCAAACTGTCTGATCTTGAGGCTCAGTCTTTATGTTTCATTCCTGTTTTCATCAGTCAACCTCCAAAATATAGACGCTATCCCACCTGTCTACCCCACCATGCCCGGCTCCCCTCAGTGCTGCCTCGTCCTCTTGGGAACCTACAATCCAAGCCGTTCCCATACTAATCTAGAATCGTCTGGAATTTCTGCCCCACATCCTGTACATTCTGCTGTGTCCTCAGACACTATGTCTCCAGCTTCGTCTTCACTGAAACGCAACTCCTGGGAACCCCCCCCACCCCCAGCCTGTTGCTAAGACCCTGTTCCCTGCAAGCTTGTCCAAAGTCCCGTTTCTTTAAGATTTCGATCACATGACCTTACCACCCTCTCCCCTTGCTGGAATCTTTCCACTTATTCACTTAAGAGGTCACTCGTAGCGACCCAAATAGGTGTCCTGCAATTCGTATGGATATTTCCATATCCGCGTGCGTGACTTTAGCTCCTCTGTTCACCCCACTGCTTCCGCTGGGGATGCCTTGCTCACTGCATGAAGTACCATGGATGCTCCGTGGTCCTGCCTCCACGCCACCTTAGCAATCCAGCCTCACATTACTCCAATAAGACAAATAAATCTCTGACCCCCATCAAAACTCCTGGTCTGTTGAACCCACTACTTCTTCCCAACTATTCAGTGATCTCCTTCCTCTACCTCTCTTATTACTCCGCTTAGATCTCAAGATTCAGCAGTTCACACACATACATACATACACACACACGCACGCACGCATGCACACACACACACCCCTATCTGTCCTCATAGACAGCTTCCTCTCTTCCTTTCCAGAGAAAACTTTGATTTTTCTTTTCTCCCTTTCTTCCCATCTCTTCCAGCAGAAGGCGCTACTATCCAAGCTAGAGTTTCTCAACTTCAGCGCTATGGACATTTGAGGCTGGAACATTCTTTGTTGTGGGAGACTGTCCTGTGCATTGCAGAATATTTATCAGCCTTCCCAGCCTCTACGTATTAGATGCTCTTACCACCCGTAGTCATGACAACCAAAAATGTCCACAGACATCACCATAGTTTCCTGGGTCGGGGTGCGGGGCATGAATCCCCCCCCCCCCCCCCCCCCCCCCCCCCCCCCCCCCCCCCCCCCCCCGGCTGAGAACCACTAGTCTAGACTCATCTCTCTAACTTATGCTTGGGACTCTACCTCCCTCCTCACATATATACAATCTTTTCAGGAATCCTAGTGTAGGAAATACTTTTTCCTCTCCTGTAGAGTCAGAAGCTCTTTCAACAGGATTCTTTAAAAAAAAAAAAAAAAGGATAGTATTTATTTATTTGACAGAGAGAGACACGAGAGAGGAAACACAAGCAGGGGGAGTGGGAGAGGGAGAAGCAGACTCCCCACGCAGGGGGGAGCCCCATGCAGGGCTCTATCACGACCCCAACCCAAGGCAGCCGCTTAACTGACTGAGCCACTCAGGCGCCCCTGTCAACAGGATTCTTTTCAGAAATACTTAAACATCTTAAAAAAAAAAAATCCTCAGCACATTTCCATCTCCAACCACGAGTACTCTCCCTCCCCTCCCCACCACATCTTGCGGAGTTGGCTACTCTTCCTGCCTCCATTTTCCCCTCATTTGATCCTCTCTCCTTCAAATATGATTCAGGTTCCTGGCATTTCACCCCTGGAGCTTTCACTACAGTTTTAAGTGACTTCCGTGTATATAAACGCAGCGGACAGTTTTCAGCCTGTGGTCATAGGCACAATGGAGGAGAACCAGATTGAGGGAAGTAAAGATCATGAATTTGGTCTTGACGCTGTTGGATTTCCGGTGTCTCAGAGGATCCAGAGAAGATGTTGGCTGGACACTGAGACAGTGAGGCCTGGAGCCACGAGAGAGACCGAGGCCAGGACATAAACCGCGTGGGTGTCGTGCAGTGTACCTAGGGACTTAAGGGTATGTGTGTATGAGTCCGGTAACTAATGCCTTAGGTGTAATGTTAAGTACCTTGACTAGAGGCGGTGGTGTGTAGAGCAATGAGAATCACTTGAAGGTTTGCAAAATGCAGATTCCTGGGCCCCACCCCCAGTTTTCAATACAATTAAAATGGAATAGCTTCCCTGTGATGGACAATTTGCATTTCTATCAGGTTCCCAAAAGATTGATGCTTAAGCTGTTGGTCCAGGTGCCATACTTTGCAAATTACTGATTTAGAGTGAGCAGAGGAGGCCTGGGGCTCGACCGGGCGCTCCAGCATTTATCAGTCAGAAGCAGAGATGAGCCCAAGAGAGACAGAAGAAGGACCGAGGAAGAAGGGACCACCACGGGTTTTTCGATGGGGGGCGATACAGGGCGAAGATGCCCCAGGACTACAACTCCCAGGATGCTCCGCGCAGGCTCGCGCCCGCCCCCTGGAGGCGGCTCCCGGAGGCGCGGGTAGGATCCCAGGGACCTTTCGCGGAGCATCCGTGAGCGCTGGGAGCCGCGGCGTCTGCGGGCTGCGGCGGCGGCGGGGCTGGAACGAGCGGGGCGGGTGAGTAAGAGCGGCGCTGGTCGCCGCTCCTTTGCGCCTCAGCTGCGTCGTCTTCCCGGGTCGAGCCGGCAAGCGCTGGGGTCCGAGGGTCCGGGAGCGGGGGCGCAGGACGGCCCGTCTGAGAGGGACAGCTGCCGCTGTCGCCCCGGTGGCACCGGTCCCCCTCCGCCCGGCGCTTGCCGCCCCCAGCCCGGGACGGACGTCCTACCCGGTCCTGCCCACCCAGCCCGGGAGCTGCGGGATTGGTGCCGCAGGTGGCAGCGACAGGGGGCCGCCCCCCTCCCCTCCGGGCCCCGGGGGCTTGGCGCAGAAGCCCCTGACAGAGGGCCAGATGATTCCCGAGGACTGCGGCCCTGAGAGGCGACCCTAACCCTCGCCGCGGTGGGACAGGTGCGTGGACACGCTCGACTGGGGCCCCCGGGGCCCCCGGAGCCTCCTGCACCCTCCCTGGTGCTGTCCTGAGGATGCTGTGTGTGTCGGGGACCGAGTAACCCTTGGCCGTCCTCCGCGTCCACAGAGCTCTGCCCCCCCTTGTTGGCCTGGGGTGACCGGGGAAGGCTCTGGCCCCGCGTCTCCCGGGTCAGCTGGCGGTACCACCGCGCAGTGTACCTGGGGAGCCCTGGGGGACCGTTTGGATGCTCAGGGGTGGCCGGTGATGCGGAGCCTGCCAGGAGTGCAACAGGAACAACCTCTTTACCAAATATCTTTGAAAGAAAATTAATTTTATGTCATTTTTTTTTTAAAGCAAGCTTGACCCCGAATATCTTATGTTTATTTTGTGGGCGCTGCCTTTGCCAGCACGCAAGTTTATATAATAAGCAGTATAAGGTTTGAAAAAAAAAAAATTCCTCTGAAGGTGCTCTTCCTTGCCCTCTATCGGAAGAATTATGTTGGACTGGTTGACATGCTTATCCATTAGTAACTGCGGTAGCTGGCGCCAGGAGATAGAGTGTTTTTGAGTCGAGTCACAACCCAACCCTTCAGGACCAGTTTTGGTTTGAGAAGGTTTTTGCTATCCAGTTTCAGACTCCATGGTATTTCACCGTTTGAGATAGGAGAGGAGAGAAGGAGCAGAAGTTGGTCAACCCTAATTTTTTACACTACAGAAAATAGCTTTGCATGAGTAATTCTCAAAGCAAGCACATTTAATTTGGTACTAAGACTAGATCCGAAGCTGAGCCTCCAGACCAAAAACCCTATCAGTTTTAAGAGTTTTTCAGTTGGTTTGTTTGGCTGTTCTAGGTAAATAATTTCATCATCTGTTAAGAAGCAGCAGCTGTCTCTTACGAATGTTTGAACTTTTTCTTTCTTTTTTTTTCCATTGACCATCCTCTCTACAGTGTTGACTATTTTGGGCTTGATTTTAGGGGAATGCTCCTGTGGGAGCTTCACTAAATATATTTTTATCCTATTAAGTAAGTTTTCATTTGCCTCTGATTACTAAGAGTTTAAAAAGTTAGGGGTGAATGTTGATTTTTTTTTTTTTCCCAAGTTCTTTTGTATAGTGTATATTGATATGCCCATGTAGATTTCTTCTTAAAAATTGATAACATAGGTTTTCTCTCTGCCTGCCTCTCTGCCTACTTGTGATCTCTGTCAAATAAATTTAAAAAAAAAAAAATCTTAAAAAAATAAAAATTGATAACATAAGTGATGCTGCTGCTAGATTTTCTGTGTCTAAAATCCTGGGTTAATTTTTATTTATTTATTTATTTATTTTTAAATATTTTAAATATTTTATTTATTTATTTGGCACAGAGAGAGAGATCACAAGTAGGCAGAGAGCCAGGCGGGGGGTGGGGAGGGGGAACCAGGCTCCCCACTGAGCAGAGAGCCTGATGTGGGACTTGATTCCAGGACCCTGAGACCATGACCTGAGCGGAAGGCAGAGGCTTAATCCACTGAGCCACCCAGGCGCCCCCATGTATTTATATTTATAAGTGAAATTGGTATATCCACCCCTCACCTGCTCCCTTTTTTGTATCTGAGCTCATAATTAGCGTTAGGCTGTCCTCACTGATTCTGGTGGGAAACTTTCCACCACATTTTATGCTCTGGAGCAGAAGAATTATCTGTTCCTTGAAGTTTGGCAGAATCTGACTGCAGGCTGCCTAGGCTATTGGTGATAATATTTTTTAAGAAGTTGGTATCAGTACTTCACTATCTTTTCTATTTTTTCCATGATATTGATTCTTCTCAGGTTTTCTCTTTCTTCAAAGTCAATCTAATACTTTACATCTTCCCAGGAAATCATTAACGCTATTGAAATTTAATATGTGTTGGGGCGCCTGGGTGGCTCAGTGGGTTAGAGCCTCTGCCTTCAGCTTGGGTCATGGTCCTGGGGTCCTAGGATCGAGTCCTGCATCGGGCTCTCTGCTCCTCGTTAGTAGCCTGCTTTCTTCTCTCTCTGTGTGCCTCTCTGCCTACTTGTGATCTCTGCCTGTCAGATAAATAAATAAAATCTTAAAAAAAAAGAAAGAAATTTAATATGTGTTAGCATAATGTTGTTTATAGTCTTCTGTTGTAAGGAAATAGCTCTTCTACATCTATGGTATGTTGTCTGTCTTGTTCACAGTTTTGTGTGCGTGCCTTTTCTCCTTTTTTTTTTTTTTTATTGGTTAGGCTTGATTGAGGCTTGCTTATTTTATTATCTTTTCAAAGCACCAGTTTCTGGCTTAACTGATTAATCTTGTTAATTTTAGGGGCGCCTGGGTGGCTCAGTCGGTTAAGCGTCTGCCTTCAGCTCAGGTCATGATCTCAAAGTCCTGGTATCGTGCTCCACATCATACTCCCAGCTCAGCCAGGAGTCTACTTCTCCTTCTCCCTCTGCCCCTCTTTCTGTTTGGGCTTGCTCTCTCGATCTCTCTCAAATAAATACATAAAATCCTTTTAAAAAATTCTGTTCATTTTATTTTTTTTCTGTGTCATCCGCTTATGTTCTTAATTTTTCTTGCTACTTAATTTCAGTTTATGTCTGCAAGTTCTAGCCTTTTGAATTTGATGGCTTCCATCATTGGTGTAATCAGTCCTCCTGAACAAGGCAAGGACATGAATATTTGCATGCCATTTAATTCTGAGATCTGCTTTTGGTTTAACCCTTTAAATCAGACATTATTACTGATGTTACTATTATACTAATTTTCCAGGTCAATATTTATTAGACTTACCTACTTTTTACCTACTTTACCTACTTACCTGCTGTTTACCTACTTTCTTCACTCTTCATTCCTTTTTAGATCATGCTATTCCTCTTTGTATCATTTTCCTTTTCTGTGAAGTACACTCTTTAGAAATTCCTGCATTGATGATGCATTCTCTGTTTTCATAATATCTGAAAATACCTTTATTTTGCCTGCATCCTTGAATTTTGGCTTCATTGGGTTTCTCTAAGCCATTGATTTCAAAGGTGTTATTGTCGTTGTTTTTCTAGCAGTTTTTAAAGATGTTTTGTTTGGAAGGCTTTGGGATCTCTGTTCTACCACATTGTTGAAAGAAAGATGGAGATTTTTTTTTAAAAAGCAGAAATTAATTTGTAATCTAATGACCTGTCAGTTTTGTGACATTTCCCTGTGCAAAATTATAGATTCATCTCAAAATTATTAATTACAAATTATGTTCTCTGTCTCCATAGCTTATTTTTTCTCTGACCTGTTGATTCTGAGACTTGCATTAAAGATTTCCACTATGGGGGGCGCCTGGGTGGCTCAGTGGGTTAAAGCCTCTGCCTTTGGCTCAGGTCATGATCCCAGGGTCCTGGGCTCGAGCCCCACATCAGGCTCTCTGCTTAGCAGGGAGCCTGCTTCCCTTCCTCTCTCTCTGCCTGCCTCTCTGTCTACTTGTAATCTCTGTCAAATAAATAAATAAAATCTTAAAAAAAAAAAAAAAGATTTCCACTGTGACTCCCAGTGGGTTTCTTTGGTCCTATTTCTATTAGTTTTGTAATATGTATGTTTACAGGCCACCCATAAACACTGTTTATATATTTACATGTATTTTTGAAGCTATGCTTTTAGATACATTAAAGCTTTATGATTCTTACAAAAAATTTCTTGTACCTTTGGAGAATAGTCATCTATTTTATTTCATTATTTTTGCTTTTCATTCTGTTTTGTTGGATATAAATATTAATATTGCTACATCTGCTTTATTTTTTATCTGGCTTATCTTTTCATATTCATTTATTTTCAATTTTCTGTGTTTTAGCTCTTACTCTTACAATTAGCTTATAGCTACATTTTGTTTTATTACTTAACGTTTGTGTTTTTATTTATTTATTTATTTATTTATTTTTATGTTTGTGTTTTTAAAAAATTATGGTAAAATACACATAATATAAAATTTACTTTAAAATTTATAAGTGTACAGTTCACTAGTATTAAGTATATTCATATTACTGTGCAACCAATCTCCAGAATTTTTTCATCTTGCAGAATTGAAACTCTATACCCATTAAACAACAACTATCCATTCCCTCCTCCCCATTTCCTCCTCCCCCAGCTCCTGGTAACCAGCCCTCTACTTTCTGTCTTTATGAATTTTCCTGTTCTAGGAAACTCATAAAGTACTTCATGTAGTTTTTGTCTTTTTGTGACTTGGTTATTCCGCTTAGCGTAATGTCCTCAGGTCACTTGGTGTCATAGCATGTGTCTACATTTTCTTCTTTTTCAGGCTGAATAATACTCCATTGCATATATATACACCACATTTTGCTTATAATTTCATTTCTCAGTTGCTTCCATATTTTAGCTATTGTGAATAATGCTGCAATGAGTATGGGTGTACAGATATGTCTTCAAGACCCCACTCTCCATGCTTTTGGGCATATTCCCAGAAGTGGAGTTGTGAGTCATATTGTAATTCTATATTCAACTTTTCAAGACACTGCCGAACTATTTCTCATAGCAACTGCACCATTTTATATTCCCAACCAACAGGGCACAAGGGTTCCAATGTCTCCCACATTCGCTCCAACACTTATTTTCTGGGGGTTTTTGACAGCATCTGTCATAATGGGTGTGAAATCTTTGCCTTTCAGTAAGCAGCTTTAACCCATTTATATTTATTTCAATTACTACAAAATATTTCAATTATTTTCAATTATTTCAATTATTTCTTATTTCTATTCAGAAGCTGCTTCCTGCCATCTTATTTTATGTTTTCTATTTCTCCTGTTTATTCCTGCCAGCCACTGACACTTTCTTGCTTTTTGTCGGACTGACCAAGTTTTTCTTATTCTATGTTATTCCTCTCAAGACATGGAAATTACAGATATTATTTCTAGTCTGTGGTAGGTACCTTTAACTTTAGAGGCAATTTTTTTATGGAGGTACAACATTAATGTGTAAAGGTATACCCATGTTAACTGTATAACTCCATGAATTTTGACAGGCTGAATACACATATACTCAGCACTCCAAACAGGAAACCACCTTTCCAACACTCCAGAATTTGCCCTCATGTGGCCCACCACCAAGGATAACCACTAGATTGATTTCTAACACAGTAGATTCATTTTACCTATTTTTGTACTTTATATCAATAGAATCATATAGTTGTACTCTTTTCTATCCAACTTCTTTCCATCAACATTATGGTTGTGTGGTTTGTCTCTCTTTCGGAGTGTAGCTGTGGTTTGTCCACTCTTGTTGCCCTATCTATTCCATTGGGGTGTATATCCACAATGTAGATACCCATTTTACATGATTGATGTTTAAGTTGTTTACAGCTTGGGGCTATCACAAATAGTGCTGCTATGAACATTCTAGTACATGTCTTTTGTGGAATCGATGTCTGCATTTCTGTCGAGTACATATCTAGGAGGGGAGTTGCTTGGTCATGGCATGAGCATGGGGTTTAAGTAAATATTGACAGTTTCCAACAGTGATTGTACTAACTTATGTACCTGAGAAGCATATGGTTCACATCCTTGTCATCTTTTGATAACTTCTTTCTTTTCCATTTTAGTCAGCCTGGTGGGTATCACATTATGGTTCAGATTTGTATTTTCCTGATCATAAATGAAATTTAGCTCTTTTGTTACCCTTAAATTTTCACACGAGTCTAAACATTTTTTTCCACTTGATGTTTAAAGATAATCTGTGTATATGAACTCTTTATGAGTAAAGCAAGAATGAACCTTAACGTGACTTTAATTTTGTCTCGTATTAAGATCAAATGGGGGCACCTGAGTGGCTCAGTGGGTTAAGCCTCTGCCTCCAGCTCCAGTCATGATCACAGGGTCCTGGGATCAAGCCCCACATCGGGCTCTCTGCTCAGCGGGGAGCCTGCTTCCTCCTCTCTCTCTGCCTGCCTCTCTGCCTGTCAAATAAATAAATAAAATCTTTTAAAAAAAAAGATCGTATGGGATTTGGGGCTTTTGTATATTATGCATAAGCAGTTATATTTTACTGATTATTTGCTCATCAGTTATCAATTTGGCCAATTATTTGCTCGCCACTGGTTCTTTTTTCCTTGTTTTTCTATTTTTTGAATTCCTTATTATTTAAATGAGTCCTTGAGGAATTTTTTTCCCCTGAGATTTTGTGGGTGGTAAACTTTCTGAGCCCTTGCATGTTTAAAATATTTTTTATTTTGCTTTTCTATCTGAGTATACTTGACTGCGGGTAAGATTCTATTCTCTGTATTTTGGGGCACCTGGGTGGCTTAGTCCAGTAAGCATCTGCCTTCAGCTCAGGTCATGATCCCAGGGTCCTGGCATTGAGCCCAGCATTTAGTCAGGCTCCCTGCTCAGTGGGGAGCCTGGTTCTCCTTCTCAGTCTGCCCCTACCCCCAACTCATGCTCACACGCTCTCTCTGTGGTTCTCAAATAGATAAATGAAATCTTTAAAAAAAAGAAAAACACCTTTACATTTTGAAGATAATTCTTCATTTTCTGCTGGTATCTAGTGTGGTTGATGAGAAGTTTCTGCAGTCTGATTTCTGTTTCTTTATAGTTAACCTGTTTATTCTCTCTGAAGCTTAACCATTTTTTTCTTTTTCCTTGGTGTTCAAAACTTCACTATTTGTCTAGGGGTCATTCTCTTCTGTTCTTCCTGCTCGGTGCTTGGTTCCTTTCTTCCCAAAGATTAATGCACTTCTGTGGCACAGGAGAAATTTCTCTGAGCATTTCCTTACCTCCATTTCTTTATTTTCTTTTTCTGAAATTACTATTAAATAGGTACCAGAATTTCACAATTTGTCTGTCATGTTTCTGGATGTTCTTCTCAGATGATCTGCCTTCTTATCTTTATGAGCCACATTTTGGGAGATTCCTTGCCTTGGACTTTCCTATTAACTAACCCAGTGTTTGACTTTGTCCAGTGTGCTCTCCTGGTCCATCTATTGAGTGTTTTTCAGTGTTGATTATCATATATTTATTTTTCAAGGTTTCCACCTTGTAAAATTTAGCTTTTGGAATAGCTAAGATAATCAGTGTTCAAAAATCATACTGTATTAAAAAGCTATGAGAGAAAGGTCTCCCACCATCCCTTCCCCCATCTGCTCACTTCTCCCTCATCCCCCAAACAAGTAGCCACGTTATTAGTTTCTTATATGTCCCTCCAAAGTCTCTTTGTGCAAATACAATTAAATAAGAATCCGATTCTTGGGGCACCACGGTGGCTCATTGGGTTAAGCATCTGCCTTTGGCTCAGGTCATTATCCCAGGGTCTTGGGATCGATCTCCTCATTGGGCTCAGTGGGGAGCCTGCTTCTCCCCCTCCCACTTCCGTTCCCTCTCTAGCTGTCTCTCTCTATCAAATAAATGAATAAAAAAAATTTTTTTAAAGGAATTCAATTCTTAATCCCTCCTCTTTTTTTTTTTTTTTGCACATATAATAGCATTATTCCTTTCACCCTGCTTTTTTGTTTCACCACCTAGAGATCTTCTCCGCTCAGCTGCATGCTTTCCTCGATAGAGCGTCCCCTCAGATCTTCCCAAGGCCATCTAATAATTTCTTTTATGTGCTTCTATGTGCTCTACTAACTCTCTTTCCCTGGGTACTACTAACTCTTTTTCCCTGGGTATATGTTCTACTGACTTGATGTCCCCATTTTGTGACGTTGAATAAAAACTCAGTGGCTCTTCCTCCGAGGCACATCTTTGAGTTTGTGGATTCCTGTTTTCCTGCCAGTGCTGTTCCCCATAGGCAGCCCCTGGCGACTGTTGAACAGTTCCTCCGAACTCTGCTGAGTGGGGTATATATTTCGGTGGGGAGCATTTGTTGTGGGCTGGAAGGGTCTAGTAGTCAGGGCTGTTCTGGCCACAGTTCCCCAGTCATCCGGTTGTCACATTCCATCCCTGCCCCTCTTTCTGTCTGCAGCCTCAGAGCCCCAAGTCCCAGATCAGTTTCCACTGAATGACGGCCCCCTCCCAGACGTGCATGGAGGTGTGATTTGCTCAGGCAATCTGATTCTGAGTACCCTCCACCTTTCAGAAATTTCTTAGACGTTCCAGTTACCCAGTGGCCCTGGTTTTTTTTTTTTTTTTTTTTTTCAAGGTCTCTTACTGATTTAATATTGTTTAAAGAAGTGTTTTTGCCATTCTGTAGAATTTTAGGCCACTTGGAAAGCAGAAGGATGTGTTTAGTCCATCATCTTAGTACAACCTCCACTATTATCTTTTATTTGGAACTTATCTGTATGTCAGAGGTCTGCAAGACTAGCCCCAGAGTCGGGGATTCGCTAGGTGGGACAGGACTCAGCCTATTGCCATATTCATGGCTGTGGTGTCGTAAACATTGAAAGGACATGAAGCAAAATCAGCCAATGGAAGAGGTACACGCTGCCAAATCCAGAGGACACCAGCTTCCAAGAAGCCTCTCCCAGGGGAGTCACATGTTTGATTTCCCCCAGGATGAGTTGGGACAGCAATGTGTGTAATGCTATCTGCCCGGGAAGCTCACTAGAGACTCAGGGCCTGTAGTTTTTACCAGGGGCTGGTCATGTACACGCCCTCTGCCTAGCACATTCCAATACTTTGGACTCCCAGCGGGAAAGCAGGTGTTCAGCGTAAACCACAGCATTTGTACAAACAGTTTAGGCCAGTGGGACTCTCTTATCAGGTCTGCAAATGTTAGGACCCACACCCCCCCATCCTCCAAATCCAAGTTCCCTAATGTCAGCCAAGGGCTAACCTTCTAAACAGGGCCTTCTGGAGAATAGCGGTCTCAGCCTATTATGTTAACTGTTTTCTACAAAGTTTCCCTCCTACTTTCCACAGAAAAAGATGGATACCATACCTGGAAATGGCTTCTCTCTGCCAGATCATCAAGTGTTTTTTGCTCCCTCCCTGAGGAGGGAGCAACATTTTAAAATATTAAGATGCAGATGATGGGTAAAGAATTGTTTGCTGACTTTGGAAGAAGCCAGAGCACCTTTGAAAGGATGTCAGTGGTGGAGCATGGGGGTGGGGTGGGGGGGGCGGCGGCATCAACTATTTTAAATTCTTTTCTTCCCCTGTTGGCCTTTGGTCACTTCAAGATGGCAGGTGCTTATCATCGAACACAGCAATCTGCAGCTTAATATATACCTTCCCCCCAGAATTAGATGGTTTCGTTGCTTCACCCTTTGGGGCTAAGTCTAATCTCCCAGAATATCACGAATTCCCTGAGGACCAGACAGCAACTCCTCTCAGCTACATTAGCTGTGCCTTTTTGTAGGGTGAAATGCATACAGTTGGTGCCTTTTAATGCTTGTTGAAAGAAAAACCACAGGAAAGTAGGAAACCGTATCCACTTCATTCTGTCCCCTGTTTAACATGTGGCTGGTTTTTTGTTCTGTGAAGAGGACGGTGATGGAGAGCACCAAGCTGCCATTAGCTAGCTGCTTGGATTGTCTGTCGAGTTCTGTCTATCTCCCCAGGCAGCAGATGGTATAATTGTATAATTAAAGGCTTTTGTTTGTGAGGTTTTCTGAGGTCACTGAACCTGTGTGGGGGCTTAGATCTCCAAATCACTTTTTTTCTTCCTGACCCTATGGAATGTATCTGTTTTTTTCCTCCCTCTCCCCATGTGTTTGGACCTCAGGTGTGGGGAATGACTAATCATAATCTCATTCTTGACCCTTTATCATCATTGGTCCACAAAAGCTCCTCTCTCGTCTTGTGGTGTACCTCATGCTTATTCTCCCCCCTGCCATAGCAAACTATTCAGATGCATTGGATATACGCGCTTTTGTTTGTATGTGTACTTAAAAATGCGGACTGTGTGTTATGTGCATGTGTTTTTCATAGCTGTCACTCTCTTTCCCAGTGTTGTCATTCACCACTATGTTTTTATTTTTATTAAGATTTTATTTATTTATTTGACAGAAAGAGATCACAAGTAGGCAGAGAGGCAGGCAGAGAGAGGGGGAAGCGGGCTCCCTGCTGAGCAGAGAGCCTGATGTGGGGCTCGATCTCAGGACCCTGGGATCATGACCTGAGCCGAAGGCAGAGGCTTTAACCCACTGAGCCACCTATGCGCCCCTCACCACTATGTTTTTATATCCTGTCCCTGTTGCTGTGTGATTATCTGGTGTGTTTGCCCACTGCATCTGGGGGTGGACACACAGACATTGATTCCTACCCTGCCACACTTCAAGCAATGCTGAATGGAACTCTTGTCCATGTCCCTGTGTATGATCCACGTGAGAATCTCTTTAGGATTCAGACCCAGGAGCAGCATTTCCTGGTCATAGTACGTGCCTATGGTTGATAGAACCGAGTACTGCCTGGTCATCTTCAGCGTGTCTATGCCACCTCCCTTTCCCTAGTAGTGCCCAGGACTTTGGTTTTTACCTTTTGATACGTGAATTAACAGAACTTTAATAATCAAGACATTTCACATAAAAATCCATTATCTCCAGTCTCTGTGGAATAAATAGTATTTCTTCGTTGGCTAAAAGTCATGGACTGGTAGGATCCTCCTTTAGCTACAACACAAGCTCTCCCCGACCCGGCTGGCCCTACTCATTCTCTTGACCTCCTGGTCCCTGTCGTTGTTTGGATTTATGGCCAGCCCACATGTACGTGAGTTGGTACCTTGGAAATAAACAAGCTGGTGCTGACATTTGTGAAGATGTTAGATGAGCATGGTTTGGGGTCGCGTGAACTCCAAGTGGCAAGCACGGCAGTGGTCGCTGTATCTCATGGCATTGAGTGGGGGTCAGTGAGATAACAGAAAACAGAGGGAATGTGCTCACCCTCTTAGAGCAGTAATAACTCTTTCTTTTCAACCCATTCTGGATTGTTTCTTATTCTGATGCACAAAAAGGCCACAGCTCAGTGGAGTCTATGTATGAGGGGAAACTCTAAACCAGGGATTTGAAAACTTTCTCTGTAAAGAGCCAGATAGGATTTCCAGGGTCATACAGCCTCTCTCGTAACAACTCAGCTCTGCCCTTAGGGCCAAAAGCATCCATAGATGGTAAGTAATGCACTCTGTTCATTGGGCCCAGACTGTGGTTTGCCAGCTTAATTTTTTCTTGTCTTGTTTCTGAGGCACAAGTTTATAACACTCACTTGATTGCTACATAGCGAGGACCTACTGTGTGCCAGAGCTAAGATTATGGTGTGGGATAAGGTGCAAATCAGTCTTTCAGCATAATGTCTCGGGGGTGGGGGAGACAGATGAGTGAGCAGCCAGCTACCCGAGAGGACAACAGGCCAGGACCAGGCGGGCACAGAACCTGGCACTGGGGCTTAGGACAGGGCGTATCAGGCATAAGGAGGAGAGATCTAAGATAAAGGGGGAAGAGGAATTAGGTGGGACAGGGGCAAGGGCCCCAAGGGTTTAATTCATTATAACCAGAGGATAAAGATCAGGGTTTTGTGGTTCAAGGAAGGAGGGAGTCAGGATTAATGTAGCAGGGGTCCCAAGCAGCCAAAAAGTGGATAGCAGGAATGACAAGAAAGAGATTGAGTTAAATAAACACCCACAGGCAGAATCACAAATGCTTAAATGATTAAAGGTTAGTGATGACAATCCCCACTGCTATTAAAATATGTCAGGATGGGGCGCCGGGGTGGCTCAGTGGGTTAAGCCTCTGCCTCCGGCTCAGTTCATGATTTCAGGGTCCTGGGATCAAGTCCCACATCAGGCTCTCTGCTCGGCAGGGAGCCTGCTTCCCCTATCTCTCTGCCTACTTGTGATCTCTCTCTGTGTGTCAAATAAATAAATAGAAATCTTTAAAATAAAATATGTCAGGAAATATGAAAACATAGAAAGCTCTCCAAATAATTTCACAAAGTGAAAGTAACCCTGACAGAGAACAAGGGAAGCCCACAAAAGTAAACTTAGACCAAAGGTCACGTGTGGTGTATATGCACATTTCCTAGGTAAAATGGCAATTGGGGCACCTGGGGGGCTCAGTTGGTTAAGGGTCTGACTCTTGTTCTCAGCTCAGGTCTTGATCAGGGAGGTAAGTTCAAGCCCTGTGCTGGGACTCCATGCTGGCATGGAGCCTATATAAAAAAAAAAAAAAGAAAGAAAAAAAGAAAAGGCAAAATGGATTCAGCAGAATTAAAAAAGTAATACATTTTGCCCAAGTAGTTTTTTTGTTTGTTTGTTTGTTTGTTTTTCCTAAGTAGCTCCATGTCCAGTGCAGAGCCCAGCACAGGGCTCAAACTCATGACTCTGAGATCAAGACCTCAGCCAAGAACAAGAAACAGATGCTCAGCTGACCAAGCCACCCAGGGGCCTTTTGGCCAAATTGTTTTTATTATAGGAATTCAGGAATGATTTGATACAAGGACATATGTCTGTTTAATACATTGTGTAAATAATAAAAGGGAAAGCTATATAATCCCGTTAAGAGGTACACTTAATAGAATTTGACTTTGAATCTTGTCATTCCTTGAAAAGCTTTTGTGTCCCCTGCCTTCAACGTGTGCAGTCTTCCTTGCGGGGCTGACCTTCTCACCTTTTTATTTCTCTGGCAAATCCTTGCCCAATAATTGTATGATTTTTCATTCATCACGTTTGTTGCAAATCTTCTCTTGTATACCCTGCGTGGCGTAAGTTACCCTCTACTTTCCAGTGCAGTAAGGCTCCATCTGTATCTCTGTCCCTGTATTTCAATGGTCATTCTCAGTTTCTCTTTGTACTTGGTTGGTTTCCTTCTGTAGGAACCAGGTGCCATGTTAGGCACTGGAGATACAGAGACAGATCAGACATTGCCCAGTTATCTGCCTCCTTACCGTCAGACTCAGTCTCTACCCTTTTCCTGTTCTCTCTGTTGGAGAGAGCTCTGTTGGAGGGAGCTGATTCTGCCAACTTCACTTTGAAGATTCCTTTGTGAAATGCCAATGGATAAGGGTGGCCAGGAAAAGGCACTTGTGGGAGATTGGAAAGTAAGAGGAAGGGAAAAGCGAGGGGATTTCTCTCCCAGTTTTCTGCTTTGAACAGTATCTCTGGATGGTTCTACCTCCAGCTGAGTGACACTGGCCTCTGGTGATACCACCTTCTTCCTTTTCCCTCTAGCCTTAAGTGTGATGGAGGTGTCCTACTCTTTCTCATCGCTGGGCTGGCTCAACATTCCACCATCCCATTTGGCTGTCTCTCCCTTCCTCAAACCTTGTAACTACTTCCCATATTAAATTCTCGCCATTGAACTACCTCTTTTGAATTCTAGTTTCTTGATTGGACCCTACTGGTGTAGACAAGAACGCTATTTCTGTGTGCCCACAGTCTTATGGAACAAACGGACATTAAAGCAACTGTAATTGGGCGCCTGGGTGGCTCAGTGGCTTAAGCCTCTGCTTTTAGCTCAGGTCATGATCTCAGGGTCCTGGGATCGAGTCCCTCAACGGGCTCTCTGCTTGGTGGGAAGTCTGCTTCCTCCTCTCTCTCTCTCTCTCTGCCTGCCTCTCTGCCTACTTGTGATCTCTCTCTGTCAAAAAAAGAAATGAAATCTTTAAAAATAAAACAAACAAACAAACAAAAAACCAACTGTAATTATTTTTCTGTTCAATGCTCCTTCTTTCCTTCTTCTGGAAGTAGTCTTAACTTTGGGCACAAGGGTTGGCCATGACCCAGATTGAGACAATCATAGAACTTCATACATACTCTCTGTTCACAAAGACTTTTCCAGGGATGACTGTGTCATCCATACCAGGTTAATCACTTTTCTTCGGATAGTTCAAAATGGAGCCGGTGTGTAAGAGGGCCCCTTTGTTCTCAGGAGTTATAGGGATGCATGAACTCCACAGGAGCTTGGCCCTTGTTTTGCTTAATGTATGTCTCCAGTGTACAGTAAGTGCCCAATAAATATAATTTCGTAAAATCCAAAATAGTAGCAATTTTATTATTTTTTTTTATTTTTTTTAAAAAGATTTTATTCATTTATTTGAGAGAGAGGTCACAAGTAGGCAGAGAGATGAAAGCAGGCTCCCCACTGAGCAGAGAGCCCGATGCGGGCCTCGATCCCAAGACCCTGAGATCATGACCTGAACCGAAGGCAGAGGCTTAACCCACTGAGCCACCCAGGCGCCCAATAGTAGCAATTTTAAAACAATTATTTTGTGTTCCACTGAAAAAGAAAAAAGAAATACTGTCAATTAAACCAGGATATGATACTTATTAGGTATATTTAAAAATTTTTAGACTTCCTGGGCGCCTGGGTGGCTCAGTGGGTTAAGCCGCTGCCTTCAGCTCAGGTCATGATCTCAGGGTCCTGGGATCGAGTCCCGCATCGGGCTCTCTGCTCAGCAGGGAGCCTGCTTCCCTCCTCTCTCTCTCTCTGCCTGCCTCTCCATCTACTTGTGATTTCTCTCTGTCAAATAAATAAATAAAATCTTTAAAAAAAAACAAATTTTTAGACTTCCTGAGAGATCTTTTAGAATGTTTAGACATCTGTGTCTGTCATATTCCGTTCTTGCACATGTGCACAAAGGAAAATGTAAGTGTGATACATTGGTTGAGGTATTTCTAGAACTTCCTCACATTCAGAGTGTCTCTCTTTCTCTCTCTCTCTCTTCTTAAGATTTATTTATTTGTTTGAGAGAGAGAGAGTGAGAACATGGGGAGGGGGAAAGGGGGAGAGAGAGGGAAACTTTAGCAGATTCTGCTTTAAGCATGGACCCCAACTTGGGGCCTGATTCCCAAGACCCTGAGATCACAACCTGAGCCAAAACCAAGAGTTGGGTGCTTAACCAACTGAGCCACCCAGGCACCCCCAGAGTGTCTCTTTTGAATCACTTTTTTACCCCAGTCATTTATGTCCATGATTTGTTTCACAGATAACGTCCCCTCTGCCATCAAGTGCACCGGTAATGTGTTGGTTGTGAAAGTGTTCCTCACTCCTCTCCAGGATTTCATTCTGAGCTTGTGACATCTGTTCTGCAAATTTGATGCTGACATTTCCCTTGAACTTAACTGAAGGTATCGACCAGAAGGTGTCGATTAAGCAATCAGGACTCACATCCCTTCTTTGAACATCCTTGCTTAGTTTGTAGGTTGAAATATTGCAGGACTGCAGTTTCCCATGAGGCCCCCTAGGATGAAAATGAAGTCACCATGCTTTTGGGTGAGCTGCTGCTGCTGCTTCTCCTTTTTCCTCCTCCCTCCTCTTTCATCCTCTTCTTCTTCTTCTTCCTTCAATATTTTATTTATTTATCTGAGAAACAGAGAGGGAGAGAGAGAGAACACAGTGGGAGATAGTCAGAGGGAGAGGGAGCCCAATGCAGGGCTTAATCCCAGGACCCCGAGATCATGACCTGAGCCAAAGGCAGACTCTTAACCAGTGCCCTTGGTGAGCTTACTAGTTAACTGCCCGATTTCGCACACATCCAGACATTGGCGTTGGCAGCCAATGGCAACTGTGAGAGGTATGCTGACTTCAGGAACATTCAAATGCGTGTCCTAGAATTGGCAGACTGTGGTATTTGTGACATTAATTCACTACATGAATCTCGTGCTGCCTGAACCCCTAACTCCCACCGAGAGGATGAAGGTAACATGCCAAAAGGCATGGAGAGTGGATGTTCCCAGATTCCTTTGTTCCACAGGCCCCAACCACCTCTGCGCTTCCCATGGCTTCTTTATGGAAGATGATGATTCCTCCTCCTGTCTCTTTTTGTTCATATTGGCTTAATGTCACTGGCAACCTAGAGAATCATGACTAATATAGAAGCTTATAAAATGATTATAAACAATGTGGTATGTACAGAAATTAGAAGTACATACAAAGCTCAGAGGTAGCACCAAGGAGAGAGGATAACCATCAGAGGGTCTCTGACATGCAGAGGTATTTACGCTTCTGCAACCTTGACGTTCCCAGGTGAGGCGAGACCCCCTTCTTAGATGCCTCTCAAGGACCTTATACTTGTGTTCACTTCAAATCACTTGTTCCTGACCTGCCTTTCCCGCCACTCTGTTTCCTAAGATGGGAATCAAAGACCCAGTAGATAATCATTGAACAAATGAATGAATGACTTTGGAGGAATGAAGAGAAATTGCTCACATACAAGGGTGGGAATGGTGCTCTAGGAAGAGAAACCAGAAAGACCGGTGGGAAACAGACTTGGAAAAGCAAGATGTATCTGGAGACTACATGTAGTGTGAAATGCTGGGAGGGGAAACTCAGAGCTGGGGTGGTAGGAGATGAGGCCGGAGGGACAGGTGAGGTCTAGAGGATGGGCTAAATGCATCATGGGAAGATACTTGGACTTTCTTCCTTAGGCAGTGGGAACCATTGAAGTATTAAAGTTTTTTTTTTTTTAATGTGGTAAAATAGACTTGACATTTACCACCTTAACTATTTTCAGTGTATATAGTTAAGTGGCATTAAATACATTCAAACCATTGTGCAACCATCTCCACCATCCACCTCCAGAACTTTTCCATCTCCCAGACGGAGACTGTCCCCGTTCAACATTGACTCCCCATTCCCTCTCCCCAGCGCCCTGGCAGCCACCTTTCTGCTGACTGTCTCTGTGAATTTTAATTATTCCAGATACCTCTTTATAAACCACTGAAGTATTTTTAATATAGGGTTTAAATGGATTTGCATTTTAGCATGTTCATGCTGGCAGTTTTTTTAGCGGATGGATGAGAGGTGGAAGAGGCTGGGTGTAGGAAATCCAGTTAGCAACCAAGGCTTTGGCAGTAGGGATGACAAAAAAGGAAAGGATGTACCACTCAGGGCATAGAAACCTCAGGGGCCTGGGTGTGGAGGTAAAGGACAGAGAGAGAGAGAGAGAGAGAGAGAGAGAGGAACTGGTTTTGACACCACTTTTCTCTGGCCTGGGTGATACCAACTACGATAGGGAATCTGAGAGGAACTCCGGGTTTGAGTGGGTAGCCGAGGCATGGATACCCTGCCTGTATCCCTTTCCCCTCATCGGTGACGCTGACCTGCCTTCCCAGTGTTAGCACCTGCATTTTTTTGCCAGAGAGTTTTCAGGTGCCCACTTTGCAACACACAGCACCAGAGTGAAACTGCTGGGAAATCACACCCTTCCAACTCCCCAGAAGCCTTCAACCAAGGATAACAGCGTATGACTACAGCAGCTCCCTGCCCCTCTAGTGGGATAGCGCTGCTGGGTCTATGTTATATGCTGGGTCCCAGAGTTCCCCAGTGGGATCAAGTTTTAGGTGCCCTCCATTGTAACTTTCTTGATGAAACTTTCATTCCATGCTTCCCCTTCTTACTCCTCTGCTCAAGGCTTCTCGTGTCAGTTTGCTCTCAAATAAACAGTTTGCTCTCAAATCTTTACCTTAAGGAGGTAGATTTGAGGGAACCCAAACTATGACAGAGTCTGCAGAAAATGATCCATTAAGTGTGGCAGCCACACGGATGTGTGTGTTATGAAGTTGGAAATCTAGGTGTCTGGTTTATGGTAGATATGGATTTGGGGGGACAAGTCTGTTCTTGTGGACGTTAAAACCATGAGAGTAGGTGAGATTGCCTGGAAGAGGTAGACTAGAGATTTAAAGATTTTATTTATTTATGAGAGAGAGCGAGAGTGAGCACAGGCAGACAGAGTGGAAGGCAGAGTCAGAGGGAGAAGCAGGCTCCCCGCGGAGCAAGGAGCCCGATGTGGGACTCGAGCCCAGGACGCTGGGATCATGACCTGAACCAAAGGCAGCTGCTTAACCAACTGAGCCACCCAGGCGTCCCTGTTTTGTTTCCCTCTGATAGAGGATGCATAGTTAGCCACTGTCGGGATTGACTACAGACCGATTTGTGACATGGGTGGTTTCTCGTTCGTGAGCTTCCCAAATTCAGTCTTCTGGCTTCTTCATGCTTTGACAAGAGAAGCAACATTCCCTTTCTGGAGACCAACAACCACAGTGTTCTGCATGTCCTAGGGGAGGCCAAACCCAGGTTTCTGTCAGAGCCTAGGCGGACGGTCTCCCATTCTCTCCAGTTCCCACCTTCTGGTAAACAAAGTCTTCTTCATGGTACTTTAGTTTCCCCTTAATGTGAATGGAATCATACAACATGTGGTCTTTTGTGACTCACTTCTCTCACTTGCCATAATGTCTTCAAGGTTCGCCTTGCAGCGAGTAGCAGTATGTCATTCCTCCTATGGGAAAATAGAATTCTAGTGTATGGATATGCCACTCGTTCATCCATTCATCATTTGACAGGCATTTGAATTGTTACCATCTTTGCTATTATAAATGATGCTGCTTACTATACCTACTTACTTTTTCACCAATTCTTATGGTTTCATGTGTTTTCATTTGGGGGGTATATACCTACCTAGGAGTGGAATTCCTGGGTCATCTTGGTAATTCCATGTTTAATCATTTGAGGAGCTGCCAGATTGTTTTACAAAGTGGCTGCACCATTTTAAATTCTCCGCAGCAATGAATGAAGGTTCTGATGTTCCCATATCCTTGTCAACATTTGTTATTATCTGACTTTTTAATTCTAGCTTAGGAGGGGTGAATCTCATTGTGGCTTTGGGTTATATTTCTCTGCTGATGACTAGTGATGTTGAGTATCTTTTCATGTCTTCATTGGCCATTTATTTATCTTCTTAGAGAAAGATGTATTCAAGTCTTTAGCTCACTTTAAAATTGAGTTGTTCTTGCGGTTGTTGTTGAGGTTGTTTATATATTCTGGATATTAAATCCTTATCAGTACATGATTTGCAGGTGGTTTTTCCCATTCTTTTTTTTTTTTTTTAAGATTATTTATTTATTTATTTGACAGAGAGAGAGATCACAAGTAGGCAGAGAGGCAGGCAGGGAGAGAGAGAGGAGGAAGCAGGCTCCCTGCTGAGCAGAGAGCCTGATGCAGGACTCTATCCCAGGACCCTGAGATCCTGACCTGAGCCGAAGGCAGCGGCTTAACCCACTGAGCCACCCAGGCTCCCGGTTTTTCCCATTCTTGATGGTGTTCTTTTAAACAGAGAAATGTTTAATTGTGGTGCAGTTCTATTTATCTTTATTTTTGTTGTGATTTTGGGAAGAATTCTTTACCAAGTCTAAGGTCATTAGGATTCACCTCTATATTTTCTTCTAAGAGATTTATAGATTTAGTGCTTCTTCAAAATTGAGGTGTAATTGATGTATAGCATTATATTAGTTTCAGGTGTACAAAGCATTTCCTTGATATATATATATATTTATATATTGCAAAATACAGTTTTAGCTCTTAAATGTTTGATCCAATTTGAATTAGATTTTGCATATATATGAGATAAGGGTACAACTTTCTTTTGTTTGTGTTTATCTGGTTGTCCCAGCACCATTTGTTGAAAACACTATTCTTTCCCTGTTGAATAGTCTCGTCACCCTTTCTGAAATTTAGTTCACCACAGATGTTTGGGTTTATTTTTTTACTCTCAATTTGGTTCTAATGCTTTATATGTCCATCCTTGCACCAGTACCACACCATCTTGATTAATGTTGCTGTATAGTAAGTTTTGAAATTGGGAATTGTGAGTCTTTATTTTTATTTCTCAAGACTCTTTTGGCAGTTCTGGGCCTTGCAATTCCATATGGATTTTTTAATATCATTATCAATTTCCACAAAGAATCAACTGAGATTTTGATAGGATTATGTTGAATTATGTATCAGTTTGGAGAGTACTGCCATTTTGACATTAAGTCTTCCAATCCATCAACACAGAATGTTTCCTCATTTATTTATTCTTAATTTCTTTCAACAATGTTTTGTAATTTTCAGGGTAAAAGTTTGGCATTTTTCAGGTTAAATGAAGTATTTTATTATTTTTGATGTTATTGTAAATGAAATTGTTTACTTAATTTCATTTTTGGATTGTTCGTTGCAAGTATATAGCAATACAATACATTTTTGTATATATGTCTTGATCCTGCAACCTGGCTAAAGTTTATGAGTTCTGATAGTTTTTCAGTAGGTTATAGGGTTTCCTAAATACGGGACCATGTAATCTGTGAATATAGTAGTCTTATCTCTTCTTTTCCAGTGTGGGTGCTTTTTCTTGCCTAATTGCCCTTACCAGGAGCTCCAGACATCTTTGCCTTTTTCCTGGCCTTAGGAGGGAAGCATCCAATCTTTCACTATTAAGAATGATGTTAGCTGGGCGCCTGGGTGGCTCAGTGGGTTAAGCCGCTGCCTTCGGCTCAGGTCATGATCTCAGGGTCCTGGGATCGAGTCCCGCATCGGGCTCTCTGCTCAGCAGGGAGCCCGCTTCCTCCTCTCTCTGCCTGCCTCTCTGCTTACTTGTAATTTCTCTGTCAAATAAATAAATAAAATCTTTAAAAAAAAAAAAAAAAAAAAAAGAATGATGTTAGCTGTGGATTTTTAGTAGATGACTTTTATCAGGTTGAGAATGTTTGCTTCTAGTTTGTTGAATGTTTTTATCAGGAAAGAGTTTGGATTTTGTTAAATGCTTTTTCTGTATCTATTGAAATGACCATGTGATTTTAAAATGTCTTGTATTGAAATGATTGGTTTTTGGATATTAAACCAACCTTGCATTCCTAGGGTAAATCCATTTGGTCAATGGTATATAGCTTTTGTGGGTTGTTGTAGTTATTGTTTTATGTTGTTGGATTTGGTTTACTAGTATTTTCTTAAGGATTTTCATATGTCCATATTCAGAAAAGCTACTGATTTGTAGTTTGTTTGTTTTTTTTTTTCTGATGTCTTTATCCGGTTTTGATATTAGGATAATACTGGTCTCATAAGATGAGTTGGGAAACTTTCCTTTCTCCTCTATTTTTGGGAACAGTCTGTGAAGAATTGATACTGAATATTCCTCTTTAAATGTTTAGTACAGGGCACCTGGGTGGCTCAGTTGGTTAAGCATCTGCCTTCAGCCCAGGTCATGATCCCAGAGTCTGGGGATCAAGCCCCGTATTGGGCTCCCTGATCAATGGGGAGCCTACTTCTCCCTCTCCCTCTCCCTCTGCTGCTCCGCCTGCTTCTGTTCTTTCATGATCTCTGTCAAATAAATAAAATCTCTAAAAAACATTTAGTACAATTCAGCAGTGAACTCTGGGGCTGGCTTTTCTTTGTGGATAAATTTCTATTACTAATTCAGTCTTTTCACTTGTCATAGCTCTGTTCAGAATGTTTTATTCTTGAGTCAGTTTTGGTAGTTGGTATGTTTCCAAGAACTTTTCCATTTCACTTTAAGTTATCTAATTTGTTGGCATGGATTTGTTCACAGTATTGTTTTATAATTCTTTTTATTTCTGTAAAGTTGGTACTAATATCCCCTCTTTCATTTCTGATTCTAGTAATTTCAATTGTCTCTTATATTTTCTTGGCCAACCTAACTAAATGTTTGTCAATTTTGTTGATCTCTTCAAAGAAGCAGATTTTGGTTTTATCTTCTCTATTGTTTTTCTATTCCCTATTTCATTATTTTTTGCTCTGACCTATTATTTACTTCCTTCTGCGTGCATTAGGTTTAGTTTACTTCTCTTTTTCTAGTGTTTTAAAGTGAAAGGTTAAGTTATTGATTTGAGATTTTTTTCTTTTTAACTGTAGACATGCTAGCAATACTGACTCCATCTTTGGCCTTCCACCTTGTTCATGTTCACTCAATGACCTCTCTTGGGGCTATCTCTCTCTCTTGGAGATTAATATCTATATACTTTAGAAATTCCCACAAAGTCTGGGATGCGGGAGTCTTAATTTGTCCCTCCTCAAGTTTGTTAGAGATAAAATAGTCTCTCCCCTTCCTGATGCATAGGTGGTACCACGAGGTCTAGTTAAATGTTCGATGTTAATTCAGTGCATACAAACCCTTTGAAATGCATGGGAACCCTTTGATCTCACTACAGTGACCTTCTGTACACCCCCTCACTCCATAAAATCTGTGGATGAAGGTCCGGACTTTGTAGAGAATGGCTGCACAGCTGACTGGAACCTCGTCTGCCCAATCCTTCCCGTGAGTTAGTTACTGTGAATAAAACTCTATGTAAACTGTATGGAGTCACCTTTTTTTGTTTTTAGTCTCAAAATGCCTTCTCAGTTTGGGGGATACTTACTGTCTCTTCCCTACCTTTTAACATTAACATAGGTATCTACCACTGTAAATTTCCCTCTAAGCACTGCTGCACTGCTAGAGAGGTGTTCCATAAGTTTTGGTATATTAATTCTTCATTTTCATTCATCTTAAAGTATTTTGGATTTCTCTTTTAATTTCTTCTCTGACCCATTGTTATTTCGGAGTATGTTGTTTAATCTTTACATATTTGTGAGTTTCACAAATGTTTTTCTGCTGTTGATTTCTAATTACATCCCATTTTGGTTAGACAACATTCTTTGCATTATTTTTGTCCCTTTAAATTGATTGAGGTTTGTTTTATGGCCAGGAACATGGTATGTTCTTGAGAATGTTCTGTGTGCACTCGAGAAGAATGTATATACTGCTGTGTTGGGTTGCATGTTCTACAGATCTAGTGTTCTGACTGGCCTAGAGTATTTTTCAGATCTTTTTCCTTGTTGAGATAATGTATAGTTCTGTCTATTATAGAAAGTGGGTATTAAAGTCTTTAGCTACTACTGTTGAATTGTCCTTTCTCCCTTCATTTCTGTCACTTTTTGCTTTATATATTTTGGTGCTCTACTAAGTGCATATATACTTGTTATATCTTCTGATGACATGACCTTTTTATCATGATGTCCTTATCTCTAGTAACATTTTCTTTAAAGATTTTATTTATTTATTTGACAGAGCGAAATCACAAGTAAGCAGAGAGGGAGGCAGAGAGAGAGAGAGAGGAGGAAGCAAGCTCCCTGCCAAGAAGAGAGCCCGATGTGGGACTCAATCCCAGGACCCTGAGATCATGACATGAGCTGAAGGCAGAGGCTTAACCCACTGAGCCACCCAGGCACCCTCTAGTAACCTTTTAAAAAAAGATTTTATTTATCCATTTGAGATAGAGCAAGAGTGAGAGAGAGAGAGAGCACAGACAGGGGGAGCAGAAGGCAGAGGGAGAAGCAGACTCTCTACCGAGCCAGGAGTCCAACATGGGGCTCGATTCCAGGACTCTAAGATCATGACCTGGACTGAAGGCAGATGCTCAACAGATTGAACCACCCAGGTGCCCCTTTCTAGTAAAATTTTTTTAAAAGATTTTATTTATTTGATATAGAGAGAGAATGAGAGAGAACATGAGAGGAGAGAGGTCAGCAGGAGAAGAAGACTTCCCACCAAGCAGGGAGTCTAATGTGGGACTTGATTCCAGGACTCTAAGATCATAACCTGAGCCAAAGGCAGTCAGTTAACCAACTGAGCCACCCAGGTGCCCTAGTAAAATTTTTATTTCAAAGTCTATTACATCTGATATTACTATAGGCACCGGAACTCTCTTGTGGTTGCTATTTGCATGATACTTTTTTTTTCATTCACTTATTTCAATCCATTTCTATTTTGTATCTAAATTATACTTTTTGGACAGCATATGGCCAGATTATGTGTTTATTTATCCAGTCTGACAAACTGTGCCCTTTTATTGGAATGTTTAATTCATTCACATTTAGTATTATTAGATTTATATTTGCCATTTTACTTTTGGTTTTCTGTGTGTCTTATCTTTTTTTGTTCCTCTTATTCCTCTCACTGCTTTCTTTTGCATTAAGTGAGTGATTTCTAGTGTTAATATTTTAATGGGTTGGCTGGTACGTTGGAGATCTTGAGATGAATCATCCTGGATTAATTAGGGTGGTCCCTAAATGCAACGATTAAAGTCATTGTAAGAAAAGTATATGCAGAGACACACAGAAAGAAGGCCATGTGAAGACAGAGGCAGAGATGCAAGTACAAGCCAAGAATGTGTGTGATAACTGGGAACCACAAGAAGCTGGAAGAGGCAAGGAAGGACTCTTTCTGAGAAACTTCAGAGAGAACATGTCCTGCTGACACCTTGATTTCAGACTTTTATCCTTTTTATTTATAAAAAATAAAGTTTATATTAAAACTTTTAAAATTTATTTTAAATTTTAAAATAAAATTTATTTTATTCCCTCCAGAAGAGGGAAAGAATACAATTCTGTTGTTTTAAGCCACTCTATTTGTGGTTATCTGTTACTGTGGCTCTAGGAAATACAGACCTTTTATTTTCTTTAACGACTTTTTTTACTTTATCTCTTTTCATTATATTCTGATAACTTATCAGAATCTACTTCAGATTTATACTTAATTCCAATGAGATACAGAAATGTTACCTCTATATAGCTCTATTCTCATTTTTTTACTTTTTGTTATATTATTGTTACCATATTATACCTGTTAATATTACAAACTTAAGCATACGTTGTTATAATTATTACCTTAGCCAACTGTAGTAACTTCCTTAACTCAGTATAGCTTTACTCCAATCCATCTGTTTTGTTCAATTGTTGGTAGATATATTACACATATATTTCTATACATTATATGTCCAACAATATACTCTATGGATCATATTTTATATAATTGCTTAAGATTTTATTTATTCATTTGAGAGGTAGAGAGAGACTGCACAAGAAATGGGGGGGAGGGAGAAGCAAACTCCCCACTGATCTGGGAGCCCGACGACATGGGGTTCAATCCCAGGACCTGGAGATCATGACCTGAGCTGAAGGCAGAGGCTTAACATCTGAGCCACCCATGCACACCTATATAATTGTTTTCTAAATCCAGAGAAGAAAGGAGAAAAGCATACATTTTTGCTCTTATTTATAATTACTTAATTACCTTTATGTGCTCTTTGATTTTTTTTTAAAGATTTTATTTATTTATTTGACAGACAGAGATCACAAGTAGGCAGAGAGGCAGGCAGAGAGAGAGGGGGAAGCAGGCTCCCTGCCGAACAGAGAGCCCGATGCAGGGCTCGATCCCAGGACCCTGGGATCATGACCTGAGCTGAAGGCAGAGGCTTTAACCCACTGAGTCACCCAGGTGCCCCTGCTTTTTGATTTTTTTGTGTGTGTGGATTTGAATTACCTTTTGGGTTCATGTGCTTTCACTGAGAAGAACTTACTCTGGTATTTCTTGTAAGGCAGGTATACTAGCAACAAATTCTCTCGGTTTTTGTTTATTTGGGAAAGTCTTTATATCACTTTTATTTTTCCCCCAATATTTTTTATTGCAGTGAAATACACATAACAAAATTTACCATTGTATCCATTTTTAGGTGTACAGTTTAATGATATTAAGTATGTTAACGATGTTGTATGGCCACCATCATCAGTCTTCAGCATTCTCCATCATGAAAAACTGAAATTCTATACCCATTAAACACTAACTCTCCATCCTCACCTTCCCCCAGCCCCTAGCAACCACCACTCTAGTTACCCCCTATAAAGTATATTATACAGTATTTGTCATTTTGTATTTAGCTTATTTCACCTTACATACTGTTTTCATATTGTAGCATGTGACTTTCCTTTCCTTTCTTTATAAGTCTGAATAATATTACACTTATGTATACATTACATTTTGTTCATCCATTCATCTGACATTTGAGTTGCTTGCACTTTTAGGCTACTGTGAATAATGTTGCTATGAACACAAATATACAAATATCACTTCAAAATCATGTTTTCCTTTCTTATGGGAATATACCCTTTTCACCGTCACTTTGAAAGATAACTTTGCTGGCTATAGGATTCCTGGCTGATAGTTTTGTTTTGTTTTGTTTTGTTTCCCTTGAGTACTTTGAATGTGCTATCCCATTGCCGTCTGGCTTTCATTGTTTCCGATGAGATGTCAGCTGTTAGTCTTATTATGGTTCTGTTGTAAATGCTAAGTTGTTTTTCTCTTCCTGCTTTCAAGATTTTTCCTCCTTGTTTTTTGATTTTTAGCATTTCTACTAGAATGTGCCTGTTTGTGGATCGATTTGAGTTTATCCTGCTTGCAATTCACTGAGCTTCCCTAATGTAGACGTTATTGTTTTCTAATAATTTTGGAAAGTTTTCAGCCATTATTTCTTCAGATTTGTTTCCCTCTTTTCTCCCTCTTACTGTGGATTATCTTAAACAGTTTTTTAGAATTCTATTTTGATCTTTCTAATTTTTTAAAAAAGATTTTTATTTATTTGACAGACAGAGATTACATGTAGTCAGAGAGGCAGGCGGGGTTGGGGGGAAGCAGGCTCCCTGCTGAGCAGAGATCCCGATGCAGGGCTTGATCCCAGACCCTGAGATCAAGACCTGAACTGAAGGCAGAGGCTTTAACCCGCTGAGCCACCCAGGCACCCCTCTAAACTGTTTTGATTGTAGCTTTTTACATATTGTTAGTGGCCTTCTAAGTATTACATTATACATATTATTTATCACAGTTTGCTGGCATGGATATTTTACCACTTGGAGCAAAGTGCGGAAGTCTTACCTCTCTTTACTCTCCTCACTTATAATTTTTTACCTACATTCAGAACCACATCAGGCAGGATTATAATTTTTGTTTCAACCATCAAACATAATTTAGAAGTCTTAAGAGGAGACAAATAGTATTATAATTACATTCATTTTTATTATTTATTCCTGATGCTCCTAGATTCCTTCTTTTATCATTTCTTTTCTGTTGAGAGAACTTCCTTTAGCTGTTCTTTTGGGATAAGTCTACTAGCAACAAACTCTCTTATTTTTTTTTTTTTATCTGAGAATAAAATCCCTTTGATTCATAAGGGATATTTTCTCTGGATACAGGATGCTGGGTTGACAGTTCTTTTCTTTCAGCGCCTGAAAAATGTATTACTTCCTCTGGCCACATGGTTTCTGGTGAGGAATCTGCTGCCATTTGAATTGTTTTCCCAACAGGAAAATGTCATTTCTCTCGCAGCTTTCAAGTTTTTTTGTTTTTTAGAATTTTGACTATGGCATGTTTTGATGTAGATTTTTTTGGGATTCTCAGTCTAGAGTTCATCTTTTTGAATCTGTACATTAATCTTTTGCTGAATTCAGAAAGTTTTCAGCTATTTTTTTTTCTACTACTTTTCCAGCTTCCTCCATCTTTGTCTCTGTCCTGGACCCTGTTTACTTAAGTGTTAGATCTCTTATAATCTCATAGGTGTTTGAAGCTCTGTTCTTTGATTTCTACTGTTTTATATTCATGTTATTTCTTCTGACTGGAGTAAAGCATTTATTGTCTGAATGTCCTTTACTGGTCCTTTGACAGCAGGCTTTTATGTTTGTGCCCTGTAGTATTTCCAGGTTGACCACTTCTTCACCTCCCAATCTGGTATATATGAGGCAAAAAGAAAACTCAAGCAACTTGCCACTGTGTTGTTCCTGAGTCCCAAGTTCCTTAAACAGTTTGTCTTTTCCTTTCCACCTTTCAGAACCTTCTTATATTAATTTTCCATCTCATGTCTAGGGATTTTAGTTGTACTTGTAGGAAGAATAAGGAAAAATACATCTATTCCATTTCCCAGAAGCTTAAGTCTGCACCTTTTTTTTTAATGTTAGTTTTACTTTTTATGAAAATAAATTTTTTATGAAGATGATTTTGTTTTAAGAGGCAAGTTGTCCAATAATGTACCCCACATTCTGAATTTGTCTAATTAATCAAACAGTTTCAACAAGAAGGCTACCTAGGTGATATGTTGTGTCTCATCACATCACCTTAGAAGGCATGTAGGGTCAAGTTCCCCACCAGGTAGTCATAGTAAGCTTGGTCACTCTTGTCTTCCTTTTTGTCATTGATAATTTGTGGAGCGAAACTTTGTGAGTATCTTCCCCAGCAACCTTCTACTCAATGATTTTAGCATGTTTTGGTGACTATATAAGATGTACAAAATGGTGGGACTGTCATTTCCTTTGTTTATTATCTCTATTATTCTGTAAAGAAGAACTTTATTTTTCTGTGCTTTTCTTCTTCTTTTAGTATCAATATTTTATTTAGTGTTTTCTAGTTCATTAATGTCATTATTTTTTTATTTTCCTGGGATTATCCCTAATGAGTCAAATTGGGCTCCTTCAGGTTCATTACCATTGTCCATTTAACATAGTCCCATTAGTCTTTGGGAATCTCCTTGATTTCTGGGCACCACAAGATATCCCAGTTTCATCTCATTAATTCCATGCTTCACATTTGGAACCAGCTGTTTCTCCAAGGATCCCTGCTTCCTTTTAGTAGGAATGATATTTAGAAATACACATAAATTCTAAGGGACGAGAGTGGGAAGATAATGTACTGGATTAAAGTAGTAATTCATAGTCCTAACTGCACCTATTTTCTTGGTGATTTTGGTCTTCATTAAAAGCTAGGAAAGTAGAATTTTAGTACTATAGTGATTTGTGAGCTATGTCTCCCCAACAAGCCTGGACTTCTTGGGGATCAGGTGAGTGTCTTTGCAATTTTTATATTCATAGTGGTTAGCACAGTTTCTGGAACAACAACAACAAAACAGCACCTAATAAATTTTTGGACTTAAATTTTGCTAACTAAATTCATAAACTATTCATCTTATAATTAAAATATTTTTCTCATTTTCTGACTTTTGCAGAGAAATAGTAAAGGATATGGAAAGAAGTTGCAGTGAGAACGTTCATTGGCTGTGGGCAAATTATTAAATGTTTCAGAACTAGTTTCTCTTGCTGAATGGTGAGTGTTTTATTGGCTTCAGCATACTAAAAAAGCTATAACAAGATCTGAGGCTGTTCCACTAGGTAATAGTAAGGTGGTGGGACATGACTCATGTTGAATGATTGTTGAAGGTGACTTTCAAAGCTTTATAGCTTGCCCTAGAGATGAATAGTATACAACTGGTATTCAGCCTTTATATAGGAGACCTAAGCTGTTTTTTTTTCCCCTGACTGACATTCCTGCTTTATTGCTTTATTACTTTTAAGTCAGTTGCTCAATCTCTTTTCCTCATTCTCACCTGGAAGTGTGTGACAGTATCCTAAACAAGTTGAATTAAGACATAATGAGAGAAACCATATAAAATCCTTTGATATGTAATAATTAAATGAAATCTGTATTATAAGCACAGAACTTAGTCATTATAAGTAGCAACGAAGGAAGCCTAATGTCATATTCTAGGGTTTGTTTTTATTCAGAGAGTTGTAGTATGGCATTTTAACAAGAGCTTCAAATGAAAGGGTGGTTGCAGCCTGAATCAAGCTTTTAGATTATAGTGATAATGGGACTGAAAGTTTAGTTGTTTCAGTTTACTTTAGCAGAAGGCACAGATAAGGTGAATTTATTTATAACCTGCATTTTGAATGTAAGGAACAGAACCTAAAAGGAAAGGCCACAATATTTTTTATAGATTTATTTATTTATGTATTTGACCTAGAGATAGAGAGGGAGCACAAGTAGGCAGAGCAGCAGGCAGAGGGAGAAGGAGAAGCAGGCTCTCCATTGAACAGGGAGCCCAATGTGGGGCTCAATCCCAGAACCCCTGGATCATGACCTGAGCCAAAGGCAGCCGCCTAACCAACTGAGCCACCCAGGTGTCCCAGGAAAGACTACAATATTAAACACCATATATATTAAGTAAAGGAAGGGTGTGTGTGTGTGTGTGTGTGTGTGTTTTGTTTGTTTTTAAAGATTTTATTTATTTGTTTGACAGAGATCACAAGTAGGCAGGGAAGCAGGCAGAGAGAGAAGAGGAAGCAGGCTCCCTGCTGAGCAGAGAGCCCGATACATGGCTCCATCCCAGGACTCTGGGTTCGTGACCTGAGCCAAAGGCAGAAGCTTTAACCCACTGAGCCACCCAGGCGCCCTGTGTATGTTGTTTTTAATGATTAGGAAGAAAACTTTGTTCCTTCACCATTGGTAAAGTTAGAGGAACCCCTTTTTTTTTTTGGTGCATCTTAAATATCAAAATACAAGAAAAGCTGAGGCTCCTTTGCACTGATCAGTTTAAAGAAATGTTTTGTTTTTTTGAATTTAATTTTTTTTCAATAAGTAATTCTCGCTTGGCATGAGAATTGTAAACAATATAGATATATAACTTGGTAAAAGTTATATTATCTCAATATATTATCTCAGTATATCTCAATATTCTCCCAAATGTTTTGTTTCTTTTCTTCCAGATATTTTCCATATATGCAGAATATAAAATATATATTTGTTTTTAGAAATCTGCTCATACTAACACAATCTTGTACTTGGTTATGTTTTCACATAATGCACATCTTTGTATGTCAATATGTAGACATCTTTATCATTCTTTTAAAAAATTTTTGCTTTAATTTTTTATTTTTATTTTTAATGTCTACAATTTAATGAGTTCTTTTAGATTCTGAACACTGAACTAACCAATTTATCCAGAATAATCAAATCAAGTCTTATAACAATTATCCTTGTTTTGTAGTTTAGGAAACATAGATTCATTAAAATTGTATAGTATATTTGAAATCACACAAGGAATCTGACTTGGATTTAGTCAACCTAAATCCTATATTCTTTCTTTTAAGGTTTTTTTTCTTTCTTTCTTTTAAGTTTTAATTTAAATTCCAGTAGGGGCACCTGGGTGATTCAATCATTTACACATCTGTCTTTGGTTCAGGTTGTGATCCTGGGGTCCTGTGATTGGGTTCCACATCAGGCTTCCGGCTCAGTGAGGAGTCTGCTTCTCCCTATACCCTTCCCCCCATGTTTTTGATCTCTCTCTCTCTCCTTCTCAAATAAATAAGTAAATAAATCTTAAAAAAAAAAAAAGAGAGAGAAAGAAACTCCAGTTAGTTAATATAGAGTGTAATATCCATTTCAGGTGTACAATAATATAGTGATTAAAGACTTCCATACATTACCTGGGTGCTCATCACAAATGTGCTCCTTAATCCCAATTAACTATTTAACCCATCTCCCCACCCACCTTCTTTTTGGTAACCATCATTTTGTTCTCTATAGTTAAGAGTCTGTTTCTTGGCTTGCCCCTCTCTCCTTTTATTCCCTTTTGCTTCTTTGTTTTGTTTCTTAAATTCCACATTAAACTCCATGGCAAATGATAAGCTTTCACTCTTTTTTATGACTGAGTAGTATTCCATTATATATACCACAACTTCTTTATCCATTCATTAGTCAATGGACACTTGGGCTGTTTCCTAATTTAGCTATTGTAGATAATGCTTCTATAAACATTGGAGTGCATGTATCCCTTTGAATCATTAAAAAATATTTTTTTATTCTTTGGGTAAATATCTAGTAGTGTATTTGCTGGATCATAGGGTAGTTCTGTTTTTAACTTTTTGAGGAACTTCCATACTCTTTTCCACAGTGGCTTCACCAGTTTGCATTCATACCAACAGGGCACAAGGGTTCCTTTCTCTCCACATCCTCGCCAACACCTGTTGTTTCTTGTGCTGTTGATTTTAGCCATTAAGACTGGTGTTATAATAGTTCAGTGCAGTTTTTAATTTGTGTTTCCCTGATGGTAAGGTTGATGAACATCTTTTCATTTGTCTGTTGGCCATCTTTATATGTTTTTTGGATAAATGTCTGTTCGTGTCCTACCCATTTTTAAAAGGTTTTTATTTTAATTCCAGTTAGTTAACATACAGTGTTATATTTGTTCTGCCCATTTTTAAATTGGGTTATTTGAAGGGTTTTGGTGTTGAGTTTTATAACTTCTTCATATATTTTGGATACTAACCCTTATTCAGATATGTCATTTGCAAATACCTTATCCCATTCTATAGGTTGACTTTTAGTTTCATTGATTGTTTTCTTCACTATACAGAAACTTTTTATTTTTTTTTTTAAATTTATTTATTTGACAGAGAGAGATCACAAGTAGGCAGAGAGGTAGGCAAAGAGTGAGAGAGAGGGAAGCAGGCTCCCTGCTGAGCAGAGGGCCCGATGTGGGGCTCGATCCCAGGATGCTGGGATCATGACCTGAGCTGAAGGCAGCGGCTTAACCCACTGAGCCACCCAGGCACCCCCAGAAACTTTTTATTTTGATGTAGTCCCAATAGTTTGTTTTTGCTTTTTTTCCCTTGCCTCAGGGGACTTATGTAGAAAAAAGTTGCTATGGCCATGTCAGAAATTACTGCCTGTTCTCTTTTCTAGAATTTTTAAGGTTTCAGGTTTCACACTTAGGTCTTTAATTCATTTTTAATTTATTTATATTTGTGGTTTAAGAAAGTGGTTCAGTTTAATTCTTTTTCCTGTTGCTGTCCAGTTTTCCCAAAACCATTTGTTGAAGAGACTATTGAAGGTATGTTGGATATTCTTTCCTGCTTTGTGAAAAATTGACCATCTAGTTGTGGGTCCATTTTGGGGTTTTCTATTCTGTTCTGTTGATCTGTGTATCTATTTTTTGTGCCAGCACCATACTATTTTGATTACTATAACTTTGTAATATAACTTGAAGTCTAAAGTTGTGATGCTTCCAGCTTTGCTCCTCTTTTTTCAAGATTGCTTTGGCTCTTCAGGGTCTTTTATGGTTCCATACAAATTTTAGGATCATTTGTTCTAGTTCTATAAAAATGCTGTTGGTATTTTGATAGGAATTGCATTGAATATGTAGAGTGTTTTGGGTAGCATAGACATTTTAACAATATTTTTTCTTCTAATCCATGAGCATGGAATGTCTCTTCATTTCTTTGTGTCATCTTTAATTTCTTTGATCAGTGTTTTCAGAGTACAGGTCTTTCACTTCTTTGGTTAGGTTTATTCCTGCATATGTTATTATTTTGGGTGAAAAATCATTCTTTCTGATGGTTGAATTCTGTTGGATGTACCCTGTTTTAGTCAATATCCTCTAATAAAGATTTGAATTATTTCTTTTTTCTGTTATAAACAATGTTGCTGTAAGCATCATTTTGTATATATATCTGGCTGGTGTTTTGGTAGACTCGCTATTTAGGAATAGAATTATTATTTTTTTAATTTTTTTTTAGGAGTAGAATTATTTAGACAAACATTGTGGATATCTAAAATTTTGCCAATTTTCCTAAAGAGTTGATCAGTTTACAGTGGCTGAGAATACCTCTGCCCAAATAACATCAGGTCCTCCTCAAAGCACCCTGTATTTCTCCTTTGTAGCACATCAGAATTGTATTTAAAAATTATGTACTCATTTAAAAAATTTCCCCCTTCCACTTGTACACCCCTTAAAAATATAAGTTCTTTGTGAACTGGAACACTGTTTCTATGTTACTTATATTTGTATCTGTAACATCCAACATAATTCCTTACACATAATGTATGCCACACCCTTGTTGACATTTGATATTATTGTTTGCCAGCCTGACAAATATAGGTCATTATTTTACTGTGTATTCTAAAATTACTAATCAGTGTGAACACCCTTTCACATATATTTATAATTTATAGTGTTTTTTTCTCATTTTTAAACTCTATTGATTCAAAGAATGCTTTAAATTTCAATGTGATATGGGCATTGTTGCACATATTTTTATGTGGCTTGTTGCTTGTCCTTTGAATTTGCTTATGGTGTTTTAGATCATAGAAAAGTTTAAAATTTCTATGTAGTAAAATTATAAACCTTTTTATGGCTTTGGTTCTCATGCCATGTGTCAAAAGGTGTTTTCCACTCTATAGCTGTAGATTTTCATCTAGTAATTTTTTTAAAAAAGATTTTATTTTTTTATTTGACAGAGAGAGATCACAAGTAGACAGAGAGGCAGGCAGAGAGAGAGAGGGAAGCAGGCTCCCTGCTGAGCAGAGAGCCCAATGCGGGACTCGATCCCAGGACCCTGAGATCATGACCTGAGCCGAAGGCAGCAGCTTAACCCACTGAGCGACCCAGGCGCCCTCATCTAGTACTTTTTGATAGATATACTGAATCTACATTGGCAAAGTATATAACCATTTATTTTTTATTTTATTTTATTTTATTTTTAAAGATTTTATTTATTTATTTGACAGACAGAGATCACAAGTAGGCAGAGAGGCAGGCAGAGAGAGAGGAAGGGAAGCAGACTCCCCGCTTCATAGAGAGCCCAATGCGGGGCTCGATTCCAGGACCCTGGGACCACGACCTGAGCCAAAGGCAGAGGCTTTAATGCACTGAGCCACCCAGGCGCCCCATTACATAACCATTCTTATTTGATCATTTTGCCATAGTTTTCTGGGTAAGTATGTACTTGCTGCTTATTACCAATTCTCCTGATGAAGCCTCTCCAATATTTGGTTTGGTTCGTATTTGTTGTCTAGGAGATTTCCCAGGCAGCATCTACAGCGATTGTTTTCCCTGAGTTCTTCTATGTTCAAAACTATTCATCTATAATCCTTATTTTTGAGAGTCTGTTTGATTGGTTATAAAATCCTTGTCTTACGTTTTCGTCTTTGAGAATCTTCAGTTTGTTAGTATGTTACTTTGCTGCCTGCTCTCCAAGTCCAATGACAATTTTCCCCCTTATAAATGACTTGGTGATTTTGCCTGGGTGCTCAAAGGACTTTAAAAAAGTCTTTAATAGTTTCACTAGGTATGTTTCAGTGTTGG
The DNA here is from genome assembly GCF_011764305.1 of Mustela putorius furo. Classification (NCBI taxonomy): domain Eukaryota; kingdom Metazoa; phylum Chordata; class Mammalia; order Carnivora; family Mustelidae; genus Mustela; species Mustela putorius. Next base: position 3,200,617 of record NW_025421501.1, on the reverse strand, counting down.
CCGTTCTGAGTTGACTTTTCCAGGTACACCATGGACCTTTCTTTGCAACACGTAGGTTCATTTCTTTCAGTTTATTCAGAAATACCATTCTAGTTTCCATCTGTTGCATGAGCCCGTCTCTCTAGCATGCCTTCACTATCTGTAGGGGCATTGGTCTGCTCAGTATTTTCTTGTTTCTTATCATACCCTAATGTGGAATTTTACATATTTCCTTTCTATTGCTCTCAGTTAAGTCAAATGGAAGGGGTGGGGCAGGATAATTTTCCCAGCTTTGAGCCTCTGGATTTCTCTCTCCTGTTGTTCTAACAAGGTGTTCTGATCTGTGGCCTTGGGCTTAGTGAGATGTACAGGCTCTGTTTTCCTCCCCTACTTTTATCTGGATCTTCCTTTTCCTTGTCCTGTTCAACATGGAGTGTACCTCCAGCAATTCTTCTCAATGAGGGCCTGTGTCCTGGAGGGGAGCTTTCCTTGGTTAGATTTGAGTTCATAGGGTTACAGACAGTAATAATGGCTGGTTGTCATGTTTCTCCCTTAGTCTCCCTCCCATGAGGAACATGGTGCTTGCTCCCTGCCCCCTCCCAATGTGGTACATTGCTCAGATACGGTGACTATAGCAGTGGGCACTGGAGGTGCCCTTTGAGATGGTCACCCCACCTTCTAGGGTCATCAGTATCCTGAAGGATGTCTAAGTTGGCACATCTCAACTCTGAGCATGTCCCCCAGCTCCATCCAGGCTTGGCAGAATTGGGCAGGTGTGCTCGTAGTTTGTGGTTTAGGACCATAGTGGTTTTCCTGTTTTATCTGAGATAATGCCTTTCTTCTCTGTCGAGCATTAGTCTTGTTTGGTTTGAAGGTCACAGAGAGGAGGGTGAAGCAAAATAACTCCTACTCACCCATTTTCAGTTAGAAGCTGATTTATATCAAATGCTACATGATCTAGTTTTTCCTCTTCCCTCTCTTAATTGGAAGATATGCTTCTTTTTTTTTTAAGATTATTTATTTATTTATTTGACAGAGAGAGATCACAAGTAGGCAGAGAGGCAGGCAGAGAGAGAGGAGGAAGCAGGCTCCCTGCCGAGCAGAGAGCCCGATGCGGAACTCGATCCCAGGACCCTGAGATCATGACCTGAGCCGAAGGCAGCGGCTTAACCCACTGAGCCACCCAGGTGCTCCGGAAGATATGCTTATAAGTTTTTAATTCCTGTTTGTTACCTTTTTGCCTTTAAACAATACGCTTCAAACACCCTTCTCAGTTTATCAACTTGAGGGATACTTGTTTCAACATTCTTTTCTGAAAACACTAAACAATTGATGTTCTTCTCAATCTTCGATTTTTGGGGGTGCCTGGGTGGCTCAGTGGGTTGAGCCCTCCTGCTCGGGTTGTGATCTCAGGGTCCTGGAATCGAGCCCCACATAGGGCTCTCTGCTCAGCAGGTATCCTGCTCCGCCCTGCCCCACTGCCTGCAGCTCTGCCTACTTGTGATCTCTCTCTCTGTGTCAAATAAATAAATAAAATTTAAAAAAAAATCTTTGATTTTCATGACCCTTTAAGAATTTTTGTTATTGTTGAAATACTGTTTTACATTGTTAGCTTTTCTTTCTAAATTTCTTAAATTTATTTTCAGTTTTGTAGTCATAATTAATATGTGGTCAAAAGATTTTTAAACTGAATTATGTCTATATATACATATATATGTATGTGTGTATATATATATATATATATATATATATATATATTTTATAACTAAAGTTAAATACACAGTAAAGTTTGTGTTTAAATTCCAATCAGTTAACATGCAGTATATTAGTTTCAGGTGTATAATATAGTGATTCCACACTTCCACCTAACACCCAGGGCTCATCACAGCAAGTGTGTTCCTTAATCCCTCGCACGTATTTAACCCAGCCCCCCTACCCACTCCTCTCTGGTAACCATCACATTGTTTTCTGTAGTTAAGAGTGTTTCTTGGCGAGGCGCCTGGGTGGCTCAGTGGCTTAAGCCACTGCCTTTGGCTCAGGTCATGATCGCAGGGTCCTGGGATTGAGCCCCACATCGGGCTCTCTGCTCTGCAGGGAGCCTGCTTCCTCCTCTCTCTCTCTCTGCCTGCCTCTCTGCCTACTTGTGATCTCTGTCTGTCAAATAAATAAATAAAATAAAATAAAAAAAGTGTTTCTTGGCTTGCCTCTCTTTTTTCCCCTTTGCTTATTTGTTTTGTTTCTTAAATCCCACATGAGTGAAATCACATGGCATTTGTCTTCCTGTCCTGACTTATTTTGCTTAGCATAGTATTGTGCTCCAACCATGTCCTTGCAAATGAAAAGATTTCGTTCTTCTTTATGGCCAAGTAATATTCATATATAACAACTTTTTTATCCATTCATCAGTTGATGGATAGGTGGGCTGTTCCCATAATTTGACTATTGTAGATGCTGCTGCTATAAACATTGGAGTGCACATATCCCTTTAAATTAGTATTTTTGTATTTGGGTAAATATCTAGTAGTGTAATTACTGGATTGTAGGGTAATTCTATTTTTAACTTTTTGGCAAGCCTCCATGATTTTCCATAGTGGCTGCGCCAGTTTGCATTCACACCAACAATGCAAGAAGGTTCCTTTTTCTCCACATCCTTGCCAATACCTGTAGTTTCTTGTGTTGTTGATTTTATAGCCATTCAGATAGGTGTAAGGTGATATCTCATTATAGTTTTGATTTACATTTTCCTTATGATCAGCTATGTTAAGTATCTTCCTGTGTCTATTGGCCATCGGTAGGTTTTCTTTGGAAAAATGTCCATTCGTGTTTTCTGCACATTTTTTTGTGTTATTTGGTTTTTGGGTGTTGAGTTTTATAAATTCTTTACATATTTTGGAAACTAACCCTTTATTGGATATGTCATTCATAAATATATTCTCCTATTCCATGGCCTGACTTTTAGTTTTGTTGATTGTTTCCTTCACTCTGCAAAAGCTTTTGATTTTGAGGTAGTAATAGTTTATTTTTGCTTTTGTTTCCCTTGCCTCACAAGGCATATCTAGAAAGAAGTTGCTACACCTGATAGACTTTATGATATTTAGAAATAGCTCTTTGCTTAACTGATTCAGTGCTACTGCTAATTTTGTTTATATGGAATATCCCAAACCATGTGTTGTTCTAAGTGCTTGGACTATATGAGTGAAAAAAAAAAACAACAACAAAAAACAAAAATCTCTGGCCTCTGGAGTGGATGTACAATTAAGAGTAGCAAACAATACACCTAATAAATGAGTAAATGAAATTGTATATTAGAAGAGAATAAATGCTGAACTATGGAGATAAAAATAAAATAGGATAAGTGAGATCCAGGGTGCCAGGGGGGATGGGTTAGAATTTTAAATAGGGTGGTCATGGAGGGTCCTACCGAGAGATGACTTTTGAGCAAAGCCCAAAGTGAGAAAAGGAGTTAGTTAAATCATACCGAGGGGAGGAAGCAGCTGGAGCAAAGACCCTGAGGGGGAGCATGCCCATTGTTTGGGGGCAGCGAGGATGCTGGGAGCTCCAGGGCAGGGCGGGAGACACGGTTGCAGGAGTCAGGAGGACATGTGGGCATGCCTCGTAGACCAGTGCACAGACTGCACTTCACCCTGTGTAAGATGGGGAGCCACTGGAGGGCTCTGTTGAAGGTGTTACATGGTCACTGCATCTGCCATGTTGAGAATGGACTGTGGGGGACATAAATGGAAGGAGGAGGTGAGTTGACTTATTACAGGAAAACCATGCACACTGTGTTGCTAGATGGAACCAACATGGTTTCATGCAGTGAACTTTCCATTAATGAACACATGCTTATATTTAACTTTTAATTGGCTGGATTATGACTGTATTTTTCTAAAGGGCTCTCAAGTGCTATACTCTTTGAGTTCCTTCCAGTTTTATAATAACGTTTTTTTTCCTTTAAATATGAGTGACATTTTAACTTGGTAAAGAATTCGTGAGTCCCTTCTTTCACTCAACACTCCACTGGCATTGCTCTTTTGTCTTTTGTCATCTAATATCGTAGAGAAGCCTGAAGGAGGTTGTAGAGTCTAACTTGTGTCCCTCTTCTGGGTAGTCTGCTGCTTCTGTTTCATTGTTGGCAGGTTATTCCTTTGCCTTTGAGCACCAGTTAACTTTGACTGGACACATCCCATCTTGATTGCACTCTTCCTGATTTTTCCAGGTATACAATGAGTGCTTTTCATTCCATGGATTGAGTTACTTAATTTCAGGGACGTTTACCTCCACTGCATCCTTAATTTTTCCCTCCATACCATTAATTTTTCTGTGTTCTTCAGAAATAGTAATCGTCTGTATGTCACATCTCTATCTTCCATATTTAACATCTTTCTAATCACTTTCATCCTTGTTTTTCTCTATTCCATTTTCGCAAGTGAGTCTTCTATTTCACTGACTTTTCCAACATTTTGGTTTCACTTCTTGTTCTTCCTCATGTAACATTTGTTCATCATATGATGGTGTGACTATTTTCCTCTAATGGTGTCCTTTTTGTCTCCTCCTGTTGTCTTATGAGCCTTTCCGTGATGCCCCTTATCTTTCCTTGGGGGGAACAGGACCCTTGGGAGGACAGTTCTTGCTTCCACCTCTCACTCAATTTAGAGAAATCTGTAACTCACTCAAGATCTAGAGAAGTATCAATTCTTGTAATCCTTTCTGGATTTTGTTCAGTGAATTCCTGTCTCTGGAAGACAGTCTATCTGTTGCCCAGGTAGTGAGGACTTTCTCTACTTCCTTCATACGTGGAATTTCCTTCTCTATGTTGGCTTTACCTAAAGGGGAGAGTAAGTACATATGGCTTCCTTTATAAGAATACAAGTTAAAAATTGTACTTTGCAATAAAATAACAAAGAACAATATACAAAATTCAACATGTTCAAAAGAGGATCTAGGTTAAAAAAAAAAAATCCCCCTCTGCCTCTGTTCCCTGCTCCCCTGCTATTAAATTTAATAGCGCCATATTGCCCTCCACAGAAATTATCAATATATATCCTACTAGCAAAAAGTGAGAGTGCTAGTTTTCTCATACACTCACCAGCATGGTGATGTGTACCAAAGTTTTAAAATTTTTGTCATACTGATAGGTAAAATGCATTTACAGTTTTAATTTGCATTTCCGTTATTAAAAGTGATGTTGAACACATTAAGTGTCCTTTCATTACTTTTATATCTTTTTGTTTTGGGTTATTGGTGGTTTTCTTCTGGGGTTTACAGGTATCCTTTGTGTATAGGAAAATTCATCTTTTTCTTTTCCTTTTTTTTTTCTTAGAGAGAGAGAGTGCGCGCGCGCAAGGTGAGAGAGGCAGAGCGAGAGAGAAAGAATCTGAAGTGGACCCCACACCCAACCACATTTATTTACGTGCTTTGGATTGATTTTGCTGATAAAAATAAGGACTTTAAAAAAATTTTTTTTAAAGATTTTATTTATTTATTTGACAGAGAGATCACAAGTAGGCAGAGAGGCAAGCAGAGAGAGAAGGGGGAAGCAGGCTCCCTGCTGAGCAGAGAGCCCGATGCAGGGCTCGATCCAAGGACCCTGGGATCATGACCTGAGCTGAAGGCAAAGGTTTTAACCCACTGAGCCACCCTGGTGCCCCATTTTTCTTTTTAATTTAAATTCAAGTTAGTTAACATATAGTGTATTATTATTTCAGGTGCCCTCTTTAATACCCATCACCATTTAGTTCACCCCCCACAACTGTCCCTCCACCTCCAGTAACCCTCAGTTTGTTCTCTATAGTTAGGAGTCTCTTATGGTTTGGCTCCTTCTCTGTTTTTGTTTTATTTTTCCTTCCCTTCCCCTATGCTCATTTGTATTGTTTCTTAGATTCCGCATATGAGTGAAATCATATGGTATTTGTCTTTCTAAAGAGGGACTTTTTAGGCACAATTTCAGAAACATAGAAACATATCTTTGTTTTTATGATCTCGCAAGTTTGCTAAATGCTTTACTGAAATAGTGCATGGAAAAATATAGCACAGTATTTCCCAAATAAGCACTTGCGTATTTCTTTAAAACATCATAACTTAAATTCTGTCTTAAACTTGTCAAATGCTTTTTTAAAAATGTATGTTTATATCAGCATTTGTTGTAATGCTTTTTCTTCCTTTGAAATTTTTTATTCATTTGTTAATTCAACAAATATTTATTGATTACCGGCTCTATGCTAAATAACGTCCTAGGTCCTGATAATCAGTGAGAAAAGAGACAACCTGCTCTTGTTGAGTTCATAATTTAGTGAAGAGAGTGGCGATTGGTTATTAATGGAGAAAATAAAGCATGGCGGTATGAGCTTGGGGGAAATATCCAGCAGGAGGCCAAGGTAGTTATACTCAGAATTTGTTGCCAATTATTAGAGGGGTGATGTGGGATAATGGAAGAAGCCTGGACTTAGGTGAGCTCCTGTGCAAATCGCAGGATTTCTATGTACAAGTTGTGTGAACTTGAGCAAATTGCGTAACCTCCCTGAGCCCTGTTTCCTCAACTACTCTGAGGAGAAAAAATAATACCTGTCCCATCATGGCTTTTTTGAGAATTAAATGTGACACCTTAAACAAAAAATCCTAGAAAAGTGTTTGACCTGTCGTCATTGCTTTCAAAATAGTAGCTGAAGTATTACTAGTTTAACCACCTTCTTCATTAAAATGTCAAAAATAAGAAATTTCTCCACAATTTCATTAGTTTTAATACCTTGGGCCTAATAAGATGTTTTAAAGACTGGCACTTTTAAATAGCCATTTGTGCACATTGTCACCATGGTAACTGCTAAAATAGGGACTTGCTGGTATCAGTGTATCCATTTCCATGAATTGTCCATAGTTTAATGTTCATCTACTGTTGGTCAAATTTTGTGGAGGCCATAAAAAGCAGAAAAGGAACTACATTTGTATTGAACATTGTATTAAAACAAGTTTTAGTGGAACTGAGAGGTAATGCATGAAAGAATCTAGATACTAAAATGGAGCTCTAATACAGAAACACCAGCACTAGCACAGTTTTGTCTGTTCCACACTGAGGAATTTAACAGACTATGATTCAAAGATATTTTAATATCTCATCCATACTACTAGAGGTCAAGACAGGGGTCCGAGTAGGCCACAGACTGGGAGCAGGGCAGGGCCCCAAGATTTAATAATAATAATTAAATAATAACCGGTGCTATTGATGGGTACTTTCCATAGGAGAGATTCTGAGGACAAGCTGAAGTCACTCTTTGTCAATAGGCAACCCGATCAAATGCCTTTCCAGGGAGAAGTACGGGTTATGTGAGGTTTGGGAACGGGAAAGTAGGTAAGTCAGAATGGCAAAACTACAACAGGCTAGGGAGATGTAGCCGGAGTCTGCCTACAACAAGAGAAGATAGGGAGGCTTAAGTATCAAACCAGTTTGAGATATGTTCCTCCAGACGTCCCCTCAATATCCCTAACAGACAGTTTCTTGCTTATCTATTTGCCCTAGAGACAGGACCACAGTAAATAGCACCCACTCTTTCTTCTTTTTACTTCTCTCTCAAGTCGAGGTCCCTGCGCTGGCCCAGGTCAATGGACAATGGATTTTACCAAGACCTATGTTACCTTTGTTCACCCAGATCCCCTACTCTGACTGCTAACTGTTGACTTCCTTTCCAGGTGAAATTTACAGGAGTAACCTGACCCTACTTCCTTTATCTTTCATTTTCTCCTTAATTCTGTGACCTTGCTTCTAACTCTGATGTTTTATAAACTTTATTCTTGCTAAATTCAGCAATGACCTAGGGGTGTGTTCATCTACCTGCTGGACACTTCCAGCTGATTGTCTTGGGCATTTCCAACAGCATGAATTTAATTCATTATCCACTTATGTGGTGTAATGATTTTAAGATTTATCCACCCATTCTTTGTACTTTTCCTTTCAAGAGGCAGAGTTTAACTCTCCCCTGTCCTTGGACGTGGGCAGGCCTAGAGACCTTTTCTAGCAAGTGAAATAAGGCAGAAGTGATGGTGTGAGACTTCAAGGTCATTAGGGACATTGTGGCCTCCTCGTAGCTCTCCTTCCTGGATCATTTGATCTGGGGGAAGCCAAGCACTATAACAGAAGGTTATTTAAGCAGCTCTATAGAGGGGTTCACTGGGAAATGAACTGACATCTCCTGCCCACCACCAGCACTTACTTGCCAGGCATGTGAGTAAACCCCGTGCAACTTCAGCCCTGGTCAAGCCTTCAGATGATGCGGCCCCTGCTGACATCCAGACTGCAGCCTCATGAGAGACCCTGACCTAGAACCATCTCATGAGAGACCCTGACCTAGAACCACCCAGCTGAACCTCCTCTAGATTCCCGACCCACAGAAACTGGGAGGTAATAAACATTAGTTGTTTTAAGCTGCTAAATTTTGTGGGTAACTTGTTGCACAGTGGTAGATAACCAGTACACATGGCCAACCTTCTGTTTTCCCAATCTCAACAAATTGTGCCCAAACCAGGAGACTCCTTCTTCCTCCCCCAGATCCAACTGGTGATCAAGTCCTGTTATTTCCATGGCAGTATCTTCTTGATTCCACCTCCTTTGAATTTTGCTGTCATACTCTTAGATGGTTATTTCTCATCAAAGGTGTTTAAATTGCCTGGTGGGAGGTTCCTTGCCTCCACTCATACTCCCTTATATTTGTCCTCTACACTGACATCAGAGCAGTCTTTCTGAAATGTGAACCTGGTCATTTTGCTTCTTTACTTAAATTGTTCTCACCAGCTAAGGGTTACTGCATCCAAACACCTCAGCAAAGGCAGGTAAAGCGGTTTGAGGTTTGCTCCCTGTCTTGCTTTCCAGCTTGATCTCCTGTCTCTTATGCCGGAGGGAGTTCACCATCCCAAAATGCTTGTTTATATTGCTTTGCAGCATTTCCGTGTAGTTTCAAAGGATGCAATAATATATGAAAAATTTATTCAATTTGTAAGGAAAACTGTCCACCACTGGGGAAGTCGAACTGGTGAAGACTTAGCTACTTATAGTTTGGTCCCATCGGGTTATCCTAAAACATTCCAGCGTTAAAAAAAAAAAATCACAATATTTTGGCTAGGATTCGGGCTGTTCCAAATATCAATTTCTTTCTTTATTTTTAAGATTTTATTTATTTATTTGGCAGAGAGATCACAAGTAGGCAGAGTGTGAGAGGGAAACGGGCTCCCCGCTGAGCAGAGAGCCCGATGCGGGGTTCGATCCCAGGACCCTGAGATCATGACCTGAGCCGAAGGCAGAGGCTTTAACCCACTAAGCCACCCAGGCGCCCCTAAATATAGATTTTTAACCTATACTATGGAAGCCAGTCATTTGAGATCCTAGAAATTGCCTTTTTTGGCCTTCTCAGTGTCAGGAAGATATAGTTTTATATTGTTCCTCATTTCTGATATCCATGGAAATGCCTTTCGCCTTAACAGGCAGTGAATTCCAGAGCGGAAAGCAAACCCTGGTACTCCCTGTCCTGCCGCACACTGAAAAGACAGATTGTCTGTGACTGTGGTTTGATTCAAAATGTTTATCCTTTTTTCAGTACCAAATGAAGATCAGATTATTTAGATCATCAATGTTCTAGAGAAAAACAGCCGTGGTGTAGATTGGTACCCAGTGCAATTATTCTGTTTAGCAGCTCTTTTCTTCCTGGCTGCCCACACAACAGGTCCCTGGGCTCCTTCTCCACTGCATGCCTCGGCCCTTGAATATGAACCTCACACATGAAAGGCACTGATTCATCCACAGAGGTTCCAGTCAATGGTAAATTGAAATTACCTGTAATTTGTAGGCTCACAGTTCCTCTTCCCCGTGGCATGCCATTGGGATTCCTTGAGGTTCGGTGCATTTTTTGATGGAGGAATTTTGCTAATATCTCAATCTGTGTTCTTGCTGACCAAAATACACATATATTAACTTTGGGACTCTTCCTGAAGACATTTCATTAGTGTGTGTCTGAATGTGTTTTATCTCTGAAGAGGGCAACTTTAAGCGAGGCCTCAGGAGTTTTGTTCTTTTCCTTTGGTGACAAATGCATCAGTTTTGCACTGAGAAACATTATTTTGCCCTTGAGGCAGAGCTCGTTTGGTTTACCAAAGAGGCCATTGTACATTGAAAGTGACGCGAAAGGCATTTGTGGTTTACTGCCACTCCTTCCGAAGCTTCATAAAAGCAGTGAAATGCTCTAGCTTAGGAGCAAATGGGTGAATGGTCTAATAAACTCCCAATTTTTCATCCTTTGCTGGTGTACCTCCTATTTGCACTCCCCTTTCTTAAGTGCCAATTGTGGCATACCACTCGACCTACCCGACACGCATCTTTCCACCTTGCATCTTAGTTCTGTTCAGTAGTGATCTTACCGTTGTTAGGAGTCATATTTTTTCTTTTTTTTTTTTTTTAAGATTTTTATTTGTTTATTTGACACAGAGAGATCACAAGTAGGCACAGAGACAGGCAGAGAGAGGTGGGGGGAAGCATGCTCCCTGCTAAGCAGAGAGCCCGATGCGGGGCTCGATCCCAGGACTCCGAGATCATGACCTGAGCTGAAGGCAGAAGCTTGACACACTGAGCCACCCCGGTGCCCCAAGAGTCATATTTATATCACTCACAACCTGTCTTTTACATTTCATTGATCCACTTTGCTATGTTAATTTTCCTGAACATATATAATGCTACAAAGTAGAAAAAGGTGAAAATTGTGAATTTTTTAAAAAAGATCTTATTCATTTATTTGAGAGAGAGAGAGAGTACAGGGCAGAGGGAGAAGCAGATTCCCCACAAAGCAGGGAGTCCTACGTGGGGCTCGATCCCCAGACCCAGGATCATGACCTGAGCAAAAGGCAGACGCTCAACTGACTGAGCTACCTAGGCGCCCCCCAAAACTGTGAATTTTAACAACTATAAATACCAGCACATGAGTATGATGACAATATATGGTGAAAAGGTAGTAACAAGACTAACCAAGATGGACCACATTCTTTTAACTGAATGTCAGCTGCAGAAAAATGACCAGCGCAATTCTAAATTCCAAACTTCCTGATTACATTTAGAATATAACAGGATTTCAGTGAAAATAATTTTACATTTCAAATTTGGGAAATATATGTGAGCAGAATTGTTTCATTTGCTTCTTTTGAAATCGAAATTCCCAGAGTACCTTCTGATATTCTTTAGTTCCATTTTTTTTTAAACGATTATTTATTTATTTATTTGACAGAGAGAGATCACAAGTAGGCAGAGAGGCAGGCAGAGAGAGAGAGAGAGGAGGAAGCAGGCTCCCTGCCGAGCAGAGAGCCCGATGCGGGACTCGATCCCAGGACCCTGAGATCATGACCTGAGCCGAAGGCAGCGGCTTTACCCACTGAGCCTCCCAGGTCCCCCTAGTTCCATTTTTCTTTCATTTATTCAGCAAACATTTACTAAGTGTTCCGTTCTGGGCATTCTGTAAGGGGCAGAGGGATATGCTGTGACTAGAACAGAGTTTTTGTCCTCAGGGAGCTCATGTTTTTGCATGTGCTGTTTTTGGTATCATATGCAGTCTGCACTTTGTTGCTTATTTTTCTGTTTCTCCTTTTCTACACCCATGTTTAGATCCATAAACTATTTTACGATCTATCTCCTCATTTCAAATTACTTTGTTCTCCAATCTTAAACAGACAATAAATACTTTGGTATTTCATATGGATTTAGGAATACTTTGGAATTCATATGGATTTAGGAATTCCACTGTTCAAATTTCAGGTATAAAACAAAAAACACATTCTTAAAAAATTCAAATATAGAAATAGAGTAAAATATGGAAAGCCCTCTTTACGATCTCCACTCCAGCTGCCTTCCAGGAGCCATACACGCAATTGTGTGAAAGTGCGTATTTCCCACATTTTTGCTAACACTTTTTATCCCTTTCAAATATATTAGTCCATGAGATGGACTTTAAAACATTACATGGATTTAGTTCATGTTTGTTGGATACGAGGTAGACTAAGCATCTTTTCACATTTTTATTAGTATTTTTCCTTTTGTGAATTGCCATTTCTTATCCTTTGCCTTTTCTCTGTGTGACTGCTTGTTTCTTCTTGAGTTAATTTTGGTAATCTGTGTTTTCCTAGAAAATTATCTGTTTCGCCTAATTTACAAATCCATACATGTAATTACATCCTTTCTCTTGTTTTTAATTTCAGTTTTTTTCATCTTCTAGACCATTCTAAAAAATGTTTTCATTTCATTAACCGCTGCTTTTTTCTGTATTCATTTCTTCTTTCCACTTACTGTGGATTTAGGGAAGGCCGCTCTGTATACCAGGGAAGGTGGGACCAGAGATCAAAGGCGGTTGCTCAGGGTTTGGAAAATTACTGTTGACATCATTCTTCCCCACCACACCATCACAAATATAGCTCAAAATCAGCAAAGAAACATGAGTCAGGGGGCTTTCCAGGTGGCTCAGTGGGTTAAGTGTCTGCCTTCGGCTCGGGTCTTGGTCTCAAGGTCCTGGGATCGAGCCCCACGTTGACTCTCTGTTCAGTGGGGAGTCTGCTTCTCCCTCTCCCTCTGTCCCTCCAACTCATTCTCTCTGTGTCTCTCTCATAAGTAAATAAAATCCTAAAAAAAAAAAAAAAACCCAAAACAAACAAAACATGAGACCGGAATCAGACTGATGGAGATTGGAGATCAGCTTTGTTAATGCTAAGGCTGACTTGGAGAAGAAGGCTTGACCCATGTTCCCAGTCAAACTAATGACCCTCCCCTTCTGAATTAAACTTGTCCAGGATATCCTTTTTTTTTAAGATTTTATTTATTTGACGGGGTTGAGGGGAGAGAACACAAGCAGGGGGAGTGGGAGAGGGAGAAGCAGGCTTCCCACTGAGGAGGGAGCCATATGTTATGGGGGACTCCATCCCAGGACCCTGGGATCATGACTTGAGCTGAAGGCAGACGCCTAACGACTGAGCCACCTGGCTTGACCAAGATAGTCTTAAACATAAATGCTTTTTTTTGGAAGGTTCAACAGGAAGCCAGTTAGAGTTACATAAATCAATTGCTCAGAGATACCTAGGGCCACATGGCCTCAGGCAGGTTCATTTTTTTTTTTTTAAGATTGTATTCGTTAATTTGACTGGCTGATCACAAGTAGGCCTAGAGGAAGGCAGAGAGAGAGGAAGGGAAGCAGGCTCCCTGCTGAGCAGAGAGCCCTATGCGGGGCTCTATCCCAGGACCACAACCTGAGCTGATGGCAGAGACTCGGGTGCCACTGAGTCCACCCAGGCACCCCAGGTTCTGTCTTTATAGTTCCACTGGGAGACCCAGTTCGGCAACAAAGAATGTATGATTTGGCAATCCCTGATTTGGTGGCTGCCTGAGCAGGGCCTTAGTAAAGACATCTGGAGACTGGTGGGGGGCATGGTGGAAGGATCTTGGGGTTCAAATGAGAGGTGGAAGACTACGAGTCTGGCAGGGGAGGGAAAGGACCTGAGACTGGGGAGCACACTGGGCCAGAGGGAGTGTGGTAGTGGGACAACCAGAAGAAGAACAGAGGTCTGAAAGGCGTCTTTCAGATTCAGAATCCTGGTGGCAGCAGCGTCGCTGATGGGCATGTGTCTCCAAGTGTGATGGGAATTGTGAGGGACTGAAGCTGAGTCATTGTTCAAACTCTCTGGGGCTCTTGTTCTTTCCCAAAATTAGTTTCACATCTGCTTGGAAACCAAAAGAGTTGCTGCTTTCCTATTCCTGGCTAATTAAACAAATTCAAACATATGCACAGCCTCACTCAGCATTCTCACTCTGCTGGGGAGGGAAGTGAAGTGTGGGCGGCAGGTGTGCTACACCACGCAGAAGGTGGTCAGTGTGGGGGTGGGGCGGGGGTGGGGGTGCGGAGGACAGCAGGGAGGGTCCCTCTCCAGAGCCAGACATACCTCTTGGCTGCCAGACCTCTCAGGATTCAGGCATGTGAATTAATCAGGCACTCCAGGAGGGCCTTTTAAAAAGAAAATGTATCAGCATATGGTAACGTGTAAGCCAACAAACTTCTTGTCCCCAGCCATGCGTTTGCAGAAAGAGCCTCCCCTTCATGTTTCTTGGGGGACGGTGTGATGAACCTCGCTGCATAGCTCAGAAGAAGGCCAACTTCCCTAACCACGACTTGCCCAGTATGCTGTGCCTCCCTCTGTAATTACTTCTCTCTGTGTAATTTCTCACAGTGAAATGTTATGCTTTAAAACTAAATTAAAAAGTCATCGAGAGAGATGGTTAGGTTAACATAGAAGTCAAGTTCCTGTTAAAATGAGTAGTTTATGGTCAGGCTTGATAGATATTTACAAAGAAGGGCAATGTATTTCTATACTACGTGCATGTGTCAAGTTCCAGATTGTATTTAGTTAGTAGATTAACATATTCGTTACGACCTACTGAAATCATCAGATAAAGAATTTATATTTATAATCCTTTTCCGGTAATGAAGACTGGATCTCTTGCTGACTGGATGAAGCTTAGAGACCCATGAAGATAAGATCTTCACCATTTTCACTCCTGGGCGTGTGTCCTTTCATGCTGCCTCATAACAGATTCTCTTGGGTCCAAGAGTCTTAAGGATCTGACCATGACGGTCTTTGTAAAAATTTGACACACATGTCTTTGAAACCCATTCAGAGTCACTTTCATCTTTTGGCTTTGTCCTAGTTATTTTTAGAGTTGATAAATTTATTTTGCAAGAGCAAAACAGAGCATTTTTAGGCTTCCATTTTTGGCTAAGGTTTAGGAAATTCTGGTCTTTGGAGAACTGGCGGGTTTCCCACTGAGGCACACAGGAGCTCAGCCCACACAGAGGTTTCCTTCAGCACTGGTCTGGATTCATCCATCCAGCTCTTGGATCTAGACCACCCGGCTATGGCCCAACCTCCATGCAGATGAGCAACAGGACATGCCACTGCAGGCCAGTCTTACCCTGTTCTAGACCATCCAAGAGTAGAGATTTCATGGCCCCTGCAAAGGATGTCTCATCCAGGCTTTAATTATTTCTGCAATTAAGAAAGTCTTCCTTGGGTCAAATGAACTTACTTTCTGCAGTATAAGTCATCAGTATTGAGAGTCTGATGCTCTCATGATAGATAATTGCTCTTATGCTTAAACAGTATTTTTTAAATTGTAAAACTCCTACATATTCATCGCAATTAGTGGAGAAGACTCTTTAAAGCATAAGGGAAGTTAACACTACCAACTAGAGATAACTGTCTCTTTTTTAGTAATTTATTTTATCTTTTGAATTTTATTTTATTGTGGTAAGAACACTTAACCTGAGCTCTATCCTCTTAGCAAATTTTTAAATGTACAATAATATATTATTGTTGGCTATAGGTCCACTATTGGATAGCAGATCTCTAGAATTTATTCATCTTGCTTGGCTAAAACTTTATGCTCATTGATTAGTAAATCCCCATGTGCCCTTTCCCCCAGTCCCTGGCAACCACCATTCCACTCTTTGATTTTATGAATTGGATGATTTTAGATACCTCGTGTAAGTGGGATCTTGCAGTTTTTGGCTTTCTGTGACTCCTTGATTTCACTCAGCAGCATGCTGTCAAGGTTCAGCCAGGTTCTTAAATATTGCAGACTCGTCTTCTTTTTAAAAGCTGAATGGTATTTCATTGTCTGCATATATCACATCTTTACCCCTTCCGTCAGTGGACATTCAGGTTGTTTCCATATCCTCACTCTTACTCATAGTGCCACAGTAAATACAGGAGTGCCAATCTCTCTCAGAGATCCTGGTTTCATTTCTTTTGGATAAATACCCAGAAGTGGGATTGCTGGATCATGAGGCCGTTCTACTTTTAATGTTTTGAGGACCCTTGGTACTATACACTGTTCCACAGCGGCTGCACCATTTTGTATTCTCACCAGTAATGTACAAGAGTTCCAACTGCTCCACATTCTCAACAACGCTGTCTTTCAGTTTTGTTTTGTTTTGTTTTGTTTTTTATGATAGTGATCCCAGCAGGTGTGAGGTGATACCTCACCGTGACTTTGATCTGCATTTCCCTGACGATTAGTGATGTTGATCCTTTTTTCACATAATCTGTTGGCTATTTGTATGTCTTTGAAGAAATGTCTGTTCAAGTCCTTAGCCCATCTTTTTATCAAGTATTGGGGGGGTTTGTTTTGTTTTTTTTTTTTTTTTTTTACTATTGAATTGTCAGAGTTCCTTATATATTTTGGAGATTAACCCCTTGTCAGATTTATGTTCTGCAGATATTTTCTCGCATTCTGTAGGTTGCTTTTTTACTTTGTTGATTATTTTTCCTCTGTGTGCAGAAACCTTTTTAGTTTGGTAGGGTTCTGCTGGTTTATTTTTGTTTTTGTTGCCTGTGGTTTTGGTGTCATATGGATGAAATTATTACCAAGACCAATGTCACGAAAGTTTTACCCTGTTTTTTTTTTTTCCCTAGGGGTGTTACAGTTTGGGGTCTTATGTTTCAGTCTTTAATCCATTTTGAGTTGATTTGATGTATGGTATAAGGGTCCAATCTCATTGGCTTTGTCCTATGATGTCGATATCTAGTTTTCCCAACACCATTTGTTGAAGAAACTATCCTTTCCCCATTATAGATTTATTGCAAACCCTATCAAAATCCCAGTGGTATTTTTTGTAGAAATTAAAAAAAATAAATCTAAAGTTCATATAGAACCACAAAGAAAACAGGAATAGCCAAGTCAGTCCTGAGAAAGAAGAACAAAGATAGGACATCCTATTTCCCGCTCATGTTCTATAAATAAATAAATAAATAAATAGTCTTAAAATAAAATAAACTACAAAGCTATAGTAATTTAATTAAAATAGTATGGTACTGGCATAAAGACAGACATATAAACCAATAGAATAAGACATAAATCCATGCCTCCATGGCCAACTGATCTTCAACAAGGGTGCCAAGAATAGCCATTTTCAATATATAAAGTTTCTTTAAGTCTCTTTTTCTTTTACCTGAGTGAATATGGCCTCCTACTATACACACCATTTATAGTCTCTTTTCCACTATGTTATCATTATTCTGTATCATCAGATATTTTACAGTATTACTTTAGAAATTGAGGTATAATTCACTTACTATAAAATTCACCTTTTCAAGTGTAGGTACAGTGGTTTTCTTGTATATTCGCAAACTTGCGCAACAGTCACCATTATCAAATTCCAGAACCTCTTGTCACCCCACCACCCCCTCCAGAATCCTGGAACTGTTAGCAGTCACGCTCCCTTTATACCCCCTTCATCCCATGGAAACCATGAGCTACTTTCTATGTTTAGGGATTTGCCTATTCTGGAAATTTCATATGAATGTAATCATACAGTATGTGGCTTTTTGTGTCTGGCTTTTTTCACTCAATATAAGATTTTCAAGGTTCATCTACGTTGTAGCATGGATGAACATTTCTTTCTTTCTTTTTTTTTTTTTTTACTTTATTCCTTTTTACTGATAATAATATCTTGTTGTATAGATATACATTGTTTTTATCCATCCAGTTGATGGATTTGGGGTTTTTTTTCCCCCTACCATTTGCCCATCACAAATAGTGCTGTTATGAATATTTGTGTACAGATTTCTGTTTGAATTCTTATTTTCAGTTTTTTAGGGGCAAGGAGTAGAATTGTGGGCCATAATGGTAGCTCTGTGCTTAACTTTTTGAGGGACTGCCAAACTGTTTTTTCACAATAGTCACAGCATTTTACAGTCCCACAAACAATGGACGAGGGTTCCGATTTCCCATAGCCTTGGCAATGCTTGTTAGTATCTGTTTTGCGGTACCCATTACTGGTAGATGTGAAGTGGTATCTCATGTGGCTTTGATTTGCCTAGCTCTAATGCCTAATGATGGTGAACATTTTTTATGTGTTTATCAGCCATTTGTATATTTTTTAAAAGATTTTATTTATTTATTTGACAGAAATCACAAGTAGGCAGAGAGGAAGGCAGAGAGAGAGAGGAGGAAGCAGGCTCCCCGCTGAGCAGAGAGCCCCATGCGGGGCTTGATCCCAGGACACTGGGATCATGACCTGAGCTGAAGGCAGAGGCTTTAACCACTGAGCCACTCAGGCGCCCTGGCCATTTGTATATTTTATGTTCTCTTTGGAGATGTATGTATTTGAATCCTTTGCCCATTCGTTAGTTGAGTTACTTGCCCCTTTATTATTGAGTTGTAAGGGTTCTTTACATGTTCTGGAGAACAGACCCATATATCAGATATATGACTTCCAGATATTTTCTTCTATTTTATATATGGGTCATCTTTTCACTGCCTTTTGCAACACAAGAGTTTTTAATCTTTGGGAAGGCTAATTTACATAATTTTTTGTTTGTTACTTGTGTTTAAGATCTCTATGAAAACATTACAAATCCAAGGTCATGAAGTTTTACACTTAACGTTTTCTTCTAAGATGTTTTCAGCTGTTACATCTTTGAGGTAATTTTGTATATAAAATGAAATAGTCTAGTTTCATTTTTTTGAATATGAATATCCAACTGGCCAGCACCATTTGTTGGAAAGACTGCTCCTACCCCATTGAATGGTCTTGGCTCTCATGTCAAAGATCACCTTCCCTAAAAGTATGGGTTCATTTCTGGACTCTCAGTTCTATTTTACAGATCTACATATGTCTGTCCTTGTGTCAGTACCAAATAGTGTTGATTGCTATAGCTTTGTAGTAAGTTTTAGAACACCCAGTGCCTTGGGGCTCCTGGGTGGCTCAGTCATTAACAATCTGCCTTCGGCTCAGGTCATTGTCCCAGGGTCCTAGGATCAGGCCCCATATAAGCTCCCTGCTCGGCGGGAAACCTGCTTCTCCCTCTCCCACTCCTCCTGCTTGTGTTCCCTCTTTCGCTGTGTCTCTTGCTGTCAAATAAATAAATAATCCTTTTAAAAAAAATAATAAAGATTTAGAACACACAGTGCTCCATGCAATCCGTGGCTTTGTATTAAGTTTTAAAATTGGGAAGTGAGAGTCTTTCAGCTTTGTTCTTCTTTTCAAGATTGTTTTGATTATTCTGAGTCCCTTGCATTTCCATATGAGCTATAGAATTAGCTTGTCAATTTCTGTAAAATGAGAAACTGGAATTTTGATAGGGATTGCATTGAATCTGTAGATCAATTTGAGGAATATTGTCCTCTTAAGTCTTACAATACATGAACATGAGAGTCCATTTAAGACTTCTTTAACATTTTTCAATGTTGTATAGTTTTTTATGTACAACTGTGCACATAATTTGTTAAATATATTACTAAGTATGTCTTCCCTTTTGGTGTCATTGTAAATAGAATTGCTTTGTTATTATTTTGGATTGTTCATTGCAAGTATGTAGAATTGAAAATTATTTTTATATAATGACCTTGTATCCTACAACCTTGCTGAATAAGTTTATTAGCTCTGTTTTGTTAAAGATTTTTTGAGATGTTCTACATAGAAGATCATTAGATAATTGAGATAGTTATACTTTTCTTACCCATCTGGATGCCTTTCTTTTTATTGCCTTATTTCCTTGGCTAAAGACGCCAATACAATGTTGACCAGAAGTGGCGAGAGCAGAGACATCTCTATCTTGTTTCTGATGTCAGAGGAAAACTTTCTGATTTTCACCCTTAAGTGTTGTGTTTATTGTTGGCCTTTATCAGGTTGAGGAATTTCCTTTTTATTCCTGGTTTATGGAATATTTTTATTATGGAAGGGCATTAGATTTTGTCAAATGCTTTTTCTGCCTCTATTGGAAAAATCCTGTGGTTTTGTCCTTCATTCTATCAATATGGTGTATTATGTTGATTGGTTGTCATATGTTGGACCAACCTTGAATTCCTGGGGTAAATCCCACTTGGTCATGGTATGTAATCCCTTAGATATGTTGCTAAATTTGGTTTGTTGGTGCTTTGTTAAGGATTTTTACATCTGTGTCGTAGGGAATATTGATATAGTACACTTTTAATGGATGCATGGTGTTTAATTACATGGATAAACCATAATGTAACCAATTAGACTTTCAATTCTTTCCTTTGTTGTCATTGTTACAATCAAGGATCATTAGAACTTCTGCACATACAGTTTTGCATTCATCCATGATTATTGTCATAGGATATGTTCCTACAAATGGAATAACTGAACCAGAGGTGCAGAGATGTTTGTCTCATTTTGCCATTGGCATCTTTGTTTTATTTATAGGATTTTCATTATTTGTGGAGGCTTTTTATTTTCAAAGTCAAATCTGTCTTTTTTTATGTATTCTGCCTTTGTGTGTGGGCTCAGAGAGGCCTTGCTCACCTTGTTCAGATAAACAATCTCCTCTCTTTCCTTCTAGTTCTTTTTTTTTTTTTTTTAAAGATTTATTTATTTATTTGACAGAGAGAGAGAGAGGGAACACAAGCAGGGGGAGTTGGAGGACAAGAAGGCTTCCCATTGAGCAGGGAGTGCAGTGCGGGGCTCGATCCCAGAATCTGGAGATCATGACCTGAGCTAAAGGCAGACGCTTAATGACTGAACCACCTCTTTCCTTCTAGTTCTGATAATGCTGCTTCTTCTTCTTCTTTTTTTTCTTCACTTAAATTTTTATTCTATCAGAAATCATTTGGATACATGGTATGAGGTAAAAGTCTTTTTTTTCTCTCTCTCTAAATGTTTAGCTAGTTTTCCCAATGCCATTTTTAAAGACAATCCATTTTTTTTTTAAATCCTCAGATTAGTAATGCTATCTTTATCTTAATTCTTATTTTGGGATTTGTTGTGATCCATTTACGATGTTTCTATTCCTGAACCACAACATTGCAATTATTTTACTTCTCTGGTCTCTATTAATATCTGGCAGTACAAGTCCCTTTTCATATTTTTTTCAACAATTTTCTTCTACAGAGAAGAATAAATTATTCTATATCTTCTATAGAGAAGAATTACTCTACCAGGTACATTTTAGGATAGTTTTATAAGGCATCATTTTCATAACTCTTAATCGTGTTAGAATTTTTATTGGAATTATAATACATTTATATAACTATTTTGTGCAGAATCAATATCATGGTATATTGTTATGTTTTTTTCAATCCAGTCCTCTATTTTGTTACTCAGTAAAATGTTACCGATTTGGGGGTGGGGTTGTGATTGCAATTTTCTTACCAGATTTATTCATAGATATTCTATACATATTTTCACTCATAAGCAGAACTTGTTTAGCATACAGTAACTTATTTAGATGTATTGTGTTATTATACAATTTAGTAATTTTTTATTAATTTTTAGAAAATCTAGAAAATGCAGTGTGAATTTAAAAAAGAAATGACACACAATAGCCACCCTGAACACTTTGTGTATGTCCTTCTGGTAATAGATTTACGGTCTGATTGGTAAGATGCAGTCACATGAAAGCCTTAAGCCAGAGGTGTCTGGGTACCTCAGTGGGTTAAGCCTCTGCCTTTGGCTCAGGTCATGATCCCAGGGTCCTGGGATCGAGCCCCACATCGGGCTCTCTGCTCTGTGGGGAGCCTGTCCCCACCATCTCTCTGCCTACTTGTGATCTCTGTCTGTCAAATAAATAAATAAAATCTTAAAAAAGAAAGAGAGAAAGAAAGAAGAGAAAGAAAGAAAGAAAGGCAGGCTTAAGCCAGCGCACTAGCCTGTATTTTTTTGCCAGTCCAGCATTTTTTTTGCTTTTGGGAACTGCTCTTCTTATAACTAGTGGGGCTGTCAGTCACCCAGGTCCCTCTCCCTTACCACGGGGCTGGAGAGGGTCTCACTCTGAGGATTTTCTCTGAGGAGTGCCTGTCTTCTGAGGTCTTGATTGCCATAGGCTTCTAATCATGCAATGCTGCTGGAAAAGGCTTTCCCATCCCAAGGCACCATGTTTGAATGCATTGAACTTGGGGAAACAGAGCTGAAAGGTGATGAAAACAGGTTCCTGATGACTTTGGAACCTCCCGGTCTCCTGGCTGAAAGCCAGCTCGAATGCATCCTTACACTATCCAGTTAGTCAAGCCAATAAATTTGTTCTTTTGCTTAAGCGAGTGGTGGGGTTAGGGCAGGGGAGAGATGACACCCAGGTGAATTAGCTCCCCTTATTCCCCTGCCCCTGCTCCGCCCTGGGAAGATGTATATTCTCCAGAGAGAGCAGGTCCCATTCATTGCCCCCTGCTTTCTTTAAGAGGGAAGGCCACCAAAGGCAGAGGTGTTTGCCCGGATGGCATGGGGCCACGTTTGTAAGAACAGCGCCCACAGGGGAAGGCCAGCTCTTAACTGCATGGCCACAGGCCCTTACTTAGTGATCTGTTGTTAGAAAGGCAAAGTCTGGGGCGCTTGGGTGGCTCAGTGGGTTGAAGCCTCTGCCTTCGGCTCGGGTCATGATCCCAGGGTCCTGGGATTGAGCCCTGCATCGGGCTCTCTGCTCCGCGGCGAGTCTGCTTCCTCCTCTCTCTGCCAGCCTCTCTGCCTCCTTATGATCTCTGTCTGTCAAATAAACAAACAAAATCTTAAAAAAAAAAAAAAAAGGCAAAGTCTGCATATGAGGGGGGACTCAGTGTCCCCAAGGCTCTGCAGACTCATGCTGTTTCCTAAGTAAAGCCCCCGTGCCGTGTAAGAGATACTTGGCTAAATCTCACCCTTATACTCATCTAGTATAATCGCAATAAACCTCCACCTCGTGGCAGTGACTAAGCTCAGCCCCGATGACTACAGTTCTTGCGGAGAGCAGATAGGACCCATGTTGCTTGTTTACCTTCATGAATTCCTTCCCTGTTTTTACAGGCACGGCTCATCGTCACTGGGATGTGCAGACCATCCAAAGTAGCCGGACACGTGGACCTCAGGTTTTAGGAGGGTGCGCATAATTCTGGAATTCTCTGAATTCAAAACTAGGTATGAAAAAATGGGAATTTCAGCCAACAACCAGAGGCTTGGAGGTTTAGGTGCTTCATCTCTGAGAACGTTTTCACTCAGCTCACAAGAACTGCCTGCTTTGAAAGGTTTCCTGAGCTAGCCTGACTTCCCCATCCCACCTAGAACATGCCACAGCCCACAGGTTATGGCAAGTGAGGGGCCCTGAGGCTTCGAGGCAAACTCACCTTTGAAGGCAGACAAGCTTTTTTTTTCTTTTCTTTTTTTTTCCCCTTCTGTTTGATATCTCAGGTTTGAAAGAGCAACATGCTAGTCAGCCCATGTTTTTAAATCCTTATGTTTTAGAGAGGTACAAATTAAGTATTCAGGATCCGGTAGGAGAGAAGTGATTTTGCAGTGTGTGTGTGTGTGTGTGTGTGTGTGTGTGAGAGAGAGAGAGAGAGAGAGAGAGAGAGGGAGAGAGAGAGAGAGAGGGAGGGAGGGAGAGGGAGCAGGGAGGGGTGGGGTGGGGGGAGCCTGTCAGAAGCCTTGGAGCCCGCCTGCTTCCTGAGTGAAGCTTTGCTCAGATGCTCACTGCCTGGGCCCCTTGAGTGTGGTTTTCCTCCCCGGCCAGCACCAAACCCCAGAATAGTGCGGCTGACTTGCTGATTGAGGTCAGCAGCTCCCCGGAGGCACGAGAAGCCAGAGCCTTTGCAGTAAGTACATAGTTGGTTATTATTTAAGATGGGGATGGAAAATCTTAGAAGAATAGCTCTCTCTGGGGGAAGAGGTTCTTCTGCTTTAAGTATAATGTCTAACATACCCAGTGAACCCTGATATGACTAAGGCCTGATTAATACATTTTTGTGTATGTGATTCATGGACTAGATCATTGAATGCTACATTCATGCTTTGGGGGGGCTAAAAATGAATTTGAAACTCGTCTTCTTGATATCTTGAAAAAAATAGCCTTTTTTTCCCCTGCCTGTTACTTTTTTCATCTTGCACAGTAAGGATCATTAATGCTGACTTTAATATATAGAGTCTGGGGGAAAAGAAATCCTCCCTGTGGGTACTAATTATTAGTGCTATGGAGGTCTGTTTTCACAACCAAAGTGAATAGGGCTGCTTCTGTGCATTCTTTTCAGCAAGTGTGGGACAGAGAACCACCCACTTGACTGGTTCTTAGGCCCCCGAAAAGTTCTAGAGCCCTCTGCCCTTGAAGGTGAGCACTGTGGAGTGTGCCCTCCCATCTTGCAGAGGGCCTGATAATGTCCCAGAGCTTAATATCTGGGCCAAACATTGTGCTCATGAGGCCTAGATGGCAGAACTTCAAAGATGTGACAAAGATAGAGGCTTTTCTAGGAAGTTACTTATTATACGGTTTCTGTTTAGACAGTATTTTGCACTAACCCTCCCCTACCCCCCAGCCCCGTCCTCACCCCAGCCAAAGGCACAGGCTACTTTGAAATGTCTCTTCACCATTCTGTTTTTCTGGAAATGAAGTTTTTCGGGGTTTTTTGGATTTGTTTTTGTTTTTCCCTTTTTCCTCTGTCTTATTAGGACAAAATATTTAGCTCAGTAATGAAGGAAGTTGATGTTTTAAGTTTACTCAAACAATGTGATTTTCCTCACCTTGTTAGACTGCAAAAGGAAAAAAAAGACACCCATTCCCTGTTTCTGCTGCAGGACTCACTAATATGGCTCCGTTTTGTTCCTTTACTACTGGGCTCCACAGACGATGTGTCTTTACAGGGTTCTAGTGGAGAGTAGATGTTTCACTTCCTTTAATCTTCCCTTCGCCAAGTGGGTTTACAAGTAATTGTTGTCTAAGCAGAAGAAACCCACAAAAGTAGGGAGAGCACGAAACTAACCATACTAAACTTTCAAGTGGAAACAGACACTATGTGTGAAGTAGCTTCCTCATTTCAGTCCCCCCGCCCCCCACGTAAACACGTTTACACTTTGCCATGTGACAAAAATAACATTTTTGTTAGGTGATAGGCACAGCACTCAAGTTATCTCATTTGATTCTCAAAACACTCCTGCAAAGTGGCTGTATTTATGGTTTTCACTTTATAGGCAAGGAAACCGAGGCATAGAAAGGTTTTTATAACTCATTGGAGTGGCGCAGCTGGGATTGGGACTTGGGTCTTTCTAAATCCACAGTAAATTTAGAAATTAGGGAAAATAGTGACTCAATTCCACACCCTCAAACAACTTAAAATTTCTATATTTTTTTCTACTTGTACAACTGGATATTATATTGTAGGGTTTTTTTTTTTAAAAGTTATTAGCGTCACGATTATTTTTAATAATGTATAATGTTCTGGTCAGTGATTGTTTCATAAATTACTTAATATTCCCTGTTCTTGAAAATTGGGTTGTTTTCCCTTTTTTTGCTGTTTGTTTTCTTCCTATTATAAACGATATTTCAGGGGCCCCTGGCTGGCTCAGTCAGTAAAGCATGTGACTCTTGATCCTGGGGTTGTGAGTTCAATCCTCACGTTGAGTGCAGAGATTACTTAAAAATAAAATCTTTAAAAAAAAACTTCAGTAACTACATTGTCCATATGATTTCCCCCAGGTTTCTGGATCATTTCTGTAGAGTAGATTCTCAGACATGGGATTACTAGATAAAAGGGACATGAACATTTATTTTAACAGTGCTGAATTACTCTCTATCAACACTCTGTGTGAGGTCCCCCTTTGATTTCATCCATTTCACCAAGGACAGTATCATTTTAAAAAATAGACAAAACAGGGGCACCTGGGTGGCTCAGTGGGTTAAGTCTCTGCCTTTGGCCCAGGTCATGATCCCAGGGTTCTGGGATTGAGCCCCACATCGGGCACTCTGCTCAGTGGGGAACCTGCTTCCCTCTCTCTCTCTCTGCCTGCCTCTCTGCCTACTTGTGATCTCTGTCTGTCAATAAATAACTAAAAATCTTTTTTTTTTTAAAGATTTTTATTTATTTGACAGAGAGAGAGATCACAAGTTGACAGAGAGGCAGGCAGAGAGAGGGGGGAAGCAGGCTCCCCACTGAGCAGAGAGCCCGATGTGGGGCTCGATCCCAGGACCCTGGGACCATGACCTGAGCCGAAGGCAGCGGCTTAACCCACTGAGCCACCCAGGCGCCCCCAATAAATAACTAAAAATCTTTTTAAAAAATAGACAAAACAGAAGCTTTTTGTAATTTTGCATTTCTTTTAATATAATTGAGTTGAATTGTTTTTTCACATTGGTTTATAAGTTATATTTTCTCTATTGCTCATCTGTTAGGATTTTAATGGTTTTTTTTTTTTTTTTGCTAATTTATATATCTTTTTGATAAGATTTATTTGGCATACTTTTGTCAGTTATTTTTCCCAGCCTACTGGTCACCTTTTCAAAACGAATTTTTAAAAATGCAACCATTTAACATTTTCACATAGTCCAAATTGTCCTTTTTTCCCCCTTGATTCTTCTTACCTTAGAGACCTGTTATCCTCTTTTAAGGGATTTTTTTTTCCTTCTAGTTTGTATTTGGGTGGATGATGTGAAAAGTGGGCTCAAACTGACTTAAAATAATGCCAAACAGTTTTTCCAACATCATTTATGAGAAATCTTTGTGTTCTCTAGTTCCTCAGCTTTTCTGTTAAAAGATTTTTCTGTGTTATCTGTTTGATCTATAACAGCTGTTTCTGTGCCATTATCTCATTGTATTAATTTTTTGGAAAGATTTTATTTATTTATCTGACAGAGAGAGAGATCACAAGTAGGCAGAGAGACAGGCAGAGAGAGAAGGGGGGTGGAGAGCAGGCTTCCTGTTGAGCAGAGAGCCTGATGCAGGGCTCAATCCCAGGACCCTGAGACTATGACCTGAGCCAAAGGCAGAGGCTTAACCCATCGAGCCTCCTAGGCACCCCACATTTTATTAATTTTTGTTGCTTTTGTGATATATACAGACGACGTTGTTGTAGAGTCAACATGAAGTACTGACTACGAGTGTGGACTCAGGAGGCAGGCTGCTAAGTCCTAACTTATGTGTCCCTTGGTTTTATTATTTGTAAAATGGGGATAGTAATAGATAATTTCCACTATGTGGGTTGTTAGGGTGAGGAAACAAAAGCTAAATTAAAAAAAAAACACTGGAAACAGTATTTGATGTATATACATATGTGTAGAGAATATTTGATGCATACATGTATGTATTTTATGCACACAAATGTACAGTATGTATTTTATATAATATGTATTAAGAAATATAGATCATATATTTTCTTATGTAGAATCAAATGTGTCCTTCTTTCTCTATTTGGGTTAAGACAAACTTTCACACTTTCTTGGGAGATGGAGAAAGAACATTTGACTCAATATGTGTTAAGAAACTTGGTACATTGAAAGATAGGCAAGTAACAAAGATACACATGCAAAACACACACCACAGAGGATTACTACCCATTATAAATAAAGAATTCCCATGAATCAATTAGCAAAAGACAAATACGTAAAGAAAAACCAGGCAAGGACAGTTTATAAATAGGCAAGTTATATTTATTTTTATAAATAAGTAATTCGTAGGAGAAGAAATATAGCTGATCAGTAAACATATCAAGTTCTATCATGTTCAATGTCAGTAAGTACCATGGAAATGCAAATTCAAATACTAATGAAATATTGCCCTTGCAACAGATTGGCAAAAATTGAAAATAGGTTATCCGGTGTCAAAGAGAACATATGTAAGATGGGCATTGGCAGTCACAAGTGTAAGGAACAAGAATTAATAAAGCTTTTTGTATGGCAATTTTGCAAAATCTACCAAAATGTAAAATAACCTTTAATGTATCTCAGAACAATTCTGTACAATTTCAAGTAAGCATATACAAGTGTGATCATATTTACATTTAAAATTTCATTATTTATATTAAGAAACCTGAACTCTCAGGGCACCTGGGTGCCTTGGTCAGTTACTAATCCGACTCTTGATTTCGGCTCAGGTCATGATCTCAGGATTGTGAGATCAAACCCATCATCGGGCTTGGCCCTGGGCCCGGAGCTTGCTTAAGATTCTCTCTCCCTCACCTCTGCCCCCCCACCACTTGCATGTGTGCTCTTGTTCTCTCAAAAAAATAAGAAACTTAAATTGCCTATTTTTAAAATTTGTATGTATATAAAAATTCATCTTAAAAAAGTAGTGGGTGTATAATATCAAGCTGTTTACTATGGGAAGTAGAATTAAGGGCAAGGTCTCTCACCTTTTGCTTTGTATATTTCTATGTTTGAATTTTTCTGTAAGTCTGTATTTGTGTATTATTTGTGTAAGATAGATAGAAGACAGACAGGCATCGTTCCACGCCCATAGGCAAGAAAATTTTAGGGAGCAGAACCCCAGGTGTAGAGGTCTACAACTGGGAAAGTACAAGACAAATTTTAGGAAGCGTGAGCATTTGGGTGGCAGTGTTTTCATATTCTTTACAGGTTTTAACTTATGTTTTAGGAAAAGAAGCAAGGAACTTGTTGAGAAAACTCAACCTGAGAGGCTTCATTGCTGAGCTCTGACCTCTAAGCAGCTTCCCTCTCTGTTTTCCTGCTGTTTGCAGGGGGTCCACACTTGGGTGGCTCATAGACACTACCCCAGACACACTGTGCCTCTCCCCTTCCTGTGTTCCTGTTTATTTCTTATTTTATTTTATTTTTAAAGGTTTATCTATTTGGGGGAGCATGGGGGAAGGGGTACAGGGAAAGGGAGAGAGAAAATCCCCAGCAGACCCCCTGCCAAGCATGGAGCCCAACATGGGGCTCAGTCTCACCACCCTGAGATCACAACCTGAGCCGAAATCAAGAGTCGGACATTTAACCGACTGAGCCACCCAGCCGCTCCCCTTTATCTGTATTTTCAAAAGGTTCATCTGACCTTCATAATCGCCATTCATCTAGTTACTCGCCCAGAAGATACCTAGCACCTAGTCCCAGCCAGGCGGTGCACGCGGCCCTGCGGAGACAACGGTGAGCAGGAGAGGGAAGGCACCAGCCCTGTGGGAGCAGCAAACCCACTAACCAATTACTCATCCCCAGTCATGAGCGTTGCTAGGAAGCTACCAGATAAGGAGAGTAATAGCTGAGAGCCCATTTAGAGGGATGCTCAGGAGGGGGCAAGCAGAGGGGGCTATTCTAAGAAAAACACAGGTGGGGACTGCCCCCCCAACCCCCTCCCACATCCAGCCATTTGGAAGCCTGTGATGGTTCCATCACTCCAGCTCTCCCATTCTGTCTCCTTCTCTCCATTCCTCCTGCCGTTTCCTTTCTCCTTTTACTGGGACCACCATTCCTCAGACTGTAGTCCTCCAAATTCCCTTTTCTCATCGTTTTTGCCATAGCCAACTGCCATGGCTTACTTATCAAATTTCCTAAAACTGACATCACTAACATATTTTAAAAGGAAACTTGTTGACTCCCTTGAGTAAATGAGAAATCGCGAAAACAAAATAAAGCCAACTCTACAAACTGAAATGAAAATTTACCGGTAACGAAGGCAGAACTCTGTCACCTGGTCCGTAAGGCTAACAAGGTCGCTTTGATCACAAAGGGATGCCGTTCATGGAAGAAGCATGTATTAGGTTTAGATATTTAGCCAGTAGAAAAGGACTCTTGTCTATGATGACTTTGTTAGCCAGTAGATTTCAGGACAAGGGCGCTGCAAGAAACAGATGGGAGAAGGAGACTGGAGAGCAGTGATTTATTGTATACTCCCAAGGGTGAGGTGAACTGGGGACACGTGACAGCCAGGGAGACAGAGGGTCACCCTTCGAGACAGCCCTTGGAGGCACACCTGGAGCTGCGACAAGGGGCCACCTCCTAATGAGGAGAGCCTAACTCGTCTCGCCCTGGAAAGAGTCCGCAGAGCTGCTGGGGAGGATTTTTACAGGAGATATAGGTCAAGATCCTAGGGGGATGGTCTGGGTTGTGAATAAAAGTCTTCATTGAGTCTGGGGGCTGGAGAACTTCGCTAGTGTACCCACTGCCTGGGGGGACCTGTCCTCGGGCTCACCGATGAGCTTCAAGGGTTTCGGGAGTCCTGGCTTCCCCAGTGCTACCTAGAGCCCTCGCTGGCTGGAAGGAGCCCGCCTGCAGTGGGATGTGCTCAGTGGCTTGTGTGAATAGGTTTGGGCTGCTGAGCACCTGGGTGGGGATCTCCTTGGCCACCACCAGGCCCTCCTCGAGGCCCTGCTGTCCAGCCTGGTGTCTTGAGGCTCTTGCTTGCTCTCATCCCCTCGGGTCCCTCACCACTTGCTCCCCACCTCCTGCCAGGGCATCTCTTTCCCTTGCCTGACTGTTCCTGCTGCCTGTGGATGTCCTCTGCCCCTTTGCCCCTAGCTAGTGCCTCTTATCTTTCCTCGTGGAGCCTTCTCAGGCTGTCCCCCCTGGCTTGGCCATACCCCCCTCCCACAATAAGCTCTGAGAGCACACTGTGACTCTCTACAGTAGCTTTCACAGTGGAGATCTTCTATTTTGGGAGCCATATGGTCATCCCCTGCTCTAGACCATGAACCTCCCGGTGAGCAGGAATTATGTCTGTGTTTGCTCATCCCGGTGTGGCGTGCCTCCCTGAGAGGCAGTAGGTGCTCCAAGAGGGTTTGCTGAGGGGAACAAATGAATGAAATAGTCCCCAGCTATTTGACTGTGTGAAGGAGTGAATTCACTATCCCTTGGGGCCTGACTTTGCTATTCCAATGCAGTGACTGGCAGGGAATGAAGGGGAGTAGCAGGAGAGAAGGCTGGGGGAGTGGGGACTGCAGGCAGGGGCTGTGGATTAGATTCCAAGGGATATGGGGCCCCACTGGAGGACTTTAAGCAGACAAGTGATGGGACATGGTCACTGTTTCAAATGGAGCACTACAGATAGGGGTGAGCAAAAAAGTTAGAACAAGATCCGAGCGGATTTGGGGTCTATCTTGACCATACAGCCAATGCATATGGCCATTGTAGTTGGCAGAATCCCCTTACTTGTTGCTCTGATCAGTGCCCTTTCCATGAAAGAGCTGCAGTTCAGTCCTGAGTTTCATGTGTTAAAATACAAATAGAACTTAAAAATTAACAAATGGTTGCTGTCCCCAAAAGCCACCACAGCAGCTCCGTGGCTCACGTGCTCCAGTTGGGACACACAATGGTCTTGGCTTCCAACCCCACAGGGACTGCCTCGGGAATGCGTGGTCCCGCCAGCCCGTTGTCTCCTTCAGGCACGGACCCCGTCACACACGGAAGAGGCACACTGGGCTACAGAGGAAAGGCGACACCCCTTAACCTGGCTTTTGGGACCTCCACAGTCTGCTGCCAACCCTATTTCCAGGGCTGTTTTGCTCTACTTGCCACACCACTTATCCCCTGCAGCCAAACCAAACCACTCTAGAACATCGACCCCGTGATTGTGTCCTCCTTCCTGCCTTTGGCTCTGTTTGTCCCTGGAATGCTCTTTCTGCCACAAAGGGTCCCAGAGTCGGGGCCTTGAACACAGAGGTTAATTTCCTCATAGTTCTGGAGGCTAGAAGCCTGAGATATAGGTGGCGGCCATGTTGGTTCTTTCTGAGGCCTCTCTCCTTGGCTTGTGGATGGCCATGTTTGCCCTGTGTCCTCATGCGGTCTTCCCTCGGTGTGTGTCTGTGTCCCCGTTTTCTCCTCTTGAAAGGACACCACTCTCTGGCCAGAGGGCTCACCCCAGCGACCTCCTTTTGCCTCAGTCACCACTTCACAGGTCCTGTCTCCAGATACAGTCAGGGTGAGGTCCTGGGGGTGAGGACTTCAACACAGGATTGGGGGAGGCACATTTAGTTCCTAACAAGAGTCTGGCTCCAATACCACTTTGTCCTCAAGCATTCGTAGCCCTTTCATTTCCCCTGTTCTCACACATCATAGCCCTTTGGCAGACTTCTAACACTCTGTCCTTTGGTACTCATTCATTCATTCCTTCATTCACTCGAGCAGTCGGTCATTCACTAGAAACACCTGGAAACACTTCCTGAGCTCCTTCTGTGGGCCAGAGATGTGCTCAATGCTGGCAATCCAGAGCTGAAAACATGGTGCCCAGCCTGCATCCTTAGTGGACAGACAGACAATTAGATCAGCTGTGACAATGTGACACAGTGTGACAGATGCTGAGGCTTAAGGAGGGGGCATCCGATCCAGCGCTGGAAGCGGAGCCAATGGAACTTACTAGGTCAGGGGACGCTTCCACTGAGCTCGGCGTGGTGAATGGGAGTTAAGAGGCTGAGGGAGTGGGGTGAGTGTCGCACCCGGAAAGGACGGTGAGTGGGAAGGCTGGGAGTTGCAGGGGCCCGCGGTGCTTCCAAGGAGCTGCAAGCCATCCATTGTGGGAGCAAGTGTCTGCAGTGGGCGTGCGAGAGAGTGGGCGAGGTGGGGCCGGGGGTGGGCACGGGGGTGCAGGAAGCCTGGCATGTGGCACTGGGGCTCTCTCCTGAAAGGGGTGGTGGTGGAAGGGGAAGGACTTGAGCAGGCTGTGGTTTAGAAAGCCTGCTAGCATCGTGGTGGCAGACGGTGGCCTGACTCTAGGTAGGGAAACCAGGAGTAATTCCTCCGATCCCCATGAAGATGCAAAGTGTGGAACTAAGAGGCAGGAGAAGATCCTGGAGAGCTTTGGCAATCTGAGGGGCAGAACTTGGTGACTAACCAAGGACAGTGAGAGGGCCATCACTGGGTCCCTAGATTCTGAGTCTCGGCAAATGATCCCGTTTTGAATGTGCGATTTGATGACTTGGGCTAAATGAGCACACCCATGGGACCGCCACTACAATCAAGATATGGAGCCTTCAGGGCACCTGGGTGGCTCAGTGGGTTAAGCCTCTGCCTCTGGCTCGGGTCGTGATCTCAGGATCCTGGGATCGAGCCCCGCATCGGGCTCTCCGTTCGGTGGGAAGCCTGCTTCCCCCTCTCTCTCTGCCTTTCTCTCTGCCTGCTTGTGATCTCTCTCTCTGTTAAATGAATACATAAACATATATATATATAAAAGAAGCACTCATAAAATATATTTACAAAAAAAAAAAAAAGATATGGAGCCTTCCCGTCACTCGCAAAATTCCCTTTGTGGCCCTTTACAGGAAGTCCGGGTTCCAACCCTATCCCAACCCCGTGGCACCCAGCAAACGCCGACCAGCTTTCTATCACCTTACGTTATTTTCGGTGTTTCTAGCATTTCACATCCGTGGAACCACACACTATGTAGTGCTTGGTGTCCAGTTCTTTGATTCAAGACAATGCTTTTGAGATTCCTCCTCGTCATTCTGTGTGTGTGTCATTCATTCCTTTTTATTGATAGGTATGGGATGTATTAGTTTGATGATCTCTTCACACCTGTGTGTGTGTGTGTGTGTGTGTGTGTGTGTGTGTGGCAGTGGTACCTCTATGTTTATGGGACCAGATCTTCAAGAGCTGCATTTTTTAATCATCCACCTGTAGGTGAGTCTTTGGCCTTCTGACCATTTAGGAAGGTTAAGTTCCAGGCTTGACTGATCAGAGTCACACTGGGAGCTCATTAAAAATTGATAAGCAGGACTCAACTTTGGTGGGTTGAGTCAGGACCCCATGCATGTGTGCTTTTAACCAGCCTTGAAGGTAATTTTGATCAGCCTTGTGACTCTTGTGCAAATAGTACCCATGGAGTTATAATCTCACCAGTCCTGTTGGCTCATCACTGAGAGGCCTGGGTATTATTCTGGATATTATCCTTCCTGGGTGTTGATCACATCAACTTTACCTGCCACAGGTCACCCTCGCCATTGATTTTTTTCACTAATTCACCAAAAGGCATCAATCTAGACACCGTGCATAATTGCAAAAGCGATTCAAACTTGGCACTTAAAATTAGTTAGAGATAAGTGATATTGACACACACGATCATACATAAACAGCATTGATAATGTAAGAGGCACACACATAAAGTGCTTGGAATTTAGAGGTACATGAAATAATTTCCATCTTTTTGTGCGTGTCAGGAGGCAGTTGTCAAATACGGTTACAGGAAAAGGTAACATCTGATCTGGGTCTTGAAGGATGGGTAAGATTTGTGCCTAAGGGGGTTGAGGGTAGGAAAAGCAGACCTGGCAGAGGGAACAGAAAGAAAACAAGAAGAAAGGCTGGGAGGTGGGCAAGGTGCATGCTGCTGAGGGCCTGGAAAGCCACCTTGACTGGAGCTTGGATAGCATAAGGTTGGCAAGGTAGGCATGGCCCAGCACAAGGGGAGCCTTCGATTACATTCATTCAGCTCACTTGAGCTTTAACAAATACACGTGTAGCCACTGCCACAATCAGGACTTACAACCCTTCTCTCACCCCCAAAATTTCCTTCTACTGCTTTATCGTCAGCCCCTCTGATGTGTGCTTTCTAAAACACTGAACAATTAATTCTGATACTCTTTTCCTGGAGATAGCATCACATCGTGCAGGTTAAGACCTCAGTCCCAGAAGTCTGCCCCCATCCCTCCCTCACTCCCAGTTCAGGCCAATCACAAGTCCAGCTTGGAGGTTCCCACAACCCCCTCCTCAGGTTCAGTTAATTTGCTAGAGCGGCTCACAGAACTCAGAAAAACATTTATGGACTTTTACCAGCTCCTTATGAAAGGTTTAATAAAGAATGTAGATGGGGGCGCCTGGATGGCTCAGTGGGTTAAGCCACTGCCTTCAGCTCAGGTCGTGATCTCAGTGTCCTGGGATCGAGCCCCGCATCGGGCTCTCTGCTCCACAGGGAGCCTGCTTCCCTTTCTCTCTCTCTCTGCCTGCCTCTCTGCCTACTTGTGATCTCTGTCTGTCAAATAAATAAATAAAATCTTAAAAAAAAAAAAAAAGAATGTAGATGAACAGCCCCCTGAAGAGGATATAGTGTGAGTTCTCAGGCCATGATAACCACTGCTCTGTTTTCTATCCCTGTAGAGATGCCTTTTCCAGAATGTCACATAAAAGGAATCATACAGTAGTAACCTTTTAAGCTTGGCTTCTTTCACTTAGCATAATGAATTTATAATTCTTCCTTTTTTTTTTTTCTTTGTGCATGTCATTCAGTACATGGACATACCACAGCTTATCCACTCACCACTGAAGGACAGGCAGGTTATTTCAAATTCTCACTATTATGAACCAGGCCATTTTTTTTTAAGATTTTTTTTATTGACCTATTTGATAGACAGAGAGAGATCACAAGTAGGCAGAGAGGCAGGCAGAGAGAGAGGAAGGGAAGCAGGCTCCCTGCTGAGCAGAGAGCCCGATGTGGGGCTCGATCCCAGGACCCTGAGATCATGACCTGAGCTGAAGGCAGAGGCTTAAACCACTGAGCCACCCAGGCGCCTGAACCAGGCCATTTTGAACATTCATATTACAAATGTTTGTGTGAACACAAGTCTTTATTTCTCTTGGATAAATGCTGAGGAGTGGGACCACTAAATTGTCTAAGTGCAGATTTAATTTTATAAGAAATGACTACACTGTTTTGCAAAGAATCTGTACCATTTTGCATTTCTGCCAGCAATGAATGAGAGTTCCAGTTGCTCCAAATCCTTGCTAGTACTTGATACAGTTTTTATTGCATTATTTACTTTCTAGCCATTCTTCTAGGTGTGTAGTAGTATCTCCTTGTGGTTTCATTTTGCATTTACTTAATGACTAATGGTGTTGAGCATCTTTTCATGTGCTCTTTTCCCATTCCAAAAATAGCTTCTTTGGTAAAATGTTGAAATCTTTGCCCATGTTTTTGTTGAGTTCTGTGTTTTGTTACTGTTGAGTTGGGCAAGTTTTTCATAAATTCAGGAATCAAGTCCTTCATTTTGTGTGTGTGTGTGTGTGTGTTCTGCAGATGCTTTTCTTCTAATCTGTGGCTCGTCTTTTCATTTTCTTGATAATGTCTTTGGAAGAGGTGAAGTTTTAAATTGTGGTGAAGTTTAACTTATCAGGTTTTTTTTTTTTTTCATTTATCTTATGGATCATGCTTTTAGTGTTGTATCTAGGAAATCTTTGCTGAACATAACATCACAAAGATTCTCTCCTCTTTTCCTCTAGTACTTTTCTAGTTCTGCTTGGGTTTCATATTTAGGTCATGGTTCATCTTTAACCAGCAGTTATTATGGGCCAAACCCTGGGCCCAGAACCGGGGGATCACAGAGGCATAGGAAAGAGTCTTTTGCTCGAGTGTCATCTAGGCTGGGGAACTGGGCATGGGGGAGAAAGTCAACAGAATGTGAAGCTCACATAAGGGGTGCTGTGGACTCTCACTGTGCTGGGGAAGCAGGACTATTTGCTGGACAAGGGGCCGGAAGCTGGGTTTTAGAAGGACTGTCAGAGTTGGGCTGAGAGTGGGATCCGGGGCAGGCAGCCCACTGGTCTGGGCGTGGAGTGGCCTTGGGGAGGCCTGGAGAACAGACGATCCATAGCCAGCAGCCATCGCCACGCTGGGTCTGAGCACTAGGCACCTCGAAGGAGTGGGCAGAGCACGGAGTGGGCAGAGCACGAACTGTGCCTTACTCTGAAACAAAGAGAAGGCGGGGGGCCACGTTACCATTTGGCTCATGCTATGCTTTTTGAGGGACGGGGATGGTCTTTCTTCCCTGAACACAACTGTAGCACAAAGCCCTTCCTTCAGGGGCAGCTGTGGTGACCTCCCCTAACTGTCTCCAGCTCTCACCCTAGGGACAGAGCCAGGGGCCTTGGCTGCGGTGATGCTCCGCGTAGATTTCCTCCTGGGACTCGCGCAAGGGACACGTAATGACAGGGTGATCCCAGGAGCAGGCGGCAGCATGATCCCTCATATTCACGGCCATTGTACTTATTTCAAACACAATACCAGAAGCATGTCATGCTGGGGAAAAAGAGAGCATATTCCAGGCCTGAATAAATTAACCCTTCAAAGCACAGCGGTGGCTTTCATTAGCCAGCTGGCATTATGGGAAGATAGCTGAAGCCCGTGGGTTCGAAAAGAGTATTTCAGGAATGCGAAAGCAAGCAATCAGCTGCATTCAGTGATTTAACTTAATCCAGTAACAATAAGGAAATCCAGCTGAGTGACAGCCTCGCAGAGCCTCTGCGAAGGGACAGACTCTGCCTGTTACTCAGAGAGGGTGTCCACCAGGACTCGGGGGTAACTGGGGTGACAGTGCAGGCAAGAGTTAGCTCCTTGCCCCTTTGGAACCTGTGCAAGCTCTAGAAAATTTCTGTCTTTCCCTCATTTCTTGCCAGTGGCCCCCAGAAGGGCACCCAGACTTCTTTGAGGTTCAGCTGCTGCCCAGCCTCTCCCTTCTCCCTCCTCCACCCCAGGGCCAGCGCACTTTCCCCGGGATGCCGGCTGCCTGCAAGACCTCCCTCACTACCTGCCATGCTATGGGTACCTTGCCACAGCTCCTGGGGCCACACCGTTACCCCTCTGCTGCTACCACTGGTCCCTGCCACCACCATGGGTTTTTTGTTTTTTGGGTTTTTTTGTAGTTGGGAGGTACCAGACAGCCAAGAATTCACTACATCCCCCAAATACTCCATACAGTGGCAGACCTCAGAATTTCCGTGTTGCTTTAATGGTCCAATTCCTGCCTGTCTCCCTCATCCCTCATCCCTAGAGGGGTGTCAGGGACTGCCAGGGGGCCCTCCCTCACCGGCCTCCTGACAAGCCACCCCTGCTGGGCCCCAGCCTTCCGCGTGGTTGGGGTCCAGTGGAGACCTTGCTCTTCTGAACTCTGTAAGCTCTCATGACATAGGGCTACCTTCTCAGAATAAAGTCATCATCCTAGAAGATGCACTTCTACCTGTTGGGTGTCCTTTTTGGGTCTGTCAGCAGCCATGAAGACTCTGTCCACGTCAGAGGAGAAGACCACCATCGTTGAGCGAGAAACCAGATCCAGTCTTATTTTCCCCCTCTATATATAGTCTTTACTTGGCCAAGTTCAAAATTTACTTTGGTTTTTGGCTCAGTTGTCTCCCCGCCAAACACAAACACACACGGTGGCTTGGGCCCTCATCAGGAGACTCCCCTCCCTTGGTCTCCTGTGGGCACCCCGTCTCCGACGAGAGATGCAGATGAGTAGAGAGAAATGAGGAGAGCCGAACACACAACTTCCAAGAGGTAGAGAAATTCAGTGGTCACGATTAAAGCCCTGAAGGGGGAACGAACCCCTTGAGGAAGTCCTGTTGCCTCACTCACAGACCTCGCTGGCTGGAGAGCTTGCTCCCACCATGGGGGACGGTGATGTGGAGGAGGAACTACTGCCCCGAGTGCTCTTGCCTCTGAATCAGAAGTGGGGTGTGGGTGGGATGCCTCTACCACAACTCTTGGATGGGTAAGCCACTTTCTTAGCAAGGGGACACATGAGACGACCCTCTGTGGTTTCTCTTGTTGAGTCGCATTTGTAATATATGTAGTGGCTTGGTGCCCTCCCCCCTCCCGGGTCATGGTAGGGCAGGTGCACTGAGGTGTGTTGGTGGAGGGCACAGGATTCTGCTGGGTGGGTGGGGCAGTGTGCCCTGAGGTCCTTGCATTGTTCCTAGAGGAAGTAGAACAGAATGAGTCAGAGCTGGCCTGCCTGTTGCCTTGGGAGCTGTGTCCCAGACATCACGGGGCCTCACCCCTTGTCCCACCTGCCTTAGGGGCCCCACTCAGGAACAAAGATACAAAAAGAGGTTGGATAAGAGACGAGATACCTAGACTTGATCCTTTAAATGATTGGGTCCCTAAGTCTGTGGTTACTTCTGGCTACCACTAAGGCATCTAATATAATTTCATTTATTTTTATGTTTCAGTTAAGACATCTGAAATCTTAAACCATAAAAATGGAAAGGATTGTTTCTCTATTACTGTAAAACTAGGATGCATACCAAAAATTTTAAAAGGCTAACTTTCAGGAATAAGTCCAGGAAATGAGATGACGGGATAGGTGATTTTAGAGATTTGGTATTGAATAATCTTAGGAATTATTTCTCCAGCATGTTCTAAGTGATTGAGATGAATTTTTATAATGCTCATGCTTACACATCAACGTGAATAATATTTTCAAGGTAATGATGCTAGGAGGCATTATAGCCGTGTCAGTGGGGTTCTCAACCTGAAAGCAATTTTGGGATTGGATTTCTTTCCCACCGGTTTAAAAACTCGTGTATATGGAAAAAGCATGTCATTGCTTTATAATTCTGTCTTGTATTTGCCCATTAATTCAGCATGTACTCAGTGAATGATACCCATTTGCTAGGCCTTGTGCTACCCAATGAGGGACAGGCAGGGAGATGCCAGCACCCATTTCTTCAGTGAAAGTCAGAAAGATACAGAAGCTCACTAAAGCTTCAGTATCCTTTAGTGAGTGTTTATTGAGCACCAGCCACATGCCCCCCAGTGTAAAGGCTGCAGACCCCGTGATGAACAAGGATGGTAAAACCCCCTTGGCACTGAGCTTCCATAGTGGCAGAGGAAGGCAGATGATCAATGACCGTGACAGTCCTAGTTTGGTGAGGAAGGCTCGGAAGAAATGGATGGGGTGGGGAGGGGTGTGGCATGTAGTGGGAGAGCTACTCAAGAGAATGGAACGAAAACCTCCTAAGAGGCAGTGCTCTTGAGTACAGACCAACTGAGTGGAAGGGAGCCCACCATGTGAAGAGTTGGGAAAACCAGCCAAGTGGAGGGAGCAGAGAGTTCAGAGTTCTTTGTTGGGAACTCCCTGGTCACGTTCAAGGAGCTGGAAGCCATCTGTGGGTCGGAGCAGGTCAGAGCTTCGTGACTGAGGTGGGCCAGGCCTGGTGGCCAAGAGCCTGGATGGGGGGTACTGTTGAAGCCTCCAGGTGAGAGACCAGGATGGCTCAGGTGAGAGCAGATCATGGACAGGATATGGAAGTGCTGAAAGGGAGCCGCAAAGTTTTCTGGAAGTTTAGAAAGGGGATCGAACATTCATAGAGGGAGGTCTCGAGGTGAATGCCCCAAGATAAGAACCATGAGCCCTCTGGCCAAGCGGATGAGAACCATGAGCCCTCTGGCCAAGTGGAGAAGATCAGGGTAAGTGGAAGGGGGGCTTGGCCAAGCCCTGTTGGGTTGTCCCTTAAATTGGAAGAAGGAGGAGCCATGAACCCAGGCCTGGGTGCCCAGCCAGAAGGGGCACTGCCTGGGTCCACACTGGGGAAGTTAGCAGACTTCACAGCCTCACTCGTCACTGACTGTACAGCGTGGGTGACAACAGCTGCCACGGGGCCATCAGCACTAGAGAAAGTCATCTCTAGCGATAGCTGAATGTCATGCCTGGCACATAGTCGGTGTTGATAAATGTTAGCTTAAAAATAAGTTAAGACGAAGGGTTTTGAGCAGGAAGTGATGATCCCAGCAGAACTTTGGGAAGTCTGTCAGGAATCCAGGGACGAGGAACTTTCCCTAGGGAAGTCTGCGTTGAAGAAAAAGGCAGGCTTCTCTCAGGAAATGGGGCAGGAATCCCATCTCCCAGCCTGGGCAGCTGCCGGCTAGAGAAACACGAACCCCAGGGAAGAGCCCACAATGTCACTGAGGTTTTGGGTCAGGGAGAGCAAGCCAAAGTTTGTGCTGATAATAAAAAGGGGAAGTCGGGGGGGGGGGGGGGGGAAGCCGGCTAGTCAGGGTCTATGCTGTAACACTGTGCTGCAGTTTGGCCATGCTTGGGCAAAGGCAAGGAGGTTGCCCCCTGGGAAGGGCTCACAGGCCAGCCTCGTAGCAGGTAAGTCAGCAGACAAGTCTCAGAGCCCTGGTGAGGCCCCCTGGACTGGGAGAAGTTTCTAGAGGAGAGATAATTGACCTCACTTCAGAAGGCAGCATTGAAGTTGGCCGGGCCAAGGGGGCACAACCGGTGTCCTGAGCTTCCTCTGTTGGCCCCACACATCTCGTCTTGGTCTCTCTCCTCCAATGAGAGCAGAGAGCCACAGACTGGAGAGAGCGCTAAAGGATGAACAGGAGGCACTTCTTCCCCCAGCCCTCTCCTCAACGAGTCTCCATGGCTTGGTTGCATTTCTCTACCGAAGGCCACAGTTTCTGTCTTTCAGTCTCCCTGGGTCTCATCTACTTCCTCCCTTGAGTCCTGCAGGCCTCGGGGTGATAACGGTCCTAACCTCCTCTTGTTGCTCCACCAAAGCCTGCCCACAGCCTTGAAAACGGTTCTTTTCTGAGCCCTCCTCATCGTCCCAGCTGGTGTCCCAGCCAGAGCCCAGAACCTGGGACCAAATAAATGACATGGCCCATGAAGCTTCCACCTAAAGGGATTGGAAAGTCTCCAGTTTCCTCCTACACTCTTATTGTCTGTTTTCTTAACCACATTTTTAAAAAATGGTGGTATTTGGGGCATCTGGGTGGCTCAGTGGGTTAAAGCCTCTGCCTTCGGCTCAGGTCATGATCCCAGGGTCCTGGGATCAAGCCCCAAATCAGGCTCTCTGCTTGGCAGGGAGCCTGGTCCCCCCCCCCCTCTCTGCCTGCCTCTCTGCCTACTTGTGATCTCTGTCTGTCAAATAAATAAATAAAATCTTTTAAAAAATTTAAAAAATTAAAAAAAATTAAAAATGGTGGTAAAACACACATAATATGAAATTTACCATTGCAACCGTTTTTAAGCGGATAATTCCATGGCATTAAGTACACTTGTAATAGTGTGCACCATTCCACCACAGATCTGTAGTCCCCTTATAAAACTGGAATTCTAGACCTATGAGACAGTAACCTCCATGCCACCCTCCCCCCAGCCTCTGGCAACCACCATTTTACTTTCTGTCTCAACAAACTTGACTATTTTATAGAAGCGGAATCCCACGTATGGAATTTGTTTTTTTCTAGCTGGTTCATTTCACTTAGCATCACGTCCTCAGGGTTCATCCGTGTCGTGGCACGTATCTCATTTCCTTTCTTTTTAGGGCTGACTCCTGTCCCACTGGATGCATATGCCACATTTTGTTTATTCGTTCATCCATCAGTAGATGCTTGGGTTACTTCTCTCTTTGGCTGTGGTGACTAATGCTGCTAAGACCGTAGAGGGAAAGTATATTTTTGAGATTCTGCTTTCCATTATTTGGGCATATATCTAGAAGTGGGCTTACCACCTGTGATAACCCTATTTTGGAAGGTTTTTTTTTTTTTAAAGATTTTATTTATTTATTTGACAGAGAGAGATCACAAGTAGGCAGAGGCAGGCAGAGAGAGAGGAAGGGAAGCAGGCTTCCTGCTGAGCAGAGAGCCCGATGCGGGACTCGATCCCAGGACCCTGAGATCATGACCTGAGCCAAAGGCAGCGGCTTAACACACTGAGCCACCCAGGCGCCCGGAGGGTTTTTTTTTTTTTTGAGGAACTCCCATACTGTTTTCCAGAGGGGGTGCACCATTTTATATTCGCAGCAATAGTACACCAGCGTTCCAGTTTCTCTACATCCTCACCAACACTTGTCGTTTTGTTGTGGTTGTTGTTGCTGTGCAGAATAGCCATCCTGGTGGGTTGGATGTGCGTATCTCATTGTGGTTGTCATTTCCACTTACCTAACGATTAGTCCTGTGGAGCCCCTTTTCATGTCCTTGCTGCCCATGTGTGTATCTTCTTTGGAGAAATGTCTATTCAAGTTCTTCGTCCATTTCAAATCATGTTTGCTTTCTTTGAGTTGTTGGGAGTTCTTTATACATCCTGGGTATTAACCCTTTCTTCGTCTGCTCAGGCTGCCATAACCAAAAGCAGAGACTCAGTGGCTTAAACAACAGATGTTTATTTCTCACAGTTCTGGGGGCTGGGAAGTCCAAGACCAGGGCGCTGGCTGAGGGCTCTTTCCGGGCTCATAGATGGCTGCCTTCTCACTTGGTCCTCCTAAGATCTCTCTTTGATTCCAAGGCCACCAATCCTGTCAAATTAGGATCCCGCCCTCATTTATGACCTCATTTAATTTTGTCTCCTAAAAGCCCTGTCTCCACATACAATAACATTGGGGGCTAGGATTTCAGCATATGAATATAGGGGTGTGGGGGACATTGTTCAATCCACAGCAGACCCCCTTACCAGAAAAATGATTTGCAGGTATCTTCTCCCATTCCATGAATTTTTTTTTTTTTTTTTTTTTTTTTTTTTTTTCTGTCAATTGTGTCCTTTGATGCACAAAGGTTTTTAATTTTGACGTAGTCCAATTTATCTATTTTCTTCTTTGGTTGCCTGTGCTTTCGGTGTCATATCAAACAACCCATTGTCAAATCGACGTCACAAAGGTTTTCCCCTTTGTTTTCTTCTAAGCGTTTTACAATTTTAATGCTTGCATTTAGGTCTTTGATCTGCTTTTGAGCTAACTTTTGTTTATGGCGCAAGCTAAGGCTCCAAATTCGTTCTTTTGATTGTGGATAGCCAGTTTTCCCAGCACCATTTGTTGAAAAGACTGCCTGCCCTTCCCTACTGAATGGTCCTGGCACTGCATTACAGTTTTTATTCTTAGTTACCCTTCGATAGCTCTTTTAAAACTATTTCTACAGAAAGAGCTCTTGGAAGTATTTTATTTCCATCTCCTTTTCTCCTGCCTTGGCTCATGCACTTTAAATGCTTTGATGTGAAGCCACATTATAGGTAAGGAAATAACTACTAATTAGTGGCCATCCACTGCTTGGGATGTTGCCTTCTTGGTTTAGCTTTGGAGACAGCAGGATGGCCTGGGGCAGTGATTCTGAGGTCTTGCCCGTCTCAATATAGCTCCCAGATTACAGCCTCTTTCTCAGGTCTGATTTCATATTCAGTGACCCGACTCCTCAGTTCCTTATCCCAGATCACACCCTAGATGCTATGGAGCTCTGCCTTGTGGCAACATCTCATCGTTGCTACAAGTTCTCCCTCCATTTTTGACATGGATTGTTTGTTTTTTTCAGGTTTGAGATGGTGTGGTTAGCGACGTACAGATGTTCTTTTCTGTTTAGATTTTGTTTTATCATTTCCTGGTACTTGTTTCCTTTAAATGACTTCTGCTGATGAGATAAATTATAGTTTGCCATTTTTCTTCTGAGACCGCATGGAGAGCTATTCTTTTCCTTACTTATCGGGAAGGGATCTAAGGCAAATGGGATGAGTTCTCCTCTCCAGACCACAGGAAATAATAAATTTGGAAGAGTTTCCTGTGGCCTCCAGCTGAATTCTGGGATTCCCTCAGCTGCTCCCCAAACAGATTCTCGGCATTAACGGTGCCGTGTTGGATGGGAAATGAACCAGGTGCCCGACTAAGAACCAGCACCCAAGGACTCTTCTTCTTCCTCTAGAACTGTCTCTCAACCTTGACTACTGACATTATAGGCCAGACCCTTCTTCATTGTCGGGGCCGCCCTTTGGCTTGTAGGATGTCCAACAGCATCTCC
Source organism: Mustela putorius furo (assembly GCF_011764305.1). Lineage (NCBI taxonomy): Eukaryota > Metazoa > Chordata > Mammalia > Carnivora > Mustelidae > Mustela > Mustela putorius. The sequence goes on along the minus strand of NW_025421501.1, from coordinate 3,156,456 downwards.
AGGTCTACCCAGTAGCACACCCCAAGTTGTGACAACCAGCACGGTCTCCATACGCTGCCAAAGGCCCTGGGTGGCAGAACCACCCACCCCAGTTTGCGACCTCCTGTGGACGAGGTCAAGAGCAAAGGCAGCACATGCTCTGAAAGGCTCAAGCTAGATATTTTCAGCCTGTTGTTCACTTGGGTTCTGTTTCCTGCCGAGTCCCCTGGTGATTGAGCTATGTGAACATTCATATTTTGTTAGTTCTCAGACTTGAATGCCTTAGCTTTCCACTTCCTGGAGCTTATTGTGCTTGTAGTCAAGACCTCCGTGGCCCTCCCACTCCCAGACACTTGTTATTACACGATCGGCAAGAATGGGTTCCCCATCGCCCTTGTGTTCTCTTGCCTTAAAAGGGTCAGAGGTCTGAGGCCCTCAAGCAACCGTTCCACTACAGGTTCCGAGGGCAGCAGTGAAGGAGCTGGGGAACGTGTTTGGAGGGAGCGGGAGGCCTGTGCATGGGCTCTGATGTTCCCCCAGGACCAGACACCTAATCGTATTCCTAAAATAGCTGTTACCATTTCCCTCCTCCGCCCCTCCCTCCTCTCTCCTGTTTCTACTTAATGCCATATAATTTATGAGTTACGGTCTAAGTATAAGTCTCACTCTCTTCTGTAAAGGAAAGAAGCTTGGTAAGAGCATAAAATGTTTGGAGAATTTAAAGAAAAGACCCCGGGAAGGCTCTCTTCCCACCCCTGCAGGAGTGGGCTCCTAGATCTAATTATAATGCCTTCATCAGCTTGATCCTTTGAGATGGGTTAGAAGGGTTTGCAGAAATCAGGGAATTAACAATGGAAATCTTAAAAACAACAAAAAAACCTCCCTGTACTTGGCCAGAGCCCATCTATTTATTTAATGTTACTAACTCATATCCATAAGGAGGTTACTCCACCCAGAATTCACACCTGTGTTCTCAGCAGCTAGGCTGTATTAAGGTTGAGGCCGATTCTCAGGATGGGTCAGCTCTCAGCGTTCATTTTCCTCTCTACTCTGCCTCTTCCATGTTTTTGCAAGAAAACAGGCTGCTCTGTGTACAGGAGGAGCCCTTTCCTTTAATCTGGTGTGTCTGGCTCCTGCCCCCGAAATTGGTTTAATGGGTCCGTTGCTGTGTACTGTTAAGTTAATAAAGCGGGACCGCCCTCTGCTGAACACAATGGACAGTTTGTGTGGGGAAGGCAGCTACCGTCAGCTGAGTGCCTTTTACGTGCCTGGCCCTCGGTATCCATGTTTTCTTTCCATCTGTGCTACCTGCACTTTATTGGGTGAAGATGTGGAGAATCAGGGTGTTGGGAAAGCATGCCTGTGTTCACACAGCAAACAGTGATGCTGGGTTTGGAGCAGGAGCATTGGATCCAGAAGCTTTCCTGCTCTCCTGTGGGAGCAAAGATGATTCACAGAGGCCCTATCCATCCCTGGTGTGTAAGGGCCAATGACCGCTGGGTTTGAATCCTGGCTCTCTCATAAATTCTGTTGATTTGGGCAAGTCAGTTAACCCTCCTGAGCCAGTGTTTCCCCCTCTGCAAAGTGGGGGTGATACTTAACTTGCCTCCAAGGGTTTGCCCATGAAGAGCACTTGGCAGAGCCTCACCAGGCTCAGAGTGGCACAGAGTGGTTGCCCTTACACACAGCACATTTCCATAACAAACCAGTTCCCTGTGTCAAGAAGTGGGGTGCATGAAAGTCTGCAGAAATCTGGGAGTGGGGCCTATGGGCACCTGCTCTGCTTCCAGCAGGAGGCCTTCCTGCCAGTGGGCAGAGGGCAGGACCCACGCTGGCCAAGCACTGCTGATGGATGGCTCTGAGCATAAATCTTTCCAGTCTGTTCCAGAAGAGCCCAGAGCCGGGTATGAGCAGGGCAAGGGGGAAAAAGCAGTCTCCAGACAACTTGGAGAATGCTAGAAGACACTGGTCCAGGCTGGAGGTGAGGGCTGGGGTGAAGTTTAGTAACATCCTAAGCCATGAGAAGGGGGAGCAGGGCGCAAAGCTAGCATTGGATCTGACTGGAGCGTTTTCCCATACATCAGCTCTCATCGTCTCCTCCATCCCTGGGCAGCTGCACTGATCCTGAAGAACCCAGTACAGCTCCAGGGGTCCCATCCCGGGCACTCTCCATACCTATAGGGTTCTATTCCGGATACCCATGAGTAGGGCATCAGTTATCTCATTTCTGTATATATATTGAATTCAGAAAGAAGGTGGCATTTGAAGGGAAGAATCTGGCTGGTGGACGGGTCCAAAATAGAAGGCTTTGTCTGGCAATAGTGATGGGGAAAAAGGAGTGAGGGAGCCAAGAAAGGATAGCATGGCCAACAGGAGGGGTCCCGATGAGACACGGTCTCCGGCTACATCCATTTGGAAATAATTTGATTGGGTTCAGAAGGTTCTAGGAGGGATAAAGAAAGGAGGGATGATGCAAGGGAAGAAACCCTGAGAATTCTGCCTCAGAGCAAGTAACTGATCAGCCTTCGAAAGCCTGCTAAACATTTTCCAGGTGCACTGTCCAGAAGATGGCCAGATTTGTTGCCAGAGATTAAGAGAGGAGTTTAGATCTTGAGTGTTTTGACCAAGAATCACCTTGGTCTAGGGCAGAATCACCTTATGCCTTCATAAAGTAAGCCCCGGCGTAGTCCTCTTGAACGAATTATAATCATAACATACAGGGATGCCTTGATGAAACAGAATTTTTGATTCATCTACCTAAAGACGGGCTGACATGTTACAGGCTGATTCTGTAGTAACTGATAAAAGGAATCAGTCATGCTCTTCAAGAATTACTCAGGCTATGTCAGCTCGTTTCTGTTGTGGGAATCCCAGTAAAATGAGTTACTGTGTCGTTGTCAACCTAGGCATGCTCTCAACGTTGCCATGGAAACCAGCATTAAGACTCGCGGGTCAAGAAAGCAAAGAAAAATAATTGGTGCTAAACATCAATAAAATATACGAGAAGTACAACAGAATGAAAAAAAAAATTATCACGATGCCCGGCACCAAGCTGAGACTAATCAGGCTCAGCACTAAATCATAAAACTGAAATCACGGAGACGTTTTCTCAGAGACACTGGAGAGAATGCAGGGCAAAGTCTTTATAAATACGTATCCTCACCTGTGGCCACGTTTGCACAGCTGCGGACACAGCAGCGATGGGCTCCCGGTGGATTCTTGGACACATGCAATCCCCAGCAAGTTGCTGGAAGCAGGAAGAGGCGCTGGCTGGTCCCTGCTGAGAAGCACTGTCAATGGAAATGGTGTCTTCCAGCCGGGACCAGGGAGAGGTCACAGCCTGAGCTAGGCTGCACTGGTGGCCTATTGTTTTTCCAATAGGTGACTAGTGCAGTCTGCTTGGATGCTGGGAGGTGCGGGAGAGGGTGCCCAGAGCTGCTTGGCCCCAGCTAGGATCCCTCCCTCGAGGACAGTTCATGAGACCTCCAGGTTCGGAGCGTGGCCGCCGGAATCAGCTGTCTGTCCCCTACTGGTGTTTTTTAAAGTGCATTTTTCCTGTTTGTTTCTTTGAGGGGATGCTGCATTACCTGGGGTTTTGGTATTCTGTGCCACACCTTAGTCATTGCAATACACGAAGGTTGGGGCAGGGCTGGAGAAAGCATTTCCCTCCTGTGCGGTTGCAGAACTGAAAGAAGGAATCTGAGGGGCACCTGGGTGGCTCAGTTGGTTAAGCAGCTGCCTTTGGCTTGGGTAGTCCTGGGATCGAGTCCTACGTGGGGCTCCTTGCTCAGCAGGGAGCCTGCTTCTCCCTCTCCCTCTGCCTACTGCTCTGCCTACCTGTGCGCTCTATCTCTCTGTCAAATAAATAAATAAGATCTTAAAAAAAAAAAAAGGAAGGAAGGAAGGAAACGGGCTCTAAGAGGGCTCTAATGAGAGCCTGCCGGCTGATGGCAAGCCTTGGGCGGTCTTCCACACCTCCATCTGCAGGCACTCTCCCCCCGGGGCTTTTCACTGCGACCTGGTCCTTAGCACGAATTTCTTTCACACAACAGTTTAGACCAGGGGGAACTCTACGTACAGTGTTAGATCGGGCCAATCAAATACGCTCCATTCACTTTCAAATGGTCCCCATTTTTACTGTTTTGCTGGAAAGAAGGAAAAGGCTGTGCTTCCGGGAAATCCAATTTTCAAGTAATTCATTTAGATCTATTTGATAATTCCGTGGGTTGTGCCCTTGTCAACCCCGAAGCTGCAAGTCTTAAGGACACAGAATGTCTTGACTCAAGCGGTTCCATTTTAAGGGGATAGGTATTTAGCCCATGGACCTAAAGTATAAAAGCAGATAGTATGTATTCTACCGTATACTGATACAGTAAGACGCTGAACAAGGAGCTGACATTTTGCTGAAAAGCAATGTGAGAGCATCAATGAAATCATGTGTAGGTTTCACTAGTTGGGTAAAAGCCATCGTGGACTTGTGCAAAGGAGCCTTCCCTCAAAGGTGTCAGCTCCAGAGATCATACTCACTGTCCGCCCAAGGAGAAACCCTCAATCTGATAACCGTGGGAACATGGAGATCGGGGAGGGCTCCGAGATGTGGCTCTGCATGTTCAAGTTGTGGACACATGTTTCTCTTTCCCGTCTCGCGCAGGAAGACGGACTCACCAGGACAAACATGAGGAGCGCAGCCAAGCCCTGGAATCCGGTCCTCAAAGCGGGCAGCCATGGGACAGACCGGACGCGGCCCCTGCCGGCGGCGCCCTCTGGCATGAAGAGTTCGAAATCTTCCACCTCGCTGGCGTTTGAGTCCCGGCTCAGCAAGGTACAGACGCAAATGTCCCCACATGGCTGCTGGGCGCCCCTGGGGAGCCCCGGCCGGGAGGACTGAAGAGGGCGGTAATCGAGACTAGCGGCCTGTCAAGGTCAGGAAGGAGGCTCCCTGGAGGATTCCATGAGAACCAGCCCATCCTGACTCAAAGGAGTGGAGCAAAGGGTGGAGGGGAGCAGAGGGGTTCCGGGCTTGAGAAAGGAAATGTGCAACATGTTTAACAGAGAAACTAAGATTCCCCTGCCCTGATTGATGTGGACTCCCCCGTTAGAGTTTTGCCCCCGGTACCCTAGCCGATGGGGGTCAGGACCACCAGGGATCTCCTCCGACCTGATCATGGAGTTGTCAATTCTCCATCTCATCTCACTTGCCCATCAGTAGCGTTAACTTGATTGATTACGCCCTCCGTGTGGGAAAACCGTCTCTCAGTTTCCTCCTCCGTCCCCGGTGGCCCTCAAGGTCTCTGCTGCCGGCTCCCACTTATCCTCCAGGTTTCTAATGTCAGGTGGGCCCAGGGTACAGATTTGGGGGGAGGGGTCTCATCTCTTATCTAGCTACTGTGTCAGCCCCAAAGCCACCCTTACCGTCTTGAGATGCGATTCAGAAATTGGATCACCTGCCGACAAGCGTACTCTTGAAAAATCAATATAACACCTTAACTATAAGAGAAAAAGAAGAGGCAATTCATGTTTAATTAAGTAATCTGTGTTTGCATTTGCATGTGCTTGAGCGTGACCACTGACAGACCTATGATGCTCCTTAGAGCACCGAGGATGGGGCAGCTGTGTACGAAATATGTTGTTTTTCTCCATAAAACCAAGGGATGCTCGAGGCTCAGATAATGATGAAAAGGGGCTCCCCCTCTGTGAATGTCTGCAGAATGTGTGAGAACTCTGTGGGATATGGGACCACGTTTGTGCAACCTTGCCACATGTGTTGTAGGGCATCTGGGTTCCCCATCCTCCCACCCATTAAATACAAGCAGCACCTCCGATCAGGGGGGTAACTACACATGTCCCCCCCTCAATTTCCAACTTGCTCCCTGAGTGAGGGTCAGCACTGGCTACGTCGAGAACAGTTGTTCTAGTGTTAGCGGCTGTTGCTGTGAATTTTAATACATGGAAGGACACTTGAACATGGGTTTGAGCTGCAAGTTCACTTAGGTGCCCATCTTTATAGAACAGTCCTGTAAGGGTATTTTCTCTCCTGATTTTCCTATCATTTTCTTCTCTCTAGTTCACTTTCCTATAGGAACACGGTATATAATACACGTCACATACAAACGAGGTGTTAATCGACTGTTTATGTTACCTGTAAGGCTTCTGGTCAGTAGTAGGCTATGAATAAAGTTTCGGGGGAGGCCGTAGTCATACCTGGGCTTTTGACTGCGTGGGTCTTGGCACCCCTGTGCTGTTGTTCAAGGGGCGACTGTACATGGGGATGACATACGAATTTGCATCTCCAGGAGCCCTCCAGCTGCCTTTGTGACATCCCCACTTAGATGTCTAAAAGGTACCCAGAGGGGCGCCTGAGGGACTCAGTCGGTTAAGCGTCCGACTCTTGGTTTCGGCTCAGATCGTGATCTTGGGGTCGTGAGATCAAGCCCCCTGTTGGGCTCAGTGCTTAGCACAGAGTCTGCTTGAGATTCTCTCTCCCTCTGTTCCTCCCCCACTCATGTGTGTGCTATCTCTCTCTTTCTAAAATAATCTTTAAAAAATAAAAATAGGGGCGCCTGGGTGGCTCAGTGGGTTAAGCCGCTGCCTTCGGCTCAGGTCATGATCTCAGGGTCCTGGGATCGAGTCCTGCATCGGGCTCTCTGCTCAGCAGGGAGCCTGCTTCCCTCTCTCTCTCTCTGCCTGCCTCTCCATCTACTTGTGATTTCTCTCTGTCAAATAAATAAATAAAATCTTAAAATAAAAATAAAAATAAAGATCAATCAAAGGCAGCTAGAATGTAACAAGTCCAAAACAGACGTCCTTCCCTTCCGTCTCACGCCCCCCTGAATCTTCCCCTTTGAGTCATTTCATCTTCTCAACAGCTCAGGCCAGCGCAAAACGCCATCACTTCCAAACTGATGCCAGCTTCAGCCAACGGCCACCGCCTGCCTCCCTTGGGACCCCCAGGCTCTTGCCGCCACCTTCCTTGCACGGCCTTCCTGAAGCATCCCCATCCTTTTTTGTCTTTGCACCCCACCTTCCGTTCTCTGCAAAAGCCAGAGCGGTCCTCTCAGCACGTATGTGCCATCACATCTCCACTGAGAAGCCCCTCAGGGCTCCCCATTTCACTTAGGGTGAAAAGCAAAGTCCTTGATAAAGCCGGTGACGTCCTGGAGATCCCATCGCCTCTCAGATGTCCTTGCCGTCCCCCCTGCCCTGCTCCCCCTGGGCTCCAGACACATGCTCTCCTGGTGCCCAGTGGCATTGCCCCTCCATGAGCTAGACGCAACCCTGCAGCAGCCTGTTTGCGGCTCCTCTGCCTGGAGCATTCCTCCTCCCCCCACCCCTGCTCCTCTGCCATTTCTTCTTTAAGTCTATACTCAAATGTCACTTTGTCGGATGTCATCCCTGGTCACTCAATGGAAAGTGCCCCGTGGGTCCCCATGCACCCTCCTCGCTCTCCACTTTCTGGCTCTGTGACTCAGGCAAGCTACGTACTGTCCTGAGCTCTGAGATGAAGGTAATACCTTATTTACCTCGAGGACTAAATGTGCACAAAGTGCCCTACATACAATTTTGTTTGTCATTCCATTATGCTGGACTTGCCCATTATTTCCATGGTTTTTATTTTTATTTTCTTTCACCTGTAGCACATTTGAGAAACTTTTTTTTTTTAATTTTATTTATTTCACAGAGAGCACGAGGAGGGGGAGCTGCAGAGAGGGAGAAGCAGGCTCCCCACAGAGCAGAGAGCCTGACATGGGGCTCTCTACCAGGACCTCACGATCATGACATGAGCCAAAGGCAGATGCTTAACCAACTGAGCCACCTGGGTGCCCCAAGGAGACATTTTTAATAGAGATTTTAAATTAATATGTATGTTTCAGACCATTAGAGCTTCTGGAATCTGTCAACATGTTTTTGAAAGCAGTGTTTAATAAAAAAGGTTTAAGCTCAGGCGGGTTCCCTAAGGACAATGAAATGTTGGCTGCTTCTGCCCCTGACAGGTAAATGTTTTTGGAAACTTGTCCCATGGGGGAAATGTCAGGAGAAAAGCAAATATCCATGTTGCCATCTTGATGCTTGGGGTCTCCAGGTCTTACACTATAAAAGAGAAAGCATTCAAGGGAAGGGGTAGCAGAAGGAACTGTACCGAGCCTGTGCCTCTCTGGCCTTCGGCATGTTTCTGCGTTTTGACCAGTTTCCTCTTCCCGCCTCTCGCTGTGTGTAAAGGATTTGTTTCCCCCCCGTAGTTTACTATGGAAATGGCAAGCACCCAGAGACATTGAATGACTGTGACACCCATACACCACCAGCCACCTGGATGCTACAGTTGCCATCTTTACCATATTTGCTTTATAGTAAGTGGATACATATGGCATGGATATATTTGAACTAGTCACAAATAGGAAAACGAGGAGTGAGGGGCGAGGAGCCCAGATGGCCTGGAGGATGTCGCTGTGGGTCTTCCATGGGCTGCTCAAGCCCAGCACGGGAACAGAAAGCCCTGGGGTGCTCAGATGCAGACAGGCCACTTCATTCTGGCGATTAGTAAAGTCCACGTCTATGAGTCAGGACCCCCTTCATTGCATATAGCAAAGCAATGGCTTAAGGACCTTCAACAGAAAAGAAATGGGTTGAGCTTATCTGAGGTTCCCATGTCACTGAGGGTAGAAGAAAGGGACAAGTCTGCAGCTCAGAGAGGCCAGGACCAGGGACTGGAACACACCAGAATTCTTTCTCTGTCACTCATCTCTGCTCACCTCTGCCCCACTGCTCCTGTCTCCTGCTAACCTCTGGTCTCCTTTACCTTGTGTTACAAAGCATGGCTGCCAGCATGCCCATCCCTTGGAAGACCTGACTGCTTTGCTTACTTCCAATTAGTTCCTTTGCTTACTTCTGATCTGTCTTAAAAAAAAAAAAAAACAAAAAAAATCAGGGGCACCTGTGTGGCTCAGTGGGTTAAAGCCTCTGCCTTCGGCTCAGGTCATGATCTCAGGGTCCTAAGATCAAGCCCCGCATTGGGCTTTCTGCTCAGCGGGGAGCCTGCTTCTCCCTCTCTCTCTCTGCCTGCCTCTCTGCCTACTTGTAGTCTCTGTCTGTCAAATAAATAAAATAAAATCTTTAAAAAAATAAAAAAAACATTGTTATTAAAAAAAAATCAAACAACAAGCAAAAAACTCGGAAAAGTCTCTGCTTGGCTCCACATGAGTCATATACTGCCCCTGACCCTGTGGGTAGGGTGGCTGGGGCTCCCCACCCTTGGAAAGCAGGGTTTAAGCATGTTCTGCGTGAGGCTTGGAGACCCAGCCAGGCTTACGTAATCATTCTCCAGGAGTGCTCCCCACCTGTGCTGCCTCAAACACTAACCACCGGCCACATGTGGCAGTTGAACCCCTGAAATGTCAGAATTAACTGTGCTTTAAGTGTGAAATACACACCCGAGTGTGACAAGTCAGTGCCAAAAAATATATAAAATGCCTTATTAATATATTTTACACTAACTGATAATATTTTGAATGTGTTAAGAAAATATGTTCTTTTTTTTTTTAAAGATTTTATTTATTTGACAGAGATACACAGTGAGAGAGGAAACACAAGCATGGGGAGTGGGAGAGGGAGAAGCAGGTTCCCCAGTGAGCAGGGAGCCCAATGTGGGGTCGATCCCAAGACCCTGGGATCATGACCAGAGCTGAAGGCAAACACTTAACGACTGAGCCACCCAGGCGCCCCTAAGAAAATATATTCTTAACATTAATTTTACCTTTCATCTCACTTTGTTAATAGGGCCCCTAGCCATGCATGGCTGGTGTTATATTTCCACCAACACTGTTGTGCTAAACCATTGGTTCTCAGAGTGTGGTCCCCAGGCCAGCAGCAGCAGCAGCAGCAGCACCAACCAGGAACTTGTTAGAAATGCAGATTCTCGGGCCTCACTCCAGACCTTGGAAATCTAAAACTTGGGGATGGCGGGGGAGGGGAGGCAGATTGGAGGCTGGGGTGTAGGCAGCTGTCTGCATTTTAACAAGCCCTCTGAGGATCCTCGTTCCCCCGAGGTTGAGAGCTGGTGCTTTGACCAGAACACGGTTTCTGCCTTTGAAGATGGGATTAGGATAGGTGTGATTTTAGAAAGCTTCAGATTCCGCTCCTGCCCCATCTTTGTGGAATTGAGAGGAATTTCTTAGCTACATTAATCTGTGAGCTATTTAAACTTTTTCCCCTTTGTAAGCTTTCCTGTGCAGGTGCTCGGCAGCTTAAATATCAGTGAACCACATTCTTGAAAATGCTTATTAAACATATCAAAGTAACACCCGAAGTGCAAACCTGCCCAGTGATCTTCTGTAACAAACCAGAAATCTCAACACGTTCAGTTACCAGCCAACGAAGCCCAAAGCACAGGCGTGAATAGAGACAGAATAAGAATTACTGAGCCTCCATAGCTCTGTGTGCCTGATGTTGATGTCGCAGTCAAAACAGCGTGACAGAGGAAGAGGTTTGCTGCAGAGGAAAAGGACCAGCTTTTAGTGTGTGTGTGCTGCCTTCTGAGGGAGCCTCTGAGCAGTAAATCATTCTCAGATGGGATTCCTTGTGGAAGGTACCCCCCTCTAAATTCATTGCAGCTTCCCAAACTCCCATGCTGCATGGGAAGGAGATTGCAGGCCGGTAGCACATCTGGGGTGTCCTTCTCCCTGGAAGGGGCAGGTCACATCTCTATATAACAGAGTGGGATCACGAAGGGGCCCGTCTCCACTGCTTGCTGACTCCGGTCCTCTTGTGGCTTCTGCCTGTCTTCTCACCAGAGACTGTGCTTTTAGGGAAAGGCGGGGTGGAAGGAGCAAGGTCGCCCCGTGGGCCCCACCCCCAGGGGGCGGAGCCTGGAGGTGGGTGGAGGCTGTGGGTGGGACCGCAGAAGGCAGTTTCAGTTAGGGAGGGTGGGGAGGGCTGAGTAGGGGAAGCGGGAGCGGGTGGGAGCGGCGGGGTTCCCGGGGAGTTGTACTCTTATTTTTTGATTCCCCCCATTCTGGTTTGCAGACAGAGCCTTTGCTTTCCCGGCCTTTGGCTGTGGAGTTTGATTATTCCAAACTCTGCATCAGACTTAACAGATTTTAGTCCTGTCCCAGAATCAGAGAGAGGTCAGCGGAACCAAGTGCTTATCATTTGCATTGCTGCCTTAAAAATTTCCCTTAACTGCAACGATTTCTCTTTTTCATTTGAGGTGGTGTACAGGGAATTTTCAAAATCTAAAATCAGAACTGAGGATGCTTGAGTGGCTCAGTCGGGTGGGCAGCTGCCTTCGGCTCAGGTCGTGATCCCAGGGTCCCAGGATTGAACCTCACATTGGGCTCCCTGCTCAGTGGGGAATCTGCTTCTCCCTCTCCCTGCTGCTTCCCCTACTTGTGCTCTCTCTGTATCTCTCTGTCAAATAAATAAAAATCTTTACTTTAAAAAAAAAAAAAAAGTAATCAGAACTGATTTTCTCTGGGGACCCAGGGAGGCATCTGGGCATGCTTCTAGGCAGAGGGAGTAAAGTTTTGTTTTGTTTTGTTTTTGATTTTGTTTTTGTTTTGGAGTTTTTTGTTTGTTTTTTTCTATTGAGAAAAAGTTGCTGACATCATGAACTATTGTCCTTTAGTAATAAACACATATTTCACTGGTGACCTGACAGATAATTTGAGGGGCTGGAGAAATTGGGAGCAGGAACCCTTGTTACTCTGAGACAGGACATAGAGAGACCGTGATGGGGCACCTGGAGGCAGGGCAATCCAGTGACTTCCGCCACAACCCAAGTGCTGTTTAGTCCTCTTGTTAAACTAGGACTCTGTGCTATGCGCCAGAAAATATGGTTCTGCTCACTTCTAGTGACTGGAAGTGCATGCAAATCATCCATTTAATATGCGCTCTTTATTTTTAAATGTCTAAAGACATTGACCAATATTTCTAAGCTACTATGAAGACTTTTGCCATCTTCCTTCTTTCAGAAAGTATGCTATGGAGGGTTGCTATTTCATGAGTAAAGTCTCACAGCAGGATGATGGAGGTGGATAGTGGTGATGGTTGCACAACCATGTGAATGGTTTTTTTTTTTAAGATTTTATTTATTGGGGCACCGGGGTGGCTCAGTGGGTTAAAGCCTCTGCCTTCCGCTCTGGTCATGATCCCAAGGTCCTGGGATCGAGCCCCACATAGGGCTGTCTGCTCAGCAGGGAGCCTGCTTCCTCCTCTCTCTCTCTCTGCCTGCCTCTCAGCCTACTTGTGATCTCTGTCTGTCTCTGTCTGTCAAATAAATAAAATCTTTAAAAAAAAAAAAAGATTTTATTTATTTATTTATTTTACAGCGATCACAAGTAGGCAGAGAGGCAGGCGGGGGTGGGGGGGGGTGGGAAGCAGGCTCCCTGCTGAGTGGAGAACCGGATGTGGGGCTCTATTCCAGGACCCTGGGATCATGACCTGAGCTGAAAGAAGAGGCTTTAACCCACTGAGCCACCCAGGCGCCCCCATGGGAATGTATTTAATGCCACTGAACTATACACTTAAAATGGCAAATTTTGGGCCCCTGGGTGGCTCAGTTGCTAAGCATCTGCCTTCGGTTCAGGTCATGATCCCAGAGTCCAGTATGGGGCTCCTTGCTCAGCAGGAGACTGCGTCTCCCTCTCCCAGTCGCCCATCTTGTGTTCCCTCTCTCTCGCTGTGTCTCTCTATCAAATAAATAAAATCTTCTTTAAAAAAAATAAAATAAAATGGCAAATTTTATGTTAGATATAGTTTACCACAATAAAAAAAAATTCTAAAAGAACAATGAGGGGAAAAGGAAAAAAGTAGACTAGCATTTGCAAGGGAACCAGGGCTTCACCCAAATTACAACCCACCCCTCCTTTTCCTTTTCTTTTTTGTTGAGGCCAAACATACTTACAACAAAGTATGTGGAGACAGTTAATCTTGGTCTTAACTGTACAGCTCACTGAATTTTTTTTTTACATGTGTTTATATCTGTATAACCACCACCAAGGCAAGTATAGAATATTCCAGGGGCGCCTGTGAGTCTCAGTCCGTTGAGACTGAGACTTGATTTCAGCTCGGGTCAGGATCTCAAGATCACGAGGTCAAGCCCCACGTCAGGCTCTGGGCTCATTGGGGACTCTGCTTGAGATCCTCTCTCTCTCCCTCTCCCTCTGCCCCTTCTTCTGATCTTGCCCCCCCAAAATAAATAAATAAATCTAAAAAAAAAGAAAGAAAGAAAAGACAGAAAAAGAACATTCTGCACCCCTGGAGGGTTCGTTCTAGTCAGTAACTCCTCCAGAGATAACCAGTATTTTGACTTCTATCACTGTCATTTGGTTTTACCCAAATATGGTTATACTCTTTTGTGTCTAGTTTCTTTGACTTAGCATGTCTGTGGGATCCATGCATTTATTAGTATATCAGTATTTCTCCTCCTCCTCCTCCTTCTTCTTTTACTGTGTACTTTCCATTGTATGCTAAATCATTATTTAATTTGCCCCTTCTGTTGACTGTCATTTGGGTTGTTCTGTTGGGGCTGTTGTAAATCAAGCTGCTGTGAATGTCCCTTTGATGAACCTACATACTCATTTCTCTTAAATACAGACTTAGGAGTGGGCTGGCTGAATCACAGGGTGCAGATATTCCATTTAGTAGATCCTGACAGTTTTACAAAGCATCTTACCAGTTCATACTTCCGCCAGCAGAGAGTTCCAGTTGCTTCCCAACCTCACCAACACTTGGTTTCCTTTTGTTTTGTTTTGTTTTTTTCTCTTTCAAGCCATTCTGGGGTGTGTGGAGTAATACCCCCAAATCTAAACAATGCAAAAATGGAAATTTGTGTTTGTGTGCAAATGTATAAACACCTAATCGTCAGTAAATGACCCTGAAGTTAGTGCCGCAGTACGGGGCAGGACTTTGGGCTGTCAGCCCGTGTGGTGGGCAGTCTCCATGGACTTGAGGGCGTTTTCATGCCTCTTTCTTCAGATGTCAGATCAATTCAGAATGGTTCCAGGCATCTGCCTGGCTCCAGCCTTTTAGTACTAGTCCTCTTCAGAAATACTCTTCCCAGAAGACTTACCATGATTGTGAAAATGTATTTGCAGTGTTTCTCATCAACCGTGAATGTCATTTACCTGGGCCAGAACTGTGAGCTCGTTGAGGGGCTCCCAACTCTTAGACTTTAATTCCTTTCAACGAGCATTTGTTACGCTGCTTCCAGAACAGGAAGGAAAGCAGAAAAGGAGCAGAGATTCTCCTTTCTCTCTGTCCTCCATTAGCAGTGTTCTTCTGGCCTCCAGAAGGTTCTTCTCGTCCCTCTGAACATGTTGTCTGTGTGAGATCTTATACAGAGTGCGTGGTGTGGAGCATATGGTATGCATATGGTATCCTTCTTCCTCCATCCTTCTTCCTCCATATACATATGTGTGTGTATATCTATCTATGTATGTATACATATAGACACATATATACATGTCTAGAATTGAGAAGTATATTTTTAAGCTGTTTTTTCTTGCCCTTTAATTTTTTGTGCATTACCCTCACCTCGCTTTTTGTGCATCTCACAGTTCTTTCTTCATAGGCTCCCATCTTTTAAAACAAAAACAAAAACAAAAAAACACCCAAAACAGAAAAGCAGCTTTAAAAAAAAACACAACTCATTATTTGAAATGTGACATGATGCGTAATATTCATATGCATAATATTCATATATAATGTTCTTTGAAACATAGTGGAAGATCATACTGTAAATGATAGACGCAGGTTTATCTAGCTTTGCATTTTTCTGCCGCACATGGTCATGCTCTGACAAGTGCCTTTACTGCGTCTCAACCACTGGGCAGGTGGTACTGCTCGGTGCTTTCTTGGCTTATAGCACTCCTTACTGACAGTATACGTTCTCCTCCTCTGTCCTTCTGTCTCTTAGCTCAAGAGGGCCAGTAGTGAGGACATGCTCAACAAACCGGGAAGTACCACCGCTTCCGGGGTGGTTCGACTGAAAAAGACTTCAACAGCTGGAGCCATCTCCGAGCTTGCAGAGAGCCGCCTGCGGAGCAACCCAGGTAGGGAGGACCCAGGTGGGAAGACCCCAGGTGGGAAGGAGCCAGGCAGGAGGGACCCCCGGTGGGAGGGACCTAAGCAGGCCATTCATCTTGGTGATATGAAAACCCTTTCATGATTCCTGCATGTCTCCCCTCATCAGACGTGTATTACTGGCCACGTGTGTGTGAGACAGGGGTTGTCGTGGTGACAGGGCGTTGGAGGGAATGAACCCTGTAGAACTCTTGCAGACGTGGGCGTTCGACATCCTTCCTGGATCCTCTGGAAACCTGGAAAAACCCTGTGAATCACTTAGGCTGTGGTGGCCACCGGAACCGTGAGCTTTCCGTTTCACTGGTTTTCTGAGAATCAGAAAGAAGGGTTTTTAGCCATTGTGTCTGAGTTCAGAGCATGGGAAGCATCAGGAATGTATTTAATTTTCTTTGGGCGCAGGTACATAAGAGAGCTAAGATTTCCATGGTCTGACTGTTACAGTGCACATCTCCGTGCAAAATTGTCTAAATTGGGAAAGTAGCTGAAATACATCATTATTAATTTATAATGGAAGTGAATAGTAGTATACTTAAAATTTTTGAATTCTGCATAAAATACCACAATGCAGATTAGCTTTCAAAGGTGTATTTTAATTTACTCAGTTTTCCAAAAAGTTGAATCTATGAAAAGTATATGTGACTTTTTTTTTTTTATGTAAAGGCCTCATATTTCTATACAATGGTTGTACTATTTAAGGACTGGTTTCGTACTGAATACAAACATTTGGTTTTAAATATACAACAAATGAAAGTACAGCTTGTTTTTATCACGCCAGCCTAAACGTTAATTCCAAAAGTTAACAGGGCACCACTAAAAAAAATGACAGAATCCTCTCACTCTCAAATATTGATGTAAAAATGTGGGATCGAAATATTAACAAGTAGAATTCTATAAGAAATTAAAAGAATAATAGTGTAGATTGCAACCAAGTGGATTTATGGTCTCCAAGAGTGCGTTATATTTGGGCATTTAGGAATATAATCTATTTTACAACATTACTAGACCAAAGGAGAGCCATTGGTCATCTCCAGAGATGGAAGACATGTTTGGCAAAATTAGCAATCTTTCTGATTTAAAAACAAACTTTTAGTATACTATAAATGTAGGGATACTTCTCTAGTGGGATTAAAACACATGTATCTCAAGCCACAGCCAGAACTGTCCTCAAGGGTGAAATCCTGGAAGTATTCCCGTTAAAGTCAAGAATGATTCAAGATTGCCTCATTACCACCATCATCCAGATTTTCCTGCAAGTATTAAATCAAGGCAGTGAGCCAGGGGAGCTCTAGCTACAGAAGTACTGGAAATAAGGGAACAAAAGTGATGATTTTCTCCAGAGGATAACATTGTATGCTTAGAGAAATGCTTAGAATTTCCTGAAAATTGTATCATTAGAAAAAACCAGAATGTCCTTCAAATCTATTGGATACAGTAGGAGTTCAACTTGTGGTTAGTTGTAAGATATTGAATATAAATAGCTTGCTTTTTTTTCTTTAAGATTTTATTTATTTATTTGACAGACAGAGATCACAAGTAGGCAGAGAGGCAGGCAGAGAGAGAGGGGGAAGCAGGCACACTGCTGAGCAGAGAGCCTGATGCAGGGCTCGATCCCAGGACCCTGGGATCATTACCTGAGCTGAAGGCAGAGGCTTTAACCCACTGAGCCACCCAGGCACCCCTATGAATAGCTTTCTTATCAGTGACTGGTTAGAGGAGATAAGTAACACAAGAAACCAATCACATTTATAAAGGAATATAAAAGGTAAAGTACTTAGGAATAAACTTATAAAAGCCTATATATATTTTTAAAAATCTTGAAACTCTTTGGAAGGACATAAAAGATGTAAATAAGTAGAAGGGATATACATGGTGCTTGAATAGGAAGGTCAAATATAATAAAGATTGAATTTCATCAATATTAATTGAATAAGTGTAATATCTTAAGTATAATATCTTAAATATAATAACATTATCTTAATTATTCTATGAATTCAGTTTCATCCCAATTAAGATATCAGTGGGAATTGACTGGGAGTGCAAACACTGGTAAAATGATTCTGAGTTTATCTAAAACAGTGGTTCTCAACTGGGGACCTTCTGTCCTCCACCCTAACCCAAGGAGCAACTGGCAATGTCTGCAGACATTGTTGTCTAAATTAGGGGGGTGCTACTGACATCTAGTGGGTACATGTCAGGGATTGCTGATCAACATCCTACAATGCATGGGACAGCCCTCCACAATAAAGAGTTATCCAGCCCAAAATGTTAATAGTGCCTCTATTGATAAGCCCTGATATAGAAGACAAAATATTCTAGAATATCCAAAAAATTTCTAAAATTTCTTAGTCGAGGGATTATTTAAGCATCTTGGAACTGGAGAATAGATATGCACTTCAGCAGAACAATGGAGAAAGTCCAGATTACACCTAGGGTAGTATAGAGATGGGACAGGATTGGACAAAGTGGCATTTTATATCCAGCTAGATAATGCATTGGAAAATAATGACTGATTGGGTCTTTAGGAAAAAATAAAAAAATAAAGCTGGATCGTGATCTTATCCCTCTCCATCAAAATAAATTCCAGGTGGATTAAAGATTTTGATCTTAAAAAGTTCAACCATGAACATGCAAAAGAGAAAACCTCAGAGTCAGTTTGTAGTCTTGGCCTTGGAAGGGCCTCTCCAAGTAGAAACAAACACAGCAGCCATGTAAAAAAAGATGAAAAAAAAAATCACAACAAATATAAAAAACTGTTTTGTAAAAAGCGGGAGTTAATTTGCAATCCATGTAACAGAAGGCATATTTACACAGAGCCTATATAAATCAATAAGAAAAAGAAAACAATGCAATAGAAAAATGGCTAGTTCACATTAAAAAATAAAGATAGGCACTAGAAAGATGCTAAGTCTCACATAGAGGTAAAGAAATGTAACAAAACAAGAATTGATGTGCTCTTTCCTCTCACTGATGAGGAAATGTGAAAGGCATTTCTGGTGTTATCAAGGGTACAGGGAGCAGGACCCTACCTATAGTTGATATACAAGGGTGGTTTGATAATATCTGTCTACATTTGAAATGTGTATAACCTTCCACCAAGTATCTCCTTGGCATTTAATATTACTGATTTACTTGAAAAAAGATGGCAGTAAATATGGACAGTTGAAGCATTATTATAATAGTAAAATACTGGGAACAGGTGTGTATCAGTACAGAACTGATTACATAAGTGATTTTCATGCAATGGAATAGTATGCAGCCATGAAAATGGACACAGTAGGTTTGTATGTACAAATAGGGAAAGATCAAAGTACATTATAAAGTGGGAAAAGAACATGGTGCTTATGGTATGATGATTTATATGCTTTGATTTTTTTTAAAGCATACATTAACTTAATATTTGAAATCATAACTTTCTTTGTGGAGGGATTAAAAGTGGGTATCTTTGAGGAGTTGCCAGAATTGGGTGGGGGAAAGAGACTTCATACTAGATCTTTCTATACTGTTTGAAATTTTTTAAACATATACATACAATGCTCTAAAAATTAAAAACAGGATATGAGGGGCCTGGGTAGCTCAGTGGGTTGAGCTGCTGCCTTCGGCTCAGGTCATGATCTCAGAGTCCTGGGATCGAGCCCCACATCAGGCTCTCTAAACTTACAGTTTACATGGCCTATTGGGCTGCTAAGGTGCAGTTGTTATTCCTATAGTCCCCATTCGAATGCAGTACACTCCCTACTTTACTCCAATGAAATTATGTCCTTTGAATTAATACAGTTGAATTTGAAAATTACATTTTGTCACTGGAAACTTACTTTTGAATGTAGGCAGTCCTCAGCAATTTTTTTTTTTTTTTTTGACAGAGAGAGATCACAAGTAGACAGAGAGGCAGGCAGAGAGAGAGAGAGGGAAGCAGGCTCCCCGCTGAGCAGAGAGCCCGATGTGGGCCTTGATCCCAGGACCCTGAGATCATGACCTGAGCCGAAGGCAGCGGCTTAACCCACTGAGCCACCCAGG
Source organism: Mustela putorius furo (assembly GCF_011764305.1). NCBI lineage: Eukaryota > Metazoa > Chordata > Mammalia > Carnivora > Mustelidae > Mustela > Mustela putorius. The sequence goes on along the minus strand of NW_025421501.1, from coordinate 3,137,388 downwards.
CGCCCTCCTCAGCAATTTTTTAATCAGCTTTTGGACATCTGCCACTCTTGGCATTTGTCTCGTGTCCCCAGATTGCTTCATTCATGGCAAATCCAGACCCATGCATTTGCCTGTGAGCCAGCCGTGGGGCTGCATGGGAATGGTGCCCGTCTGCCAGTGATTCTGGGCTGGAGGGTCTCCTACCCCTGCGGGGCCTAGGAGTGCGAGGTGGTCATTCGAATATGGGATTACATTTTTTTGTTTTTACACACAAGAGAAACAGGGAAACGAAAGTGCTGGTACGGTAATAGGTGTGGGTTTTTACATCTCAGTACCATGGAGACAAAGATGGGAATGATTTGGTGTATCAGAAATGGCAGCCGCATTGGATGCCAGACTTTACTGGACTTCCATCAGTTCTCTATACGTTGAGTCATAAAGAAAAAGAATTAAAGAAAGGCCAGACGAGTTTGACTTTGTAACTCCCATGCCCACCCAACGCTTCCACATCCAGCATCCTCTCCTGCTGGTTTTCTAGATCAATATTGTCAACCTGTCTGCATTACAGCCCAGAGACACTCTTCCTTTTCTCCCTCTGGTGCTCTTTGTGTATATCTCATCTTACCCTATAGGAATAGATTTAGAGAAGGGAGTGGTTCCTTGTCTGTGGGCGGCTGCCCTCCCTCCTTGCCCAAGTGGACAGCTCATCCCAGGGTCCCAGGAAATGTGAGCGCCCACAAAACTACAAAGGAATCCAGCCACTAGGTGGCAGCCTTGTCAAAAGTCCGCAGTGCCCTTCCGCTCTGAGCCTGGGTTTCTGAGCACCCGGGTAACTACTGGACTTGAGGAAACAGCCCTCCTTTTGGTCATTCATTAATTCAGCAGATATTTCTGGGTGCTTTCTATGTGCCCAGCACTGTTCTAGGGAAAAGGACAGAGACGCCTGTGTCCCTGGAGTCACATAGACAGGACGTGGAGGAGGTGATGACGTCAGCTGGGTAGAAAGGGGTGACCCATCCAAGAACAGCAAGAGGCTGCTGTTGCTGGAGCCCCATGAGTGAGGACAGCAGTGGGAGGCTGGAGCAGAAAGGCCAAGGAGGAGAAGAGTGACATGATCTGACCTCATTCCGAAGGGAGTCCATGGCTGCTTGCTGAGCGTGGACAGATGGAGTGGGAGGCAGGACCAGAGCTGGCAAGGAGGTGGCCTGGGCTGGGCTGTGGAACTGAGAGCAGCAATTAGCTTCTAGGTGCATTTTGAAGGGTCAAATCAACAGCTCTAAAAGGCCCTGATGGGTTCTTTTTTGTCATTGTTTTGACTGATTTATTGGAGAGAGAAAGCTTGAGTGGGGAGGAGCGGCAGAGGCAGAGGGAGAAACAGACTTGGTGCTGAGCAGGGAGCCCGATGCAGGACTCCATCCCAGGATCATGACCTGAGCCGAATGAAGGCAGACGCTTAGCTGACCGAGCCACCCAGGCACCCCTGAATTTCCTTCCTTTTCTTAATGCTGAAGACTGTTACGTTGTATGCATACACCATATTTTGTGTATCCAATCATCCATCAATGGACATCTGTGTCATTTTCACCTTGTGGATACTGTGAAGAGCATTACTATGAACTTGGGTATGCAGACAGCCCTCTGAGTCCCTGCTCTTGATCCTTTGGGTTTTCGCCCCCGAAAAGGGAGTGCTGATTCTCCCGGTGGCTTTGAGGTAGGTGGAGGGTCAGATTTCTGTTCATAGTATCTGTGGGGCTAGTGAGATGAGATCTGATGGGTGCCCAAGGGATGACCTCGAACACCAGTCCCTTCTGGAGACAGCGCTTGGCTGGAAGGAGGTTCCTGGAGCCACGCTGATGAATGTTACAAAAACTGGCTCTACATGGGAGTGTTCGTTCAGACCATTCTATACATAGCACACGTGGGAAGGAAAAGAATGGTGTTATTTTAAACTGATACCAGTGTTTTCTCAAAGTTAAGGAAAGGGAACGTTCCATGCCAGCTGCACCTTGGTCAAGCTCTGTGTTAATGCTCACGGACTTTCAGACATCTCAGAGGACATTCCAGCATCAAAGCAGGCTCGCATCCAAAAAGGCATCCGTGTCCTCGCCCGCCCACGTGCCTATCCGTTCCCGGTTACCTGCATCAGACACAGCATACCTGCGGCTCCAGCCTAAGATGCTTGTTCTCTTTGATGTGGGAAGGCACTAACGCCACTAACTCAGAAGGTGGACCGTCTTATTGCCAAGTTACATGCAAAGAAACGGGCTCATGTGGGTTTGGCCGCGTTCCCAAACTCACATCCAGTCCAGATTCTTTCCTCTGTGACGTCGTCATTTGCGGGGGGGTGGGGCAGCTGTCTGCATACCCATGTTCATTGTAATGCTTTTCATAGTATCCACAAGGTGAAAATGACACAGAGGTCCATTGATGGATGAATGAAAAAACAAAATGGTGTATGCATACAATGTAATAGTCTTCGGCATTAAAAAAGGAAGGAAATTCAGGGATAACTGGGTGGCTCAGTCGGGGAAGCATCTGCCTTATTTTCTTCCCCTGGTAATGGAAGAATTAACGTGTTCGTTAAAATATGTTTGAAAATAATGTTTGTCTGTTAATGGAATCCCTACCAATAGCTCACATTCTTTGCACACTGTGTGCTAACCACTGTCCTAAGTACTTGATATGTATTATCTCCTTTGGTCTTTACAATAACGCTAGGACCCAGGATCATCACTATCCTTGCCGCTTTATAGATAGAGATATCATGCAGACTGTGCAAGTTCATGCTTCGAAAATCTTGGGACCACGACTTGCCAATGAGGAAACAGGGCCTGAGAGACTGTGGCAAGACAGCAAGACAGGTGGGCTTGCTGGCATGAGAGTAGAGGTAGAAGGATGTTGGAGGTCTCGGGACTGAGAGGCCAGAGGGTGGGTGGGTCGGTCCCTGGCATGGGGCAGCGGGGGGGCGGGGGGGCTTCGTGAGCCGGGATGTAGAGGACTTGACAGATTGGGATGGGGGTAGTCAGTGGATGACAAGGAGAGAAAAGAGGATGCTGGGTGTCACAGCATGAACCTCAGACGTGGAGGTGGTGCCTTTCCCAGGGCAGAAGAGAGACCGTTGCAAAGTGACAGTTGGGGGTAGCGAGGACACCCACACCAGCTCCTGGCCCACGTTTTCCGGAAATGTGAGAAAAGGAACAGACCGACTGGAAGCTGTAGGAGTCATTCAGCCTCAGAAGTGATGGGACATTCAGAAAGGAGGCTCAGGGTAGGGGGTGTGCTGATTTCAGCTGAGTTCTTGAGGGCCCTGAGGACAAAGGAGGGGCACTGCATCTACTTGGGGATGAGAGCCTGCAGAAAATCACAGACTGCCAGGAATGAGGTTTTCGGTTTCATTCTTTTTTCCTATTTCTTTCTTTCTTTTGCTTTTGGTTTTTTGTTTTTTTGGTTTTTTTATAATATTACATGGATCATTTATTGGTGAATACATTTTGTGGATAAAAAAAGTTAACATTTTAGATTCAGCATTTTCATTTATCTTTTTCTACATTTAATTCATTTTTTTATTTGGTAAGAACACTTCACATGAGATGGACCACCTTCCCAAATCGTTAAGCATGCACAATGTTGTAGGGCAGATCTCTGGAACCCTGCACCCACTGAACAGCAACTCCCAGCCCCCCTCTGCCCATCCCACCCCCTGCCACCGTTCTACTCTGCTTCCATGTAGAGAAGACTCTGGCTCTCTTCCATAACCCACGTAAGTAGATTCATATGGCATGTGTCCTTCTGTGACCGGCTCACTTCACTTCGTGTGTCTTTAGGGTTCATCCATGTTGTACCCTGTGTAAAATGTCCTGCCTTTTATTTTATTTTTTTTTTTTAAAGATTTTATTTATTTTATTTGACAGACAGACATCACAAGTAGGCAGAGAGGCAGGCAGAGAGAGAGAGAGAGAGAGGAGGAAGCAGGCTCCCTGCTGAGCAGAGAGCCCGATGCGGGACTCGATCCCAGGACCCTGAGATCATGACCTGAGCCGAAGGCAGTGGCTTAACCCACTGAGCCACCCAGGTGCCCCAATGTCCTGCCTTTTAAAGGCTGAGTCACATTCTACTGGACTTAAGCACTGCATTCGCTTTATCCCCCCATCATCGAGGAGCCAGGAATGTGTTTTCACTTCTGGCAGTGCCTGGGGTAACCCCGCGGTGGAGGAGGTTTTGAACTTGGTACTCATGTCAATGAAGTCCTGGATTCTTATCTTAGCTTGATGGTACCCTGTGATCGTTCCGTGGCACTGTACGTCCTGGGAGTGTGTGGTCAGTCAGGACTTGGGCATGGGGCAAAGGTTTTTCTCTGACTTTGCACAGAGATGCAAAGGTGGAGAGCTGGCTTAGGCTTTGCCCCCCCATTCTGAGTCCTCCTTTTCTGTGATTCTCAGAGGGGGGAACCTCTCCCTGCATCTCCCCCCAATAATACTGACATTTTTATACTCTTTCCATTCAGAAATGTGGCTCTCTCCATTTTTCTGAGTTCTCCTTTTTGTCTTTCTGTAAAGTCTGGTCTTCTCTTCTTTTTCCTCCTCTTGCTGTTGAGTTTATGTCAAGGTTTTATACTTTTATTACTATGTGGATGAGATTCCGTAGTCTTTTTTTTTTTTTTTTTAAGTAAGCTGTAGGCATAAGGGGGGACTTGAACCCATGATCCCCAAATCAGGAGGCGCATGCTGTACCGACTGTGCCAACCAGGTGCCCCCCCAGTCATTTTTTAAAATATGGAATGCTTCATAAATTTGTATGTTATGTTCCATACTAACCTCTGTGTCATTCCCATTTTAGATTGTGTGCTGCTGACGTGAACACTCGTATTTTTTTTTTTAAGATTTATTCATTTATTTGAGAGAGAGAGATGTGCAGGGGAGTGGGGGGAGGAGCAGAAGGAGAGGGAGAGAAAGAATCCTCAAGTAGACTCCCCACTGAGTGTGGAGCCTGATGTGAGGCTCGATCTCACGACCCTGAGATCATGACCTGAGCCAAACCCAGGGGTCAGACGCTTAGCCGATCGAGCCACCCAGGCACCCCTCATTGTATTTTTAAAATACGTACTTTCCTAACATTTAATTTGTAACTCCCTCCCTCCCTTACTGATGCCAGTAGTTTCCTTCAATGAACGGGTTCCCATTGATTTTCATATGTTTTCCAAGTGGATGATTGTATCAGCTTCAGATCACAATGCTTTTTGTCTCCTCCATGCCAGTAATTGTACTTTTTTTGTTAAGTTTCTAATTTTAATTCCAGTATAGTTAACATACAGCATTATATAGTTTCAGGTGTACAATATAGTAAGTCAGCGACTCTGTGCTCATCATGATAACTGTCCTCTTACTCTGTCTCCTCTTACCCCCATCCCCCATCCTCCCCACTCCCCTCACCTCTGGTGACCGCCAGTCCATTCATTAGAGTTAAGAGTCTGTTTCTTGGTTTGCCTCTCTCTCTTTTTTTCTCCCTTTATTTGTTTCACTTCTTAAATTTTCCACATATGACTGAAATCGTATGGCATTTGTTTCTCTCTGACTTATTTCACTTAGCCTTATACCCTCTAGCTCCATCCCTGTCATTGCAAATGGCAAGATTTCCTTCTTTCTTATGGCTGAGGAATATTCCATTGTATATATATATATACCGCATCTGGTTTTTTTTTTAAGATTTTATTTATTTATTTGACAGAGAGAAATCACAAGTAGACGGAGAGGCAGGCAGAGAGAGAGGAAGGGAAGCAGGCTCCCTGCTGAGCAGAGAGCCCGATGCGGGACTCGATCCCAGGACCTTGAGATCATGACCTGAGCTGAAGGCAGCGGCTTAACCCACTGAGCCACCCAGGCGCCCCACCGCATCTGTTTTTTTTAAGATTTTAAAAAATTATTTATTTATGTATTTGTCATAGAGAGAGCAAGGGCAGGCAGAGTGGCAGGCAGAGACAGAAAGAGAAGCAGGCTCCCTGCTGGACAAGAAGCCTGATGCAGGACTCGATCCCAGGACCCTGGGATCATGACCTGAGCGGAAGGCAGTGGCTTAACTGACTGAGCCACCCAGGCACCCCTATACCACATCTTCATTATGCATTCATTTGTCAGGGGACACATGGGCTACTTCCACAGTGGGCTATTGTAGATAATGCTGCTCTAAACATAGATAATGGTACCTATAGCCTTTTGGATAATAAATACCCAGTATGATACCTAGATCTTCAGGTAGCTCTATTTCCAACTTTTTGAGGAACTTCTATACTGTTTTCCACAGTGGCTGCACCAGTTCGCATCCCCACCAGCCGTGCAGAGGGTTCCTTTTTCTCCATACCCTCGCCAACACCTGTGGTTTCTTGTGTTGTCGATTTCATCCACTCTGACTGGTGATATCTCACCACAGTTTTGGTTTGCATTTCCCTGATGATGACTGATGTCCAGAGGTTACATCTTTTATTTCTGTTTTCTGCTGTATTGTGCGGGCAACCCAAGTTGTATTAAATGCGAGCGATGTCCTTGTTCTCATTTTACTGTGACTGCCTTTGCCATTAAATAGTACACAGAAAGTTTGCTGGAGATGATGTGTGCACGTTCAGTTTTTGCCGCCTTGTTTTGCTCAGAGTTCTTAATAGGATTGGTGGCAGGTTGATTAAATACCCTCCCAGTGGCCTGTTACACTTTGATTGTTGCTTTTCTTTTCACTCTGGACTCTCCCCTCAGGAGAATCACATATGTCTGTTTGGTCTTCTGGGTATGTCTTCCACATTATATATTTTCTTCGATTCTTTAGGTGACTTTTCATTCATCTTCTGATTTCTTTTTTCCCCCTAAGATTTATTTATTTATTTGAGAGCGAGAGAGCATGCACAAGCAGGAAGGGCAGAGGGAGAGAGAATTTCAAGCACACTGCACTGAGTGTGGAGCCTGAAGGGGGGGCTGGATCCCAGGACCCTGATACCATGACCTGAGTTGAAACCAGGAGTTGGAGACTTAACTGACTGAACCACCCAAGTGGCCCCGATCTTCTGATTTCTGACCGTTTACCACCTAGTATGTTTATTGTGTGTTTCTTTACTTCACATATTGTGTTTTTAATCGTTAGCCTAATTTCTCTGATCTCAAATTGCTTCTCCTTCATGACTCCTTGCTCTACCTCTGAAGCTACAAAAGCTCCTTGAATTTGGGGATGCATGCAAGTTAGAGATTTTCTAAAATTTCCTGTTTCTTCCAATAACTTTGTTTTACAGGTTCATGTTTACCTGGGTTTCTCTGGTGGTTCCCCTTTTATGAACTTCCAAAACTTTCCATATACACCCAGTGATTTTTTTTCTAGGTTCATTCTGTACAGAAGGAAGTCTGTGTTTGTCCAGAATTGGAAACAAAAAGGGATTCCTTGTAGAGGATACCACTGAAGTGTAAGGTCATATCTTTTATGCCCAGTTAAGGGAAGAAGGAAGAACGTTTTTGCATGGGTCAGGGTAAGAGTGGGGCGGGTACTAGAGTCTGAAGTAAGTTTTGCCATGTTGGGGGGTTTTTTTTGTTTGTTTTGGTGTTGTGTTGTTGTTTTCATCTCTGCCAGAAGGTGGCGCTAGTTTCACCCACTTGCTTGCTCACAGCGTGTGCTGTTAGCTGGTCCTGGGTTTGTTGCTCTTGTTAGTGTCTCCGGGGCCCCCACTTTATTTCCCGTGCACAGCTTTGCGAGTAGAATTCCGTCAAGGAGAAAGGAACACCAGAGTGCTTTCTGGAGGTCCACCTTGCTGGACCCGCTTGCACTTTTTAATCAACGAATATTGTATAATGCAGCCTGATATGAAATCCACTCATACTATAACTTACCTATATTCATTACTGAAAAAAGGTCAGTATCACGCCCTACCTATAAGGTACAGGAAAAATAAAAGGAAAAGAACTTCTAACCAAATGCCATGTTGTTTTCAATCTGTAAATGCTGGAGGCGGGGTGCATATAAACAGGTCTGAATAAGGGGGGTTCAAACACCCACTCAGTGCTGACACCAATGACTCTCTATAATGCTGGCAACGCAGGGTAAACCAAGCCATGCAAAGTGCTGTCTTCTTCCATCAGTGTGCTGGTTAGTTGCATTCGTAGAAAATTCTAGAAAATTCAGTGTACGGTCACATTGTGTAAAGACTGTTTTTATGTTGCTAAGTAAAACAGAGTAAGCTTCTGGGCTCAGATCATTATAAACAGTTTTTTCATCTCCAAGAGGCTGGCCTGCCCTAAGAAAGGAGAATGGGCAGGGCAGGCACACCCTGACATTAGCAAGGCCTGGGTCAAGAACACAAATGCATTCCCACTGTTTATTCCTACTGTTCTGATCAGTAATGAAATATCCTAGTAAAGAATACAAAAAGTCCAGGATTTCAGATGACCCATTAGTTTGTAGGTTTGATGAAAATAATTTTCTTGCTCATTTTCATTGTTTTTATCAGGAATGATTGAATTTTATGTGGCAAAGTTTGTTCTTTTTTTTTTTTCCCCCTCGGCTTTTTTTTCCTGTGTTCCACATTAGTATGTTCTAATTGTTATCACTTTGTGGTTTACAGTCCTCCTCAAAAACTAAAAAAAAGTAATGATATTCAAAGTGTATAGTTTTTATGTAAGTTTTCACCAAGATGTAAATTAAAGTCACTATAAAAGTGGAAAATGAATTTCATGTTTTGAAAATAAACTTTTAATTTTGCAATAATTGAAGATTCATCTGCAGTTTTAAGAAATAATAGAGAAAGATTCCCCTGTACCATTTAACCAGATTCGCCCAGTGATAACATCTTGCAAGACAACAGTAAAATATCACAACCAGGATACTGACACCAATACAGTCCAGTTATAGGCTATTTCCATCACCACAAGGATCCCTCCCATGTAGCCACATTCAGTTCCCGGAATGTGTCCACATCCCCCCCTTTTTTTAAATTTTATGCATTTATTTGAGAGAGTGAGAGAGAGCATGAAAGGGGAGAGGGTCAGAGGGAGAAGCAGACTGCTGAGTGGGGAGTCAGATGCAGGACTCGAACCTGGGACTCAATCCAGGGACTCCGGGATCATGACCTGAGCTGAAGGCAGTCGCTTAACCAATTGAGCCACAGGCACCCCTCCTCCCAACCCCTTCTTCTTCTTCTTCTTTTTTTTTTTTTTTTTGAGACTTTATTTATTTGACAGAGAGACAACATAAGTAGGCAGAGAGACAAGCAGAGAGTGGGCGGGAAGCAGGCTCCCACCAAGCGGAGAGCCCAATGCGGGGCTCGATCCCAGGACTCTGGGATCATGACCTGAGCCGAAAGCAGAGGCTCAACCCACTGAGCCACCCAGGCACCCCTTCTCCCATCCACTTCTTAACCTAGGCAACAACTAATCTATTCTGTTTCTACAACTTTGTTATTTCAAGAACATTATAGAAAGGGAATCATACAGCCTGTAAGCCTTGGGGACTGGCTATTTACATGCAGAATAATACTCTGGACATTAATCAGGGTTGTTGTGTGCGTTGAACATTTGTTCCTTTTTAATTTTTTCATGGTATTTCATGGTATGGATATGCCGCAGTTTAATGATCCGTGGCCCTGCTGAGCAGGGAGCCCTATGCGGGACTTGATGCCAGGACCCTGGAATCATGACCTGAGGTGAAGGCAGATGCTTAACCGCCTGAGCTCCCAGGTGCCCCTCATTATAGTTTTAATTTGCATTTCCCTGATGGCAATGATATTGAACATCTTTTCATGTGCTTATAGTACTAGAAAAATCTTCAGTGAAATATTTTGTTCATGTCACTCACTCTTTTCCCGGTTGGAGTGCTAGATTTTTTTTCCTCCTGAGTCCTGTGAGTTCATTATTATAAAATTCTAGATACTAGTTCTTTGTTGTGTATGTGGTTTGCAAATATTTTCTCCCGATCTCCACTTGGTCTTTTTATCCTCATAACAGGGTCTTTCATAGACCAAAACTCTTTCACTTTGATGAAGTTCAATTGACCTTTTTTTTTTTTTAAGACTTTTTTAAATTTTTTTTTTTAAGATTTTATTTATTTATTTGACAGCGAGAGATCACAAGTAGGCAGAGAGGCAGGCAGAGAGAGAGGAACGGAAGCAGGCTCCCTGCCGAGCAGAGAGCCCGATGTGAGGCTCGATCCCAGGACCCTGAGATCATGACCTGAGCCAAAATCAAATCAAGAGTCAGACACTTGGGGCGCCTGGGTGGCTCAGAGGGTTAAAGCCTCTGCCTTCGGCTCAGGTCATGATCCCAGAGTCCTGGGATCGAGCCCCACATCGGGCTCTCTGCTCCGTGGAGAGCCTGCTTCCTCCTCTCTCTTCCTGCCTGCCTCTCTGCCTACTTGTGATCTGTCTGTCAAATAAATAAATAGAATCTTAAAAAAAAAAAAAAAAAAGTCAGACACTTAACTGACAGAGCCACCCAGGCACACCGCCCACAAAAAGCTGGTTCTTAAAATGATCGATAAAGTTGACAAACCTCCAGCAAGACCCACAAGGAAGAAAAGAGGAAATACAAATGACCCGATGGAACAAAACAGGATTATCACTATATGCCTTGCAGACTCTAGAAGGATCGAAAGGAATGCTACGCATCACGACACACGTGATTTTGACAACTTAGAAGAAATGGACTGACTGGTTAAAAGCTGCCGCTCCCCACATGCAGATGACACGATTGTCCCAAGTGTCCTGCGGGAGGCTGCGAGCTTGGCACTAAGTTTCTTAGTAGCCAGAAGCAAGAGGGAAACCTGATTCATGGGGACAAAAATGAAAAGAAGCCAGATATTAATGAAACACACAACCCTTTCTGGGGTTGAAACGTCTAAGAAAAAACAGTCTCCTTTAGGAATCCGAAGGGACCAAGGGATTCAATATTATAAAATCAACAAAGTCATGATGTAAAGCAAAGAGAGTATGGCTGGACACCCCACTACCACTCAGTGGGTTAATATTCTTTATTATGCTTAAAACATTCATAAATTTATACTCTCTGTGTAGGATTTAATCCAAACCACCACGTTCCCCATTAAGTTTTAGCTCGCTTAAACCAAGTGATGCCCGCACCAGGAGAGAACATTGTTAGAGTTCAGTTCAGTAAGCTCCAGGAACAGGGATGGGAAGTCATCAGTGCTGGATGTTGGTGTTCATAACCAATCAGTGTCTGTTAACTGAAAAGTGGGCGATGCACCGAGTAAGATGGCAGGGTCATCATGAAAATTCAGGCACTGTACGGTTATAGGGCTGAAGATGCAGGGTGAGGATATTTTCCACTGTGACTGTCCTTTCTGCTCAAACACTGGGACTAAAGCCCTTTTATGGGGGTCAGCTGCCTCTTCTGAATGTCTGCGTTAATTTATTCTTCAAAGAGAGTGACCATGGGCGTTGTTCCTTTAGCTCGAGCTGGTTCACGGTTGGAACGGGGTGGCCTGCTTGGAAGAGCAGAAAAGGGAAGGAAAGAGAAGGGGTCCCACGGTGGGACAAGTTTTATGTTCCAGAAGAAAGTTCTGCTTTTCTGGGTCTGTGTAATCATCACGTTGGATGGAAGGGAAACTGGAGGTCTTTCCACTGAATTCATGGAACATTAAAGTTCCAGTCCTTGAACTTGGCCATGACCTTCTGAAATGTTCAAGTGGCTCAGTGGAAAACATGATCAGCTCTGTTCTCTTATGCTGCTTTTCCTGGCTGCCAACACACAGTAGATTTTCAGCCTTGTGTTCTTTCTCCCCGAAAGTGTGTTTGGATGCCTGAACTTGCTGGTGAATTGTCCTTGTTTGCATATTGATTTCCATATCAGAAATTAGTTTTGTACTGTGGCAAGACTTTCTCCCAAGCCGATTACAGTACAAATAGACTAGAGTGTGCTCCGTTGGTAGCTCCCCGCAACAGAACATTGCCCCGATTTTCTTAATGCTGTTGGATGGGATATTTATCCTTATTTGATCCATCCCCAAAGACAGCCCAGTTGTGGTGGTTTTGTGCCGGAGGAATTAGTTTTGGAACATTAAGCCAAGAGATTCATAATCGGTTAAATCAACATATCTTTGACAGTCTTTGTGCAGGGAATTACATTAGGAGCAGCGTGTGAAGTTGATGCCAGAGAAGCAGAAAACAAGGCTTGTGCACAGTCAGTGGGGTGGCAGCAAGACCCTAAGAGGAGACACGGGGGGGACTTTCCTGCCACACCACACCTTTGTGACCGTAAGCAGAGTAATCTGCCATCACCACCACTCCCGCCCTAGGCAGTATTCAAGTCTGTGGATTTTGAAGTGAAAGCAAGTGGAGGGGCGCCTGGCTGGCTCCATCGGAAGAGCTTGCAATGCTTCATCTTGGAGTCGTGAGTTCAAGCCCCACGTTGGGTGCAGAGATTACCTGGAAAATTTAAAAAATAATAATAATAAAGAAACAAAGCAAATGGAGAGAGTCTTAGAGCAGTATGGCTGATTCTCCGTGAGTTTTCCTAGTTAGTCTGTACAGACTCCAGGAGATTTCTGGGCTTCCTCTTAAGGCCCTTACAAACCATCCCTCTACACATCTGTTCTACCAAACTAGTGTTTCATCAGGTGAAATATTCATTAACTTATTTATTAATATTTTTATTTATTTGTGTTTTTGAACACGTGATACAGTTCATGCAGTTCAAACTGGGGAAAGCACAGTGAGGAGTTTTGCCCCTCACCCCTTTGCCCGGCTACCCCGCTACTGGGATACGGTGGCCTCCTACAGTCTGGTCCCCTTCCAGGGGTACCCACTGTGTACGGAAGCGAATGTCCGTCCTCCCCCGCCGCACCCCCCTGTCTGTCCACAAATGGTGGCACACACGGACCCAGCATTCTGCACCGTGTTTCCTCTCTGAGCAGGTGTATTTCAAAGATCATTCCATCCCGGAGAGCTGCCCCTCTCCGGGTTGGCATCTCCCTGCCACTGTTTTGTCATTTCTCAGTTGGATACTGACGGCTGCTCCCGATCTCATTCCCAAGTTATCTCAGGATTTGGGGTTGTACTATTCCCCCGGGGCCAGGACACTTAAACTCCTTGGATTTTCTTAGACTTCCATTTCCTCGCACTAAGGTTTGCCCTTCCTTTTGCAGGGCAGAGACCATTTGGGGGTGTATGTGCATGAGAGGACAGAATTTCAGGCAGAGCAGCAGGAACAGCCTGGTGGCTTCTGTCTTCACCATTTGCAACCAACCTCCGCTCCTTTTTAGGGTCAGCTTTCTAGGCCATTTACATATATATATATATATATATATATATATATATATATATGCTTCTGCCAACTTCATTCATCCAAGGCTACATGTCCCATTTTTCGGGTTGGACATGCCCTCAGGTTTGCTGGGGCATGTCATGAATAACTGTTCTTTCTTTCTTTCTTTTTTTTTAAAGATTTTATTTATTTGAGAAAGAGAGAGAGAGCATGAGGAGGGGAGGTGCAGGGGAGCTGCAGAGAGAGAGGGAGAAGCAGGCTCCCTGCTGAGCAGGAGCAGGCCTCGATCCCAGGACCCTGGGACCATGACCTGAGCCAAAGGCAGACACTTAACTGACTGAGCCCCCAGGGCATCCAATAACTACTTTGACTCTAGTAGTTTTAGACCCTCCCCCTTCTTCTGCAGCTGGCATCTGTGATTCACGGGGGCTCAGAAGCCCGCCTTGGAGAGGCATCACGTGTGACTGTGGACAAGCTGCTTAGCCTCCCGGAGTCTGTTTTCTTGCCTGCATCACGAACAACCATCTCAGGAAATAAAACAGTATCTACGAGGAACCCAGAGCAGAACCGGAAATGTAGATGTTTTTATAAAATGGGATTTTCTCCTCGAACCATCTTCCATAACAGAATTGCCTACTTAGGAATTAACGGGAATTAAAATTCTTAAATCTGCCTTTCACTCAGGCTTCTTTCCCAGGGTCCTTCAGATTCCCTTTCCTGAGATGACAGGTTTATTTGTTGTTGTTTTTTTCCCCTTCTAAAGGTACTGTCCCTTGCCCGCTGTCATCCAGTTCCTTATTTTGGGTAGAATGAAACTTCTCCTCTTTGGTTCCAAGTGGTAAAATTCAGGCCAGGTTTTTTACTTAATATATGGAAGAATGTTCTAACAGCAAAGAAGTGTGTTGCCCCAGGAAATCGAGATTTCCCTGTTACTGTTGCCAAGGTATTCATTCTAGACCAGCCACTCTCTCCTGGAACTATAGCAGGATGATGGGATTAGGATCTCATTAAAGTCCTTTTCAGCCCTTAATGGGGTTTCTATTAGGGTCAAAGACCTTCACTTAGATCTATTTCCTCTTGTCTCCCTCCACACTATTCCGGGCCCTAGGATTATGAGTTAGACAAGGTGCTTGATGACTCCCAAGCCTGCACCTGTGCCCCGACCCACACCCTACATTCCAGAAATCTCCCTCCAGCGGTTCGCTGACGATGTCTCATGGATGCCCTGCACGTGTGTCCATGCATCTGTTCCTCCGACAAATATTTAGACTGTCTACTGTGGTCCAGGCGTCTTTCCAGGTTCTGGGGATGCAGCAGTTAAGAAAGCAGTGGGAGTCCCTGCTTTCCTTGATTTCAGGGTTCAGCTCCCACCGCATTTGTGTCCGTGAAACTCACCACCCTTGTCGCAGAGTCGCTTCCCTGCTTCCCCCAGCAGAATCTGGGCTCCCCCGATGGCAGGGCCATTCCCTGTTGCACAGATAAATCCTGGCGGGCTCCTGGGTAGCTTCTTTCCCTTCAACGTGGAATTGTCTTTTCCTGCTGCATCTGTCGACTTCTTATCATGTCCTCTGGCTTCCCCTGAGCCAGGCCAGCCTAGCATTGCCCACCTGGAGTACAGAGGCCTCCTGGTGGGAGTTGCGTTGCTGTGAATGCCTGCTGTATGTTCTTGGCCTGCGGAACTGGGATGGGTTTGGGTCCATTCATGGGCAAAGTTGGTTAAATCAGCCAATCCTAAAAAAAAAAAAGCAACATGTATATTGGAACATGTTGTTTTCACTGAAAACATACAAGGGTCTATTCAGTTCCCTGATCTCTGGTTCCCAGGCCAGGGCATTTTCTTAGAGCCGACCTATTCCTTGGAACTCTTGCACAGCTTTGCACGCGCGTAATAGGCCTTCCATGATTTTCAGTTTTAGTTTCTTTATTTTATTTTTTTTGTTGAGGGGAGGGGAGCAAGAGCTTAGATACCTCGGAAGAGAGCTGTGTGGAGAATCCTCTCCCATGTTTACAGACGTTTCCTTTTATAGCTGCATCAGGCAATTGTGATTGATGCCATTCACCTCCAGGGAGTTTTGGAAAGCATTCAGTGTGGCTTTTGAAGAAACAATACCTCTCTCTCTCTGGGTTCATATTTTATTGGTCTCCATAATAATTAAGTGATGTAAATAAAACCACCAGTGCGACTGCCATACAAGGGTTTGGAACAGACACATCTGACCCTTCCGAGAAAGACAGCCCGACTAGCGGGAGCAGAAGTGTCCCATGAGTCAGGAGACAGGCCAACCCACTAACTGATCAACTAACCGTGTTCATCTTGTCCCAAGGCCTTGTTTTGTCTTCTCAAAAGGGGGGCCTTGGTGATTTTGGTGAATCGGTGATATGTGGAATGATAGTACTTGGTATGGTGAGGGAGCAAGCATTGTATCACCGCAGTCATCTGGTCAACCGCAGCTCTCCTCACTTCTCCGTTCCAGCACCTTCGGGCGCTCTCCTCGGGGTGAGCAGCCCTGGCAAACTCCTTGCCTGGATTCGAGGCGACCTCCCTGCCGCCTTATGGTTCCCTGCTTGTGCCTGGAGCTCCAGCCCTAGGCCACAGTGTGGCTTACTCTCTGAACACACTCAGGGCTTTTTCACAATCAAGCCTTTGTTCACCCTGGCAAACAAAGACGCAGGCCCAGCTTCAGCCTCACTGGTCGGGGATGCGCATGTCCATGCCAGGGCACCTCCCTTCCCTGCCCCCTACCCCCCTACCCCCTGCCCCCTGCTGCCACTCTGGACATTGACAGAATGCTGTTCATTGCAACAGGAACGGCTCCCAGGAGCACGTCCTTCACAAAGCCTTTCTTGATCTCACAACAGGATATGCCTTTTCTCTCTTCGGGGTCCTCTGCGGCCCCGCATTTGTGTTTCTGCGAGATGCTTGCCTTATGCCGCCGGGTGCTGTTTGTGTCTCCTGTCTGGCAGTGCTCTGTGGCTGCTTTGAGTGGGACTCCAGCCGGCTAGCAGCACATTCAGGAAGCAAGCCTATCCTGAGTGTGGGTGATGCCTCTCTTTTTTTCCCCTTTATCCCTTCTTCAAAGCCTGCGTCTTTCTGGGCTCTGTTCCTGGCAGCTGAAGCTTCCCCCAGGCTTCAGTCATGCTAATTGATTCAGAGTGAGGACCCGGACTCTTTTTAGTTCGGAAATAATACATAGAATCTTGAAGGCTCATCCGTTTATCTCCCTAGACTTAAAAACAAAATATGGCTTTACTGAAGTATAATTTACATATCATCAAATTCACTCATTTAAAAGATGCGGTCCTGGGATCTTTAGTAAATTGACTGAGTGACAGCCATCCACCACAACCGAATTGGAGAACATTTCTGTCATTCCAGAAAGCTCTCTCGTGCCCTCCCAGGCAATCTCTGTTTTGTCCCCAGCTCCAGGCAATCACTGATCTGCTTTCTGTCTTCACAGATCCTTCCTTGGATTTTTCTTACCACCTTTCATCACTGGAATGATGTTGGAGACCAGTATACCTGCCATCTGCCTTTGCTTCCGATAACAGTTTTGAAATTCCTTTGCTCCCTCCTCGACTCTCTCCCCATGTTCACATTTCTCTTGGTTTTCTTTGCTTGAACCTAGCCTCTGTTTTGCAACTTGGCCCTTGGCTTATTGAAGGAAGTTGAGATTTGGGGATGCCTGCCTGGCTCAGTTGGGAAGAACATGTGACTCTTGATCTCCTGGTCATGTGTTCAAGCCCCATGTTGGGTGTAGAGATTACTTTAAAAAAATACATAAATAAACTTAAAAAACAAAAAGTTGAGGTTTCCCCCCCTTCATTAGAATATGGAAAGCTTGAATGGTGTCATGTATAAAACACATACTAGGTATTATTTCTTCAGTAAAGCAATCTAAGCTCCTCTAAGGCAAGGAAAATCTTGTCTCCTGTTACATTCAGTATAGGGCCCATAAAACCACTTATATTATTATTTTGGGTAACAAGTAGTTTTTGGCAAGAAAAATGACACTTTTTTCCTGGAAATTATGAAGGCTCATTAGCTCAAAACACAATGTAGAAATGTACAAAGAAAGTGAAAGCATGATCCAGAATGCCAGCAAGCAGGGTTAAGCTATGCTGATTATCTTCCCAGCATCTCTCTCAACACTGATCCAGCTACAAAGACAATTTTTGATGTAGTCATCAAGCCAAGGAGGCAGCTTTGGGGATGGTGGAAATCTAAGCCAGACGTGGGTGTCCTTGGTAGGAGGCTTATGGCGGGGGTGGGGTGGGGGGAGGTCCTGTGACACCGTGAGGCACAGAAGCCATGGCCCCAGCAGCACTGGGTGCATGGCAGGCCTGGCCTGCAGAGCAGTTCCAGTGACCAGGACAGCAAGAGTGGGGAGCAGTGGTGATGGGGAGCCACCTTGTGCAGTTGAGTGAAAGGTGGAGGTGTAGGCTGTGGCAGTTGGGCTTCCCTAGGGAGCTTTGCAAACACAACATAAGGAGCACATGCTGTTAGTGCACCAAGTTCTTGCTTCGAGAACTTGGAAGCTGCCACACTCCTGGGATCCCAGAAATAAATGGGAGGGAACTTTGCAGTAGGGATGAAAGTCGAGTTACAATGAGCCCGAAAAATACCATCTGATGCTGTGAACATGACCCCATTTCTACTCCTAGACTTGTGCAGCCAAGGGAAGCATTAGGTTATGCAAATAAGTAGGTAGGTCTTCGGCCTAGACCTTTCTTTCACACATATTGTGAACTTCAGAATCTTGAAGGCCAATGATGACTTTTTTATTATTTATGCCAAGCTCCCAGGGAAGGTGGTGGGTAGATAATGAAGCTCTCATACACTCAGAGGTCACTAATGAGTCAGTGGCTGAAGCAAGTACAGACAATGGGAATTTTTGTGTCTAGGGTTTTATGGTGCTAATTATCATATCTCAGTCTTATTTCATTTAGACCGTAGCAGGGTTATTCATAGTTAAGTTAAGCCCTGTTGAGGACAAAAATGTGTTTTCTATAATTCAAGGAAGGATTTCCAAGATTGTCTTTCACAGTTTATAGTTACTTCTTGCAAGAAACCTTTGCTTTTCTGAATCCTGAAATGTTGGCCTCTCCGAAGATTGGGTGCCCAGCATCTTCTGGAGGCAAAGAGGTATAGACGGGAAAAGAGAAACAAAAACAAACAAGTTCTGTGGAGACAACAGGCCTGAATTACATTCCAGCTCCTTACTTTTTTTTTTTTTTTTTTTTTTTATTTATTTGACAGAGAGAAATCACAAGTAGGCAGTAGGCAGAGAGGCAGGCAGAGAGAGAGAGAGAGAGGAGGAAGCAGGCTCCCTGCTGAGCAGAGAGCCCGATGCGGGACTCGATCCCAGGACCCTGAGATCATGACCTGAGCCGAAGGCAGCGGCTTAACCACTGAGCCACCCAGGCGCCCTCCAGCTCCTTACTTTTAATCTATACGTCCTTGGACAAGATAGCATAATGTCCCTGAACCTGAGTCTTTTCTTTTTTTTTTTTAAGTTTTTGTTTGTTTGTTTGTTTTGTTTGTTTGTTTGTTTGTTTGTTTTTGAATTCATTTGAGAGATATACAGAGACAGAGAGAGCAAAGACAGGGAGAGAGGCAGGAGGAGAGGGAGAAGCAGACTCCCAGCTGAGCAGGGAGCCCAGACATGCAGTTTACTCCCAGGACCTGGAGATCATGACCCCAGCTGAAGGCAGGTACATAACCATCTGAGCCACCCAGGCGCCCCCTGAGTCTTTTACTTTTTTTCTTTTTTTAAGATTTTATTTATTTATTTGACAGACAGAGATCACAAGTAGGCAGAGAGGCAGGCAAAGAGAGAGGAGGAAGCAGTCTCCCTGCCGAGCAGAGAGTCTGATGCGGGGCTCGATCCCAGGACCCGGGGATCATGACCTGAGCTGAAAACAGAGGCTTTAACCCACTGAGCCACCCAGGCACCCCGAGTCTTTTACTTTTTTTTTTTTTTAATTAAATTTATTTCTTTTCAGCATAACAGTATTCATTATTTTTTCACCACACCCAGTGCTCCATGCAATCCGTGCCCTCTATAATACCCACCACCTGGTACCCCAACCTTCCACCCCCCCCACCACTTCAAACCCCTCCGAGTCTTTTACTTTTAAGAGGAGAAAGAAAACAGCTACCAGGTCAGAACATATCTGATTCAGCTGGACTTCCACACTAAAGCAGCGTAGACTATGTTGTATAACAAAAGAAAAAGTAGGTGATTCAAAGGTTATTTAATGTGAGAGCACAGTGGTGCTATGAAGAATCCAAGTTCTTTCTGTCTTTCTGGGCTACCATCCTGAATGTGTTGGTGTGGCCCTCTGGCTAGCTCCCCTTGCCATCTCAAGATGGTTGCTGAAGTTCTGTGATCTTGAGCTGAGAGGACAACGTCCAGTGAAAGAAGAGCATCTCATTCAGCATGTCCCTTTAAGGGCAAGAGAACTTTCCCCATCCCTCCCACCAGCAGACCTCTCCTTGTGTTGTTGGCCAGAACTGGGTCACATAGCATCACTAACCCTATGGCTACCAAGGTAAATGGAATCACCACGATTGGTTTGGACTGCGTCATTAAGATTCTCTCCTGGGCTAAGAAAGGTGTGACTCTCCATCAGTGTTACATCCGGGGAGTTCTTGAACAAGAAAGGAGGAGGAAAGGGCTGATGGTCCTGATAGCCCCGTGACGGTTGTATCTGTGTTGTGGTGTTGCTGCTTTGAGTTTGAGATAATTATTTGGATCATGATTTTTTCCCAAATGAATAGTCTTTATTTTTTAAAGCAGCTTTAGGTTTTACCGAAAAATGAGTGGAAAGTACATAAAGTTCCTGTATACCCCTCACGACCACCCCCCTCTTCTCCCTAGTCATTAATAACTTGCATTAGTGTGGTACATTTGTTACAATTGGAGAACCAATATAGAGCCATTATTATTAACTAGAGTCCTAAGTTTATATTAGGGTTCGCTCTTTGTGTTGGATATTACGTGGGTCTTGACAAAACCTAATGATGTATATCTACCACTAGAGTATCACAGAGTAGTTTTACTGCCTCAAAAAATACCCTGTGCTCCACCTAAGTCATCCTTTCCTCTCTCCTTCAGAACATCTAGCAACCACTGATCTTTTTACTGTCTCCATAGACCTGCCTTTTCTAGAATGTCATATAGTTGGAATCAGACAGTATATAGCCTGGCTTCTTTTACTCACAATGTGCGTTAAGGTTCCTCCATGTCTTTTTGTGGTTTCATAGCTCATTTCTTTCTTAGCACTGAATAATATTCCATGGTCTGGATGGACCACAGTTTGTGTGTCCACTCACCCATTCAACATCTTGATTGCTTTCAGGTTTTGGCAATTATGAATAAAGCTGCCAGCAATATTTGTGTATAGGTTTTCATGTGAACATAACTTTCCAGCTCGTGTGGATGAATGCCAAAGAGAGTGACTGATGGCTTGTGTGGTTTAAAGATATGTTTCGTTTTGTAAGAAACTGCTGAACTGTGTTCCCAGACGCTTGTACCATTTTGAGTTCCCAAGAGCAATGCCCCAGAGCATTCCTGTTGCTCCACATCCGCACCAACATTTGATATTGTCAGTGTTTTGGACTTTCACCAAAGTCCAAAGTTTTGTACAACAAAGTTACATAGGGTTTCTGATAGCTGTGTAGTGGTATGAATTGTGATTAAAAAAAAAGTCCAGGCGTGAGGGGAAATTTGGACTCTGATCAGCTATTTGATAAGAAATGATTAATTTTTTCAGTTAGGATAATGGAATTGTAGGTTTTTTTCCCTTAAAAGAGTCCTTATCTTTAGGAATATATACTGAAATATTTACCAATGAAATAGGATATCTGGGATTTGTTTCAAAATAACTGAGGATAGCCAGAGAAGTGGATCGATGATGGTCGATGAAACTAGACTGAGCATGAATTGCTAATTGTTAAAACTGAGTTCTTAGGAACTTAGAGGATCATTATACTATTTCTTTCTAATTTCGGTTATTTGATTTTTTTGGTAATAAATGCTTAAAATTAAAGTTTGATGTGTTAATACAAAATGGTGGATGGACACTTTGGTGTTTAGTAAAAATATGAACTGTCTTATGGTACCACCTTCAGATTAAGCCCAGTGCTTAACAGCATTATGGGAGAGAAATGAGTATATATTAAAGAAGTATGTGTGCTAGATTAATAATTATTTAAAGAATTGTCCTAGAAACTGAAGAACCTTTTCATATAAGCAATTTTAACTAAAATGATTTTAAGAATATATGTGATTTTTTTCAAATTGATTTTTTAAAATATTACCAAAGCAAAAAACAGTACATGCACATCAGAACAAAATTAAAAATATAGGGACAGTCAAAAAAAGGACATAAAAGACATAAAAATCATACCCACTCAAATAGCACCACCCTTAACCAGAGATTTGAGGAAAAATTTTCCAAACCCTTTCCTGCTTATCTACGTGTTTGCATCCGGGTAATTTTTGTTTATATACAAAAAATTAAGAATTATATTCTTTTTTTTTTTAAAGATTTTATTTATTTATTTGACAGACAGAGATCACAAGTAGGCAGAGAGGCAGGCAGAGAGAGAGGAGGAAAGCAGGCTCCCCGCTGAGCAGAGAGCCCGATATGGGGCTCGATCCCAGGACCCTGGGATCATGACTTGAGCTGAAGGCAGAGGCTTTAACCACTGAGCCACCCAGGCGCCCCAAGATTTATATTCTTAACATATATATTATTCCACTTTATCACTTAATACTTCTGGCACATGGTTTTAGAGACCGCACAGGATGCCATTGTGTGGCTATATGATAATTTATTTCACTAGGCTGCTTCTGCTCAACATTGAAGGTTTTCCCATCGGGCCTTTGCTAGTGCAAACAGAAGGGAGGCAAAGGAGAGTTAAGAGCACAGACTCTGGAGTTAAATGGAAGGGACTGTGCAGAAAAAAGTGAACGTAGCAGGTCTGGGACAGCTATCCTTAGAAAGGCTGCTTGCAAGGTTGACGCTTGGCTGGCTTCTGGGAACTTGGACTTCAGGATAGTTTCCAGCACCCTGACGAATAGGCCTGGCTCCCTGGGCTGAAACTGTCCATGTGAACACTGAAGATTGTGATGCAGAACCCCTGCTTTCCTTATGAAAGTCTGGACTTTTGTTGGGTGCCTATGGGCCCAGGCCCCAATAAAGACCTGCCCACCGAGTCTCTAGTGAGCTTCTCTCTTCTACACCGCCATACCTGTGTTGTCCCAACCTATTGCTAGAGGAATTGAAGTTACTCCGTATATATGACTGCACTGTTCAGAAGCTTGCATTTGGCTGGTTTCCTCTGGCCTGTCCTGTGGGTTCTTTCCCTTCTTTGTTTCCTCTCCCTGGAGTAAGTCCTAGTCACGAGCCCAACTACCTGCTGAGTCCTGCCAGTCCTCCTTGCAAATTTCCAAACCTAGGGGCCCCTGACCCAGGTTCAAATCCTGACTCTGCCATTTCAAAGCTAAGTAACCCCAGCCAAGTTATTTACCTTCTCCGTGATTTTCTAATCTTTAATTTGGGTTAAAAAAAAACACACACACAAAAACCAGTTTTATCTTGTTGGATTTTAGTAAGGAATTGAATAAGTTAAAATACGTAAAGTCATTAGACTAGTCCCTGGCATGGGATTATTTCTGAATAAACATTAAGAATCATTATCTCGGAAGCTAGATGTTTATGTATATTTGCATTTATTTATTTATTTATTTATTTATTTTATTTATTTGCAATTATTTCTTTTGAATACATTCCTAGGAGACAAATTGCTGGGTTTAAGGATATGCACATTTTTTCTTTTTGTGTGCTCTGATCATAAAAGTAAAATATGGGGCGCCTGGGTGGCTCAGTGGGTTGAGCCACTGCCTTCCACTCAGGTCATGATCTCAGGGTCTTGGGATTGAGTCCCGCATCGGGCTCTCTGCTCGGCAGGGAGCCTGCTTCCTCCTCACTCTCTCTGCCTGCCTCTCTGCCTACTTGTGATCTCTGTCAAATAAATAAATAAAAATCTTTAAAAAAAAAGTAAAATATGTTTATTGTTAAGGCATTAGAGATACTTGCTCTAGAAAAAGAAAGTCTTCTATAACTCTTTCTTCAGATATAGTTATTTATAGCAATTTGTTGTATACACAGCAAATATATATGTGTATGCATGAATATGGACAATATCATTTAGTATTTTTAATAAAAATGGGCCCATATACATATTATTTTATTGTGTATGCCTGAACATCAAGGGCTCTTTATAGTCAATGACTATTTCTAAAAACCTCTTCTTTTTCTTTCCTAAAATAAATACTTCAAATATAGATGAAATAGAAAATACATAATTTGGGGCACCTGGCTGCCTCAGTCGGGTACAGCACATGACTCTTGATCTCAGGTCATGAGTTCAAGCCCCACATTGGGCATGTAGCCTACTTAAAAAAAAAAAAAAAAGGCAGCAAAAAAACACAAAATACAGAATTTTTCAACTTAGTTACACCTTTACATTTGAAATCACATACTGTATAAAATATAGGAATTTAGGGCTCCTGGGTGACTCAGTTGGTTAAGCCACTGCCTTCGGCTCAGGTCATGATCCCAGTGTCCTGGGGTACTTGGGGCTCCCGCATGGGGCTCCTTGCTCGGCAGGGATCCTGCTTCTCTCTCTGCCTCTGCCTGCCTCTCTGCCTGCTTATGTGCTTGTGCTCTCTCTCTCTCTCTGACAAATAAATAAAATCTTTAAAAAAAAAAAAAAAAGAAGGCCCAGCTTCCATGGGGCCGTTTAAAAAAATATAGGAATTTAGAGCTGTACTGCTGCTTTTTTAAATTAATTAATTACTTTTTAAAATATTTTATTTATTTACTTGAGAGAGAGAGAGCACTTGTGGTGGGGGGTTATGGAGGGAGAGGGAGAAGCAGAGAAGCAGGCTCCCCACTGAGCAGGGAGCCCAATACGGGACTCATCCCAAGACCCTGAGATCCTGACCTGAACCAAAGGCAGACACCTAACCACCTGAGCCACCCACGTGCCCCAACCTCCTTTTTTAAAATGGTTACATCAGACAACCTCTATCAGCATCTCAATCTCATTGATCAAGGTTGTTTGAGGATGTGCCTTGTTTACCCAGTATTTAACACTGATTGGATCCTGGTGATTAAAAATACATAGATTTTTGGAGGCATTGGGGGAAATTTTAATACGGGGTCTTTGCTATATGATATTTTGGAAATACTGTTTTTCTTGGATGTGATAATGCTGTTGTAGAAGAATGCCTTAGGAGATCACGGTGGAAGTGTTTAGGGGTGAAGTGTAATGATGTCTGCAGTGTAGTTTCAAATGATTCAATGAAAAGAAAAACGGTAGGTGGGAAGTATATAAGGGTGTTCATTGCAGTGTTCTCTCCACACTTTTCTCTGAATTTGGAATTGTTCGAAATGAAAAGTGGGACAATATAGACAAGCTTTCTTCCCCCTTGATATTATAAAAATATTCAGCCACATTTACTTCTAGGGCTTTTATATTTTCATATTTTACAATTAAATCTATGTTGAATTGGACTTTATTTCTGGCATAAAAGGTGAGATATGGGTCTCACTACATTTGAAGTGCTACTTTATACTAAATTCTTTTAAATCAGGGTTTTGGGGGTTTTTGTTTGTTTATTTGTTTGTTTTGCATTTCCATTCTGTGGTAGCCATACAATATTTCTTATGTAATTTTACAGCATTCTTTTAAAATTCTAATAAGGAAAGTCTTTATGAATTTTCTTATGTTGTCCAATGTCTTTATTTATTCAGGTGAATTTTGGAATAAACACGTCGACTTCATGATTGATTTGCATTTTGTTAAAATCATAGATTAGGGACACCTGGGTGGCTCAGCTATTTAAGTGTCTGCCTTCTGCTCAGGTCATAATCCCAGGGTTGTGGGATCAAGCCCTGCATCAGACTCCCTGCTTAGCGGAGAGCCTCCTTCTCCCTCTGTCAGCCGCTCCCCCTGCTTGTGCTCTCTGTCTGTCTGTCTCTCTCTCTGACAAATAAATAAATAAAATCTTTAAATAAAATAAAATAAAATCATAGATTAACTTGGACAGGCTTGACTTTTATATAATTTAGCCTCATTTCAATAACATAGGATTTCTGTGGGTATCAAAAAATCCTTCAGAAGTTTAAGTAACCCATCACAGAGCTATTTTATTTGCTTGAGAAGTTAGCATTTTAGCTGATAGAGTAAATAAATATATTATTTACTTCACTTACTATACATTAGAGTTAAGGAATGCAAAAATTATTAAGACAGCATCACTGCCACACAAAGAGTTTATCACTGTATAAAGAAGAATGGTTGAAATAATGTGGTTCTGTGCAAAAATATAAGCATTTACACGATATACATAATTTTCATGAGGGAGAGAGTATTTAATTCTGGCTGAGATGGGTGGGCTCACCAGAAGTGCTTGATGCCTGAGCAAGAGTTTGTTTGCTTGTTTGTTTGTTTATGAGAGAGAGTGCAGGAGTGGGGAGGAGAGGGAAGGGGAGAAGAAAACAGAATCTTAAGCAGGCTCCACACTTGGCTTGGAGCCCCACACAGGACTTGATCCCACCACCCTGAGATCATGACCTGAGCTGAAAGCAAGAGACCAACGCTTAAACTGACTGAGCCACACAGGTGCCTATACCTGAGAAAGAATTTAAATCTTTTTAAAAACATGAATTTATTGATTTGAAAGAGAGAGAGAGCTCACGTGCGCACATGCCCTCTGCGGTGGGCGGGAGTGGTGGGGGGAGACATAGAGGGAGAAGCAGACTCCCCAAAGAGCAGGGAGCCCGATACGGGGCTCCATCCCAGGACCCTGGGATCGTGACATGAGCCAAAGGCAGACACTTAACCTACTGATCCACCTAGGCACCCTTCTAAGCAATAATTTAAAAGATGAATAGGTACTTGCCAGGAAGCCAGATTATTCTATATCAGAGTATCAGATCAGAGGGAATATAGCAGATACAAAAGCATAGAGGCCTGGGGCGCCTGGGTGGTTCAGTCGGTTAAGCGTCTGACTCTTCGTTTAGGTTCAGGTCATGATCTCATGGTTCGTGAGATTGAGCCCCGGTCAGGCTCCACGCACAGTGAGGTGTCTTCTGGAAGATTCTCTCTCTCATCCTCCTTGTGCCCCTTCCCCCACTCATGTGCTTGCTCTCTCTCTCTAAAATAAATAAATATTTAAATTTTTTTTCTTTTTTTTTAAAAGAGAGAGAGACACAGGCATCCAGGAGGTATCTTGGGTTGGTGACTTATTTAGTTGTCATAAAGAGACAGGTTAATTGCTTAACATTTTATGGGATGAATAAAATGAGTCATCAGTTTTCAAACCTCTGTGGATAAGGATGTAACTGTTCTGTAAACTCATGTTGTGCCACTGTTACAGGGTTCACAACTGCAGCCTTTGTCTATCATGTCATACATAGTTGAAGTCCACCATCTTTTCTGGGCTTATTCTTCACCTTTAAAAAAAGGGGGTGGGAAGGCTGAGCTTGATTTCATATACACTTCTGCTCTGAAATTATCCTATGCAATTTATTTTCCTTAAGATGCTTGTTTCTGTGTGCTCAGCGCTGTGCTGGGTTGTGTAGGTTACAGAAATAGAACTATGGCTTCTCTTTTCGACAAATTAGGTGTTTTTTGTTTTTTGGTTTTTTTTTTTAGATTTTATTTATTTATTTGACAGACAGAGATCACAAGTTGGCAGAGAGGCAGGCAGAGAGAGAGGAGGAAGCAGGCTCTCGCTCCGCAGAGAGGAGACTGGATCCCAGGACCCTGGGATCATGACCTGAGCTGAAGGCAGAGGCTTTAACCCTGAGCCACCCAGGCACCCTGACAAATTAGTTTTGTTGGAGAAACCAACCCACGGCACTGTTAAAAGGAAGTAACATGTAGGAGCTGATTGGTTTATGATACAGCCTATAAATTCATTCATTCATTCCCTGTTCTTAGGAGCTTTGCAATCTAGTGGGGAGACAATAAACCAGTAAACAAGTAAATATATAGCATGCTCACTGGTGATATGCATCCTGAAGGTCAGCAAAGCAGGAAAATGTGTACCTTCAGGGTCTGGCTTACTATTTAATGTGGTGTGACAAGAGAAGCCCCTCTTACTGGAATGACATTGGACAGAGACCTAGGAAATGAAAGAGAATGAAACATGGGGTCTGTGTAATGTAGGAATGTGGGGGAAGAGCATTCCAGGCAGAGGGAGCCACAGGGGCAAAGGCCCTTGCGTGGGAGATGATTGGCTTATTTGAGATACAGTGAGGAGGCCACTGTAGCAAAAAGCAGTGTGAGCGGGAGAAGGTGAGTCCACCGATGGAAGGAGGGGGTGATCATTCAGAACCGTGGAGGCCAAGGTAAGGGCGTTGGTGCTTCCTCCAAGTGAGACAGAAAGCTGTTGGAGCATTGTAAATGGAGGTGTGGTATGATTTGACCTAGGTTTTAGAAGCACCACTCTGTTAGGTGAAGATTAGAGTATAAACAGGCAGGCAGAAGATGGAGACCGGTTAGGAGGCAGTTGGGATCATCCTGGTAGGATGGTCCGTGGCTTGGACCAGGTGGTAGCAATGGACATGGTGAGAAGAGCTGAGACGAGGTGGCATTCATGATAACTATTCTGACATATTCCATCTACAGAGATGAAGACGACTATATGAGACAGCTATGGAAGAAAATCAAGATTTTGGCCTTTTTTTCTAGTTAAATCAGAGATGCTTATTAAGACACCTAAGTGGAAGTGTCAAGAAGGTAGTGAGTTAAATGAGTCTGGAATATAGAAGAGGGTACCAGGCGGAAAATATATAGGTGGTGCTTAAAAGCCACAATGTAGTGGGGACAGCCAAGTTAGAGAAGAGATAACCAAGGTGATTATATAGATCACTGGGCTTGGGGGCACCCCTGGTGCTAGAGATCAAGTTGAGGAGGAGAAGGGCGCCTAGGTGGCTCAGTTGGTTAAGTGACTGCCTTCTGCTCAGGTGATGATCCTGGAGTCTCAGGATTGAGTCCCGCATCTGGCTCCCTGCTCAGCAGGGAGTCTGCTTTTCCCGCTGACATCTCTCCTCTCAATGCTTTATCTCTCTCTCTAATAAGTAAATAAAACCTTTAAAAAAAAAAAAAAAGGAGAGGAGGAGAAGCCAGCAAAGGGGATTGAGAAGAGGAGACCAGAGAGGCGGGGTCCTGCTGTCTGGACTCCTCCTTTTATGAGGAGCAGAATGATTAGCGGTGACCTAAGATGTTGATAGGTAAGATGAGAACTGAGAATGGGCCATAGCGTCCAAGTAATGCAGAGAGAACTAGCCATTCCACTCATGATTTTATTAGTTCTAAATATTTTTCACTGCAAGATTGACTTATTTTTAGCTGTTTTCACTGTCAGATTAACTATGAAAGTCGTTCAGGGCAATTTCCATAAGTTCGTCATTTCTGATACGCAGAAGAACAGTTACCGTAAGGATTGGTATGCATTTCATCATTTGTGGTAGTATTCATCTTGAATAACCGGCAGGTGTTTGTTAAAGTGTCACTCGTCTTCACGTCCTTCTCGAGAGTTGCTGGTGCGTCCGCTCCTTCATTTATCCAGAAAATCGCTCCAGCGCCTGTACCGTGCCAGCCCTACCTAGTTTTTCTTGCCCTGACATGAGATCTAAAGTCTCACGCGCAGCATCTTGCCTTTCTCGTGGCCCTTGGCGTCAGCCTCCCCGCAGTGGGGTTTTTCCAGCCTACCTTGTCCAGCTGCAGTTCTCAGCGTCCGCCCCTAGAGGCCTGAAGTCGGTCAGCTGTTGCGGCCCTCCCACGCGTGGGAGGGAACCCTTCGGATGCTCCAGGGTGATATGCAGATGAGATGGGAGGGCACTATGCAGATGAGATGGGCGGGCCTCGCCGGGCAGGCCGGCTGGAGTTGCGGTGGGCGGGCCTGCTAGCGGACGGTATGCAGATGAAGTGGGCGGGGCCCGCCCGCGCGGGCGAGGAGCGGCTCCGCCGGCGGCCGCCGGGAACTGGAAGGCGCCCGGCCCTTTCTTTGACTGGAGCGGACTCGCCGGACGCCACCGCCTCGCCAGCCGGAGCCGGCGCGAGCCCTAGCACCGCGGACACCCTGTCCGAGGCCGGCCAACCGGCCGCTGCCGGAGTCCGCCGAGCATGGGCAACCACTCGGGGCGGCCGGAGGATCCCGAACCAGGTCTGTGCTGTCGGCGGGGGTCGCGCCGCGCCCCCTCCCCGGCCCGGCGCCCTTCCCCCACCCGCCTTACGGGCCAGCGGTCGCCGCGCTGCCCGCGGGCGCCCAGGGGGCCAGTGGAAAGATGAAGTTGCCGGGGTGTGATTCTTGCCTTTGGAATGCGCTAATGGGGTTGTGAAATTACCTGTGCCTGTTCCGCGACAAGGAAATGCCACTCACCGTAAACACGTACCTGGAAGCCCTGAGTCCGCCCGGCCGCAGCGAATGGGGCGGGCGGCAGCGGGTCTCGGTGGCCGGGAGCACGCAGGCCCGGCCCGTGGGGAGAGAGGGGTCGGGGGTGGGGGGCTCCGTGCCCACAGCCGGGTGGAATCTGACTTGCCCCTCCCGTCTGCCGCCCGGACGGTGTCTCCAGTACGGTGCGTGTAGGCAGTTCTCGCAGACTTTCTGGGCATTTGCGACGAAAAGTGTGACTTGGCAATCGTGTTCTGGTTCATTGTCCGTTTTGCAGTGCCTCATTGGCATATCACACACTTTCTGGAGTCGCGTGGAAGGCGGCAACCCGTCAGCAGATCTGTTACTCATCCTCAGACCGAGGGCTTGATTGTGACTGTTTCTTACCCAAAATAGTCCGAGCTTATTCTGGGATGCCAAAAACTTCGCCGGCTTATCAAATTTTTATTTCCTCAGAAATTAAGCGAGCCTGGTGGAGAGTCAGTCAGCTGGGCTCTCGTTTTCATCTTCTGGTTCATATCCTGGCCTCCGGCACGGATTTAGATGCTGATAACCACGGGGTTGTGTTTAAAAACAAAACCAGAACATTCCTGTTCTGTCACATGAAGGAAGCGGAATCTAATTTAGCCTCAAAAACTGCATCTTGTCTGATTGGGGAGAGATGGTCGACTTAATGCTGGAATCCTGGAGTGGCAGGTGGTGAGAATGTGTTCCTGGGGCAGAGGCAGAACTCTTCAAAATGTTCTCAAGGGTGTAATGTTTTAATTGGGTTTTGACTGAGGACGTTGAGGCTTTGAGAGTTAGTGACTTGGGCAAGTGACAGCCCTGTAAGCAGACCCCTGGTCTGTGTCTCCGCTGAGGTCTTGGCCGGGAGGCCGAGCAGCCTTAGGCGGTATCCTTGGGGCTGGGCGGGGGTGGGGTGCCTTGGACTGGTACCACAACCTGGATGGAAAACTTGGCCACAGGGGAACACTATGAAGAAAACATTTAGAGACGGGGTTACTGCGTAGTTTACATAGGGCTAACTCTAAAATTGCACAGCAGGTATCCAAACCTCTTTGGGCAGAACAAACAATATTTGCAAAATAATGCCTTGGTCATAAACAGCACTATGATAAACTATTAGGTGAAGCATATGTAACATTTTAAAAACAGCTCATTAGCACGCAGCTGCCCAGATCTGAGTAAAAACTCATTTCCTTTGTGTCAGAATTGCGAAGAGACTGCCCCTCTTGCTAGAGCCTTTAAAAGTTACTTGGGTTCCGATTTCTAAGTGATGTTGCTTTCTTTTTTTTTTAAGGTTTTTTTTTTTATTCAGGGGCACCTGGGTGGCTCAGTCAGTTAATCATCTGCCTTCGGCTCAGGTCATGATCCCAGGGTCCTGGGATGGAGCCTTCAGTTGGGCTCCCTGCTCAGCGGGATGTCTGCTTCTCTCTCTCTCAAACAAATGAGTGAATAAAATCTTATTAGAGAGCAAGAGAAGACAGAGTAAAAGCACTAGTGAGGGGAGGAGCAGAGGGAGAGGGATGAGCAGATGGCCCGCTGTGTGGGCAGCCTGATGTAGGACTTGATCCATGATCATGAGATCATGATCTGAGCCCAGATCAAGAGACAGACACTTAACCAGCTGAGCCACCCAGGTGCCCCAAAGTGACGTTGCTTAAAGCATTCTAATGGACAGGAGAGGGAAAGGACATTTTTATGCCAGGGACTTATTTTATTGCATTTTTCAAGAATGAATATAATTTCACAACGGGAACTTAATCTGATTTGTGACATGTAAAGATAACACCTGGAAAATCTTAGAGACTTGTGTTGCCTGAAAGTGTGAGTATAATTATTCTGGGATACCAAAAACTTCGCCGGCTTATCAAATATGGTCTTTTGATGCTGTAATGAATGCATTAAAAAAATGTGGAAATTAGACTTGTTAAAGATGGATGTATCTTCAGTCTGCTTTGGCATGAGGGCTAGCGTGAGGTGGGAGCCTCCCACTCGCAGTTGTGGCTCATTGAGTGCCTCAATGGGTTGTCAGAGCAAGGGGTCCAGAGTTGAGTGGTGGAGGTAAGGGGGAGAGAAGGAAGGCTGGAAATGGAGAGAGCAGGTCTGATTTTTCACCCAGGTCTTATATTGTGTCACTTTTGTTCTTTGAATGAAGACCTTTAAAAGGAATTGGGGGGGCTTCTGGGCTGCCTTAGTCAATGGAGTATGTAACTGTTGATCTTGGAGTTGTGAGTTTGAGCCCCATGCTGGGTATATAAAGATTACTTTTAAAAAATTATCATTAAACAGAATTAGGAATGAAAGAAGTTCGTTAGAGACCTGACAAACACGAAAAGAAGTGGGAAGCCAGGGCTGGGGTGAGGAGAGTTTTATTTTATTTATTTTTAAAGATTTTATTTATTTATTTGTCAGAGAGAAAGAGACTGAGCTGGAGAGTGAGGCCAAGCAGGGGAAGTGGCAGGCAGAGGGAGACTCACACGGTCTAGTGTGAGTCGGGGGCAGTCTGACATCCAGGTTGTCAGACTTCCCGCTGAGCAAGGAGCCCAATGCAGGACTCAATCCCAGGGTCCCGGGATCATGACCTGAGTTGAAGGCAGATGCTTAACCGACTGAGCCACAGAGGCATACTGAGGAGAGTTTTAGACCATGATGCAGATCTGGCATGTATGAAAGGAAGCAGGGAGGTAGCAGGCTTGGGCAGGGAGAGCCTCAGAGAGCTGTGCAGATCTGGTGAGGTCTTAGCCAACTGATTGGGGGAGCTCCAGAACAGACTGCCCATTAGAGTCCCCGGCTAGGCAGAAATGGCCAGTCCCCAGGGCTCTTGCTGTGGTCAGTCACTGCTAGAGGTGGCCTGGGAAGAGTATACCTTCAGCTCAAAAGCCAGAGTGAGTCCTGGGATCCTGGTGGCCCTAAGAGCCAGAGGTGTCCGCTAACTGCAGTCCTTATAGCGGAATACTAAGTTCTTCCTCGAATAGAGGTCCAAGTGGCACAACTCATGGCTACCTTCCACAGGACCTCAGTTGCTTGGGCAGGGTGGGTCCATTGAAAGGGCAGATGAGGTAAAATCTCCATCTTAGACCTCCCCTCCCCAGACTTAAAAGGGCTAGGTTGCTCGTCATCTTTTTCAGGTGGAAGCACCTTGTCCTCTCTAGGGCACACCCAGAGGAGAAGACAGGCTCTCTACTGCTGCTGCTTTTCTAGCACTGGAGTTGGCCATGGGGGCAGCAGGTTTCCTCTTTTGTGGCGTCTGTGATCCTCTGAGCCGGGTCATTATGACTTACTGTGGTATTGCAGGATGGGCAAGAGAAATGGGTCAAGTAAGAGACATGAAAACTTTTGTAAGTGAGGGCAGCTAGAATGAGAACTCCCTACATGTTTCCAGTTAACATTCCTTCAACTTCCAACCAGGTTGTCAGTACCTACATTATAAAGAGGGCTGCTGGGTCTAGTTGTGCAGGTTGTGCATGGTTCAAAGGCGTCTGGGTATAAAGGGTTGAGGGGGCCCACGTAGGGTTATATCAATTCAGTGGAAGGGCTGCCATTTTGCAGTTTTGCCTTTTTGTATTCACACCAAGGGCCCAATATGCTGAAGGAGGCCTTAGTCAAATGTGAGTTTAGTAGGCTTTACCCCCGTTTTACTACTAGCTGATATTTGCTTACTGTTTACTTTAAATTTACATGTATGTGTTTATTTTTTATTTTCTTATTTTTTTAAAGTTTTACTTAGTAATGTCTCCGCCCAATGTGGGGCTTGAACCCTCAACCCTGAGACCAAGAGTCACATGCTCTTCCAACTAAGCCAGCCAGAT
This sequence comes from Mustela putorius furo, assembly GCF_011764305.1. NCBI lineage: Eukaryota > Metazoa > Chordata > Mammalia > Carnivora > Mustelidae > Mustela > Mustela putorius. The sequence continues at coordinate 3,103,878 of NW_025421501.1, read as the reverse complement.
GCCCCTGCATATATGTGTTTAAACAATAAATACAAATGATATAAAACAAAAATAAAAGCCTCTACTCAGACCCACTCAGGTCCCACTTTATATTAGTTATAGTTAACGCTAACTGGTAAAGACAGATCCCTAAGGAGCCACTTAAGACAGTAAAAGCTGATTTCTCCCTCACATCACGGTCTAGTGTGAGTTGGGGGCAGTCTGGGCAGCATATGGTTGTTGGAGACAGAAGCTGATGGACCTTCACCTTCAGCGTCTGGCTGCCAAGTTGCACTGGGTCTGCCCAAAGTCAGGAGGGGAAGTTGCTCACGGAGGACACCACAGGAGACGTCAGGGGCCAGGCCTGGAGGAAAGGTGCACATTATCTTTCCCTGGGCTTCATGGGCCTGTCTCAGTCACATGGCCCCTCCTGGATGCTCAGGGACCAGGAAATATCTGTGTGGAATGCCAGGCAGAGGATAGCCCAGATGCTGTGAATACTGGCAGGTTCTTTCCAGGCTGTCAACCACATGTGTGTCAGTATTAAGAAAAATTTGATCGGAAAAATTGAAAGACATGGAAACACTCATATATCCGTCACCTAGATTGTACAGTTAAATTTTGCTACATTTGCTTTATACCTCTGTCCATCTCTTCATCCTTTCATTTGTTGTCCCACCTTATTGGGGGGAGGGGACAGTTTCAAAGAAATGGTGCTTATCTCTGTAATTCTACGTAATACGCTCTACCTGTATTCTTTCCTGATTTCCTAGCTTTCAAGGCTCTCTACCAGCCCTCGCTGTGAAAGTTGAGGAGCCTAGTGCATTTTCACTACTATAGTCTTCTCCCCCCGCCCCACTGCCCCACACCACTCCCCCATTCCTGCAAGTCATACTTAAATTTTCTGAAGCTCTTGTTAGTCTGGTAGAATGCCGAAGGTGGGATATAGATGGTGGTTATACAGTTTTTCACTGTAAAATTTGCTCAGCTTTGCTGTATGAAATTGTCATATAAAAATGTTTAGAATTCGGGGCTCCTAGGTGGCTCAGTGGGTTAAGCCCCTGCCTTCGGCTCAGGTCATGGTTCCAGAGTCCTGGGATCGAGCCCCGCATCGGGCTCTCTGCTCAGCAGGGAGCCTGCTTCCCCTCCTCTCTCTCTGCCTGCCTCTCTGCCTACTTGTGATCTCTCTCTTTCAAATAAATAAATTAAAAAATCTTTAAAAAAATGTTTATAATTCTAAGGAAATCTCTTGTTTATAATCTTTTTCTTTCTCTTCTTCTTCTTCTTTTTTTCCACCTGCATTTCTTTTGAGCCAAAGGCACAGGCTTAACCCACTGAGCCACCCAGGCACCCCTCCACCTGCATTTCTTGACTAACCAACTTTAAACAATGTCCTTAGCTAGGTAAAAAAGGGTATAACATTTCTAAATTTCTTCTGTTTTTTTCCACATTACCCTCCATACCTTGTCCCAGTCTGCCTCTCAATCTTGCATGTGGCTAGAATGTTCTGTTTCTTGAGCATATAAGTTAATGGCTTCTGTTGGCATTAGTTTTGGATTTCAAGGATTCATCAGAGTTTTTACAATATTCACTAAGAAGAGAATATAGTATATAGTTTTCTCAGATGTGTTCTGTACTGTAGAAGAATTTCAGAGTGGAACTAATGTTCCAAGAGACATACTTGGAAAATGTGCTCTTTTGAGATTAAAAATGGTGTATAAATCAAAGATCCTTGATAATACATAGAAAAAAATAGATAAGATCAAATGTATCTGTCACTGTAATAAATGTGAATGGGTTAAAATCTGCATCTAAAAAAAAAGAGCCCCCTCCTGTAGCTTAAAACAGAAAACAAAATATAATATATATGCTACAGAAAATCATATTCTGGGAATACTTTCATTTTTTAAAAATTTATTTATTTGTCAGAGAGAGGGAGCACAGGGAGCCAGAGGGAGAGGGAGAAGCAGGCTCCCTGCTGAGCAAGGAGCCCCACATGGAACGTGATCCCAGGATGCTGGGATCATGACCTGAGCCAAAGGCAGCTGCTTAACCAACTGAGCCACTCAGGCGTCCCAGATACTTTCATTTTTAAAATCAAGTCAGTTAAACTGTGAATAGTTAAGCTTTCAAGGTCAGCATCTTGTTATTCTATGTATAAGAAAAAAAAATTTTTATACTTTTTGTATAAGAAAAATTTAATAGTCACTATTTAAGGGGATCTTTGCTTAATATTCAGTTCCATTTATAAACTTGGTAATAAATTTAAAATATCTTTAATTGTGTTTATTAGTTTAATGTATTTAGGTTCCTATTAGGTCTGATGACAAACCAGTCCAGTTTTTTAAAGGCTTATAAGTTTAATAATTACATTTATAAACAGTGATTCTTAAATCCTCACATATTTATAAGCACATATCCTCTCTCCTTGTGTGCGTATATGTAGATGCACACTTACAAATTAAGATCACAAATTACTCAGTTGTACCTTTTAGATTGGAATCATGAGGCTGATCTGAGTTCCTTTTTTAAAAAAAATATTTTATTTTTATTTATTTATTTGAGAGACAGAGATCACAAGTAGGCAGAGAGAGAGGAAGGGAAGCAGGATCCCCGCTGAGCAGAGAGCCCAATGTGAGGCTCAATCCCAGGACCCTGGGGTCATGACCTGAGCCAAAGGCAGAGGCTTTAACCCACTGACCCACCCAGGCGCCCCTGATCTGAATTCTTAATAGGTCCAATTCTCCTAAAATTAAACATGGAATTCCAAAATGTAGGTATTAATATATAACATTGCTCACACACATATGTAATTATATAATTACTACTCATTTAATTCTTGTATTTTTTAAAAGATTGTATTTATTTATTTGAGAGAGAGAGAGCACAAGCGGGCAAGCAGACTCCTGCCTGTGTGTGTGTGTGTGTGCGCACACGCACACACACACACATGCACTTGAGGGGGAGGGACAGAGGGAGTAGCAGACTCCCCACTGAACAGGAAGTCAGACCCGAGGCTCCATTTCAGGACCCTATGACCTGAGCCAAAGGTAGACGCTTAACTGACTGAGCCATCCAGGTGCCCCCATTTAATTCTTTTAACTACTTCTCCTCTTAATTCTAAACCATTTTAGGATTAAAAGGTAGTTTACAGGGGCACCTGGGTGGCTCAGTGGGTTGAGGCCTCTGCCTTTGGCTCAGGTTGTGGCCCTGGGTCCTGGGATCAAGTTCCGCATTGGGCTCTCTGCATGGTGGGGAGCCTGCTTCCCCCTTTTTCTGTCCTCTGCCTGCCTCTCTGCCTACTTGTGATCTCTGTCTTTCAAATAAATAAATAAAATATTTTTTAAAAAGTAGTTTACATAAGCATTTTGTTATGAATAATACAGGAATTTCATCCCATGTGATTCTGGGGATTGCCTTTTCAGGTTGCTGAGGTTTTTGAGCAACAGAGACCTTGGGCAGGGATAAGACCTTTCCTTGGGAAAGGATAAGAATGGGATTCTTACCCTGGACTCCAGATATGCACTAGAGCCCGTTTTGTTGTGGTTAGAGCATATTTGCTTTGAGCACATACAATAATAGTCTATGCATGATAAATTTTCTCAACCTTTATGTGAGGATGTCTATTATTTTGCCCTCATCCTTATTGATAGTTTGTATGCATGTAGTATTCAGTGCTCAGGATCTTTGTAATCTCTCTGTAACAATGACTTCAAAACATGGAGAAGGGGGCGCCTGGGTGGCTCAGTGGGTTAAGCTGCTGCCTTCGGCTCAGGTCATGATCTCAGGGTCCTCGGATCGAGTCCCGCATCGGGCTCTCTGCTCAGAAGGGAGCCTGCTTCCCTCTCTCTCTCTGCCTGCCCCTCTGTCTACTTGTGATCTCTGTCTGTCAAATAAACAAATAAAATCTAAAAAAAAAACAAAACAAAACATGGAGAAGGAAGTGGTCATAATACCCATGTACCTTAGATTTAAGTTGTGTTTTCCTTAATTCTTATAGTTTATAATTGGGAGCCCGAGATCTTCATTCAAACGGCCACATCACTTGGTTAGATAGAGTTTGTCCTTCTGTGGCACATAACAGATGAACATTTCCCATCTAACTCCAAAGACTTTTAATAGAACACTACCTGATTTTCTTATGCTTTCCATCTCTTAAGGCGATTTCTTGATAGTAATACAAAGGGTGATTTAATTGTGGATCTCTCTAATGGCTTTGTCTGACTTACTGAGTCAGTCTACTGAAACAATAGTATCAGTTAAAGACCTTCCTCCCCACCCTACACACACACTCACACACACACACACACCCCACCCACCCACCAAGTACCTTAAATCAGACAGGACCTTCTACATTGATAAAAGTACAATTCAAGAAGAAAGAGTAGCAGTTATGTAATTCTTCACACTAACTAGTACACCTTGGAAGTTACTACAGTTAGAAATGCATTTTAAAAACCTCATGAGTAAAAAGGAGAGAATTCAGCAATATGTCTTACACAGTTTTTCTTTTTCTTCTTTTCTTTCTTTTTTTTTTTTTAAATACTTAATTTATTTATTTGACAGAGAGAGATCACAAGTAAGCAGAGAGGCAGGCAGAGAGAGAGAGAAGAGGAAGCAGGCTCCCCACTGAGCAGAGAACTTGATGTGGGGCTCGATCCCAGGACCCTGAGATCATGACCTGAGCTGAAGGCAGAGGCTTTAACCCACTGGGCCCACCCAGGCGCCCCTACACAGTTTTTCTAAATTGTTCATGGGATGGTTAAAACGTTGATCTGTTCTGTACCAGAAAACCTCATGACAATCTCTTAAGGGAAATTTTACCAGCCACTCTGTGATCATAATGCAATAGAACTATAGATAATAAAAGTTGAAATTTTTAAAACTTAACCCGTTTGGAAAAGTTTGACCCAAGTAGAACTGAGAACTATAATTTATTAAAAAATGATTATAAAGTTCTCCCTAAAGTTAGAAGTAAGCAAATTCATTTCTCTGAAATTTTTTGATGTCCAAAAAGAAACAATGAAAATAAGTCAATTATTATACTCAGAAGTTAGGAAATAAACAAGCAAAAAAATTTGGGAAAAAAGGAAGGTGTTTTTTAAAAGGGTAGAAATTAATGAAACAGGTAACTGTGTCTGTTTCACTTTTCTCTTACTTTCAGCATCTAGTACATTGCCTGATACTTGTTTGGCACATAGTATTTGTTGAATGAATAAACCAAAAAACCCCACTCGAATTGAGACATCTCAGTGTGTGTTCTTTGTTAAAACAATTAAGTAGATAGAACCATAGTTAGACTGATGACAAAACAACAGAAATGCCCAAAATTTGCAGTGTAAAAATGTATGTAATCAAAGATATGGATATTTTTTAAAAATAGAATAAAATTACAACATTTTGATGAAATTGAAAATGAAACTACTAAAATCAGTTCATGAAGAAATAGAACACTCGGACAGAAAAGTAATCTTGGAAGACATCACAAAGTAACTTAAAAGCTCCAAAAATAATCCTGAACCTGATTGTTCAATAGGTAAAGTTTCTCAAGTACAAAAGATATAATTTCCATGCTTAAAGTTATCTAGTGCATTGTTTTCCAAAGATTACTGTATTATGGAAGATACAGGTAATAGTTTAAGGTATATACACGGGACTGTTTCTTAATTTAATAATGAATTTAAAATGTGTTAGAAAATTATATCTATTACATCAAATCTATGTTGCTTAGGATGAGGTTAGGGTAAAAAATGAGCCAACATTAAGTTTATGCAGAAAAATATTAAATCTATTGTCATAGGACAAGTAAATGCAAATATAGCCAGAATTATAAAGGTGAATTATAATAGAAACTTGGAAAAAATTCTGAAGTACATAAAAGATGGAAAGCATTCCCGTTTATTTTCATAAAAGTAGTACTAGTCTATTAATACTCTTCCTGATACCAAAGCCTTTCAAAGATAGAGCTAACAAGGCAAGCTGGAGTACATTCTTCCTGATGTTGATATACAAGTCCTAGATGAAATATAAGCCAAATTTAATCCAACTAAAAGTACAATAACACTATCCTATAAATTCACACCAATAGTAAATTGAAAGAGAAAAAAAAACTTTCATCTTACTTCATGTCAGTAATGCATTTAATACAATTTAAAATCTACCTCAAAAACATTTAATAAGAATGAATGGATCCTTTCTTAAGATAATAAATAAAATGGTCTGAAAGCTGCACACACCATGCTTAACAGGAAACTGAAAACATTCCTGTAAAGGTCAGGAAAATAACAGCGGTCCCCATATGAGACATTGTTTCTAGATAGACTAGCCAAAGCTATATAATTTTTTAAAATAATAATATTTATTGAATGAGACAAAATTAGCATTATTTCTGGTACAATAATTTTCTTGCAGAAATAGCAGGGAGGGTTAACTGAAAAACGATTAAAACTAATGAGAATTCAGTGAACAGCTTGGAAATGCACACACCCATATATGATATGTCATATGTGTATGAATATGCATGTACATGCTGTATGTATATACGTTGGGGTTGGTGTGTGTGTCTAATAGTAGCTTTCTTTTTTTAAAATTAGCATATAATGTATTATTTACCCCAGGGGTACAGGTCTGTGAATCATCAGGCTTACACATTTCACAGCACTCACCATAATACATAACCTCCCCAATGTCCAACACCCAGCCACCCTATCCCTACCCCCCACCCCCCAGCAACCCTCAATTTGTTTTGTGAGATTAAGAGTCTCTTATAGTTTGTCTCCCTCCTGATCCCATCTTGTGTCATTCCTTCCCTCCCAACCCACCCTGCCACCAAACTCCTCATATCAGAGAGATCATGTGACAGTTGTCCCTCTCTGATTGACTTATACCCTCTAGTTCCATCCACATCCTCGAAAATGGCAAGATTGTGTTTCTTTTGATGGCTGCATAGTATTCCAGTGTGTGTGTGTGTGTGTGTGTGTGTGTGTGTGAGAGAGAGAGAGAGAGAGAGAGAGACAGACATCTTCTTTATCCATTCATCTAACAGAAGCTTTCTTTATGCTAGTAATGACCCGACACAGTGGTCTGTAAGAAGGTCACATTCACAGTGTGAACAAAGTGTGAGATCTGGGGGAGAAATAGGGGATGTACAAGTCCTCTGCGTAAACTATAAACTGGTAGAAAGTTAAAACCCAGTGATAGGGGCGCCTGGGTGGCTCAGCGGGTTAAAGCCTCTGCCTTCGGCCCAGGTCATGATCCCAGGACCCTGGGATCGAGCCCCGCATCGGGCTCTCCGCTCAGTGCAGAGCCTGCTTCTCTCTCTCTCTTTCTCTCTCTGCCTGCCTCTCTGCTACTTTGTTCTCTGTAAAATAAATAAATAAAATCTTTAAAAAAAAAAAAAAAACAGTGATAACACAGACAGGCTCTGTTAAATGGAGGTATTATCCTTCATGCATATATGGTGGGTTTTAAAATCAGAAATCATTGTTGAATTTTTTCAAATGCCTTTCAGACTTTATCTTGATGTTATTTTTCTTCTTTCTTTTTTTTTTTTTTAAGATTTTATTTATTCATTTGACAGAGATCACAAGTAGGCAGAGAGGCAGACAGAGAGAGGAAGGGAAGCAGGACCCCGGGATCATGACCTGAGCCAAAGGCAGAGGTTTCAACCCACTGAGCCACCCAGGCACCCCTGATGTTATTTTTCTTGTTAGACATAATGAGGTCATGGGTTTGAAAAGTTTTGCCTCACAATGACATTTTTTTTTTTAGATTTTATTTATTTATTTGACAGAGAGAGAGGGAGATCACAAGTAGGCAGAGAAGCAGGCAGAGAGAGAGGGAGGGAAGCAGGCTCCCTGCTGAGCAGAGAGCCCAATTTGGGGCTAGAGCCCAATTTGGGGCTCGATCCCAGGATCCTGATCATGACCTGAGCCGAAGGCAGAGGCTTAACCCACTGAGACACCCAGGTGCCCCTATAATGACATTTTAAATCCCGTTTTTCTTAGTACCCCTTTTGGATTTTTTTTTTTAACATGAAAGATGAATTAGCCTAAGTTTTTATTCGTTCCTTGTTGGCTTATATATGAAAAAGAGTGTGTGTGCAAACTTAACTCCGAACTTTGATAACTTCGGTATGTTATAATTTTGTTTTTAGACTTTTTTTTTTCAAGTAAGCTCTATGCCCAATGTGGGGCTCAAACCACAACCCTGAGATAAGGAGCGCCCCACACTCCACCCACTGGATCAGCCAGTCCTCATTATGATTTTAGATTTTTAAACTTTCTAAGTCAGAGAGGTATTTTGTGAGCAGAGGAGACTAGGGTTTTCTCTGTTGAGCATGTCGCCCAAATGTGCCTTAGGTAGGGTATTTCTAGCCTGTTGAATTCTGTTTTCCTTTCTTAAAATTTTTGAAAGAGATAGAGAGAGAGAGTGCATGTGCGAGTGGAGGGGAGAGGCAGAAGGAGAGAATCCTTGAGCAGACTCCCCACCGATCGGGCATCCTGACGTGGGGCTCGTCTGACAACCCATGAGGTCGTGACCCAAGTGGAAATCAGGACTCCTACACTTAGCCCATTGAGCCATCCAGACAACCTTATTTTCTTAAAATTTTCAAATGGCTCCAATCAGATGAGACCAGCCTGTGTCATAGGAGTGGCCTGAAAATACTGAGCATCTTGAAGGTTTGAGCATGTCCTCCTGAAGATCTTGCCGTCCCATGACAGAGCACGTCCCATGACAGAGCACGCCCCCTGGGATCATCCTCCCACCAGACCGGTCCTCGGCCCGTCACAGCCACACAGTCACAGCTGTGTCTTATGAAAAGCCATCTCCCCATGTGCCCGCCCACTTCCCACCCAGCCTTCAAGGCCCTCCAGTGTCTCCCTTCACGTGGACATGGCGAGACAGCCTGATCTTCTCCAGCTGACTGAGAACTACCTGAGAACACTCGCTTGTCCTAACTCCTCTCCACCACCCCCAACGCTCCCTAGAGGCCCCAGCAAAAAAGCACAGGTTCAGTGACTCGGTGGCAGCCATCCCTTGTATTTCCTGGAAATTTTTTAATTCTCAGAAGGTAGTCTTTATATTTTAAAACTGATGTGGTGGGCGCCTGGATGGCTCAGTGGGTAAAAGCCTCTGCCTTCAGCTCAGGTCATGATCCCAGGGTCCTGGGATCGAGCCCCATATCAGGCTCTCTGCTCTGCAGGGAGCCTGCTTCCTCCTCCTCTCTCTCTCTGCCTGCCTCTCTGCCTACTTGTGATCTCTGTCTGTCAAATAAATAAATAAAATCTTAAAAAAATAAAAATAAAAATAAAACTGATGTGGTTGGCCAAATATTTAAAAACCGAGATTAAAAAAAAAATCACTTCATGTTATGAACTTCAGAAAAGCTTGTTTCACAGAAAGAGATTTTCCACATTCCACACCACTACAATGATAACCCCAGTATCCGTGGGCCACAGGGCGCCACCCCCATCCCAGAGGCCCAACAGGCCCCCAGCTCCATTGCCCTCCGCGTTTTTACAATTCCCACCTATTCTTAAATACTCTCTTACCCATATCCTTTTGCCCCATTCCTTGTTTTTAACCCCTTTTCTGGAAAAATCAGGCTTTTCCCCCTTCACTTCTTTATCCTCCTTTCATTGCCAACCTCATATTTCTAAATTGAACTAATTACATGTCAGTGTGAAGATTAGGGGTTATGATAAACCTGGGAAGGTAAGGTCATACATTTTGACCTGAAACTATATATGATGAAGAACCAGTGCCCACAACCTCCCAAGCCCTTGAAAATCCCCTTTGTTTTATCTGCCAGAGAATTCATTTTCTCCCTCTAATTGGTCCTGCTTTTCTCTCTAGCAGCAGCCAAATTTAAAAAAAAAAAATAAAAAAGATTCTTGGAAGGTTAAATTATCAGCAGTCTAACCTTCTGATTCATTAACAGATAAACAAAGAGTCTATTCAAAGTGGTCATAGGTCATGAAAATGATCTGTTTATAGGTAAGTTTTGGTCTCTTTTGGCGGCCTTTCCATGCGAGTACGTTACAGCATGCCCGCGTTCCCTGCACTTATGTGCTGGCCCAAAGATGGGGTGAAAGGGTTTCTTTTTGGAGGTTAGCAGAATGTGTGTGGTCGGGGGGAGGTTATGTCTGCGTGTGTGTGTTTGTGTGTCCACGCGCCCCTCACAGCTTCCCTGACATCCTAACCTTCTGCGACATTCTGCTTTAGCATTTGACACCTTGGTAGGGACTTTCAGTCAGGAATTGGAGGTGATTAAGAAAGAGGAAAGAATGAAGGGTCCCTGGATGGCTCAGTCGGTTAAGCGTCTGCCTGGCTCAGGTCACGACGCCGGGGTCCTAGGATTGAGCCACGTGTCAGGCTCCCTGCTCAGTGGGGAGTCTGCTTCTTCCTCTGCCCCTCCCCTCTCATTCTCTCTCTCTCTCTCTCAAAAATAAAAATCTTCGGGCACCGGGGTGGCTAAGTGGGTTAAAGCCTCTGCCTTCGGCTCCGGTCATGATCCCAGGGTCCTGGGATCGAGCCCCACATCTGAGCAGAGAGCCTGCTTCCTCCTCTCTCTCTCTGCCTGCCTCTCAGCCTACTTGTGATCTCTCTCTGTCAAATAAATAAATAAAATCTTTAAAAAATAAAATAAAATAAAAAATAAAAATCTTTTTTTTTTTTTAAGTTTTATTTATTTATTTGACAGAGAGAGATCACAAGTAGGCAGAGAGGCAGGCAGAGAGAGAGAGAGGAGGAAGCAGGCTCCCCGGTGAGGAGAGAGCCCGTTGCGGGACTTGATCCCAGGACCCTGAGATCATGACCTGAGCCGAAGGCAGCGGCCTAACCCACTGAGCCACCCAGGCGCCCAAAAAATAAAAATCTTAAAAAGAAGAAAGAATGATAACCAAGAGACAGTGATGGAGCAGTGATGTACATTAGGATGTCCTTGTCCTTATAATAAATTCTGGTATCCAGAGCCTTGTGCTGTAACCAGTTTAGATACAAGATGGTCCATAAAGTGTTACAGACCTCTCCTTTCTGTCTGCTATTTTCCTGTTTCTCAGGTCATCACAGTCAATGTCAATTCTGTGACCAGCCTTGACTCTGGGAGTGTCCCGGGGGCTTCTTGATGGCTGCAGCTGGCCTGAGCCATGGTCATATGCTTGTCAGCACGCGGCACTTCCCTCGCTCGTCACTGTGGCCTCTCATCTATTCCTGCGCGCCTGGAAGCCAGGAACGAAAGCAGCCAGGACTGTGTCTAGCCTAGAAGTGCTTCTCCCCATAATAAAAAGGTGTGGAGTTTAGGAAACAGACGTTTTTTAGCTTCTCTGGGGACCTCTTCCTGTTCCGGGTTAACGACGGTGTCTTGAGAGCTATCTCCAGCTGTGCCGGGGTCTTAGGTCCTGTGTAAGTGCGGACCTGTGTGGTCACATGCCGGTCCCTCGCCTTAGCCCTCCGCTGAGACCCACAGGCCTCCTATGAACCGCACCATGCTCCTTTTCCTTAACCTTGGCCAGGGGTACTCCTCTCACAGAACTTGGCAACGGACTCCTCTGTAGGTTGATCCTCTGTCCCACTTGTCCAGGGTAGTCCTGGTGCACACCTGTTGTGGGTCCATTACACCTGTTTTTTTTTATGCTCAAAATGCTATTTGCAAGATAAATTACTCCTTCATCCCACTTCTCAGCCTCTCAGGCCTTCTCAGCCCAGATGTCACCTCCATAGGTAGACCTTTCCCCAACTGGTAGGCTCCACTTCTCTCCTGGTGGATGAGATCCTTTGTTTGCCGTGGGCTACTGAACGGGCCCCCAGAGCTTTGTTGGGTTGGGGGCTTGGTTGGGCCTAGCCAGGGTTTGTGACAAGTCAGTCGATACATTTAGGCTGCTTTCAGCTTCAGCACCTATGCAGGGCCAGGCTGGGAGGAGGTAAGTGAAGGGAGGCTCTGTGTGTTAGAGGGACATGCAAGGGAAGGTGAGGTACAGGGGAGGGGGAGGTGCAGGGGAGAGTAAGGTACAGGGGAGGGGGAGGTGCAGGGGAGAGTAAGGTACAGGGGAGGGGGAGGTGCAGGGGAGAGTAAGGTACAGGTGAGGAGGAGGTGCACGGGAGAGTAAGGTACAGGGGAGGGGGAGGTGCAGGGGAGAATAAGGTACAGGGGAGGGGGAGGTGCAGGGGAGAGTAAGGTACAGGGGAGGGGGAGGTGCAGGGGAGAATAAGGTACAGGGGAGGGGGAGGTGCAGGGGAGAGTAAGGTACAGGGGAGGGGGAGGTGCAGGGGAAGGTGTGATGAAATTAGGAGAAAGGAAGGACAGAATGTGGAGCATGCTGTGGACTGGGATTTATGGGAAGGTTTACTAATGTGATTGTGTGCCCTGGAGAAATTTTAATCTCCTCTACCCCTCAAGGCTGTAAGAGCCAGATTTGAGTGTTTCAGAAATGAGACTGCGCCATTAGCCTTGAAGGGACTGATACCGCAAGAGACTTCTGCTGGTGAGGCTTGATTATAAATGGATTACATGAAATAAACAAACTCCGTTTCCGTAGATGACGGGTTGGAGTATTAGGACCCTGGATTCAGAGACAGACGTTCAGGTTCATCTCTGCTTTATTGACCTTGATGGGTTTTCATGTCGGTAAAAGGGCTTGAGCTACATCTCCGATGTCCTTTCCACCTTTTAGAAGTGTATGATTTCGTCATACATTTCGGCCAGACTAGAAAGCATGTTGAAATCCTACAGAGCACTATTTTTTCCCCCCAATTGCAGGCCAGAAAGGAAAACTTCCAAATAAGGATGCATAAGATACCCGGCTAAACAAAGGGAAACAGAGCTAAAATACAAATCTAGCCTTTGCCCTGGCATGAAAAGAATGCAGCTGCTAACTGACCTAAAGGTTTCTGTTTTATTTCATATTAGAAGAAATGGTCAGCTTTGACCATTATTTCCAAAAACCTTTCTCTTCAGACTTCTAAGATATTTGCATATCTTGACTGTATTATCCTTGAGAGCCCTGTGGTAACTGGTAGTATAAAAATGACATGTCTGGGCCCCTGGGTGGCTCAGTTGTTTGAACATCTGCCTTTGGTTCAGGGCATGATCCCAGAGTTCCAGGATTGAGTCCCGCATCAGGCTCCCAGCTCAGGGGAATCTGCTTCTTTCTCTGCCTTTCTCCTTTCTCTCCCTCTCTCTCAGATGGATAAATAAAATCTTTTTTAAAATGGCATGCTTAATTGCATATGTACCAGAAGCAGTGGTTGGGGGCTAAATTTAGCCAAATTAATCTAGGCTCACCAGTGATACGGTAGACACTCAGTACACACATCCCTACCTAATAATATGATCATAAACATTGCTGGGTGACCTCCCAGTGGCTGAGCCATCTAACATAGAGGAATGTTTCAGTAATTATCATGGTTTGATTCATCAGTAAGTAAGCAGATGGCCATTCAGACTGTAATTGTCCGGATAGTACCCAAGGAGGAGAGCTGTCTGACAGAGAGGTGGATGAGCCAAGCCAAGTGCCAAGTGTGCACCGAGTATGTTTTTGTAAAAAGTGTGGCCCAGAGGACACACATTGGCCAACCTCTCATTTGTCTTATGCAACGTCTCAAAGTTTTTTGTTTGTTTGTTTAAAGATTTTATTTATTTATTTGATAGAAAGAGAGCGAGAGAGGAAACACAAGTAGGGGGAGGTGGGAAAAGGAAGCAAGCTTCCCGCTGAGCAGGGAGCCCGATGCGGGGCTCGATCCCAGAACCCTGGGATCATGACGTGAGCCAAAGGCAGACGCTTAACAACTGAGCCACCCAGGCGCCCCTGTCTCAAAGTTTTTTGAATGAGATTATTTTCATGGGGCTTGAGCTCCCCACATGTCACATTTCCTGCTGCTGTCTTCGGTTCTTTACTTTGCCTTTCACAGACATGTACTTACCTGTCCGGCTGTACAGGCAGGAGAATTTTTGACCTTTGGTTAAAAAAAAAGGTTTAAAAAAAAAGGTCTGATTAAAACTAAGACTAAGTTAAAAATAAGGATTATTTTAAGGTACGTGAAAAAAATTAAATTCATATATGACTCACGTATAGTGAGGTTGTAAAGGATAGTCCTGCTTGCTTCCCAGGAAATCCACCTTGAGACAGAGATAAGTGTGCAGAAAGTTTGTGGGGGGAGTTCCCATGGAAACAGTCCCTAGGAGGGGGTGAAGGAAACAGGGCCAAGCAGAGGGAGAAGTTGAAATATGATACAGTCATAACCACTTGCTCAGTCGCAAGGAGCTGGGGTTAGGATGGTCCCCCAAGGTCATCCCAAATTGAGACCAGGTGGGCAGACCTTGGTACCTACCCGCCATCAGCCGCGGGAAGGCTTTAGGGGAGAATCTGTCTCCTTGCTTTTTCTAGCAGTCTTTCATTTCCTTTGTGAATTCTGCCCTGATGAGGACATTCTGATACCCTGAAAGAAAAATTTAAAAAAAAATCCACTATTTTCTTCCTTAAAAAGTTCACTCTCGGGGAGTTGGCTCCATGGCTGACCACAGGTTCTGCCTGCACACTGACGGGCCTGACTCACACCCCTCCGCTCCTGGTGGCCGCCCTCACCAGGCCTTGTTTCCCCGTGACCTCTAGCCTCGCAGTCACCTGCTTTGTGCCTGTGGCCGAGTGGGAGGCCAGGTCGCTGCTTGCCCTGCAGAGGGAGAGTGAGAGAGTCCTTATGATATAATAAAAAGAAATATACATCAGGCAGGGAGCTCCTAAAACCCATGGAATTTTTGAGCGATAGGGGTGAGAGGGAGCATCTTTTGTTATTCATAATAAGCCCCTTTCACCCACGCTAGAGTTTATGCTAATTGAGGTGACTCTTGGAGGTTAGGGCTGGTTGCCGGAGGAACCAGCCACGTGGTCCGAGGGCTGGAACCTTCAGCCCTGCCCAGAGACCACTGGGGAGAGGAAGAGGGGTACATAATGGCACCACAATAAAAATTCTAAATGGTGGGATTTGGAGAATTCCAGACACATTGAGGAGGATACGGGAGGGTAGCGCCCCCAAGAGGGCTTGGAAGCCCCATGCTCACCCCCCACCTTGCATCTTTTCCCTGCGGCTATTCCTGAGTTGTCTTGTGTGTAGTAAACTGATCATCTAGTAAGTAGACTGTGTCCTGAGTTCTGTGAGCCGTTAGAGCGAATTATCAAACCTCAGGTGGGGCTCGTGGAAACCCCCAGTTGGTAATGAACGAGTTGGTCAGAAGTACAGGCGACAGTCTGGGACCTGGGACTGGCACCTGTAGTGGGGACCGTCTTGTGTGACTGAGTCCTGAACTTGTGGGGTCTGTGCTAACTGCGGGGGGTTAGGGTCAATGTTGGAATTGAGTTGGAGGACGCCACACGGGGGTCCAGAGAGTTCAGAGAAGCCATCGGTGCAGGAAAACCTGCACATTTTGGTGTCAGAAGTCGGTGTGAGTACAGTACACAAATGGTTCGTTTTGGGGGGCCTCTTGAAGGCCTTGAGCCTCCTCTGCCCTCTTCTGCTCCCTCCACCAGGGGAGCCCTGGCCAGTTGTCAGTGAAGTGCTCCTTCCTGGAGAGTGGGATTGAGCCCCTGGCTGGGCTCCTGCCTCTGGCCCCATCAGCAGGCGGGCAGAACTCCCCACCTCCAGCCGGGGGTCAGAGAACACTTGCTCTGAGCTGGCCTGGGCGCCTTGGACTCAGACCACAGGCCTGCCTTCATTCATGTGGCCTGCTGCTCGGCGATCCCCTTCAGGGTTCTCAACAGTTTTCTTTACCTCAGCTTAGTTTTCTCCCATTGTTTCTCCAGCTTCCTTATTACGGCCGATCTTTCCTGTCTTCCTTCCTATCTCTTAATTTTCCAAAGAATTATATTCATCTCTTTATCCTGGCTCTCAGAATTCTGGATTTCCTTAGTTGGTCTTCTCATTCATGGGTTGGATTTTCTGTGGGTCAGTATTACAGACCATCAATAGTTTGCACTTGAATGCCATTGGTCCCAATGCCAAGTTTTCCTTTCAAATCTTACTGAGCGTGGGTGGGAGACTTTCTAAGCGTGTGTTTACCATGCCAGCCTTGCTCCATAATCTGGGGACCATGACTGATTGGCTCCTGGGGTTTAGTGCTATTGCCCGCCTTTGGTCACCCACCAGCATTCCTGACCCCTGAGAATACCACTGGTGCTTTTCACAGGCCCTGGAGCTTCTCTCACCATGGCCAGCTCAGGGCTTCCGCAGGACAGGGATGGGAGGGTGGGTTGCGTGACAGATCCACCCCCCAGCAGCATTCCTGTAGCCTTTAAACCTCCCCTTCTGCCTCCTGTCTGGATTTGAATCCAGATGCAAATTGGTGCTGAAAACAGAACCACACAGAATGTGGTACATTGAATAGAGAATGTTCCTGTAATGCATTCGGCCTGACTTAAACTAAATTTAGTCCCCTTGGCTTATGTACAGGTGCAAATTCCTGCAAATCCCTCAGTGTGTCAGCTTTTTCTTCTTAATATTTAACAACATGGGCTCTGGAGCCAGAATGTCTGCATTCTTTTTGTGGCTTCCCGATTTTCTAGCTGTGGGATGTGCGGGTGTGTGTGTGCGCTGGTCTTTTAATCCCTTCTGGTTTCCTTCCTGTAAAATGGGAATAATAGCACTTCGTCAAAGGGGCTCTTAGAACAGTATAACATTCTTAAAACAGTGCTTGGAAGGTAATGAGTTTTCAAAAACAATAATAAATAGGAACAAAAAAATTTAACAATAAATATTAATGTCTCATGTGAACCCCTTCTCTTTTTCTTCCTCCTCCTGCGTCTCTTTTCACTACTTCTTTCCAGTCATTTCCCTTGAGGTAGACAATGTTTCATTTATCGCTGAATGTTGACAGAGTGCTTCCTTCCCCACCTCCAGGGCCCACTGTCGTCCCCTCCCCATGCCTGCCCCAGTGCGCTTTTGGGATATTCAAGGATCGTATGAGTTTCCTCTTGCTGCTATAACAAATGACCACAAACTTACCTGCTTAAACCAACACAAATTTATTTTTTTAAGAGTTTTAGAGGCTGGAAATCTTGAAGGAATGTGTTGGCAAGGCTATGTTCCTTCTGGTGACTTCAGGGCAAATTTATTTCCTTGCCTTTTCCACCTTCAAGGCCACCTACAACCTGCCACCATCTTCCCAGTTCGTTGCTACAACCTCTGGTTCCATCCTCGCGCCTCCCTTTCCTGCCTCTGACCTGCCTGCCTCCCTCTAAAAAAAGAAAAAACAACAACAACAACCTTGCGATTACAGTGAGCCCACCAGATAATCCAAGAGAATCTCCTCAAGTCAAGAGCCTTAACATAATCATATGCTCAAAGTCCCCTTGCCATGTAAAGTATTCACAAGTTCCGGGGATTAGGATGTGGGCATCGTTGGTGACCTCAGTCAGTCCACCACAGGGGAAGCTATATAATAAAACTTTATTATATGGCACAACTCACCTCACTGTGGTGCCCTAAGCAGAGAGGTGTGGAACTCAGAGACCAGGAAGCAGTATTTCTTCCTGGGGACATTGGGAAAGGTTTCACGGAAGAGGGAGATTTGAACCCAGTCTTAAAAGTTGAAGGAGCCTTTGTTAGAGGGTGGAGGAGGGCATTTAGGCAGAGGAAATAGCAGTCTCTATCTTAAATAATTCCTATAATTAATCTATGTTTAAGTTTCTGACTCTATCTTTAGACTAAATTCGTAAGTAGATGTTTACTTGGCCAGAATATAAGATCGTTTATAAACTTTGTGATACATACTTCTGTGTTCTTTCTACAAGTGTTATAAAATATGTACAGCTGTGAGGAAAGTGTTGGTCTCATGACAGCCTCACCAGCATTATTAGGACTCTTAGTAATTCTCCCTAACTTATTAGGCAAAAAAAGGACTTCATTGTTTTAATTTGCATGTCTACTGAATTTTGTGTATATATTGGTCATTTTTTCCTGGGATTTATCTATTTCTAACTTTTCTCAGTGTTCCAGTTGGGTTTTTAAGTTACTCTGTCATATGTTAACACTGTCATATGTTATTCTGTCATATGTTAACACTGTGGACCCATTTCTGTTATATCGTTGCAGATCATTTCAGCAGGGTTTTCTGGTAGCATGTTGACTATTATGTTTTGCTTTGTTTGTTTGTTTGTTTGTTTTGGAAATACACAAACCTAAAACTGTAATAATGCAGATTTATTTTTTCCATTGGATTTCTTATGTTATTTCTAGGCTTAGAAAGATTTCTCCCACCCAAAGGTCAAATGTTTTTGGTTTCACATTCCATTTTTTGATATTTTATGTATTTAATCCATTTAAATGTTCTTTGGTCTATGACTTAAGGTGTATTTAAAACATTTGGCAGTTATTCCAATAGCATTTACTGAGTGAGATTTCTTTTCCTCGTTGATTTGAATTCACTATCTTTCATCTGTTTCGATACTTACATATTCTCGGATATATTTGCTGTTCTCTGCATTCTACTTCATTGATTACATGATTTCAGTTTTTGTCACCATGGAATCTTTTAGTGTCTGGTAAATCAGGTTCTCTTCATTGTAAATTTCTCTTGTTTATTTTTTTATATGAGTATTTGGATCACTTTACCTGGTTTTAGAAAACATCTAATGTGAAATTGGGTGAAATTGCATTACTTTAGGGGAAAATCCACACAGTTTTTAGTACTGAGCCTTTCTTTCTCAGAATGTGGTGTCTTCATTCATTATCTTTTATATTCTCTTATAAATGTTTTTTTTTAAAGTAGGCTCCATGCCCAACATGGAGCTTGAACTCACAACCCTGAGATCAAGAGTTGCTTGCTGTGGGGCGCCTGGGTGGCTCAGTGGGTTGGGCATCTGCCTTTGGCTCAGGTCATGATCTCAGAGTCCTGGGATGGAGCCCCACGTTGGGGGTCTCTGCTCAGTGGGGAGCCTGTTTCCCCTACTCTCTGCCTGCCTCTCTGTGTACTTGTGATCTCTCTCTGTCAAATAAATAAATAAAATCTTTAAAAAAAAAGAGTTGCTTGCTGTGTTCACCCAACCCTAGTAAAATTTTTTTAACTTTCTCTCTGTAAAAGAAGAATGAGGGCACCTGGGTGGTTCAGTCAGTTAAGAGTCTGCCTTGTCTAAGGTCATGATCTCAGCGTCCTGGGATCCGCTTCTCCCTCTCCCTCTGCCATTCCCCCTGCTTGTGCTCACTCTCTCTCTCTCTCTCCAATAAATAAAGTCTTAAAAATAAAAATTAAAAAAAAAAAGAAGAATGAACTAAAGACAATGTATTAAGATCAGATGATTGGGAAAATCACTGAGTGAGCCAGAGAGACAGACATACAGACACACTGAGAGAGACCCTCAGAGACACCGAGACCAGGAGGCTCAGGAGGAGAATTACAGAGGCAGCCTAAAGAATTCACTCTTAGAAATTTTAAGTTGTAGCCCAAAGGAACATTAAATGGTTCTGTTACCTTCTG
Source organism: Mustela putorius furo (assembly GCF_011764305.1). Taxonomy (NCBI): domain Eukaryota; kingdom Metazoa; phylum Chordata; class Mammalia; order Carnivora; family Mustelidae; genus Mustela; species Mustela putorius. Next base: position 3,084,434 of record NW_025421501.1, on the reverse strand, counting down.
TTAAGCTGCTGTTGATTAGTAGCAGGGCAAAATGATTGCTGGTCAGTAGAGATGGTCTGTATTTTTCCCTTCGACTAAATATCCGTCCTTCTTCCCCTAGGATGCTTTTGTTCTCATAGGAGGTGTGGAAAGCAATAAGATCGGTTTTGGTTTTTTTTTTTTAAGATTTTATTTATTTATTTGACAGAGGGAGATTACAGTAGACAGAGAGGCAAGCAGAGAGAGAGAGAGGGAAGCAGGCTCCCTGTCGAGCAGAGGCCCGATGCGGGACTCGATTCCAGGACCCTGAGATCATGACCTGAGCCGAAGGCAGCGGCTTAACCCACTGAGCCACCCAGCTGCCCCAATAAGATTGGTTTTTTACAGTGCTCCTTTGCTTTTACTCTGTGGCCCTGCCCTCGATCTTTCTGGAGTTTTTTCCAAGTTTTATCCTCTAAACTGTTCTCTCTCAGGGTGACGCTTTTAAAGATTATAGAATGAGATTAGCCCTCCCTAATTTTAGCAACACTGGTGTGCTCTTTAGTTTGATTACATGTTGTCTGTTGGTTTGTGGCTTCATCTGTCTGCTCCACTGTCTTTGTCCACAAGTCCCTTAGTTCAGTCAAAATGACCTGTCCTCGCTGCTCTTCCCGGTCTACCCTCAAGACACAGCGTGGCTGTGATCCCTTCCTTGGCCACCTTCCCTGACCCTATGGGCAGGGCCAGTGTCCTTCTTTGCTCCCCAGATTTCACATTTTCTCTTTCTACTCTCTTTTCCCTGCTGTATCGCAGCCATCTCCCGACATAGCTGTCACATACTTTCCTACATTTATACCTCTATCACTGGGCTTGGCACTTAAGAGAATTTAGGAAAGATTTGTCAGATGCAAACAGTCTGAACTACATTCATGCCAGGGCATCGTGATGGAGAGAGTACACAGATGGTTGGAAATCTTAGAGCTAGAGATTAATATTTAGGAATTGCTCACTTGGAATGGCTATTTGAAGCTTGAGAAGTAGACTGTGGAAAGGGTACTGAGAGAAGAGAGCAGAGTCCGCAATCTCCTGTCCTGCCTATCTCTTGCGTGCCTTAGGTCAGGAGTCTGGGTATATGGCTAGTGTAGTACAGGCCTGGTCCTGTCTTTTGGCCACTGCTTACAACAGAAATGATTTTCAGTACAGTGAAAGCCACAGTGTGCGGGTGTTAACAGCTCCCCTTCCCCTTCCCACATTCAGCCCTTGAAGGGGCCCCAGGTTCTATGCATCTGAGGAGCTAGAAGTCGGCAGGGAGTGCTTCTCCTGCATGAAGTCTCAGAAACATGAGATCAGACAGGAACGTTCCCCACGGCCAGGCCAAGGAGGCCCCAGTGTACCAGTCCATGCACTGCTGGGCTCGCGAATGAAAACTTCCATGCCCTCCATGTGGGGATTTGCCGTTGTCCGAGAAACACTGACACGTCTCCATGCCGAAGGCCAAACCCAGCTTTAGCGATGAAAAGGTGTGATCCCCTTGGAGGGGGATTTAATAACTTGAGGTACAGCGCTCAGGCTGAACATTGAGAATGAGCAGAGCTAAATCAAAGAGACAGAAGAAAGCATCTACCTGAAAAAAAGTAGTAACTCAAAGAGTTATTGTTCCTGATTCGACACTTTGATCAGATGAAACAAACACAAAGGATAACAGCCCCTATTGAGAACTGAATTAGTTTTTTTGGAAGGATATCTTGTCAGACACAAAGATACTGGTATCATGAAATTGGTAGCATGTTTGAGAGACCAGTGTAGGAAGGGAGGAAAGGAACGGATAGAGAAGACGTAAAAAAGAAAAGGAGAAAACCTAAGCTGAAGGAGATTTTAGGCGTCAGATTAAAGGACTCACAGGAGTCTGGAAAAAGACATAATTTAATGGCTAAGCTGCAGCAATAAAGATAAAAATCCTGCCAACTTCTAGACAAGAAGATGGGTCAGTTTTGAGGGGAATCAGGATGGCGTTGAAGTGCTCACGCACCGACAGCTAGGACAGTCGGTCGGGACTGTTGACCAGAAGGATCTGGAATCTTCTAAGCGCAGCCATATCAGCCTGGGTTCTTACTCACGGGGCCGCAGGAGCTGATCTGGGTTGATGTAGGAAGAAAAATCAGTTTTAATGGATATTGAGTTGCTGTGGAATTGTCCGAGGGCTGGAGAGTGAGACGTTGGAGATAGAGCAGCCCGGAACAGTGCCGAAACTCTCACAAAGCATAGACTGAGGCTGGAGGCTGCCGCTCTGTGCGTGGGCCAAGACAGTGCAGCCCTCACCCGACCTACCAGCTGGGATTCCAGTCTTGCAGCAGCCTCTGAAGCTGCTGGCGACCGGGTAAGCATCCTGGTCCTTGCTTTGACTGGTTCCGGAGTCAAGTTCCACCTGGAGCAGGAGCAGGTGGAACTTCTGGCAGGGTCAAGGGGGCACCTAAGCTTGTAAGGGGGTGCTGCGAAAGCAAACAGCTGCTATTTTCAGCTAATTCAGTGGGAGGAGGACCTGCCTTCGAAAGTAATAAAAAGTAGGGAAAAAAGGTGGGAAAGCTAGATCATCAGAAAGAATGCCAGTTACAAATTCTCCTGCCAAGATATCCCTTAATGAATCAGAGTAAAAAAGGATATTTTTAGACGTGAAGGATTTATTATACCCTACGTGAGCAACTATTCAAATGACCAATTAGATACTGGTAATTGGATCAGCAGAAACCTTAAGCCAGAGGAAGATCAAGCATATAAGACACTGTGACGAGCGGTGAATCGTGCAGCCTGAGACATTGGGGATTTAAATTGAGGAGGCCAACGCAGCCGAAAATTCATAATGTAACTGTAAAGCGGGATTCTTGTGGGGGGGGATCATACTTTAAGGGAAAATCTAGACAAGGGCACAGAACTGAAAATTCTAGAGTAGCTCAGCAAAACCCACAATTGCAGTGGGGGCATTCAAGGCCTTCATAGATCAAATCACTCTAAAATTAATCTCACCTTTGTTGGTGAGGAAGTAAGGGGGCCATGGTGGTTTACTTGTGATGAAGGTTTGGTTAGGACTATTAAGAATGGCCAGTAACCACAAACAGAAAAGAAATGCATAGTATTCCCCAAATAAGGGGGATTGAGGATGGTAATGCCTGGTAAGCTGGTCAGAAAGGAATAAAATGAAGCAGTATCAGATCAGCAAAAGTGATGGGGGGAGAAGAGAATGAAAGAAGAGTTAATGAACAGGAAGCAAAATAAGAAACAAGAAGCAGAAACAAGAAAGCCAAAGAAAAGCCCCACGATGAATATTCTTAAGCTAAATTCACCGATTAAAGAACAAATAGGAGACATATATCAGTGCCTCACGGAGAAGAAAGTAAGAACAGGAACGCTGAACATGAAAACGGGGGATATTACAAACCGATAAAAACCAAATATATGTGACCATCTTTAATCTTTAAGCAACAAAATATATAGAACAAAAACTGGAAATAAAAGATGCATTTTTTTTAAACCATACTGTACCAGAAGATGTTAATTATGTGGCTTTTCTAATTTGACAGCCCAGGAAAGCTAGATTGCTAACTCGGATGCCCACGGGGACCATGTGGGCAGCACGAATATGTGAATTATTGGGTGTAAGACAGCAGAGATGATGGGAATCGCACAGTGAACTAGAGAATGCATGCCTTGCCTAAAGGCATTGAGATTCATACATTTTAAAGGACTTTGCCAGCCAAATAAAACATATCTGTAGCTTGCAGGCTGCCTGTTTTCAACCTCTGAAACAAACAAAAGAAGCAAAAATATAGAAGTTATAAATAAAAGATTCGACACATTTATGGAACAGGGAATATACATTCTTTAGGTCTAGGATTGTTTGCAGGACTTGGTCATGTACTTTGTCACAGAATTCCGATTTTAAATGCAATAATCTGTCTTCATAATCCAACAAAATTAATGATAAAAAGATAATTATTTTTTAAAAAACTACTTTGGAATTCAGAGACATGGTGTTTAAATAAATAATTTCGGCACCAAGAGAAGGTCAAAACAAATTATGAATAATCTAGAAATACACAAAGGGAGTGAGGTTTTGTAATCACAAAATGTATGATCACGGATGCTTTTATTACCATAAGAGAAAAAGGACTGAAAATGTCTGCATGAAATAGTCAACCTGTGAAACTAGGAGAAAAACAAAAGAAAAAAAAGAGAAATAATCATGTTAAAAGCTGAAAGGCATGAAGACATAAAACTGTAAAGAAGAGAAGTCAAACCAAACACTAGTTCTTTGAAAAGACAAATAATGGACGTGATTTCTGATTAAAGAAAAGAGGAAAAATATTAAAAATAAGTGAGGAGGGCGCCTGGGTGGCTCAGTGGGTTAAGCCGCTGCCTTCGGCTCAGGTCATGATCTCGGGGTCCTGGGATCAAGTCCCGCATCAGGCTCTCTGCTCAGCAGGAGCCTGCTTCCTCCTCTCTCTCTCTCTGCCTGCCTCTCTGCCTACTCGTGATCTCTCTCTGTCAAATAAATAAATAAAATCTTTAAAAAAAAAAAAAAGTGAGGATCCTCACTTATTACAGATATGAAGGAAATGAGGAATTCAGTGTATAACAATATATATAGAAACGGTACATTTCCCTCAAAATATAAATTCAAAAATTAGTCCTGGAAAAAGTGTAAAACTTGAAGTATTATTATTATTTTACATTGCTTTGGCATTAATGCAGTAAGGCAAAAACATCTTTGGCTTAAATATTGAAAAGAAAAGTTAGACCCACGAATAAGGGAATTTGTAAGTGACTGTGTATAAGATAAATATAGAAAAAATAATAGCTTTTTTCCTGTACTAGAAATAACTAGCTAATGGTAGAAATTAAAGAAAAAAAATCCAGTTCAGAGGTAACGTAAAATATCTAGGAATAATTTTAACTAGAATGTTATAGGGCATAAGGTAAAAGGTGTTAAATCTCTTTGAGGTTCTTAAAATAAGACTTAAAATAATGGAGAAGCTATACCCCATTCCAGAAGGGGCAGACTTAATATTATAAAATTATTAATGTATCTCAAATTAATATGCTTGGATATGAGACTAATTTCTCCCAGAATTACATCTTAGGGGGAAAAAAGGAAGCTCCTTACATTCAGGACTCACAAAGTGTCATTTTTAACCAAGTGACATGTTCTTAATTACTTGATTCTGAATAACAAAGTAAGATTTAGGGGAATCAGTCTAAAATAACCTCAGTTTTCATTTTAGAGCCTTACAGAGGCCGTCTGACAGAGCTGGTTTAGAAAAAGGGAGGCATATTTAAAACAAATTTGCTGTATGTTCTGTGGAGTATAATCTCACAGTTGCAAGTGTTCCGTATCGTTAAATCAAGGCTTTGAAAGATATTATATGACAGAGTAAGCCTTCTGTTGTAGGTCACCAATATACACTCACAGGAAGTTTTTTTTTTTTTTTTTTAAGAAATTGACATAATACCATGTAAATATGTATTTGAGACTTGGTACAAAAATTTTCAGTGATCTCATGATTGCACTCTTGGATTCAAAAAAACGCCAAATCTCAAAACAGATTACTTAGATGGCTCTCTGGTAACCTGGGAGAGAAGGCTTTAAAGTGGCCTTCGTAATAACAAGGGCAGCACTGAGACCACGCATGGGATGAACGTGGATAAAAATGTTCTTGAGGTTTGAGCACGGGATCCATATTTCTAAATGCGTATGTTTTATATAATGTGATTTAAATATGTACATATAAATTGAAGTTTAATAAATTAATATATGTCCTATAAGGCAGTAAGGTATTATAAGTAATTATAGTAACATATTTAAGAAATACCCAATTTATTAAATTTTTAATAATGTTTTACATATAATGGGTTATACACATTACATGTTCAATAGATATGAATAATACGTAAATTGAAGTAGGGATTTGACTCTCTGTAGCAATAAAAGCTTACTCAAGTTAGTCAAGAAGTTTGTATTCTATTAACGAAAACCCGAGTTCGTTTCTCAGGTAAAGGTCTGGGTACGTGGCCTAGACCACGTACCCAGACCTTTACCTGAGAAACCTGGGGCTCGAAGGTGCTGAGCCTTGATTCTTCCTGACATCTGGCTCCACCAGGTGAGATCCTGACCTCGGGGTCCCACGTGTGGCATGTGCATATCAGGCAGCAGAGTGGAGGAAAGGAGTGAGCACTGACTGGTAAGGAGAGCTTGCAGAAGCAACTGTACCCAGTGGGCCAGAACTTTGTCACCCAGCCGCCCCCAGCTGCAGAAGAGGCTGGAGAATGTCCTTATTCTGAAACCACGTGCCCCTCGCAAAAGTCCTATTATTGAGAAAGGAAAAGAGAAGCAATACTGAGGTATATGCAGCCTCTGCTTGCACATAGGTAAAAATCTGGGGGAAATATTGCAGAAAATCCTGAATCTATGAGGTACGCCTGTAAACTGTCGGGTATGGTGGTGGCATAGGTCAATTGACAATGGTACGATAAGCAATTCAATGCGAGGAGGAGTATGCTGTATATTCTAGTGCTAAAGTAGAAGTCACAAAGGCAAGTTTACAGCTCTCAAAAAAAAAGTTTACAGCTCTCTGTCATATATGTGTGTGTTACAATCCCAGACGAAAGACTGATGATAAGCCCCTCTGTGTCGACAAAGAAGAACACATTCTTTCCGTATCTCTTCCTGTGCGCATCTCAGGAAAGTGGGGGATCTTGATTACATCAGTTTTAGAAAGAGCGTTATCATTTCTACTTGCAGAGGGACGAGTTTGTTGACTAAGAGTATGAACTTTGGAGACCACGTTTCCTGGGTTTGAATCCCAGCTCAAGACTCGTAACCTTGGGCAGGGTATCTGCACCCACCTTTGCCTCGGTTTCCTGCGACCGAATATACCCATAAAGTCAGCACCTGCTACAAAGGGTTTAAATGGGCTCATACGTGTAAGGTATCTGCTGCAGAGTAGGTTGTACGTAGGGGAGGGCCATTTTTCTTTCTTTCAATTACAAATATTTATGACATAAGTCAAGGAAAAGGGAAGGTTCACTTTAGGCTTTGGGTGGTAAAACGCCAAACATATTTTTATCGCTTTTAGAGCTTGATTTTGAAGAACATGGTGAAGCAGTTTATTTATTTATTTGGAGGGGGAGATCAGGGGTGGGAGGTGGGGCAGACTGGGAGGGAGAGAGACTCTTAGGCAGGCTCCACACTCAATGCAGGGCTCGATCTCATGACCCTAAGATCATGACCTGAGCCAAAATCAAGAGTTGGACGCCTAACCCACTGAGCCACATGCCTTTACTTCTTCTCCCTGTCCCGAAGAAGTGGCACCAGCTTGGCCCATAAAGTGTCCAAACACTGAGCATCTCGTATTTACCAGCATGAACTTTACCCTGTCTTCAGTGTCTCTTTGGAACCGGCAAATCGTCAGCAGAATTACCTTTGGCTTCCCTGTCTTGACATTTTAACGATGAGAACACTAGCATGGGAAACAGAGGCACACAGTTAACAGGTTTATGAGAGAAAACTGTGTCATCAGCCTAGGGGGGCGTGATGAATTGAATTGTAGTTTCCAGAGATGGAAACTGCCTCCCATCCCGTGCGCTCTTCCACACGGTGACTTTGCCACCGACTCTGTCAAGAATATGAGCCTTCAATCCGGGCAGGCCTAGGATTGCTTCAGCCACTGGAAAAGGACAGAAGTGACCCCATGTGACCGCCAAGCCTGGCTTGTAAGAGGCCCTGCAGTGACCCCCACCCTTGTGTGCAGACATAGCCCTGGAGCCCCGAGCCATTCTGTAATGGGCTCAGCCACCCCAAGACCACCCTACTGGAATACTCTCCCCCACACACACTCCGGTGGTCCAGTTCCACTCCCATATGATGGCCCTGGTTGTCCTTTCCGCCATGTGACTGAACCAGCTGGCCTGTCCGGCCCAGCCAGTCTTGAAGTGACTGAGCCCCCAGCCAGCACGGGGACGGCAATCACTGGGCAGCATCGACCTAAGTTATAACTGCCTGGCCAAGCCTTTTCCAAAATCCTGAACTGCAAAATAAAATGGTTCTTTCTAGCCATGAAGTTATGGGGAAACTTTGTCCTGAAACAATGGTAACTTGCTAAACAGTATATGTAATTTTCAGTTGTCATCTAATATCCCGCGTGGGGGTAGTGCAGCATTTTTCCTCTTCCCTGGGTGTGGTAGCGTGCAGATGTGAGGCCTGGAACCGTCCAGACCTCCCCCTGGCGTGAGGCAAGGCAGCTCACTGATGATGGCAGCCTGTTGAGGAACGCAGGGGCAGGGGAAGGAGAGCCATGAGCCACAAGAACATTCTTCATTGCTGGACCCCAAGCCAGACTTACCCCCAGCATTCCAGTTACGTGAGCCAAAAACGTTTCCTATGATTGTTACAAGCTTGAGTTGGGGGTTCTCTTGTGACCAGGAGATTCCTTGCTCATGGTGACCACATCTGCAGCATTTTTGAGATTCTGGGTAACGTTTCAGAGGGACATTGCTAAATCAGAGACTCCCGGGGCAGTCCACCCGATGAGTGACCCCCGGCTCCCCTGAGGCTTGGCAGGAAGGACTAGGAATGCTCTGCTTACAGAGTAGAAAACTGAGGAGAAACAAAGCTGCTGTCACATATTCAGATGTCATGTGGAAGAAGCAGTCGTTTTGTTCTTCGTGGTTCCAGATTGTCCCAGAACTGGAACCAACATGTGCCATATTCACAAAGATCGAATTCAGCCACATATAAAGGATTGTCCAGATCTTTGCGCTTCCCATGGTGGAAGGGCTGTCTAATGCCGGCTTCTCTTTCCCCGAAAATCTTCGTCGGTGACTGGCACATGAGACTGGGAAATAGCAGCCGAGATCAGACGCTGTCACTACTACTTGGTATGAAAGATTAGGTTACATGATTTCTCTGTTTCTTCCAGTTCTGAAATAACACATTTTGTGTTTCATTAGGTATGGGAAGACATACTTATTGTGAGACCCATGGGCAAGTTGTGAAGCCTCTAGACTCTGTTTCCTTATGCATAAAATGAAGATAACAATACTTTGCCAAGTGATTTTTGGGAGCTTCAAATTAATATGTATGAAGATGCTTTGAAAACCAAAGCACTACACACGTTAAGTGGTAATATCATTTCCCACCTTGTGAACTCCCAGTGTGAAGAATGTGGTCAATTCCTTAAAGTTCTATGTTTTGACCTATGCATGGTTTAAGAAAAAGTACAGAAAAAAGTGATGATAATCCAGATAAACCTATTTCGGCGTGCCCTGTCCACCTAACTCTCTGATTTCTGTCATTGCAAATTCAGGTGAATTCGGTATCTTTTAATGGTGGCATTTGGAAGTTTCTTGTTGATTGCAATGACATGGGGCTACTACTCAGCCAAGTTGTAATTTTAGGGAGTCAGAGCTAAACTGTGATCCAGAGAGGGTCATTCTTGGTTACATCAAGACTCATAGGAGCACCTGGGCAGCTCTTTCGGTCAAGCGTCCAACTCTTGAGCTCAGCTCAGGTCTTGATCTCAGGGTCATGAGTTCCAGCCCCGCCTTGGTCTCTACATACCTCCCTCCTGCCCAGAAACACTCACAACTTGGGAAGTGGATCTTTTCTCCTCTCTACGGAGAGGAAGGCTGCACATGGAGAGGCAGATCTTCTAATTCACCCAAGTCCCACCACTCTCAGCTCCTCCTTCTCCTCTGTGTTTGCTGCCTAGGGACCCCGGGGGGCATCTCCTGTACAACGGTGTCGTGAAGATTTCCTTTGGCGCACACAGTGGGCCAGGAGCTAACCTAGCACACAGAGTGAATTGGGAGACCAGCCGTTGCCCCGGCCACTTCATTGTCAGCGGACAGGAGACGTCTCCGCCTGCTCTGTGCTTTTCAAATGGCATGTTGGGAGCTGCCCTTCCAGAACTGTTTTGCATTTTGGCTTCTCCTGGAGATGCCAGCACCCGGCCGTGTGGGCCGCCCACAAGGAGCCGTTCAGCCCGTGCTGTCATCTCTCCTCGTTAACACTGCCGCTTTGTCTCCTGCCTTATCTTGCCTTGAGCTCAGCACAGAGTGGTCACTGTATCCTCCCCGGGCGGGAGCCCCCACAGAGTGTTAGGGGGCTTTTGTTCAGAGACCCTCTCCCGTCTGGAGCACTGTTCATGGTGGCCGTGGAACAGTGTGGCTCTGTGGGAAAGAGAAGGACACAAATTTACAAGTGTTTTAAACTCTCACCCAAGCCACTGAGCAAGTGGAGTGCGAGTAAAATTATTTGGCATTCTGAGAAAAAAAGAAAAAAAAAGGGGGGGGGGTGCAAAATGAAGACAAGACAGAAAACTTTTATGGTGTTTCAAAAACCATCTCTAAATGGCGACCCTGACCTTTGCTTTTCTCGAAGGCAGCAAAATAAGCAAGTAACATGGTTCATTAGCCTCTGTAGGATTCTTTTGTGCTTTTTCCCCGCTGTTTGGTTTGCAGAGGAGTTTCTGTGAGGTTTAATACGAAATATATGAATCTCTAGAAGATATTCCACTGAAACTCCCCACAGGGTTGGTCTAGCTCAGAAAAAATGACATTGCAGCCACCAGCGAGGTGGGGCCCGCGATTTGATAGCAAAGCCTAAGTTCCTTCTGGCTGTGTGGCCTTAGACTTTTTGCCGTTATCTCCCTTGTTCTAAGTCCAAAGGAGCAGTGCTGCCCGTAAAACCAACGGACTGCTGATTACCTACTTCCGCACCGTATTTGCAAACATTCCCATTTCTTTTTCTCCATGCTTACCATCCAAGGTAGTGCATGCACAGGTTAGAAAATGGAATGGTACAGGGACTCTTCTCGTGAAAAGCAAAACTGCTGTTGCCCTACACCTTCCCACTTCTCAAAGTTAACCGCTTATACTTGTGTATGCTGCATTTTTTTTTTTTTAAATAGACTTTTAGAGCAGGTTTGGGCACAGCAAAATTGGGCGAGCACAGAATGCCCATACAACCCCCGCCCTCCCAACACAAGTGTGCACAGCCTCCCTCGCCATCAGTGTCCCTCACTGCAGTGGTACAATTGTTAGAGCTGATGCACTTATGTTGCAGAGTCACAGTCACCCAGAGTCCGTGGTTTACATTCTGTGGGTCTGGGCAAATGTATCCAGTATGATAATACCATACAGAATAGACTCATGGCCCTAAGAGTCCTCTGTGCACCCCTGTTCGTTCTCCCTTCCCCCGACCCCATGGCAACCACTGATCTTTCTGCTGTCTTCATAATTTTGCCTTTTCCAGAGTATCAGATAGTTGAAATCATACAGTACGGAGCCTTTTCAGATTGGCTGCTTTTTCTTAGTCTGTGTTTAAGGTTCCTCCCTCTTTTTGTAGCTTCGTAGCGCATTTCTTTTTTGCACTGAATAATATTCCATTGCCTGGATGTATCACGGTTTCTCCATTCACCTCCTGAAGGACATCTTGGTGGCTTCCACGTTTTGGCGATTATGAATAGCACTGCTGTAAACAGCTGTGTGCTGGTTTGTGCGTAGACGTGATTTTTCAACCCATTTGGGTAAATACCAGGGTATGCGATTGCTGAATCATGGCAAAGAGTATGTTTAGTTTTGTAAGGAACTGCCAAACCATCTTCCTCAGTGGCCATACCATTCTGCATTCCCACCAGCAATGAAGGAGTGTTCATATTGCTCCACTTCCTTCTCGGCAGGAGGGATTGTTGTTTTGGATTTTAGCCATTCTCATGGGTGTGTTGTGGTCTCTCATCATTGTTTTAAATTGTTCTTCCCTAATGACAGGTGGTGTGGAATGTCTTTTCATATGCTTATTTGCCATCTGTTTGTCTTCTTTGGTGAGGTGTCTGTTCAGGTATTTTGCCCATTTAAAAGAAATTTTTATTTGATAGACAGAGATTACAAGTTGTCAGAGAGGCAGGCAGGGAAAGAGGAGGAAGCAGGCTCTTTGCTGAGCAGAGAGCCTGATGTGGGGCTCGATCCCAGGACCCTGGGATCATGACCTGAGCCAAAGGCAGAGGCTTAAGCCACTGAGCCACCCAGGAGCCCCTCTTTTACCCATTTTTAATTCGAGTTGTTTGTTTTCTTATTCTTGAGTTCTTTGTCTATTTTGGGTAACAGCCCTTCATCAGATATATATTTTGCAAGTATTTTCTCTCAGCCTGTGACTTGTCTTCTCATTCTCCTAACATAGCTAGTTTTTGGCTTTTCATTTTTTTTGTTTTTAAGATCTTATTTGTTTGAGAGAGTATGAGAGCATGAGAGGGGGAAGGGCAGAGGGAGAAGCAGACACCCTGCTGAGCAGGGAGCCCAATGTGGGGCTCGATCCTGGAACTCCAGGATCATGACCTGAGCCAAAGGCAGTCACTCAACCAGCTGAGCCAATGAGGTGCCCCTGGTTTTTCAGATATAGACATTTGGTTGACTCCTCCTCTAACAGATGAGGATTTAACTCATAACTTCACCTCCTCGCAGTCTTTTTTTTTTTTTTTAAGATTTTATTTATTTGTCAGAGACAGAGGGAGAGAAAGCAAGTGAGCACAGGCAGACAGAGAGGCAGGCAGAGGCAGAGGGAGAAGCAGGCTCCCTGCAGAGCAAGGATCCCGATGCGGGAATCGATCCCAGGACCCTGGGATTATGACCTGAGCCGAAGGCAGCTGCTTAACCAACTGAGCCACCCAGGTGTCCCACCTCCTCCCAGTCTTAATGTGACTTCTTTAAGTTCCTTTCTTGCCTACATCCTTTATTTCAGTAGCATTTTCCATGTTTATTTCTTGCTTTGTCAGTTGTATATAGTATCTTTGAAACTCCCCATTTGCAGGATGAGGTTGGATATTATTGTCACTACCATTTCTACCAGCTTTTTCCACCTGTGGTCTATCTTCCCATGTCTTTCATTTGTACTTTCACTTTTTCTTAAAGCTTTTTAATCTTTTTTTTTTTTTTTTAAGTAATCTCTACATCCAGTGTGGGGCTCGAACTCACAACCCTAAGAGCAAGAGTCACATGCTGTACCAGCTGAACCCACCAGGTGCCCTCTACTTTAACTTTTTTGCTAGCTGGGATAATGTTCCAATGTTCTATAAAATCATCTTGCAGATTGTGTATAGATCAATTGAAATAGTACTGATGTAATTGTGACTATATATATATTCCCTGCAGAGTAAAGTCATCTGTTACAATTTATGCAACTTGTTTTTATGAAGTTTCTGGTTTTCTCACTGTTTTTTATTATATCCTCGTTCTTTTTCATATTCTTCATCAGTTAGATGTTCTTTCCCTCAGTTGCACTTTATCCTCTTGACCCAGCTTAGATTTATTCTCCCGACTTGGTCGGTGGATACCATCTTGAGACTCGCCTTGACTGGTCTGCTCTCTTAGAACCTCTGCTCTCCCTGGATAATTCACCTTCTCTCTCTGTCTCTCTGGTTTACTCCTTTGTTTTCAAATGACTTACTTAGAAACTGTTACAGTTTCTGAGTTTAGTTTCTGAGTTCCCTCAGAACTTTGAAGGCATTTGCTTTTTGCCTCCAAGAGTTCAGTATTGCTACAATATGGCCAGTCTCAAGCTCACACCCCTTCCCCAGACTTGTAGGTGTTCTTGTTGTTCTGAAAATTTATAGACAGTGTATTGTACCATCATGTGGGTCTTTTTCATTTACTTTGTGTGACACAAGTTCTGGAGACTCAATATTCTTCGTCCTTGGGGAGTTCTTTCACATCAGTCCTTTGGGAATTTCTTCCACTCTGTTTCCACAGGTCTATATTTCTGATTTCTGGGTCTCTCTCTCTCTTTTTTTTTTTTTAAGATTTTATTTATTTATTTATTTATTTATAGAGCATGTGTGCACACATAGGGAGGGACAGAGAGAGAATTTCAGGCAGTCTCTGAGCTGAGCTCAGTGGACTCGGGGCTCAGTCTCACAATCCTGATGAGATCATGACCTGAGCCAAAATCAAGAGTCAGATGCTTAACTGACTGAGCCACCCATGCGCTCCTATTTCTGGATCTTCTGTTATTTGACTGTGTGATCTTTTGGATTGGCCCTAAGTGTTTTTTTTTTTTTTTTAAGATTTTATTTATTTTTTTCAGATCAGAGAGAGATCACAAGTAGGCAGAGAGGCAGAGAGAGAGAGAGGAGGAAGCAGGCTCCCTGCTGAGCAGAGAGCCCGATGTGGGACTCCATCCCAGGACCCTGAGATCATGACCTGAGCAGCGGCTTAACCCACTGAGCCACCCAGGCGCCCAGGCCCTGAGTGTTTAATCTTTTCTATTTCCATCTTGTTATCATTTTTTTCCCACATACTGGGACAGTTCCTTGATTTTGCATTCCATCCTTTCTATTGAATTTTTTAATTAAAAAAAGAAAGTATTTAAAATTTTTGAGAGCTTTTTCTTGTGCCATCTTCTTCCAAGCATTCTGGCCTTGTTTTAATGGGTGTAGATCCCCTTGAAACTCCAGCTCTGTCAGTGAGGCCATCCTTGAGCTCCCTCTATAAATGAGCCTTCTTCCTTATCAGCCCCCTCCTTGTCAGTGCTCTCTGTACTCCAAGCCTTTCGCACATTCTGTTCACTCTTTCTTTATCTACCCTTATGCCTTTAATCCAAACTAGAGGTACTTTTGTTATAATTCACTTATGCTGATCGAATAGGTAGTTTGATATTCAGATCTGTTGCTCAGATGAGTGGTTCATATAAGAACCCAATTAGGGAGTCATCAGTATATAGGTGGTATTTTAAGATCATGAGATGGAGTAGTATCACCAGGAAAATAATTTGTAATAAAAGAAGAAAAAAGGCTCAGGACATAAGTCGGAAGCTTCTGACAAATAGAAGCAGAGAGAGGAGGAGGAGCCAGCAAAGGAAGAGACAGAGGACTGCTGCTGGGTTAAGAGAGAAACCTGGAGAGTGGGACATCAGAGGTGTGCTTCAGAAAGGAGGGAGTAGTGCCAGCTCTGCTGAGAGGACTGATGATGTCTGTTGTGTTGGCCCATGTGGAGGTCGCCGATGGCCTCAGCAGATAGGGTTTTGGTTGAGTAATGGCAATGGGTAGAGGAGCAAATGACAGGGGAAGAACGGAAGACAACCAGTAAACAAGATTAGATATTAGCTGGAGGATGATGTGGACTCCAGATTTCTTTTTTTTTAAAGCTTTTATTTTTAAGCAATTTCTACACTCAACGTGGGGCTTGAACTCATAACCACAAGATCAAGAGTCACATGCTCTACTGACTAAGCCAGTCAGGTGCCCCAGATTTTTTTTTTTTTTTAAATAATTGAGGAGAGTTAAGTATGTTTAAATGCCTATCAGAAGGATCAAGTGGAAAGGAAATACTATTTCAAAAAGCCATAGATATATTGGGAACATTTAATGGGTTAAATAGATATGTTGGGGGGGGACCCTAAAATGAAAAGGTTGGATATGTTGATTTGGACACTATTATGCCTGATCCTGAAAGCCCAGGGAAGAAGTTTGACATTGATGATCCGGCGGGTGAGGTGGGGGGGGGATGCTTACAGATTCTGGAACAGAATAGCAAGCAAGATGTTTAAGTCATATTAGTCCATTAGATCTCCAAGCTGGGAGAGACTGGAATGGAGGACCTGTGAGCACAGTTCAGACATTTAGATGAAGCATTCTTAAGGACTTCGACTGGATCCATACCAAAAGGAAAAACAAAGCAAAAATATGGAAACATTTCCAGAAACAGCAGGTTTTAGGGTTTTAGGTTTTGGGTGGTTACCAAAAAAGAAAGGGGGGAGGACATTTAAATATATTTTTCTTTTAAAGATTTATTTTTTTTTATTTTTTTAAGTGTTTTTTTTTCAAAGATTTTATTTATTTGACAGAGAGAGATCACAAGTAGGCAGAGGCAGGCCGAGAGAGAGGAAGTGAAGCAGGCTCCCCACCAAGGAGAGAGCCCGATGCGGGACTCGATCCCAGGACTCTGGGATCATGACCTGAGCCGAAAGCAGAGGCTTTAAACCACTGAGCCACCCAGGCACCCCAAGATTTTTTTTTTTTTTTTAATTTCAGAGAGAGTGATCAAGAGAGCACAAGCAGGGAGAGGGGCAAAGGGAGAGGAAGAAAGCTCCCTATTGAGCAGGGAGCCCCATGCCGGACTCGTTCCCAGGACCCTGAGATCATGACCTTAGCCAAAGGTGGATGCTTAACTGACTGAGCCATCCAGGTGCCCTTCATTTGGCATTTTAGATTGTAACATATAAGGGGCACCTGGGTGGCTCAGTCATTAAGTATCTGCCTTCAACTCCCAGCATCCTGGGATCGAGCCCCGCATTTGGGCTCCCTGCTCTATGGAGAGCCTGCTTCTCCCTCTCCCACTCCCCCTGCTTGTGTTCCCTTTCTTGCTGTCTCTGTCAAATAAATAAATGAAATCTTTTAAAAAAATCATATTAGTCTTCCCAATTATGAGGTGGAGCTTGCTTTCATTTTAAATTCATGTAGTTTGACAGCCAGCCTCAGTAGGAATAAGTGATGGTCTTGTGTGAGGATGGGGAAAAGACCCAAGAAGTAAGAGTGCCAGCCAAGCGGTCCCTGTTCCATCAGCCCCAGGCTTCCGGCCACCTCTCTGCCCCCCTTGCCACGGTGTATGTGTCAGGAGCTGTGCCCCTTTTCAGGCTTCTAGGACGTAATGCTTAGCAATGAGGCTTTTTAAAATTATTATTTTATTTATTTGAGAGAGAGAGTGGGAAAGAAAGAGTGGAGGAGGGTCAGAGGGAGAAGCAAACTCCCTGCTGAGCTGGGAGCCTCATGCGGGACTCGAATCTGGATCTCTGGGATCATGACCTGAGTGGAAAGCAATTGCCCAACTGAGCCCCCCAGGCGCCCTGGCAGTGAGACGTTTTTACTCACAGTACTTGAGGTGGACAGAGTTGTAGATCCTCTGACTGACTGCATTCTGAGCAATAGGACTCGCCCGCTGTGTCCAGGACGAGGACGCCTGGACACCTGCGCTGCATGGGGTGGTGAGCCGCCATGCACCAACCTTAGTCTTGTCCCACAGTGAATTTTCGCCACCCTCTACACTTAACCTATGGTAATTACAGTTTTGGAAATGATGTGTACAAAGCTGGGAAGAACCTTTAAAAAAAAAAAAAAGCAACTTAGGAGAACAGTCACACTAGTGACTTCCTTCGGTGCTGATAAGGTGTCAGAAGGGATTACAGAAAAAGAACAGTTGTAGTAACAAATACGACTGGATTGTGTATTTCATAACACACAGCTGGATGTCTTTCACAAATGTATTTTGACATTAACAAATTCCTCGGGGTGTAGGTAAGGTGCAAGTAGTAACACCTATGTGGAGAATGAACTAAGATTTGGCAGCAGAGGGTGGAGTCCCCTGGGGCTGGAAATGATGATAGAGCTGATCTGTTGTTCAGTTTGAGGCCTGCCCATCCGACGAATGGTCGAAAAGAAGCCTTAGTTTCAGTGTCTGTGTACGGAAGGGCCAGTGGCTCTGTGATGACCAGTTCGGATCCCCCCGGCTGCCTGTTCTGACAACAGTTTGGCCAAAACTGGACTCCCATCTTCTGTTTTCCTTAGGGGCCCTTGGCATCATCAGGATTACCTAATCCAGTGTTACTAAAACATTTTATTGCTGAGTGACTGCAATCTTCATTTTACAAGAATAATTAAATAAATCTTTTGTTCCCCGAGTGTTTTCTCCATTAAGTAGGATGCAAGTCAGACAGCCAAAAGTACTAAGTGTGTATCATAGTAGTCTTAGCTCTCCAGTAACTTAGTTTGAAAAGTTACTGTAAAAACCATAGTTTTTCTGTATATTAGTATGATAGCTTACCTTCTTTTTTATTTTTAAAGATTTTATTTAATGGGGTGCCTGGGTGGCTCAGTCAGTAAACGTCTGCCTTCAGCTCAGGTCATGATCCCGGGGTCCTGGGATTAAGCTGCATAGGTCTCCCTGCTCATTGGGGAGCCTGTTTCTTCCTCTCCCATCCCCCTGCTTGTGCTCTCTCTCTGTTAAATAAATAAGTAAAATCTTCTTTTAAAAGGAGAGAGCATTTAAAAGAGAGCAGGAGCAGGGGGAGGGGCAGAGGGAGAAGCAGACTCCCTGCTGAGTGCAGAGCCTGAGAACATGCAGGGCTGGGTCACAGGACCCGAGATTATGACCCCAGCCAGAATCAAGTCCACTGCCCACCCAACTGAGCCACCCAGGTGCCCCCAGCTTAGCCTTTATTTCAGAGTTTTCAAGGGCACTTGACTGTTAGACGCAGCAGCGAATGGCATTGGCCTTCACATCATCACCTCCCGTTTCAGGATGCTCAGATCCACAGGTGCTCCTTAGTCGCGTCCTGACCACAGGCTTAGGGCTCCTGTGCCACCCTGGGCTCTGCTCCATGCTTGTGGACTGTGGCTGCTGCCAGTCTTTGTGGGCATACCCCCGCCACTTCCTCCTTTTTGGAGCCCTGGGAATTGGTGACTCCTTCTAGGGTCCTTTGTTACTGGAGATCTTCAACCCAACGTGTAGAGTTAGTTAGGTAAGTCACAGCAGTCAGCCTCCATTCATCAGGGGTCTTCCAGTTTGTAAAAATAGGTCCAAAATGTTCATTTACACCCTAACCTCTGAGGTGGGTTTCATTTCTGAGGCATATAAGAGATTGATGTCTGTGGCACTTGGGTGGCTCAGTGGTTTAAGCCGCTGCCTTCGGCTCAGGTCATGATCTCAGAGTCCTGGGATCGGGTCCCGCATCAGGCTCTCTGCTCGGCGGAGAGCCTGCTTCCCTCTCTCTCTCTGCCTGCCTCTCCATCTACTTGTGATTTCTCTCTGTCAAATAAATAAATAAAATCTTTAAAAAAAAAAAACAATTTATTTTAATATTGTAATGTAGTTTGGACCAATATAGAAAACAGTTTTGTACCTTACATTTCCCATTAAAGATCTGTATCACTTCCGCACTATGTAAATCCCTTGAAAATTGAAAACTATACCACAGAGGCATGCAAGGTGGCCCCGCTCCGTGTACTCTTGTTTCTCTGGATACAAATAAGCACACCCTTGCCACCAGTGATTAAAGCAGCGTGTCACTGGGTTAGATTAGTCTTAACGTGGTATCGTTTGTGTGTTGTGATATCTCAGTCCAATTTGTGCTCATTCACAAGATGTTGGTGAATTTAAAAAAAAAATTTTTTTTAATTCAAGATGAACTTGCATTTTGTCGGGAAGCTGTTCAGTTGCCAAGGTTACGGTTCAAACGCATTAAGCTGCAAGTTACAGAAAACCCAATTAACGGTGCCATGAATGAAGGGTATTTATTGGTTTGTGTCATTGGAACAGCCGGCTCTAGGCTAAGCTCCAGGGTTGACAGATTGGGTAACTCCACGGTGCTACTAAGAATTCGGTTTCCTTCTTTGTGTACTCTGCGTTCTCTTCCTCTTGTGGTGACAAGAGGTGGCAGCCATTCCCAGACTTTATATGACTCAACCCTCTCCTGCTATTTCACCCAGAAACCCTGCCTTGAACCAGCAACCGTGCTGGGATGTAGTTATGAGAAGGAGCTCAGGCTTGGAGTCCAGCTTCCCCCAAAGTATAGGGCTGTGGGAGGAGGCACAGAAACATAGCCAGACCCAAATACTTATCCAGAGCCGGGGTGTGGGGGGCATGAGTAAAGGGCAATAGCTAACCTCTTCAATATCCCACGGGACTTGAAGTCACTTGGGTTTCAAGTATAAAAGTACTTGCCTTGCTTCATTGGTTTCTACTCCTTCTGTCCTTAGGGGCCGTGCCAACAACCAAACGGACAGGCATTCCAGCTCCTCGAGAACTTTCAGCAACTGTCTCGAGAGAGAGAACCGTGCCACGCGGTCCCTCCAACCCCAGGAAGCCGGTGTCTAGTCCCACTTCTTCCAGCACGCCCACCCCTACTAAGCACCTGAGGACCACTTCCACGAGACCCAAGCAAGAGCCTGAAGGCGGGGAGAAGGCTGTGCTCGAGTCCCAGGTTCGGGAACTTCTCGCCGAAGCCAAAGCGAAAGACAGTGAAATTAACAGGCTTCGAAGCGAACTGAAGAAATGCAAGGAAAAAAGGACTCCAGGTGCCGAAGGAGCTGAGACTTCAGACGCCAGCCCAGACAGAACCTCCTCCTTGCTGGGTGACTCAGAACCCCTGATACGCACTCTAGAGGAGAAAAACAAGAGTTTCCAGAAAGAACTTGCAGAGCTTGAGGAGGAGAACCGGGCCCTGAGGGAGAAACTGACTTACCTGGAGCATTCCCCAAATTCAGAGGGGGGCGTGAGTCACACTGGGGACAGTAGCTGCCCGACGTCCCTAACTCAGGAGTCAAGCTTCGGCAGCCCGACGGGGCATCAGTTGTCCAGGGACATCGAGGAGTTCACGAACAACAGACACGGAAATGCATTACGGACATCAGGCTCTTCGAGCAGCGACGTTACCAAAGCTTCTCTGTCCCCCGATGCCTCCGATTTCGAGCACATTGCAGCAGACACCCCCTCCCAGCCCCTGTCCTCCACCAGCAACCCCTTTAAGGGCTCCAGGTGTTCGACCAGCGGCAGTTCCCCTAACAACGCAAGCGAGCTGTCCCTGGCCTCCCTCACGGAAAAGATCCAGAAGATTGAGGAGAAGCATCACAGCACGGCTGAAGAGCTCCAGGCCACTTTGCAGGAACTGTCTGACCAGCAGCAGATGGTACAGGAGCTGACCGCCGAAAACGAGAAGCTCGTGGACGAGAAGGCGCTCTTAGAAACGTCCTTCCACCAGCACCGGGAGAGAGCTGAGCAGCTGAGTCAGGAAAACGAGAAACTCCTGAACCTTTTGCAGGAGCGGGTGAAGAATGAGGAGCCCGCGGCGCAGGAGGGAAAGATCCTCGAGCTGGAGCAGAAGTGTGCGGAAATCCTGGACCAGGGCCGCTTCGAAAGAGAAAAGCTGCTCAACATCCAGCAGCAGCTGACCTGCAGCTTGCGGAAGGTCGAGGAGGAAAACCAAGGCGCTTTAGACATGATTAAACACCTGAAGGAAGAAAACGAAAAACTGAATGGGTGTCTGGACCTGGAACGGCGGAATAATGGCGCAATGGCTCAGAGTCTGGAGGAGTGCAGAGCCACGCTCGAAGGGCTGCGGGTGGAACACGGGTCGCTGAAGGCTCATTTGGAGAATGAGAAGCAGAAGGCTACGGAGACCAGCCCCGTGGGGCACACGGCCGAGGGCTGTGAGGTTCAAGAGATGTTGAGGGTTGCTCGCGCCGAGAAGGAACAGCTGGAGCTGTCTTGCACCGAGCTCAAGCAAGAGTTAGTGAAGGCCCACAGTGAAGTCAAACATGTTTCGAGCCTGCTGGCCAAGGTAAGGCGGGGTGTACCTCTGTCCCTGTGTTGGCTCACTCTTCTTAGTCCTTCCCCTCCTTGAACTTCAGATTCACAGAGCGCAGAGAATCCGCTGCCCAGCCTGAAGGTCTGTTCCGCACAGATCGGGGGCACAAAAATGAAACACTCCAATTTCTGACTGTGGCCAGTTCCAAGTGTAGCAGGGATAGAGTAAATCAAATGAGTGAGTATGACGCAGGGAAAAAGAGTATCACAGGATAGCTCAGAGTCCAGTGCCATGGAGGAGCGCCTAGAATAACTGGGGACAAAGGAAGGTAGTGCAGGAGGGCTTCTTGGAAGAGGCAGCAAATAAGCTGAGTCTTACTGGCTCAGAATAAGAGAGAGTTAACCCAGGCCTATCAGTTAGCATGCTTTGGGCTGCTGGTAATAGAGAATTAAACTCATCCCTAATTTTCCTGCCAAGTAATAATATAACACTAATTTGGTGGGGCTTGTGGTGTTTTTTTTTCCCCCCCAGATTTATGTATGTGTGTGTCCTATAAGTTAAAAAAAAAAGTTTTAGGGGTACCTGGGTGACTCAGTAGGTTGGGAGTTTTGTTTCAGCTCGGGTCACGGTCTCAGGGTCATGGGACCAAGCCCCACATAAAGCTCCCTGTTCAGCAGAGAGTCTGCTGGGGATCCTCTCTCCTTTTTCTTCCATCCCTCACCCCCTACGCCCCCAGCCCTGCTCACACTCATGCGAGTGCACGCATACATGCTCATACACACTCTCTTTCTCTCTCTCAAATATAAATAAGTGAATCTTCAAAAAAATTTTAGGCTTATCTTGTCCGTACTCTTTTTTTTAATTCAATATTTTCTGAGCATATTCTCCTCATTATTCTTTGAAACATGATTTTACGGCCAGACAGTAGTCTCTTCTATAAACATTTCATATGTCATTTACTGGTCACCTGTTTGTTGAACATTTATATTCTTTTCCAATCTTTTGATATTGTAAAGACTTTTTAAAATATCTGATTATTTCCTTAGGAAAAATTCCTAAACACTGATTACAGTGTCAGCATATGGCCATTTTAAAGACACTCGATACATTCAGCCAGTTTGCCCCTCAGAAATACCATTCTGATGTGTTCCTACCAGCAGGTCCGTGAGAGTGCTCATTTCCCTAAACCCCTTCCAGGGCTTGGTATCAAGTCACTGGGTCATTCACATTTGAGTTCATTGCCTCTTTTCTCCTCGCCGCCTTCACTGGGAAAGATCTTCCTCAATCCACAGTGAAATTAAATGATCACGATTTCAGTTTTTAAAATAATCCTTTAAAAAAAAATGAAAAATAAAATAAAATAAAATAAAAATAATCCTTTAACCAGTCTGGAACTTGGTTACAAGATGAAGATTGCCGGTAACTCCAATATTCTGCTGGCTCATAGTGGTGCCGGGAAGGTACGGACAGGTGGCTTCCTGTTTCCTGTTCCCTCCAGGCTCAGGGGCTGTGATGTTTGGGCTCCCCGGGTGAGAGAGGTTGAAGCCACTTCCCACCTTAGCACAGGGTTGTCACTGTTTTAAGAGACAAGTTGTGCCATGAGCTCACAGGGGATTTTTCTCTACGGCTTCATCTGCCTTCAGATTAGTCTGTTGCAACTTGATCCTGGCATTGGGCCGTGTGGCGATCTGAGTGGTAGATGGTGTTAGGAGTTGATTTGTTTTAATCATTGTTGGTGTTCCAAATTTACAGAATCTTATTGGAAGTATGGAAGCAGTCCCATTAGAAGGTACTAGGCAGCTGCCTAATTAAAGTTTAAATTGGTAATTGTAGCTTAACACTAAGTTTTGGGGTCTATGGAATCGGTTTCCCACCATCACTGTTGCAAAAAGCTCTATCTCCTGGGTGACCTTCTTAAAGTACCCCCTCCATCCTTCATCGGTCTCTTTGCATTTTGATTGACATTACGTTAAATGTACATGTCACCAAGAAATATCATCTAGTATCTCAAGACAGTAGCTTCACTTTTTCTGATCATGAAATTATATATTCATCACAGAAGGTTTAGAAACTACAGAAACACATGAAGAAGAAAATTAATGTTACCTTTAACGGCACCAATTGGAGAAAAATGCTGCTAGCATTTTGCTATATGTCTTTTCAGATGTTTTCCCAGTGAATGCACGTTTGGGCAAGCATACAGACTTGTATCAACATAATTAAAATATTAATAATCTTCTTATTCAGAAGGATAGAGCATGTCACTCCACATTCCTTGAATACAAAGACTGGGCTAGATTAGTTTATCAATTCTACTGTTCATCTGTTTGATTAATTTGTTTCTACTTTGATCTTTTTTCATCTTTCATTCATTATTCATCCTTAGTATTTTGAGTAAAATTCTCTGTTTAAGTCTGTCATTTCTTGGTTGATAATGAAAGCATTTAAAGGTACGAATTTGCCTTTTATTGTAGCTTTAGCTACATGAAGACAACTCAATTTACAATTTTCTGGGACAAACTAAGTCTTATTTGAAGAAAAAGAAAAAAGGTTTGCATTCTCTGTGGAGTACCAGGAACAGCATATATGTTTTAAATCAAGCTGTTAATTTTATAATCATATATTACGTATTTTTTATTACTTGCTGACGTTTGTCAGTAGGATGATAGAGGCTCTAACTGGTATTCTGAGGTAAGAGTGTGTGAGGCACCATGTCACACAGAGTGTCTTTTACATATTTTGAGATCCTAGGTCTGTAATTTTGTGCCATCTTTTTTCTTAAGATTTTATTTATTTATTTGACAGGGAGTGATAGAGAGCACAAGTAGACCAAACAGCAGGCAGAGGCAGAAGGAGAAGCACACTCCCTGCCAAACAGGGAGCCTGATGTGGGGCTCAATCCCAGGATCCTGGGACCATGACCTGAGCCTGAGGCAGATGCTTAATGACTGAGCCAACCAGCACCCCCCCTTTTTAAAAGATTTTATTTCTTTATCTAAGAGTGAGAGCATGAACCAGGGAGATACAGAAGGAGAAGCAGGCTCTCCTCTGAACAGAGAGCCTGATGCAAGACTCGATCCCAAGACCCTGAGATCATGACCCAAGCTGAAGGCAGGCGCTTAACTGATTGAGTTATCCAGGGGCCCCTAATTTTGTGCTGTCTTATGTGTGTAGATCTGATCAGTAGACTTGGAACCTGTGCTAATCTTCCTGTCCTTTTCTTTTACCTTCAGAAAGATAAAAACCCAGACTTCCTAGGCTGACTGGAAGCTTACTTACTGTAGAAGCCCCAAAGCAGAATATTGACGAATGCACCAGCAGCCATGAATTCAAGCTTATAAGGTATAAGGGACTCATGCCCCAAAGAAGCAGGAGCACGTTCAGCACAAAACCATCATGAAGGACAGGAAGGTTGTGGATTGGCAGGTGGAAAGCTTGGGTCATCCTGACTTAGCTAATGGTTCAGTCTGTGACCTTGGGCAGGCCCCTGTCTGCTGTACAATGCTGAACAGAGAGATCTTGGTCTTGTTTAAAGGGAGCACCTTCAACATTCTATCAAGGATGCTTGTTGTAGGCATTTTGTTGTGTACCTTTTATTGAGTGATACAAGTATTTTGCTTGCTTTTATTTTTTAAAGGTTGGAGATTGAATTTTTCTACATCTACTGTAGATCTGAGACCTCAGCTATGATCTTAGAGTAGTTTTTATGTGATCATGATGCTATTCTGCTTGAACTTGTTCATGAGATAAATTACAATAACAGATTCTCTAAGGTAGTCTAGTGTTAAATCATCTTTGCATTCCCAGGGTAAATTCTAATCCTTTGGTTCTCAGTGGCCTCACCAGACATTTTCACATAGAGCTCTCATGTTTATCTGCCGTAAGCCAATGTCAGGGTAAGTGTCCCGCTCATCACCAAGCAGTTTTCTTGGTGATGAACAGCTTCTACCTGAACTCTGCATTCATCTGCTGTAATTCTCAGCAGAAGGTGAATGTTATGAGAAAATGAGATCACCTGTTTCTAGAGAGGAAAATCAATACCAAACCATCCTATGATCTGATAGTGGTAGTAAGTCCATGTAAGTTTCCAGTTTGGCTAAGTTACGTAAGTGATTCAGATGCTGTGAGAAGAGCCTCTGAAAAGCCTTAAAAGATATATATATATATATATTTTTTAAAGATTTATTTATTTATTTATTTATTTATTTATTTATTTACTTGATAGAGATCATAAGTAGCCAGAGAGGCAGGCAGAGAGAGAGACTGGGAAGCAGACACCCGCTGAGCAGGGAGCCCAATGTGGGGCTCGATCCCAGGTTCCCGAAATCATGACCTGAGCTGAAGGCAGAGGCTTTAACCCACAGAACCACCCAGACGCCCCGATTAAAATGTACTTTTTGGGGGGTGGGGTGTACAGGGTGGATCTGTTCCTCACACGGTAAATGGAAAATTGGTAGGACATCTACCAATGTTATGATTTCCAAGGTTTTTTATTATTCTCCTTTCTTTGTCTTCTGCTCTTATCTCCATTCTTTTCAGCTTCTCTGATACCCAACAGGAACATTCTGCTGGCTGCTTACTGTGTGATTATAAACCATGCCTCTGTATGGCTTTGAGGAGGGGTTTCCTTTCCACAGAGTCTGGGTGGCTCAGCATCCTATAAGCCACGCACACGGCTGCCCTGGCCCGAGGCAAGCAGAGTGTCATAGCATGGGATTCCTACACTTGATCTTAGCCAAAAGGCTGAGAAGCGATACAGCTTGGGGTCCCTGGTTTTCTGGACAATAACGCAGTCCAGGTGTCTGTTTTTCTGACATTGAGATTTTCAGTTGTTCAGGATCTTGATTTCAAGTTAGAAATATTTTTATAAGGCTTGAAACCCAGAAGTTCTAAAAGAAAATACTGACCCCACCCCACCCCACCCTGCCCCCAAGGTCAAAAGCTTATAGGTGGTGTCCTTAGAGATTTAGTTCTTTTTTTTTTTAAGGTTTTATTTATTTGACACAGATACAGAGTACAAGTAGGCAGAGCAGCAGGCAGAGGGAGAAGGAGAAGCAGGTTCCCCGCTGAGCAGGGAGCCCCATGCGGGGCTCGATTCTAGGACCCCAACATCATGACCTGAGCCCAAAGCAGCTGCTTAACTGACTGAGCCATCCAAGCGTGCCGAAATTTAGTTCTTAATATAGAAACTCAGGTGTCTCTTCCAGAGGAGAAACGAGATTATGAAGCAACACTTGCTGTGAACGGTCGGGGAAAACTAGGGGTACAGTAATCCCTGTGTGACCAGTATTGGTCACCAGCCCTAACTCATTAGGGGGGGGGCCATTGGCCACAAATGGCAAAACCAGAATTTGAGAGAAAGATGCGGCAAGGACATGCCCTCAGCTCTGTGTGGTCATTGTCCCCACGGCAGATCAGCTGGTATCACCGTACGGAAGCCCCCTGCCCAACCCTGGCATCTTGGAGGAGGTCAGAAGTATTGGAAAATCTGTATAGGTGGAGATCAGGAGAACGTACGGACCCCTTCCCCTTCGTGCGTCACACACTGGATACTCTTGGGAGAGTTGGTTAAGGTTGAACTATTCAGGCTACAGACATGGACATTGTGGTGGTCCTCAGCTCAGTTTCCCCATTCTCTCTATTGCCTTTGGCTGACAATAGTTATCAGTTCTCTGGGCGGACCAGAGTCTGGTGACTTCGTGCTGGGAAGAAGGCAGTAAGAAACTTGTGTGGGGATGCCTGGGTAACTCCATGGGTTAAGTGTCTGACTCTTGGTTTCGGCTCAGGTCATGATCTAAGGCTCTAAGTGGGGGCATGGAACCTGCTTAAGATTCTCTCCCTCGCCCTCTGCCCCTCCCCTCTGCATGCACCCGTGATCCATTGATCTCTCTCTCTCTCTCTCTCAAAAAAAAAAAAAAAAAGATGGGGCGCCTGGGTGGCCAGTGGGTTAAAGCCTCTGCCTTCGGCTCAGGTCATGCTCCCAGGGTCCTGGGATTGAGCCTCGCATTGGACTCTCTGCTCGGAGGAGAGCCTGCTTCCTCCTCTCTCTCTCTCTGCCTGCCTCTCTGCCTGCTTGTGATCTCTCTCTGTCAAATAAATAAAATCTTAAAAAAAAAAAAAAAAAAAAAAGGAAAAGAATTTGTGTGACAGAGCCTGCTTTCCAGCTCTCCCAAGGAAGTCGAGAGGAGACACTTACCCAGACAGCTTGGGGAAAGGCCTGCAAGTTCTGCAGGGGAAGCTTTCAAGGTGAGCCGTTGCTCAGAGACTGGGCCTCAGGCCCCAGTCTGGTAGCGCAGAGCTTGAAGCCTGCTGTGCACCAGGAGCTGGAGCTTGAGCCTCTGTAGAGCCAGAATGCCCTTTCGTCCTTTAGTAGGTCAGACAGGACAGTCATGTGGCCCAGGACACAGAGCAGTCACATGTCATGATGACTGGCGGCTCCCTCCGCTCCCCAACCTCCCCCCTGCACTACTACCAATTAGGGCTCTGTTCTTGCAACCTTTTGCAGGGAGGTGGGAGCTGAACCTGAGGGTTTGGCCAGGAGACATCCCATGTTTGAGTAAGAGTAGTCTTGCCAGTAGACCCTGACCCACAGGATCTGTGCTCCTGCTCCCTGTGCCCCCATGTAACTCAGAGGAGGGGGCACCACTTCTCCTGCGGACCCAGTGTGGTTCCCCCTTTTCTGGATTTCCTGGGCTGACTCCCCCTTCCATTCTGAGGGGCCCATTTGTCCCTTTAGACATAATAATATCTTCCCTGACTTAGGCCTGAACACCATTCTTCCCTTCAGTTGACCTTAGGACTCCTCTGCAAAGCCTCAGCCTTTATCTCTCTTGGGTGTGTGGGTGTGAGCACTCCTCTGAAAAGTCTAGAAAGTTCCCAAAGTGAAATACAGATTTTTACCCTCTTCTCTGAGTGTTTTATAGCCATTTTTCTTTTTCCATAACAAAAGTGTAAACTAAATTAGCATGTTCTCCTCTCCCTTGGCAGAGCAGCACTGCAAAAAAAAAAAAAAAAAATAGTTCAGGTTTTGGCCAGCATGAATGAAACATGGCTCTCCATCAGCAATAGTATATACTCAGAACAGGGCCAGGAATTAATAAGCAAAAGGAGTTTTGGAGGAACCAAGTTAGATGTAAAAACAAACAACAAATTCTTACAAACTCAACAATTCTTACTCCTGGTGAAACCACTCAGTCAGTGCAAGTTTATTCACTTTCGTATTAGACGCAACCGACCCTTGACCAGTACGGGTCCTTTTATATGTGGGGTTTTTTCCAGCGAATACAGTACTGTAAATGAATTTTCTCTTCCTTACGATTTTCTAAATAACATTTTCTTTGATTTCCTTTATATTAAGGATACAGTTCATAATGCATATCACATACAAAATATACTTCAGCCCCACTGTTTATGTTACTCATGAGGCTTCCCAGTCAATAGAAGGCTATTAGTAGTTAAGTTACAGTGGAGTTAAAAAGTTATAGTTTAGTAAAGTCATAAAGTTTTGACTGCAGTGGGGGGAGGTTGGTGGCCCTAATCGCCCCCCTCCCCATGTTCAAGGATCAGCTGTGTAATTTTAACATTGTGATTACTTCCATATATTAGGTATCTGGGAAGCACTCGTTGAATAAGTGAATGAAGGAGACACTAGTAACCGAATTAGGGGAGAGGCTGCTATAATTCTATCAATATGTTAAAAAATAAAATTTATGGTATTTTAGTAACTAATACTTTACTGCTTTTTCTGTGTTAGGCCCTCGTTGGCCCTCTAGATCATTTAATCTCATTTAATCATCAGAATTTTGTGCTAGAGGTACTGTCATCATCTAATTTTTTGCATCTGAAGAAACTAAGGCAGAGAATGGGTAGGTGACTAGCTAATTGATGAGGAAGGCCAAGCTTCAAAGCTGGGTCTGACCCCAGAGCTCGTAACTCCTCTTCACTGATTTGTGCTGCTTCCTACTTTACATAGCAATGAAGAAGAGATAGAAAAATTCTGGAGGCAGATCTAAGGACCCCGACACATTCTGGTCTTAAGGCCAAAGCCTTTTGCTCAGAAGAAAACCACCTCTCAAGGCTCAGTGAATGAGGAGAATTTTACTTGCTGCGAACACACTAGAAAAATTCACAGTGAAAACCTGAGTCATCAGGACATGTCCTTTCGTTTGATTTACAACCTGAATCTTGAGGAGAGTAGGAGGTCACCGGGGGAGCTGGTGGGGTGGGGACAGCAGGAATGTGACCAGAAGAGAACATCTCGTTCTCGGGCCAGAAAGGTTGGCCCGACCCTGGAAGTGACGCCAGTAGCTTCCAGAGGCTGGGAGTGCGGACCCTCAACGATACCTTTTCCTTTGTTTCAGAGCCTGGCAGGGCAGGGGAAGGGTTCTCACCCCTTCTGCCTCTGAGCCACCCTGCTGGTCCTTGCGTCCCCCAGCCTGGAAGGCCGGAGACCAGACTCAGCCCTGTAGGGGGAGTCCCGAGTGGTCTCTGCTGCCATCTATCTCTGGGGCTGGTTCTAACCACCTCTTCTCCAGGAAGGACTGGGGCTCTGCAGATAAATTCATTTGAGTCTGTCTGTAATGCCATTGGGCACGCCCTGTTTCTAGAGCAAGTTGATTTTTGGAGAGGAGAGGTCTTCCTTGCAATGTGTGAAAGTAATTTCTTTAATGAAAAGGAGACATTGGAAATCACCTTGCTGGTTGTCGGATAGAACAGTTGTTGAACGAAAAACTGGCCAGTGGGAAGGCCAGTCATGTGGACGGCAACCCAGAGCCTGAAAGGGTCATGGAGATACACGGTGCTAGCCCTAGCTACCTGGTAAACTGGACCGTTCTTTTTTTTTTTTTAAGATTTTATTTATTTATTTGACAGACAGAGATCTCAAGTAGGCAGAGAAGCAGGCAGAGAGATCGGGGAAGCAGGCTCCCTGCCAAGCAGAGAGCCCGATGCGGGGCTTGATCCCAGGACCCTGAGATCATGACCTGAGCTGAAGGCAGAGGCTTTAACCCACTGAGTCACCCAGGCGCCCCTAAACTAGACTGTTCTTTTAAGTGGCTTAAATTCTCCCTCCCTCTATTTGTCAATCTGTAAAATGAATTGGGGTGCCTGGGTGGCTCAGTGGGTTAAAGCCTCTGCCTTGGGCTCAGGTCATGATCTCAAAGTCCTGGGATCAAGCCCCGTTTCGGGCTCTCTGCTCAGCAGGGAGCCTGCTTCCCTTTCTGTCTCTCTGCCTGCTTGTGATCTCTCTTTCTGTCAATTAAGTAAAATCTTTTTTAAAAATATGTAAAATGAGGGGCACCTGGGTGGCTCAGTGGGTTAAAGCCTCTGCCTTCAGCTCAGGTCATGATCCCAGGGTCCTGGGATTGAGCCCCGCATCGAGCTCTCTGCTCGGCAGGGAGCCTGCTTCCTCCTTCTCTCTCTCTGCCTGCCTCTCAGCCTACTTGTAATCTCTGCCTGTCAAATAAATAAATAAAATCTTTAAAAAAAAAATCTGTAAAATGAATATAAAAATACCTGCCTGCTACTACCCACCAAGGTCCTGCAGGCAGAAACTGTTTGTGAAGTTACTTAAGGGTTTCTGTTGTTGCTGTTGCTGTTGTTGCTTTTCATAAAAGAACTTTCTGGAAAATATTGCTAAACTTGAGAGGATGATTCCCAAATTAAGAAGGAAGAATGATGTGTATGATTTGAAACACACATCAGTATGCTGACTTAAGAGTTCCCTGGCCCCAGCCGTGCACAACGCACAGCCCAGGGGTGTCTTCCCAGCGCTCTGCATATCGTTTGTTGCTTGTGATCCTGGCCAGCCAACACGTAGGAGGCAGAGCTGGGGTCGGGCCGTGGGAGGCCAGCAGTCTCAGCTGCACACGGAGACCCCCCTCAGGGTGCCCAACCTTCTGGCTCCCTGGTTACACCCTCCAGTTTAACTCCTGACCCATAGTAGTCCCACCAGAGTAATATGCGTGTTTCTAGACGCCAGGTGAGCTGGCCCCCAGCCCCAGGCTTCAGCTCTGCAAAAAGCCATGGTCTGACGGGAGGCAGGGCTCACAAGCCGCCTTCCTTGGCTGCTTTTCAGATGCTGTCGGACGTCAGCCTTCTCATGTCTACAATGCCTGGCCCCCTCTGTGGCCCACAGCAGCTACAGTGATGCATTTTCCAGTGCAGTACCGAGCTACACACGTTTGTGATTGAAATACCAGTTGTACAAAATAGTGTGCACCCTTAAGCTCTTGTTCTTTCCCATGCCTGTTCTCTCCTTATTCCCTCCCTCCTTCCTTTCCTACCTTCTTTGTTTATTCCTGATCACAGCGTCCCAGCTGAAAAACAGTGCAATCCTGCTGTCTAAATGTGTTTATCCATTCATTGGATGTTCACTCGGACCCCATGTATACAGAGGTGCCCCCCCAAATCTAGGAAGTCATCGTTAGGTACCAGGCTTACATTAATTGGTAAATAGATAGCTATTTGGTAAGATGAATTAAAGGACCTATAGAAAAGGGGCATAGCTCGGGGCGCATGGGTGGCTCAGGGGGTTATAGCCTCTGCCTTCTGGTCAGGTCATGATCCCAGGGTCCTGGAATCGAGCCCCACATCAGGCTCTCTGCTTAGCGGGGAGCCTGCTTCCCTTCCTCTCTCTCTGCCTGTCTCTCTGTCTATCAAATAAATAAATAAATAATCTTAAGAAAAGGGGCATAGCTCATACTAAAATAATTGGTATACTCTGACAGCAGATTGCTATGAAACATTTAAAGTAATGACAGAACGTTGTGGAGAGTGTGGATACATCTCAAAAATACGGTCAAAGGGGCGCCTGGGTGGCTCAGTGGGTTAAGCCGCTGCCTTCAGCTCAGGTCATGATCTCAGGGTCCTGGGATCGAGCCCCACATCAGGCTCTCTGCTCAGCGGGGAGCCTGCTTCCCCCTCTCTGTCTGCCTCTCTGCCTGCTTGCGATCTCTCTGTCAAATAAATAAATAAATAACATAGTTAAAAACAAGTTTTATAAAAGCATAAGAAGTATAGTATGGTACAGGATGAAAGCTTATTACCATATACTATAATACAGTGTAATAGTACATTGCAGAAGCATAATTATAGAATAATATGATTTGTATAAAAATTTTCAAACAGTGCACTTAACTGGCTCAGTCAGTGGAGAGTGTGACTCTTGATCTCAGGGTTGTGAGTTGTAGCTCCACGTTGGGTGCAGAGATTAGATTCCTTAAAAGTAAAAATAAATAAAACATTTTTAAACAAAACAGTGCTATCTGTGTATTATCACGGGCACATTCATACTCAGTATAAGTGAAAAACCATTCAAGCAATAACCACACACCACTTTCGGGGTAATGCAAATTATTCTCTGGGGTGGGAGAGAATGTGGGGACTTTACTAAATCCTGTTAAAGTAAAAATAGCGAATGTGGCAAAATTTAATTACTGTGAAGTCCATTTGGGCACATGGTTATCTTGTCACTCTGGGTGCTTTTCTGTGTCTTCAAAATGTTTAATGAGGGAAGCCTGGGTGGCTTAAGTCAATTAAATGTCTGCCTTCAGCTCAGGTCATGGTCTCAGGGTTGGGGGATCAGGTCTCTCCTCGGGCTCCCTGCTCAGCGGGGAGCCTGCTTCTCCATCTGCCTGCAGTTCCCCCC
The DNA here is from genome assembly GCF_011764305.1 of Mustela putorius furo. Taxonomy (NCBI): domain Eukaryota; kingdom Metazoa; phylum Chordata; class Mammalia; order Carnivora; family Mustelidae; genus Mustela; species Mustela putorius. The sequence goes on along the minus strand of NW_025421501.1, from coordinate 3,051,489 downwards.
TGCTTGTGCGCTCTCTTGCTCGCTCTCTCTCTCTGACAAGTAAATAAAATCTTTTTTTTAAAATATAATAAAATGTTTAATGATTCAGAATTGAAAAGGTGAAATGAGTGCTTGTCCTGTGCCACTTCTGTGTGTGGTGCATGCCCATGTTTCTGTTCTGTGCCTTCAGCTGGTGCTCCCCATCACATTAATGTCGCATTTCTCTAAAGAAATGGTATAACCGCTAGTGCTTAATGGCTGAAAAGATTTGGCGTTTGCAGGCAGTGGATAGAGTCTCAGGGGCACTGTTCCTGGATCCCCAGCAGAGGGCGCTGCTCCATAGCAGATGTGAGGAGGGCAGCCTCCCTCCGGGGTGCAGTACCAGAGCCTCCCAGGGAGGCGCTGTTGCACTCAGCTGCAGAACAGAAAGGCACCTGTCTGTGGGGAGGGACACAGAACCCACTGTATTTGGCTGTTTGCAGACATCGAGCTTCTCTGTATATTTATAGCCTTGGCTGTTCCTGAGGCTAAGAATATAGAAATGATTCCAGATAGCACATGCCAAGAGCTTCCTTTGCCGTTGCTCGGATGAGCCTGACACTGATGGATAAGGAGCTCTTTCCTGTTAAACTGACCAGGCAACCTTCCCTTTCATTCTAGGTAGAAAAGGATTATTCTTACTTGAAGGAGATATGTGACCATCAGGCAGAACAACTGAGCCGAACCAGCCTGAAACTGCAAGAGAAAGCATCGGAGAGTGATGCAGAGATTAAAGACATGAAGGAGACCATATTTGAATTGGAAGATCAGGTGGAACAGCATCGGGCTGTCAAGTTACATAACAACCAGCTCATCAGCGAGCTGGAAAGTAAGTGAACTCGAGCCCCAGCCAGACACGCATCAGGACTGAGCTGATGTGAACCGAATGCCTAGGAGGGTCTGTGAGAATGCTGGTGAAAAGTCCTTCTTCCGCTTGTTTGGCAGTCTTGTGGGAAGAACGGTGGTCCAGGAAGGCAGAGTAATTAATTTCATTGACTGGAAGAGTGGGCGGTGGGGAAGGAAAGATTGTGGAACGTGAGTCAGCAGCACAAGGTGATTGTGAAAAAGAGCAAACACGTTATGGAGTGTCAAGTCTGCTGTGCGTGAGCAACACCACTGCCCACGTGCATTGGGTATTGACAGAGCGTTGTCTTTCAGATCTGACGGGCAGGAAGATGGGTGACAGACAGTCAGGTGGATTTGAGCAGTGTGTGCTCGTGGGCTCAGAGAGAAAACCATTCTAGCATGGGTCCCATTGAAGCCAGGATATCAGGTAACTTCTAGCGATCGTCCGCCTCATTATTGAAGAGGCTCCAATATTTAGCTTCTTTATGGACTCATTGTTCGCTTTGAGTAGGGAAAGACATTAAAAGGGATTAGTTAAACATTGTCTGCTTTGTCCAAATAAGCTTTATCAAATTATCACATCTAATGTGTTTTGCTTTTGTCACAAAAGAATTAATGCACAGAGCTTTTGGTGGCACTCACCGTTGCTAAAAATAGCATAGTTGGTTGCCTGAGAAGCTCCCCGGCTTGTATAACCCATCCTCATTATTTGTGGAATTCGTATCTGGGAACTCACCTGCTAGCCTTAATGTATTTGAAACCCCAGGATCAACACTCAGGGCACTTTTAACATCATTTGTGGATGTGCACGGAGAGAGCAGCAAAAAATTTTAGTTTCCCAAAGTGCAAGTTCCCTTGAACAAGGGAACCCTTTGCCTTCTTGTTTCAGCTCTTATACTGCAAACAAGTATTTTTCTCATGGTTATTTAAGGTCATGGTTTTTATATTTTTGTGCCCCTTTTTTTGGGCAATTTCTCTGTTTAGAATGGCCCCCAGATGTAGTCCTGAAATAATGTCTGAGGTCCCTATGGCAGGAAAGCCAGGATGTGCCTTATGGAGAAAACAAGTGTTAAATGACATTTGTTGAAGCATGAGTTTTAGTGCTGTTGGCTGTGACTTCAATGTTAACAAAAACTTCCAGAGAAAGGAAGATGAAATTCACTGCTCTGGAAAAGGCTGAAGTAAAATCTGTGACACGTGACAAAGCTATGGAGAAGATGGGAACAGCAGCTGTATTTGTGGATTCACGAGATGAGGTCTGGTTAAAAAAAACAAAAGTACCAGACTACATTGTTGTGAAACCAAAAGCCAAGAAACTTACAGTCATGTTTCCCAAGGTCAGGAAAGTGTTAGACCCTTCTGAGCCAGTGCTGGCTCGCTCTTGAGGCTCTTGGAACACCTCACAGCATGAGGAAAGGTAAAAACTTGCAGGTAAGGCAGATTCTGTCAATGAGGAAGCTGCAGAAGAATTTTTAAAATATCTACTGAGTGTTATGCAGGAAAGGGGTAAGCAGGTTTCCAGCACTGATGGGACGGGCTTTTATTTATTTATTTATTTTTTACAAGGACACTGGCAAACGAGCCTACCTAACACAAGTACTGTCTCCTTTGATAAAAATGTGATCAGGGGCTTGCAGGAACTGAACCCTGTATTTCCCCATAGGAGCAAAGTTCGGTATTTGCAAATTCGGCATGCATGGCAACTTTATGTAACGGCCGTAAGCAACGAGAGTTGACAGTATGTTCAACACCTTGATTAGCTTGGTTGGTTCCATCCTTCACTGGATGTGATACGCAGCAGAAAAGCAGTCAGCACTCAGGGTCAGCATCATTTAGACAGTTCTCAGGAATGATGCTTGCAAAGATAACCAGAACCCACTGCCATTGACAGTGTGTATTTCCAAACAGCACATACTTGAAGAGCATATAAAGCCAAAGAAGAGAAGTCCAGTTTTGCTTTGTTTCTATCATGTATTGCTCATGAGAATGTGACTGTGTTGTCCCCAAAGCCTTAAAGGTCAAGCACAACCCACCAAGAAAACCAGCTTAGAATTAATGTCCGGAGCAGATGTCACACCATTCCCTATGATTGTATCCTAACATGTCCAAGATTGAAAATAACATAGACTAGGGCGCCTGGGTGGCACATTGGGTTAAAGCCTCTGCCTTGGGCTCAGGTCATGATCCCAGGGTCCTGGGCTTGAGCCCCACATTGGGCTCTCTGCTCAACAGGGAGCCTGCTTACCCCCCTCTCTGCCTGCCTCTCTGTCTATTTGTGATCTCTCTCTCTCTCTGTCAAATAAATAATAAAATAAATCAAATCTTTAAAAAAAAAAAAAATAGACAACCCCTGCCCTGGAATGAATTGTGAAGAACCATTGAAAAATTTTAACTGGGTAATGGACATGATCAGGTTTCAATTGAAATGACATGGAAGCCTCAGAGTCAGAGAGAGAAGGGGACTGAGAATGTTCTTAATTAGCGAGAGGCGTCGGATCCACTTTGGAGGCATTAAAACACACACACCCCAGATCCTGTCTCCCCATGGGTGATTCCGCTCTGTGGGTCATGGTCTGGGGCTTTGAACATGTGTGCTTTGGAAAGGCTTCCCAGGTGATTGTGTGGTTTAACTACAATTAAAAACCACAACTCTAGCAACTGGTCTGAAAGTCACCATAGTAGTCGCCAGTCACATTCTGTGTTATACAAAAGCCCTCCACGGCACAGTGATAAAGGACATTCAGATCCGTAATGTGCAACCACCAGGGAGGCCGGGAGTGAGTGTAATAAATACAAGAGGCTATTTCAACCTCTTCCCGGAGTGCTGCCTGTTTGTTCCGTCTGAGATCATAACCTAACTCAACACCACTTTTTGCCCAAACCATCCCATTTTCTGTGTTGGGAGAACCTCCAGTTTCTAGCTGCCGGGTTCCAGGGTCTTGAGGATGGAATTTCTAACAGAAGGGATGGGTTTTAAATCCTGAGCTCCTCCCTCGCTACCTCGCTGACTTTCTCCCCAGAGTCTTGCACCTTTTCCAACTCCTGTCTGACTTGTTTCTTTCCAGGCAACGTGATGAAGCTGGAGGAGCAAAAGTCAGACCTGGAAAGGCAGCTCAAGACCCTAACTAAGCAGATTAAGGTGAGATGTGGCTACAGCGGGGGACAAGGGAGCCTTCCCTGTCATTTCCCTAAGCGTGTCCCTACCTTTGGTTTGGGACCCTTTGAAAAAGACCCTGCTGGGGCGCCTGGGTGGCTCAGTGAGTTAAAACCTCTGCCTTCGGCTCAGTTCTTGATACCAGGGTCCTGGGATCGAGCCCCACATTGGGCTCTCTGCTCAGCGGGGCGCCTGCTTCCTTTCCTCTCTCTCTGCCTGCCTCTTTGCCTACTTGTGATCTCTGTCAAATAAATAAATAAAAATCTTAAAAAAAAAAAAAAAAAAGAGCCTGCTAACTCTTCTCGCCTGCTCTCTCAGCACCTTCCTGTGGGCCCTGGAACCACAGAGTCATGTCGGCAGGTGACAAAATCCAGCCAGCCTTTCAGTGTCAGGATAAACACCAATAACACGACTGTGTCCTTCCCACCCGTGCTGGTCCTTTTCCCGGTGGTGGGATGGCACTGCAGCGGTGGCCACTAAGGGCCCCTTGGCCGGTCCTCCCCAGAAAGCCTCTGACACCGGCGTGGCTTCTGGCATTTTCAGGAGGAGACAGAGGAATGGCGGCGCTTCCAGGCGGACCTCCAGACGGCGGTGGTGGTGGCCAATGACATCAAGTATGAGGCCCAGCAGGAGCTGCGCGCCGTGAAGCGGAGGCTGCTGGAGGAAGAGGAGAAGAACGCCAGGCTGCAGAAGGAGCTGGGGGACATGCAGAGCCATGGCAGGTCGGTCCCAACAGAGGCCCATGGCTGTGAGTGTGGCGGGCACCTGTTCCACGCTTGGCCGCTGCCTCACTCACGGTGCATGAGCCTTCGCCGTCTAGAGACGTGGCACTTCTGTGTCTCTCTGTGCAGAATCTTTCTTTCTTTCCTTAAAAGCTCACCTGACCGCTGCTGCCACCACCACATGACCAGGAGCGGTCCGTGCAGGGCCGGGCCACTGCCATCCTCTGGCCCGAGGCAGTGAGAAAGCCCTTCACTCACATACGTGCAGAAGTTCTAGCCAAGTGGCCTCCTACGCATAAAGAATAGAAGTGTGTCTAAGACACACTTAAATCTCGGTGTTTATTAGTGCAGGGGACCACACGCTTGCCATGGGCCATGGAAACACCTTCCGTGTTCTGGCCACCTCTCGTGCCGCGGGCAAGGCTTGACCTCCTCGCCGGGGACTTGCACCAGCTGAAGGACCCATTCCTCATGACCCAGGGACACACTTCTCCCTTGGCAGCGCTGGTGGCTGCCTCTAAAGCCTTGAAAGAGCCCACTTTATTAAAAAGGATGAGCATGGACAACACCTCCTGCTAACACGTGACTTTCCTGTGCCGAGGGAGGGAAACCACACGGTATGTTGTCCCAGGAAGCTCTTCCTAACAGCGATGTTTCAGAGGAAGGCATTCTTAAAGTGAGCTCAAAGCCTATTATGATTTGAAATGTAAAGGGTTCACAGACAAGATGATAAACAGTACTTTAGGCCTCACGAATGCAGCATTCCCTTTTCCCCGGTCAGGAATAACTGTCCCTGACCTTGAGATGCTTGGATATTAAGAAATTATTTTGAATTTTCAGATGTCTTTCAGATATGAAAGAGTATTTTAAAATCAGATTTGGTAAGTTCTGACTGCTGATTTGTATAGTTGGCTCCTTTTACCTGTTTTCTGGGATCAGGGGGGTTGTCCTTTGGCTAGATTTGGGGCCTTTGGGTCTTATGTATTGCTGTGAGTTTTATGACATTAGAAAAAGTAGATTTCTTCTCAGAATTCTATTTTGATTCTCTTACCAAACTTGCTGGAGTAAGTCCCTCCTTCCTTTGTTTATGAGTTTTCTATAAAACGGGCTATAGGGGCAAAGTCACTTAGGGGTTGGACTCTTGATCTCAGCTCGGGTCTTGATCTCAGGGTTGTGAGTTCAAACCCCGTGTTGGGCTCCACACTTAAAATAGGCTGTAGAGAAGGATTCAGATAAGATGTGTGTAGCTGGCTCCATGATTTCACTCTTGATCAAGGTCATTATTTTATTGTCACACCTACACCCTCTGGCCACCAAAACCTGTGAATTTTAAGAGGAAGGAGAATCAAAAGACTAGACTTGAGAGGGCCCCCTGCTGAAGTGAGCACGAGGTCCCCTCATTTGCTTTTGTGCTTCTGTGTAATTTGTCCACTTGTCTTGCTTTTATGATGTGTGTGTTTGGAAGAGGAACCAGATCATAACTTGTACCGCTTCCTGCCTAGGTTATTGTAAAGATAAATGGTCAAAGACAAGCTCCAAATTCATGTAGGTATTGTACAAGCTGCTGCATTTCTTACCTAGACTCTAAAGATACAGGCCAGATCACACAGCTTGAACTCTGATACTGTAGGAAATCTGCACAAACCTTGACAGTTTAGTGTCCATATAAGATCATTCACATCTTCAAACATAGGGTCCCTTTATTATTTTTTTTATAAACATGGTATATTTCTCTTATGATTTTTCTGGTGACTTGTAAACCTCCTCCCCAAATCCAGCAGGTTAATCCTTTATCACAACATATTTCAAAATTGTAGGGCTGACATTAGCCCAGCACGTGGCCTACTATTGAAACCCCACAGGCATCAGTGTGTTTGGGGCCCGTCGTTGTGTTGGGCAGGGTTTCACACAATAGCCGGACCCTGTTTCCTCCCTGATTCCGCAGACTGCCCCCTCAAAAGAGTTGACTCTGAAAGTTACTTGCTGCTGGCTCAGCCATTTCCCGAACCTGCTCCATGGGCAAGACTTGCAACCATCTCACGCCCTCAAAGGCCCTGAAGTGACATAGAGTTTCCATTCTGGCTGAATGGGTTCTCAACTGAAACTCTATTTGACTTTGATAGTCGCGTCCTGAGAACTCAAAAGGCATTCTTGGTTCAGCCACAGCCAAAGAACTTGCAGAAAATTCCCTGATGGGGTCTTCCAAGTACAACCAAGAGCAGGTAAGAACATTCGAAAAAGAATCTTGATCCTAACATGGGCTTAGCCGATTTGTGTTCACACTTTTGGAAATACAGGCATTTGAGGGGATGTAGTCAGGCTCGTAGGTAGGCAAATGACAGGGCTCGGCATGTATACAGGTTAGCCTTTATTACCAAGAACTCAGCAGCTAAGACAGTGTGGAACATTATTTAGCCTAGGATTTTAGAAAGTTCTAGAAAAAAAAATTAGCACATTAGCAGTCTTCATCCTATTACATTTTCAAAAGGATTTTTGTTTTGGAGTGAGAATTACCGATGTGAAGAGTAGATGGGGAGACGAGGCTCTAGTCTTGTCTTTGCCACCAACTAGCAAGAATTCCTTCCCAGACCTAGCTGCTCCCTCCCTCAAATGAGGAGATAGGATGGGTCATGATTGAAGACCCCCAGAAGCTCCTCTGTTCCCTGGGACTAGTTGCTCAGCTGACCTTTCTCTGATGGGGGCATTAGGAACTCACATGCCCCCATACCGTCTGCCCAGTGCAGTCCTTGGAACCTCCCGGACACCGTGGCATCTGCACATTTTAGCTGGGCCATGGACCTCCTCTTTCTCTTCCAGAAATTTGAACAAGCCAGTGTAGCTTTCATGGACCTGGAAGTGATCTATTTTGCTGGACACTTACAAATTAATGGATGAAAGGATAATGAATAATTTTTTCAACTCTGGCTTCTTCCATTCTTGAGCCATTAAGAGCAAGCCTTACAATTCAAACTTCCACCGAAATTAAAACCTCAAGCGTTTTTCCAGGAAAGTTTCCAGGACAGTTGAGAGCTGGGGCCTCGCCTCCAGATACAGAGAACACGCACACGCAGCTCCCCTCAGTGCCTTGATGACCTGCAGGGCATGACACAGGCTTCTCAAAAGTAACAGGGGAAAACCGATACGCATTTTCTCTCTCAATCTGAAACACTAAAGACAGTTATTTTTAGGGTGACTTACTCGATTTTTACCGTTCATCCTATGACACCATAAGCATCCATGGAAAACATCTTAAAAGAAAGAGATGGTTAAATAAACACCAAACATCGGTGCATAATTAGCAGTAGGAGCTTCTAAGAAGGACTGAGATTCAGAATGTATCTAGCTTGTCCCGCTGGTTCCTGCATGGTCACCTCTGAAGCGAGCAGCATGGTGGCCCATCACTGCCAGACTCTTCTGAAATCGGCTCTAACTCTGTGTGCACAATGTATCCTGCCCTAGTGTCGGTCGCCTGCCTGTGCCACTCTCTGTGTCCTTACCGCTGCCGTGTGTCACAGTCGCAGACTGGGGGTTCTGGAGCTGTCACTGAAACGCCGAGTGTGGGAGCTGGCGGTGTAGGTTCTTGGGGTCACTGAAATACCCCTTCCAGCTCTCTTCTTGCAGATGCTTTGATACAACATCCCTAGCCCTGCCGGAAGGGGACCAGTCCTCATGGGGGTTCCTAACCTGAGCCTCAGGGGCCCCTGACACTTTCGACCTCAGTGTGGAAGCTGGCCCTCTGGGCTCCCAGCACAGCCCTTTACTGCCTTCTGTTTTCATAGCTGGCATCCTCGTCACTGGCATTGGACACAGAGCCTGGAATCACAGTGAGCTGTGTCCGCTCCCCTGCTCCCTATCCTCACAGACTTGCTTTGAAAAGCGTGGACATGAGCTTCCCCTAGGCCTTTAGGACCAATATGTCTCAATACTGAAAGAAATCCTTTTTTCTGTTTTTTTTTTTTTGGCCTTGACTCTAAGATAGCAGAGGGAAGCTCGAGCCGCTCCGAAAATTACAGAGAAGCCTGGTTTTGTGCACCCTGGCTGTCTCCACTTCCCCAGTGCAGTCGTCTGTCAGAGAAGGTTTAGGGAGAGGAGCCCAGCAGTGGTGTCTTGAAGTCCTTGGCATGTTCTCTGCCTAAAGACCTTTGACTTCCAAAAAAAATTCAGAGGAGTAGGAATTAAAACATGCTGGTCCTGTTCTAGATAATAGCTCTTCCCACTGGGTCAGTGGCCACTGTTAATTCTTCTGTTTGTAGCCTGAGATCGTGTTGCCTCAAGTAACTCCTTTACCAGCCTCTCCCCCCTCCATTTCTGTTTCCACAGCTCCATGGTCTCTGTCAGCTAGCAGAGCATTTGCTGGAAGAAAGACAGCCCAGCCCTTGCCATGATGGGGAACTACAGCCATTTCTATATGAAGGGGGGAATAATGTGGGAGAGAAATTACCTCTTTACAAAGAGCCAGATTGTCACCGTGTAACAGCCACTGTTTCACGACAGAGTCATGGCGATCAAGTCTCTTTCCCTTTTTTTCTACATTTTGGAATCAACTCATTGCACGATCAAAGATGATCCTTCCCTCTTTTTTCCCCCCTTCTTTCTTTTTCTCAGAAGATTCGGCAGTCTTTTGTTTGGAGCATAGATGAAGTTCTTGAAAAAGACAAAGTACAAGCATGGTGTGAAACTCACTTTTTTGTATGCAGCTAGGGTGTGCAGCGCACTGGTGAATGTGGCCCGTGCCTGTGTCTTACTTTTTGGAATTTATTTCTGTGCTTCCTCTTGAACATGGTACCTGATAATCTTGGCATTAACACTACTTACGGCAAACCAGGAAGCCGTCTGTGTCCCGTGTCCTTCTGAAGAAGCTAGCAGGTTCTTCTCTTCTGTCAAGTCCCGAACGAGCCCTTTCCAGCTGGGGTCTGACGTCGTTACCTCATCCGAAACAAGCCACCACTAAGTCAGGGTTGGATTTCCAGAATCTCCACTGGGCTCAACGCAAACTGATGTTTGGCTGACCAAAAAGGATGTAGTCGAGCCAATTTGTTTACGTGGTGCCCGTGCCCTTGGGAATCAGACTAAAAATTAAGGAACAACTACAACCAGCGCCTCAGGAATAAAACTTAACCCAGAAACTGAAAGGCTTTGAATCCGGAAGTGGATGATTCAGAGTGGTCCAGAGTTCAGAGTGGGATGTTGAACTTGGGAAGTACATAGTTTGTTGAGATCTGCACCAAATTCAGTGGCCCCACGAGGCCCAGCCTCCCTTGGCTCTCACTCCAGGAGCAACTGTGCCCTCCAGATGGTGGCCAGTCTTCACTACATGTCCCCAGGATGGGACAGAAGCTCCTGTCTGGTGCGAGGGCGTAAGGAACAGGAAGGCTCTTTAATGCAGGAGGACAGTTGGGCATGTCCAGCTGGAGAGCCCAGAATCCCTAGAAAAATTTCGTCTGGTGGTAGAAGAGAGGAGATGGGTGCCTCTTCCATGAAAATGGCTTTGATGCTCGCTGGCACCGTCCAATACACCTACTGGGAGCTCTTTACCTCAGACTGAGATTTTCTTGGAATGATCTCACATTCACTTGCCAGGTGTTTGCAAACATAAATAAAAGGAAAATCACCTCCACTTCAGATACACAGCTGTACTCGCATTGAGTATCCCGATCTGTCTGTATTCTGGGTACCGTTAAATATTTTTATACGTAGGCATTCATGAAGTGCTAAATAAATACATTATTATTCAGAAGAGTCTGTTGCCTGATTTGTCGTCACTGGCCAAGTGTGTGCGGGGCCTTCATGTCCGTCTGTCCTGGGGTTTCTAGTGCAAGTGGTTTCAGAACTCGAAAGCCATGTCCTATAGCTAGAATCTGAGCCAAAAGCAAGCCGGACTTCTGATACGAGTTGTGGACAGGAGGCTGATTTTAAATATGAATGTAATTTTTAAAAATGATTTCAGTCTTGGAACAAAAGAGCAAGGAGCAAAGATAACTAATTTTGCATAAATTGTTGAAGCCAAATGCCAGTGTTTCCCAAATAATCTCGTGTGGAATTTGAGGTCCTGGCTTATCTTTTCGAACTGTAAAAATAAATAGGTCACTTGATGATTTGATGTATTGGGTTTCTTCTTACTTATGAATGTTTAGGTGTCCTGGTAACAAAACAGAGGTGTTCCGTGAAAAATATTCATCTTTTCCCTCTCCAGTACTCACTCTATAAGGTAATCAGTGTTCACAGTGTGTCTGTTTTTCTTTTCCTCCCCCTCTACTCATACAAATACATAGGGTTCATTTTTATGTTTTTTTATAAAATTTATAAACTATATTAACAGTGTATCATGGGCATCCTTCCAAGTCGATATTTATGAGTTTAATTCATTTAATTCATTTTTTTATTATTTTCTTTTCTTTTAAGTAGGTTCTGTGTCCAGTGTGGAGCCCAATGCAGGGCCTGGACTCACGACTCTGAGGTCAAGACCCCTGCCCCAAGATCAAGAGTCAAACGCTTACTAACTGAGCCCCCCAAAGTGCCCCAAATTTAACTTAATTTAATAGCTGTGTGGTGTTCTAGAGGATGGATGTACCCTAGAATATTGAAATATTGTCATATTTCATAAACATCAAGGTTATATTTCCTAGAATTTTTTTCTTCCCCAATAATGGCATAATAGCAGTCTTTACCCACATAGCATTATAGATTGTTTTTATTTTCATAGGGTGGGTTCCTAAAAGTAGGATCACTACCTTGGAGGATATGCAGCTTTGATTTTGATAGATTTACCAGGTTACTTATCTAAGACTTGTGACATTTTACTTTTTGATGAAAGTGCCTATTTATACATAGCCTTAGCTTAATTTTGTAAATAGAATAAGCAAAAAATTTCCTTCGAATTTGCATTTTCCCAGGGAAATTTTTATATGTTAATCATTTACTTTTCCTCTTTTGAGAATTGCTCGTTTAGCACTTTTGCTTATTTTTTCGTGGACTAATTTTTTCCTCTTCTCCGTTTGTAAGTCATATCTTATCAGCGATGTGTGTTTACCCAGTACATTATGGGTCTTACGGTTTTACCATCATTCTCATGGAAAAATTTATATTGTGACGCAGTCTGTTTATATTTTCCTTTACTGTGTCTGGGGTGTTATTTGTTTAAGATTTTCCCTCCCCTCCCCTTGCAGGAGTAGGCTGTCACCTTTTCTCTATCTGTGTCTTATCTGTTTCTCTGTCAGATGTTTGATTTGCCTTTCTTTGTTCAGACCGATATGAGGTGTGGGTCCTCTCCCGGATGGACAGCCAGCACCATGTATGGTCAAAGCCATCCTGTGCCCACTGAATCGAAATCTCACCTTTACGTTATGTATTTCCTCCGTATTCAAAGAGACTTTCCCAGTATGCCCTCCTTTCTTTTTCTCTTGAGCCTGTTCTGCTTTAAAATATTTTATTGGGATTATTAGATTGCTAATACCACTTTTCAGACTCAGCCTTTCATTGCAAACTGTCATCTTTTGTATATTTTCCTCTGTTCTTGAATTATTTTGCATTCTCCAGGCAGATGCTATCAAGCATATAATTCTGTTTCCTGTCATAAATATAAACGTCCTTTGAATATGATTATTCTCTTCATTTTAAATCATGGAATTTATGGAATATATTCGTAGGTCAGGGCATGCCTTGGAGGGGAGCAGATAATTGTCTGTCCCTTATTCTCACTTAAATGGGTGAGAGTATCAGGCCCTGACATTTGCCCAGTATCTGTGTCTGTAGGTTCTGCTTAGATCCGTGCCCACTTCTGCTGACTGTTACTAAAATCTTAAACCAGAAGGGAGGCTCTTTAAGGTAAATTTATGTTACGTATCGGAGGCACAGAAGCTCAAATGGAATACAGAGGAAGAATAGGTTCCTAGTGGGTGAAATTGATCTCTGTCCAAGTCCTTTCCTGGTGAAACTGGCATGTGGGAGCCAGCATTCTTGGCCTCGTTTTGCCTGGTCATCGCCCATTTTAGGGATGTACTATGGCTCTTCCTAATTTGCCCCTCTTTGCCACTGTCCTTTTACCTGGATGCTTGTGTTCCAAACCTTGTTTGTTTTTATGTCATCTGTATGCTTATATTGAAATTCAAAAATGAAGTTCTGAAAAACACGGATGCCCAAGAGACAAAAGACTTAACTTTAATTTCTGTCTCACTCCAGAGCTACAGACTTCTTTTAGATTCGTTTCATGAATAAAAGTAAAAAAATTTTTGGAAAAAAATTTGTGTTCCAGGAAGGGCATAGAATGAGCAAGGGTACAGAGACAGGACTACAAGGAACAGAATTTCAGGTAGCTAGACTTGGAGTCTGAAAGTGAGGTGGGTGGAGGGGAGTCCTAGGAGAGAAGTCTGTTCAGCCCTGGAAGGGTCTGGAGCTGGGCTTTTACTCAGTTTTTCAGGAAAGAGCCCTTGCAGACACATGATCGACATGACCCATCTTCCTTAATACTGACCGGCCAGTTGGGAAGGTAGCAGTGGTATAATGTGGCATTCCCCAGAGATAGTTAACTTTTGACTGCTTTGAGTTATGTACAAGAGCTCACACATTCTTGGATCAAAATAGACACAACCTCCAGGTGTCCTGTATGGTGAGGTAGGTGTGTGGAAAACCAACACCACTTGAAGACCATTCTGTGACCAAACAAGGAGACCAGTGAATTTGAGAAATTTGATAACATTTTTTAAATAAAAGGTAATTACAGACACATGTGCATATATATGTTTAAATTATAACAACAGAAAGATGAGGTAAACCAGCTGTGAGCGTATGACATGGTCCTTGGGTCCAGCGGTCTGTCATTCTCAGGTATGGGCTGCTACTTCCTAGGAGCAGATTATTGGATAAAAATAAGAACAATGAAATAAATATTGATAGTATTTTTAATAACCTGTTAAATCATTTTTAAGAAGAAATACCATCAGTATTGTTATTTTTTTAGATATGCCTGGTACACCTTCCAGGACACCTATGCCTTACAGACAATTTGAAAAAGGCCATGATCAAACAGAACTAGAGTTGCCACCCAGATTCACTGTTTATAATCCAGACAACCTTGTCAAGTTTTTCATCTAAAATAAGGGATAATTGGGGCACCTGGGTGGCTCAGTGGGTTAATGCCTCTGCCTTCGGCTCAGGTCATGATCTCAGGGTCCTGATATCGAGCTCCGCATTGGGCTCTCTGCTCGGCGGGGAGCCTGCTTCCCCCTCTCTCTCTCTGCCTGCCTCTCTGCCTTCTTGTGATTTCTGTCTGTCAAATAAATAAATGAATAAATAAAATCTTAAAATAAGGAATAATAACAAAGATGGGGGCGTTTTTTGAAAATTAAATTAGATACTGTTTTAAAGACACATGGTACTTACAGTGGAGTTATACACATATTTTTTGGTGTGAAAATTATCCATTATAATCACAGTTTTACATTCTGGGAGCAGATGGAGACATGCCTTACTTTTGGTGTTTTCAACACAATGCCTAAGCACAGGGCAGCTGTGTCATCTGAGATGCCCCTGGAGAAAGAGGGTCTTGTTCAGTGCTTTAGGGAAACCGAATGCACTAGACTTATGAAGGATGGTAGGTTTGTATATGGTTGTACCTTCAAAACCATGTAAACTGTGCTTCTGGGTGATTCAGGGGATTTTCAAGGCTCACTTTGACTTTCCATATGTGTGATTTTTGTTTTCCAGATAGACCTTCGAATCTAACATCTGTCTTTAGGAGGCAGTAGTTAGCACAGGGACAAATCCTTTGCCAGTAGTGGTACCTTGAAGCTTTTCCTGTATTTAATGAGTTTGCTGCAATACACCTGGCTATATGCTTAACATTTCTTAATATCCTTTGTAGAATACAGAGGCTTATTCTTCCTTAGAACAGCAAAAATGGAATACTGCATTTCTTGCCAGAGTTGTTACTGGTTTATCCCGGACAACCGTAGGACAGGCGGGTGTAAAGGAGTTTCAAATCTATTTATGATGGAAGTACTGTACGAAATAAAACCAATAGCTCCTCTCTCTGGCTCTTCAGTCCAGGCTTTGTTTTGTGAATCCCCTTACCTGCCCTGCACACGCACACACGCTTGCACACACACTCACGGGCGAATCCCTGTTATAATGTGGAGGTTGTTTATTTCAACAGCTTCTCTGATCTGCTGAAACTGCTTGCAGAGTTTTCTCATACTGACTCTTCCCTGTTCTGGCCAAGCGGACCTATCAGTTGAAACATGGTCTTTGAGTATCTGAAGGCAAGAGGACTGGGAATTGGCTCTTGTCGCCTTGCTAGGTTCTTAACAGAATCCAAAGACTCCTGTTTCTCATTTGATGTATTGAATCACAGAGAAACTTGGGTAATTGACGGAAACACTTGAGTGGGTATAGAATCCTTTTCATTAGATTTTCAAGGAATGAGATGAAAATGAATTTTTAGACAAGATCTCCCTTCGAAGGGTGCTCTGGGTTTCTGAAAGCCCTCGGTAGACGGTCCTTTAAATGGGTGAAGGTAGCTCACTTTGTTCCCGACTTTACTTGGAATGGCCGGTCCGGAAACTAGTTTTGTTTTGTTTTGCTTTGTTTTTCCTGCTTGTACCTAACCTGATTTCATTCTCTTTCTGCATCTTCCACACCTGACTTTACATTGCATAACACACCAGGGAGAATACAAAAAAAAAAAAACCCAACTCATTCAATTAAAAAAATTCTTTTTCACACCCGGCCTCCTACCAGTTTCTGAAATTCCTGATATTTCTTTCAAAGAAGTCATCGGTGTCTTAGGTTTTTGTTTGTTTGTTTGTTTGTTTTTCACTCCAAAGAAGGGGCTGCGGAGACAAAAGTATGTTTTAAGTTCTGCTTCACTTAAACGTTTTCTGTGCACATTGATCACAGAGCAACGGAAGCTTCGAGAATTAAGGGCAAGTAAATCCAGCCACCGAAGCTTATGAGAACTCATTCCAAAAAAATAGTAAATAAATATTTTAAACTTCCACTGACCTTATTAAAACACACAGCCAAAAATACTCCGAGCCATTCTCATAAATTAGTCATCTTCTTGCAAAACAGCTGGTGGCAGTTTGCTGTAATAAAAGAGCAGAAATCAGAAGACTGGGAGATCCTGCCTTGGCTCCTTCACAGGGAGATTAAATGACATGCTAACATGTCCCTGATGAGGAGGCCATGCATGAGAGGACTGAACCAGATGATTGGTCGAAGTTAGAATCCATAGGAAGAGCTTACCGGAAATGTTTGGGTTAGACTAGAAGCTTCACCTCCCGCAGCGCTGCAGGGTTTGCTAAAAGACTGTTAGGGTTTCCTCTCCGAGGACAGATGATGTCTGAGTCGGGATTCTGTTGCACAGAGCGGACCACTGTCTACTTGACCTAAGCAAAAGGGCCTTAAATAGCTTGCAGGGTTGTTGGGAGGGCTGGAGCAGCAGACTCTAGGCTGAATTTCCAGGAACAGCTCCCAAAGCCACAGCACAGAACCGGGTTATCAGCAGGAGGTGGGGAGGGAGCCTTAGCACCAGGATGTCAGCTGGAAAGCTACACTTTCCATTAGCAACAGGAAATGCTCTATGCCCCGCCTCCTGCCCCTGATCCAGGTCTCAGTCCTTGTCTTCCTGTGGGGTGGAATCTAAATCTAAGCTCCTAGGTACAAGGGAGTCCTGAGAGGACACCTTTCCAACCTCTGTGTGCCAAATGGGGGTTGGATTATAGCTTCTGAGAAGCCAATCTGTTATATCCACCCTGGACCATATAGCTAAATATGTATAATAAATAACATTATAATGCGTGCGTGCGTGCGTGTGTGTGTGTGTATGCATATATATATATATTTACAATATGCAGAGTAAAAGTACATCCCATTTTTTAGAACTAATGTATGTCAAGGGGCGCCTGGGTATCTCAGTGGGTTAAGCCTCTGCCTTCGGCTCAGGTCATGATCCCAGGGTCCCAGAATCGAGCCCCACATCAGGGGTTCTGCTCAGTGGGGAGCGTGCTCCACTCCCCGCCCCCCGCCTGCCTCTCTGCCTATTTGTGCTCTCTATCAAATAAATAAATAAAATCTTAAAAATTTAGAATTAATGTCAAGTCACTCTGCCTCTAAAAATAACTTTTTCTGGCCATTCCCAAGAAAACACCTCTATGAAAATTGAGAGCAAGCCCTATATTATTTCCTGAAGAGGGATTTAAAATTGGGGGTCCTCCTTTCAGATTTAGGTCTGTCATTATCTGTGTCTCCCCTCACCCCCCATGGGAACCCTCCGCCTTCTCAATTGGATATGCTCTTTACCATGCAGACCCGTGAACGAAGAGTCGGAACCACCCGGGGTTGAGGCTCCCGGCCGCTGGCATGGCGTCTACGTGAGCAGGACGTCTCCGACGCCATCGGAATCTGCGACCACTGTTAAGTCCCTCATCAAGTCATTCGACTTGGGACGGCCAGGTATTTCATCATTTCGTCTCATGAGCAGAACTCCCATGCAGACCATGGCCCCACGTATCAAGCCTGTCTCTACTCCAACACTGGCCCCGAGGGGATGCAACCATAGGGTCTCAGTCTAGATCATTCCATGCGGAGCCACTGTATCCCAGATACTTGCCTCAGCCCAGCAGGCAGTCCAGGAAGACGACAGTGAGGAGTCTGGCTCACGTGTAACAAAACCTCCTCTTTCTCTCCACCTCTCCCGTAGCTTTAATTCCAGACTTGCCACCTTCCTTTTCTGCCTCTGTGTCCATTAAACTCAGGTCACGACCACTTCCCTCTTAGCTGGGCCAACCAGAGGCTTCGTTTCCTAGGAAACAAGGTGTTGAGTCTGTGCAGCTGGCTGTCTAGCAGGAACCCTGGCCTTCCCCACCTCCCCTCTTAGACTTTTCTCTGCCTGGTCTTGTGTGTGACCACCTGTGCTGACCTGTCATTCCTGGTCTTGATACATTCCCAGCTTTTTCTAGAAACATCTCTCTGGCTCACCGATTTACCTTTCTTCACTGTTAACTATACATATGAGAAAAACGCACATCCATACACACAAAAATATAGTAAATAAAGGAAACCGAGTACACCTCTGTCCAAAATAGCAGTGTATTTCTTCTCTTGACCACAGCAGTTATGCCTGTTGTGTAGAGACTGAAATCATAGCTAATGCTAGGACATACCTGGTGGTCTTTGCTAAAAGAGTTCACAGCTCAGATTAAGACAAGACCACGAATATTAAAAGATGCAAAAGCCCAGTTACTGCATTCAGTCCATGAAGACGGGAAGTGAGTTAATAATAATAGTTTGTGCACAAACTTTCCTGTTCCTTCTTACCGTAGATACCTCATCATGTGTGTTTTCTTGTCCCCTGGGGTCCCACCTCTTAAGACCATTCAGTTGACTGCCCCGCGCCCCCTGCCCAGTTCAACACTAGTCCAGAGGAAAGAGAACAGAGTAAATGTAATCTGTTATAAGCAGTATGGGATGGTTTTATAAGAACAAATCAGGAACTACTCTTTGCTACTTGGAACTGAAACTACATAGAAATGTTCCCATTTCTTTTCTTGGCAGGTGGAGCCGGACAGAATATTTCTGTCCATAAAGCCCCCAGAAGTCCCCTGAGTGGGATTCCAGTAAGGACTGCTCCCGCTGCTGCTGTCTCCCCAATGCAGGTATTTTGAGGGTCTTGGATGTGTGGGTGGTGGTCCAGGCCACGAGGGCCCATGATGCTGGCTCATGCTCAGGAAACAAGAAGTGAAAACCACTTGGTGTATTTTTGAGGCATATTGAACATCATTTTTAATAAACCATGAATAGTAATAGCGAAACTTCCATTGAAAAATTGTGATTTTGATGGGTGCCTGGGTGGCTCAGTCAGTTAAGTGTCTGCCTTTGGCACAGGTCATGATCTCTGGGTCCTGGGATCGAACCCCACATCACGCTCTCTGTTCAGTAGGGAATCTGCTTCTCCCTCTGCCTCTGCTCTACCCTCCCTCCTCCCCCTGTGGCTTGTGCATGCTAGTGCTCTCCCCCTCTCTCTCTCTCCCTCCCTCTCTCAAATAAATACATAAAATCTTTTTTAAAAAAATTACAGTTTGAGGCTTAATAAAGTTCTGAGAGAGACACCATATAAACCTCATACGATTTGTTAATGACATTTTGTTCCCCATAAGATACATCTGAAGTTGTCAGTTCAATGAAGATTATATTTTTTTACCAAAAGTGGATATTGAACTAGATATTTTTTTCAAGGAAGTGTTTTATTTTGTTTTTAAAGCACCCCAGAGAGAGAAAATGTTTACGATTTATAAATTCTTAGAGTTCACTGGGCAATCTGTGTCACCTTTGACATATTCTGAAGGTTCTAGACCAGAGCTTCTTGGCCTCTTGGCATTTTCTTTTCTTTTTTTTATTTTAAGATTTTATTTTTAAGTAATCTCCACACCCAACCTGGGAGCTCACAACCCCTAGATCAAGAGTCGCACGCTCCACTGACGGAGCCAACCAGTCGCCCCTCTTGGCATTTTTTAAGACTGAGACTTTCCATGTTATAATAACATTCAGCAGCTCCTGCTGAGCCAAGGGCAATGTCATTCACAAGTACCCTTTTTTGGTGTCCTTAGCAGCCAGTGTATGTTGTTTGGGATTTTTTTTTTTTTTTTTGGACATTGAGATAGATCACAAGTAAGCAGAGAGGCAAGCAGAAAGAGGGGGAAGCAGACTCCCCACTGAGCAGAGAGCTCGATGTGGGGCTCGATCCCAGGACCCTGCGATCATGACCTGAGTCAAAGGCAGAGGCTTAACCCACTGAGCCACCCAGGCATGTCCCTCTCCCCTTATTTTTAAGATTTTATTCATTTATGACAGAGAGACACAGTGAGAGAGAGATCACAAGCACAGGAGAGCCAGAGAGGGAGAAGCAGGCTTCCTGCCAAGCGGGGTTCAATCCCAGGACTTTGGGACCATGCGGGGTTCAATCCCAGGACTTTGGGACCATGACCTGAGCCGAAGGTAGACACCTAATGACTGAAGCCACCCTGGCGCCCCTGTTGTTTGGGATCTTTTCAATTTTTCTTTTTCTTTTTTTTTTTTTTAACTTTTTTGCCCTGGAAGATACCTTGTACTTCTTATGTAAAACCAAGTAAAGCAATTACTTATATTCTAATAATCACTGAGTTTTTTAATGAAACTGAAACAGATCATGCTTCATTTTGATTTAAATTCATTGAGCTACACACACAAGATTGCTGACAAAACATTTAACAGCTGGCTTCTTGCCAGGGAGTAAAAGCCTGGGTTTGTATTCCGATTGTCGCCAGCATCCAGCTAGCTCCGTGACGTCAGTGAACGTGGAGTTGAGAAGAGACATTTATCACGTATTTCTAGAAAACAGGTGGAGTAAGTGTAAGTAAACCCAGTCATCGTGGGAAGACTAATAAATAGTAAGCAGAGAGTTTTGAGTATTTATTACTTTTGCTTATAATATAATTTAATCTTAATAGGGGCCATGTTGAAAACTAGCTTGCAAAATTCCTGAAGATTTAATAATTGGCCCTTGTGAGCAGGTGCACACCACCGGCTCTGATTCATGTATAAAGTAAAGCACACGCCTTTTAAATATATACAGCTTGAATGTTTCTGTATATATCCATATACCTAACACCAAGATAAAGCATCTTCATTGAATCAGTAAGGCCCTCTCCTGCCACCACCCAGTGGGTAATCTGTTAATGTAGCCATCATTCTGACCTCTGTTAATCTTAGATTACTGTCATATTGCTCTAGTCACTTGAAAAGAGAATGCATTAGGGACACCAGAGTGGCTCAGTCAGTTAAGCCTCTGCCTTCAGCTCAGGTCATGATCCCAGAGTCCTGGGATCGAACTTCACATCAGGCTCCCTGCTCAGTGGGGAGCCTGCTTCTCCCTCGCTTCTCTGCTCATGGTCTCTTCTGGCTATCTCTGTCTCACTCCCTCAAATAAATAAATCTCAAAAAAAAAAAAAAAGAGAGAGAGAGAGAGAAAGAATGAGTTAAGAACTCTCTCTTGCTCCCTAGCCCCAGAAATCACCACTGTTTATGGCTTGTTGTGTATCCTTCTAGGTGTTTTTCTTTCATAAAATGTGTGTGTGTGTAGGGAGGAAGAGAAAGTTTCATAAATTGGATTACACTGCACATTATTCAGACACGGACTCATTTCACTTGTCATTGGAATGTAGTCCCTGAGGGCACGGATTTTTTTTTTTTTTAAAGAGAGAGAGTGGGCGCATTGTGTGCACATGTGAGCAGGGGGAGAGGCAGGAGAGGGAAAGAGAGGGAATCTTAAATAAACTCTACATCCAGCACAGAGAGAGGTTTTGCTTGCTGTTATACCTCTTGTCTGCAACAGTGGCTGGCACACAGTCATATCACAGTAGAAGCTCAATAAATATTTGTTGAATGAATGAAGGAATATACCAGAGACATCTTCAACTGTCAGTGTTTGGAGAAATAATGCATTCTTCTTAAAGGCTGTGTGGCATGCGGTGATCTGTTTAAACACTCCTCTGTTGATGCACCTTCCTGCAAAAACAGTACAGGGAAATTCCTTCCATGGGTTTCGCCCACTTAAGAAGTTCTTCCCGCAGGAGAACATATCAATCACCCTTAGCTTCCAGATACCGGAAATCACTCTAGCCCATCCCATCCCGCAGAAAGGAACTGAATACAGGGAGAGCTCTGGTGTCCACTGCGCTTCCAAGAAAGGTTCCCAAAACATCTCAAAGTTGGTCGGTGAAAGGAACTTCTATTTCTGGCAAGTCTTTCTCTAAGGGCTTGCCTAGAACTACTGCTTCTGTCAAAACACAGCAGCCACTTTAGGCTCCTGCTACCACAGATGTGGTCCCGCCCAACCTGACAGTACCGTCCTCCCAGATTTGTTCAGGATTTCCTTCTTTTTAAGACTGATTAATATTCCATTGTGCATACAGACTGCGTTTTTTTTTATCCCATTCATCTGTCCATGGACGGGTAGTTTGTTCTGAGCTCTTGGCTATTGTAATGCTGCCAGGAACATGGGCGTGCAAAACATCTCTTCTGGATTCTGTTTTCAGTTGTTTGGGGTATAAGCCCAGAAGTGGGACTACTGGGTGGTACAGGAGCTCTATTTTTAATTTTTTGAAGAACTTCCCTACTATTTTCTATAGTGGATGCACCATTTTCCATTCTCGCCAGCGGTGCACAAAAATTCCAATTTTTCCAAATTTTTGCTAACACTTGTCATTCTCTCTCTCTCTCATTTTTTAAAAATAATGACCCTCCGAACAAGTGTGAGGGGATATATCACTATGGTTTTGATTTGCACTTCCCCAATGATGAGTGATACTGAGCATGTTTCCATATATCTGTTGGCCGGTAAAAATCCATGTTTTTACCCACCCCCTAGAATATACATAGAATTTTCCAGGAAGGTACTCACAAAGCTGATTAATAATGATTACGTCCCCCCCCACCCCCGGGGCACCTGGGTGGCTCAGTTGGCTAAGCATCTGCCTTCGGCTTAGGTCATGATCTCAGGGTCCTCAGATCAGAGCCCCAAGGCGGAGATGGGGGGGAAAAAAATCCCTGCTCAGCAGGGAGTCAGTCTGCTTCTCCCTCTCCCGATCCCACCCCTCATCAAATGAATAAATACATTCTTTTTTTTAAAAAAATATTGATAAAATAAGTTGTTTTAAAAGCTAACACTGGTGATTCCTATGAGCTTGAGAACTGTTGCATGGACGCGTGCACACACACACCATGTTTACGTATCAGGTGTCACAAGCTCACCATGCTGGTGTGCCCTTTGGTTTTTTAGAGGCATTCAACGTACAGCAGTGTTCGGCCGGCCAGCAAAGGTGTGACTCAGCGTTTGGATCTTCCAGACCTTCCCCTCTCAGGTAATACCTTAAGGAGCAAACACTTTTGGGATGCCTGTGTGGTTCAGTTAGTTAAGGGTCTGCCTTCGGCTCAGGTCCTTATCCCAGAGTCCTGGGTCAAGCCCCACGTCCTTATAGGGCTCCTTGCTCAGCAGGGAGTCTGCTTCTCCCTCTCCCTCTGCTCCTCCCTCCTGCTTGTGCTCTCTCTGTCTTTCTTTCTGACAAATAAATGAATAAACTCTTAAAAAAAAAAAAACAGGGGCACCTGGGTGGCTCAGTGGGTTAAGCCTCTGCCTTCAGCTCGGGTCATGATCTCAGGGTTCTGGGATCGAGCCTCGCATCAGGCTCTCTGCTCAGCGAGGAGCCTGCTTACCCATCTCTCTCTGCCTGCCTCTCTGCCTACTTGTGATCTCTCTCTCTCTCCCTCTGTCAAATACATAAATAAAATTTTTTAAAAATTAAATTTTTTTAAATTTTAAAAAACAGCAAATACGTTTGACCTCTTATTTTGTGAGGTTTGCTTTTCTTCTTTGCCTGAAACTGAGCTTAGAAAAATAGTTGATGGCATTTATTCCAAACAATTTAAGACTCTGTGTTCTGGATGTTAGATCCTACTTCCTGCCACTGTACTTCTCAGTGTGCATCTGTTCAGGAGAGATGTCTAGCTTTGGGGAGTTTTTTGTTTGTTTTTTTATGGAATCTCAAGAGAATATCTTAACCATCTTTAGAAGTAACTATTTTTAGAAAAAAAAATCTTATCTGATTCTGAAGGTCTCTTTGCTTCCACAATTCCTAAAATATGCCTTTTTCATGCTGTCTTTGCCTTTGAATGTGGCCTTCTTCCTGTTGTTACTCTGGTATTTTTTAAAATCCGGACCCTGCTGGTGACACCGTGGTTGGAATCCACAATCCTCCCTGTCGCTTTGTCACTCCTGTGCCTCGAGTGCTGGTGGCCAGTGTGAAGCTGCAGTTACAGAGCAGCGCACACAGGGTTGGGCTTGTCTCTTGGCCCCATCATTCTACCTCCCGGGGCTGTGGTTTCCTCATCTCTGTGTTGGAAATAGTGCTGTCTCCCTCAGAGGTTCACTCCAGGGGCTGAGTGAACGCAGCTGGCTGTGGGCTGAGCAGAATGGGTGACCTTGACCTTAGCTTCTGTTCCTTTCTGCTCAGTTCACCTGTGAGAGCAGACATTGGCAGAAGGGTAAGCTTGTCCCAAGTATATGCCTCAGAATTATATGTGTAGGACTCTGTGTCCTTACTGTAAAGCCACAGAAAAGATGAAAAGAACTCTAAACAAATTATTTACTGGTGCCTCTAGCAGGGCAAGAAAGCCAGAAATCCGGACTGCGTAGAGAGAAAGCTCTGGGACCAGGGTGGGATTTTTTTCTGATTCTTTCTACCATGCTGCCTTCTGGTAACAAGGCAGGGGATTGCTCTGATCAGCAATGTCATAAAGAAGTGATAAAAGCTTATCATATGAAGACTTGGAGTCAGAATAATGACTCCGAGGAAGAAGGAAATGCTAGGGGTGCCTGGGTGGCTCAGTGGGTTAAGTCTCTGCCTTCAGCTCAGGTCATGATCTCAGGGTTCTGGGATTGAGCCCGGCATCAGGCTCTCTGCTCAGCGAGGAGCCTGCTTACCCATCTCTCTCTGCCTGCCTCTCTGCCTACTTGTGGTCTCTCTGTGTGTTAAATAAATAAAGAAGGAAATACTGTCTAAGGACAGGAGAATAAGAGGAAAAAAACAAACAAACAAAAAAACCAGAAAGGGTGAGTGAAGCCAGTAGAGCAGGCTCTTTTTTCTGTGCAAACAAGTTCCCCCTTCCTAGAAATGGAAGGGAGGTCAAAACAGAATATTGGAAACCCGCCTGATTTGCATTCTCTACACTTGCTCTGTAGTGGAAAATCGGGGATAACTTGGTTACGGGCACAGTGATGTATTCCTAGGCAAGCTTATTTTTGTTTTGTTTTGTTTTGTTTTGTTTTGTTTTTGTAATTGTGGCTAAAATACCCGTAACACAAAACATACCATTTTAACCATGTCTTTATGTACCACATGAGCTTTTGGTCACAATATTTGTGTCTTCTCTGTCCCTCCCACATTGCCTTTTGTGTGAAGAAGCCGTCATTTTAATGTTTTTTTTTTTTTTTTTTTTAAAGATTTTATTTATTTATCAGAGAGAGAGGGGAAAGAGCAAGCACAGGCAGACAGAATGGCAGGCAGAGGCAGAGGGAGAAGCAGGCTCCCCGCCGAGCAAGGAGCCCGATGTGGGACTCGATCCCAGGACGCCGGGATCATGACCTGAGCCGAAGGCAGCTGCTTAACCAACTGAGCCACCCAGGCGTCCCAAGAAGCCGTCATTTTAATTGACAAGCTAAATCTGGCGCTCAAACCCTAGTAGTTCTTGCCCCAAAGTAAACCATTCCTTGTCAGTGCCCCCCCTTTGCCCCACCACACACCTGTCTACGCGGATGATTCTATTTACTGTACTAAAAAAGGGTTACGTGGTAAAAACGGCTTGCTCGGGTTAGCCTTGCCAGCTTTGAGGTCATCAGAAGCTGCCGAAAGGAGATTAATGCACTGTTTTTGTTGTTCTCTTTAGTGATGTAAGCACTGTTTTTCCTCTCCTCTTCCAAGCTCATTAGCCTCACTCCCCACTTTGCTACCCATAATTGGCGGCTCTTAGCCATACAAGCAATGTTTTCTTCCATGACTATTTACGGTGTCATAGGAGGCGACCGTGGGTTCAGCCTGGTCACAGAGGCCTGTCGTGTGGCATTGAGCAAACCACCCTTGTTCTCCGAGCTCCTGTTACTTTGTCAGTATAAACCAGATACTCTCAATGTTTTCTCCAGATCTGTGCTCTGGTGGTCCTTCAGGAAATACCATCCGGAGGATTCTGCCTGTTTCATTAACCTGTTTTAACTCCTAATAGAACAGCAGAAAAGGAGTCTTTAAAGAATTTATGTTTGCTTATTTTTAGCCAGCCAGACCCTAGGACTGGAATGGCTTTTTTTTCTTGTAAAATCGTTACCGTTCTTGGTACCCAGCTTTTTGCCTGCTGCCACCTGTGACTTGAAAATCCCACTGGGTATCTTCCAGCCAGCTCTCTCTCTCTCAGATGCCTGTCAGTTCAAACAAAGTGCTTTACTGGGAGCAGGGCTGGCTCTGACGGGGTAGGACCTGTGCTGAGGGTGTAGAAGGGCTTTGGTTCATGGCTCCAAGGGTGCCATCTTTAAATTCTTCATAATTTTTGAATGAGGGGCTAATTTGGCATTAGTCTCTGTGAATTATGTAGTCAGTCCTGCCTGGAGAATCCTCTCTAGAAAAGGCCATGTCCCGATGTGCGTTTTTTTTTACTTAACTCTATAAACTTAAATTTATTATATATTTATACTTAGGAATCCAATGAGAATTCTGTTGTACTTGAGAAGAAGGTGTGGTGACCAGTCAAATTTCGCTTCTAGGTGAATTTTCTCTTCTAGGAATAGGTGACTATGTTGTTCTCCACACAGATCTTTTAAAGGGAAGGGGTGAGGACCTGAAACCGGACCCTTATCTCCGGAAGAGCCCCTCGCTGGAGTCCCTGAGCAGACCCCCTTCTCTGGGCTTCGGGAACACGAGGCTGCTGAGTGCGTCCACTGGGGGCTTGAAACCGCAGAGCAAACTCAGGTATCACGTTTACACAGTGAGACCTCACTGGGTTGGTGGCCTTGTAATCTTCCTTCTGTTTCACCGCCTGTGGTCAGTTTACTTGTATGTGTATTTTTCCTTAATGAAAACAACCAGACACAAAACGTGCCTTCAGCATGGGAAGTGGGCCCTGGACAGCAGGACCGTGCAAAGTGAAATAGGGCCGTGAAACCAGAGTGGATGCAGACTCTTGAGGGGTCATTAGTTGGGTTAAGAAGTCTGGAAAGGGGGGGGCAGCATTTCTGCCAGGGGCCTGTGGGGGTTCCCGTGAGGAGCCCTGCACAACATTCAGGGAGCTGGGGGTGGTTTCCTTTGGTTAGACTGTCCTGGGGGCCTCATGAGGACCAGCCCTGGCAGACGCATCATCATCTCCTAGTATGGCCTGGGGAGGCAGACAGATGCTCAGATTATCACCGCTGGAAAGGGAGGTTGGGGTCACCTTGTGAATGGTCTCCATTGTCAAGGTTAGAGGTTTCTACTCTTTTTGGTAAAGCAGGGAGGAACCACTACTTTGTGGGATTCGTATTTGGATTTTGAGTAGTGGTACAGGAAACAGTGCATATGGGAAGGATTGGAGGGGCGCTTTGAAGTCAGCATCACAAGTACACTGGCAGTGATGGGAGGGGGAGGGCAGGGGAGAAAGAGAGGACAGAGACGGCCAGGGTGGCCACCAGAGGCCTGGCGTGGCTCCCGCCTCTGCCACCTCTCCCTGTTCAGTGTTCCTGCTCCCCCAGGCCCCGGCAAGCCTCCTCCAGCCACTTCCCCACCCTCGCCTCTCCCGAGGCTTCTCCACGTGAAGTCCATCTTCAAAAACAGGAAGAGCGTCCTGTGCCGACCTTCTCAGAAACCTCCCCTGACTTGTCATGCACCCTTCCACCCACGCTCCTCGTTCTGCTCCCTGCGTTCCCTGCGGCTCGGCACCCCCCCAGCTCACCCGCCACTTCCATTCTCAGCCTTTGCAGCTGACACGAGCTTCTGCGACCACTCACAAGGGCCCAGCCTGAATCATCTCCCTTCTGTCCTCTCACATTCCTGAGTGCTTCCCTTGCAAAGTCAAACCCTTCACAGGCTGCTGCTTGGGGAGTAACAGCTGCTTGACGGACATGCTAACTACCATTATGGGTATTGTAAAGGATTTTATGAAAGTCTGAATAAGTTCAGCTCTTGGCAGATCTTTGGGTGTAGTGTATATTTGAACCCAAATAGATGAAGTCATGCATTTCAGAGATTCAACTTAAAGCCTCAGATACTACATATTAGCCTTGTTTATGCACAGGAGATTTAAGTGATCAAAACTGCTTTTAAGGCCCAGAATTAGTGCTAGCCTGAAACTGCTCTTTTCTTTATGCCAGAAACACGTACAAAAAGGCTATGTGTATGTTAATATGCAATTTATATTATTACCCTTCATCATGAAAGATTAAATTAGTGATTAATGTGTTATTTTATTTTCATATTCACGTCATTGAGACAAACAAATGACAGGATAGAAATCACTTGTTTTGGTAGTTCTCATCCTATTATTATTAATTTGGAGGGAGTGTTGTATCTAGTTAACATTATTTTTTAAAGAAACCTGTTCTGGGGGCGCCTGGGAGGCTCAGTGGGTTAAAGCCTCTGCCTTCGGCTCAGGTCATGATCCCAGGGTCCTGGGATCGAGCCCCACATCGGGCTCTCTGCTCAGTGGGGAGCCTGCTTCCCTTCCTCTCTCTCTGGCTGCTTCTCTGCCTACTTGTTATCTCTGTCTGTCAAATGAATAAATAAAATCTTTAAAAAAAAAAAAAAAAGAAACCTGTTCTGTTAGTGTTGTGGTCATCCATGGATACAGAAGCTCTTTTCTAAACCTGCATTTCAGTCTTCCCTAGTTTGTCAGACCTAGAAATTAAGTTCTCAGCGATGAAGTAACAAACAGGCACAGTTACCATAACTTCATAGTTAACAGCGACCATATACCAAGGGAAACAGCCATCAAATTACACAAGAAAATTTTTAATGCAATATGACATTTTCTTAAAAATCTCTCTACCGGGCGCCTGGGTGGCTCAGTGGGTTAAGCCGCTGCCTTTGGCTCAGGTCATGATCTCGGGGTCCTGGGATCGATCCCCGCATCGGGCTCTCTGATCAGCAGGGGGCCTGCTTCCCTTCCTCTCTCTCTGCCTGCCTTTCTGCCTGCTTGTGATCTCTCTCTGTCAAATAAATAAATAAAATCTTTATAAAAAAAAATCTCTCTACCTTAATTCAGGTGGCTGAGGTCCTCAATCATCCCATTACTCCTAGAAATATTTTTAAAGTATTTTTATTAAGGGGCACTTCGGTTTATTAAGGGGCTCAGTCAGTTAAGCTGCTGCCTTTGGCTCGGGTCATGATCCCAGAGTCCTTGGATGGACCCCCGTGTTGGGCTCCCTGCTCAGGGGGGAGTTGGCATCTCCCTCTGCCCCCTCTGTCCCCACTTGTGCTCGCTGTCTTGCTCTCAAATAAATAAAGAAAATATTTTTTTAAGTATTTTTATTAAGAGGGCGCCTGGGTGGCTTATTGGGTTAAAGCCTCTGCCTTAGGCTCAGGTCATGATCCGAGTGTCCTGGGATTGAGCCCCACATCGGGCTCTCTGCTCAGCAAGGAGCCTGCTTCCCCTTCCAATCTCTCTCTGCCTACTTGTGATCTCGGTCTGTCAAATAAATAAATAAAATCTTTTTTTAAAAAGTATTTTTATTAAGTATCAGAATGTTACAAAACAGTAACAATAAAATGCGTATAAGGTATAAAGAACAACAATGCTGCTGGATATCGACCTTCCAGTTTGAGGAAAATAAAGTTATTATTACCGTTGAAATCTCCTGGCAGCCCCCCCTTCTCTGCCCCACTCCAGGGCCACCACTGTCTCTGACTATGGTATATGTCATCCTTTGCTTTTCTTTCCCAGTTCTCACAGTGGATGCTTGTATCCCCAAACAATATCAACAATATGTTACTAAGTTTAAAATTTTGTATACATGGACACATGTTGTGTTTTGTTTGTTTTTTCAAAATTGTTCCTGCTGTTCAAGTTACTGCATACATCTGTAATTCATCAGTTTTTATTGCTGTACAGTGTTCCATTGTAGGAATATACCGCTGTTCTCCCATTTTCCTGAGGATGTACATTTGATTGTTTTCAGTTTTTTAGTATAAAAAGTGCTACTATGAGCATTTTTGCATATGTGCTCTGATGATATACACATCTAGGGGTGAATCCTATATCATGGGCTTTGAATTGGACAGGTCCACTCGTGTGTGGATTTCTTTCTGATAAGTACAATACAGTATTATATATTTATTTTCTCCTTTCTATCATTTTCTTACTATGTTCTTTCTCTAGCTTCCTTTATTGTAGGACTGTAGTGTACAATATATATAACCTAAAAAATGTGTGCTCATGACTGTATGTTATCAATAAGGCTTCCTGTCCCCAGTGGGCTATTCGTGGTTAAGTTCAGGGGAAATCAAAAGTCGTGCGTGGGTTTTCAGCTGCATGTGGGGCCAGCACCTCTATTCCCCATGCTGTTCGGGGGGTGCACTTGCTCATAAATTGCCTATTAACAGTAAATGTTCCAGAGATACATCAGCTGTTTCGTTCCTGCTCTCCTTCCTGCTGTTCCATCGCTGGGGGAATCTAATTCTCGGTTTACAGTAGTCATTGTGGAAGACGCTGTGTGGTCTTAAATCCCTTGGTAGTATATGAATAATCTTAGGTAGCATAAAGATTAACAGATGTCTACAGCAAACTGAGAATTAGAATGCTGTTGTGGATTAATTAGTAAAATCATTTCCTTTGACTAAGCAGGTGCTCAGGATTGAGTTAACGTAGCACACACTGAGGATGGCCCCCTTTGGAGTGTGCAAAGACCCTGTTTTGAGTCATTTTTACTGATGATCACCTGGTATATCCTTATCAGCACCAGCCAATCTGGTGTTTTTCAATGCCCTTTCAGTCTTCCTTTTTATTTTTTTTTTTAAAGATTTTATTTATTTATTTGACAGAGAGAAATCACAAGTAGATTGAGAGGCAGGCAGAGAGAGAGAGGGAAGCAGGCTCCCCGCTGAGCAGAGAGCCCAATGCGGGACTCGATCCCAGGACCCTAAGATCATGACCTGAGCCGAGGGCAGTGGCTTAACCCTCTGAGCCACCCAGGTGCCCCCAGTCTTCCTTTTATATGTTATGTAGATAAGGTGAAGTCTTGAAGCTTGTGGAGTGTTTTTTTTCTATAGCGTCTTCAGTTAAAATGGCACTGTACTTAAGTCAATTGAGGGCTAGGTGGACAGAGCCAACAGATAGATTTAAAAAAACAAAAACAAAAACAAAACCAGCCTCTTTCCAGACTTCTGATAGCTAAGAAGTACAAATTAATTTTTCTTTCGTATCGTGACACATAGTAAAATGCACTATTAATGCAACCAATTTGGTTGTTTCTCTTGAGTCTCCCTGGGCTGACCTAGACTTTGGCTTTTCTAATCTAGTTATTTGTCTCATATGTACTTGAGGCTTCTAAACATTAGCATCTTCTCTTTACTCTGTGCTCTTCTTTCTAACCAGCGTGGAAAGAAGAGACCCGCTGGCTGCCTTGGCCCGGGAATATGGTGGCTCCAAGCGTAACGCTCTCCTGAAATGGTGCCAGAAGAAGACAGAAGGCTACGAGGTGAGTGACAGCGTCGGCCAGCCTCCATCCAGCTCTGGGCAGCAGCAATCCTGGGCCCATATTTGTCCTGTGCATGTATATGCTTGGCATCTAATTGTTGCCCTTCTGTTCTCCTAGGGAAGGCCACAGTGGTGGTAGGGCTTACTGTGGTGCCAAATGGGACTGAGAGCCAGTCCACCCAACAAGCCGTGGACCTCAGTGGAGGTCTGCGTCTCCTGCAGAAGGGCCACCTTTTTCTTTACTCAGAGGAGATGTAGTCTCCACAAGCAATGGGCTCAACAGGCTGCCTCAGTCCAGGGAAGACAGCCTTGGCTGAAGCACCTTTCCAAAGAGGGTGCCTCCCTCTGATTGACACAAAGGCCCCATTTTTTCTGTTACTTTAGAGCTGTTTGCGTTTAAAGTTTCAGTTTATCAAGACAGTATTTGTCTTCTGGGAAGGTTACACGAGGAAGTAATGCTTGATAGAAGTGTAAGCTTTGTTATTATGAAATATCATATACAAAGTTAAAAATTCACCAAATAGCAGGTACAGTTTCATGGGCCATTATGACGCGAAAACCCAGGCCATCACTACTCCCTTCCAGAAACAGAGCATTGTCAATTCCCCCAAACCTTTTGTGTGACTTTCTGATCCTAGCCCTTCCCCACTCCCAAAGGCAAGTGCTGTCCTCAGGTCTTTTCCTCATGGTTTTCTGCAAAAAGAAGGCATCCCTAAATGCTGTATTAGTTTTGCCTGCACTTGAACTTTACATAAATGCAATCAAAACCTGTCATACCTGCATCCAGCTCTTACCCTACGATACGAAGTCATCAAGGCTTCTCTGGTTTGTTCATTTTCTTCACCCTTTGGAACCTGTTGTGGGATCACACCCATTATTTATCTGCCCCTTCCCCTCTTGCTGGATGGATGAGTTATTTCCAGTTCAGGGCTGTCGTTACGTGGTGCTGGTGCGTTCTCGTGCATTTCTCTCGGAACACAGGTGCGCTCATTCTTTCTGGATCTACACCTAGAAGTGAAATTACTGGACCATTGGGTGTGCCCATATTGTGCCAAACAGATTTCTGAAACAGTTGTGTGGTTTGCTTCCCCCCGCCCCGCCCTCAGCAAGAGAGGCGAGATCGTTTCTCTGCATTTTCACCGACAACACCAGTCTTATTACTCCCAGTCTTTGCATAAGTGTGTAGTGACATCTCTTTGTGCTTGGGACTTGTACGTCCCTGATGGCCAATGAGGCCAAGGACTTTTCCACATGCTAAGTGGGCGACATCAGGGTAATCTCTTTGAGGATGTGCTCTGTAGGTCTCTTGCCTGTCTTAAAATCAGATTGTCAGGGTGCCTGGGTGGCTCAGTGGGTTAAGTCTCTGCCTTGGGCTCGGATCATGATCTCAGAGCCCTGGGATCGAGCCCTGCATTGGACTCTCTGCTTAGCGGGGAGCCTGCTTCCCCCTCTCTCTGCCTGCCTCTCTGCCTACTTGTGATCTCTCTCTCCCTCTGTCAAATAAATAAATAAAACCTTTTTAAAAAAATAAAACCTTGGGACGCCTGGGTGGCTCAGTTGGTTAAGCGGCTGCCTTCAGCTCAGGTCATGATCCCAGCGTCCTGGGATCGAGTCCCACATCGGGCTCCTTGCTTGGCAGGGAGCCTGCTTCTCCCTCTGCCTCTGCCTGCCACTCTGTCTGCCTGTGCTTGCTCTCGCTTCTCTCTCTATGACAAATAAATAAATAAAATCTTTTAAAAAAAAAATTAAAAAGAAAAAAAACCTTTTAAAAAAAAAGGTAGAATAAAATCAGATTGTCTCTCTTTCTCTGGTTGCTTTTGGGAGCTCTTAAGATATTCTAGACATCCATCCTTTGTCAAATAGAGGTATTGCAAATGTCTGCTCCCACAGTGGCTTGAATTTTTGCTTTTTTGTTGAACGAAGTCTTTCATTTTAATGACGTCTCATTTATCCATCTTTTCCCAGTGGCTAGTGCTTTCTGCGTCCTATTTCAGAAATCTTTGTCTGTTCCAAGGACACAAAAATATTCTCCAGTGTTTTCTTCTGTAAGTTGGATTGTGTTCCCTTTCCCATTAAATAGCAACCCTCTTTAAAAATGCCATCTCCAGGGCACCTGACTAGCTCAGTCAGTAGAGCATGTGACTCTCGATCAAGGGGTCATGACTTTGAGCCCCACTTTGGGTGCAGAGATGACTTAAATAAATAAATAAATGTTAAGTAATCAAAATAAACTTGTCATCTCCTCCCTTCTCTCCACGCAGGCCCTGCTTTCCCACACCTTTGCCCAACTTTGCTAAAAATTCTGAAGATTCTGGTACCCCAACACTCCTTCCCCAACCTTAAGCTTTGAGGGTGTCGGGGACAGAGAAAGAAAGACCCGAGCAAGAAAACAAGGCCTCGGCCAGGAGCCAGGCCCAGATACTTGAGCGGCAGCAGGACTGGGATTGTCTTTGTAATAGCAGGAGTCAAGGGTCTTAAAATCAGATTCTACCCAAGAATAGAAGTGTTTTGTATCTTTGACATGACCTTCCCCTCCCCCCCCCCCAGTGTCTGCTAAAATAGAAAGAGAAAAAAATTAGTTGGGTTAGTGGCCAGTAAGAAAGACCGCCAGAGTATAAGCTTTGCTTCCAGTGCATTGTTTTCTCCTTTAGCTGCTCTCTGAGCCCCTGCTTCAGCCCACTCTGAGGGTCAAAACCACCCTGTAAAGGCAGGCCACCCCAATGACAGCCACGTTGCTGAGGAAATGGAGAAGCTTAAGGAGTGGGGGAGAGAAAGCTGATTCTGAGAGGCTTTAGGGTAAGGGATATAGGGGTGGCCTCAGAAAGGCCAGGAACAAGTAAGGGTGGCCCTGGCTGAGCCGCACACGGTCATGGCCACTTGACTGAGCTATCATTTCCCCACCTTACAGAAGTGGATTGAGGAAAGTGCTAGATGGACACAAAGAGACAATGAAAATTTCCAGAAGGAATTGGTCCTTTGGCATGGAGTGTTATTATAATTAGAATGCAGGGGAGGATTATACAATTGGCTATTTGCCATCATAAGAACGAGAATTATATTTCCTGCCATAGTGATGTTTTGTTTTGTGAACGTCTTGTACAAGTTCTCAAAGCATGTTACGCTTGATGAAACCCAAAACTCATTCTGCCTGAAGAGTATTTTTTTTTAATTTGTCATTAAATCTCTGTAAATTTAAAGGGAAACATAAGTCATATGTGTCTGATTTATTTACTCCTTGCAAAATATCCTCTGTCTAGACCTATTTGTCTGAGATGCCTCTTAAGCCTTCTAAAGATTGTTCTCTCTGACTCAGGAAGCCAAAAGTAAATTGTAGAAAACTCAGACAATTCTGCTAAAAAAAAAAAAAAAAAAAAGGCAGTAGCCATGTATATTTTCACTTGAAAGAACTTTCTTTTCAGCCCATCAGAGTATAGCACATTGGGTTCTGTCAAAACTTTCCATATATTAATTCAGTGGCTTTTTAGGGAGGGATCTGTTTGGTGTCCCCTTGTATTTTCAGTTCTGGGACATCAGCAGTGAAGAAAATAGGCAGAGGAGTGTGTGGGTGACTCAGTGGGTTAAAGCCTCTGTCTTTGGCTCAGGTCATGATCCCAGGGTCCTAGGATCGAGCCACGCATCAACCTCTCTGCTTCCCTCTGTCTCTCTGCCTGCCTCTGCCTACTTGTGATCTCTGTCTGTCAAATGGATAAATAAAATCTTTATTTTTTTTTTAAAGATTTTATTTATTTATTTGACAGAGAGAAATCACAAGTAGGCAGAGAGGCAGGCAGAGAGAGAGAGGAGGAAGCAGGCTCCCTGCTGACCCTGAGATCACGACCCGAGCCGAAGGCAGAGGCTTAACCACTGAGCCACCCAGGCGCCCGATAAATAAAATCTTTAAAAAAGAAAAGAAAACAGGCAGAATTTCTGCTCTCATGGAGCTTCCATCTTCACACGGACCGATGATTCTGATAAAAAAGTAAGATACGTACTAGAGTGTACTGTGGAGAAAGGTCTGTGTAGGAGGCTTAGGAGTGCCAGGTGTGTGGACGATGCCACCATCTTACGAAGGCCAGGGAGGTGACACATGAGCCATGGCTCACTTTCCCTGATGGAGGGGAAGACTTGCATCTTTTCATCAAGGTTTATCCATCCCACACCAGGTTCTAAGCCTGGAAGGTCAGAATGAGAAAACATCGTTACCTAAGCAACTGCATCCTCTGGAATTTAAGTAACACACGGTGGCAGCTCTGAAAAGGTAGAACGGTGGGTCAGACCCTCTGCAAAGTCCCAGGTTCAGCTTTGGGTGTCTTGAGGTAGCCCCAGAACTGAGATTCAGTGGGGACATGAACACGCAGTCAGTCCAGAGTGAGGCCTGCTCTGAGCCCCAAGTGGCTCTAAGCAAAGAGGAGACCGTTCTAGACATTCTACTCCACTCACATTTCCGTGGATTTTCTTTTTAGAATCAGGGTTCCAGGAAGCCCTTGCAAATTACTCTCGGTCCACAGGCTGCCTGGGAACTATATCCCAAGCCCAGGATAGGTCGGACCCGTGGAACCCTACATCTCCCTTTTTTAATCTGCCTTTAATTCCTTCTTTGGGGTTATGACAGAAATTTGCATCTCTCATGTAGAGAACCCCTTTTTCGGGTTCTCTAGGGGGCCAGAAGACAAGATGGTGGCGGTGATAGGCAGAATTCTAAGAATGACCCCAGGTGACCCTCTCCCTTAAATAATTTCCTCCCCACATATGGCAAAAGGGAGGTGGTCTGGGTAGACCTAACACATGAACCCTTTAAAAACTGGCGTTTCCTCTGAAGCATCATAAGGATTCATTGCACCATTGGTGGGCTTGAAGGTCAAGGGGGCCCATCAGGAGCCGAGAGAGGTCCCTGGCTGATAGCCAGCAAGGAAACCGGGACTT
This sequence comes from Mustela putorius furo, assembly GCF_011764305.1. Taxonomy (NCBI): domain Eukaryota; kingdom Metazoa; phylum Chordata; class Mammalia; order Carnivora; family Mustelidae; genus Mustela; species Mustela putorius. The sequence goes on along the minus strand of NW_025421501.1, from coordinate 3,015,588 downwards.
TCTAGCGCTAAGGCCTCGGGAGTGCTGAGGTCCTACCAATACCCAGAAAACAGTATGGGAGGGGGGCTCCCCGCAGTTGTGAAGTCAACCACTTGGGCGCTGCAGTGTCCTCTGCCATTGCTGTCCCTGTCCTGGAGCCCTCGGGCCTCAGCAAGGCTAAGGATGGTCATTGTACTGGACCTTCTCCCCTCCCTCCACGAAGGGACCTGTCCTGGATGAGTGAGTGGAATTCAGCTGTACATCTCTGCACGGGCCTCGCCCCTCCCAAGAAGCGTGAGGAGGCACAGCCACCGCACAAGTCTGCAGGTCTCACCCTGGCTCTGTTCCTAGGGCCCTGCTGTGCCTTGCCAGTGTGGTCAACCCTGGTGATTAATTGGTGGAGGGCAGAGGTGGTAGTTACCTGCATCTCACCTACCTCTCCAAAGCTGAAATCCATAACTTTTATCATGTTTTAATGGGCTGAGTTTTAAGGTTTTAGTGGCCTCAGACTTCAAATGTCAAATTAGAGCATTAGATTAGTGTTCTAGAGGCAAGAAATATGTACCATGATATTTATTTATTTATTTATTTTATTTTTTTTTTTTTAAAGATTTTATTTATTTACTTGAGAGAGAGATAGTGAGAGAGAGCATGAACGAGGAGAAGGTCAGAGAGAGAAGCAGACTCCCCATGGAGCTGGGAGTCCGATGCGGGACTCGATCCCAGGACTCCAGGATCATGACCTGAGCCGAAGGCAGTCATCTAACCAACTGAGCCACCCAGGCGTCCCAATGTACCATGATATTTATATCCCCTCCTACGGGAGATAGAATTTAAAAATAGTTTGGCTAGAAGTGGTCAGCTATTTGCATTGCTTTCAAAGTCACTGGTGTACTTCTCTTTTGCTGTGTAACTAAGTCCCAGGCTCAGGGACTTAAAACACCTGTTTATGAGTTCACAGTTTTTAGAGGTCCGAGGTCCAGCACGATGTAGCTGGAAATCGGGTGTCTGCTGAGCAGTGTTCTCACCTGGAGGCGGCTCGGGGAAAGAACCCACCAGGTGCTTCTCAGGCCGGTGACAGGTTCCCTGTGGTTCTAAGACCCAGCCCCCCCCCCCCACTTTCTTGCGGGTGTCAGCCAGGGTCATACTCAGCAGCTGGAGGCTGGTCAGATTCTTTCCACATGGCCCCTTTCCTCCTCAGTCACCAGCGGCCATCACATCCCGCTCATGTGGATGCTTTGGATCTCTGACTTCTGCCTCCAGCCTGAGAAAACTCTGCTTTAAATAAAGCCTCAGGATGCCTGAGTGGCTCACTGGGTTAGATGTCTGCCTTCAGCTCAGGTCATGATCTCAGGAGCCCGAAATCGAGCTCCACGTTGGGGGTCCCTGCTCAGGGGGGAGCCCTATTCTCTCTTTGCCTTCCATTCCCCTCACTTGTGTTCTTTCTCTCTCTCTCAATTAAATAAAATCCTTAAAAAATTTTTTTCTAGGGGTGCCTGGGTGGCTCAGTGGGTTAAGCCACTGCCTTCGGCTTGGGTCATGATCTCAGAGTCCTGGGATCGAGTCCCGCATCGGGCTCTCTGCTCAGCAGGGAGTCTGCTTCCTCCTCTCTCTGCCTGCCTCTCTGCCTGCTTGTGATCTCTCTCTGTCAAGTAAATAAATTTTTTTTTTTAATCTTAAAAAAAAAAAAATTGTTTTCTAGGGGTGCCTGGATGGCTCCGTGGGTTAAGGCCTCTGCCTTGGGTTCAGGTCATGATGCCAGGGTCCTGGGATCGAGCCCTATGTTGGGCTCTCTGCTCAGCAGGGAGCCTGCTTCCTCCTCTCTCTCTCTCTGCCTGCCTCTCTGCCTACTTGTGATCTCTGGCTGTCAAATAAATAAATAAAATCTTTTAAAAAAGAAAAATTTTTTTTCTAAATAAATAAAGCCTCATGTGATAAGGTTAGGCCCACCCAGGAAATCTCCCTGTTTTAGGGCTGGCTCATTAGCAAGCTTAATTCCGTTTGTCAAATCCCTTTGCCAAGTGACCTAACAGATCATGGAAGAAACACCAGGTAGTGGAGATGGTGAGGGTGTCTTAGAATGCTGCCACCAGGCCCAGTTGTCAGTGCTGACTACTCATTAAGGCACCGAGGAACGTTTATGCAGTATATATGCCGGACCTGACCCTAGATCTCAGGAATAGCAGTAGCCCCGGCGGGGGTCCTGGGCCTCAGGCCATTCTTGAGTGCCCGCAGCTTTGAGAGCCTCAGATCTGAGAGTCTCACCTCTGCCTAAGAAAACTCTTATTGTGGGGGTGCCTGGGTGGCTCAGTTGGTTAAGCGTCTGCCTTTGGCTCTGGTCATGATCCCATCATCCTGGGATTGAGCTCCGCATCTGGCTCTCTCTCTGCTGCTCCCCCTGCTTGTGTTCTCTCTGTCAAATAAGTAAAATCAAGAAAGAAAGAAAAAGAGAGAGAAAGGAAGGAAGGGAAAAGAAGGAAAGAAGGAAGGAAGGAAAAAAGAAAACCCTTTCGGTTCTGGATCTCAACTTGCCAAAAGCCTGTGTGTTGTAAAAAATTAGAAGCATCAACGGACAGGAACCACAGGAACACAAATGTCCTGAACAGACATTGCGGGTTAATCATCTAGGAAAAGTAAATAGTCTGACCTGAGGAAGAAACTGTGGGATTCTCTGTTACCTTGTGGTCCCAGCCACTCCACTCTTTTAGTTTTCCCTTGCTGTGATTTAGTACAGATTTAGTGGTGGAAACAACACCCACTTATTATTAGCTCAGTGGGGCTCTTCCCTTGAGGCCCTGGGCCAGAATCAGCTTTTGTAAGCTTAAAGTTCACTCAGGGTGTTGGCAGAGCTCATCCTTTTAAATTTCCCTTTGACCTTGACTGAATCACCAGGGTTGGCCTCACTGGTCAGGACACAGCAGGGCCCTAGGAACATAGCCAGGGTAACACCTGCAGACTTGTGCGGTGGCTGTGCCTCCTCACGCTTCTTGGGAGGGGCGAGGCCCGTGCAAAGATTTACAGCTGAATTCCACTCACTCACCCAGGACAGGTCCCTCAGTGGAGGGAGGGGAGAAGGTCCAGTACAATGACCATCCTTAGCCTTGCTGAGGCCCGAGGGCTCCAGGACAGGGACAGCAATGGCAGAGGACACTACAGCGCCCAAGTGGTTGACTTCACAACTGCGGGGAGCCCCCCTCCCATACTGTTTTCTGGGTATTGGTAAGACCTCAGCACTTCCCACACCTTAGCGCTAGAAAGTTCCCTTTGGCCCAAGATGTGAGGGAGAACAAGCTTTCATAGGTGGATTTGGATTTGCTAGAGGCACTGCTGTGTCAAACTGTAACGCTAGACCCAAAGATTCTGAAGTTTTCTGACAAATGAGAAAACCAGCACATATGGAAAGAGCAGTGGGTTATTTATCATTAAGTCTTGAGTTCATTTCTTGCTCAAGTGAACCTTCGTCTTCTGATAACGTGTTCTGTATGTTGGTAAATATCCTGTACCCTCCCTTGTAAGCTGTGTTGCCAGACTGTCCTTCAGAGGAAAAGGCTTTAATTCCTGAGAGATCAAACCAGAAGCTTTTGGAATAGTTGAATAGCTCGGGGGAGCTCCTTCCCCTTGTCAGGACGTCATTTCTGACAGCGACAAGAGCCCCATGGGTTCCAATTCCCTTAAGACCTTGCCCTTTTGATGCCTGGGTGGCTCAGTTGGTTAAGCAGGTGCCTTCGGCTCAGGTCATGAGCCCAGCGTCCTGGGATGGAGTCCCACATCGGGCTCTTTGCTCAGCAGGGAGCCTGCTTCTCTCTCTCTGCCTGCCTCTCTGTCTGCGTGTGCTCACTCTCGCGCTCTCTCTCTCTCTCTGACAAACAAATAAATTTAAAAAAATATATATATATATATATTTTTTTAAAAAAAAAAAGACCTTTGCCCTTTCTAGGGTTTTTCTTCCCGATGCTTCTCTAGTCCCTGGTGTGTAAATATCATCTAATTATCTCTTTCTTATCTTTACTAAGATAATTTAAGTAATGCAGTTTAGTAAGAAAATCTAGTTGTCAGCAGTACAGTTTTTTTTCCCAAATCATCCCATCACGTAGTATTGTGATTCACATTTAATCTTTTCATTTTAAACCGAGGCTGCATCAAATTTTTAGTGGCTTATTTTATTTCCCAAGCACTGAGACGGAGGAGTGAGGTGTGAAGCCCTGATAGGACCTGGCTGCGGTCATTAGGAACTGGGTGTTGCTGTCACTTTACCAGAGTGGTTCAGAGGGCTCCTGGCAGTTTCTGGGAGAACATTGCGGGGACACTTCTGACGATGACCCGGGACAGTCAGGTGAATTTAAACCATCAGACTAGTTTTCGTCCAAGGTTGGGGTGTGGGAGTCACCAAACTGATTTTATGAAAACATGCGTAGTCTCAGCAAATATATACCAAACGCCCGCTCCTTACTGTGTTCAGCAGCCAGGTCTAGACCCACAGCAAAGGGGGGCAGACAACAAAGAAAGAGAAGAGAAGGGCCAGGGGAACAGGCCGAAGGAGTGTGTGGAGCAGGACAGTGGAGGGTGACGGGGTGGAGGGCACCCTAGATCAGGAAGGGCTGTCCAAGGATGTCGTGTTCCCTCAGCGCAGGATGACAGGAAGAGCCAGCCCAGTGGACAGGCAGAGGGAACTGTGAGAGCGAGAGGTTGGGGCAGAAAGCAGCCTGATGTGTTAGAGGGTTGGGACGCTGGCTGGGCACGACAGCGGGCAAGGTACTAGGTGGGTTGGGACCGACTGGAGAGTGGATCGTGGGTTCATTCCCAGTGGAAATGGGGCTCAGGGCTCCTGAGTGGGAGTTGAAGCACAAAAGGAGGAATGGTAGCTTGGCCTTTGCTCAGGGAGAAGTGGTTGGTGACATCTTAAGTCATACACACCTTTGCTCTGGGTGTTCCCTTGCATTCCTCCCTGGTCTCCAAGGGAATTAGTGATCATCCTGACTTCCCAGAGCTTTGAAGACCTTCCCTACAGTGCAGGCTCTGACTGCCTTCATGGCTGCTGGGCCTTGAGCTCAATATGGTGAACTCCATGTAAATTTAAAAAATTGTAAGCACTAACAGGCATGATAATTATAAAAAAAAATTTTTAGAGCAAGCAAGCAAGGGGGCGGGGCACAGTGAAAGAGAGAATCTTTATTTTTTTGAAAGTTTTAATTTACCTATTTTTGCAAGAGAGACAGTGCAGGAGCAGCAGGGAGAGGCGGAGGAAGAGGGAGAAGCAGACTCCCTGCTGAGCAGGGAGCCTCACCGGGAGCTCAGTCCCAGGACCCCAAGATCATGACCTGAGCTGAAGGCAGATGCGTAACTGACTGAGGCACCCAGCACCCCTAAAATTGCATCTTTTAAAGAAAACAGCCAGATGCAAAAACAAAACAAAACAAAACCCACATATTCTATAATTCTATACATATGAATTGTCCAGAGTAGGCAAATTCATGAGTCAGAAAGCACATTAGTGGGGTGCGGGATAGGGAAGGGAAGCAGCAGTGACCCAGCACCAGCTTCCTTTCGAGGCTGATGAAAACGTTCTGGGATTATATAGCAGTAAAAGTCCCACAACCTTGTGAATCTACTCAAAGCTACTGAATTGTACATTTCAAAAAGTTTAACTTTAGGGGCACTTGGGTGGTGGCTCAGTCACTTAAGCATCTGTCTTCGGCTCAGATCATGATCTCAGGTCCTGGGATGGAGCCCCATGTTAGCTCCCTGCTCAGCAGGGAGTCTCCTTCTCCTGCCTCAGGTGGCCTCTCTGCCCACTTGTGCTCTCTCTGTCAGATAAATAAATAAAATCTTTTTTATTAAAAAATAAAATCTTTTTTTAATAAAATCTTTATTTATTTTTTAAAACAGCAGGAAGAGCTTTCATGGGGCATCAGGGAGGTGACAGATAACAGGTAGTTGGGGGGTAGGAAAGTGGAATATAAATTTTAAATCTTAAATAGAACTTTCAAAAACATACCTGGGTACTACCTTGTATATTAAAAACTAATTGAAATAAAATAGAGAGATGCACAAGGTATTGGTACTCTAATTTTTATTTGGGAGATGGGATTCACAGGTATTCACTTTATATAACCCAAATATATTCTTTGCATCAAACATATATTAGGACAGGGGGTGCCTAGGTGGCTCCGTCAGTTAAGCGTCTGCCTTTGGCTCAGTCATGATCTCAGGGTCCTGAAAGCTTCTCGCTCCCTCTGGCTCTTCCCTGGCCTGTGCACACACTTTCTCTCTCTCAAATAAGTAAAATCTTTAAGAAAAAGAAAAATGGCACTTTTCTAAGCAATGCACTTCAAATGTCCTTTCCCAGAATTGCACATGCTAGAACTCAGAATTTTCTCTTGGCCCTGCCCCATCTTATTTTTCAAAGACAGTAAAGTGAACACTTGGTATTCCCAAAGCTTTTGCCATTTGAAATAATAATAATGTAGGTCTGATCCTGTAACAGTAGACTTAAGCCTCCACTCAGATCAGTGTTCAGCCCTGGAGCCCTGGGGCCAAATCGAGCCTACCACATGTTCTTCTAAATAAAGTTTTATTGGAACACGGTCACTGAAACACAGTCATCCTGAGACATTTTGCTTGTAACTCTTTGGTACTACAGCTACAGAGTTGAGTCCTTACAGTAGAGCCTTTTGGGCCATTATACCTACAAAATTATTTACCATCTGGTCCTTTCCAGAAAAAGTTGGCAGACCCCTCCCTGCGATACAAATGTACACAAGTATCTTCTGTTACACAAATCGTACGTGGCTCTTGCATTTCAGGTAGCAAGAAACAAGTGTTAGAGAGCAAGAGACTGACTTCAAACCTATCTGAGTTTTTGTGTTGCAAGACCTGGGTTGGGGAAGGGTAGCTGAAGCGTCAGGGAGGCACGCACAGGCCTCTTTGAACCTCTTTTGAGCCCATGAGCTGGGAGCTCTGTCTTCTTCTCTGTCAGAGAAAAGAGCAGTCTTTGTGTTGTCCAAAACAAATCTTATTTTGCATCTGGAAGGAACACCCACATAGCCGGTGGCCTCTGTTTTTCTGTCTCTGAGTTCCCACAGACAAGTACTAGCATATGCTCGCCCAACAGCGAACAGCCTGCGGACTGGCGGGCCCTGCGGAGCTCTGTTTGTTGTTTTCTTTTTTGAGACAGGTCTCTGGAGGGCTACCATGCCCAACTCAGAGAAAACGTACAATGCTGTGATTTATTTAGTGTCATCAAAGTGGTTCTTTTCCTGACTTCATTATAATGAATCCTCAGCAGAAGATGAATGTCATCATGGGCCTCTATTCTCGTGGGGCCTTTCCTCACCCGGCGTCTCTGTATCCGCAGCTGTGTCTGAGACACGATGATTTGTGAAGACGTTTTCGGGGACACCAGGCATTGTCTTACAACCTGAGGCAGCAGGAGAATCTGTTTGGAAGATAAAGACAAAAGACCTTATTTCCCAGGTTGTGGGAAGTACATTCCTGCCTTCAGCTCCCTGCAGTGCATCTTTCCAGGGCTTTCAGCTCTTGGGCCCGCATGGCCAGACGCTCCCCTGCCCACTCTCTTTGTGCACCTGCCCAGATAGAGGAAATCGTGAGGAATAAAAATTGTTTGCTGAATGAAAGTACCAGAGGGTGTTGTAGAGATCCCCGTGAGACTGTTTGCCCAGCAGATGGGGAAGGGACTCGTCCCCCGCATCATGGACGGGGATCACGAGGAAGCTGCTGTGACCTCCCCCAACCTTCCCATCACTGCTGCCTGGTGCAGGGGTTGGGGGAGGTGGGGCACCCAGCCAAAGCCAGGCCCGTCAGCCTCTTCCTGGGAGTCTGGAACCAGACCTGAGAGCAAGATTACTCAGAGGCAGACCTCCGTGCTGTAGGCAGCCGTGTTTTTGCCACTGCACAGGGAGGAGCGAAGGGAACAGGCCTGCCTGTGGGCTGCGCCTACACAGGCTGCTTGTGAGGGTGGCCCTTAGCTAGTGTCTGGTAACTTGGATTTGGGAAGATTCTCACCATTCCCAGAACTGATAAGAGAGAGTCAGAAAACCACTGTGGTTTCTGTTGAACACCTGCCTTCCTTCTGGGAGCCTGGCATTTGGAGTGTGCTAGACAGAGGACGCCTACGTGACCAGCCCCCCCACCCCCGCAGAAACGGGGTGGGGGGGGGGTCAAGGCCCCGGTGAGCTTTCTTTGGTGGACAGCACGGCTTGCGTGTTGTCACAAGTCATTGCTGGGAATTTAAGCCCACCAGGAGGGGACTCGGAAGCTCACAACTTGTTTCTTCCAGATTTGACCTCAAATGGCTTTTCCCTTTGCTGATTTTGCTTTGTAGCCATTCATGACCGTTAAGTCCTGTGAATCGTGGTAAATCCGTGAATGCCTCCATGTGTGGCCACATGCTAAGTGACACGTCCTCCTGCCAGTCTGAGCCTGAGATGCACGTGGTCCAGGAGGCCCCAGGGCCACACTGACCAGGGAAGAAGTGGAAGAAGGCCTCTCTAGGGACAGAAAACAAATGCACAGGGAGAAGGCCAGGTGATAAAACAGATGGGACACCTTCCCGTCTCCTGATTCCGTATGCTTGTCACGGCTCAGCAGCAGCACCATTTCGGATATCCTTAGTTTCTGTGAAACAATAAAACCCTTAGAACAGATTTCCGCTTCTCTTCAATTAGTTCCTGTTGTGCTTTATGGCTGAGGGATCTAAAGGATCATAACTGATCATAGAGAGGGTCACACAAAAGGATTGTAACTGATCTTCTCTTTATTTGGGTATTTTCTAAATCTTTACACAAAGCATTAGTTCCTTTTATTATTAGAAATAAATGGTATTCCTTGCTTTGTTCTTATTTGTATCTTTCCAATTTAAAAAAAAAAATCCTAATTTTGGGGGGGAAATGCAATGTTCTATTGTGTATAAAAAGTGACATAATTCCTACCCTGTTGCTCAGTCCTGCTCTCTGAAAGTATCATTTTGATAACAGTCTGATATTTTTCTTGAAATCAAGGTTTCTCAGGATTGGCACCATTGATATTTGAGGCCGGACAGTTCTTTGTCGTGGGGGCTGCCCTACACGTTGTAGGGTTTTAGCTGTCTTTGGCCTCTACCCACGGGATGCTGTTAAAACTATCTCAGTTGAGACGATCAAAAAGGTCTCCAGGGGTGCCTTGGTGCTCAGTGGGTTAAAGCCTCTGCCTTTAGCTCAAGTCATAATCTCAGGGTCCTGGAATTGAGCCCTCTGCATCGGGCTCTTTGCTCAGCAGAGAGCCTGCTTCCTCCTCTCTCTCTTTCTGCCTGCCTCTCTGCCTACTTGTGATCTCTATCAAATAAATAAAAACAAAATCTTTAAAAAAAAAAAAAAGTCTCCAGAAATTGACAGATGTCCCCCACCAGGGGAGAGAGGGGAGGAATCACCCCTGGTTAAGAACCACTGTCTTGAGGGCGCCTGGGTGGCTCAGTGGTTTAAAGCCTCTGCCTTCGGCTCGGGTCATGATCCCAGGGTCCTGGGATCGAGTCCCACATCAGGCTCTCTGCTCTGTGGGGAGTCTGCTTCCTCTTCTCTCTCTGCCTGCCTCTCTGACTCCTTGTGATCTCTGTCAAATAAATAAATAAAATATTAAAGAAAAAAGAACCACTGTCTTGAATATACAATTACATGTCTTTAAACTTTACAAAAATAGAATTATACGTTGATATGCAAGGAGTGCTTGCCATGGATATATTGTGTTCCTCCTTCTGGGAGTATTCATATAGCTGTTTCATTATTTGTAGCTCCTGCATGGATTTTCATTGTAGGCATAAGCAATACTTTATCTATTTTTTAAAGATTTTATTTATTTATTTGAGAGAGAGCTCAAGCGGGGGAAGCAGAAGAGGCAGAGGGAAAAGCAGTCTCCCCGCTGAGCAGGGAGCCCAATGTGGGGCTCGATCCCAGGACCCCGGGATCATGACCTGAGCTGAAGGCGGACGCCCAGCAGACCCCTTAGTCACCCAGGCACCCTTCTAGTGGTCTGTTGGTGGACCTTCCAGTTGCTTACCACTTTCCATGGGAATTTCTCAGGGCTGTGAATACACTCCGGCTGTTTTAAACAGAAAGGAATTTAGTCAGTAAGGGTACACTGCCGCCAGAATTGTTAGGAGTATTAACCTGGGTAGCTCAGTTGGTTAAGTGTCTGACTCTTGGTTTCGGCTCCGTGCTCACTGGGGATCCTGCTGGAGATTCTTTCTCTCTCTCTCCCTATGACTGAGAGTGCTCACACACACTCTCTCTCAAATACTAACTAAATAAATCTCTTTTTCAAGAATATTTTATTTATTTGACAGAGAGAGACATAGTGAGAGAGGGAACACAAGGAGAGGGAGTGGGAAAGGGAGAAGCAGGCTTCCTGCTGAGTAGCGAGCCCCACAAGGGGCTCCATCCCAGGACCCTGAGATCATGACCTGAGCCAAAGGCAGATGCTTAACGGCTGAGCCACCCCGGTGCCCCAATAAGCAAATCTTTTTTTAAAAAGAAAGAACAAGGGGCACCTGGGTGGCTCAGTGGGTTAAAGCCTCTGCCTTCGGCTCAGGTCATGATCTCAGGGTCCTGGGATTGAGCCCCACATCGGGCTCTCTGCTCGCCAGGGATCCTGCTTCCCCCTCTCTCTCTGCCTGCCTCTCTGCCTACGTGTGATCTCTGTCTGTCAAATAAATCAATAAAATCTTAAAAAAACAAAAAGAAAGAAAGAAAGAGACATATACTAGGCTGGAATTCAAGGGCTAGCTCCCAGTGTCTGAATTGGCCCCCAAGGAGACAGCCTTCATGATCAGGAAGAGGCACCACTGGGAACCTGCTACTGGAGTTGCTAGCTCCAGAACCAAAGCTCGTCTCCTGCAGTCTAGACCAGAGGATGCCCCGACCTTGCCTTGTTCTCCAGATGACTCAGTTCTGAGTGCATCACCTGCAAGGGCCGGTGACCATCCGATCCTAATTCCCATACTGAACATGAGCAGCAGGGGTGTCTCAGAAATTCACTTTCCAATTTCCAGCTCCTCAAGGGGGTAGGACATTGTTGCTTGACGCCGTCCACAACATCTGGATGTGTGGATCCCCATCACCCACCCTTAGGAATAGCACCATGAGGGCATCAGTGAAATGGGGGACTAAGGAGATCCAAGACTCCCTCCCTCTATAAAAGCAACAAGAAAGGTGGCAAAATCCGTCAGAACCAGACTCTTCATAGCCCTGGAATCTAATCAAAAACTTGTAACAAGCAAGAGCGTGCTTAAACGAAGTAGGGTAGAAGCTGCAGAGTTTCTGTGAGAGAACTCTGCACCGTTTTAACTCCCCACCCCCCATTCCGTCCTCCTCTTCCCAGCTCAGCAATAGCCTTACAGATGGCGGCCAGCATTCCTTGACAGGGCTTGCTAGCTCTTTCCACAGTCCTGTTCTCCCTCTCCTTCTGCCCCTCTCCAAACGGCCCCCCAGTGATGCTCCATCTCTCTCAGAGTCAATAAACAAAATTTTAAAAAAGTAATAATAATACTCAAAATGCCAGTTTTCAACAAAAAATTACAGATATGCAGAGAAACAAGGAAGTTTGGCTCATTCATAAGAAAAATAAAGTAAAATAGAACCGTCCCTAAGGAGCCACAGACACGGGCCCTATGAAGACTTGAAACCAGCTGTTCTATAGATATCCAGAGTGCTCAAAATGAAGAGTATCAACACAGAGATGGTAAATGTAAGAAAAGGGACCAAACAGAAATTTTGGAGCCGAAAAGTACTATAACCGAATGAAAAGCGTGACAAGTCAGGTCACAGATGTGATGACATTGCTGCGGCTGGGAAGGTAAAGCGACGTGGCCAACAGTTTGGCCTCCTTGATAGGTCAAACTTAGATTCACATACGAAGTAGCAACCCTGTTCCTGCATGTATATATGCAGAAGCGTGGAAAATAGGTGTTGAAACCTGAATGTTCCCAGCAGCATCGTCACAGCAAACGAAAGGTGGAAAGAGCTAGAATGCACAACCGCTGGGTGGTGAATGGGTAAAGAACATGTGTACGGTGGACTGTTACCCAGCCGAAAAGTGGAAAGAAGTGCTAGGACACACAGGTACCCTGAAAACGTTTATTTTAAGTGGAAGAAGGCAGATGCAAAATGTCACATCTTCTGTGACTCCATTTATACGAAATACCCAGAACAGGAAATTCCACAGAAACAAAAGGTTAGTGTTTGCCAGGGCCTTGGAGGGGTCAGGGGGCATGGGGAGGGACAGCTTAGCAGGTGCAGGGTTTCCTGTTAGCATGATGAAAATGGTCTGGACCTGGAGTGTGGCAACAGCTGCCAAACACAGTGAATGTTCTAGAAGCTGCAAAACGCCACGCTTGAAAGTGGTTTCAGGGGTGACCTTTGTGTTACGGGAATCTTACCCCAGTAAAATAAAAACAATGCCGTGGCAATGAACCTCGTTGACCACACCTTTCTAGACCCGCGCTAGATTTCTGTGAACCAAACTCCTGAAAAGTAACATTCCTTAATGTAAGGGTACATTGCACTAGGGATTTCAGCAGGGTTATTCCGGCTTCCATCTCTGAACCAATGTGCCGGTCTCCTCCTGCCTTCTCTGCTGTTGGGTATAGATACTCTCTTCATCTTTCCTGGTCCAAGAGGAGAAAATGGCATCCCTTTTAATTTTTCTTTATGGATGCAAGTTGAGCGAGTACCTTTTATCAGTTTGTTAGCCATTTATGTATGAAATGAAACACGTCTTCTGTGAAATACTAGTACAGCTGCTTTGCAGCTTTTCTAGTCACGTGTTTTTTTAAGAGCTCTTTTTATTGTATTTTTATCAATCTTTTTGTTGTATTTTTATCAAAGTTACACGTGTCCATAACGGAAGATCTAAGTCTTAGCCTGCTTGGGGTGCTGTCACGGAGTCCCACAAATTTAGGGCTTACACAACAAATACTTATCTCACATGGCTCTGGATGTGGTAACGGGGAAGGGGGTGCTCCCTGAGTTAACAAAGGACAGTAATCTCAGCAGGAGGACCCCGCCCCCATCTTATCTAAAGCCAATCACCTCCCAAAGTCCCCACCTGGAGATACCATCACACTGGGGCTGAGGCTTCAACCCACGGCTTTGTGGGAGGACTCAGTTCAGTCCTAGCAATGTACAAAAGATCCTTAACGAGTCTCATCAAGTCTCATCAAGTTCTGTCTTCCTCTCTTAGGGTCAGCTGTTTTCATCCCACTGAACTGATCGTTCCTTTGCAATTATACCTCCTCGTTGCTAAATAGCCTGCTTATCCTGCTGTTTCTTGTTCTTTATTTTGGATTTTGTATCTTGATCTCCTACTGGGAAAGACTAGCGTTTATCTCCTTTTCACCTCCTCCCCCATACTTCCTGTCTCCCCATTCTCCCAGTGTAATTGTGCATATTTGCAGTTTACATTTAGAGAATATAAATGTTATTTCCAAATAAGCCATGTCATGGTGCAGAACACTGTTATTTTTTTCTTTTCTGTACAACCTTTTGTTTTTCTCATAATCATCTTTTTGTTTCATTGTTTGCTTTAGTTTTTTTATGTAATAATCACTAATTCATTCCAAATGTGTAGGAAATAGCCCCTTACATCATGCAGTCAAAGATTCTGCTAAAAGATTCCGTCAAAGAGCTGAGGAACTCTCCTGGAGCCTCCTGACCTCCTCCAACATGGCTTGTTCTCTGTGCCTGGTGTACAGCTCTCACACTGGGGTCTTGACCATTCTACCTTTGCTTCTCTCTTTTTTAGAGAGAGAGAGAGCATGCAGTGTGTGTGTGTGTTTCTGTGTGTGTGTGTGTGTGTGTGTGTGTGTGCAGTCCAGCAGTTGGGGAGGGGTAGAAGGAGAAGGAGAGAATCTTAAGTAGGATCCATGCCCAGTGTGAAGCCCAATGCAGGGCTCGATCTCATGAGCCTGAGATCACGACGTGATCTAAAATCAAGAGTCAGGCGCTTAACTGACTGAGCCACCCAGGTGTCCCTCTTTTTTTGATTTTCTGTGTCCTGGGCCCTATTCCTTTCCTCCATTCCTCTCTTGTTTTCTTTTCTTTTCTTTCCTTTTCTTTTTTCTTTAAATTTTATTTATTTATTTGTCAGAGAGAGTGAGCACAGGCAGATAGAATGGCAGGCAGAGGCAGAGGGAGAAGGAGGCTCCCCAGTGAGCAAGGAGCCTAATGTGGGACTCCATCCCAGGATGCTGAGATCATGACCTGTGCCAAAGGCAGCCACCCAACCGAGCCACCCAGGCGTCCCTCCTCTCTTGTTTTCATTCCTCTAGTATCTTTCTGAGGAAGGGTTCATGGAAGGTAAAATTTTATGACCTTGCAAAAATTTTTTGTTAAGACCTTCTATCTTTATTTGACTCTAACACATGATAGTTTAATTATGTATAAAATTTTAGGTCATAAAATTTTGTTCATTATTTTGTAGGCTTTGCTCCACTGTCTTCTAGTTTCCAGTGTTGCAGTAAGAACAAATAATCTTGGTCCTTCATAGGTGACCTTTTTTTCCCTCTCCAATATCTTGTAGGAGTTTCCGGTTGACATCAGCTTTCGAACATTTTAGGGTGATATGCCTTGATGTGGATCTTTCTTTTTTTCTATAATGCTGGGTACTTCTTGTACTCTTTCAATAAGATAACTCATGTTCTCGTATTCTTGAATTATTTTTTGCTGATTTCTAATTTCTTCCTTTCTGTTTTCTTTTTCTGGTATTCCTCCCAGTCTGATCTCCTAATTATCACATCTTTTCACCTTTCTTTCATCTTTTTGTTTCACAGTTTACTCAGGGACTTCCTTAACTTAATGTTCTAACATCTGTTAAATGTTTCATTTCTGCTATCCTAGTTTTTTACCTCATTCATCTTTTAAAATCTTTAACTGTGGTAAAACATGCATAAATTAAAATTTACCATCTTAACCAATTTTAAGTGTCCAAAAGTTCAATGTTAGGTATAGTCGCACTGTTATGCGGTCAATCTCAAGTCTTCCCATACTGAAACTGTACACATTAAACAGTAACTCCTTGTGCTTTCTCCCCCAGCACCAGCAGCCAACCTTCTATCTCTGTGGTTTTGATGGCTCTAGGAACCTCACGTTAATGGAACTGTGCAGTATTTGTCCTTTTGTGACTGTCTTATTTCACCAAGAAGAATGTTCTCAAGGTTCATCCAGGGGTAGCATGTGTCAGGAATCTCTTTCCTTTCTAAGACTGAATAATACTCCATTGTATCTGTCCACCATCCTGTTTGTCCATTTGAGGAGTTCTCTTTTGGACCCTGAATTTTTTTTTTTTTAAGATTTTATTTATTCATCTGGGCGAGAGAGAGAGAGAGAAACCATAAGAAGGGAGAGAGGCATTGGGAGAGAGAGAAACAGACTCCCCACCGGTGGCAGGGAGCCCAACTTGGGGCTTGATCCCAGAACCCTGGGACCATCACCCGAGCAGAAGGCAATCACAAAGACTGAGCACCCCACCCCCCGCCGGCGCCCCTCGGACCCTGAATTTTTTATAGCATTTCTGGTTTTGTTTCACAGATGGGATATCTTCTGTTACTCTTGCCCGGAACCATATGTCACTTTTATCCCCAAATCTTTTCCCTGCCTAAGTCCTTTCTTCCAAGTTTCTTTGTTTTGTGGGTATTGCTTGATCTCTGTCTGTGTGCTAGGTATTTAATCAGAAAAGCAGTGGTCCTTAACTGTTGCTCTCATGTAAGTGTGGGACTCTCCAAAGCTGACCAGTGGCTCCAAGCTCATGGGTGAGGCTTGCGACTGTGGTCATTACTGTAGGTTGCTCTGCCTCTGTCATGTCCTTGATGGACGCCTGGTATCTGTGTCTTCAGGTCTGTCCTGTTGGGCTGGTCAGATTCCCCGGAGAAGGACCTCCCTCTCTTCTGGCTGAAGGCACCAGCCTGATAGCCAGTGTTTGTGGGAGTGGACCAGAGAGGAGCACGGGGAATTGGAGGGTCAGTCGACCGCCTGGGCACCCTGCAAAGTCCCCTTGATTCCCCTATTTTCAGGACAATCCCTCATGCCTCGCCATGAAATGTCATTTTTATATTGTGTTAACCTTAAAAGTAAGATAGTCATTTTACCAGCAGAAAGTGGGTTTATTCAGGAAAACATAGAATTGCAATTTGGGACAAGCAAACTATAGCAAATCCATAGAGAAGTCCAAAAAAAATCAAGAGAGAAACGTTATTTTATGGAGAAGGGGAAGTTGGGAGGAGTTGTTTTGAACAAAAGTCCATTGGAGAAAAAGCAAAAGTTCAGGGTGACCACAGCTTCTCTGTCACTGACTGAGTTGAAGGGGTAGTCGGTTTCTTGCAGGAGATGCTGTGTCCATCCTGTAATGGACAATTCTTTCCTGTTGAAGGTTCTTCTGACCTCTGCAATTGACAATTTTTCCTGTAATTGACATTGGGTGGTAGGCTCCGCCTTCCAGCCTTTCCCTCATCTCTCCTGCTCCACTTTAGTAAGGATTCCCTTTACTAATTTTCACAGTCATTCGCTGATAAATGCTCTTAACTAACAGAAGCTTGCCTTTGCTTTGAGTTTACTGAGAATTTGTTTTTAAATCTAGAAGTAAGAATCATGCCCACTATCCACCCTGTCAAGAGACCCTGTTTTACTCCCTCGGCTTCACTTGACTCGAATGGCCTTGTAGACGGAATTCCAAGCCAACCCTGTTTTTAACCACCTCCCTTCTCACCTCGTGAAGCACGCCCCATGCCGTCCCGTCCCATTTCCTGAGCCTTTGGGAAATTTTGCACTAAAATCAGGTTGGATATTTGCTCTTCTCCATCTCCACTGCTGGCTTGGGATTTCATTTGGTTAGCTCTGTTATGTTAGTTACTTCTGTCTGTCTGCTTTTCAGGTGCCAGAGTTTTGTTTCCTTTCCTCTTTCCTTTATTGCTCTTCTTAATACCTTTGGGGGAACAAGCAAGCTCTGGTTTTTGTGGTCTTCTTGGGGCTTCAAGAGGGAAAGAAAATAAGCCCATGTGTTCAATCCGCTTTCTTCACCTTGAAGTCTCAGAGCTCTTCATACATTAAAATACTAGCTTATACCCATCATACAGGTTCCAGATCATCCTTGTTAAAATATTTAAATCTTTCTTTTTTGCAGTTTGTGTTTATTTTGCTATGTAGAACTGTAACTTTTTTTCTGAGTGGGTGGCCATTTGTTTATCATTGACTTAGCACTCTGTTCAAGTATTTGGTAGACCCTGGTGTAAACAGGAATTCAGGAGATGTGTGACATTCTAGTCTTCCACTGACTCATGGTCTGGTTCTTCATCTCACACAGCTCATGTGCAGAAAAAGAAGACAGTTCCATGCAGTATGCCCTACGAAAGGAGGGGTTCCTATTAGCTGTCATTGTGACGGATGACAGTTTTTCCATCTTGACGCTTTTTGTTATTTGATTCTGTTTGTTGATTTTCTAGAGTTGTTGAAGCAAACTGTTGCAAATAATTCCTTTTTTAAAAAGATTTTATTTATTCATTTGAGAGTGAGGGAGACAGAGAACACATAAGCAGGGGGAGAGGGAGAGGGAGAAGCAGACTCTCTGCTGAGCCAGTCGGGATCCCCAATGTGGGGCTCAATCCCAGGACCTGACTTACCATCTTAACCAATTTTAAGTGTCCAAAAGTTCAATATTAGGTATAGTCGCACTGTTATGCGGTCAATCTCATTTATACACGATCAAAAAATGCAATAGGTATTTTTCTGCCTTCTCCAGTAGAGGTTGGTGACAGTTTTTGGCCTGAAGGAACATACTATACTCTGGGATATAGGACAGAGCCGTACAAGACTCTGACACTCCTTCTGACAAATGAGAACCCACAGTGTTTTGAAATTGCATCGGGAAACCTCTCATTTGGAAGTTACAACCTCCCGTTCCCCGGAAGTGGAGTCTCACATTTTCCTTGGGACTGAAGGCTCTTTTCCTTTGATCAAGGTCCTCAGCAAGGAGCTTTTAGCACATATATTTAAAGTGCCCCCCCTCAACTAGTTCTTAAGGGAATCTTGTGAATGGCCCCGAGCTGCCTTTTGTGGGCGCTGGAGGGTGACCTTCACCATGTGGCAGGTGGATCTGTGGAATTCTGAGTGAGGTGTGTTGAAGTCTCTTACTTTGATTGTAGTTTCTGTCAAAATCTTTGGTTTCTAAGAGTTTTTCCTTAGATATTCTGGATACCAAACTTAAGGGCTCATAGCTCTTGTGTCTTTTAATAAGGTTACCTTTTCTTTCAATTGAGCCTTCAGACCTGAAAGATTTCATTTTATGATGCAAACATACTCTTCCCATTTCTGCCTAGCTTTTATTTGTGTGATATATTTTTATAATTCCTTTATTCTTGATTTTTTATTCATATGCCTTAAGTATATTTCTTACAGTTTAGCTTTATCTGTAATCTGAAATTCTAATAGAGAGCCCATTCATGGTTTCTTGTGGCTTTTTTGCATGCATTTACTCTTATTCTTATCCTCTTACATTTTCAGTATACTTTTCTTTCTTTTTTTTTTTTTAAAGATTTTATTTATTTATTTGTCAGAGACAGAGGGAGAGAGAGCGAGCGAGCACACACAGACAAAGAGGCAGGCAGAGGCAGAGGGAGAAGCAGGCTCCCTGCCGAGCAAGGAGCCCGATGTGGGACTCGATCCCAGGACCCTGCGATCATGACCTGAGCCGAAGGCAGCTGCTTAACCAACTGAGCCACTCAGGCGTCCCTTCAGTATAATTTTCTTACTAGTTTTCCCTTTCCTGATTTGCAGTCACCTAACCATGAATGTCTTTAAGGCCTATAAGGTGAAAAGGTGGAATAGGCCTGAGAATCTGAGTAGCATAGTCTGATAATCATGTGAAAACTAAAGCTAAAATCAGAGCTAATCAATTTTGAGTAGAATAGGGATGCCTGGGTAGCTCAGTTAGTTAAGCGACTGCCTTCAGCTCAGGTCCTGATCTCAGGGTCCTGGGATCGAGCCCCGCATCCAGCTCCCTGCTCAGTGGAGAGCCTGGTTCTTCTCTCCCTCTGCCTGCCACTCTGCCTACTTGTGCTATCTCTGTGTCAAATAAGTAAAAAAACCTTTAAAAAGTTTTTTTGAGTTGACTAAGTAGACCTTTTCCCCCGTCAAAATAAAAGTTTTCTGAGGCAGGGCTAGAAAAGCCAGTTGAAATAATGAGGACCAGGTCAGTGAGCCCCGCCAGTGTCCCAACATCAGAGGTGGAATCCGAGCAAGGGACCAGGCAGACAAGTGACTCACCCTGTGAGCCGTCCAAAGCCAGCCTCGCGCCCAGAGTCAGAGGGACCCAGGAAGACCTGGGTCAGGGTGGGCCAGACAACCTGGGATGGTTCTGGTGATAAGAAAGCCAAGGTGGGGACAGAAGGGTCAGATGTGGCCCCGCCTGACTGCATCAGATTTCCTGTCACGCAACCACCAGCTGGGGCTGGACTGCATCTGCAGGACGGGGGCGGAGCCCCCAGGGCACGGGGGTTCCCAGGACAAAACAGTGACAATAGCACAGCCAAGCAGAACTACCAAACTGGTTTAAAGAAACCACTGGAAACTTTTCACTCAGATTGGGGAAGTCACCTAGCAATTTGCTAAGCAGAACAGGATATTCTTGAAAGTACTCTGAATTACGGGGGTTGGGGGGCGCACCCATCGTCAAATGAAATCCACTTAACTGCTTCTATCCATGTTGTGGGAAGATGGGCAGGGATCTGTCCCTTCGGCTCTGTTGTCATTCCTGTCTGCCTTGGTATCTTTTGCTTTTTATTGGGGTAAAGTAGACTGTGAAATTGACCATTTTAACCATTGGTAATTGTACAGCTCTGTGGCCTCAAGTCCACATTGGCGTGTAGCTGTTACCAGGGTCCGTCCTCAGAACTGTTTTGTCTTTTCCCAACAGAATCCCTGTACAATGAAGCACTAATTCCCTACCCCCCAGCCCCTGGTAAGCTCGGTTCTACTTCTGTCCCCATGCATTTGCCTCCTAGAGGTACCTCGCGTGAGTGGAATCATCCAGCCTTCTTGTCAGGTTTATGTCTCCTTATGTCCTCAGGTTCATCTGTGTGTCTCCCATTCTGCTTTTGGCATCCATCCTTCTTCCTTGTGGGTGAACTCGCACCAGGGACACTGCAGCAATGGCTCGGGCCGGGCGGGGGGTGGTTGGCTTGCCACCATATCTTCAAAACCTGTAACAGCTCTGTAGCTGACTGAATTAGACTCGTATCTGTTGCCAGTGCAGGAGGTCAGCCTTTTCTAATGCGACTATTTAGCTGTTGGATTTCTCCTCCCTTTTCTCCCACACCCCATCCCCCATATCACCGCCACCTACTAGAAACTGGAGACTCGGTCAGTCCTCCTTGTCACTAAGGAAGAGGAAAGTGTTGTGGTCACCAATTTGGGCTCTTGAGCTCTGTAAGTCAGAAAGGTCTGTGTTGAAACTGGAGATGGAGGGTAACAGATTGGGGAAGGGTTGGAGTGGGGGCTGGGCGTGGGTTTGGGAGGGAGAGTAGAGACCCCCCTAAGACACTGCTCAGAGGCCTGGCTGTGAGGTGTACACAGTAGCCCAAAATCCCAAGAGGAGGGCTCAGCTCGGCAACCCTGCAGGCTGAGGGATCTCCGTCCTACCTGTTCCAACCTACTGAATTGCCTCTTTTTTTTTAAGACTTTATTTATTCACTTGAGAGAGAGAGTGTGTGTGTGTGTGTGTGCGTGCATGTGTGTGCGTGTGTGTCCGCGCCTGCCAAGTCGGGGGTGGGGGTGGGAGCAGAGGGAGAAGCAGACTCCCCAGTGAGCAGGGAGCCCACCTTGGATGTCCCATCCCAGAACCCTGAGATCATGACCCAAGCAGAAGTCAGACGCTTAACCAACCGAGCGACCCGGGTGCCCCAGCCTGCTGAATTTGTACAAAATGCAGGAGAAAATGATAGTGGGGGGGGTGCTTTTAGAGACAGCATTAGGGTTGCAGTTAAGGGCTCCTAACCTGAGTTAGTTGAGTCTTCTGGTTGTAGGGGATCATTTGAAGGAAAACACCTGCATTCCAACATTGCTGGCACACAATTTTTTTATGTATAGAGACACTAGATGTCCTGCTGGCTTCAGGAAGTAAAAGCATAATTTTCAAAATAAAATGGAAGAGTGTTTCCTCCTGCTGTGGACTGAGGTGGATTTAAAGTGTCTTTGTCCTTTCTCCTCCCTGTGGATCCTTTGTCCTGCCGGAAGCCCTCCCTAGATAAATATGCCAGCAGCTGGCATTGTAGCTGGCACCATCCAACACCGAAAGCCATTATCTTGCCATCATTAAGAGAGACGAGGCCTTGATGTTCGCTGCTGTTCCCACTCGATCTCCCAGGACAGCATGCAAGTCTATTTAGATAATAACAGTCCCAAGTGAAATCAGCACTGAGTATTTTTTTCCGTTCTCTTATGCATGAAATGTTCATCTGGGAAAAAGAAATAGTCTAGCCATAGAAGCCGATGATTTTAGAGACTGAATTCGGTCTTTCCGGGAGTGAGAGGTTAAGATTGGGTTGAAGATTGTCTCATATAAATTAAACTTGGTCAGGGAACAAAATTCCTTAGAACAGATTGCTTTGTTATTACGTCTTATTTTCTTAGGAAGCACATCCAAAAATACAGAAGTGCCGTTTCCCCTTAAAAAAAAAAAAAAAAAAAGTATTTCCTTACTAAAAATAGTCTGTTTGGAGTGCCGGAGCCCCAGGGTGTGGACAGAATCGTTTTTGCTCTGTGAAACTCTGCAGATGCTCTTATGAACGTGGGGGGAGCTGGTCCCTCACATGGGGCAAGTTGGGAGGAGTATAAGATCGAAAAACTTCTCTGAGGGCAACTTGGTGGAATCCATCATAAATTATCCCACAAGTGTGCAGTGTAATAACAGAAGACTGGACACAGCTTAAAGAGACCGTCGTATCCATCCATGTGCCAGACCCGTACATAGCTGCTGAGGAAGAGAATGGAGGGTTAATGGTGGTGAAAAGTGAGTTCCTTATGGAAGAGCTATCATAGAGCAGACTTTTTTTTCAGGATTTAATTTATTTGACAGAGAGAGACACAGCGAGAGAGGGAACACAGGCAGGGGGAGTGGGAGAGGGAGAAGCAGGCTTCCTGCCGAGCTGAGAGCCTGATGTGGGGCTCAATCCCAGGACCCTGGGATCACTACCTGAGCCGAAGGCAGACACTTAACCGACTGAGCCACCCAGGCACCCCACAGCAGACAGTTTTATAAGGGCTCTTCTTGTTATTTTTGAAACTAATCTTGACTACAAACCTATGAAGTATCTATTCTACATCCATTTTAAGGATCTGGAGGAGAACCTGGGTGGGGGCTCAGTCGATTAGCCCTTGGCTCAGGTCATGATCTCAAGATCCTGGGATTGAGCCCCACATTGGGCTCCCTGCTGCTTGAAGAGCCTGCCTCTCCCTCTCCCTCTCCCTCTGTTCTTCCCTCCTCCCACTTGTGCTCACTTTCTCTCTTTCACTCTCTCTCGCTCTCTCTCCCAAGTAAATAAATAAAATCTTTTTTTAAAAAGGTTACAAAAACTAAGACACAAAGAAGTTAAGTAATTGCTCACAGTCATCAACTAGTAAGTGATGGGGCTTCTGGCTTCAGAAGCCAATCTCTTGGTCTCTACACTATCACTGTTTCTCCACATGTAGCAGAAGGACCTATTGCTATAGATCTCGGGAAGTGGGAAAAAAGCAGGGTGCAGAAGTGTGCAGAACATGCCACCATTTGCATAAAAAGAGGGGAAATATATATGCATGTTTGTATAAGTGCTGTGCAGGGCTGTCCAATGGAACTTTCTGCAATGGTGAGAATGTTCTAGATCTGCATTGTCCAGTACAGTAGCCACTAGCCAAAGGTGGCCAGTATGACTGAGAAACTGAATTCTATACTTCATTCAGTTCTAACTTGGCCATATGTGGCTAGGGGCTGTTGTGTCAGACAGTGCAGGACAGGATAGACATGGAAAGATGCAAAAGAAGCTGGTTAGAGATCGTTTAATCTTATAGTTTCCAAACTCTACCTTCGCCAGACCTTCTGCAGAAAACTTTAGCTGGAAGAGCAGGTCCCGCAACCGATCATTTCAAAACAACTGATACAATCTGGCCAGTTCTTTGGAAAGATGAGGAATCTAGAAGCCGGAAAAGTCGAGTCATTTGCCTGAAGTTGTAGTCACATAGCTGCTTTAGTAACAGAGGAAGATCCAGGTTCATCAAAATTTGGATTTGTTCTCTGGAGCCATGTACATTTTGGTTGGCCAAGAGTCACTCAGTTCGATAACCAGCTCAAGAAAAGAAAATAAACTTTTGTGTCCAGTATTCCCAGAACTCCCTGGGAATCATGAGTGTGATGTGTTTATTTTCTACAGTCCAGACCACATCAGGCCTCCTCAAGGTCCCAGACTCACCTCTTGCCTTGCCACTGTCTGGTCAACCATTCCGGATAAGGGACCAGACTCTATTACGTGTGTCTGTCCCTCAGCACCTTACACATAGCAGGTCTCCATGAACATTTGCTGGCTATCATACAGACTTAAGAACCATGGTTTGGGCTCTTTTCCCAGTCTAGAAGTGACCTATTAATGCACATGGTTCATAAGAAAGTCTTTTTTTTTTTTTTTTTAAGATTTTATTTATTTATTTGACAGAGATCACAAGTAGGCAGAGAGGCAGGCAGAGAGAGAGGAAGGGAAGCAGCCTCCCTGCTGAGCAGAGAGCCCAATGCAGGGCTCAATCCCAGGACCCCAGGATCATGACCTGAGCCAAAGGAAGAGGCCCAACCCATTGAGCCACCCAGGCGCCCCCATAAGAAAGTCTTTTTTAACATTTCCTTGGTGACTGGTGCCTTTCAATAAGCTCTCAGCCAGGAGAAGGATGGGCTTCAGGGGTGCTAACAGATCACTCACTGAGCCTGAAAAGTGGGCAATTCTGGGATGAAGGGAACTAGCAGAGCTGCAAATAACCATCACCTTTTTAAGAAAACGTAAGCCAAAAAGATGAGTGAAATGAATGACAGTGAGGTACTCAACAGAAAGGCAAGAGAGGAAAAGAGGGAAGGAAGATTCCAGAAAAGTGCTTTCTCCAGAGAGGTGGAATACAGTCTGGACCTGGGGATAGAACATGGCAGAGAATCATGTGGGAACCAAGTTGAGGGGTAGAGAGATATGCTCACAGAAGTTGTGGAAGAACCCAAGTTCCCGTGCCAAGCTCCTCATTTCGTCTTCCTCAGCCCGTGTTGGCTGCTGGGCAGGCCGGGTGTAGACACGGCTACATGGCTCAGGAAGTGTCAGCCAGCCGGGCATTTGCAGTGAAACTAGACCCAAGTGTCACCATGCCAAAGGCCAGAGAACTTCAAGAAGGAAACATCCCAGGTGGGGACTCTCCAGTGTTTGCTTAAGGAGAAAAAGGAGGAAGCAAGAAAGATGTAGTTCCGGCCACCCTCCTGATGTCAACATCCTTTCAATTCTGTCTTTGGAGAGAGGTTGTACTAGATCTGCCTACACAGCTCTGAAGACACAGCAGCCCTTTTGTCATTAGAAAACTCTCCTCAGCTGAGAAGTTTCCTGCAGGGGTTGTTCCTTGTAACTTACTCATTTGGCCCTCGCCACACAAAGCAAACTGTAGTCCTTAGCAGACTTGCTCCTTTGATCTCCTCTGGTCCAGGTCTCAAACCCTCAACTCCTTCAAAAGGGAGGATAAAGAGTAGGAAGAAATCATTTAAAAAGTAAAGTATTCCTCTATGGGCACCTGGGTGGCTCAGTGGGTTAAGCCACTGCCTTCGGCTCCGGTCATGATCTCAGGGTCCTGGGATAGAGCCCCGCATTGGGCTCTCTGCTCGGCAGGGAGCCTGTTTTCCCCTCCCTCTCTGCCTGCCTCTCTCCCTACTTGTGATCTCTCTCTCTCTGTCAAATAAATAAATAAATAAAATCTTTAAAAAAAAAAAAAGGTAAATTATTCCTCTAAATATAATTGGATTCCAACTAAAATCCCGCAGGATTTCTTTAGTCTTGAATGTAAAATAATTAAAAATATACCCAGAAGAATAAGTAAAAACGGCCAAGGAAGTTTCCAGAAAGTCATAATGAAGGCACATTGGCCCAACCTGACTGGAAGAATAAGGTGAAGCTGTAGTAATCAGGCCCTACTTCGTAACCCGTCTTCACCCATCATAGGTATTCCAGAACAGATATGGCAAATGGTGGAAACAGACCTGGATGCGGTTCCCGTGGCCCGTGTTTAAGAGGATCGAAGACATTTAGTTGACCAGATTGAGTAGGGCCACATTTTTTAAATCTGTAAGAGGAGAACAGAAGCTTTCAGACTTGATTTGGGAGATGATTGGCCATCTAAAATTAAGTCAAGAAACAAGAGATTAAAGCAGGAAGGTGCATAGGGTCAGAAGAGGCAAGGAGTTCCAAGGAACCCCAAAGTGATTTGCTTGAGGAACAAAAAGCTGCTGTCCATTCTCCCGTTTGCAACAGTTGTGAAAGAAGTACTTAAAGTCAGATGTTCTGAGTTCTCTATGGCTATATAACTACCCCCAAAACTTAGTGGGTTACAGTGCAACAGTGTTCATTTTGTTCACATGTCTACAGTTTAGGCCTACAGTTGACCCACAGGTCAACTCTTGTATTCCTCCATGTCTGGGGCCTCCAGTGGCTAGAGGCTGGGACAGTTGGGGGTTGGTCAGTCTCTCTCCAGGATGCCTCTGTACTTGGCTTGTCTGAGTTTCCACATACCTCAGGAGCCTCAGAACTCCCAGAGACAGTGTTCCAAGAGCACTCAGTAAAAGTTGGAGGCTTCTTACGACCCACCCTGCGAGTCACAAATATTGCTTCGTCCCCATTCCAGCAAAAAGGGCAGCCCAGATTCCAGAAGAGGAGAATTAGACTTTGCTCCTTAGCAGGAAGATTACAGAGAATCTGTAGCTGCCTTAAATCCATAGCAAAAGGAAAAGAAAAAACGTAGTCTCTAGTCTGCCTTTCTAGCAACTTCTTAATTGCGTCTTCCCTCCCTCCTCTACAGCCAAGTCTTTTTAGTCTTTTTTTAACATTTTTGGGGGAAAACAAAACAAAACAAAAACTATCTTTTTTCAGGACCTCTTCATCCTAAAAACATACAGTTAGTAGGGCTCTTACTCATTCATTGCCTTGGAATTGACATGGGCCTAAATTGTCTGTAAGTGATGTCATTAATATTTTTAATAACATATTTTTCCTAATTATAAAAGTAATACATGGTCATTGTAGAAAAATTGGAAAACACAAAAAAAGACACTGAAGAAAAGTAAAATGTCATGCCACTTAATTTGGTTTCCTGTTTCTGGCTTGTTGAAATCTTTTTTGGGTTTTGACTCTATCCATTTCTTTCTTTTTTTTTTTAATTTTTTTTTTTTAGATTTTTAAATTTATTTATTTGACAGAGAGAGATCACAAGTAGGCAGAGAAGCAAGCAGAGAGAGAGAGAGGAGGAAGCAGGCTTCCCGCCGAGCAGAGAGCTGGATGCAGGACTCGATCCCAGGACCCTGAGATCATGACCTGAGCTGAAGGCAGAGGCTTAACCCTCTGAGCCACCCAGGCACCCCAACTCTATCCATTTCTTATCCTCTGTCCCTCCCAGACTACCTCAAAGTCAGTGATAATGGAGACAGGTATAGGACCAGTCCTCTAGATTGATGTTTATAATAATGTCAGTAATAATTACTGAGAGATTACTAGTAATTACTGAAAAACATCAAGCATCTAGAAAAAATGGCATATAGCAGACCCATGAAAACCCAGAACATCAGTTTTCCCAGGAATGACAAAGATTAAAAAACTGAGCTTAGATTATTTTGTTTGTCTGTTTTTCAATATGGAATACTTCACAGTTTTGTATGCCATCCTTGCTCAGAGACCTAATCTCTGTTGTTCCAATTCCAATATATGTGCTGCCAAAGTGAGTACTATAGACGGTTTTGGAAAATGTTTATGAAAAGCAAAACCAAGTTTGCTTAGCTTTATCGGTAGACAACTAGGATATTTCTAGTTCCCCATTCTGAACAGTAATGCTGTAGCAAACATTTTTGTGGGTGTGTCTTTTGGCAGAGAAAACAGAATAAATTTTCTCTAGAATAGATACCTACATGTGGAATTACTTGGTCAAGTTATATTTTTATTTTTTAAAAATATGTTTGCACTTGCCTCCCAGAAGCCTGTACCAATTTATATTCCCATCAGTCAATATAAGAATACCCATTTTGGGGTGCCTGAGTGACTCAGTCAGTTAAGCATCTGATTCTTGATTTCAGGTCAGGTCATGATCTCAGGGTTGTGGGATTGAGCCCAGCATCAGGCTCCATGCTGGGTGTGGAACCTACTTAAGATTCTCTCTCCCTCTCCCTCTGCCGGTTCCCCTTCTCATTCTCTCTCATTCTCTCTCTCCGTCTTTAAAAACAAAAAACAAAAACAGGAATACGCATTTCCCACATCTTCATTAACTCCGTGAATGAAAAACCTTAACTTTTGCCAACTTGATGAACGAAAATAGTTACTATTTTTATTTTCTGGAGAGACCTAACACCTTTCCAACTGTTTCTGACTGTTTCCTCTTCAGTGCATTACTGATTCATTCCTCTGTCAGTTTTCCCGTGGCTTGTTATCTCTTATTTATTATAAGAATATATTCTGGATTTACTGTATATGTATATGTGGTTTACTGTATATGTATATGTATTATTTTTAATTTTGTTATACAGAAATTTAATTTTATGTAATCTGTTTTCTCCATCCTTTTATCCTCTTTGCGTTTTATACCTTACATGGCTTTCATACTCAAGAGTATAAAGCTATTTCATACTCAAGAGTATAAAGCTATTTATCTAGATTCTAATAATGTCTAACTTTGGCTTTTAAATTTAGCCATCTGGAGCTTATCTCTAGACAACTAATGTCTGAGAGAAGGGAAACTTATGATGGGACGCCTATTGTCAGCAGGCCTCGGCTTGGGAACAGTTTCTGCGTCACAGTGTAGAGAGCTGGAGTGGGAGCTGAGCGTGGCAGTCCCACGGAGCTGAGGGAGGCAGCCATCAGTGGCGGCTGAGATAGCAGCTTTCTAGGGCAGAAAGGGGGCATCAGAAAGCAAAAAGCTGTGCAGAGAAGGGTTCCAGGTGGTCTGTGTGTGAGTCACCCTATGTCTACGACTGTGGACTACGCTGTCCATGTGGCCATGGGTGGCCACATGTGGCCATGGGTGGCCAGACTGCTGGATGTTTACCAGATAGCCCAAGATGGGAACAAAGATACTAGAACCAGATGGGTGTAGACATCTACCCAAGGCAAGGCACGAACCCCAAGCCCGTGCGCAGGGAAGGAAATGTGGGCTGCATTCGTTGCAATTTCACACGTCCACTTTCACACGGACCCACTTACATGTGCATATGCTCTATCATGTTTTCCACCAGATCTTCAAAATAAGCTTGGTATTTCCAGGGCACTTCCTGCACGTGCTGAACCTTGGTGAGAAATGAACTTCTTTTGTCCTCTCTGATCTACACATTATTACTCCCCTTCCCGCCCACCCCCCAGACTCACTGGGTCTGTTTCTACAGCTGGGACAGTAAAAATGTCTCAAGAGTCTCAGAGGAGTCCCAAGAACGAGGATATTTAGGTCACGGTGTGTCCAAGACATCAAGTTCCTGCAGCAGTGAAAAAAACTGCATTTTATTTTTTACTATTAAACTGAATTACATTCAGCATACAATTTTAGTTTCAGACATATGACAGAGTGAGTCAACATTTAGATTGTTTGTATGTATTACTAAATGCTCCCCATTGAAGTCTGCCACCATCTATCTCTCCCCAAACCCACTATAATATTGTTGACTATATTCCCTGTGCTGTACTTTTCATCCCCATGAAATATTTATTTGATAAATGGAAGTTTGTACCTCCTTTTTTAAAAAGGATTTTATTTTATTTTTTTTTTTTTTTGAGACAAAGCAAGAGAGCATGAGTAGGGGTGAGGAGCAAGAGGGAGAGGGAGGGACGCCTGGGTGGATCAGTTGGTTAAGCAGCTGCCTTCAGCTCAGGTCATGATCCCAGCGTCCTGGGATCGAGTCCCACATCGGGCTTCTTGCTCTGCAGGGAGCCTGCTTCTCCCTCTGACTCTGCCTTCCACTCTGTCTGCCTGTGCTTGCTCTCGCTTGCTCTCTCTCTGACAAATAAATAAATAAAATCTTTAAAAAAAAAAAAAGAGGGAGAAGCAGGCTCCCTGCTGACTAGAGGGCCCGACTCGGGGCCGGACTCTGGGGTGGTGACCTGACCTGAAGGCAGATGCTTAACTGACTGAGCCACCTGGGCACCCCAGGAGTCTGTAGCTTTTAATCCTCTTAACCTTTGTCCATCTCTCCACCCTTCCCCCAGTGGCCGCCACCAGTTTATTCTTTATATTTCTTAGTTCGTTTCTGGTTTCGTATTTGTTCATACACTTTGTTTTTTTATATTCCACATGTAAGTGAAACTATATAGCACACGTCTTTTCTTTCTGGCTTATCTCACTTAGCATAACACCCTCTGAGCTCTTACATGTCACAAACAGCAAGATTTCATTCTTTTTTACAACCGAGTAATATCTGTGCACGCATGTATCCCATCTTCGTTACCCAGGTCGCTTCCGTAACTTGGTTATTTTAAGTAATGCTTCAATAAGCGTGGGAGGGCATACTTATTTTCAGATTACTGTTTTTATATTCTTTGGCAAATACCCAGAAGTGGAATTACTGGATTATATGGTATTGCTATTCTTAATTTTTTGAGGGACCTCCCTGCTGTTTTTACTAGTGGCTGCACCAGTTTACATTCCCACCAACAGTGCATGAGCGTTCCCTTTTCTCCACATTCTCACCAATGCTTGTTATTTCTTGTCTCTTTGATACTAGGCGTCTGACTGGTGTGAGGTGACAGTCTTGTTGTGGTTTTGGTACGCATTTCCCTGATGATGAGTGATGTGGAGCATCTTTTCACGCGTCTGCCAGCCAATCTGTATGTTTTCATGTCTTTTTGAGAAAATGCCTATTCATTTCCTCTGCCCATTTTTTTTTATTTTAAATTTTTTTGTGTATTTATTTGAGAGAGAGCAGGCAAGAGAGAAAGCACAAACCAAAAAGGGAAGAGCCAGAGGGAGAAGCAGGCTCCCCACTGAGCGGGGAGCCAACAATGCGAGGCTCGATCCCAAGACCCTGAGATCATGACCTGAGCCCAAGGCAGACGCTCAACCGACTGAGCCCCCAGGTGCCCTTTCTGCCCATTTTCTAAATCGGATTGCTTGTTTTTGTTTTGTTTTGTTCTTGAGTTACAGGAGTTCTTTATATACTTTGGATGTTCAGCCTTTGTCATATATGTCATTAGCAAACATAGCAAGTTGCCGTTTCCTTTTGCTGATGATTTCCTTCACTGTGCGAAAACTTTTGAGCTTGATGTAGTCCCAGTGGTTTATTTTTGCTTTTGCAGCCCTTGCCAAAGGAGACAGATCCAAAGAAAATATTGCCAAGACCAATGTTGAAGAATTTACTGCCCATTTTCTTTTTGGAGTTTTAGGGTTTCGAGTCTCATGTTTAGGTCTTTAAGCCATTTTGAGTTTATTGTTGTGTATGGTGCAAGCAAGTGGCGCAGTTTCATTGTTCTGCATGTGGCTGTGCAGTTTTCCCAGCACCATTTACTGAAGATACTGTCCTTTCCTCCTTGTATATATTCTCACCTCCTGTGTGACCCTTCTCATCTCCTAATTGATCATGTAAGCATGGGGTTATTTCTGGGCTCTTTATTCTGTTCCAGTGATCTCTATGTCTGATTTTGTGCCAGTACCATACTGTTTTGATTCCTACAGGTCTGTTGAGTATCTTGAAACCTGGGATTGTGATGCCTCCAACCTTGTTCTTCCTTCTCAAGATTATTGGGCTATTCAGGGTTTCTTGTGGTGCCCTACAAATTTTATGGTTATTGGTTGTATTTCTGTGAAAAGTATTGTTGGTATTTGGATAGGGACTGCCTTGAATCTGTAGATCGTGTTGGGGAGTATGAATATTTTAACAATATCAGTTTTTCCACTTCATGAGCATGGTTGTCGTTTCCATTTATTTGAGTCATCTTCAGTTACTTTCAGTGATGTCATAGTTTTTAGGATACAGGTTTTTTCACTTCCTTGATTAAATTTATTCCTAGTTATTTCTTTTCGATGCGAGTGTAAGTGGGATTGTTTTAATTTCTCTTCCTGCTAGTTCATTATTAGTGTACAGAAATACAACAGATTTCTGAATATTAATTTCGTATGCTGTGACTTTACAGAATTCATTTATCAGTTCTGATGGGTTTTTCGGTGAAGTCTTTCAGGCTTTCTACATATAGTATCATGTCATCTGCAGGTAGTTTGACTTCTTCCTTACCCTTCTGGATGCATTTTCTTTCTTTCTCTTGTCTGGTGGCTGTGGCTAGGACTTTCAGTACTCTGTTGAATAAAAATGGACACCCTTGTCCTGTGCCTGATCTTAGAGGGAAAGCATACAGCTTCTTACCATTTAGTATGATGCTAGCTGTGGGTTTGTCATATATGGCCTTCATTAGGTTGAGGTGGGTCCCTCAAAGCCTGCTTTGTTGAGAGGTTTTATCCTGAATGAACGTTGAGTTTTGTCAGATACTTTTCTGCATTTACTGAGACGATCATATGATCTTTACCCTTCGTTTTGTTTCATGTTCCTTGATTTGCAGATACTGAACCTTCTACTAGTAAATCCTACTTGACTGTGGCAAATGATCCTTTTAAGGTATTGCTGCATAGGGTTTAGTCACATGTTTTTAACTTATTTTTGAAGTGCATTTGACATAGAGTTGGTTTCAGGTATAACACAGAATGTTTGAACAACTCACCATGATCGGTGTAGTTACCGTGTGTCGCCATACAATGTTATTAGAATATTATTGACTGGGTTCCCTGTGCTGTACTTTTCATTTGTGGCACTGACCTATTTTATAATTGGAAATTTGTACCTCTTAATCCCTTTCACCTATTTTTCCCATCCTCCCCACACTCTGTCCTCTGGCCACTACCAGTTCATTCTCTGTATTTAGGAGTCTCTTTCTCTTTTGTTGTTATTCGTTCTGCTTTTCATATTTTTTAAGGTTTTGTTTATGTATGTATCTATTTATTTTAGACAGAGAGAGAAATTGGGGGGGGCAGGGAGAGATGGAGACAATCTCAAGCAGACTCCGTGCTGAGTGTGGAGCCTGACACAGGGCTTGATCTCATGACCCTGAGCCAACCTGCGTTGAAACCAAGAGTCCGACGCTTAACCCACTCAGTCACCCAGACGCCCTTGTTTTGCTTTTTAGATTACACACACACGTGAAATCATATGGCATTTGTCTTTTTCTGGGTTTGCTCATATTTTGTTGAGGATTTTTGCATCTATGTTTATCAGGGATATTGGTTTATAATTTTCTTTTTTGTTGTGTCTTTGGTTTTGGTATCAGGGTAATACTGGCCTCATGAAATGAATTTGGAAGCATTCCTTCCTCTTCAAGTTTTTGGAGTAGTTTTGGAAGAACAGGTATTAATTCTTATTTAAGTGTTTCATAGAGGGGCGACATTAAGTGTTTCACAGCGGGTTAAGCATCCGACTTGGTTTTAGCTCAGGTGGTGAGATTGACACCCCCCCCCCGTTGGCTCTGTGCTCAGCAAAGTCTGGTTAAGAGTCTCTTTCTCCCTCTCCCCCTGCCCCTCCCCCAATCCGTGGGCACACTCTCACTCTAAAATAAATAAGTAACTCTTTTTAAAAAATAAATAAAAATAAACATTTTGTAGAACTTACCTGTGAAGCCATCCTGTCCTGGACTTCTATTTATTGGTAGTTTCTTTCTTTCTTTTTTTTTTTTTTTAATATTACCGATTCAGTTTCATTACTCATAATCAGTCTGTTCAGATTTTCTATTTCTTTCTGACTCAGTTTTGGAAGATAGTATGTTTCTAGGAATTTATCCATTTCCTCTAGTTGTCCAACTTGTTGGCATATAATTTTTCATGGTATTTTTTTATAATTCTTTGTGTTTTGTGGCATTGGTTGTAATTTCTCATTCTTTTCTGATTTTTAGTCCTCTTTTTTCTTGATGCATCTGGCTGAAACTTTATCAATTTTATCTTCTCAAAGAACTGGCTCTTAGGGGCACCTGGGTGGCTCAGTGAGTTAAAGCCTCTGCCTTTGGCTCAGGTCATTATCCCAGGGTCCTGGGATTAAGCCCCACATCAGGCTCTCTGCTCAGCAGGGAGCCTGCTTCCCTTCCTCTCTGTCTGCCTCTCTGCCTACTTGTGATCTTTGTCAAATAAATAAATAA
The DNA here is from genome assembly GCF_011764305.1 of Mustela putorius furo. Lineage (NCBI taxonomy): Eukaryota > Metazoa > Chordata > Mammalia > Carnivora > Mustelidae > Mustela > Mustela putorius. The sequence continues at coordinate 2,982,179 of NW_025421501.1, read as the reverse complement.
AATCTTAAAAAAAAAAAAAAAAGAATGGCTCAGTTCATTGAGCTTTTCTATTTTTCTAGTCTCTATTTTAGTTATTTCCACTAGAATCGTATTTTCTTTTCTTCTATTAACTTTGGGCTTTGTTTTTTCTCCCTTTTCTAGTTCCTAATTTGACATAATGTTAGATTATTTATTTGAAATTTTTCTTGTTTCCCGAAATAGACCCGTATTGCTATACATTTCCTTTTACAACCCTTTTTGCCACATCCCCCAAATTTTGAACTATTTTGTTTCCTTTTTCCCTTGTTTCCAGATATTTTTGAATTTTCTCTTTGATTTCTTCGTTGAGTCTGTTTCCTATAGCTCTTGGCCTCTCCCAGGTTTAAGTCTCACTGATTTTTAAAGCCAGACATCATGGACGTTCTTCTTACCATAGTGGTGGGGGGCTACCTGATGTGGTCCTTGATCCCCTCACTCCCCACTTGACGTCCTCCCCACTTGTAGGTCACTGCACTGAGGGTTTGGTTCCCACACATGGCTCTGCCCCTCCTGTCCTTCTCCATGTGGCTTTCCTTCCATCTTTTTTTTTTTTTTAAGATTTTATTTATTTATTTGTCAGGGATAGAGGGAGAGAGAGCGAGCGAGCATAGGCAGACAGAGAGGCAGGCAGAGGCAGAGGCAGAGGGAGAAGCAGGCTCCCTGCCAAGCAAGGAGCCCGATGTGGGACTCGATCCCAGGACGCTGGGATCATGACCCGAGCCGAAGGCAGCTGCTTAACCAACTGAGCCACCCAGGCGTCCCGCTTTCCTTCCATCTTTAGCTGGGGAAGAGCTGTTCGGTTGGTTTGGGGGTACTTTGAGAGGGAGGTGCTCTAGGCCTGTCCAAGACAGGAGCTTTGGCCTGTCCGTGGACGAGGTGCACTGAGGATGCTTTCACCCAACTGTCTTTCTAGACTCGACCAGACTACATTTTCTCATCGGTCTCCTGACTTCTTCCCAGAAGCTTTGGGTTTTTTTTTTTCTTTTTTAACTTTTTTCAGACTTTTAAGTTTAGTGCACACAGAGTCAACCCATTCACAGAAATCTAACGGAGGAAGCTAGAGATCCTCAGAAAAGATGAAGTGGTGGGAATGAGGTCAGACAGCTGTAGAATCCAGCTGTGGCCTCCGTGGGGTTGAGCGTGGGACCCATTCCAGCCTGCGTTCTGCAGCTTCTCCCTCCAGGCCCTGGTGTCTCCAGGCAACAAAAGGCAAGTGAAGTGAACCTTCTGGAAGCAAGTGCTGTAGCTTGCTGGGGTTTTGCTTTGCTTTTGTCCCCCTGTGTTATTTACGAGTGCGACCTCTGCATTCACCCTTGTAGAACTTCATTTGTCAGCACTCTCAGCCACTCAAGGGAATATGTTTGGATAGTCACTGAAATTAGGTTAACTTCTCATGTAAATACTATTCTGTGTATTTGCTTTTCTCAAATGTCTTTTGCTGCACTGAAGGCAAAATTCTGTATCTTACAAAATCTTCTTCTGAGCATTCGTAGAAACTTAACGTGTGTTAGAGGTGCTTGGAATGTTACCGTATATATATTTATGTGTATCTGATACCATATACCATATATGTATATATCTGAGACTTCCTTTCCTGGAATTCTTTTCCACTCAGAAATATCGCTAAGGTATTTATATCCCAGAGAAAGTTAGACAATTTGCAACGAGTAAATACCGTTTCCCTTGGGGAAATAATCAGCAAGAAGTTTCTTTTGGTTGTTCCTCTGCTTTTCCCCCCTTGGTAACTCTTACAGGACATAAAATCCAGAAAGTTCGCTGTCTTTTTAAGACAATCCCTTAAGACGATCAATTCATCTTTCCTTTCCACTTTCCTTCTTCCCTTCCTCTCATCTTCCCTCCCTCCCTCCCTTTCTTACTGAGATAGAACATGCAAGCATGCCATTCTGTGAAATTTCACAACATGAAGGTACCCGTGCAGTTAGCATCCCGGTCTTGAAACACAGTATTGCCCGCACCCCCAGAATCCCCTGCCTGCTCCCAGCCCATTCCTAACTCCCAGTTAAGGGTAACAATTATCCCATTCCGTTTTTTTAATTATTATTATTGTCCCATTCAGTTTTATTCAGGAATAGATAACAAAGAAAATAACTGACTATACAGCTTGTAGAATGCTTTGTTGATCATTTTCTGTTTTTGTTCTTAGTTATTCTTTTGATGAGCCCCTCAGAATTCAGCTGAATGGTAATTGAGAAAACGAATATATTAACTAACACCTCTTGGGGGTGTTTGTGTGATTAGGCTCCATTTTCCGCATACACTGCCTCAAAGCGTAGCTTTCCCCCAAACATCTGCTAACTCCTCATTCACTAAGATACATCATACAGCTCCCAAAAATATACCTCAGTGAGCGGTAATGAACCACCTTTATAATAACGATGGTAACAAACCATCCCTGAGATTTGTACAGTGCTTACATCCTCTTACATGAGGTATCAGAAAAGTGTGCATGTTTTCAGTTGTTTGAACAGCTGCGTTGAGTTGGGAATTGTTGATACTCTTGTCGCTCCAATGGAATTAGGATTTCAAATAACATTCAGGGAACTAGAATTGAGCTGTTCCACTTTATCCTAAGAAGGGTGGAGTCTTTATTTGATAGCCTTGGGATGAGTACAGTGCTGCAGATCACTGATCACCGCTGGTTGTCTTCCATCTCTTCCAGTGTCAGAACAACTCAGTCTTAAATGTGGCACCTGTGGGTTACAGGAAAGAGAAGCATTTCCTCACCTGGATGTTGGACTTGATAACCCGCCTAGATTTGGAATTTCCATAATTCCATTTTTTTTTTAAATAGGGCACTTTCTTGTTTAGTGTTGGGTGCGGTCTTGCTGCTGAAATACCAGGGTCTGATGTATAGCGGGCTTCATGTTTCCAGAAAGGCCCGCAATCTGCCATCTGTCCAGAAGCATCCGGGTTCTCTGAGCTCTCTGTTGTGAGTCGTTTAGACTAATTTTTTTCAATAGACTTTATAGTTTCTACCTGTTGCTCATTTATACTTAAAAATCAAAAACTGCTCCTGTGGGGCACCTGGGTGGCTCAGTCGGTTAAGCATCTGCCTTCGGCTCAGGTCATGATCTCTAGGTCCTGGGATTGAGCCCCACATCGTGCGCCCTGCTCAATGGGGAGTCTGCTTTTCCCTCTCCTCCCTCTGTGCTCTCTTACTCTCAGTCTCTCAAATAAATAAATAAAATCTTTAAAATCAGACCTTCTCCTAAGTGACAGTGAAATACCGGGCACTTTCTTGGTTTTGTGAGACGGTGGCCTCGTTACCCACGTTGGGTTTCTCTGGCCTCTCAGAGTGCTTCTGGAGATCGTACAGATGAAGGAAAATGACATTCTGTATCATAAAGAAAAATATAATACAAGAGATAAGCGTGTAAATGTTCTCACATTTTAGGAAATGAAAGATTTCTCAAACCTTAAAAGCTTTAGATGTGAAGTAAATTTGTGACAGACGGTAGGCAGAGGAGGCGGGAGAAAGAAAAAAGGAGGAAGGAAGGAAGGACAGCTAACATGACGTGCTTTGCTGTCAGGCAGACCTGTGATTTGCCCCTGACTCTGGCCCCAGCGATATTTCTTTCTGCTTTGGCTTCCTCATCTGTGAAGTGGATACAGTGCTACTTACCAGGTATTGTCATTCTGAGCATTAAACGAGGAGATGCCCAGCACCAGACACATTGTGAGCCCTCATATCTCAGGGACTTACATCTTGGTCATTCATTGGATGTTTGGCTTTCTACTTAAAATGTGGCCTTTCTGACAAAAACACCACTTCTTAGGGCCTCAGTTTCTTTTGACGACGAAATGGGATGTATGTCGACATTGCCTCTTGGAGGGAACGCTTCCGGGTGTGGCACATGCCCGTCCCATTTTCACAGATGCCCCAGTACCGAGCGTGAGCAATAGCCATCAGCGAGCGGTCCCTGGAAAGAACTTTCCTTCCACCAGGTCACAGGCACCGTGAGAGATGGGCTTGGAGACGGGGTCTCAGATGACCTCTGCGTGCCAAAGTAAGGAAGGGGACTCTGTGTCGACGAGCACTCGGAGGCCTGGTTTTCCAAAGGCTGGCCCACCCTGGCTCCTTGCCCCCACTCCCCAGGGCCAGATGAGCATCTGGTTCTAGTGCCTGAGACTTCGAGTGAACTGGACAGGATGTGCCCCCCTCCCCCACCCCATGTCTTTCCTCTTCTTTTTTAACATGCAGACCTCTTCAGAAAATAGAAAATTACAGTGTTTCCCATTTCCAAAGCAGCATCCAGACCCCATCAGATAGCTCCAGAGTCTCCAGAGAGACTGTCTTGAAGCCAAGAATGCAAATGATCAGCTTACCAGGAGGCCGGGCTGGTGCACGTTCAGCCCGAAAACGGAGACGGGGCATTCTCAGACTTTTATGTAACACGGATGCTTAGCAGCTCTTAAAATCCGGTTGTGCTTGAGTCATGAAAACCGGAACGAAGAGGCATTATTATGGTTGTGTGTTGCCCTCGGCCAGATAGCTTCCCCCAGGTAAATGTAAGCGCAAACAGGCTGGAGAATCTGACTTCCCTGAACGGCGGTGCTTTGTGGGAGAACGTTCTGGGGTCCACCTGGGTCATTCTGGACTCTGGCTAGAAGCCAGGAGAGGTTTGATAGAAAGGGCCACAGGGTGGGGACTTGGCCTGCCGGAGTGTCCGTCATCCAGGTAAACCCGGTGTGTGTGATGCGCAGATGCCACTGCTTCTGGCCTCCGTGTCTTTCCTGTAAAATGAGCCATTTGAACCTACCTCATCGTTAGTGGCCAAGCTAGCTCAGACTAACACAGGGAAAATCTAGATAAAATGCTCAAATGAGATGGCGGGCCATTTGCTTCCAAACCCCTCAGGAACGCGCATGGGAAAACTGTACCATATTTTATTACACATTTCCACCTCCCTGTGTTCTTCAAAGCTTTTTACACACACATAAAAAGTCTCCCTCCCCCTATTCCAATTTACCTTCATGTCATGTTCCTCTTCACCCCTCCTCCTCTAGTCAAGTGCCATCGCTTCTGGGGGTGACATCCTACATCACTCCCCAGATAGTTAGGTTGAGCTGCTGCCGATGGGCGTGTGGTTTGGGCAGTGGAAGTGGGAAGTCACATCCACACATCCACACATCCACATCAGAAAGAGCCACATCTTCACTGTCCACTCACCTCTGCCCACTTTGTTGTCTCCATGGGCTGCCTACCTCTAAAGATTCTGTTTTCCTCATCACTCTGTTCCAAGCATCTGCTGGGGTATCCACCGAATCCAGAGGAGGACTCCGTCTTCCCTTGGGAGGCCTCATAACCCTTGGGTATTTGACATACTAGCAAGGACACTGTTGAGTATGGGGAGGTTTCTTTCTCCCTGAGAAGCCCTTCAAGTTGTGGGAGAAGAGGGTATTAGCAGGAATAAGCTATGAGACCAGCCATCTAGGTGTTTAAGATCTTGTTTTGTCTTGGTCTACCTGTTGTTCACTGGGGTCATACGTCGTGACGATCATGGTGAGGACTCCTCCTTGACCAGATAAATCTGGGCAGTGCTGGGACATGGAAAGCTGATCGAGTGGGTGGATTTGAGAATAAGATGTCTCCAAGCTTTTAATATACCACTGGGCAGGCAGAAATTCCCAGGGTTTGGAGCCCTGAAGGCTTTGCTTCACACAATTCTGTGAGTGGATTTGGGCGACACCAGGCCATTGCTGGTACCAGAATTAAATGGACTTCCTGAAGTCTTGCGTGGTTTCTTATCCGGCCTTCCTGCAAACCTAGAGGTGGATACCCCCTTATTCATAGTCTCCTCCATCCTCTCTGCTGTTGCACAGTTTGGAGATTAATGCTGCTTTTCCTCCCCCCCACAGAACATCGATATCACCAATTTCAGCAGCAGCTGGAGCGATGGTTTGGCCTTCTGTGCTCTCCTCCATACCTACCTGCCTGCCCACATTCCGTATCAGGAGCTGAACAGTCAGGAGAAAGTAAGTCACCTGCCCAGTCACCCCTGGTTATCCTCTAGAACATGTGAGGGGAATTCCTATAATACCATACTTCCCAGTGGGGTGGTGTTCATAGATTCCACATGGAAACTAGGATATTGATACCAGTCAGAGAGAACTCTTGAGCGAATGATGAGGCCATAGGATCCTACCCTCAGTAAATACCTTTCAGTGTCCCTCATGGCCTGGAAAAATGGGTTGAAGACCAGCTTACTGTGACTGCTGAGAAGTTCCTATCACTCGTTTTTTGAGAGAAAGCCCTCATGAAATTTCACCTTCGTGGTTTTAAGACTTTGGCCAGCATTTTTGAAGTCTTTTCCAAAGAACCGGAAGCGCCACCAAAAGGATCTAGCTGCTCAGATGAGCTTAGGAAACTGTATATTATGTCACATTCTCAGAGATTCATGACGCTCGTTAGCACGGTAATGACTTCAAGAAGTCCCGCTGAAAGAAACCTGTGTGACTTTGTTTAACCCTACATTTATCAGATCCATAGACTTTTTTAATACAATTACCTATGACAAGAGTCAACAAGTTTTTAAGGGCCAAATGGTGGACTTCGTGGGTCCAAGGTCTTTGTCACAGCTACTCATCTACCATGGTAGCACCCAAGTGACCCCAGAGAAAACAAATGGGCATGCTGTGTTCCAATAAAACTTTATTTACAAAAACAGGCTGTGAGCCAGGTTTGGTCCACTGGTTGATAATTTGCCAAACCATGACCTAGAACATCCTACAAAATCCTATGCCAGAGAGTGTACTTTGGGAAATGCTGCGGGCCCTGCTCATTCTCTCCACAAATATTTCTTGCCAAACATCATACACAGTAACAAAGACAAAAGTGAACCATGTAGACCTATTCTTTGCTCTTTAAAGTAGAGAGACAGGTCCACAAGTGAGTAAACCTATAACAGGTAATGTTATAAATAAATAAATAAATTGCAGAAGAGCTATAAGAGAAACTTCATGCTGTGGGAGTGAACAGGTTTCCTGATTTTAATTTTTTTTTAATTTATTTATTTGTCAGAGACAAAGGGAGAGAGTGAGCGAGCACAGGTAGACAGAGAGGCAGGCAGAGGCAGAGGGGGAAGCAGGCTCCCTGCCGAGCAAGGAGCGTGATGCAGGACTCGATCCCAGGACCCTGGGATCATGACCTGAGCCGAAGGCAGCTGCTTAACCAACTGAGCCACCCAGGCGTCCCAGGTTTCCTGATTTAGATCACGAAGGCTGAGAAGGCCTCTCTGAGAGGCAGTGCTCTTCAGAACAAATAAGGAGCTAGTAATAGAAAGAGCTTAGGGGAACCTTCCAGAGGAAGGGAGCAGCCTGACAAGGAAAACAGTTGGGGTTGGGGACTTGGAAGAAGGCCCATTGGCCGGAGTGCAGTGAGTGTGGGAGAGAGGCCTGTGATGGTTCTGGGGACCAGCCAGGGCCAGACCCTGCAAGGCTTCCAAAGGTGACTCTGGGAAGAAATCTTCCTCTTGCTCTAACCTCAGTGGGAAGTCACTAAAGGGTTCTAAATGGTAGAGACACACAATTTGTGTTTTTGGAAGATCTCTTTGGCTGTTAAGTGAAAAAAGAGCTGGAAAGAGAATAAATGAGTGAGGCCTGATGTCAGCGTGAGGGCTCAGCATCCCTGATGCCAGCCATTAGCTGCATCCTGGATAGAAAGATTCAGAATAGGTCTTAGATGTAGAATCAGCTGGACTTAGGAACTAGTTAGTTGTGAGGGAGGACAAGAGGAAAGAGAGGTGTGTCTAGCCCAACAGGTCATTTTCCGAGATGGGGAAGGAATAGAAATGCTGGAAGGTTCTGTTTTGATAATCCCACACTGGGATTTAAATAAAGCTCAAGGCATGGTCATGACACTGATGGTGATAATAACAGAGGGATTTAATTTTCTGGAGTGTTTGCCAGGATTCTCCAGAGAAACAGAAGTAATAGGGTGTGTGTGTGTGTGTGTGTGTGTGTGTAAGAAAATTGAGTGCCACAGTTTAGATCTAAAGGCAGTTTGCTGGCAGAAATACCTCTTCTTCAAAGGAGATCAGACTTTTTCTATTTTTGCCTTCAACTGATGGGGTGAGGCCCACCCATGCTATGGCCCATGATGTGCTTCACCCAAAATCTGCCAATTTAAGTATTAATCTCATCTTAAAAATACCTTCATGGAGGGGCACCTGGGTGTCTCAGTGGGTTAAAGCCTCTGCCTTCGGATCGGGTCATGATCCCAAGGACCTGGGATCGAGCCCCACATTGGGCTTTCTGCTCAGCAGGGAGTCTACTTCCCTCTCTCTCTCTCTCTCTCTCTCTCTCCCTGCTGGCTTCTCTGCCTGCTTGTGGTCTCTGTCTGTCAAATAAATAAATAAAATCTTTAAAAAAAAAAATACCTTGGGGCGCCTGGGTGGCTCAGTGGGTTGAGCCGCTGCCTTCGGCTCGGGTCATGGTCTCAGGGTCCTGGGATCGAGTCCCACATTGGGCTCTCTGCTCGGCGGGGAGCCTGCTTCCTCCTCTCTCTCTCTGCCTGCCTCTCTGCCTACTTGTGATCTCTCTCTGTCAAATAAATAAATAAAATCTTAAAAAAAAAATACCTTCATGGAAACATCTAGAATAGTGTTTGGCCAACATCTGGTACCATGACCAAGCCACGCCAACACATAGAATTAACCATCCCAGAGCATATAAAAATCTCAAGACCTAAAATTCTTGTGTGGTGCTTTGTTGGTAGTCCACGAAGCAGACCGCACCAGAGCATTAAACATTTGGAAAACAAAACAAAACAACGGTTGTTTTTAATCATGTTAAGTGGGAGATGTTCTGAAGAATGCAGTGTGCAAGGTCAGGTAGGCCATTGGATTATAAATGCGGAGTTCAGACCAGAGATCAGAGTTGGAGGCAAATTCAGGAGTCATCAGGGCATAGGTAATTGCTGCCTAAGGGAAGCAAAATGATGGAAAAGTGCTCTGTTTGCGCTCCCCAATATGGTAGCTACTAGTTCGTTGGACTGTTAACGAATGTGGCTTTCAATGACTGGAAAGTTGAATGTGTAATCTTAATTACTTTTGATTTAAGTAACCACATGTCAGGTGTATCTACTGTATCCAACAGGGCGGGCAGAGGCAATCTGCCTGGAGATCACCTCCGTCCCAGGTCCTGAGAGAAACCCTAAGGAAAACCTTGTCTATATCCATTCTGCCTCCAGCATTTCCTTTCCGACACTTCTGTAAACAGATGGGGATTTTTTCCCCACACCGGGTGGTTCTGTAACACCAGCTGGGTGTCCTCAAGTGTGACTCAGTTCAAGTGTGACACTGTCCACCTTCACGTCCCACAGGTTAAGGGCTCAGTCCCATGAGACGGCACTCTCCACTTCAGATCCCGGTGACCATGTAGTTGTCACCTTGCTCTGACTGACCAGCTGTAAACCGGAGATTCCGTGATCCCTTCCTTAGGTTTGATTGATTTGCTGGAGTGGCTCACAGAACTCAGAACAGTCTCCTTGCTAGGTCACCGGTTTATTACAAAGGATGTTGAAGGACACTAATGGTCGGCCGGATGAGGGCACCCCAGGGAGAGGTCCAAAATGGTCCCAAGCACAAGAGCTTCTGTCCCCTTGGACCTTGGGGTACAACACTTTCTGAACCCCATCCTTTTGAGCTTAATGGAGGCTTCCTTACACAGGTACAATTGGTTAAACCATTGGCTCTTGGTGATGGAATTCAATGTCAGGTCTATCTCCCCTCCCCAAGGTTGGGGTCAGGGGATATATAAGTTCCAACCCTCTCATCCCATAGCTGGTTCCCCTAGCAGCCAGCCGCCATCCTTAGCTTATCTGGGTTGGGTTTTGTGGAGTTTTGTTTTTTTTTTTTAAGATTTTTTGTTTATTTCACAGAGAGAGAGAGATCACAAGTAGGCAGAAAGGCAGAGAGAAAGGGGGAAGCAGGCTCTTTGCTGAGCAGAGAGCCCAATGCGGGGCTCGATCCCAGGACCCTGGGATTATGACAAAGGCAGAGGCTTTAACCAACTGAGCCACCCAGGCACCCCTATCTGGGGTTTTTCAAAAAATCACGTCTTGAACAGAAACTCAGGTGTGGTTGAAAGAGGTTTGTATGAATAACAGAAGACATCTATTTCAGCTTTGTTGTTCTGAAGCCATTTCTGGAACTGAGGACGAAAACCAAAGATTGTAACAAAAGTTGCCTCTGTGGCTCTTATATGGGAAATGGTAAGGGTTTTAGGAGCCCTGTGCTGGGAACCGTGGACAAAGACCAATGTATATTTCTTGTGATAAATCACAGTATCACAGAGGCATAGAGAGAAGGCTGAGGAACCTTGACTCTTGCTTGTTGTCAAGGGAGAGAGCCACCCAGCCGAGGCAACCAGAGTGGAGAAGCCAGAGAGGAGGAGACAAGCCGGGGCTGTGGGGGCGTCCACGCAGCCTGTGCTTCGAGCCCCTCAAAGGCAGAGCCCACTTCCAGCAGTGACCTCCGTCCGTGTCCCTTCTCTTCGCTCTGCAGCCTCTGCCTTTTCCATATGATGGTATAAAGATAATAGAGGCGGGGCGCCTGGGTGGCTCAGTGGGTTAAAGCCTCTGCCTTTGGCTCAGGTCATGATCCCAGGGCCCTGGGATTGAGCCCCACATCGGGCTCTCTGCTCTACAGGGAGCCTGCTTCCCTCTCTCTCTCTCTGCCTGCCTCTCTGCCTACTTGTGATCTCTGTCAGGTAAATAAATAAAATCTTAAAAAAAAAAAAAAAAACTGAGGCAAGAGAGGGTGTAAAACAATTTGGATACTCAGAGGACCTCACTAAAACTACCGCACACACTCTCTATGATGGGAATCTTCCTGAAGGTGTGCAGTGTTTGTCCGCTCTCGTGCAAGACACACCTGGGCTCTTCGTCCTCAAATCACTCTGGATCTGCTGGAAAATAATGAACCTGAAAGTGTTGGCTTTTCCCGCTTTGAATCACGAGCACTGCCTCCTTGTGAAAGTGCGTTGTCTCGCCGTGGGTGTCTGTGATCCCCAACCGCACAGCCAGCTGCCCACTTGGAGACGTGCAAAAGCCAGACGCCGCCGTCAACTCACTTCCTGTTGTCCTGGTGGTACAGGGCCCCGTGGCCCCTACCCACAGGGTTGTACGTCTTCCCCCTGACAGAGGATGCTGTGATCAGGGACCACCCCTGTCCGATTGTGGAAGACTGTGGGTCTGTGAGATTAATGGCACAGCCCAGGAAGTTCAGAAAGCAGGAGCTGTTCCGTTTCCCCCGGTGCAAGTAATGAAAGCGAGTCAGTTGGACGTCAGTGTCAAGTAGGGAGTTTCTGATAAAACTAACAAGGATGTCTTCGAAGACATGAAAGAGATGGGAGGTTTGGGCATTTTTTTTCTCAACAGAAAGCAGATTTATCTGTCAGCCCATGAAACTTCCACGTTTCTAGTCAGATTCAAGTCTTAGAACGGAGTGTTTTCGTGTCAGTGTCTGAAAAGAAGTTTTTTTTTTTTAAAGATTTGATATATTTATTTGACAGAGAGAGACACAGCGAGAGAGAAAACACAAGCAGGGGGAGTAGGTGAGGGAGAAGCAGGCTTCCTGCTGAGCATCGGGAACCCGATGCGGGGCTCGGGGCTCCATCCCAGCACCTTGGGACCATGGCCCAAGCCGAAGGCAGACCTTTAACGACTGAGCACCACCCCCCAGGCACCCCTGAAACAAAGTTTTAACATGAGAGGAGAAATCTGGACTTGGGATGCTTTCTGCTGTCACTTTTAGGTGAGGTGGTATCCTGCTAGTGGGGCCAGTGGCAGAGAGCTCTATTGGGGGCTTCCGCTCTCCTGCGGCAGGAAGGGCTCTGGCCCGCAGGTTCCGTCCTGGGTACACTCCCTCCTGCTGCCCATAAGTGGCAGCTTTCTCCCCCCGCCCCCGGCCTTCTTGCAGAGGCCTGAGACTGTTGCAATGGAAGAATTAGTTAACAGTGCTTGCTCATAATAGTCGATGCAGGTAAATGTGTAAGTGAATGCACACTTAAACACTATGGCTGGAATTGAAAGTCGGTGCAGCGTTCTATTTATTTTCTCCATGTATGGTGTGGGGCTCGAACTCACGACCCTGAGATTGAGAGCTGCGTGCTCCAAGAACTAAGCCCGCCAGGTGCCCTGGCGGACGCCTGGGTAACTCAGTGGCTTAAGCCTCTGCGTTTGGTTCAGGTCATGATCTCAGGGTCCTGGGATCAAGCCCCGCATCAGGCTCTCTGCTCAGCAGGGAGCCTGTTTCCCCCACACACACACCCTGCCCTCTGCCTACCTCTCTGCCTATTTGTGATCTCTGTCTGTCAAATATTTTAAAAAATATATTTAAAAGAAAGAAAACAAGGGACCCCTGGGTGGCTCAGTGGGTTAAAGCCTCTGCTTTCAGCTTGGGTCATGATCCCCGGATCCTGGGATTGAGCCCCATATTGGGCTCTTTGCTCAGTGGAGAGCCCGCTTCCCCCTCTCTCTGCCTGCCTCTCTGCCTACTTGTGAACTCTGTCTGTCAAATAAATAAATAAAATCTTACAAAAGAAAAAAGGAAAGAAAGAAAACAAGTTGGCATGGCCTATCAAACGCCATGACTTCTGGAATAGTGGTAGCCACAAAACTGGCTTACAAACCCCCTTTCTCCTCAACACTAACCAAAAGGACTTGAAATAAACACAAAAGAGACAGCTGCCACAAGTTTGGGCTCGGTAAAGGGCAGCTCAGTAAAGGACGGCCTCAGTAAAGGGCTGCTAAGAGCTCCCATCTCCGCAGAACAGAGAGCAGTGTTATGGAAACATGCACAGGTTTCCAGTTCATGCCCATAAACTTCCCTTAATTTGGAGGAAGAGGGCTGGTGTCTTGGGTGAGATGACCACAGATCAGCAGCTTTCCCAGGCGTAGACCACAGCCTGCGAGAAAACGTGCACTGCCTTGTCTTTTCTGTTTCTCTGTGACGTGGTACCTAGAGCAGAGAGTTTGCATCTGTATGAAGGCAGAGCCCTCCACCTTCAGGAAGCAGATGTGTACCCAAGGACAGAGGGTGAAGGCCATGGAGAAATGGCCGAAGAGATAAAATTATGTATCAAATCCAAATGCGTAAAATCACAGAATTCTACTGGGGAACATAAAACATGATTACTTAGAGGAACATGACTGTCTTGATTAAACTTAATATACCAATCTAATTAAATTTTAATCTCAAATGAATTATGGAGGGGAGGAGGCATAATTAAGTGATTCTTAAGTTCATCCAGGTGAGGAAACATCAGAACAGCCAGAAAGTGTCTCAGGAAGGAGCTACGAATCAGAGCTAACTGTGGAACGTGCCTTTAGAATTCTAGGGGTAAATGGTATACAGCACCGTGATGAAACAAGTCTTGATCCACAACAGAATGTGTATGTCATAAGTTGTGACAGAGTAAAAAATAGCTCACAAATATTTATCTTTGATAGATAGGAATCGATAATATCATTTTAATTATAACCTGAAACACTTGTTTGCATATTTGACTTAAAAATCTAAGTGTTTTGGGGCACCTGGGTGGCTCAGTGGGTTAAAGCCTCTGTCTTTGGCCCAGGTCATGATCCCAAGGTCCTGGGATCGAGCCCCGAATCGGGCTCTCTTCTCAGCGGGGAGCCTGCTTCCTCCTCTCTCTCTGCCTGTCTCTCTGCCTCCTTGTGATCTCTGTCTGTCAAATAAATAAATAAAGAGGTGCCTGGATTGCTCAGTGGGTTAAGCCGCTGCCTTCGGCTCAGATCGTGATCTCAGGGTCCTGGGATCGAGTTCCGCATCGGGCTCTCTGCTCTGCAGGGAGCCTGCTTCCTCCTCTCTCTCTCTCTGCCTGCCTCTCTGCCTGCTTGTGATCTCTCTCTGTCAAATAAATAAATAAAAATTTTTAAAAAAATTTTTAAATAAATAAATAAAATCTTTTTTAAAAAGAATCTAAGCGTTTTATAATAGTAGATCATCTATGTGGGAGTGTCATGTAGTGTTCTTTCCTGGCAAAAGCTATATGTTTTTATATTTATTTTTATTTTCTCAAAAGCTGTGTGTTTTTAGTTGATAATTCCAGTCTTTGTCCTCTTAATCTAGAAAAAGAATCTCCTGTTGGCATTTGAAGCAGCCGAAAGTGTAGGCATCAAACCCAGCCTGGTAAGTATCCTATTTTATATCCTTGTGAAACTTTGTTCTACCTGTAGGAGAAAGAACTTTATGCCATCTACTAAACAGTTTCTTACAGAACATTAAAATCCCTTTGCTAAAGATCTGTTACTCGTGATCCCTAATATAAAAATATTCATGGGACATCTGGGTGGCTCAGTCCGTTCAGCATCTGACTCTTGATCTCAGCTTGGGTCTCTGTCTCATGGCTGTGAATTCAAGCCCTTGGTTGCACTGGGTGTGGAGCCTACTTAAAAAAAAAAAAATGTTTTTAAATTCAGTTAGTCTAACCACACATGATTTAGGGTTTTTTTTCGAAGATTTCATTGTGGATAAATTTCATTTCTAGAAGCACCGTGGGATGAATTATTAACGCCCTGTTGTTCAAGCTACCTAGAAATCTGGATAAAATGTAATTATAAAAATATCAACCCATAGCTGCGGTCTGAAGAAAGAATGGGAAGTGGCCAGATGTCAGAAATTCAAAGAGAAGTGGAAACCAGGGCCACGAAGCATAAACTAAGACTTTGGCAAGCCTCAGAAGTAGGTCTGGGAGTGCTGGTAGAGGGCTCATAACAAAATGGGTTCCTACCTAATGGGTATAGCTTTTATTTAATGTCCACACAGGAACAAGAGACGAGGCACTGAGTTCCCATAAACAGAACAATAGTACTGAGACCCTTACATAAAACCCAAGGTCACAAAATTAGTTCTTCTTAGTGAAAGGGGAATTAAAAAACCTCTACCTGCTAGTCAAGGGAAATGATAAGGAAGCTTGGTTTCCACCTTAATTTTGTGTGTGTGTGTCCAGAAAAAGGAAAATCTGCAAGAAAAGAAAACTGGGCCACATGAGGTTTGGAGTTCAAATTTATTTCTGTGCTCCAAGAAGCCCCTAACTTATACTAGCTGAGGCACAAAGCTTCTGGGCTAGTGGTACAATGGCCACTGAAAATACATTCACAATCCAAAATTACAAAACACTCAAGAAAATGATCTAGTTGTGCTAGTCAGCAGCTAGACCAGACAAGAAGATCATCTACCAGAATGTGGGATAATAAAATAATAAGAAAGAGACTGTAAAAGACTATGTTTAAACATACTAAGGAGGTAAAAGAGGGAATAAAAATCATAGGACTGTGGTAATGTTAAGGAAAAGAAAAGATTTGTAAAAAGAATCAAATGAAACATCTAGAAATGAAAATTAGAAATTAAAAAAGCCCCAGTTGGATTGAAAACCTGATTAGATACAGCAGAAGAGAGAACTACTGAGCTGGAAAATAGAGCCAAGGAGATTATCCAGAACATGAAACAGACATTTAAAAAGTGGAAAATAGGAGCGCCTGGGTGGCTCAGTGGGTTAAGCCTCTGCTTTTGGCTCAGGTCATGATCTCAGGGTCCTGGAATCGAGCCCCACATTGGGCTCTGTGCTCAGTAGAGAGCCTGCTTCCCTCTCTTTCTCTCTCTGCCTGCCTCTCTGCCTAGATGTGATCTCTCTCTCTGTGTCAAATAAATAAATAAAATCTTTAAAAAAAAATTTTTTTAAGTGGAAAATAGGGGCACCTGGGTGACCTAATCATCAAGCGTCCACCTTTGACTTGGGTCATGATCCCGGGGTGCCAGCATCGAGCCCCACATCAAGCTCTCTGCTCTGCAGGAGGCCTGCTTCTCCCTCTCTCACTCCCTCTGCTTCTGTTCCCTCTCTCTCACTGTGTCTCTCTCTGTCAAATAAATAAAATATTTTTTAAGTGAAACATATAATAGAGGAATTGTATTAGTATGTATTCAAATTCAAGAAATGGGGGCAAGGGGTGGGGGTTGTCTGGTTGGCTCAGTCTATTAAGCGTTCAGCTCTTGATTTTGCTCAGGTCATGATCTCAGGGTCATGAAATCCCTTCTGCCCTTATTCCTGCACACACACTCATGCACATGTGTGTTCTCTCTCTCTTTCTCTCAAAAAATAAATAAAATCTTTTTTAAAAAGACAAATTCAAGAAATGGAAAATCCAACTAACAGTTGCTTAAACCATAAAGCTGTTCATTTTATTTTTTAATGAGAAGTCCAGTAGTTGTTTCAGGATTGGTTCATTGCTCAATAGTGTAATCAAGGACCCCAGAGTATGTCTTGTTAACAACATTCCACCATCTTTAATCTGTTGACTCTTTGTCCCCATGTCCTCTGTGGTTGAACATGGCTGCCAAGCTCTAGACTTCACTCCCATCTGTAGGGCAGGAAGGAGAGGGAATGGATAGAACAAGTTCCTCATAGCTTTCCCCTTTGATAAGGAAATCAGAAGCCTTCCCAGAGTCCCTCGGGTAATTGGCAGTACTCTGTTACATGGCCACCCCAGCTGCAAGGGAATTTGAGAAAGTAAGCAATTTATATTCTCCTTTCATTTTAGTGGGAAGCCTACAAGGGATAGAGAGGTTGGGCATGACTATTAGATTAACCAATAGTATCTGTTGCAAAGCTTAAGAGCATGGAAGATAAAATCAAGACAATTTCTAAGCCCCATGGCCAGTGGGAATTCCAGAAGAGGGAAGAAAGAATGGGAGAGAGAGTATATGAAGAAATGGTGCCTGAAATTTTTCCAGAAAGATTAAAGACCATAGATTCTTAATGAACCTCAAACATCATAACAGAACTGGAAAGAAAGAAAGTGAAGACAGAAAATCTATAAATAATTTCTACTAACCAGTAATAAAAAGACAACTTAGTAGAAATTTATCAAAGGCTAGAATACGCAAACCATGAGTGGTTCATAAACATTTCAGATGTACAGTCTCATCAGTGATGGGGAAAATCCAAGCAAAGTCAGATTGAGACTCGGGTCTGTCATCCTCAGTGGACGTAGGGCATCTGAGGAATGAAAAAGCAAAAGTACAGCCATTCTAGAAACATCAGTACTATGAACAGCAGCAAACCAGTATGTTTTAAGCCAGAATGTTTAAATCAGTATGTTTAAACCAGAACAGTTTTCTAAAGAAATGCAAGTATATTCTTTCTTCAAATACTAAATGTAAATATTTCTCCAAAACTCACTCAAAATGAAAAAGAACCATACCCATTAATTAAATTGAATTCAGGGGTGCCTGGCTGGCTCAGTGGGTTGGGCCTCTGCCTTCAGCTCAGGTCATGATCCCCAGGTCCTGGGATTGAGCCCTGCATCAGGCTCTCTGCTCCAGTGGGGAGCCTGCTTCCCCACTCCCCCGCCTGCCTCTCTGCCTACTTGTGATCTCTGTGAAATAAATAAATAAAATCTTTTAAAAATCAATTAATTAATTAATTAAAAATGTAATCATGTAGACGAAAAAATCCCAGTAAGGCTAAGATCTGTGAAACTTTTTTAAGAACCAGATGTCCCTATCATGTAAATAAGAGGTTAGAGGTGACATATATGTCTGGCCAAGATGGAGCAAAAGGGACCCCTTTTTACCTTCCCTTCTGAAATGCTGAACAGCTAACAAGTAACAACAGCTATTTATTTATTTATTTATTTATTTATTTTAAAGATTTTATTTATTTATTTGAGAGAGAGAGAGATCACAAGTAGGCAGAGTGGTAGGCAGAGAGAGAGAGGAAGGGAAGCAGGATCCCTGCTGAGCAGAGAGCCCTATGTGGGACTTGATCCCAGGACCCTGAGATCATGACCTGAGCTGAAGGCAGTGGCTTAACCCACTGAGCCACCCAGGCGCCCCTGATTATTTATTTTAAAGATTTTATTTATTTATCTGCTAGAGAGAGAGCATGCCCAAGTAGGGAGAAAGCGGCAGGCAGAGTCGGAGGGAGAAGCAGGCTCCCCTGCTGAGCAGGGAGCCAGATGCAGGGCTTGATCCCAGGACCTTGGGATCATGGGATCATGACCCAAGCCCCAAAGGCAGATGCTTAACCGACTGAGCCACCCAAGCATCGGAGCAACAGATAATTAACGTAAGGAATTCAAGAAGAAAACGAGAATTTGTTAGATGATAGTACACACAGAATATGGTTTTCTTTGTAGTGCTACAGCTGTCATTTGCTTCTTTTTTAAGTTGACATCTTTTCCCTACTTTGTATCTGACATAAGGCAGGAGTTAGTGCAGGCTAGGAATGAGATCATCTTGTTGAACTAATTGTTGGAACCGGCAGTTTCATTTTTACAGATGTCTGTGAGGAGATACTGACAAGCATAATAATTAATCTCAGAAGCATTTAGGGTTGTTTGTGAGCATTTTAACCAGTTTGTGCCATCAACAAAACAGAAGCTTCCCGCATTATGAAATTTGCTTTGCAGTATCTTGAAGTGGATTGAAAAACAGTTCTTAATTACACATGATACTTCCAAAATATACACAGTCAGGATTGGCAGCAGTCATAACCCCAGGTCTTTGGTCAAGATCTATTGTAAGATCAGTGAGGTGGGGCGGGGGTGGGGGGAAGGGAATCACTCGCAGGTGTAGATCCAAGTAAATACAGGTTTCTGGGGATAGCATATTAGCAAAGATGAGATTTTTTTTTTTTTTAAATGAAAGCTCGACCACGTTCTCCCAATTTTAGAACACATTCCTTCTTAGCCACAGTGTGACAGCGAAGTTTAGCCAACCATATCACAAGGGTGAGCAACTCCTCACTGAAGAGGTGAGAGGACAGGTGGCCATTGCTGGAAGGACAGCCAGCATGCGTGCGTGTCCCCTAAGGGTTGATGTGTCTGTATCCTGGAGAAGGGAAGGCCCTCATGCTGAGTCCGTAGACTGGGAGGGTGTTGCCTGTTGAGTAAGCCGCTCGGACAGCCAGTACACACAGAGATCAGGACAGGGAGGTCTTTACCACTCAGGATTTTAGGAGGATATCAGAATGATTCCTTAGGCATAACTCAGCCTGCCCTGCAGTACAGATTTTATGAAGGGTACTTAGAGTTGATTTAATAGTATAAAAAATATTTGTTCGTGTTTACATGCCCCAGGCATGTTCTTTTGTTGTAAGATTTTATTTGTTGATTGATTTAGAGAGAGAACACATGAGCAGGGGGAGGGGAATTCCAAGAGAGAGGGAGAGAGAGAGAGAAGCAGGCTCCCCACTGAGTGCAGGGCCCAATGCAGGGCTCGGTCTCAGAATGCTGAGATCATGGCCTGAGCTGAAATTAGGAGTCGGACACCTCACCAACTGAGCCACCCAGGCACCCTCGGGCATTTTCCATGTGTTGACTCACTGCACCTGACAGATACTCCTTACGCAGGTGCGGTTCCATAAAAGGTCACACATTAGTGACTAGCAAAGGCAAGAGTTGATCAAGCAGGCAGGCCCTCTCCAGAGCTCCGTTTTACCTCCTCCATGATCCTGTATCCAGGACAGCCATGCCCTCCTTTTGGGCTCTTAAGGCACGATAGCACTGTATAGCCCGTGTGGTGTTATACTGTGATTTATCTGATTGTAGGATTTATCTCCATCCCCCAAGACCATGAGCTCCCAAGGGCAAGAAGCCTTATTTTTTTTTTCAATGATTCTTACTGTGATAAAATAGATATAATATGATCCAAGTGTCTGCCACTTGGTTAATACCACACTGCCCTGATTCATACAACTTGATAGATCATGAAATCAAGTCTCAACTTTATTCTTTTTAGAATTTCTTTGGTTGTACCTTTGCTTTATAAATTTTAGAATTAGTTTGTCAATACCTATCTCCTTCCCCTTCCCCGGAAAAAAGCCCAGCTTGCTGGGATTTTGATTGGGATTGTTTTGTATCTATAGACCAGATTGGGAAGAATTGACATTTTGTCAATATTCTGTCTTCCAATCCATGAACATACAATAATCTCCATTTATTTAGAGCATCTTGATTTCTTCCATCAGTGCTTTATGGTTTTCTGCATATAGTGTTTTACAAACAAGTTTTCTTATTTATATATATCATTGATATAGATGCATATATGTCCTTTTTTAAAATTTAATGCCATTTATATGGTTTGGCTTGGTTTCACATTTCAATTGTCCATTAATGGTATTATAATAGGAAAGTATTGACTGAGATCTTGCTAAACTTGCATATTAGTTCCAGTGGGTTTTTTGGTAAACTCTGGAGTGTTTTACATAGACAGTCATGTCATCTGCAAACAAAAACAAGTTTAGTTCTGCTCTTCCAATCTGTATGCCTTTTGTTTCTTTTTTTTTTTTTTCTTAAGACTTTATTTATTTGAGAGAGAGAGCATGAGAGGGAAGGTCAGAGGGAGAAGCAGACCCCCTCTGAGCAGAGAGCCCAATGCGGGACTCAATTGAGGGACTCTAGGATCATGCCCTGAGCTGAAGGCAATCATTCAACCAACTGAGCCACCCAGGCACCTGCTTTTGTTTCTTTTTCCTGCCTTATTGCATTAGCTAGAACTTTTTTTTTAGATTTTATTTATTTATTTATTTGATACAGAGAGATCACAGTAGACAGAGAAGCAGGCAGAGAGAGAGAGAGGGAAGCAGGCTCTCTGCTGAGCAGAGAGCCTGATGCAGGACTCAATCCCAGGACCCTGAGATCATGACCTGAGCAGACTGCAGCAGCTTAACCCACTGAGCCACCCAGGTGCCCTTAGCTAGAACTTCTGGTACAGTATTGAGTAGGAAAGGTGAGAGAAGACATCCTTGCCTTGTTCTTTTCTTCTGATCTTAGTGGGAAAGTGCTCAGCCTGTCTCCATTAAGTATGAGGTCAACTTTTGGGTTTTGTGTGTATCTTTTATTAGGTAAAAGAAATACCCCTCTACTTTTCTAGGTTTTGAGTAGTTTTTATCATAAATAGTGGTTGAATTTTGTAAACAGCCATACCTCATTTATATTTCACTATCTTGAATTTCACGGATACAAAGGATTTTTTTTTTTTTTAACAAACGGGGTTTTTTTGGTTGGTTTTTTTTTTTTTACAAAGTTTGTGGCAATCCTGCATCAACCAAGTCTGTCACCTCCATTTTGTCAACAGTATGTGCTCCTTTCTGTCTCCATATCACATTTTAATAATTCTTGAAGTTATTGTTTAAAATTATATTTACCATTATTATGTTTGTAATGGTAATCAGTCATCAGTGATTACACTTTGCTGAAAGCTTAGATGATGGTTAGCATTTTTTTAGCAATAAAATATTTTTTTTATTTCTTTCCAGCATAACAGTATTCATTGTTTTTGCACCACATCCAGTGCTCCATGCAATCCGTGCCCTCTCTAATACCCACCACCTGGTACCCCGACCTCCCACCCCCCGCCCCTTCAAAATCCTCAGATTGTTTTTCAGAGTCCATAGTCTCTCATATTTTTTAATTAGAGAATGTGCAGTTGACCCTTGAACAGCACAGAAATTGGGAGCATCAACACCCCCATGCTGTCGAAAATCTCTGTATAACTGTTGGCTCCCCAGAAACTTTGCTAATATCCTCCTGTTGAGCAGAAGCTATACTGATAATATAAACAATCAAGTAACAGATATTTTATATGTTTTGTATTTTACATACTATATTCTTAAAGTGAGGTAGAGGAAAAATGTGTTTTAGAGAAAATCCACTGACAGTACCATAGTGTAGTTATCAAAAAATCCACACGTAAGTACATCCACAGGGTTCAAACTTGCATTGTGTGAGAGACCGATGTACATTGTTGCATTTTTTTAGATGCTGTTGCACACATATTAAGCTACAGTATAATGAAAAAAAAAAAGCTACAGTATAATGTAAACATAACTTCTATGCACTGGAAACTCAAAAATTCATTTGACTTGTTTATGCTGTGTTTGCTGTATTGTGGTGGTCTGGAACCAAACCCACAAATACCTTCATGGTACATGTGTAAATGCTTTTTCTGCATCTGTTGATACAATCATATGATTTTTCTTATTAGGTCTGATCATATGAATAACATTGATGGATATTAAACCTGTCTTGCATTCCTGATGTGAGCCCCACTTGATCATGATTCAGTTTGCTAGTATTTACTGTGTCTGTGTGGGTAGCTTTCTCATGTCCCATTTCTATCTGGTTTGGTATTAGGGCAATGCTGGCTTCACAGAATGAGTGAGGAAATGTGCCTCTCTTCTGTTTCCTGGAAAAGAATGTGTAGAACTGGTATTATTTCTTCCTTGAGCATTTGGCAGAATTTGCCAATGAAACCATCGGGGCCTGGTGCTTTTTATCTTGAAAAGTTTTCAGCTCCTGATTCAAATAAATGTCATGCATCCTCAAATTTTGGGTCAGGCAGCAGCCTCTCCCTTCTCTTGAAATGTGCTACAGTGTATCTTCAAACATGTTTGAATGTGATGTTGATAATGTACCAAAATAGTTTTAATGTTGTTATTGTCGGGTTCGGGCATATGAGGAGATAGTCTGAGCAGAGTTGTGAATATTGACCAGAATCCTGTGTCCTCTCTGAGATGGAAGACACATCCTTGTCAGTAGCAGGCTGGTCATGTTTTAGCACAACCAAGAAGCAAAACTTATAAAATATATTTAGGGGTCATGGAAACAAAATAAGTGGCCAGTGACAGGTCTCATTTCTGTCACCACCCAAGAACAGATGTGTTAAATAAGTTCAGGCTTGCTTTCCCACCACATCCCTGCTCCTGGATTTGCATCAGAGTACTTTCCTACTGTTCTCTCATGACCACAAAAGAATCCAAATTCAACTGCAAAATGAATTATTTCATACGCAAAGTGGCAGACATTTCAGGAACATTTGACTGTCTGCTTGCTAATCACCTGCGAAACTAAGGGAGAAAGAACAAAGAACAATGACAACAACAAACGGGTCTAACACTTAATTCTTAGAAGACCGCACTTGCAGGTTCAGTTGATTCAAGGCTCTTGTGCTGGTCCCATTCGTGGGCATTCATCTCAAGCCATGAGTTCAGCAACACCCCACAAAGATGCGTAACACAAATTCTGTAACGTGAGGAAGTGAACACAGATGACACGTCACGTTAGATGTCCTGTTGGTTGTGGGATAGCTGTCCCTGGACTGTGCCCCTCGACTACTAGGACCACCAGCAATGCAGCACAGCAGCCTGTGCAATTGTGTGTGGAAAACATTAGGCAGAAAAACACAGAGGGACACTGGAGGTGGGGGGAGGCTCCGCTGGTTGAGCGTCCAACTGTTGATTTCAGCTCAGGTCATGATCTCAGGATGCTGAGATCCAGCCCTGCATTGGGCTCCATGGTGGGCATGAAACCTGCTTGAGATTCTCCCTCTCCCTTTACCCCTCCCACCACCACCACCCCCCAAAAAATAATGAAATAAAAGCACATAGCACACAATAGTTCGTCCACGTGATGGAAGCAGGAAAACATAGGTGTACATTCCAGTATAACTTAGAAAAGCGGCCCTCGTTCAACGATAATGGAGTTATGGATGACTTACTCTTTACAGAACTTTTCTTAATGCTGCCGTGTTATTAAGATAAAAGGGGCAGGAAGTCATGTCTAATGTTTTTTAAATGGGACAGTATCTCAGGGCCCTGGGTGGCTCAGTCAGTTAAGCGTCTGCCTTCAGATTAGGTCATGATCCCAGAGTCCTGGGATCGAGTACCACATTGGACTCCCCACTCAGCAGGGAGCCTGCTTCTCCCTCTCCCACTGACCCTCCCTACCATGCTCTTTCTCATTATCATTTTCTCTCTCAAATAAAATCTTTTAAAAAAAATGTTTTTTAAGGCTCCTGATTAAATAGGAATAAAACTCTTTTTCTTTTAACTAATCCCATTTAACAAGATTGTCTACACTTTCTGTCTGAGCAGGTGGAGGAGGGTTTCTTGTTTTGTTTTTGTTTTTGTTTTAATTTTTTATTTAACAGACAGAGATTACAAGTAGGCAGAGAGGCAGGCAGAGAGAGAGAGGAGGAAGCAGGCTCCCTGCCAAGCAGAGATCCCGATGTGGGGCTCGATCCCAGGACCCTGAGATCATGACCTGAGCCAAAGGCAGAGGCTTTAACCCACTGAGCCATCCAGGCACCCCTGGAGGAGGGTTTCTGGGCAGCCCCCACCCCAACCTGGATCGGAGCACCTTACCTTTGTGGGAAGGGGGTGGGGGTCTGTGGTGTCCCCAGCGTGACCTCATCTTTTCTCGTGCAGGAGCTCAGTGAGATGCTGTACACAGACCGGCCTGACTGGCAGAGCGTGATGCAGTATGTGGCCCAGATCTACAAGTACTTCGAGACGTAGAGCCAGAGGGCCGGAGAACAGCCGGCCCCCGGCCTGCAGCTGGTCCTCCAAGCACCTGGTCACTTTCCACCGGCTCGGCTACATCCACCGCCTGCCGCACTCCATCCGGGGGCCCAGTGCACAAACCAGAAACTGAACTGGATCCCACCACGCCCCCGCTTTAAGTCCAGATGCATTTGGAGTGTGGGCCAGGGAAGCTCTGCTCCGCCTTGGCCTTCCTCCTCCCAGCCTGGGCTCCGTCCACCAGAACCGGGTGGGCCATCTCTGGTCACACGGAGCGACTTCACTGGTGAGCGGCTGAGGTCTACCACCAACAGCACTTACAAAGTAGTCATCTTTTTTCTGAAAACCCAGGCTCCTGCCTTTAGAAAAACTCTGCCCTCGCCACCACCCACCCCGTCAAGTAAGAAAACACCCAACAAAATGCAAAAAGACCAACCTTCGCTCTTGCGCCCCCTGGCAGTACAGGAGCCCTGCCTTTCTTGGGGAATGTGCTTGTGTGCTCGACCACAGTTGTGACACCTAGAACTTGATCACGCTTCTTAAATATTGCTGTCACCTATGGGAATCTGTGGATGGAGGAGCGGAGGTGTGAGAATCCCAGGCAGCCCCAGGGTGGCTGGCTGCGGTGTTCCCTCCGGGTGGCTGGCAGACAAGTATGCGTCTCTGTGCTTGCACAAGCTCACACTCAGAACCCCCCCTCGCCCCCCCGCTGAAAGGGAGATGTCAGCCACTGTCACCCCCTCCCTTTGTGTGTCGTCATAGTCGCCCCCCCCCACTTAATCCCCATTCCCATTCTCACACACACTTTGGTCCCCGGTGCCCACCCAGGTCCTCGTGTGTTTGCACGTGCAGCCCCAAGAGCTGTGTATGTCTGGGAATACCGGGCAGACGGCAAAGGTAAACGCTATTTCAGCTCCGCGCCTGGTTTTACTGCCTCATCGGGCCCTTCGGGAGGCAGGACCGAAGCAATCCCTGCGGGGTGGGCAGAGATGGCTCCAGGTCTGCGCGCCTGCTGTCGCCCTTAGAGGCAGCAGAGCTAACTGCGGGCGGGCGGGGGGCGAGGGGAGCACCCTGGGCAGGTGTTCTTGTTGGGCACTCGATGCGCATGACCTAGCGATGCGCATGACCTAGCGGGTGAGGATGCGGGTCCCCTGCGGCAGTCAGGTGACTCACCCCCGCCCACCACCTGCTGATGCGGGCCCCTCTCCCACAAAGGGCGTCGCTGACGGCAGGCGTGGAAGAGGCGTGGCTCAGCCCCTCCCTCCGGACCACCTCCAGCTCTGCGCAGGGTCCGGCCCTCCTCGGGGAGGGTTACTGACCCGCTTCTCGGTGGCCTGTGGTCAGAACCTCTCCGGGGAGCCGGTTCACAACGCACCCCCCCGCCCTGGGCCACCCCAGGAGAGGAGAGACCATCTTTGATCTAGCTCCCTAGCGCCGGGTGGTGAGCACAAGTTGCTGTCGAGCAGTTTGGGAAAGGTGACACCACCATCACCCCGCCCCCGGCAGTGGCTCCTTTGTTTCCACATGGGAGTCGGAAGAACAAATTTAGTTTACTCTTTCCTGATGCGCACACCCAAGTGGAAGGTGCTGCTTGTGTTGCTTCAGGCATCTGGCTTTTGTTGACCTCACTATGTGTTTTCATCACCCCCCAGCTTCTGCCCTGCTCTCCAGGGGGAGGTACCATCCAGAGGAGTGGTTGTGTTTGATCTGGGATTATGGCAGGGCTGATGTGGGAGAGGAGAGGCCCTGGAAGAGCTTGGGGTACCTGGAGGGGGGTGTTCAGAGCTCTTGGCGCTCTGGCTTTGTGATTGCTGTGAACGAGTCAGATGATCCCGCTCTGGGCCAAGCACTGGCTACCCAGCGGTGGTGGTCCCCTTTCCCCTCGCCTTGTGCTGGAGCCTGCTCCCTTTAGGGGAAAAGAACGAAAGAAATGTATAAAATAAAGGCTGTGTGCGATTTATTTTTATAACTCAAAGAATCTCCTTGACTACCACTTTCTTTGCGGGGGGGCATGCTTCTGGAAGGGGAAGCGTGTGTCCTGCTCACAGAAACAGGTGGTGTCGGGGTCCGATCTGGCCCTGCAGTCCTGGGAAAGGGACAGAAGATGGCTGGGCTGGGGGACCAGGCCTTCCGGCATTTGGGGGATCTGGGGGTGCAGGGCCACTGGATGGGGTTTTTAGATCTGTTTTTAGCTGGAGCACTGGGAGCACAAGGTGAATGTGGAAATTGGCTCAACAGAAAACAGGGTCCTGTCAGCCCATTGTACCGTTTCCGGTTTTCTGTCCTGAGGCCTGTCGTAGCCACTTTTGTTCTTGTCTTCCTTCAGCCGGGAGTCACTCAAAGTGATGTGGTGGTTCTGCAATTCCCTTTTAAATATATATATATATATATACATATATATATATACATATATATATATATATATACTGTTCTTCTAGAAAAGACAGATGCAAAACGCAAGACCCAGAAGCGTGGAGTTCTTTTAAAGACCTAGAGAGACATCCATGGTTCTCGTGTCACTGTGAGATCTTCCAAGGACGGGAGCTCTGCTCCCTTGGGCTCGCATTCTGAGGAACCTGGCAAATGCCCACTTCTCTCGTCCTATTCCCTTCTCACTTCAGAAATGAGGTTAGTCGCTGGTTTTTGTTCTTCATTCAGCTGTTGTCTGTAGCTTTTGTTGAGACCATCAGAAGCATCCCAAAGCGATTAGCATCTGGCGGTGACAGATAGCTGCGGGGTTCTCCTCCCTCAGAGGACCCCGGCTTCTCTGAAGCTCCCCCTTCCACTTCCCCATTGCGGGGGAAGGCAGGCGTCTCACTGGCCTGCGGAGGGAGAGGACCCAGGCCCTTCTTGGCACACCCATTTGCCAGATCCTGCAGGAGCTCCTCCAACTCCCAAGCTCGCCTGCCATTTTGAGATAGCCCCCGAGGACGTGCAGTAAGAGACATAGAGCCTAGCTGCCTTTTTAAAAAATATTTTTAATAACCCCTTTGCCCAAGCTCCCTGGGGGTTTCACTTTTCTTGACCCAGGTTAGACTTTGGCTAAGTCTAGAACATCCTCTGTAGCTCCCTAATTTTAACTATGTTGGTGAATGTTGCCTTGTTTCTGCAAAGAACACGCCCAGCATCGTCAGGACATGACATGCCAACACGGATGTATTTAACTATTAACATGGACACCTATGATGTATGACTGTGTCATATTTCTAATAAATATATTTTGTTTCGGTCTGATTGTGAATTTTTCCCAGTGACATCGACTATTCCTCTTTTGTCAAAATGCCTAAGCCTCCATTCCAATTAGCACCTTCTTTTCTGATCCCTTGTTGGGCCGTGGTCCCCACTGAGCTGCTCTTGCCGACGTTACTAGAAGTTTCTGCAAAGGACTGGGGTCCCAATGGCTTTTCTGCCTCCTCGCATCTGCAGCCCTTCTTGCTGGGACTGTGGTCACTTGGGCAAGTGACCGTTCAGGGCCGACACAGGGCGCTGCAGAGTGTGCAGGTGAGCCCGGACTGGGCCTGGAAATTGCAGGTGTGGATGGCACCAAGAGTTCATATGAACCTGAACAGACTTGGGATGCCTTGTACGTTCAGACCCTGGAGCACTATGTGTGCCCATGGCTCTTCAGGCATCGTGGGAGGCCTCCATTCTCTGGTGTCTTGGGTGGCCACCCACCAGAGAGGAGAAGGGAGGCCACCCATCCTCACCCAAGAATCTTCACTTCTCCCTTCTCCAGAGGAAGTTCCACCATCCCTGGCCTTTGTCTCCCATCTTCTGAGAATAGCAGGCTCTGATAAGGGCTTACCATGCACGGAGCCAGAACAGCAGCCACGACTCGTTTTCCTCCGTGGGCTCTCAGGGGATGGGAGAAGGTACCAGGTCCAACAGCTGATTACCGGCAGCCGCCTTCAGTGACTCAGTCTGCACACTACACACATGCACATGTGTGCACGCATGCACATATGAGCACACACACAGGCATTCGATGGCCAGCATCTCAGTGCTTGCAAACTGATCCCTCCCAGAGTTTGGGGCCCACCAGGAGGGTTCCCATTCTGTGAGCCTGGACCCCTCTGAAGGAAGCACAGCCCCCAACACTCATGTCCTGTGCATTGACACAGCCCATGTGTGTGTCGAGTCGGGTATGAGGCAAGAGGCTCCATGCTGCCTGACACAGTGGCCTCTGCTGTCCCACAGTCGGTGGCCGGTGGTTCTCTGCAGCCGTGGAGACTGGGATCCGGCCTCACACAGCGGCCCCCTTCTCTGCTTCCAATGCTTCTGCTGTCTGTCACTCGGTCCCCCTTGACTCAGCTCCATGAAGGCCAAGACACATCCTTATTTGCTCATGACACGTTAGCCTCTTGGGTAATTACCACAGGCTAAGTCATTTGATTCATTGATTCATTGGTGGAAACCTCCAGCTGCCACGAACTCTCTCTTCAGTTTGGAATTCCTCCTTGAGCTCTGGGGGCCAGACGCCTCGGCACCCAGCTGGGTTTCAGTGCTAAGCCTGGTCTCACGAACAGTCCTTTCCAGCATTTTCCAACGTGATGGTAAAAATCCCAGAACTACAAATGGAAAGACCCTGGGGAGAAACTTGAAACCCGATCGAAGACCTTCGTCATTTTCCCTTCTTTGCTAGCGTTGTGTTTGTGACTGACAATGCGTTTCCAAGCAGAATCTAGCCTCCCCAGCTTCTCAAATGAATGCAGTCTCATTTAACCCGCCTGCCCTACCAAGATCCCAGTGAGGTCGTTCTAGATTATAAAAAATATGCCATAAAAGGATCTGGCCTGGACATCTCACAGGGCTGGCCGCAGAGCCCCGTGGCCGTTCCCACTTGTCCGAGTGGGTTACTGTTTATACCACTCCTTGTGCCATTACCCTTGTATCAGAAAAACAGAGCAAAACAGAGAGGGAACCTGGGAAAAGTTAGCCACACAGCGGCCCTGTACCACTGCACCTGACCTCACAAGGCGTGGCCACCTTTTGAAAAGCCTTGTCCTAGGGGCGCCTGGGCGGCTCAGTGGGTTAAGCCGCTGCCTTCAGCTCAGGTCATGATCCCAGGGTCCTGGGATCGAGCCCCGCATCGGGCTCTCTGCTCAGCGGGGAGCCTGCTTCCTCCTCTCTCACTGCCTGCCTCTCTGCCTGCTTGTGATCTCTCTCTGTCAAATAAATAAATAAAATCTTTAAAAAAAAAAAAAAGAAAAAGAAAAAGAAAAGCCTTGTCCTAGAAGACACATCTAGCCAGAGAAGGAACCTTGCCTGAGAGGACACATCAAGGGCAGGACTAAAGCAGAGTCTCAGACCTCCTCGGGCCTCAAGGTCCCGTTGCCAGGAACAGTCCTAGGCAGACCATCCCAGCCACAAGGATGCTCGTGGCTGAGGAAGAAGGAGCCACACTCCATCCTGGAGAGGCATGTCACACTCACATGTAACTCCCACAAAGTCTAACATGTCTGTTTGGCCGGGGGGTGGGGTGGGGGGGAGGTAAGGTTAAAAAAAAAAAAATGTGACTCTTGCCACCTGCAATTCCAGCAAGTGACTGTGTGGCCCAGAGCAAGTTTGAGGCACAGGACGGGTGTTGTTCCCTTCGACAGGCTCAGTTCCTGTGAACCTCCCTTGTAGGGGAGTCTCAGGACGGAATGCGACTTCAGTGTTCCAGGCTGTCTTGGCCTGCTTGCTGGTTTGTTTTGGATACAATATGGCCCTTGGATCAGCAAGCCGGCTGCTTCAGAAGATGCTCTCCTCCTCCCTGGAGGAAAAGGACCAGGTTGGGCTCATTTGAGAATTTATAGATGTTCAGATGGGATCTTCTCAAGGGTAACTTTGACAAAAAGAGATTTCCAAAAATTTTTTTTCATTAAAATTTTTTCTTTATTTTTTAGTCATCTCTACCCCCAACACGGGGCTCCAACTCACAACCCCAAGATTAAGAGTCACACGTTCTGGGGCGCCTGGGTGGCTCAGTGGGTTAAGCCGCTGCCTTCGGCTCAGGTCATGATCTCAGGGTCCTGGGATCGAGTCCCACATCGGGCTCTCTGCTCAGCGGGGAGCCTGCTTCCTCCTCTCTCTCTCTCTGCCTACGTGTGATCTCTCTCTGTCAAATAAATAAATAAAATCTTTAAAAAAAAAAAAAAAAAAAAAAGAGTCACACGTTCTTCCGACTGAGCAAGCCAGGACCCCCTGAGATTTCCAACTTCTTTTTTTTTTTTAAGATTTTATTTACTTATTTGACAGAGAAAGAGAGGTCACAAGTAGGCAGAGAGGCAGGCAGAGAGAAAGGGGGAAGCAGACTCCCCACTGAGCAAGGAGCCCCAGTGTGGGGCTCAATCCCAGGACCCTGAGATCATGACCTGAGCCGAAGGCAGAGGCTTAACCTGCTGAGCTATCCCGGTGCCCCAGATTTCCAATTTCTTTTTTTTTTTTTTAAGATTTTATTTATCTATTTGACAGAGAGAAATCATAAGTAGATGGAGAGGCAGGCAGAGAGAGAGAGGGAAGCAGGCTAGGCTCCCCGCTGAGCAGAGAGCCGGCTCGATCCCACAACCCTGAGATCAAGACCCGAGCCAAAGGCAGCGGCTTAATTCACTGAGCCACCCAGGCGCCCCCAGGTTTCCAATTTCTATGCTGACTTCAGATCCTACCCAAGAGCCGGCCCTCTCGAATTCAGGCCTTTCAGGCCCCAAGGAAGCATTTATTTTGTGTGTCTCTCTCCCACCCCCAACCTAAAGCTGGGGTCAAAGTCCTTTCTCTGGTGCTGAGCCCCTAACTTGCCTTTGCTACACCATCGTCTTAGTCTCCGATTGCTACTCTAACAAAACACCACAAACTTCGCGGCAGTTTTTCTCCCCACCACCGTCTTGTGTGTCCTCCCATCAACCAATGAAACCTCTCTGTACTTCCCAGTTATAATTACCAGCTGATTGGGGCCCTGGTTTCCATGGTGGATCCTTTCACGGGTCACTAATCAGCCTGTAGTTAGTGCCCATTGTTCAGGTGCCTGTCCCTGGCTAATCAGCCGGGGCCAGGCATCCTGTGGGACCTGCCTAAGAACAAGCCAATCCTTGTGCAGATGACAGCTGTCTCCCTCAAATGCAAGCACACTGATTCCAAGGGCTTAGGACACCACTGAATGAATGAAATCCTAGGTCATTTTGCCAGGAGGAAACCGAGGCACAGAAGGTAAAATAACCTGCCGGAGATAGCTCAGGGAAGGCAAAATAAGAATTTGAACCCAAACGGTCGGCCCCAAACCCGGTACTTCCCATTCTTATTAGGTCCTCTGCCATCTGCCACCAGCCACAGGGAAGGAGGAGTGTCATGGGGAGCCCTGGTCCCTGGGAGGATGCGATTTAGTGCATCTGCTGTGATTTAATTATTTGAAAAGCAACAAAATATTTCCTGTCCCTTGAAGTTTAGAAATCAGCTCCTGTATGGAGATCTCACATGTTAAGATAACCAAAAAGAGTTTACGTATATATTTTTTCAATGGCGACAAGGATCACGTTTAAATTCAGGACGTCCACATTCAAAGACAGGTCAAAAGCCTTTTCCAGAACCCACCTCCAACCCCCCCCCCCCGGGTTCTAAACATTGACCAAAATGGGGTCTCCTGCCCCCGCCCAATCCACCACTGGCAAAAGGGAACAGAGCAGTCTCCCGTGACCGGTCCTAGGAGAGGAGGGGGTCACCCTCCCTGACACAGGGTGCCCCACACCTGAACAGAACTGGAGCTCCGTGAGCCTCAAATATCAGGGGTCACTGAGAGGACACCACAACATGCCAACGTCATTGCACGAGGGGGCCTCAAGGGGGCATTCCTGGTGGCGACAGTGATACCTTCTGGCACCTTGGGATCTTCAAGAGATGTGTCCTCAGGGTTCCCTCCGAGCAGCCTGCCCAGAAGCAGGTAAGTGTGAGTGACGCCCATATTCACCGGGCAAGGTTTGAATGTGCACGGGACATCCCCTCTGTCCTCACAACCACCCGGGAGGTGGGGGATCACTTTCAGAGGCACCTGGAGGGGCCAGGCCATCTGCTTCCCACAGCTGCACCTTGCGGGGCTGAAATGCTGACACCAGATCGTCCTGAGGCCCACCACTGCCATCGGGGCCTGCTGGCCGGCCTGAACCAAACACCGAAAACGGTGGAAACGAGCGAGATGCCTTCCAGGTGGTACTGGGGGGTCCAGGTGTGAAACGGCTCCTGCTGACCAGGGATCCCCTAGTTGGGGGAAGCTGAAGGGGCCTACCCCGAGCAGCAGCTCTGCAGCCTGGGGCCGTCTGCCTTGCCCAGCCCACGCTGGCGGCCTATAGTAGCATCTCCATTTCCAGAGGGACAGTCCCCAGAGGGCAGTGCTGACAGGGGTATGTCCTTATTTGGGGATGGCTTTGCTCTTTTCCACAGGAATTGGAACAAAGTGGCACTTGGGGTTGTGTGTGGGCTCTGACCTCCAGCATCCCGGAGCTCCCGCCCTGAATTCTTTCTTGTCCAAGTTTTGATGACTGCTTGTCCTTGAGTCCAGGAAAGAGGGAGGGAGATCTACATGTGCTGATGGGCAATGAGCCACTGCCACCATCATTTTGTACCCTTCTTTCCCAGGCAAAAGGGCTCTGCGAGCCCCCATGACCCAGGCCAAGCGTCAGACCTCAGCCCCAGTGCAACTCTGCCTCCCACCTCCACGTCCCCAACACTCTCCCCCCACTGCCGCCTTGTCCCCCGGGATTCCTCCTGCTTAGTCTCCTCTAGGGGGGGTCCCCTTCCTTCCTGCCACTTCCTGCTTTAAAGTCAGCTTAATCCTGTCCGCAGGTGGGGAGTTAGAGCCTTGCAATGCTGCTTCTACTCCCCCACCAGCAGGGAAGTGAGGCCCAGGGCATCTCAGGGCTGCGAGACTTTCAACAGGATTTCTTCTGCCAGGCCCCGGTGAAGGGCTGGGGCGGTCTGGTCTGTAGGCTGATGAGGGTCACCAGATAAATTACAGGGTCCACTCGGTGTCTTGCTTTCCCCCCCACCCAGATTTTATTTATTTATTTATTTGACAGAGAGGGAGAGCAGGGAGCCCTACGACCCCACAATCTCAAGACCCTGAGGTCCCGACCTAAGCTGAAGGTAGATATTTAACCGACTGAGCCACCCAGGCATCCTTGCATTTTTTTTTTTTTTTAAGTGATCTCTACTCCCCGCACATGGGGCTTGAGCTCACCACCCTGAGATCAAGAGTCTCATGGTCTCCCAACAGAGCCAGCCAAGCACCCCCGGAACTTTGCATTTTTATTGGCTCCGTGGACAACCCGAGGCCAGGCAGCGCTGAGGCCTAGGGGAAGCGGGGCCCCAAGCCACCTGGAGGAACTCCAAGCAAAGGAATCTCCCACCCAGAGTGAGCCAAACCAGAAGGAGCCCTGGTCCGCCGTGGGTGCCTGGCCTGTGTCCCTTCCTGGTGTTCAATGGGAAGGTTCGTTTCTGCTCATGCTGGTGCGAACCTAACTGGTAGCTGTGAACACCTGCATTTCCAGGCTGTCTAGCTTTTCCACCTGTCCCATCTCCTCCCCGGGAAGGAAAACGTACCACCCGGTCGCACAGCCACAGCCGCTCCTTGGAGGCGCCTTGTAAATGCCCAGTGGCCTTTTGCAGGCCACGTTCAGAATCAGTTTGGATGGCCTGACTCAGCAGGTCCAGCCAAAGCCTTGGACACAGCCTCCTGAGGCGGTGACAGTCACCTGAGTGATCCCTGCCCCTGCCCGTGTCCCTTACCTGTCTGACTCCTGCTCGCCCTAGGGTCCCCTGAATAAGGTAAGATCGCCTTCGAGAAGCATTCCCTCGACCCCGATTAAATCACATCCCCCTGGGGCGCCTGGGTGGCTCAGTGGGTTAAGCCGCTGCCTTCGGCTCAGGTCATGATCTCAGGGTCCTGGGATCGAGCCCCACATCGGGCTCTCTGCTCAGCGGGGAGCCTGCTTCCTCCTCTCTCTCTGCCTGCCTCTCTGTCTACTTGTGATCTCTCTGTCCAATAAATAAATAAAATCTTTAAAAACAAACAAACAAATAAATAAATAAAGCCTTTTTATAAATAAATAAATAAATCATGTTCCCCTGAAATAACTTCTCAGTGCAGCCTTCATTTTTCATCTAGGATCACTGCCAGATGGACAGCAAATCCGGCCAGGGGTGTCATTTTGGGGTTCCTATCTGTACCTACCTCCCATGCACTACAAGGTATCCCAGGCACACTGGAGAGACAGGGAGCATCTGGGGGTGGGTAAGGGGCCAGCAGATATGCATGGAAAGGTGGGAGGTAGAAGGTAAGGCAGGTCTCTCTAGGCTGGGGTGGGAGCCAGGAGAAGGCTGGGACAGCCGGCTGGACGTAAGGGTAGGGAAAGACCGAGTTTCCCCAGCTACCTTTAATAAAGCCCTTTCTTCCTGAAGGGACTGAGTGAATTTGTTTAGACAAGATGAGGTGTATTTCAGTGCCCAGATATTTACAATGAGTCTGAGCTTGAAATCCTTTAAGCCTGGATTTTGGGCCCGTTCCCATAGCAAACCCACACAGCCCCTCAGGGTCTCAGAGCCAAATTTGAGGCCATGCCCTTCAAGACTGATTTGAGTTCTTTTATTTTGAAGGCTTCCGTGTTTCATTTGAAGTCTTGAAAATGCTTAGAATTCCACATTTCCCTCAGAACCCTCACCCATGGTAGTTGTATATAAAAATGGTGCCTTTCCCCATAAAGACCTTCGAGTGAGTTTAACACGCCGGACAGTTTCATCATCTCATCATGGAGATAGGTCCCGTGGTGCTGAGAACCCTGACCCCTCAGAGGACGGGAGCCCAGCTGGAGAAGCACCAGGCCAAAAGGGTGAATCATGGATTGCCCAACAGCTGGCATTGGGGGACAGAAAATCAGGTGGTGCATTCGTAACTGACCTCAGAGCCCCTCTCAACACATTTCTGGAAAGGTTCTCCCTGGAGCGGTTCAAGCACGGCAATAGGGGAAACCAACACTGGGCTCCAAGCATGTGTGCTGGCCTTCTATTCCCAGACGGAGTCAGCCAGGAATCCACAAGAATGTCATCGTCCATGGCCACAGGCCCGGAGGATTCTCCTCCTGCTTCCTACAGTCTGCAAGACAATGGAAACTTGTTTCCCGGCAGAGAGCAGGCAAGGAGAGCCAGGGGATTTGGCAAACCTGGATCAGACCTGGCATCAAGCATCTTCTAGGTCCTGTTCACAAGTTAAATCAACACACGGCTGATCCTCCCCTTTTAGGCCCTGAGCGTGTCCTGCAATGTCAGAGAGGCAATGAGGTCCCCGCTGCTAGAAACCCCTGTGAGTGGCTTTGACACACGGTACCCCTCATCATCATCACGTCCTTTGAAATGGAAAGTCCTCCTGCCACAAAACCCGAAGCTGGAAGATCCATTTCCTAGAGTTGTGTCGATGCTAGTAGTTTCAAGTGACCTTGTTACAAAAACAGGTGTTTGGTACAGAGAATACCAAAAGCACAAAGAAAATTTAAAAATCTCTTGGCATCACAAAAAACATGTTTTACCGAAATTAACATCTTTTCAGTATTTTGTTGGGGTGCTGATGTATTGATGTATCAGTTAGGAAAAAAAAAAAAAAAAGCTTACTTATTTCTCACACACACACAAAAGACGTCCAGAGGTAGAAAGTCCAACGATGTTATAGCCATAAAATGATCAGGGACCCAGGCTCCTTTCCACTCTGACATCCCAGAGTGGATGGCATTTGTCCTCATGACTTAAAACGGCTGTCAGAGTTCCAGCCATCACAGCTGTGTTCCAGGTGGGAGGATTAAGGAAGACTTGCCCTGTCCCCTTGAAGTCTTTCCAGAAAACCTATGAAACACGGTTTATTTCATGAGGCCAAATTTAGTCCCATGGCTATCCCTAATTGCAAAGGAGACTGGGAAATGTAGTGTTTTAGGCAAAGAGTGGTTAAGACTAGCCAAAAATTGGGACCATGTTACAAAAGAATCAACATTGTGTGGGCCCCTAGAAGCCTCGTGACAATGTATATTCTTCTGCATCTTAAAGCTTAAGTCCCTGGGCATCCCTCAGTGGCTTAAAGCCTCTGCCTTTGGCTCAGGTCATGATCCCAGGGTCCTGGGATTGAGCCCCGCATTGGACTCTCTGCTCAGAGGGGAGCCTGCTTCTCCCTCTCTCTCTGCCTGCTTGTGATCTCTGTCTGTCAAATAAATAAATAAAATCTCAAAAAAAAAAAAAAGGCTTAAGTCCCTGAATAGGTTCAAAAACTTACTTTTACTTGGTTCAAAAATTTAAAAATATGAAAAGATGGAACAATGAAAACTCCCCCAACTACTCAGTCTCTCCTCCCCTCTCCGTGCAAATGCGCACGGATAACCATGTTATCAGTTATTTTGTGTTCCTTTCCGGAGTGCCATGCGTGTACTGGCAAATGGAAATAGTATTGTATCTCCTCACCCACGCCCCACCCCTGCTTTTAACCCGAAAAGTGCATGCTGTGTGCATTGTTCTGTATCACGCTTTTTCTTTTCCCTTCCTATAGTGTCTGGAGACATTTCCCTGTAAATATGTGGAGAGCATTTCTCACTCCGTTTCTGCTGTCTGGTCCTCCATTGTACTGGGGCAGCATAAATTATTTACCTAGTCCCCACTCAGCCCTATGATCTATCCTCCAAACAGAGACACTTTTGAAAGTGAAAATGGGGTTCTCTGTGATTCGTTATATAGAACCAAAGGTGTACACTCTCCCAGGCAAACTGGGACACCCCATAGGTGACGAAAAACATCGGGGTTGTCTCCAGTCTCTTGCAATCGATTACATCAATGCTGTGATTATTCATATATACGTGTACAGATAGGTTCATCTGCGTAAGTTTCTAACGTGTAATTTGTAGGGCCAAAGGGTACACGCATTTGTGCTTTGGACATAAACTGCCAAATTGCCTCTGTAGGAACTGGGCGGGCTTCTCCCATCAGTAAAGGCGGAGGTGTCTCTTTAACCCAGGCTGGCGCACACAACAGGTTGCACACAACAGGTTACGTATGAGATCTCGGGATTTTTGCCCATCTGATAGAGGAGAAGTGGTATCAGAATTTCATTTTAATTTGCATTTTATTATGAATGAGCCTAGCTGTGCTTTGAAATCCTATTTGCGTTTCTTTCTGTGAATTGTCTTCTCTTATCCTTTGCCCCCAAGTCTCACTGAGTGTTTAGAAATCTTATCTTGGAGCTTTTTATATGTTAAAGAACAATGTTTGCAATTTGAGATGCAAATAGTTTCCCCCAGCTGGCCAGTTGTCTTTGGTGCTTTGTTTTTTTGCCAGGCAGAGTTTTAAAAATTTTTATCTTTTCTTTTGTGCCTTTCGGTTTTAAGTCAAAGCTTGAAAGTTCTTCCCTGGCACAAGGTTACAAAGGAGTGCTCCCACTGGGGCCCCTGGATGGCTTGCTGGGTTAAGCCTCTGCCTTCAGCTCAGGTCATGATCTCAGGGTCCTGGGATGGAGCCCCACACTGGGCTCTCTGCTTGGCAGGGAGCCTGCTTCCCCCTCTCTCTTTCTCTGCCTGCCTCTGCCTACTTGTGCTCTGTCAAATAAATAAATAAAATGTTAAAAAAACAAACCCACAAAGCAATCTTATCAATAGCCTAACTTCTAGAAACCCATAGACTCAGGTTCCTGGAATCCTAACATCACCCTCCCCTCTAAGGGATGTGGGGAACTAAGGCAGAAGGGAATGTAGATAAAATTACACATCCTTATAACCTGCAGCCCGCTGACAAATACTTGAGATAAGCAGAGTATAATATTCCTCCAGGAACTCCAAACCGCCTTTTTTTCTTTAAGATTTATTTTTTATTTTTATCTTTTTGAAAAGAGAGAGAAGGGGGTAGGAACAGGGGCAGAAGCAGAGGGAGACAGAGAATCTCAAGCAGACTCCCCACTTAGATCATCACCTTAGTGGAAATCAAGAGTCGGACACTTAACTGACTGAGCCACCCAGCCCCAGCCCCAACTGTCTTCTTGTCAATACCTTGCGAGAGAAAAAACACCTTTAGCTTGATGGCGGCCAGGCCTCCAGGATCCTAGGAGTCTTCTGCGGCACCTGACAGTCCTTTTGGAAACCTCCCTTTGTCCTGTAAGGGCCTATTCAGCCAGAACGGCTCCACCCCGGTTGAACTGCCATTTTGTTGTAAAACTTAAATTAACTTTTCCCACCCCCCACCCCCAGGGGAACTTACTTAAAAGCAAGTCCAGGAAACCAGTCCCACGTAACAAAGTCCAAATACAAGGGTGGGTCTGGCCAGGTGGAGGTATTCAATCAGTGGGTGCCCATACTGTCTCCTAGCTACCAAGGAGTATGGGCCCCCACCCTTTGGGAGCCTTTTGGCGCCAATCCTAACCAAGGTGGGATAGGCTGGTTCAAATGTCTACTAGGGTAAATTGTAATTTAGTTGGTCGCCTAGCTAGCATCACTGTGGAGTTTCCTGTGTGTGTGTTACAATCTTATTGGCCACCTGTGTGTGTGGTCAGGCCCAACCACATGGCCTGTGCTCTATAAAAGTTAGTCTGGAAAGCAGGGAGGGGTCGTAGCCCTCTCTGTAAGAGGTGCAGCCCCGGCTGGCAAGTCTGCTTCCTGATGCTTGGCGCGAAATAAAGCTTTGCTTGACCTTCGCTTTGTATCAGTCTCACTCCTTTAATCAAAAACCCATTACTGGGGTACCCAATTTTTGGGGGACCCAACAGTCCTTACCTCCCCCAGCTCCAAAGTACATATTCAGTCACACTGCACACCCCCAGTGCACTCTTTCTGCCCACAGGGCCCTGTCCCCGTGCTTTAATAAAACCACCGTCTTTTGCACCAAAGACGTCTGTCTTGGCCATCAGCTCCAACATCAACACTTCAAACCACATCACTTGTAATCTCCTTTGCAAAAGTATAAAAACCAGGTAGATTTGAGGTAAAGCGTGGGAGGCAGGAGAACTCACTACCTTATCATTTGAGATAGCTGGGTGCGTTTGGCTCTGAATAAGCAGTAGTCCAGTGTTTGTTTTCTTTACTTCAGTGCTTTTCAGCCTCACATTTCTGAGCAACCCTGGATTCATCTGCAAATGTTCCCCAGGGCTCCTCTGTGCCAGGCAGAATGCCAGGTGCTGCAGATACAAGAGTGAGTAAGGCGACTCAGCTGGGGTCCTTTTGGAGTCAACCTTTTGGTAGGGGAGGCAGATGAGAAACAGAAGAATGTACAAGATAACATGTATTGATAAGCACCAGGAAGAAAAGCCGTGCAGAGGGAAAGAAATCTAGCGCCCCACTGGGGGCAGGTGCTCTCCTAGGAAGGTTCTTGGTAGAAAGGTTCTTTGCGTAGGTGACAACATTTGAACAAATACCTGAAAGAGAGGTGAGGGAGCCATATGAAAATGGTTGGAAGAGTTTTGATGGGCTAGGGGGAACAGCACATGCAAAGGTCCCATGGCAGGAATATGCTAGCTGTGTTGGCTTGGGCGGGGGGGGGGGGGGGGGGGGCAGAGCTGTGTGTGTGTGTGTGTGTGTGTGTGTGTGTTGGGGACATAGCAGGAAGGCCAGTGTGTACAGAAAAATAGGTAAGATGGCTGGCTGGAAGAGATAGGTAAGAACCTCCCAGTCCTTATCACAAGTAATTGGAGGAGGTGCCTGGGTGGCTCAGTGGGTTAAAGCCTCTGCCTTCAGTTCAGGTCATGATCCCAGGGTTCTGGGATCGAGCCCCGCATTGGGTCCTCTGCTCAGCAGGAAGTCCGCTTCTCCCTCTCTGCCTGCCTATCTGCCTACTTGTGATCTCTATCAAATAAATAAATAAAATCTTTAAAACAACAAAAAAGAAGTAATCGGAGAGCTTTGAATAAAAGTGTAAGGAAATAAAAGAATAAAATAAACCTGGCCAGGAGGTCCCTACAGCTCAGGTGAGAGGCGAGGGAGCTTAGGCAGGATGATAGCGGAAGCAGGGAGACCTGGAATAGGTTTCAGGCAGGGCAGATGCACTGGACTCAGATGCTGCCACTGAGAGAGAGGCATCAAGAATGACCCACGGAGGTGGGAACTCGGCCCTTGACCACCCCTGGCACCGGATGCTGAACTGGAGACTCGGGAGAAATTAGGAGGCAGGTTGGTTGGGAAAATGAGGTCAACAGGGAATATAGGGGTCCCGAGCCCAGGAGAAAAAAGAAAACCGTGGTTGCGTGGTTTCTGGGGTCCTTCGATGCACAACAGCCGGAGGGGCTGGAGGAATCACTGGGGGAGCCCCTGGGGGTAGAGGACTGAGAGCCCCAAAGGCTCTGGGTGCCGGGTCGGTTGGGGGGTTGGGGTGGGGGCGGGGCCTGGCATCTCCTAAGCTGGAGCGGCTAAGGAGTGACCACGTGACCGACGCTGCCCGATGAGCTGGCAGGATGCGCCTGCGCACTGGCGCCAACATGGCAGGGGCACTGGCTGTGACGCGCCACGCGCTGCTGGTGGCTGTTCCAGACTCTGGGTGAGCGGGAAGGACACTGGCACCAGCGGAGACCCTTCTTTGGAGCGGGACAGAGAAAAGGTGAGATGGCTAGAAGGGCACGGTGGGGTCAGGGAGGGTTTTTTCTTTTCTTTTCTTAATTTAGACAGGAGACCACACATCTCGATGCTCTTGGGGGACAAGTCCGGAGCAAGGGAAAATGTGGGGGTGCAGGGGGAATGGGGGCGGTGGCGGCGGCAGCTTCTCGGGCAGCGGGGCCCCAAAGGGCAAGACTGTGCCTGGGCGCAGGGCAGGCAGGGAAATCCCGCAGGAGGCCCAGGCAGTGGGCGGGAGCCAAGCTGTGGGGACACACGTGGTTATTCCACAGCTGGTGCCAGGAGGGCAGGTGGAGGTGGGGAGTGGTTGGC
Organism: Mustela putorius furo; assembly: GCF_011764305.1. Classification (NCBI taxonomy): domain Eukaryota; kingdom Metazoa; phylum Chordata; class Mammalia; order Carnivora; family Mustelidae; genus Mustela; species Mustela putorius. Next base: position 2,940,924 of record NW_025421501.1, on the reverse strand, counting down.
AGAGGAAAGGTCTGGAAGCCTGCACGCAGTGGTGGGAGCAGAGGTTCTGGAGCCCGGTGGTGTGACTGAGGGGAGCGCACCGGGATGGCGGTGGCCCCAGTGGCCCAGGTGGCTGGGAGACAAAGAAGGGTGTGGAGGAGGCAGAGCCCATCTGGGAAGTGGGCAGAGTGGTTCGGAGATAAGCACGTGACCGCAGTAAGAAGGGGTGGAGGGTGCTATGGTCAGAAACTCACTTTTCCTAGGGAAATGCTTCCTTGAAAAGGGGAGGGGAGGAATATCCCTGGGGAGTTCAGAGGGGAACTTGGTCAGCTTGGGTCCTCTGGGATGCAGGAGAAGGGAGAGGAAATTTGCCCCCTTCCAGCGGGAGCTGCAGGGCAGCAAGTGAGGGTGGGGAGCCGATGCCTCAGAGAAGAGGTCAATTTTCTGGCATTTTCTGGTGATACCATGAATTCCCCGGGGCCTGGGGAAAATTTGAGGGTCAGAAAGTAGTGGACATTCGGTTCATTTGACAGAATGTTTTGAGCCATGTGGAGATCACAACAGTGTGGACCATGAGATGGGAATGTACCTCAAATCTGGAGAGTCAGGAGCACTTTCCAGATAGGAGTCTGGAGTGGAACCCCCAGACAAGCCCAGGAGCACTGGGTGGATCCCAAGAGGAGCCTGGGCTATAACATCCATCACCAAAGAAGATACTGAACCATCTGCCCACCCCCTTCCAGCAGCATTACTCACTACAGCTGGAAGACAGGCATTCCAGCCAGCCGAGCCAGCCATGGAATATTACTCAGCCCCGAAAAAGGAAGGCAATCCTGACACACATTCCAACAGGGATGAACCTGGACGACATTATGCAAAGTGAAATAAGCCAGTCAACAGAGGACAAGGACTGTTTGATTCCACAGATAAGAGACACCTGGAGTCATTCGATTCCTCGAGACAGAAAATCAAAGGGTGGTTGCTAGGGCTGGGGGGAAGGGGATGGGGAATTAGACAGTATCAGTTGGGGAAGATGAAGAAGCCCTGGAGATGGAGGATGGTGATGGTTGCGCAACATGCCAAATGGATTTAATGACCCTGAGCTCTGCACTCAGAAATGATTCACATGGGGCCCAGCGGTTTAAGTGTCTACCTTCAGCTCAGGTCATGATCCTGGCGTCCTGGGATGGAGCCTCACATTGGGCTCCGTTTGCCGGGAAACCTGCTCCTCCCTCTCCCACTCCTCCTGCTTGTGTTCCCTCTCTCTCCAATGAATGAATAAAAAGTAATAAAAAAAGAGAAAGAAATGGTAAAAAAAATTTTTAAATATTTTATTTATTTGACAGAGAGATCACAAGTAGGCAGAGAGGCAGGCAGAGAGAGAGAGAGGAAGAGAAGCAGGCCCCCTGCTGAGCAGAGAGCCAGATGGGGGGCTTGATCCCAGAACCCTGGGATCATGACCTGAGCTGAAGGCAGAGGCTTTAACCCACTGAGCCACCCAGGTGCCCCTTTGTTGTTGTTTTTTTTTAAGTCAGTTTGGGGAACCCAAGTCTACTTCATAGCACTGTGGCCACACATGAGATCAGAATCTGTCTCCTGGCCCCTAGGTCTCCATGAGGGGCTCTGGCCAGAGAGGAGGCATGAGGGCCCCCAGGGAATCCCTGGGTGGGGGGCTGCTGGTGGGTGCCTCTCAGAAAGGACCTTTGCTTACTCAGTGCCACACTGGATCTCACCCGGAGGCATCTCAATTCCCAAGGGTGGTGATTTGCATTGGGTGGAGCAGAGCCAAATGGGCAGTGAGCTTAGCTTGGGGCTCAGCAACAAGCCCACATTCTCACAAACAGCAGGCCCCAGCACTCTGATTATTTTCCTGACCTCAGACTCAAGAGCCAAATCTCAAAACTATCATTAAAATGTCCAGATTTTTTCATTCAGGGAAAATAGTGTCTGCCAAACTCCGTAATATTCACCTGGAGTGTTCAGCTGCAGCGCCTGCTGGGAACCTGACAAAGGAGTCTGAGCTCCCAGAGAATAGGGTCAAGAACAATCTGATTAACAGTGGAGGACACGCCCTGCCAGATATCAAAACATTCCATAAAGATGCCATACTTTTGTTTTTAAACATTTTATTTATTTGAGAGAGAGCACACGAGGTGGGGGAGGGGTAGAGGGTGAAGCAGATTCCCTGCTGAGCATGGAGCCGGATATGGGACTGGATCGGGCACCCAGGGATCATGACCTGAGCCCAAGGCAGACACTTAACCCACAGAGCCACCCAGGTGTCCCAAGATGCAGTACTTTAGAGTATCATACCACTGAGGGAGGAGGGGGGGAAATAGATTACATTAATCAGAGCAGTCCAGAACCTGCTTAAGGACATCCTTTAAGTACCTAAGTACTTAGGACGGGGAACATGGGATCTGAGCAAAAAGGTATTTCCACCCATAGGGAGAAGATAGAAGAGGACCCGGCACCACAGTGGGGGGGGGGCACCTCGCAGCTGGGGTAGGGGAGGGGGAAAAAAAAGCAAATTAGATTCTTTTTTTTTTTTTTAAGATTTTATTCATTTATTTGACAGAAATCACAAGTAGGCAGAGAGGCAGGCAGAGAGAGAGAGAGAGGAGGAAGCAGGCTCCCCACTGAGCAGAGAGTCTGATGCTGGGCTTGATCCCAGAACCCTGGGATCATGACCTGAGCCGAAAGCAGAGGCTTTAACCCACTGAGCCACCCAGGCGCCCCTAGCAAATTAGATTCTTTTTTTTTTTTTTTTTAAGATTTTATTTATTTATTTGACAGAGAGAGATCACCGTAGACAGAGAGGCAGGCAGAGAGAGAGAGAGGGAAGCAGGCTCCCTGCTGAGCAGGGAGCCCGATGCGGGACTCAATTCCAGGACCCTGAGATCATGACCTGAGTCGAAGGCAGCGGCTTAACCCACTGAGCTACCCAGGTGCCCCGCAAATTAGATTCTTAACTGAGTAAGACACAAAAACCCAGAACCCATAAATGGAGAAACAGACTGACCCCTTTAACTACATAAAATGAAAAACTTCGAGTGCCTGGGTGGCTCAGTTGGTTAAACATCTGCCTTCGGCTCAAGTCATGATTCCAGGGTCCTGGGATCAAGCCCCACATCGGGCTCCCTGCTCAGTGGGGACCCTGCTTCTCCCTCTCCCTCTGCCTGCTGCTACCCCTACATGTGCACACTCTCTGTCAAATAAATAAAATGTTTTAAAAAAAATAAAATATGACAAAAGATGCCATTACCAAAAGTAAAAAGAGACTGAGAAGAAAAATTAACAGTTCATAGCAGGCAATACATAATGTTCACTACATAATAACTGATGTACAAAGAACCCCTAAAAATGGATAAGACAAACTGTCCAGTTGAAAAAACTAGATCTGCAGGCAGTTCATAGAAAAAAGTGCAGAATATGGGGCACCTGGGTGGCTCAGTGGGTTAAGCTGCTGCCTTCGGCTCAGGTCATGATCTCGGGGTCCTGGGATCGAGTCCTGAGTCGGGCTCCCTGCTCAGCAGGGAGCCTGCTTCCCTCTATCTCTCTCTCTGCCTGCCTCTCCATCTACTTGTGATCTCTCTCTGTCAAATAAATAAATAAAATCTTAAAAAAAAAGTGCAGAATATTAGTAAAAATCGGGGCACCTGAGTGGCTCAGTGGGTTAAGCCTCTGCCTTCGGCTCGGGTCACGGTCTCAGGGTCCTGAGATCAAGCCCCACATCAGGCTCCCTGCTCAGCGGGGAGCCTGCTTTCCCTCCCCCTCCGCCTGCCTCGCTGCCTACTTGTGATTTCTCTCTCTCTCTCTGTCAAATAAATAAAATCTTTTAAAAAATATTAGTAAAATTCACAGGAAACGACGTTACTAGAAAGCAAAAAATTGTAAAACAATGCAGTGATGATATATCCATTTACTTATCAGGCTGGAAGAAATAAAAAATTGATAATGTTTGATTTGGGCAAAATTACACAGAGATGGATACACATACACATACACTGTTGGCAAAGACTAAATGGGTAGTGTCTGGAGAGTGATGTCGCAGTGTTAGTACGTTATGTTAGTGCTAAACATAAAAATGTTAATTAAATGAACCTTTGGTTTTTTTAAGATTTTATTTATTTATTTGACAGACAGAGATCACAAGTAGGCAGAGTGGGGGGGAAGGCAGGCTCCCTGTCGAGCAGAGAGCCCGATGCGGGGCTCGATCCCAGGACCTTGGGACTGTGACCTGAGCTGAAGGGAGAGGCTTAACCCACTGAGCCACCCAGGCATCCCTACATGAACGTTTTTTAAAAATATTTTATTTATCTATTTGAGAGAGAGAGAAAGAGGGGTGGGAAAGAGAGTCTGAAGCCGACTGCACTGAGCACAGAGCCCAGTGCTGGTCTAGATCTTGGGACCCTGAAACCACCACCTGAGCCGATGCCAAGAGTCTGATGCTTAACCAGCTGAGCCATCCAGGTGCCCCTATATGACCCTCTTAATACAGTGTTCCCAGTTGTGGAAATTTACCCCACTTCTGCTCAGGAAGAGCTATAGACAAGGGTAATGGAAAAAAATTGCTTCTCTCTCTCCCTCTGCCCCTCTCCCTGCTCATGCGCACTCTCCCTCTCTCCCTTCAGTCAATCAGTATGGAACAATAGGTACTAGAAGGACAAGGACACATTGTTCTCAGAGGAATGTCCCTAAGATACGGTGTTGAAAACAGGCTTCTTAAAGTATGGGTCTACTTTTGCTCTTCAGAAATCCGTGTTTATGTAAGTGCATATGCTCCATTTCACTAATCCCAGGTCCCATGTCTTTTTCACGTTGTAACAGGATATGTCATCACTGGTATCTCTGATTATGTCATACATGGCACATGTATGTATGTTTGTATGCACACACAAAAACCTCTGGAACAATACTCAAGACCCAGCCGGGGAAGGGTAGAATTCGGGAGGTTGGGAGAGGCGCTTTTACCATCTGAAACACTTCTGTAAATTTACCTCTGTGCTGAGAGCTTATGTCATTTTTGCAATCTATGAAACCAAAACATTAACAACAGACCCAGCAGACTTGGCCAGGGCCAGCACCACTAGATTTTATCCTGAGCCCACAGTTTTACCTTCCCACCCTGCACAACCTTTATGCTTAAGGGGTGGCAAGTCTGTTTCCATTATCTTCTCTTCCCCTAAACCCGAGCTGTCACTTCAGATGCCAGAAGAGCGGAGGGGGAGCCGAAGAGAGGCTGGAGCAGGTGCTGGCTCCCCTACTGTGTTCTCTCCTGCTTCCTACTATTTTCTGTGCTGGGCTCTGATTACTAGGAGGTGGGAGGGGCAAGAAAGCTTAGAGGTCATTGGATGTAACCTTGTCATCTCAGGACTGAGGAAACAAAGGCACAGAGAGATGAAGCGGTGGTCCCTGTCCTTCCACAGAGCTGGCTGGCCCCATTCTAAGCTCTGGCGTCCCGGCCTGCTTTGTCTTCCAAGAAGTTCTGTCTGAACGGCTGAGCCAAGAACTAAGATTTCCTTGACCCAAAACATCTCTAGCTATGAATTCCATAGGACTCTTTGCTGTAGGTTCCAGAAAAACATGGGCCAACGGTGGCTTATTCCTTAGGGACAGTTCTAGTTATAAGTTATAAGAACAGCTATAAGAACAAGAAAGCCAGAGAGAGTTGCTCTTGGGGTCAGCAGGGACGTTCAAAGAGGTGTTCGGGGACCCACGCTGTTTCATCCATCTTTGTCCCATCACCTTCATTGTGTTGGTTTCCACCTCGTATCTGTTTCCTCATGATCACAACATAGCTGCCAAAGCTCAAGAAACACATTGGCGTCCAAAGCAGGAAGGGAAGGAAGCGTTGCAAAGGGCATGGCCTCCTCCCCTTGCATCCTATTGGCTAGAGTTAGTCATGTGGCCACCCCTTAGGCCAATCGCTGGCAGAGGGGAAAGGGATCGTCTGATAGGCTTAGACCGGTCACGGCTCATCCTCTGAGGCGTGGCTGATTCTGCCAGACTGTGGATCTGCTGGCGACCCAGAAAGGGGGGTTATTGCAGCAGAGTTAGGGAGCAGCGCAGCAGGCATCTCTTAAAATTCTTGGTAGTGATGGTACTGAGCGCTTGGCTTGAGGTAATGCCCACCCTTCTCCTGGGAGCATGAAGTAACTAACGGTTATAAATGGAGAATGAATAGCTCAAATATGCAGCGAAGAAACGATTAATGGATTCTAAAATTTCCTGAGCACTTTCAGCCTCCTCCCACCATGTGCTTCACAAACCGCACTGGTGAAAAATGACATTTTCCACCTGAGGTCTCTGAAGTCAGCTACAGACACAAGTGCCTCATTTCAGATAAAGGAACTGCAGAAGTCCCCAGAGACGGGATACAGGCTTGCAGCTTGAGCATTTGGTGGAAAATAGAACAAGCTTCCCAGAAGAGAGATTGAAGAGGCCGGAGGCTCACAGGTGATAGGAGGGAGACACGGTCAGCCTGCCTGGGCCCAGAATGGTCACTGTCAGCCTTATTCCTGGTCCTCCATGCCCTGAAGGAAAGGTGCTTAGGCTGGAAGGGTACCCAGTGCGCTGGTGCTGCACCCAGAGGAGAATAAGAATTCGGCACAATTTGGGGGCCACGCAGGCAGGAAAGAAAAGAGGAGGGAAGTAGGGTGTCCAGATTCCATTTCCATGTTACCTCACCAGACATCTTATCCCTGGAGCCCAGTGCTTCAACCGCCCAGCTTTCCTAAGGGCCTGAGCCGGAAGTCACCCGGGGGGCAGCTCTTCGTCCTGTTCCAGAAGTCCTCCCTGGCATCCTTTCTGTGTAACCGGAGATCTGATCTCCTTAAAGTCCCCTGATATCAGAAAGAAACCACAGATCTAAGAAAACCTTCAGTGGCCTTTTCATTACTGAGGATCTGCAGGGAGATCTGTCTTTGCATGGGGCAGATGTGGGCATTGCCAGGAGGGCAGCCAGAATGCATATGAACCTAGTTTCAGAGACAGCTCTGCCACTCACCGGCTATGTGTGGTGGCTCTGGGCAAGGTCAGTCAGCCTCAGCCACTCACCTGTCTGCGTAGCAGCAAGTTACAAGCTATGGGGCTTGTTTTTGTGTATCTTCTTTGGAGAAGTGTCCGTTCAAATTCTTTGCCCATTTAAAAAAATTGGATTGTCATTTTGTCATTGAGTCGGAAAAGTTCTAGATTCTTGTAAATCAAATACATGATTTGCAAATATTTTCTCCCAATTTGAGGACTATCTTTCACTGTCTTCATGATGCCCTTTGATGTACAAAAGTTTTAAATTTTGATGAAGTCCTGTTTATTTTTTATTTGGTTGCTTGGGCTTTTGGTGTCATATCTAAGAAATTGTTGCCTAATCCAAGGTCACCATATATATTTCTATGTTTTCTTCTAAATATTTTTATAGGTTTTGCTCTTATGTTTAGGCTTTGGATCCATTCCTTTATGTAGGGTATGAAGTAAGGGTCCAACTTCATTCTTTTGCATGCGGCTATTCAGTTGTCCCAGCACCATTTGTTAAAAAGGCCTTTCTTTTTTTTTTTTTTTTTTAAGATTTTATTTTTATTTATTTGAAACAGAGAGAGAGAGAGATCACAAGTATGCAGAGAGGCAGAGGCAGGCATAGAGGAGAAAGCAGGCTCCTCGCTGAGCAGAGAGCCTAATGCGGGCCTCAATCCCAGGACCCTGAGATCATGACCTGAGCCGAAGGCAGAGGCTTAACCCACTGAGCCACCCAGGCGCCCTAAAAAGGCCTTTCTTTCCCCCGTTTAATTGCGATGGGACCTTTGCTGAATATCAACTGACCATAAATGTAAGGGCTTATTTCTGGACTCTCAGTTCTATTCCAGCAATCTATATATCTGCCTTTGTGCCAGAACCACCTGGTCTTGATTACTGTGGGTTTGCATTAAGATTTGAAATCAGGAAATATCAGTTCTCCAACTTTGCCTTTTTTTCCCCCCCCAAAGACTGTTTTGGCTATTCCAGTCCCTTGCATTTCCATATAAATTTTAGGATTAGCCTCTCAGTTTTTGCAAGGAAATCAGCAAGTATTTTGAAAGAGATTGTATTGAACATATAGATCAATTTGAGTAGTACTGCCATTTTAATCAGATTTTTTAAATCTTCAGATCCATGAACATGGGATGTCTTTCCATTTACTTAGGCGTTCATCAGTTTCTTTCAGTAATGTTTTATAGTTTTCATTGTAAAGTCTTACACTTCTTTAGTTAATTTTATTCCTACAAATTTTATTCTTTTTTATGCTATTGTAAATGGAATTGTGCTCTTTTTCTTAAGATTTATCTATTTATTTTTAGAGAGAGAGAGAGCAGGAGCAGGGGGTGGGCAACAGAGGGAGGGAATCTTTCAAGCAGACTCCCTGCTGAGTTGGGAGCCTGACTCAAGGCTTGATCCCACAATCCAGGAGATCATGACCTGAGCCAAAACCAAGAGTCAGACACATTTAACCGCCTGAACCACCCAGACACCTCAGTGTGTTCTTTTTTTTTTTTTTTTTAAGATTTTATTTATTTTTTTATTTGACAGGCAGAGATCACAAGTAGGCAGAGAGGCAGGCAGAGAGAGGAGGAAGCAGGCTCCCTGCTAAGTAGAGAGCCCAATGTGGGGCTCAATCCCAGGACTCCGGGATCATGACCTGAGCTAAAGGCAGAGGCTTTAACCCACTGAGGCACCCAGGAGCCCCTGGAATTGTGTTCTTAATTTCATTTTTGGGATTGTTCATTGCTATCAAATGAAAATACTGTTGGCTTTATATTTTTAATAAGATACCAACCTTGTATACTACAATGTTGCTAAACTCATTTATTTGTTCCAATAGTTGTTTTTGTTTTTTGTTTTTGTGGATCCCTTAGAGTTTCTATATTCAAGGTAATGGCATTTGCGAATTGAGATATTTTTACTTCTTCCTTTTCAGTCTGGGTGCCTCTTATTTCTATTTATTTATTTTTTAAGTAAGTCACCCAAGTCACCCAAGATCAAGAGACATGATCTACTGACCGGGCCAGCCAGGTGCTCCCCCCTCCCTTATTACTCCTTTTTATTTTTCTTTTTGCTTCACTGTCCTTCCTAGAACCACCAATGCAATGCTGAATTTAAGTGGCAGGAGTGAACATCCTGGTCTTGCTCCTGATCTTAGAGGGGAATCTTTCAAACTTTTACCATTAAATATGCTATTGGCTATAAGTTTTCCAGAAATGGCTTTTATTATTTTGTTTATTTATTTATTGAAAGAGAGGGCATGGGAGCGTGAGTGGAGAGTGGGGCCATAGGAGAGGAAGAGAGAGAATCTCAAGCAGATTCCGTGCTGAGTACAGAGCCAACACAGGGCTCAGTCTCACAACTCTGAGATAACAACCTAACCCAATACCAAGAGTTGGCCACTCAACTGTCTGAGCCACTGGGCACCCCTAGATGGCTTTTGGTAGATGGAAGAAGTTTTCTCCTATTTTTATTTTTTCATTCTGTTGATCGTTTCTTATCATGAAAGGTGTTAGATTTGCTTTTTCTGTATTTATCAATATGATCATGTGATTTTTGTCCTTTATTTTATTAGTAAGGTGTATTACACAGATTGATTTACTATGTTAAACCAACCTTGCATTCCTTGGATGAATCCACTTATTCATGATGTATAATCCTTGCTATGTTGCTAGATTCAGTTGGGACTTGAGAATTTTTGTATCTGTATCCATAAGGCCAATTGGTTTGTAGTTTTCTTGTTATCCCTTTCTCTGGGGTAGTATCATCTCATAGAATGAGATGGGATGAATTTTGTGAAACTCCCTTTATAAAAGTTTGTCAGGATTTGTATCATTTTTCTTTAAATGTTTCATAGCACTTGCTAATGAAGCCATCTGTGCCTGGACTTTTCTTTGAGGAAAGTTTTTTTCATTACCAATTAAGTCTCTTTACTTGTTATAGATTTAGTCATATTTTTTAAATTTTTCTTGGGTTGATTTTGGTGGTTTGCATTTTTCTAGGGATTTGTCTATTTCATATAGGTTATCTTTTTTTAAAAGATTTTATTTATTTATTTGACAGAGATCACAAGTAGGCAGAGCAGCAGGCAGAGAGAGAGAGAGGAGGAAGCAGGCTCCCAGCTGAGCAGAGAGCCGAATGTGGGGCTCTATCCCAGGACCCTGGGATCGTGACCTGAGCTGAAGGCAGAGGCTTTAACTCACTGAGCCACCCAGGTGCCCCTCATGTAGATTATCTTATTTGTTCATACATAATTATTTACAGTATTACTGCATACTCCCCTTTATTTTTGTATAGTTGGTAGTAATGTCTTTTTTTTCATTCCTAACATTAGTAAATTTATCTCTCCACACACCCCTCCATGGATTTCCTGTGTTCATGAGAGTTTTAGGGTAGTATGTGATCTGAGACTTTTGCCCCGTGATAAACGACAGGGACGTTAGTTCCCTTATGGGTTTCAGTGTCATTGTGTGAGCAAGGGATGCTTGCAGTAGTGGCAGCCTTTTTGTGACCATGAGGCAATAAACCAAAGATGAAACACGGCAAAGCCAAAAGGCGGACATAGTCTGGGTCTTTGACAACATCTCTAGGTACTGCACCTACTCTGGGGCCGTTCCAGATGGCACCTGATTCTCTTCTGGCATCTTGGGCAAGATGGAGTAGGAATGGGAGATAAGAGAATGGGAGTCGACCTCAGTTCACAGAGGGTCACTTGGTTCACAAAATGTGAACCCTTCCACTTTGACCAATTAAAGACATATTTGGGTATCTAGGACTCTACTCCTAATTTATCCAAATGCTCCCATCACTGCAGTAGTTTCCAAGGAGTCTAGAAGCTACAGGTGGTCACCTGGCAGATGATTCCTCCTGCCCCTATATAGCCCAACCCCTGTAAGGTAGGTATTATTATCGCATCTTACACTTTAGAAACTGTGGCTTAGGTTAATTAACTTGCCCAAGGTCAACCTCAGAGTTGGAAATCAAACCTGGGTTCTCTGCTGCTGAGACATGGGCTCTGTTCACCCCGGTTGCCTTAGAATTTAAACCTCGTGACTCCCTCAGACTCCACCTTTTCTCCTGTTTTCTCAACAATTGACTTTGCCATTACTGCAACCCTCAAGGACCAGTCCCGGAGTGAGTTCCAGACTGGGGTTAATGGAGTCAGGATAATTCAATACGTTTCCTGTGAACTTGGTGAAGAGAAGGGGGGTGGAGTGAAGGGTGCTGTGCTGGGTGGGGGTTGGGTAGGGAGAGGAAAGAGAAGAGGGAGGCTCCGCCGCTGGGTGTCCGGAGGTAGACATCAGTCACATGTAACACAGCAGGTTGCAACGCAGGTGGGGCTGGGACACAGCCGTGCATGGCGTGGGCACCCTTCCTGCTTGGGTGATTTGGAGAAAGTTTCCTGAAGGATGCTGGGCTCTAAAAAAGGGAACTGGGGATTCCAGGCACAGAAAATGCTGGAGCTGAGCCCAGGGCCTGGAGGCTGGAGGCAGTGTGGACGGGAAGCACTCACAGCGACTGGCTGGCGTCTGTTCTACTGTCTCCTCTCCCTTTGCCAGCTCTCCAGCTACTGCGGCCAGATAACGCCCCGATCCATCATCCCTCTGCTCAGAGCACACCTCCCCCCCCCCCCCCGGGGGGCTGGTGCCCCATACTTCCAGGAGAACAACCTAGCACTCCATCCTTGCTGCTGAAGCCTTCCCTGCTCAGGTAGTCTTCCTTTCTCCACTCTCCTGAGCGTGGCTGTCCCCGATCCAGCCTCTCGCCCCCACCCCTGACTCCTTCACCCTCCCCCACCCCCACTTGGATAAATAAGTCCCTTGATCTCTCCAAGGTTCCTGTTCACCATCTATGCAGTAACAGTAGTTTGTGTCAAGTGCTACCAGAACGGAGGGGGGCGGGGTGCGGTGGAGAAGGTGGTATCAGATTTCCAACAGCCAGGGTATGGCATTTGCGCATTATGTTAATATTTTAACATAAAATCAAGGTTTTTGTGCTTTTGTTTTTTGTTTTTGTTTTTGTTTTTTTCATTATAGAAGTAATAAAACCTCCTGGAAAACAGGGGGAAAAAAGAATCCTTTATAATAACCTCGCCCATCCAAGACACCTGTGAATACTTTGGGAAAATGTGTTGCCCAGTACAGAGACGGAAAGCACTGGTTATGACTGTTGGAGGCTGAGGGCCTTTGCTGTTGTTCCTATAGCTGTGCTGAGATGTAATTCACATACCATACACTCCGCCCACTTAAAGTGCACAGATCAATGGTTTTTCAGTATATTCACAGAGCTGTGCCGCCATCACCACATTTAGAATATTTTCATCACCCCGAAAAGAATTCCTCCTCCCTTTATCAGTCACCTCCATGAAATGGCTAATGGAGGTGACTTGCTTATGATTATTTTGCAAGCATCTTTTCTGTTTCCTGACCATCTTTTTTAACGACCTTGTCTGGTGACTGCTGGCAAAGGGTTTGGGGTCAGGGAATGGCAAGGCCAGCTGTGTTCTAGAATGATTGTGTTGGTGGGACCCAGGGCAGAGGTGAGGGAGGGATGATGGGAACCACCTGTGAGGAGAAACCGGCTGGAGACAGGGCATTGGGCAGAGGAGACGGAAAGCTCTGGAAGCAGAATTGGTAACACAACTGATTTGGATGCAGGGAAGGATGAAGGAGGGTGAGGGCATCCTTCCTAGAGTGGAGAAGGTGGGTGGTGAGGTCAGTAACCCAGTCCCAGAAGGAGAGGGCACAGGTTTGGGGCAAAGATGAAGAGGAGCTTGATTTTGGACTTGCTGGATTTGGGGAGCTCAATAGTCTGCAGTGGGGTGCTCAGGCCTGGCACTCAGGTGGCACTTGGGGCCGGGGTAGGCTTGGGAGATATGGGTGTAAGGACCATGGGCGACACCTTTGGAGTCTGAGTTCAGCCAGGGTGGGCGTGAAGGGCAAAGAGAGGGTCTGGGGAACTGTGGCATGGGGGTGGGGTGGACGAAGGACGTGGACCATGCCTCGGCCGAGAGCGCAGAGGAACAGGTGAAGCTGGGGAGCCTGGCGGGTGCAGGGAAGGAGCGGCGCACAGCCGCACTGGTCCAGAGCCATACTTGCTGTCGGGGTTTCGCGACCCGAAGGGATGGGTCAGGTGGGAACGTCTGAGTTCGGGCCCCTCGTTCCCCCCACCCCGCCCGCTGTGGCATGTCGTCCACTTTACAAGGCGGGCTCTGCCTGACCGGTGGGGTGCTCAGGGTTTGGGAGCGGGAGGCCCAAAAGCTTCAGGTCCTCAATGCGCCAGAGCTGTTGGTGGAACGGCTGGGGCGTGGTTGGGGGGACTGGCGGGTGCCCGGGGCGGAGTCGGGTCCCAGTCTCCTGGGCGATCCGGGCTCTGCTGGCGCCGCGCCGGTTGGCAGACAGTGCAACTGCTGGGGACACACCCACGGAGTTGGAGCCCAAGGGAAAGTTGGGGAACTTGACTTTGCCGGAGAGCGCCACCACACGACGCTTTGGGGACCACGGCCCTTGCCCCCGCGGGCGCTGCCGAGCCCCGCGTGGCCCCGCGCGGGGGCAGAGGGGTCCACCGCCCAGGAGAAGGGGCGGTGCTCCGCCGAGAGGTCCGAGACGGGCGGGGGCGCCGGCCAATGGGCGTCGCCGCCTCCCCGCGGTCCCGCCCCCGGAATCCCGGGTCCCGGCGCGCTAGCCTGGCAGGTCAGACGCGAGCGGCGGCCGCGTGGTGCGGGCGCTCCGGCCGTGCCCGGCGGGGCCCACGCGGCTGCCCCGCGCCCAGCGAGGCCCGGGTAGGCGACACAGGGGCTGGGTCGGCCCGGCCATGCCGCTGGAGGCAGAGGACGCGCTGTACGTGGCGCTGGAGCTGGCCATCGCCGCGCTGTCGGTGGCTGGCAATGTGCTGGTGTGCGCCGCGGTGGGCACGTCGAGTGCGCTGCAGACGCCCACCAACTACTTCCTGGTGTCGCTGGCCGCGGCGGACGTGGCCGTGGGGCTGTTCGCCATCCCCTTTGCCATCACCATCAGCCTGGGCTTCTGCACCGACTTCCACAGCTGCCTCTTCCTCGCCTGCTTCGTGCTCGTGCTCACGCAGAGTTCCATCTTCAGTCTCTTGGCCGTGGCCGTCGACAGGTATCTGGCCATCCGCGTCCCGCTCAGGTGAGGCGCACGGCGTCCCCGACCCCGGGGCTCCGTCGAAGTCCCGCAGAGGAGCGCCAGCTCCAGGCCCCGGTTGCTGGGCGGCGTGCGCGGGGCGCTCCGAGCTCCGGTTCCCAGCCTGGAGGACGCCGGCCATTCCCAGAGACACGTGCGCCCGGGCTGCCCAGACCCTCTCGGTGCCCGGGGCGGGTTCCCCCGGATGCTCCCCCGGATGCGCACGTGGTTTTAAGGGGCTCTGCGTAGGGACGGCTCTAGGAGTTCTGCGGAGTGCGGTCTCCGGTCGCCGGCTCGCGGAGGAAACTTCGGGGAAAGCGCCACCCCCAGCGGGCAGTCGGGGGCCAGGGCGCAGGAGGTTCGGTGATGCTATCTTCTCCTCTGTGGCGAAAACGGTTTCCTCCCCCGAGCCGCCCGCAACCGAGGCTGGGGTCCAGAGCAGCGGCGGAACGCGCTCCCTGAATGCTGGAGGTCGGGAGGCCGGGGAGGTCCCAGGACGCTGGGACTTCGCATTGTCACAATGGACACTACTCAAGACCCAACTTCAGAATGCCAGAAAACGAGGGACAGGCCGACCCGGGAGTAGAGTGGGGTGGGAGGAGGACCCAGCTAACGCTAGGGAACGTTAGAAACATCCGTGCCTTCATGCTGAAGGGTGACCCAAATCACCTCCGGATACTCTTTTTTTTTTTTTTTTAAGGTTTTATTTATTTATTTGACAGAGATCACAGGTAGGTAGAGAGGCAGGCTCCCCGCTGAGCAGAGAGCCCGATGTGGGGCTCCATCCCAGGACGCTGGGATCATGACCTGAGCCGAAGGCAGAGGCTGAGCCACCTAGGCGCCCCTGGATACTCTTTCTTAGAGTCAGAGTGCTGCCGGGTTGGCCAGTACGCACAGCCTCAGAGCACCATGCCCATTGTGTACCCTTGTTTACCTTCCACTGCCCTGTCCCAGCAGGCTGGGGAAACGCAGCAGGATTTCAGAAAATCTGAGGATTTATGGGTGGTCTCTTCCGCCCAGTGAAAAGATGTAGATTGGGCGCGCGCGGGGGGGGGGGGGGGGCAGTCAGCAAGAGATAGGTGTGTGGCAGGGGAGGGTGAGAAGCGCCCCATTGTAGCTGATGATGGAATTCAGTCAAGCACTTGAGAGCAGGAGTATCCAGGAACCTCAGGGCCGACTGATATTATTTACTGCCTACCCTGCCTGGGCCCTTTTGGCATTTCTGAGTTGGGTGAGTTTTGGGTCTCTTTGGTTTTGGAGCTGGGAAGGGAAGCTGAGTCACGGGAGCAGGAGGGAAGGGAATGAATTTATTGGGTACCAACTGTGTGCCAAGTCTGAGAAGCGGTTTATATTATCCTTTTATTCTTTCATTTTTTTTTTTTAAGATTTTATTTATTTATTTGACAGACCGAGATCACCAGTAGGCAGAGAGGCAGGCAGGGAGAGGAGGGGAAGCAGGTTCTCTGCTGAGCAGAGAGCCCGATAGGGGGCTCGATCCCAGGACCCTGGGATCATGACCTGAGCCGAAGGCTGAGGCTTAACCCACTGAGCCACCCAGGTGCCCCTATTCTTTCATTCTTTAAAAAAAAATTTTTTTTAAAGATTTTCTTTATTTTTGACAGAGAAAGAGAGAGAGGGAACACAAGCAGGGGGAGTGGGAGAGGGAGAAGCAGGCTCCCTGCCAAGTAGGGAGCCTGATATGGGCCTCGATCCCAGGACCCTGGGATCATGACCTGAGCTGAAGGCAGACGCTTAATGACTGAGCCACCCAGGTGCCCCTATCCTTTCATTCTTGCTGTAATTCAGAGAGTAGATACTGGTACCTGCCTCTTATAGATAAGAGGGGTGGTGGCTCTGGGAGATTAGTCTTGCTCAGGGTGATGCGTCTGGAATGAGTGTTGGAGCCAGGACTGGTGCTCAGAGTTGGCACCGTATTCCTGCTGTGCCATCAGGCTGTCTTACAGGGCTGTGTGCGGCATATGTGTTTGGGATGTGGCTAGAAAGCACATTGCCGTTTCCGGAAGCAGGATCTGTCTTCAGTCAGTTGGTGGTTGTAAGGGAAATGTGTTGGAGGGCATTGGCCGGGAGAAGGCTCCTAGAAGCCTTTTAAGCGGGCAGACATGTTGAACTTCGTAGTTGTGGGTTGTGTCCTGGGTCTCAGTGGGAACGGGAACCTCCTGCTCAGCTGTACTGGGGTCCGATCTGTGTTTCTGGGCCTTTCCACCTGCTGCTGCCCTTGGCATTGGACCAGGAGGCCTCATGCATCCCATTAGATGACAAAACCCTGAGATTTCCGAGGCTTGGGACAGCATGGTACAGCCTCTTAGGAGTTCCCTTTCTGCCTCTTGGTCTTCATGTTGGTGACTTGATGGCCTTTGGGCCTGTTTGCATGCCGCAGGCAGTCAGTCACAGGCTCCCAGCCTGAGCTGCCCCTTTAACAGAAGCCCCTTGGCTTTGCTCCAGGCTAAGGCCCAGAGAGACCCCAGCTCACCAGGAGTTACTGGTAGAATCCCTTGTACCCCGCGGAGCAGGAAATTCCATAAAAGTTGAAATCTGTTAGTTCTTGTCCTGGTTTGTGTTGGGCAGGGACTTGCAAAAAAACGGGTGTGGGTGTGTTAAGGGGGAAGAAATGTGAACTGTAGGCCCCTAACTTCTCCTTTGCATTTGCCTAGGGCAGGAGGGGAGACGCAGGTGTAGGGTGAAGGAATGGTCAGTTGGGAGGAGAGCTCATCCCCTTCCTGCTCTCCTGGTAGGTCCACGAGAGTTCAGAGGTCTGGAAGAAGTGTGTGCCAGCAGCCTCATCTCCCGCCCCAGGAAGGTTCCGGCATCTGACCTGTCCCTGGCACCAGCCCCCACCCTGGTTGGGTGGAGAGTGTACAGGTTTTCAGGGCTCCTCTGAGTCCTGCGGGGAGGATCCCTCCGCTGTTAGCACTTCCTGCTTCTGGAGAGCAAGGCCCCTGTGAGCAGGCCCAAAGGGATTACAGGGCCCTACTGGGCCCTACTGAGTCAGAATCTCTGGGGTGCGATGTAGGGGGGCAGATTCCAGTGGCAAGATCTTTGACTGGGGAACTGGCAAGTCCTCGGACTTGCCCTTGGTTCCACCCAGGTCATGGGTGTGGCAGGCTCTACCAGCATCCCTGCCCCAGGGCTCTGAGTGCGAGGCCTGAGCGGTCAGCCCGCTGTAAGCATAGCCCAGGGCCACAGAGATCCCAGGTCCCACCTGCCATCCAGTTGCCAAGGTGTTTAGTGACATTGCGGAGATCACAGTGCAGAGGGAAAGGGCAGCCCCAAGGTGATGCTGGGCACAAACATGACAACTTTGGTGGGACTTGAAAAGGAAGAGGTCTGCGCACACCAGGCACGGTTTCCCGGGCCTTCAGACTGAAGGGTGTCCACACACACAGGAAAGGCCACTTCCTCTAGTTCAAGTCCATGCAGTTCTGAGGCTGGCCCCGGCGGAGCCAACCTGGTGCAGTCATGGGGGGCAGCACACAGCTGAGCTGGGAGGGCAGGCTCCCCTGCTTGGGTGTATGTGGGGTGGTGTCTGCCCTCAGCTGCTCCCCCCACCCCCGCACTTCATCCTCTGGCCATTTCTGGCAGGAGCATTTCCTCCTCCCTAATCTAATCCTGTTCCCCTTGGGGCCACAGCCCCCGCTGAGCTGTGGGGGTGGGGGGGTGACTGTGATTCACCTCTGACTGGGGGCCTTCCTAACCCTGCTCCAGGGGTGTTGAGTCTTGGCTAGTGGTTTTCCCAGCGGAGCTGAAGGAGGGTGTTTTCCTGGGTGTGCTCAGGGAAGGGGGCGTGGTGTGTCTGTCTGTTCTGACCCTGGACCCTGACCCTGGGGTCAGCCTCTGTTCCCTTTGCCACCTGGAGGCCTTTTCTCGGTGCCACCCATGGCCGGTTTGGGAGGTAGCTGTTGAAGATGTCTTAGCAAGACTGTGCCTTGGGTGACAGTGTGGCTGGCACTGAGCTGCCCTTAGCTGACCGAGCTGTAGGGTAGGAGCTGGCAGAGGATTCTGAGTGTTTTTGCAGAACCTTTTTTTTTTAATGGACCTACAAATTCCATGGGAGACTCCTCTGCTGGTCCTTCCTTCTGTTGCTTCCAGAAGGCTGTGGGTTGAGTGGTGGCCATGGCTGTGGGTTGAGTGGTGGCTCCCTGAAAGGTGTCCCAGAACCCGTGAACATTACCATGTGGGAAAGGAATGAATATTACTTTCCCTGAATCTTGAGAGGAGGACTTTTTCTTGGATTATCTCTCTGGTGGTCCCTAAACGCTGTTGCATCCTTAGAAGACCCACAGACCTACAGAGAGGGAGGACGAGGCCGTGAAGGCGGGGCCCGGACGGATGCAGCCATGGCCGAGGGATGCTGGGAGAAGCCTGGGGTGGCTTGGGGCCTCTGGCGGGGAGGGAAGCCATCTGTAAGGGGAGGATGTCCTGAAATCCACTCTCTGCTCCCCTGTAGCCGTTCTCCAGAATGCTGCCAGACGGGGGGATTGGAGCCTTAAATCGGATCGCCTCGGCCCCCTGCCTGACGCCCTGCTGTGGTGCCTTGGAGTAAAATGTCAGAGTGGCCTCAGTGGCTCTGGCCACCCCGCTTGTCCCCTCCCTGCCTTACCCACCATAGTCCCACAGGGCGGCTTGTTTCCCTGCCTGGTGTGAAGAGGCTTCTCCTGGCCACTGACTGCATTTATCATGGACTCTAAAGCCCTGAAGTAGGTCTTTACCTGGTCACAGCTGATGGTCTCTTTCTGCCCCGAGCATGAGCTCTTTGACTCCCGGGAGGGGCTTGTTCTTAATTCCAGGCGGCAGTGCTGGGCCCAGTGCCCAGCATGGGGGAGGCACCGGTATTTTGGGTGCACATGTGAGTGACCATGAAGAGTGTGTGTTGGGGGAGGGTCCCAGGCGGCAGATGCCGCTAATGGGCAGAGCTGTCTGGTGAAATGGTGTCAGAAAAAGGATGGTCCGATAAGTTTTAGTAGAAAAAAAGAGGGGAAGCCATCCTCTGAAGGGCTCTGATGGGTCTGATGGGAGGAAAGGCGCTCAGAAAGCCGGCAGGTGCCATGGGTGAGGGCCCCTTCTGGGATAGCAGCACGCATAGTCCTGTGACCAGCCTCTTACCTACAGAAGGGAACATGGCTCTCAGGACTGGTGGGAAAGTCACCCGGGACTAGGGCAGAAGGACTTGGGTGCTCCTCTGCCATTGTGAACCCTCCTCAGCCCTGAGCTGTGACTTTAAACCAGCGGCAGGTGCAACATTTGTCTGAGTCTGAGCCCATGTCCCCAGTTTGGCTATTGTGAACATTTGCTGCTAAAAGCATTCGGATGCACGTGTCCCTTTGGATCACTACGTTTGTATCTTTGGGGAAATACCCAGTAGTGCTATTGCTGGGTCGTAGGGTAGCCCTATTTTCAACTTTTTGAGGAACCTCCATGCTGTTTTCCAGAGTGTTTTCACCAGCTTGCATTCCCACCGTGTAGGAGGGTTCCCCTTTCTCCACATCCTTGCCAGCATCTGTCATTTCCTGACTTGTTAATTTTAGTCATTCTGACTGGTGTGAGATGATATCTCATTGTGGTTTTGATTTATATTTCCCTGATGCCGAGTGATGTAGAGCACTTTTTCACATTTCTGTTGGCCATCTGGATGTCTTCTTCACAGAAATGTCTGTTCATGTCCTCTGCCCATTTCTTGATTGGATTATTTGTCCTTTGGGTGTTGAGTTTGGTAAGTTCTTTATAGATTTGGACACTTATCTTTTATCTGATTTGTCATTTGCAAATATCTTTTCCCATTCTGCTGGTTGTTACTTGGTTTTTTATTTTATTTTATTTATTTATTTGTCAGAGACAGAAGGAGAGCGAGCGAGCGAGCACAGGCAGACAGAGAGGCAGGCAAAGAGGCAGGCAGAAGCAGAGGGAGAAGCAGGCTCCCCGCCGAGCAAGGAACCCGATGTGGGACTCGATCCCAGGACCCTGGGATCATGACCTGAGCCGAAGGCAGCTGCTTAACCAACAGAGCCACCCAGGCGTCCCTGTTACTTGGTTTTTATCTACTGTTTCCTTTGCTGTGCTAAAGGTTTTTATCTTGATGAAGTCCCAGCAGTTCATTTTTGCCGTTGCTTCCCTTGCCATTGGAGACATGTCTAGCAAGAAGTTGCTATAGCCGAGGTCACAGAGGGTGCTCCTGAGTTCTGCTCCAGGATTTGGATGGATTCCTGTCTCCCATTTAGGTCTTTCATCCACTTTGAGTCTATTTTTGTGTGTGGTGTAAGGAAATGGTCCAGTTTCATTCTTCTGCCTGTGGCTGTCCAGTTTTCCCAACACCATTTGTTGAAGAGACTTTTTTCCATTGGACATTCTTTCCTGCTTTGTTGAAGATCAGTTGACTGTAGAGTTGAGGGTCCATTTCTCGGCTCTGTATTCTGTTCCGTTGATCTCTGTGTCTCTTTTTGTGCTGGCACCATACTGTCTTGATGCTTATGGCCTCGTCACAGAGCTTGAAGTCCGGAGTTGCAATGCCCTCGCCTTTGGTTTTCTTTTTCAACATAGCTGTGGCTATTCAGGGTCCTTTCTGGTTCCATACAAGTTGTAGGATTATTGGTTCCAGCTCTGTGAAAAAAGGTGATGGTATTTTGATAGGGATTGCTCTGAATGTGTAGATTGCTCTAGGTAGTGTAGACATTTTCACAATATTTGTTCTTCCAGTCCATGAGCGTGGAACAAAATTTCCATTTCTTTGTGTCTTCCTCAATAAACCAACCAAAGAAGGAGAGGATCTGTGCTCAGAAAACTATCCAAAACGCTTGATCATTTCCTTATTTCCTCCTTTCTCTGTTCTTTCCTTCTGGGGGTTGTAACCCAAGTCTTCTTCCCAATCTCATGGAATTCCCCTCCTTGACTGATCTTGTCTCTTAATTAAAATTCTCTTGCATTCGAGTTTTCAACACTATAGCTTTTTAGTCTCCTCTGCCAGAATTCCTTGACTTTCCCTCCCTAGATTCCCTATTTTTTTTTTTTTAATTTGAGCATTCATATTTTTACTTTTGATTTGAGGTTAATTTTTGAGTTGCCTTTGAAAAACCTTTTTTCAGAAGGTTTTGGAGTCACGTAGTTCAGACTCCTTCACGTGGCACAAAGTATATGTCATCGGAACCTCTTCCCGCCCCCCTCCTCTGTTGTGAGGTCTCACGCTGCAGCTTGGGGAGAGGGGAGAGGCCGAAGGGGGTCCAGAGATGGGAGGACAGTGACCGGAAGTGAGTGCAACAGCCCCCAAAGCTGGTCCACAGGCAATTTTCCCCTTGATTTCCGT
Organism: Mustela putorius furo; assembly: GCF_011764305.1. NCBI lineage: Eukaryota > Metazoa > Chordata > Mammalia > Carnivora > Mustelidae > Mustela > Mustela putorius. Next base: position 2,919,477 of record NW_025421501.1, on the reverse strand, counting down.
TCCTCTCGTACATCCCATTCTGGTACCTGCAGGCTGCGAGGTTGGCGTCTCTCTTCCTGGCCCTCTCTGTTTCTGATGTAGGGCCCTGCCCCATCCTGATGATCCTGCCTGCCTTCTGCTTTCCAGAAACTCCTTAAAATCTCTGGTTTGTGGGTATCACCCTCCACTTCTATTTTTAGAATTGCTACAAATTATTTTCTTTCTGTGTTTCTCTACTGTCTTGTAAATGGGATTTTCTGAGAAGTGAAAATTAAGTGGAAGCTGGAACCTGAAGGCCTCTGCCATCGGCTTGGGTTGTATCTTGTGTCTCGGCTTGCTGTCTTTTTTTTTTTTTAAAGATTTTATTTATTTATTTGACAGAGAGAGATCACAAGCAGGCAGAGAGGCAGGCAGAGAAGAAGGGAAGCAGGCCCCCTGCTGAGCAGAGAGCCCCATGCGGGACTTGATCCCAGGACCCCAAGATCATGACCTGATCCGAAGGCAGTGGCTTAACCCACTGAGCCACCCACGCGCCCCTCGGCTTGCTGTCTTGGTTGGATATTGGGCATGAGGAGAAGGGAGGAGTCCAGGGTGACCTCCCAGAGTCCTGGGATCGAGTCCTGTGTTGGGCTCTCTGCTCTGCGGGGAGCCTGTTTCCTCCTCTCTCTCTCTCTCTCTGTCTGCTTGTGATCTCTGTCTGTAAAAAAAAATAAATAAAATAAAAATGAACAGACCCTCTGGCGGACAGCACGGGGGAGGGGTGGGGGGGCGACAGGATTGTGCATGGTTGCCTTCTGTCCTGTAGGCCCTAGGGAAGAAGGCATGACCAGGGTGGAGGCTGTGGAGATGGAGGCAGAGTCTGGAGATACTTGAGATGTGTACACTCTGAACTTCTGTACCGGGGAAGGTTGCCAAGAGGTCTGGCAGAGTAATCACAGGTGAAGCCACATCGCCAAGAGGCTAGGACAGGAAAGAATCCTAAGAACCAGATGTGGGCCCTGGGACCCTAGTCTTTGAACAAGGACCAGAGGTGGGGCGGGTGGGGGTGGGGTGGGCTGGGACCTGGGGTCAGCCTGTGGGATTGCGGTGGAGCTGTTGACCGCACACACTGAGATGCTTGGGGCGAGAAGATGGGATCTTGGGGAACAAGTTCTGGAGGCCTTGCTGTCTTGGTTGGATGTTGGGCATGAGGAGAAGGGAGGAGTCCGGGGTGACCTCGAGGTTCGTGGGCAGCTGGGTGGCCCCGACCCCCGACACGCAGGGGCTTTGGGAAAGCGCACACGTTATGGTGGAGCGGTACAGGAGGCAGCTGAGCGTGGAGCCTGGGGAGTCTGGGCCGGCAGCCCTTCCGGCTGGCTCTGGACCTGGCTCCTCCGGCTTTGTGTGGGGTCCCGCCCGGTGCGGTTCCCCAGCCTCTGGCAGGGCAGCTGCCTCTGCAGGCTCTCTGCCTCGCTGAACAAATTCATGCTCCTCGTCCTGCTGAACCCCACCTTCTTTAGTTTAGTGACCGTTTTGCTCCAGTCCTAGTCCTGCCACCCACAGACTTCCTGGAGCAGCTTCCTGCAGATGACATCTCGATTTCCAATGCTCATTTCAATACCGCTATCAAACCTGCTCTTTTCTTCTAACTAAAAAATTGGGGGGAGGGACACCTAGGTGGCTCAGTCAGGGCGTCTGTCTTCTCGGCTCAGGTCATGATCCTGGAGTCCCGCATCGGGCTCCCTGCTCAGTGAGGAGTCTGCTTCTCCCTCTGTCCCTCCCCCGCTGCTCATGCCCTCTCTCTCTCTCTCTCTCAGATAAATAAAATCTTCAGAAAAACTAAAGGAAAAGGTTTCCTAGAAAATTTAAGTAAATAATTTTTTTAAAAGATTTTATTTATTTATTTGACAGAGAGAGAGGAGGAACCAGGCTCCCTGCTGAGCAGAAAGCCTGATATGGGACTCAGTCCCAGGACCCTGGGATCATGACCTAAGCCGAAGGCAGAGGCTTAACCCACTGAGCCACCCAGGCATCCTTAGTCAATAAATTTTACTTAATTTTATATGTGACTCTTCCACTGCCAGTCACCTAAGTTCCTCCAAAGTCGGAATCATGATCTTCAAAATAGCCCCTTTTAGAAAGAGCTTTTGGGGCACCCAAGGGGCTCAGTCGGTTACGTGTCCGACTCTTAATTTTGGCTCAGGCCATGATGTCGGGGTCTTGGGATTGAGCCCCATGTTGGGCTCTCCCCCAAATGTGGAGCCTTCTTGAGGTTCTTTCTCCTTCCCTCTGTGCCTCCCCCTGCTTGTGCATGCTCACCCGCTCGAATGAATGAATGAATGAATGAATCTTTTGTTTAGTCCACGGTTGTCACTGTCAGTCCACAATTCTTTCACTTGGGCTGCTTTGATCTCCACTTGAATATGGATGTACTTCAGAAATTCCCCACCTGTAACCTTTGGGACCCACTTTCTTGACTTCAGGGTCACGTTTAGGGTCAAAATAGATGGCTCTACCTGGTTCTCTATGTCAGACACTCCCTAGACTGTCACATCCTAGAACTGCACAGATTGTAGGGATCCACCAGTGCCTGGGGTTTAAACAGTGTGACTGTTAGGTCTTTCATGGTTTTAAATGATTGAAGTCCTGTAGTTCCTTCCCACAGATCTAACACATAGTTCTGCGAATAGCGGAGACCACACGTATTCTGTACGAGGCCTTCCCAGCGATGCAGGTCTCTGGAGAAGGCCCCATCAGGATAGACCTCAGCTGCTTTCTTTCTTTCTTTGTTATTTAACATAAAGAACTTTAAAGCTTTATTGAAAGATGTTACTGAACAGGTCTTGTCAGTTGCATTTTGCAACACCCCCTCTCCCCACCCGGGACCTTGGGTTTCTTAAATCCTTCCCCAGTCACTTCTCTTTGGTGCTATCAAGTCTACAATCTACTTTCCTGTCTGGTCTCTCTGCTTCCAGGCTTGCCCTCCTGGCCCTGCTGGCGGTCTTTGTAAAACGAAAACCTGACTGCCCCTCCTTCCTTTACCTAATACTCCCAGTGCCTTATTATAAGTCCCAGTGCTCTCACTGGGTAAATACTGTCTACCTGATGTTATGTCCGTTTGGATCTGTCACGTGAGAAGGCGGGCCATCTCCATGTGTCCCACAGTTGGCGTGTCAGCTCTGATCACTTGGTTACAGCTGTGTCTGCCAGTGCTCATCACTATAAGTGTATGTTTTCCCAGCGATGACTCTTGCCAGAGTCCGTTATTACCATGTAAAATGGCAGTTTTCTTTCTCTTCATGCCATCTGTATCAACTGGCATCCTTCATTTAAAAAAAAAAAAAAGAGTTTTACCTTCTCTCTGCTCCATTATTTTTTAAAATATCAGAATGGACATTTTAATGGGATTTTTTCTTTCAGTGGGTTCTAATCCTTTTGTGTTTTTCATTTTGATGCCCAAAATGAGCCAGTGGGAGCCCACTCAAGTTCACTTCTAGAAGTGTTGCCCTCAATTTTTTTGAGTACTTCCGTACTTTTTGTGACAGAAAGGTTTTTCAAGCCCACATTGTATTTTCTGGCTTTGGAATCAGGCATTTCCCCGTGGAGCCCTGCTTCCTTTCAGTGGAGAATGGTATTTAGAAACCAAGATTTGGATCGGTGTGCTCACTGCCACCAGAGCGTCCTTTCTTCTAGGCCCTCACAGTGGAAGAAGTAGGATATATTCCCTTTTTTGAATAATGAGTTGGAACTCTTGCTTACAGGAGAATGCCACCTAATTAATGTGTAGGAATGCTTGCGTTAAGCAAATCATTTGGCAACTACCGTAGTAATAACTCGTTCAGGCAAGAATCATCAATAGCTGCTCAAACTCATTGGTGAAAGTCTGATGAGGAGTGAGATACGTAGTCTCGAAGTATCTGTTCCAAGATAGCTGCTAATTACAACGGGACACATGGTTACAGTGGAGAAATCTGGCAGACGCCACTGTAATGAGGTGATCCAAGCTAACATCATCAGTAAGGGGATGCACCGATGTTACGTGCCTCCTGACGTCCATATAGAGGCTGATGCTTTTGACAATTAATGTGCTATCTGTAGCAGTATGTTTCAACCCTAGCCATGGGAGGATACTTTATGGGGGTCCTTTTTTAATTCTTTGGTTTGGTTTCAGGCAGGGACCCCTTCTCTTGGGGGGCTCTTATTTCATTTGAAAATCAGAATCTGGAGCCCAGCAACCACAGGCTGTCCCTGAGTCCTCACGGATACCTGAAAACCAAAATGTGAGAGTCCCCCAAAAAACAGCCTCCAAGGTGACCCCTGGGAGACCTGGTCCTGGTCCCCATCTTTAATCTCAGTGGGTTTGAATCACCCTCAGACCACGGTAGACTGTCTTCTGGCCATAGGAAGCTGGTGGGGAGTACTGACAGCTCTCTTTTTGGCCACCTGCGTTCTTCCTCCATTTTTCTTGGGTTACTGCAAAGGACAACTGGGATTCTGTCCAGCCACCTGTACATTCAGCAGTGGGCATCTCCCCTGGGTTCAGATATGTCCGAACCTGCTAGAGTAGATGACAGAGCTGCTTCCCACCCCGCCCCCTGCCCCAAGAGCCAGAGTTGCTGAGGGTCCTGGCCTCCTCCAGAGGGTAGGCTCTGGGGACCACCGCTGTCACCTGGCGGGTGGCCAGGCATTGTCCTTACATCGGGCTGCCCCCCACACTAGAGCTAGGACCGTCGCAGATGGTGGGGACAAGGCAGATAACCCTTCATATATTTACCGCAAATGGGCACCGAGGGACCTTCCTGCTCATAGACCTGAAGTTCATGTACACAGAACCAGATGGTGTCTACCCTTTTCGTGTAAGAATGGTTTTACGTGTTTCTCAGATGTTTGATAGAATTCGTAGGTGAAGTCAGCTGGGTCTTCAGTGTTCTTCGTGGGAAGCTTTAATGGCTATGGAATCTACTTCTTTAGTACAGACAGCGCCATTCGAATTCTCTGATTTTCTGTCCATGACGACTTTTCACAAACCCTTTTCGTTTGGTTCCGTGAGCAGGGAGATGGCCCTCTCTGAAGGTGGCCTCTCATGAACCAGGGGCTGAAGCCGAAGCAGGGCTCGTTCCTGTGTCCCCTGCTCTGAACTTGGGACGAGAGACCAGGACTCTGGTCTCTCCCCCAAGTTCAGACTCCTGCTGAGCACTCGTGTTCCTGGCCCACGGGGGGCGCTGTGGAGTCGGCCGTGAACGAGGCAGAGGCTTGCCGTTAAGGTGGAAAGAGACGCACATTACAGTGATGGGAGTTTTGGGGAAGGGGCGCCGTGGGGATCGCAGGGTCCCCAGGGAGCACGGCGCTGTCCTGCAGGACGATGAGTCTGTTTCCTTGTGAACCTCCATGATGGGAGCTCGTGCACGTGTCATGGGTGAAGAGTGGGGGATGCTGGTCCCCGTGCAGACTGCTTGGGTTCATCTGTGGTTCGGTCCTGGTGAAAGGGCTTGGGGTTGTGGGATACCCTTACAATTTTCAGCAGGAAAGGAAAGCTGTGTTGTAGGAGCCCAAAGGGGAACGAGGAGGAAGGAAAAAACCAGCAGTGCCTGCGCCTGGGCCTGCTTGCTCTGAAAGCCGCCCCTGGGCTGGGGCCAGGCTGGGGCCCCCCTGCGCACCACGCCCTGCTTTGTAACAGCTCCGACCAGCTCTCACCTGCCTCGTTCTGGCACTTCGCGGGCCTCGCTCTAATGCAGGTTTTGCCAGAACCTCCACTAGATTTGTTGGGTGCGTTTTTAATATTCATCGTGGTGGCCTCCAGCCCCACCAGGCTGCCTGCCCAGGCGCTCTCAGATGTTAGTGCTCTGGTTACATTTTGTAGGTTTTGAGGGGTCCGTTCTAACCCGACTTTGGATTCACGTCCTGTTACTATTCATGGGCACTTTTAGAGAATACGAAGTTTTCCTAATAACGTATATACGTATACATGCTTGAAGGCAGAAATGTCTATATTACAGAGGAATGTAGTTTGCGAGCTGGACAGAATATAAAGGAAAAAGTCCCTAAACAAAGAGTAAACAATTTAAGAACCAATGACAACTCCATGGGCATCTCCCTAGAGCTGTGGGTCCATAAGGTGCTCCGAACACCTTCTCTCTGTGCTCAGAGCCCAGCAGTGTGGGAGATGGGTTCTGTAGTCACTTCTGTCCCCATTTCTCAGATGCCAGAGCGCAGACTCCGTATAGCCCGCAGCCAGTGCCCAGGGCAGTCGCTCAAGGGCATCGGCTGATCTCCACCCCCCGGAGCCGGGAATCCTGATTTCCGAGGCGGAGAAGGCAGTGGCCTGGTCTGAGCAGAGGGAGGCCCAGCGCAGAGGGAGGAGACCCTGCCCCAGAAATAGGCCAGCCCTTGTTCTACAGAACTTGGCGAATCTGCCTTGCATTATGTAACAGTGGCCACACTGTTCCCTTTGTTGAGTCCCTCCGTGTGACCGATTTTCTGTCAATCTCCTTAGCTAATGAGCCCCTTCAAGGGAGAATGGGTGGGTCACAGCCCAGCCTCCCTCCCAGCAGAGCAGCATAGCCGCTTTCCAGAGCGTGGCCTTTCCCAGAACACGCCTTTTGTGTGGGAGAGAATCGCTCCTGCTTGTTTGGAATAAAAAAGCTGCTCACGCTTCCTTCAGTTGTCGCTGCATTTTACTGACACCTCCCACTTTTGGGGCCGATGTCCATCTTCCTTGGCCTTACTCTTGTGCTCGGTGCCCCCCACAGCCAGGCAGAGACTGGCATAGGGGCAGATGGAGGCAAAAACTTGACCCCTGCCTTTCGGGAATGTTTTGGGGACACACGCATGCACATGTTGAGGATGTTGTGGGAGACCCTGGTGTAGAGGGATGAAAGCATGGGCTCCGCAGGCCGGAGGGGCCAGGGAACAGGCAGGCATTCTGGAAAATGAAGGGCCGCAATAGCTGAAGTAGGAGGGGAGAAGTCAGGGGAGGAGATCACTAGAAACTTCGTGAGATGCCAGGGAGCCCAGGGGTCATCCCTGGGAACATCCTGCTCAGGGCGGGGACACCTGTCGGCTCTCTCCAGCATCCATGACTGTCTCCCCCCGGGGCCTGCACCCAGGCATGGGTCTCATGGACACCATGTGCCACAATGGCGCTGGAGTGCCTGTGCTAAACGTGCTTTTTTCTTTGGAGCCTTCTCGTGGGTCTGGCTGTTCCTCCTGCAGAGCAAAGGAAGTCTCCATGCTGCCATGCCCGGAGCCATGTGGCAGCTCCGGCGAGGGCAGACATGTCCAGGGAAGAAAGAGAAGCCGTGGAGCCGTGGCTGGCTGCCCCCGAAGTGGGCCTGTGGCTGAGTGACTGGCAGAGGCGGGAGCCGGGACTGGTGAGACGAGCCATCTGGTCTCAAACTGGAAAATGACTACTTTTGGCAAAACCGGAGTCAGGTTGGATAGAGTTTGTGTCCTGACTGCAGTTCAGGGCAGCAGGCCAATAACAAGCTCTCTGAGCCTCGGTTGCCATGTCAGTAAACTGGAGTGGGTCCAGCTGTGACCTGAGAGCCACGGTCTGAGCATGATGGGTAGGCTGCCTGGAGGAGGTTTCAGCAGCACAGGCTCAGTGTCAGGGCTGAGGGAGCAGGTCTGCAGGTGCAGGACTCCAGAACATTGCTCATGGGGTTCAAAGTCCGCCTGAGAGGGAAAGGATCTACTAGTTGGGGGAAATGAGGGAAGAAACCTTGTTTTAGATGAAGAAAGTTTTAAAGTGTTAAGTACTCAGGGCGTCCGGGTGGCCCAGTCTGTTGGGCATCTGCCTGCAGCTCAGGTCATGATCCCAGGGTCCTGGGATCAAGCCCCGCATTGGGCTCCCTGCTCAGTAGGGAGCTTGCTTCTCCCTCTCCTTCTGCTGGTCCCCCTGTTCATGCTCTGCCAAATAAATAAAAAATAAAATCTTCAGAAAAAAAATTGCAAGTACTCTTGGTATATTAAAGATGAAATGGAGATGTGGCTTTACTCTCCACTTTAGCTGAGTATTTTAGGGCCTCAGAATAATTCCACAAATTCTCAACCCTGCAGTGCTCTGTACATTCCCTGACTGACTGGACCCAGTCCCGCCTCTTCTTCCCAAGCTCTCCATTCCCTGGGCCACTGCCAGATCCCTGGCTCTTCTCTTACCTCTTCTCCGGACGTTCCCTCGGCCACCTGGCCTTGACTAAGGCGGCCCCCCAAGGACATGGTTTCCCTTATTTCTGCTTACACCTGGGACCTTGGGTGGGGACTCGGGCTCAAGTGCTTTTCTCTTGGGTCTCCCCACTGTCCTTTCCAGAATAGCATCCTGTTCCCTCCTGCAAAAGACATGAACCTTCGATGTTCCCCTCGTCCAGACACACTGCCCCGCACCCAGCTGCCGAGCCCGGGAATCTGCATCCTGGTCTACCTTCCTGTGCAACTTGCTGACTCCCCCTCGGCCTCACACTTGCACGGGTCAGCCTGCACCTCGTCCTAAACGGAGGCTGTTCTGTTACCCTGTCAAGACCACAGAGGCCGTCATCCCACCACATATTTCTAGCAAGCTCCTTTCTGCTCGGTGAGACCTCCAGCGCCCCCATGCCTCGCCCCCGCAGAGGACAGCTTTTCTTCCGTGGCCGAGTGACCGCAGCTCTTAAAGGTCTTGTAGCCGCCCAGCCCTGCCCCTCCTGCCCTGGCCCTGTTCTCCTTCTCTCTGCCACAGCGGCATGTCCCCCGCACGCACCCTGGGCCACATCCTCCAACCTCCCCAGATTCTCAGCCGCTTTAATAGTTTCGTCTTTTTTCTACATCTTCTCTCTCGGGATCGTTGTCATTAGGATACTGACATCCATTGTCTTGCTCTTAATCCCCTCGATACTGTTTCAGTATAAGGCATGCGCGTGTGGGATGGGACAAACCCTAGGAACCATCCTCCGTTCTCATCTTCCTACATCCAGTCCATTTTCAGGACCAGCTGGTTCTCCCTCAGAGGGCAGATCTGTTGGCACCGTCTTCGTTGTCACCTGATCCACGTCACCGTTTTCTCTTGAATGAGCCACCAAGAGTTTCCTAACTGATCTGCGTTTCTTCTTGGTTCCCTAAAATTCAGTCTCCATACTGTGAACTTCACAAAACCTAAGTCAGCACCATTCCGTTGCTTAAAATACAACTTCAAGTTTCCCAGTGCACTTGGATTATCAGAATCTAGATTCCTTCCCATGGCCTATGAGCCGGCCCCTGCCTTGTCTTAGGGGTCTTCCTTTCCCTTCTTTAGGAAAGGAAAATCCCTTCCTGTCTGCAAGTCTTTTTTTTTTTTTTTTTTTAAAGATTTTTATTTATTTATTTGACAAAGAGAGATCACAAGTAGGCAGAGAGGCAGGCAGAGAGGAGGAAGCAGGCTCCCTGCTGAGCAGAGTCCGATGCGGGACTCGATCCCAGAACCCTGAGATCATGACCTGAGCCGAAGGCAGCGGCTTAACCCACTGAGCCACCCAGGCGCCCCCTGTCTGCAAGTCTTACCATGCTGCTCGGACTAGAATGCTCTCGTCCCCACTCTTCAAATTTTTTACTCCTTTTGCGCCTTGCTCTGCCCAAGAGGCCTTCCCCAGCATCCTCTGTCCCGAGCCTTCCTGTTTTCCCTCTGATCTGCTCCCTATTCATTTTGGTTTGGCCAAAATCCCCCTGATTTGTAATGACACGTTTGTGTGTCTACTTGTTGACTTTCTCCTTCGCTCGCTTTACAACCCAGGAGGGCTGTGATTATGTTCCGCGTGACTAGCGGAGCGCCCGAGCTGTAGGAAGGGCTCTGAGTGAGATAGTTAGCCAGGAGGGAGAGAAGCTGTGTTTGGGGGCTCACAAAGGGGCGACCGGCTGCTCCCCAGATGGAATCATCTGCTTTATCTAAGTCCATGGAGCATAAAAGTGGTTTTTCACATGTGCAGGATCCAGCGGTTCTGAGTTCAGATGTAGGTGGATTCCTGCTGTTGTTCTGGACTCTGGTGGGAAGCCCACCCGTCATCCCTCCATGTCCAGTGTCTAATGTTGCTTTAAAAAAAAAAGTCACGTAAAATAAGCCTCAGCATAGTATGGTGCAGGGAGCATTGGCCTGGGAGTCCCGACCCAGCTTGGGTCTCTGGGTCTTACATTGCTTTGGTTCCTCAAAGCTTTGTATCTCTGTGTCCTCATTTGTAAAATAAGGGAGCTTTGATTAGGAGAGAGAAAACTCCCTTCCAAGTTGTATGCTTTTCGCTCTGGGATGAACGGTGGCTTAAGCAGTCAAGACATTTAATGATCTCTTGAACTTGAATGTGGAGCCATGATGGTTCTACGGTTGGTGCAGGGTTCAGAAAGGTGGTCAAAGACCCGGCCCTTTCCTTCCTTCTGCTTGGCTGTTGCTTTGTCTCCAGGCTAGCCCCTCATGGTCACTAGATGGTTGCCACAGCTCTAGGCATCAGGGCCTCCGACGGGAGCATCAAAAGCACAAGGGGATGGGTGGCGAGAAGAGACCTCCTCATGGGTTCTCTCTCATTTTATCAAGAAGGAACATCTTTCCTGGAAGTACCCTACCATGCTTCCTTTCGTCTCATTGGCCAGAACCACCTCCTATATCCACACCAGAGAACTTGCTTACACCAAATACGGTTCGCCCCGGCCCCACACTGGCCAGTATTCAAGTGCACACAATTAAATACAGCTGAATCCTGTGAACGACAGGACAGAAAGGGCAGGCTGTTGAAGCGGCCTCGTAGATCTGGATTCCTGTGACTCTAAGTGCTTGGCTTTGAGGGAGGCTGGCTGGGCCTCCTGACGCATTCTCCGACGGAGTGATGGGCAGCAGGAACATTTTCTTTTTAAAGGAATGGCTGTGTGTTCCCGAATGAGGGGGGGAAACAGAAAGGATTTAGAAATAGATGGATTTAGCGGCCCAGGGAAATTTAGCGAGCAGTGGAGTCCAGCGGGCCATTCGTAGTAAAGGCCCCACGACCGCGCTGCCCCTTGTGGAGAGCGGCTGTCACAGGGGGAGAAAGGATCAGGGGTGGCTGTCATGAGGCAAGAACTCTGTGAGCTTCTGTAGCAATCTGGGCCCGTTCTCCTTCCAGTCCAGGCCCCTGGCCTTAGGTGTTCCTAGTAAGTGCTCTTCTTTTAAAGCCATTGGGTAACAAGTCAGATAACAAATAAGGAATGCATTCATAATGACCAGATCATTAAGAACCTACCAGATATGCGCCAGGTCCTGCGGTGCCAAAGGTGCCAAAGGGACAAAGTGCCGGTCCTTGAGGCTGACCTTCTAGTGGAGGGGAAACCACCGGCATAGATAAATAAGCTCTGTGCCAGGTGTGTGTCTGGGGCCAGGGAGAGGGAGTGAGTGGCCACCTGAGCCTGAGAGGTGATCCGGAAAGGCTGTGACCCTTCAAACAGGAACAGGTATTTATCCTCTGTGGAGAGTGGCGGGAGCCCTTGGGGAGCCCCGGCAGGCCCTGGCTGGGTGGGGCTGGGGCCGCGGGGTGCTGTGGGCCCGAGCAGAGTCTGGGCTTTCTACCTCAGGTGTGGGAAACTGGACACTGGAGAGGCAGGTCTTCAGGTAACATGTATCAAATTATTTCCCCGTTTTCTTCCCAGAGGTGTTAAGGAAAGATTTTCTCTCATTTACTCTGACATTGAATACATACTATGGACCAGTTATTAACAGCAAGCCTGATAGCTTTGCTATAAATCATATATGGACTAGTTTATGGGAAAATGTCTACATTACATTTCTCGCAATTTTTAACAAGATTCCAAGTTTCAAAACTACCAGAGTTACTTAATATTTGCTACAGTATTTTCCCATCTTTATCAGCTTCGCTGCTAGCAGAGAGAGGGACGTTGACAGATGTCTTCTTGTTCTCCGGCAGTTTCCAGAGCTGACTGTTGGTACAGTCGGAGACAGACCTCTCTGTGTGTGGGGGAGGCCAGGATTCTTGCCCAGGGTGGCCCGGTAGTGCTGCTGGGCCCCTGGGGGCTCGGATGCTCACCTCCTCAGGCTTTTGTTCAAGTCTCATCAGATCGGTGAAACCTCCTTTGACTGACTAATTGAAAACTCCAGTTCCTGCCAGTCCTGGTCTTCCATATCTGCTTTTTCTTTTTTCATTCTACACCTCTCCTGATAGCTCACTGTATAATTTACTAGCAGATTTGTGGTTTGGGATCTCTGGTCTCCCCCTACTAGAATGTAAGTGCTTTCTAAGCAGGGATCTTGGGTGTTCTGTTCGCTGGTTCGGCACCTAGAACAGTGCCTTACAGAAGACCTAGACTCACAGCTTGGGATGTGGGTCGTTAGAAAGTGCCCCCCAAAGGGGCGCCTGGGTGGCTCAGTGGGTTAGGGCCTCTGCCTTAGGCTCAGGTCATGATCCCAGGGTCCTGGGATCGAGCCCTACATCGGGCTCTCTGCTCAGCGGGGAGCCTGCTTCCTCCTCTCTCTCTGACTGCCTCTCTGCCTACTTGTGATCTCTGTCTGTCAAATAAATAAATAAAACACTTTTAAAAACGCTGTTAAAAAAGAAAGCGCCCCTGAAGACTTCACTTGTTCTTACTGACCAGGATCTGTCACTCAGCAGAGCTGAGCTTGGAATTCAAGGATGAAGCTCTGAGCTTGTCAGAGTGAAGTCTTTCATACCTATTTGGAGGTCTTCATGTTGGGGGTAAAAGGCTGCTGCCCTCTGAGGGCGGCCCTAAAGGTTGCTGGGATGAGGACCACAGAACAAAGCAGAGGTGGGGTCTCGGGCTCTGGCGACAGTTCTGTGCGCTGACGATAATGGGTGCTGTTCTTTTGAACAGATATAAGAGTCTGGTCACTGGGACTCGAGCGAGAAGAGTCATCGCTGTCCTCTGGGTCCTCGCCTTTGGCATCGGACTGACCCCGTTCCTGGGGTGGAACAGTAAGAACACTGCCGCCAACTGCACGGAGCCCTGGGATGGAGCCACAAATGCAAGCTGTTGCCTCGTGCGGTGCCTGTTTGAGAACGTGGTCCCCATGAGCTACATGGTGTACTTCAACTTCTTCGGGTGCGTCCTGCCCCCGCTGCTCATCATGTTGGTGATCTACATCTGGATCTTCCTGGAGGCCTGCAGGCAGCTGCAGCGCACGGAGCTGATGGACCACTCCAGGACTGTCATCCAGCGGGAGATCCACGCCGCCAAGTCCCTGGCCATGATCGTTGGGATCTTTGCTCTCTGCTGGCTGCCAGTACATGCCATCAACTGTGTCACCTTCTTTCAGCCAGCCAAGTCTAAGGCTAAGCCCAAGTGGGTAATGAACACGGCCATTCTCCTGTCACATGCCAACTCGGTGGTCAATCCCGTTGTCTATGCCTATCGGAACCGGGACTTCCGCTACACTTTTCACAAAATCATCTCCAGGTACATTCTCTGCCAGACGGATGTCCTCAAGAGCGGGAATGGGCAGGCAGGGGCACAGCCAGCCCTTGATGTGGGCCTATGACCTAGGGCCCGGCCTCTTCAAGAAGGCACACATTCTCAATAAACAAAGGGACGGGACCTCACTGGCTGATTCCTGTTTTTAAAGACAGTGACACTGTGTATGGGCACGGGCCACCTCTCTTTTGAGTGACCACATATCTAGCTAATATGCACGTTATTAGTTGGCTGCAAAGGTTCACAAATGTATTTCTGGTTCGTTCTGGCTGCTGTGTGGATGATGCGAATGGCCTGGATTGTAAAAGACTGTTTTCGTTTTTAAGAGTCTGCGTCTTTTCATGGTAGAACATGAAACTATTTTACTGTAAAACACTGTGAACTGTTATAATACAAAATTTTTTTAATGTAGAGGCAGTGAAAGAGTAAGAGTTGAACATACTAAAAATAAATACTTGTTCCTAGGAAGGTGACCAGGAAAATTAAAAGTGTAATTCTTCAGTTAACAGACTTCTGTATTTATTTGGGGAAATGCTACTCTTGTGAATTCGTAAGTGGACTGTCAGTCTTTGGGAACCTTGTTCTCCATGTACTGCACACCACCCTAGAGGAAGAACGGGGTTCATGCGATCCCTCCCCTCCCAGACGGCACCTGCCCCTTCTGCCCTTAGGTAGTCACGTGTATCCCCACCAGGCTGCAGTCTGGCCACGTCCCTGGAGCCCAAGTGTGAAAATGTGAATAAGTAAAAATCCTACATCCATGTACCTCTATTACAAGAGATAAAAATAAAACTTCACAACAAGTTTAGCATGCTGCACCCACATCCTTTCCTTTATAGTGAAGGCTGCTTAAAAGGAGAAGTTCATACCCAGCTCAAGTTTCCCAAGGAGTCGAGTCTTGACAGGTTTTATCTGCGGCAACAAAGGGCTCTCTCCCCCCACCCCCACCGTGCCACCCGCACCCTTTCCCGTCGTGTGCTCGCCTGGCGCCGCACGTCTCCAGGGCTGGGCTGTAAGATGTTTCTTCTGTTTGTTCGCGGCTGCATTTCCTTCTGCAGTAAACCCAGGAGAGCGAGGACACTGCAGATTTACGAGCCCCCGCGGAGCCAGAGCGTTCGTGGCCCTCCAGGCTCCTGCTCCGGCTGGGAACAGCTTTGCTAAGTCTCCTGGCTGCACGCAGTCTCATTTTCACTGTCACTGTCACAGCTCCTTCACTCTGTCCAGGTCCAATCGAGTTCCATTTCTCTCCTCTAAAACATGTCTCTTGGTAGTTCTCGGGCGTTTTTCTTCTTCAGACTGGAAGCCCCTAGTAGTTTCTGGGCTTCCTTCAGGGCGGGATGTTTAGCCCCTTCCTTCCTTTGGCCTGGTGCAGGGCTCTGCAGTGCAGGCAGAGCAAACCACCCCTTCCCTCACCGACGGCACCGCCGTCTAAACAGTCAGTGCGTGCTCCGGCCCCGGCTCCGCAAACTGGCTGCAGCTCCCAGAAATGAGAGCTGTGGAGGCTTCTGGTATGCCTGCGCTTCTCCATGTCTCTGCTCTGCTTTACTGCAGACAAACTCCTGGGTCCCGGGAAAGGGAGGAACACCCATCTAAACTTCACCTGACCAGTGTCGTTTACTATTCTAGCCTCTTAAAAATTACTAGGATTTCAGGGACTTAAGACTCTAACTGGGCGCCCGGGATGCTTAGCCGGTGAAGCATCTGCCTTCAGCTCAGGTCATGATTCCCGGGTCCTGGGATTGAGTCCGAATTGGGCTGCCTGCTCGCCGGCTTCTCCCTCTGCCTGCCACCCCCCAGCTTGTGCCATCTCTCTCTTTCAAATAAATTAAAAAAAAAAAAATCTTAAAACATCTAACTGCAGGCAGGACATGGTATTTAGCTTTGTTTGGGTCAGAGGCTTGCTTCGGCTAGGAAACTGACCCATGAGGCTCAGGTTTTTCAGGAGAAAATTGTAGGGCTTCAAAGCATATGCACATCCTGGCTTGCACCTCATAGTCTCTTGGCCGTGAGGGAACAGAGGCAGTGGCAAGAAGTCTCCAGAAGATCTATTTCACCTCTCTTCCGTGCGAAGCTTGGTAGGTTAAATGTGTTTCTGGGTGGGACTCCTGTTTTGAAAGATAACCATGTCTATAAGATAGCAGCGTCTATACCTTCTGTACTGCTTGTTTCTTCTTCACGAATAATAGGTCAGTCAGTTGCTTGTCAGAGACCTTTAGCTGTCGACAGGTTCCCATCACCTGACTAAGATAAATCGCCAGGAGATGCTTGCACTGGAACACAAGACAGAAACCTGTTAGACACGGATGGGCAGGGCTGACGCTGACAAGGACCGCTTGCTGCACTTACTGGGAAGGGAGTGGGGCTCAGATGTTAGACTCACTGCCTAAAAAGTGCAGCTGAGAGGGACACGATGTGTTCCTTCTAGAAATCCGAGGGGATAAAGGAAGTTTTACTTTGCCTGTTGTTTTGGGACTGGCACAGGGTTTATAACCCACAGTGAGAACCAAGAGAGGCCCCTCCTCATCTTCCGCCCTGCTGCCTTCTTCCAGCCTTCAGAACACTCTTGACGGCGATGCTGAACATAACCTGATCTGCTGTGTTGCTTGGTGCTTCTCGCAGATGAGCTCATTGAAATCTGTCCGCCAGCCCATGAGGACAGGCCTCAACCCCATTCTACCCATGCAAATAGTCTGTGGTCTCCCTTCACTGCGCACTGCCCTACGGGGGACGTGCTGGAGGGTGGTGGAACCCTCCCCTGTAGCAGCCTAGACACACCTCTGGGGACATGCGGGACCTTCTGTCACAGAACACTCTCAGCTTCAAATACTGAAGGGTCCGCAAGTCTGATCCTGGGTCTTCTCGGGCAGAGCACACCTATGACACACCAGCTGTGAAGCTGGTCTTTTAATGACAAGATGCGCAACCAGCCGCCCCCGTGCCCAGGATGTTTACCAGCTTAACTGTGAGAGAGAAAGGGGAAGCGTGGAGCAGGTACTGTAATTTTCCCTGGCAGGTCTTACAAAATAGCTACCTGCTCTCAGGTGGGTAGTGCTTTCTCCTCGGAAATAAGGAGTTACGGGAGTATGTCTTGCTCCTGCTTGACGTTCTGGGCGCCTGTGAAGTGGGCAAAAGTCTCCACGTGCTCTCCTGCCTCGCGTGCGAGGCCAGCATGGCTCACTGCCAGGCCGTCCGATGAGCAGTGGAAAGGAACACCTCATAGCTGCAGCAGGGGACACACAGACTCACTAACGACCAGTTTAGCTTCTGTTTATATTGGGCTAATTCCCCAGAGCCAGCTTTTGAGATTACCTTGTTGCCCTCCCCAAAGCTTCATCTGTGACCTTTTAAATAAAACATTGGGTAACAGATATAGATCTAAAAATGACACTACATCTCCCAAAGAGATGACTATTTGCAAGCAAGGACAATCAGCCATTTGTTTCAATACATGGTAAAAATTTCTGTTTTGGGGGCACCTGGTTGGCTCAGTGGGTTGAGCTGAGCGTCGGCTTCGGCTCAGGTCATGATCTCGGGATCCTGGGATCAAGCCTTACACTGGGCTCCCCGCTCAGCATGGAGCCTGCTTCCCCCCTGCCCTTCAACCCAGCTTTTGTGTGCGTGCGCTCTCTCTCTCTCTCTCCAAAAAGTAAATAAAATCTTAAATAAAAAGAATTTTCTCTTTTGTACAACTCTTAAGCTACACGGTAAGGGCCAAGAACTTGCTAATCTGCCCAGAAAGGGAAGAGCCTTCCCCTCCTCACCAGCAGGCTGTCACTCTTCCGCAGCACTGAGAAGGCAAAGGCAGGACACGAGCAGTAATGACAAGAAGCCAGACACGTGTATGTTTTACCAGAACTTCCAAGTACCTAGAAGGAAAAGGACAGATGAAATCAGACTCAGAGAGGTGTGCCAGACAACGGCTCCCTTCCCTTAAGTTTATCCATCTGAGGACTCCAGGTTGCCCTGCAAATCGCGCTGGGAACTGCAAAAATGTCTGACCCAAAAGGGGAGACCCCACTTCCCTGTGTGCAGACTCGGGGCTCTGCTGTATGAAGATAAAGCAAAACTGGAGTTTCAGACCAGCTAAACCTCCTGTATAAAGGGCCTTAGGCCTCTCCCTAGCGGTTTAGAGAGCCAGCTCCATGCGCTGCCTGGAGAGAGGAAGAGGAACCGGTCCCCTCCAAACTCTTTGCTGTTTCTTCACCTTTTGTATCTCACAGTAGGTGTGAGCGTTTCTAAAGCTTCCGCCACATACCCAAACCAAGTGTGAAAACCGGTGAGCAGTGCGGCAGGAACAGGAAGACGGGTGTTCAGAAGAAGGAAAGGGCTCTTAAAAAACAGTTGAGAGCAGGGAGAACAAACAAAGCAAAGAATCTTGCAAAAGGGATGACTCAGCGGCCAGGGTGGAGGTCTCCGAAGGAGGCAAGCCTGGAACTGCCTATTCACCCGGCAGGACGGAAGGAGGACGCAGGTACTTGAGGGGCTGGTGAGAGGCCTCGTCCGGGAACAGACTACCTTGTTGGTAGTGGGGGGGCAGAAGCAGACAGGGGTACAGGGAAATTATGATGTGTCTGTGGCATGAATGGACAAACCTTCTGGAGAAATCGCTCGTGGACATCTCTCCACCTCTAAGCAGCCCAAACCAAAAATGTCCGGGGCCTGAAGTGTATAATGAGTATCCAAGGAAGTAGAAACATCCTAAGGAATATTTTACCATGACCTGCCACTTAGGAATTTGCCCCACGGCTTTCAAATTAGTTTTAGGCTCTGAGATGGGGAGATTGAAATGAAAAGGCCAGGACCCCCCCCCCCCCCAAAGAGTCAACACTCCTGAAAATCTCCCCTCTACCTCCCCAGCAAAGAATAAAGCCACTGGGAAGGCCACGACGGAAGACCAGAGTTCCAGCATTGTGTTTGTCAAAGTGATGACAGTCTGAAACCAGACTGTTTTCCACTTCATCCTGGGAAAAACCCAACATCCAGCAGTGATGTGAACAATTCTTGGGTCTCCGAACCATTACCAATGGATAAAATGTTAGATTCCTTCCTTTCCTCTACCTCTTCTCTCTAGGTGTAAATTTAAGCAGGCATAAGCCTCTGGAATTCTATACTTGAATCATTGTCCGGCTTCTTCTTGTGGGTCTCCAATCCTTCAGAATACTCTGGACTGTGCCAAACCGATGCCAGGCGACTTAGGGAAGGGGAGAGAGTCTACAGAGGCTCCCTTGCCTGATCCTGTCAGGGGCTGGCTAAGACTAAAAGTACAATGTTCAACTGCCTAAGGCAGTAAACACTGTCCAGAGATAGTAAATTGTGAATTTGCTTCTTCCTTATCTAGCCATCGGATGACTAACGAACCCAGTAATCAGCCAAAAATCTGAGTTAGAAAAGATTACAACTGGAAATTGACCTCAGGGATCATCTAACTCAGTGGCTTCAGCCTTCAATGGAAAAATGCCCTCCCCTCCCAGAACTGCCCCCGCTTCTGCCCCCACTTGTCCCATTCACAGTCTGCAAGGTTTATCCCCAGAAGGAGAGAGCTTTTTTTTTTTTTTTTTTTTTTTTTTTTTTTTTTTTTTTTTTTTTTTTTTTTTTTTTTTTTTTTTTTTTTTAAAGATTTTATTTATTTATTTGACCACATAGATGGAGAGGCAGGTCACAGAGAGCCCAATGCGGGACTCGATCCCAGGACCCTGAGATCATGACCTGAGCCGAAGGCAGCGGCTTAACCCACTGAGCCACCCAGGCGCCCAGGAGAGAGCTTTTAAAAAAGAAATATCTGGGTAATAGGAAACGGAAGCCGTGAGTAGACTCCTAGGAGCCTCCCTTGGGGGAAGTCAGCTGTGGTTCCAGCAGCTTCTAAGGAGTACGACCCACCTGGACGGTTGTCTGCTCACAAGCACAGTCTGTTTTACGGCTGCCGCCAGCCTCTCAGGAGCCGTCCCAGTGCTCAGCTGTATGATCTGTTTTGCCCTGTGCTCGGTGCCTCTGAGAGATCATACATTGCTGCCCTATTAAATACTGGCTGGCTGTGTGACCTGCTTTAGCGGGGAAGATGGGTGTAGCCACGCGGAAACAGACTGGAACCGACCACATCCTCTTCCTCTCTGCTCTGAGACCCACAATACTCCAGAGAAGGGCTGCTGCGCTGATGCAGATCCCTGAGTAAAGATGTTCTGGAGTGGATGACAGTCAACTCGGGAAGGATGGGAAGCAGGACTGAGACATACAGCATTGTTTCTGGAAGCCTTTGACATTTGGGAGTCATGGCTGCCCCCTCCTAACTTAGGTTCTCCTGACTGATGCATCCCTCTCTCTAGGTGACCCCAGAAATTCTACAGACAAGCAACTCAGGTGACAACAGCACAGTGACGACTCTGCTGTATCTGGAAGACAGTAACAGTCCCATAGCGTGACCTACAGGAAGATGATCAGCTTGGGGGGGAGGGGGTCAGACCGTGTCTGACTCAACTTTTATCATCTCAGACAACCTCTTACTTAAGCCAAATTTGGACTATCTTAATATACGATGAGACCATTAAGGTTAATTTGAGAGTGTATATAAGAGTTCTACAGCCTCATTTAATTCAAAGTCCAAGCTGAAAGTCACAGTACTAGGAAGTTTGCGTTTTTATGACGAATAAAGCAATGTAATAGAATATAGGATGGGAATGATGAAAGTTAAACAAGTGGCAATCTTGGGAACAACAAAAAGTAAACAACAATTGAAATATTTCAAACAAAACCTTTTAAGATTTTAACTAATGACTAGATCTTAGAACTGGAGGACAGTTAGAAGTCTGTTTGCACAGGTCAAGTGTTATGCTAATACTGGAATGAAGACAAAAAAATCTGAAACTAAAAGATGTGGGAAAAACTCAAGGGCCCTTCCTGTTCCGGGTATTTTAGCTCCCTAGAAACGCCAAATAAAAACACTAAGAGGTAAAATGGAAATACCTCGTCAGGTACAATATCATTTAATAGCTTTATTAATCTGGGAGTTTGCCCTGACAAAATTCTAACAGGTAGCTTCTTTTACGTAAATGCAGTGTTAACTCCGGCACTCAACATTAACTACCCCATTTTCCTGAATGAAGAAACGGATGAAGACTTTGCCAGATGGGTTAAGTTACGCTACAATGTGGAACAGCCCGCTAATTCACTAAGCAAAGGCACCTATTTGCCCAAGGAGGCTTTGCTCCCTCTCTAGGAATTAATGGACATGGTCTTAGCTCTGAGAAGTTCATCGTAAATAAACCAGAATCCAAATGCTGAAAAACTTCCTATTTCCTCATTTTCAGCAAGACCTAGATGACATACTAGAGCTGATGGCTTCTTTACTCCTTCCAAGCCAGATACACACATACACAATTTTTAAAATATTTTATTTTCAAGTAATCTCTATACCCAACATGGACCTTGAACCTACAACCCCGAGATCAAGAGTCATGCCCTCTACCAACTGAGCCAGCCAGGTGCCCCCAGACTCAAAATTTTGGGAGAACACTGCCCGTATTTTTATTTCATTCACAAGATTCCCCTCCCTCAATCCCACGACACTTAGCCTTGTCTTATATAACTAGGCTGTGGTGCGGGGGAGTGGGAATGGGTTGGGGTGTGGCCCACTGTTCATAGATAGGCAGTGTGGGACAGCAGTTACAAACCCCAGCGGCCAGACATGAGTTTACTTTTTTCCATCTCAGTTTCCTGCAAGATAATACCTACTTGGGCTTGGAGGGTTGGGGAGGATTATCAACAACACATGGAAATCTGAGTCTCTCAGAGTCTCTGATAAGAGGCTATTACTTTACAGATCTACGCATATTAAATTCTAGAGGACAAAACTACAGTCCAGGTAGACAATCTGCCTGGAGCGTAGTCTGCCGGCAGCAGTTCTGAAAGAACACTGCTGGTAGATGAATCTGAGCATGCAGAAGGACCTCAAAATGCATTCTGGCTTTTGCTTGTAGGCAAGAGATAAGGAACAAGGTGGAAGTATCAACACAGCTTTTGGGAGAAAAGTGCCTGTTATCAAACACAAGGAAGCAAAACTCAACTCCAAGCCATTAGACTTAAAAAACAGCTGCTCCGCGTCACTGCCGGTTCCATACATTGCTACCAGGTTGGGTTAGGAGGTCTTAGTTAGCTTATCTTCATTACTAATACACTGATTTTTCTGAAGTTGGGTCATTTGCTTTTCATTAGCCAGGGTATACTGGGATTCTTGAAAACATTTGGTCGTCAGGGGTGTTTCCTTGTTGACCTGATCCCCACCTCTAGATTTCTACCTGGTAAACACGCCTCCCACTAGGTGATGAGATTAAGGTGACGGACTGTCGGTCCACGAGGTCCAAAGCCTGGATGGCGGATGAGCCAAAGATGAACTTCAGCCTGGGAAACAGAGAGGTTTTCACGTTAGACGCCCACTCCCAGTCACCATAGGAACTTAACCCAAGGGATCACCTTTGGCATTTAAAAAAAAAAAACCTCATTTTAATTTGGGGAAAAAAGACAATACAGCAAAAACCCATATAATGTTAACCCCCCTAGAATGCTAACATGTTTATGGAAAAAGCCCCGTTTACACATCATACTGCTTCCTGTTCTTCCCAATTGCACTGGTTTCCTACCTGTTAATGTTTTTCTATCGTATTTGACAAAGTACACTGAATATGTATACACAGCACATGCGCATACACGCACCTGCGTGTGATCTTGTTTCATAAGTTTTAGAACACAAAAAGATATTTATTCACTGTGCTTTTGAAAATGATGCATGTTGACATACGTATTTTTAATTTCTGAGTAACATTCCACTGTGTGTAGATGTATTTTATTTTTTAAGAACACGGATAGGCATTCCGTTTCTGTTCTACATTATCAATAATATTCAGTTATCCCTGTACATGTCCCTGATGCACTTAGGTGGGAATTCTTCCTGCTTATATTAGACTTGCTGAACCCTAGGATGTGTGCATTTTTCATCTTTTTTTTTTTTTTTAAGATTTTATTTATTTATTTGACAGACAGAGATCACAATTAGGCAGAGAGGCAGGCAGAGAGAGAGGAGGAAGCAGGATCCCCGCTGAGCAGAGAGCCTGATGCAGGACTCGATCCCAGGACCCAGGTATCATGCATGACCTGAGCAGAAGGCAGAGGCTTTAGCCCACTGAGCCAGCCAGGCGCCCCCATTTTTCAGCTTTCATAGGTGTTGCTAATAGCTTTCCACAGTGGGAACCACAGTCCCACCAGCACTTCATGAGTTCGAGTTTCCCCACATCCTAACCAATACGAGTATTATCAGACTTTCATGTTGAGCATCTGATGGGTAGTCATTTGTACTTTTTGTATTAGTAATAAAGGCTATCCACCTTTAAATGACAGATCAGAAAAAATCCCCCCAAAATGTGGGGAAATTCTTATGATAGGTGAGAAAGATTGGGTACAAAATTAGGTATTTAGAAACTCTCAATCATGTTTAAAAAAAGTTTTTTTTTTTTTTTTTTAAAGATTTTATTTATTTATTTGACAGAGAGAAATCACAAGTAGATGGAGAGGCAGGCAGAGAGAGAGAGAGAGGAAGAAGCAGGCTCCCCGCTGAGCAGAGAGCCCGACGCGGGACTCGATCCCAGGACCCTGAGATCATGACCTGAGCCGAAGGCAGCGGCTTAACCCACTGAGCCACCCAGGCGCCCCTAAAAAAAGTTTTTTAAAAAAGATTATTTATGTGACAGAGAGACAGACAGCAAGAGAGGGAACACAAGCACGGGGAGTGGGAGAGGAAGAAGCAGGCTTCCTGCTGAGTAGGGAGCCCCTGGCGGGGCTCGATCCCAGGACCCTGAGATTATGAGCCGAAGGCAGACGCTTAACAACTAAGCCACCCAGGCACCCCATGTTAGAATTTTTTTTTTAAGAAAATCCATGATCTCTGGGACGCCTGGGTGGCTCAGTTGGTTAGGCAGCTGCCTTCAGCTCAGGTTGAGATCCCAGGGTCCTGGGATCGAGTCCCACATTGGGCTCCTTGCTCAGCAGGGAGCCTGCTTTTCCCTCTGCCTCTGCCTGCCTCTCTGTCTGCCTGTGCTCACTCTCTCTGACAAATGAATAAATAAATTCTTAAAAAAAAAAGTTAAAAAAAAAAAACCCATGATCTCAAAATAAAACCTTAAAAAAAGGCAAACACAAACTGTAACAGTGATTATCACTGGGTGGTATGATTGTTGATGCTTTTCATGTTTTATCTTCCAAGAACATTTTTTTTTTTTTTAGTATTTTATTTATTTGAGAGAGAAAGCATGAGTGAGAGGCAGAGGGAGAAGCAGGCTCCCTGCTGAGGAGGGAGCCTAATGCAGGATTCAATCCCAGGATCCTGAGATCCTGACCCAAGCTGAAGGCAGATGTTTAACTGACTGAGCCACCAGGTGCCCCAACCAAGAACATTTTTTTTTTTTTAATAAGCAGGAGTTATTTTTATAAACTGGAAAATAAAATGGATGAGTTGAACTAAAATAGAAGATAATGTTTTAAACAACTCATGTGATCTGACACAAAACATGTAGAGCTACTATCTTCAAGATTAAAATGTTCAAATTCTTCATTTTCCAACAATTTAGTCTCTTGATACAACAAATAATAGAATGGGAAGAATTTAAAAATTTTTCATTAAATTGGAAGATTATCTATGGGCAAAGAAAAATAAAATTTGGTCATAACTTTATCAATTAATCACGATTAACTTTAAAAATGAATCTAGTAAGAATTTTTATGCCTGTCTTTGTAACTTTATAATTTATGGTGAACACCTTCCTGAGTATTTTTTAATTCACTCTTAATGGTTACAAAGAGTTCCACTATAGAGATGAATTATCTTGCTTCTCCCCAAACTCTGTGTTTAGATAATTAGTTTCTTAAATCTAATGTGAATCACTAGACTGTTTCCAGGTGGGTCTGTTTCTGTTTTTGCTATCATAAGCAATACTGCATGAATATACTCACTGTAAAATCTTGATGAACATGCATGAGCACTTCCTTGGGATACACTCTTATAAATGGAATTTGTGAACCAAAGAACATGTGCATGTTTTAAAGCTCCATGGCCTGTGGCCAGATTAGTTTCCAGTTGACACTTCTATCAGGAGGGTATCAATTACCCTTTTCTCCAGGTTCTTGGCAACATCTGGGACATTCTTTTTTTTTTTTTTTAATATTTTATTTATTTGAGAGAATGAGAGAGAGTGAGAGTGCATCCACAGGAGGGAGGGGCAGAGGGAGAAGCAGGCTCCCTGCTCAGCAAAGAGCCCTATGTGGGACTCCATCCCAGGAGACTTGAATCATGTCCTGAGCACGCTTAACCCACTAAGCCACCCAGGCGCCCCCATCTGGGACATTCTTACCAACATCTTTTTTGTGGTAGCCAGTTTTAAAGATGGGAAGTTGTGTCATTATTTTAATTTGTATATTTATGATCACTAGGAAGATTTACCCTTTTCCCCAAAGTTTTTGCTAATTTACATTTTTATTATATTTGCCCATTTTCTTTGTTTTAGAAGTAATTTATTTTCTAATAATAATCGCTACAAAAAATTTAGTAGAGAAATGTTAAAACCTTTTGTAAACCTAAATTTTCTTTTCTTTCCTCTAAAATCATCACTGGCATAGGTTGGTGTATATCTTTCTAAACTATTAAACATTAGGTATACAAATGCATACACAATTAAATGTTACTCATTCCTAGGTAGGTTTCACTTTTTTGTTGTAGCTGTATTTTTGAACTTTGTGTACGAGGGAAAATAATTTTTTTTAAAAAGATTTTATTTATTTATTTGACAGAGATCACAAGTAGGCAGAGAGGCAAGCAGAGAGAGAGGAGGAAGCAGGCTCCCTGCGGAGCAGAGAGCCCAATGCGGGGCTCGATTCCAGGACCCTGGGATCATGACCTGAGCCGAAGGCAGAGGCTTTAACCCACTGAGCCACCCAGGCACCCCTGAGGGAAAATAATTTTTAATCTCTTTAATAAAATACCTTTATTCTCTTGGATTTTAAACATTTCTATCATCTACAAATAATGGTAACTCTTTCCTTACAGATAGGCATGCTTCTAATTTCTTTTTCATGTGTCAGTATAACAACTACAACTACTAAAACAATTTCTTTGTTGTTGTTTTTTAAAAACTTATTTATTTATGAGAGAGAGTGCTAGCACGTGAGCAGGATGAGGGGCAGATGGAGAGGGAGACAAGCAGACTCCCCACCTAGTGGGGAGCCCAATGTGAGGCTCAATCCCAGGACCCCAGGATCATGATGCAATCTGAAATCAAGAGTCAGATGCTGAGCCAGGCAGCCCAACTTTAACAATGTTAAAAAAAAAAAAAGGGGGGGTGGGTGGGGGGAATAGGACAACACAAGAATACCTTGTATTATCAAGAATGGTATTGGCTTTGGACAGATTTTTAACAATGTCAAGAAAACATTGTTCTTAGTAAGAGTACTTTTAAAAATAAAGAGTTGGTGGGGCACCTGGGTGGCTCAGTGGGTTGAGCCCCTGCCTTCGGTTCCGGTTGGGATCTCTGGGTCCTGGGATCGAGCCCTGCATTGGGCTCTCTGCTCAGCGGGGAACCTGCTTCCCCTTCTCTCTGCCTGCCTCTCTGTCTACTTGTGATCTCTGTCAAATAAATAAATAAAATCTTAAAAAAAAAAAGTTCTTAAAAATAAAGAGTTGGTGTTGAAAGGATCTGGCTTTTAAAACACATTAATGGGGACGCCTGGGTGGCTCAGTTGGTTAAGCAGCTGCCTTCGGCTCAGGTCATGATCCCAGCGTCCTGGGATCGAGTCCCACATCGAGCTCCTTGCTCAGCAGGGAGCCTGCTTCTCCCTCTGACTCTGCCTGCCATTCTGTCTGCCTGTGCTCGCTCTCCCCCCCCCCCTCTGATAAATAAATGAATAAAATCTTAAAAAAAAATAAAATAAAACACATTAATGGTGGGTGCCTGGGTGGCTCAGTTGGTTGGGTATCTGCCTTCTGCTCAGGTCATTGATCTCAGGGTCCTGGGACATCCCTCATTGGGCTCCTTGCTCAGCAAGGAGCCTGTTTATCTCTCTGCCTGACTCTCCCCCCACTTGTGCATGATCTCTCGTACACAAGATAAATAAAATCTTAAGAACAAAACAAAACACATTAATGGTTGGGGCATCTGGGTGGCTCAGTGGGTTAAGCATTCGACTCCTGATTTTGGCTCAGGTCATGATCTCAGGGTGATGGGATCCAGCCCTCTGTTGGACTCTGGACCCAGTAAGGAGTCTCCTTGGGATTCTCTTTCTCTCTCTCTGCCCCTCCCCCAGCTTTCTAAATAAGTAAATAAATAAATAAGAATCTTAAAAAAAATTAAATAGAACATGTTAATGATTTTTTTAAAAAACCAACTATAACAGGATATATACTTACGATAATAGATGCTCGTCAGGAACTGTAAAACATGAATGGGAAGAAAGTTAATCATGTTAAACCAGTGGCCATAGACACAAAAATCACTGAAAGTCTATAACCAAAAAGATTTTTGTATAAGATGGTGAATTAATTCTATGCATCTAACTTTACTCCTTCCAAATACTCCACTAAACAATAATAAAAGGATTTTTCTTTAAAAGCATAAGCTCCTCAGGATAAAAGGGCAGGAAGAAACAGCTAAGATATACTGGAAAATAATTTACAAGACCTGAGGAAACTGAATCCTAAGCTAGCAATGGAGAGAGCCAAACAACAATAAACTCATTTATGCTCCAAAGTCCACTACCTTCTTTCCCTGAAAACCCTCAGAAATTGGTGACACCAGATAGCTTTGGAGGTGGAAATGAAGCTGGGGGCAGGGGGAGCGTGGCTAAAATAACACAAACTTTTAAAGTAAGTTTAAGGAGATAGAAGGTAAGTGATAAAATGCTTTCAGATGTCTGAAGAAATATTATTTCCAACATATAATTCAATACCTAGCCAAGCTATCATTTAAGGGTGAGGTTGGAAAAAATGTTTTAGACATGTAAAGCTTCAAAAAGTATACTTCATGTACTCTTCTTCAGGAAGGTACTAGAGAATGTGCTGTATAAAATAAGATAGTAAACCCAGAAAAAGAAAACTGTAGGTATACTAAACATACTGCTCAACACAGGCAAAGGAATTCCTAGGATAATAAGGGTGAAGGAAGATCGCAGGAAATTAGCTAGGAGGGCAGTCAGTCCCTATTAGAACAAGTCTAGGTTCTAGGAGAGATTTCCACAGGAGAATGAAACTCATACAAAACATCTTAGTCATCTGAACATATGCGATAGAGATTTATTTATTTATTTTTAAGATTTTATCTATTTATTTGACAGAGAGAGAGATCACAAGTAGGCAGAGAGAGAGGGGGGAAGCAGGCTCCCCGCCAAGCAGAGAGCCCAATGCAGGGCCTGATCCCAGGACCCTGAGATCACAACCTGAGCCGAAGGCAAAGGCTTAACCCACTGAGCCACCCAGGTGCCCCTGCAGTAGAGATTTAGAATACGGGTAAAGAATTTGAGATTGAATTACACAGACAACTAAACTTAGACATAGACAACTAAAAAAACCAGGGGGGTGGGGTGGAAGGGGAGGCATAGGGTGGCTGGATGATGGACATTGAGGAGGGTATGTGCTATGGTGAGTGCTATGAATTGCATTAAGACTGATGATTCAGGGGTGCCTGGGTGGCTCAGTGGGTTAAGCCTCTGCCTTTGGCTCAGGTCATGATCTCAGGGTCCTGGGATTGAGCCCTGCATCAGGCTCTGCTCAGCAGGGAGGCTTCTTCCCTCCCCCCTCTCTCTGCCTACTTGTGATCTCTGTCAAATAAATAAATAAAAATATATATAAAAAAAAGACTGATGATTCACAGTCCTGTACCCCTGAAGCAAATAATACATTATACGTATGTGTGTGTGTGTATATATATATATATATATATATATTTGAGAGAGAGACAGTGAGAGAGAGCATAAGTGAGGAGAAGGTCAGAGAGAGAAGCAGACTCCCCGTGGAGCTGGGAGCCCGATGCGGGACTCGATCCCGGTCCCAGGATCATGAACTGAGACGAAGGCAGTCGTCCAACCAACTGAGCCACCCAGGCGTCCCTGTACGTATATTTTTAAAAAAGAAAACTAAAACACATACAAACACAACCAGAAAAGTTGTAATTCTTGGGAAAACAAAAAGTTACACAGGAAAGGAAAAGTAAACATAGCTTCCTAGTGGCCCAGCTGTGATTTGCTATCACATCACCATACAAGCATAAACTCAGAATCTCAATCTAAAAATATTGTCACTGAAGGATAGGGGATCAGGAATAGTGTATCACTATGTACAACAAATATTTTAAAATAACAGGAGACGGTTCTGCTGGAAATAAACACCAATCAATGGCAGTGGTCCCTCTGCCTGAGCTATGAGCTAAGAGTGTCACAGTGTATGGATTAACCCATCCAGACAGAGCCCACTTTTGGCAACCACTGTTTCAGCTAACAAGACTGTTTTCTTCCCCTATCCTTTTTGGGGATCTGAACATATTTAAATATGTGGCTGGCCCAATCTTTTAAACATATATTTATATATATATATATATATATATATATATATATGATGCTTGTGTCAGTATGGACTACTTTTCTCAATCCTTTAAACACGGGACCTCAAGATAAACCCTTTCAAAGTGCAGTCCTTTTAAAACAAAAGCCATTCAAGTGAAAAAGCGGCAGTTTTGAGGTCTGCACTATTAAGTGGCCGTTTTTTTGTTTTTTGTTTTTTAAAGATTTTACTTATTTGACAGAGAGAGAGATCACAAGCAGACAGAGAAGCAGGCAGAGAGAGGAGGAAGCAGGCTCCCCGCTGAGCAGAGAGCCCGATTCGGGGCTCGATCCCAGGACGCTGGGATCATGACCTGAGCCGAAGGCAGAGGCTTTAACTCACTGAGCCACCCAGGCGCCCCTAAGTGGCCGTTTTTTACAGTGATTGAGTATTTCTAACTGGTCGATACGTTTTGATTAGAATTATCATCTAAAATCACCTGGGTGATTTTCGTAAGCAACAGTCACAGAGCATCCTCTGCTGGTCAGAGGAAAAAAAAACAGGTACTCTCACAATATCCCTATTTACTCCAATCTTTGCATATGCGTTTGCGTTTCGTGCTTCTGAAATATTTATCTGGCGTACACAGTGTACGCGAAGATTAATGTTAAAGATTTGGAGGGGGGAGAAAAAGACCGCAGGCAAGCTTAAAAATTCAAAACTTCGCCTCCCCTCCCGTCCCTTGAGCCCTCCTGGTCCGAGGCCCCTTCTCGCGGGTCTCGCGGCAGCGCCCAGCCCTTCTCTCCCTGGGGCCCCGCCCGCCTACTGGGACCACTGCCTGCTCTCTACACAAATCCGGCTTTCCTTTTCTTGTTTTTCTTCTCTTTTTCTTTCTTTCTTTCTTTCCTTTTTTTTTTTTTTAAACGAACTGGGGTTTGGGAATAGAGCCATAGGAGAAAAATGCCCGAAGAGGCCAGGACGAAGAGAGCAGAGAGCGGGGTCAGCGCTCCCAACCCGGCGCCCCGCAGCCCCAGCGAACTCCGCCCCTCGCCTCCCCACGGGCCTGGCCAGGTCCACCGCCCACAGCGCAGCTACGCACGCCCTCCGGCCCGTACTTCGCGCGTTCTCCTGCACCGCCGCGGCCATTTCGCTCAGGAGCTCCTCGACGACAGCGGGCAACGTAGCTCCCGGCAAGGCGACGGCCATGGGGTCCCAGGTACTTAGCCTCCCCGGAAAGCCCAGGAGGTGCGAGGCTCCGACGGCTCTGGGGAGAATTCCCGCCGTCGGCCGGGGGCGGAGCGAGGCGCAGGGACGACGGCGCGCGTCACGCGCATGCGGGCAGCCACGACGCCGCCTCCTCCCATCTCGCGGCCGGACCAATCCGGCGGGCGCTCGGCGTTGGGGGCGGGCCGTCCTGGGACCCGGCCGGGCCTGCAGTGCGCCGAGGACGCCGCGCGAGCATGTACCGGCTCCTGAGCCCGAGCCTGGGCCGAGGCCTCCTGCGGGCCGTGGGGCGGCGGTGCCGGACCTGCTCGGCGCGCCTGCTCCCGGGGCCCGCGGGGGGCCGGGCGCCTGAGGTGGCGGTGCCGGCATTCCGAGTCGCGCCGCGCGGCGGAGGCCCGGGCCTGCTGCCGCTGCTGGCAGGTGAGGGGCGCGGGCCGGGCGGGGCCGGCCGGGCGGGGACCGGGGCGCAGGCCGGGCCCGGTGACCTCAGAGCCCCTTCCCGCAGCGCTCGCCTGGTTCTCGAGGCCCGCTGCGGCAGACGAGCAGGAGGAGCGGCAGGGAGCGGGCGGGGCCGCCGCCGAGGGCGCGGCGGACGAGACCGAGGCCGAGATCATCCAGCTGCTGAAGAGAGCCAAGGTGAGGCGGCCTTTGCGAGCGGGGCCCGTTCGTTGGCCCTGCGAGTACGCAGCGCTCGGTCCAGCTTCCCGAACGCTGGATGGGGGACTCCGGGGGTAGACTTGCCCAGAATTCGATGGGTCATGGTTGGGGGTGGGGGGGCGGTGTTGGCATCCATCCAGGCTTGTCAGACTCCAGAGCCTGCAGTCAGACCGCTGCAGTCCCCAGTGCAGATGGAGGGGGCACCACGGGCATCGCTTTTTTATCCAAGCAAAATGAGCGGAAATGTAGTTGCTTTTGTCAGGGAGCCAGCTGGACCGAAGGGGCTGGCGTCGAGAGAAGCGGGCACGTATGTGGCGTCCAGAAAATGCACCTGAGTGTTGCTTGTGCACAGTTGGGTTCTGTTCTTTCGCTAAAGCCTTCCTCTTCTCCACGTTCTTTTCTATTTTGTCGTCCTCAGGTTATCTCCTGTCTGCCATCGGGCTTGCTGCCGCCTCAGTGCTAACGACATCCAAATTTATATTCCCCTGCTGCAGTGTGCTACTGACATGCCCTCTCCAGTTCGAGGCCTCACCTACCTCTCACACCTGACTGTTGATCTCAGAAGCCTCCCCAGCACGTCCCTTCACCCTCTTCCCCTTGCCACTGACTACCCAGTTTTTCCCTCTGGAAATCTCCTACTCAGTCTTAAAACTCGCGGGTACCTTATCACTGCCTCTCAGTACCCTTCCAGCCCAGCAACAGTTCCTCTTGCCACCAAATCCAGAGTATTTCTGGAATCCATCTGCCCTTTTCTCTGTGTCCTCTGCTGTCATCCTGGCCACATTGTCACAGCCTGCCGTCTGGTAGTTTTGCCTGCCCTGTTGCCACACTCTCCATGCAGCAGCGAGAAATGTAAACTGGGGGCCGCCTGGGTGGCTCCCTCCGCTAAGCCTCAAACTCCTGGTTTCAGCTCAGGTCATGATCTCAGGACTGTGAGTTCGAACCCCACTTCCAGCTCCCTACTCCATGGGGAGTCTGCTTGAGGACCCCCCCCCCCCCCCACCTGCACACTCTCTAAAAATAAATAAATCTTTAAAAAATTTTTAAGTCAAAAATCCAAAAATGTAAATTGGATCATACCACTTATTCGCCTAAACAATTTTGAGTGACTTCCCGCTGTATTTATGATAAAATCCAAACTTCTTAACTGTGGCCTGCACAGCCCTGCCTGACCTACCCCACCCCTGCCCTGTCCACCCATTTAGCAATAAGTCTCTGGCTCACCGAGTCTGCCCTTCACATGTTTCCTTTTATCTCTTGAATGGTTCTGGAAAATCCTTCTCTTCAGCCTGCTGGGCCTTTGTTCATCCCCTGCTCTCTGGGTCATTTTCCCCCATGATTCCTGGTTGACTCTCATCCTTCCTGCCTCAGTATAACTGTCACTTCCTCGGAGGGCTTCTCTGTCTCGCATTTAGAGGGGACCCCTTATTGTAATTCCCATTGCTTTTCTTCATAGTTTATATCATTAGTTATAATTAAGTTTATTTGTCCTGTAGGATTACCTTTAGAATGTAGGAGGGGAAAAAAGATGTCAGACAAGCAACTTCCTTAGAAAACGGTGCAGTAAATTACTCACATTGCTGGTGTCTGCATTTGTTGGCCAGAACTTTGTCGTGTGGCTGCAGATACAGAGCTGCAAAGGAAGAGGATCTCCCTTTCACCATTGTAGGCATAAAGCCTGGTGCACAGCTGGAATTCAGTACATATTTGACGAATGAGTGCATAGCTGTCTTCTGTGTATTGGGATGTATGGCAGTACCCACTTCTGTGTGGTAGCACATACATCTGCTTTCTTTACATTTCGTTTTCTATTCCTTTCTTTGTTTTCTTTTTTCAGTTGAGCATCATGAAAGATGAGCCAGAAGAGGCTGAGCTGATTTTACATGACGCTCTTCGTCTTGCCTATCAGAGTGATAACAAGAAGGCCATCACTTACACTTACGATTTGGTAACTCTTCTAACCAGTCTGAGCCACTGATGGTGAAGGGTGGATGTAAGAGAAGGGTTGTTCGCTCTCCTGATTTACCCTCCTGACCTTCAGGGTGTTGTGAAGCTCTTTGGGTTTGTTTTTACTACGTTCTCTTTTGGTTTCGATTTTTATTATATGACCCTTAGGTACTAACATTTTATTACCCTTCACTTACATGAAGTTTAAATCTCAGGCCAAAAATAAATGTCATTAGTATTTGTTTTTTCCAGTGATGAATGGAGCCAAAGTTGGTTTATCATCCGCAAAGACTGTGCAACTATTTACACTCACACAATTGCTGTCCTTTGATTTTCGCAAATTAGTTAAATACCTTTTTCTTGGAACTTTCTTTTTTTCTTATTCAGAGGGTAAAAGCAAAAGGGAGTCATTAGCTTAGAAGATTTGAAATAAGAATGCAGTGCTCTAAACTGAAAAACAATTTGTAATTTGCTTTCAGATGGCCAACTTAGCATTTATACGGGGTCAGCTTGAAAATGTAAGTAAATCACTTTGTGGTATTTTGAATTTGTGAAGGACTAGCTTCAAGGGAACTCTTATTAGGAAGGATTCAAGCTCAGCTGCTGTAACAAGGAAACCCCAAAATAGAGTGACTCAAATAAGAGGGTGTATTTCTTTAAATGCATCATTCCAGAGGTAGCGGTGCACTGAAGAACGGTAGGTACCTCTGTTCCATGAAGTGGTCCACAAGGTCAATTTCCTTATAATATGTGTTCTTGTCCACATGGGTGAGCTGGCTCACCCTTACCCTCCAGGAAGGGGCAGGCAGGCAGCTTCCTTATAAAATAGGATTTAAAAAGTGTTCACGTTCCTTCTCCCTGCACCCCTTGGCCAAGACTTCCTCATATGACCGTTCCAATTGCAAAGGAGGCTGACTTGTAAAAAAATAACTGAATAGATGTTGTAACTAAGAGGATGGGAGAGTGAGTAATTTGGGGATAGCTTGCAGCTTCTGCCACAGTAGCTTTAGATGAAAAGTTAATATCTTTCTTCCTTTTTTTTTTTTTTTAAAGATTTTATTTATTTATTTGACAGAGATGACGAGTAGGCAGAGAGGCAGGCAGAGAGAGAGGAAGGGAAGCAGGCTTCCCACCAAGTAGAGGGCCTGATGCGTGGCTCGATCCCAGGACTCTGGGATCACGACCCAAGCCAAAGGCAGAGGCCTTAACCCACTGAGCCACCCAGGCGCCCCTAGATGAAAAGTTCGTTTCTGAAGTTGGTTTCTACTTCTCACAGGGTAGTTCTTAACGGTTCCCAGAGGAGGTGGGGTCGTGGTGTTTTTGTCTGTTTTCTCATCACAAGGATATTTTTCTCTGCATATGAGTGTGTATGTTGTTCTACAAGGGGATGTTGCATTAGACTAGTACTTAGAATCCAGGGTCCCAAGTAAAAGAAAAATCTTTTCCTTATGCTTCTAGGCGGAAAAGCTTTTTAAAGCAACAATGAGTTACCTGCTTGGAGGGGGCATGCAACAGGTAAGGACGTTGCCTAGGACTGGGCCCTAGCGGAAGAGGTTTTCAAAATAGTTTTGCTTCCTGAAAACTCCACTTAGCCCCCAACATGTGCTTTGGTGAAAAAAGGTGGATTTTTTCCCCCCGTCTTGGCCCTGTATAAAACTACCAGTCTTTCATTCATGCAAAAACATGGTTGCTGAGAAGTTCAGTTGCCTAATTCTTCCAGAAGGATAAAGACCAAAGCTTTTAGGCTAAAGTCGGTCTAGATGTTGATCAGAAATTATCCATATGGAAATTGAGCTTCTGTGAATTTTCTTCATTTCCTTTTTCCCCACAGGAAGACAATGCAATAATTGAAATCTCTCTAAAGCTGGCCAGTATCTATGCTGCTCAGAATAGGTAAGTAGAACCAGAATCTAGGTGTGGCAGCAGCCAGGGAGTTGGGC
Organism: Mustela putorius furo; assembly: GCF_011764305.1. NCBI lineage: Eukaryota > Metazoa > Chordata > Mammalia > Carnivora > Mustelidae > Mustela > Mustela putorius. Next base: position 2,884,785 of record NW_025421501.1, on the reverse strand, counting down.
TATGAGCAGAGAACTTTCTAGGATATTGTATCATTTTCATTTAGTTTCCAGTTATCTGGATCTCAAAAAAACTGGGTGTCGCACTCAAAGTGTTCCCCCCACCCCATCCTTGAAGTCTTTAGTCTCCTAGTTTTGCCCCGCTGTTTCCAGTAGCCTGCTGAGTGGGGCAGACAGCCCTCCTTTGGCCACACTGTGACAAAGCTAATCAACTTTCCTGTTCCTGCTTGAACTGGGAAGGGAGGTTATAGTTAGAACCAGTTTAGCTCTTCCTAGGAGAGGAGGGAGCAGTGTAAAAGCCACTGGGGTAATGTACTTTGAAGGAACCATTTTTTGAATATAAGTATCAACAAACCAGGAGGGTAGATACATAGTTGGGTGATGAGGGACTTGATGTGGGAGTGTCTCAGTGGCTAGTCCAACGGGCAGTGTTTTTAAAGCATGTAAAGGCGATCAGGTGACGAGTTTTAAGAAGGGGAAAAACCTCGGAGTAGGGGAGTGAGCTCTGGATATGTAAGACAGGAAATTGGTCTTAATTTAAAAGTATTAGATGAATCTAAATTCTTGTAAAGAAGAATCTTCTGCTACACGGGAAAGGCTTTAGGAAAGAATTTGGATGTGTGCTCATTGTCCCAGGAACACTGATGAGTGAGGCCTGGTGCCTTTCATTCTCTTAAGGTGGGGTTCAAAGAAGAAATAACCTAGAGTGTAAGCGAAGAACTTCTAGAGAGTTATGTATCTTGGAGGGCATTTATGGGAAGACCTAAGAGGAGCTTTTAGGTTTTCAGTGCTGTGATAGTTGTGCAGCACAGGTTTGGAATGCTATCAGACCTGATGCTGTAACAGGAGTGCTTGTTGAGACCAGGGTTCCTGGCGCTGGTCCCTGCTGTCCTGATCACCAGCTCCTTCTCTGTCAGCGGAACCTGCTTGTTGCCTGCATGTGCATGGACACTAGATGGGCTCGGACTTCGGATGGCCTTTGATTTCAAGTCTCTTGAGGAGCTTTGAGGTTGGCCCATGCCGGGGAGCAAAGCAGCTGGGATCAGTCTCTCTCGGAGGAGTCCTAGAACTGGAGGTCAATGGGGTATGAATTGGAATAAAAAGAAGCCCGAAGCTAATCACAGTGGAGAGTAAGACGGATTCGTGGTCTCTGACAAGTGGAAGTAATGGCCCCTGATAATTAGTCTGTTGGTTACTCTGTACTCTTGTCGAAAGTATTTTTTTCATTTAGAGACTGGAATATGTGTAACTCGACTTGGGGCTTAGGAAGGCTGATATTAGTAAGGGAATTATTTCTAGACATTTTGCTCTGACTAGAAACATCTAGTGGGCCGCCTCCCCCAGCTCCGAGTCCTGGCTGAATAGGGTCCCTCCTGCCAAAGTTTGGTCTGAAGAAGCTTCTGTTCTGGGAACAGAGTACAGCAGTGGGGTCATCGGTTCTCCTTGGCAAAGCACTAGAGGAGAAGGGGTGAGCTTTGGAGTGCCCGTCTGCTAAGAAACCAGAGCCACCACCAAAGGTGAGAACCGGGGCTGAGCTTCTGGATGCAGAAGAAATTTCTGTTGTATCCGTGCATCTCTTTCTAGAAACTGGTGGTTGACGCTTGTTCTCTCCGGAGTCCATCTGCCTAATGTTTAGGTGTTCTCTCCATTTGGTTGAGGGTCCCGGGCTGGATTCAGGCTCAGTACCTTCTAGTGCCATAGCCAGGAATTCCATGTATATAAAAAAAAGCTTCTAGTAAAGACCTAACAGCTTGGGAAGCTAATACACAAAGCTAATAAACCTGTTCAGAACTTGCACAAGATCAGTAGTTAGCATCCTTAGGGCAGGTGGCCTGAGCCTCTGTTCCTATTAGCATTACTTTGAGTGAGTGTAAGGCCTTCCAAGTGGAGAGTCAAACTCATGGTGGAAGCTACTGGTTCTGTCATTTATTAAGATGACAGCAGCGTTCTTAGCTTTTTGGGTCTTAAGCTAGGTTAAATGGGTGACTAAGAACTTCTACAAAATGGCAGACTGAGACTCCTTGGAAACTGCAAGCAGCATTCCCCCTCCCCATCTCACATTTCCTGTATTGCTAATGCTCACACCCAAGCCCGGAAAATGCGAATGAAAGAGGGCTTTGTGAAAAGGTGAACAGCCCACTGCTGATCTTTGCTTTACAGACAGGAATTTGCTCTTGCTGGCTATGAATTCTGCATTTCAACTCTAGAGGAAAAAATTGAAAGAGAAAAGGAATTAGCGGAAGACGTTTTGTCAGGTAGGGAAACCTGACTGTTTTCTGGACGTTGCTTTTTGCCTCAGAGCTTTAACGCTGTAATAGAGGGACGTGTACCTGCATCGGGGGAGGGCAAGTTACCCATTTGGGGAATTAAGTGGCTTTTTTTAAGATCTCAGCAGAAGGTCTGAAATAAGATGTTTTTTTTAAATAACTTGACCACTGATTGCTTTTTAACCCTTTGGTGACATGTTCATAATTTACTTGTTGACTTGTATATAATCTCTGGAAAATTGGGGAGCAGAAAGGGAAGGTCTTTTCTTTTCTCTTGGTTCAGCTACCAGTCGCAATGCTACTTATAATTACATTTTGGTCCTGGAAAGGTGAAGAGAAATTCAGGGTTTTTTGGTTTGTTTGTTTGTTTGGATGCCCGAGTGGCTCAGTCAGTTAAGCATCTGCTTTTGGCTCAGGTCCTGATCCCAGGGTCCTGGGGTCGAGTCCCACATCTGGCTTCTTGCTCAGTGGGGAGCCTACTTCTCCCTCTGCCTGCCGGTCCCCCTGCTTGTGCGTTTGTGCTCTCTCGCTCGTGCTCGCTCGCTCTCTGACAAATAAAGAAAACCTTTGAAAAAAATCATTAAAAAAAAAAGATTTTATTTATTTATTTGAGAAATGGTGAGAGAGCGAGGTATAGTACAAGCAGGGAGGAGAAGGAGAAGCAGACTCCTGCCAAGCAGGGAACCTGATGAGGGGCTCGATCCCAGGACCCTGGGACCATGACCCAAGCCAAAAGTAGACATTTCACTGACTGAGCCACCTAGGCACCCTGAGAAACTCAGGTTTTTGTAGTTCATCCTCATGATGAAGGGAAGAGCCTACAGAATGAGGTTAGGAACAGAATGGGGTGGGCAGGATGCTATCAGGTTTCTTTCTTTTTTTTTTTTAATATGATTTTATTTATCTATTTGACAAAGATCACAAGTAGGCAGAGAGGCAGGCGGAGAGAGAGGAAGGGGAGCAGGCTTCCTGCTAAGCAGAGAGCCTGATGTGGGGCTCAGTCACAGGACCCTGGGATCATGACCTGAGCTGAAGGCAGCCACTTAACCAACTGAGCCACCCAGGCACCCTCTATCACGTTTCTTAATATGGTGTGAAATACTGGCAATTGTCAGATTCAAAGTTCTTTTGGTAATGCTTACTTCCCATGTACTCTGTGCTGAGAACTAGCGAGATGCTAGAGAAACAGTGGTTAGCCCTTGTCCCCAAAGCAATACGTATGATTTGAAAGAGTTATCTGTACTCTTGTCTTCAGTTCTCTCTCTCTCTCTCCCTTTTTTTTGAGGGTTGTTTTTTTTTTTAATTTTAGAGAGAGAACACCAGGGTCGGAGGGAGAGGGAGAGAGAGTCTCAAGTAGACCCCGTGCTGAGCCCAGAGCCTGATGCTGGATTCAATCTCCTGACCCTGAGATCACGACCTGAGCTGAAACTAAGGTTCACATGCTTAACCAGCTGTGCTGCCCAGGCTCCCCTTTTCCAATCCTCTCTTGAGCATAAATGGGGCTTTCTCTTCTGTCACTCTGCTGAGGCTGCCTTTATCAAGATCATGAGTTCTCAGTCCTTATCTTACCTGCTCTGCTTACTAGCAGCTCTGACTCCGGTCTTGGAAACACTTTATTCACTCGTCTTCTGGGACCTCTCACCAGACACTAACCTTCCCCTTTGCTACCTCTAAAGTTAGCAGACTTTGAGGCTCACACCCTAGGAGATAAATTTAGTCCTATACTTTTATTTATTTTTAATTTTGTTTTAAGGATTTTATTTATTTATCAGAGAGAGAGCACAAGCAGGGGGAACAGCAAGCAAAGGCAGAGGGAGAAGCAGGCTCCCTGCTGAGCAATAAGCCCCAGACCCTGGGATCATGACCTAAGCTGAAGGCAGCTGCTTAATTGACTGAGCCACCCAGGAGTCTAGTCCCATACCTTTAAGTATCAGTTACACATCATCATCCCCAACTTACCCATGGACTACAGACATGAACTGGGTAAAATTGTCTCCTTGACATCTTGACCTGAATGGCTAGTGATCATTTCACAGTTAACATGTCTGAAATGGGTTTCTTGATTTTTCTTTTTCTTTTTTTAAAGATTTTATTTATTTTGGAGAGAGAGTGAGAGTGTGGAGGCAGGGGCCGAGAGAGAGAGAATCTCAAGCAGACTCCAAGCTGATCGTGGAGCCCAGTGTGGGACTTGATCTCACGACCCTGACTGAGATTGTGACCTGAGCTGAAACCAAGAGTCAGATACTGAACTGAGCCACCCGGCCCCCTGGGTCTTTTAATATCTGCCACTTACAAACTTGCTTCTTTGCCAGTTAGCCCCGGCAGTAAATGACACCACTATTCACAAAGTTACGCTAGCCAAGAACCTGCAAATCACCTGTGATTCCTTTCTCATTCCTGATGGTGAGTCATCAAGTTCTGTTGGGTTATCCATCAAGGTGTATACATGTCAGACCGCATCTCGTCCTCTCACCCTATGACTTTGGTCCAGGCCATGATTGTTTCTTGCCTGAACACCTGTAAAGTCTCCCCAGAGGTTTTCCTGCCTCCTTGCAGTCCCTCACACAGTCCATTATCCATGTAGCACGCAGTGATCTTTTAAACCTCAGTGCCTTTGAATCACCTTTGGGACTCCGTGTGGTCCTGTAAGGCTCTACATGGTATGACGCCTTCCTCCTTCTACATCATCTACTGCTCTCCCACTTGCTCATTCCAGTTTGCACTGGTCTTTTCCCGGCTGTTCTGTACAAGCTTGTACATCTCTCAGGACCTTTTCACTTGCTCCCTCTCCCTAGCTTGCTCTCCCATATCTTTGCATGGCCAGCTCTCCTCATTCAGTTCGGGGGTCCCTCCTCGGGAGGCCTACTCTGACTAAAACAATGCTCTCTTCCCACCTATCCTTAACTTTTTTTCCTCACACTTGGAAGGAGTGTATGTGTGGCTATTGTGTGCTCATGTTTGTGTGGCCACTAAAAGTGTATTTTTGTTCCGAGTGTTTTTGTATTTGTCTTCCCTAGCAAATTTCATCTGTTTTGTTCACTGCTGAGTCTTTAGTACTAGAACAGTGCCCGGCACGCAATGGAGGCTCAGTAATTGTTGACTGTAAGAACAGAAGACCAGACAGACAACAAGGAGAGTTTCAGTGTGGTACGGAATTGCTTCAGGGAAACTCATGAAAGATGTAAAAACAAGTCTAGCTATCAAATAAGTTACTTTTGAACTACTCACACCCTTGCTGTCTTTCATTTGCAGCATTGACTCTAGACCGTTTCTTAAAAGTGACTCTGGAAGTAATACCTGTGCGGTTAAGGAAATGTAGAAAAGCATTGGGAAGAAAATAATAAAAATGATCCATAATAATCCTAAGAAAAAACTACTGTTGATTATTTTATTGTGTGACTTTGCAGGCTTGTTTTCCCCTATGCTGTTTACATTCTAAGAAATAAATTAGGGATCATACTGTATATGCTTTTATTTTAAATTAGTAGTATATTGTGAAAACATTTTTTTCCAGGCAGAGGAAGTCTTTTTGGAGAAAGCAAACTAACTTCAATTATAACTATGGTTGTTACATTTTACTAGTTAGACGATATAGAAAATGTGTTACGTTATTCTTAATCTTTATTTTTTCTAAAGAAATATATTCCCACTCAGTTTTATTTATTTATTTATTTTCTAAGATTTTATTTATTTATTTGACAGAGATCACAAGGAGTCTGAGAGGCAGGCAGAAAGAGAGAGAGGAGGAAGCAGGCTTCCTGCTGAGAAGAGAGCCCGATGCGGGGCTCGATCCCAGGACCCTGGGATCATGATCTGAGCCGAAGGCAGAGGCTTTAACCCACTGAGCCACTGTTTATTTATTTTTTTAAGATTGGTTTATTTATTTGAGAGAGTATACACATACACGCGAATAGGGGCACGGGGCAGAAGAAGAGAGTCTCAAGCAGACTCCAAGCTGAGCCTGGAACCAGGCACGGGGCCTGATCCCATGACCTGAGATCATCACCTGAGCTAAAACTAAGAGTCACTAAACCAACTGCACCATCCAGTGACTCCCTGCATTCTATTTTAACCAAACTAAATCCATTATTGAATTCATATGCATTTTTATTTAAAGATTTTATTTATTTATTTGACAGAGATCACAAGGAGGCAGAGAGGCAGGCAGAGAGAGATAGGAGGAAGCAGGCTCCCTGCTGAGCAGAGAGCCCGATGGGGGCTCGATCCCAGGACCCTGGGACCATGCCCTGAGCTGAAGGCAGAGGCTTAACCACTGAGCCACCCAGGTGCCCCGAATTCACGTGCTTTTAATTGACACGACTAAATCTATCCCCAAAGTGTTTAGTTCAGGTCGCATAAAAACTTGGTCTAGGGTACTCATTTTGTTCCTCATGTTGTAAATATATATGTAATTACTGAAAAAAATTAAATGAAAACAACAGATTGCTAAACAGTATAATTAAGAGAAGCCTAATTTTTTCTTCTTTCTGTTTTTTAAAAATATTTTACCCATTTATTTGACAGAGAGACAGCGAGAGAGGGAACATAAGCAGGGGAGGGGGTAGAAGAGGGAGAAGCAGGCTCCCCACTGAGCAGGGGGCCTGATGTGGGGCTCGATCCCAGGATCCTCGGATCGTGACCCAAGCCGAAGGCAGATGCCTAATGACTGAGCCATCCAGGCACCCCAGGGAGCCTAATTTTCTGGAATATGTAGATTAAATACAGATCTAGAGCAGGGATGCATGATACCAAAATGTAAACAGGTTGATAGATGGCCAGGGGATTTATGTTTTATTTGTGTTTTTCTGAATATTCTGTATTTCTTGGAACAAATTATTTTTTAAACTACTTTCTTACATTACCTGTATAAGAAGTCAAGGAGCATTAGAAGAATTAATTTAAAAATATGATTTCCTTGCCACCTGTCTTCCTGGCATCATTTTCAACTCTTAACCAATTTCTTCTGGTATTTTCCTTCATATTTCTAAATAACATAAAATTATTTGTTGATTTGTTACGTTTTTAGAATCTGGTAACTTACCGAAGAGTGAGGAGTTAGTGCGGTTTCGGTCGTGTCTTCGTTACTGCGAATCTATTAGTAGTGTTAGCTGTTGAGCCAAGTAATGTCACGTGATCGCATTTACTATTATTTGTGACTGCTTCCTACAGAAGTCCGCGGTGTTTTTGTTGCTTGTTTTTTTTTTTTTTTTTTTTTTTTAAAGATTTTATTTATTTATTTGTCAGAGAGAGAGAGAGCAAGAGCGAGCACAGGCAGAGTGGCAGGCAGAGTCAGAGGGAGAAGCAGGCTCCCTGCGGAGCAAGGAGCCCGATGTGGGACTCGATCCCAGGACGCTGGGATCATGACCTGAGCCGAAGGCAGCTGCTTAACCAACTGAGCCACCCAGGCGTCCCTGTTGCTTGTTTTTTTAATAATTGCTCTGTTAACCGGAGTACTTGCTCTCGTTCGTTCCTAAGCTGCTCTGGGGCCCTGGGCTGCCTCTCAGTTGTCTGCAGCGTTCGGTCACGTTCCTCTTGTGGGCTTTGTCACTCGCCGCCCTTTTTCCACTGCTTGTCATCTCCCACAGCTTATGATCTCTGTCCTCTGCCTTGATTCATCTCTCTTGTGACTTTGTATCTTTTTCATCCTTTAACTTTGATTTAGCGATGTTTTGGGGGAGAATAGGGACACGTGTGTGTGTGTTCAGTCTGGAACGGTGTATCTGTGTGGAGGTTAAGGGTTCTGTGACGACACGGGTGGTGTCCAGGTCTGTTCCTTAGGATGGCGTCTCAGCACTGAGATTCCAGGTCAAAAGCGGCGCATTTTAAGGTTGTTGATGAATGTTGCAGAACTGCCCTTGAAAGGACTGTATTAATTGACATTTTCTGATCTGTGAATTTATTTGCTTTGTGACTTTCATCAAATTGAGTAACCCCTGTGTGTTTTTGATCCTCAGAATGGGAATAAGAGTAATCCTCTTGTAGGACTGGTAGGAATATTGAATGAGTTCGTATTGATGAAGGGCTGAGAAAATGCCTAGTATAGAGTAGCTGCTTGAGGGTTAACTGCTGTTAGTTCACATTACTGTGGTAAGGCTGTGTGCCCCTTCTCCCCAAAACTCACTGACTTTTATAACCTTCACCAGATTGGTGATGTGGCTGTGATGCATTAACTAGCATTTCTTCGTTAAGCGATGAGGTTGATCATTTATCGGTACTGTTTGATAAGAATATTAACTCTATCCTGTCACGTTCTTTCTTTTCCCTTGCTCATGTCTATAGAGTTCAGAGTTTTGGGATTTTTTTGTTTGTTTTAATTAAAAAGTGAAACTGACATTCATACAAGTGAGGGAATCATGAGAACAGGCAGTGACCCAACACCAACAGTACTTTCACAGCCTGGGTGTGTCTGACCCCAGTACCATTCCCCTTCTCACCACAGAGATACTGGTCTGCTGAAGCTTGTTGGTTTGTGCAGGTTTTTTTTCAAAATTCATAAAAATGGGGCCCCTGGGGTGGCTCAGGTGGTTAAGCGTCTGTTTGGTTTCAGCTCAGGTCATGATCTTAGGGTCCTGGGGTCAGTCCCCAGACTGGGCTCCTGGCCCAGCCAGGAGTCTGCTGGAGATTCTCTCTCCCTATCCCTCTGCCCATGCCCCACCACGCATGCACGCTCACTCTCTAAAACCAATCCGTCTTAAAAAAAATTGTATAAGTGAATCACACAGTATGACTTGCATTTGCCTTTGATCTTTTTGGAGTTAGATCTGAATTCATTTTTGTCTATTTTCTTTGCTTTTATTAATTTTAAATGACTACCTGGAGTTATTTACTTATTTTTTAAAAGATTTAATTTATTTATTTGACAGAGAGTGAGTGCACAAGCACAGGGAGCAGTAGGCAGAGGGAGAAGCAGGCTCCTCAATGAGCTGGGAGCCCAACGCAGGACTCGATCCCAGGACCCCAAGATCACAACCTAAGTCAAAGTCAGTTGCTTAACTGACTGAGCCACCCAGGTGCCCCTGCCTGGAGTTACTTAGAATAGCTAATCTAGGCAAGGTGTTCTAGAAGTCGAATAGAGGCAAGTGAGGCAGAAGTCCTGCCCTTCTGGAGCTTAATGCGTAGGATAATTTTCATGTTGAAATGAGAGAAATATTCGGCCAACTTTCCTTGTAGTCTTTTTTTTTCTTTATTCCTAAACTGTGTTGACATAACATTGTAACACATCCGCAGTTAATCTTGGTATGATGTTGGTAACTACTTTCTTAAAGATGGTGATCTGTCAGCGTTATGTTTGTATTGTAAATTAGTATACGCTTGCGTTTCTTTTGGGGCTTTCCATTTGATTCATTCATCTGATGGTTCTTATAACAGGGTGCGATGTTTGAATTCTATGGTAGCATACGTTTCAGTTATATAGTAAACAGGTTTCACACATTTGCTCCCATTTAGCTGAATTTTCTTACGTAAAAAATCCCTAAAGTGCTTTGCATTACTAGATTTTCATTATCTTGTTGTTGTTGTTTTTAAAGACTTTATTTGACAGAGAGAGAGAGAGCATAAGTAGGCAGAAAGGCAGGCAGAAGGAGAGGGAGAAGCAGACTCCCTGCTGAGCAAAGAGCCCACATAGAGCTCTGTCCCAGGATCCTGGGATCATGACATGAGCCAAAGGCAGATGCTTCACTGACTGAGCCACCCAGGCGCCCCCATAAGTTTTTTTTAAAGAAGCATTAATTTATTTGAGAGAGAGTAAGAGTGTGTGTATACGCATGTGGGAGAGGGGACAGAGGAAGAGACTCTCAGGCAGACTCCAGACTGAGTGTGGAACATGACGAGGGGCTTGATCTCATGATCCCAAGATCACGACCTGAGCCAGGGTCAAGAGTCGGAGGTTTAACTCACTGAGCCGCCTGTGCACCCCTTGAGCTTCGCTTCTGCATCTAGTTCTCTTGCTTTTCCCACCACATCTGCCGGTACTTCCTCTGCTGGAGTCCTAAACCCCTCAAGGTCATCTGTAGAACTGGAATCCATTTCTTCCTCTCATGTCTTCCCGTGAATGACTAGTGTTCTTGATGGCATCTAGAATGGTGAATCCTTTCTAGAAGGTCTTCAGTTTACTTTGCATAGATCCGTCAGAGGAGTCACTGTCTGTGCAGCTAGGGCCTTCTGAAGTCTATTTCTTAAATAAAAAGACTTGAAAGTTGAAATGAGCCCTTGCTGCACAGGCCGCAGAGCGGGTGCTGTGTTAGCAGACCTGAACACAGCGGAAGTCTCACCATCCGTTGCCATCAGAGCTCTTGGGTGACCCGGTGCCTTGTCAAGCAGCAGTAATATTTTTTAAAAAGATTTTATTTATTTATGTGAGAGAGAGAAAGAGAGCATGAGAGGGGAGAGGGTCAGAGGGAGAAGCAGACTCCGCATGGAGCTGGGAGCCTGATGGGGAATTCGTTCCCGGGACTCCAGAATCATGACATGAGCTGAAGGCAGTCGCCTAACCAACTGAGCCACCCAGGTGCCCAAGAAGCAGTAATATTTTGAAAGGAATCTTTCTTCTGAGCAGTAGGTCTCAACAGTGGACATAAAATATCCAGTAAATTGGGGCACCTGGGTGGCTTAGTGGGTTAAGCCTCTGCCTTCAGCGCAGGTCATGATCTCAAGATCCTGGGATCGAGCCCCGCATCAGGCGCTCTGCTCAGCGGGGAGCCTGCTTCCTCCTCTCTCTCTCTGCCTACTTGTGATCTCTATCAAATAAATAAAATCTTTAAAAAAATTAAAAAGTCCAATAAATTGTGTTGTAAACAGACGTGCTGTCATCCAGGCTTTGTTCCCTTTCTAGAACGTGGACGGAGTAGACTCTGCATAACTCTTAAGGGTCGCGGGGCGCTCGGAATGGCCCGCAGCGTCGGCTTCACTTGAAGTCACCAGCTGCGTCAGCCCTGGGCAGGAGAGTCGCCCTCCCCTCTGACGCTCTGAAGCCGGGTGCTGGCTGCTCTCCAGCCGTGACAGTCCTAGGTGGCGTCTCCACCGACAGAAAGCGGTTTTGTCTGTGTTGAGAGTCTGTTACTTAGTGTGGTTGATTAGTGTAGCCTAGTAGCTTGATGAGGGTCTGGAATCTTCTGGAGAACTTGCTGCAGCCTCTCCATCAGCACGTGCTGCTTCAGCCTGCCTGTCTATGGTATGCAGACGATGCGGTTCCTCAGTCCTCCTGAACCAGCCTCTGCCAGCTTCAGCCTGTCCCGCTGCTTCCTCACCTCCCAGCTTTGCCCTAGCTGAAGGGAGTCAGGGCCTTGCTCTGGGTTAGGCTTCGGCTGAAGGGGGTGTCGGGGCTAGGTTGGCCTTCTCTCCAGACCGCATCAGAGCCCTCTTTGTTATCATCCGTCTGTTCCCTGTAAGGCTTTCTCATGTCCTTCTAGAACCTTCCCTTTGTGTTCATGGCTTGGCTCACTGGTGCAAGAGGCCTAGCCGTCTGCTCGTCTCAGCTTCTGGGATGCTCAGTCATTTCTAGCTTTTGATTTCAAGTGAGAGACATGCGACTCTTTGTTAGGGGCTGTGGTAGGATTATTAATTGGCCTGATTCCAGTATTATTGTGTTTCAGGGAAGAGGGAGGCCCAAGGAGAGAGAGAGATGTAAAACCATATGGGCCAGATCTCTTTTGGAGGTGATTCTCTGGCAACTTTTTTTCTTCTTTCCTTGATCAGTACTCATATTTAAATTTCTTCTATTTTTCTTGACTTGATTTCAGTTATGTAGGACAGTACTGAGAACACAGCATTACTAAACATGTATGTATGTATGTATTTGACAGAGAGAGACATTGAGAGAGGGAATACAAGCAGGGGAAGCGGCAGGCAGAGGCAGAGAGAGGAGCAGGCGTCCCTCTGAGCAGGGAGCCCGATGTGGGGCTCGATCTTAGGACCCCGGGATCATGACCTGAGCTGAAGGCAGATACTCAATGACTGAGCCACTCAGGCCCCCAGCATTAATAAATAGCTTGAATAGGGGTGCCTGGCTGGCTAGGTCAGTAGGGCATGCAAGTCTTGATCATAGGGTCAAGTTCAAGCTTCGTGTTGGGTGTGGAGCCTACTTTAAAAATATAAATAAAAATAAGTATCTTGAATAAATGAGCGCATGGATGACAGATGTTTGGAGATCTATATTTTCTTTAAAGAAACTTTATGGAATTATGTTTTTAAAGCATAACCGACCGTCATCTGTTAGGATGTCATACTTCTTTCCCAATTCCTAATTTCATGGATTTATTTCATTTTTTCAAGACATTTTTATTTTTCATTGACTCCTTTCTCCTCCTTTCCTTGAGCTGAAAGTTTCATTCATTTTCATGTTTTATTTTTTATTTATTTATTTTTTAAAAAGATTTTATTTATTTATTTGACAAGAGAGAGTGAGCACAGGCAGACAGAGCGGCAGGCAGAGGCAGAGGGAGAAGCAGGCTCCCTGCTGAGCACGGAGCCCGATGTGGGACTCGATCCCAGGACGCTGGGCTCATGACCTGAGCCGAAGGCAGCCGCTTAACCAACTGAGCCACCCAGGCGTCCCTCCCATTTTCATATTTTAAATAATCATAACACTTTTGGAAAATGCAGCTATTTTTGGTCTATACATACTTGGCGTCATGAATGCTTGAGGTCTGGAGCCTGAGTTTGAATTCTGGATTTTCCTTTTCTTCACAGTGTGACTGCAGACAAGTTACGTAACTACTGTTTTCTTGGTTTCCTCATCCACAGAGCAGGAGTAAGAGCAGAACCTATTCGGCCTTATAGAGTTGTCAGGGGAGTTCAGTGCCGCAGGACGGCAGCTGGCATTCATTAAGTACTCTGTGTACTTGCCTGGAATGTGGTGTCTTCATCATCTGTCATATGCCTTGGCTTTTCATGTGTGTTTACCTCTCTCAATTCATATAGGACCTTCCTGACTATTCGGTTTTTCCTTGGTTTCTTTCTCCTGCTTGGTTTGGGTTGTTTTTTGCTCCTTTTCTGGTTTCTTAAGTGGAAGATCTGGTTGTTGGTTCAAATCTTTCTTTTCTGATACGGGCATTTACAGCTTTAAATTTCCCTCCACTGCTTTAGCTGTATCCTCTAAATTTTGATATGTTGTGTTTTCGTTTTCATTTATCTCAGTGTATTTTCTAATTTTTCATGTGATTTCTTATTTGATTCTTAGGATATTTTGGAGTGTGTTGATTAATTTTAGCATATTTATGAATTAACAATATTCCCTAACCCTAAGTTCATGCCATTGTGATCAGAAAACATGGTTTATATGATTTCAGTCATTTTAATTTATTTTTTAAGATTTTAAAATTTATTTGAAAGAGCTCATGAATGGGGGTGAGGGGGAGGTGGGCAGAGGGAGAGGGGGAAGCAGACTCCCAGCTGATCAGGAAGCCGGATGTGGGGTGGGATCCCAGGGTGCCAGGATCATGACCTGAGTCAAAGGCAGACACCCAACTGACTGAGCCACCCAGGTGCCCTGATTTCAATCCTTTAAAATTTACTGGGACTTGTTTTAGGGTACAGTATTTGGTTTGTCCTGCAGACTGTTGCATGTGCATTAGAGAGAAAGGTGTATTCCTTTGTTGTTGGGTGGAATGTTCTATATATGTCGGATAGATGTATTTGGTTTAAAGTATTGTTCAACTCTCATATCCTTGCTGATTTTGTCTAGTTCTAGACAAGATAATTTGGCTTTGTGCATTTTTTCTTCCCAAATGTTTTTATGCTATTTAAATAGTCCTAGATATGTATCTTCATTGTGAGTTATTCCTTCATTAGAAAAATGATTTTAAGTCATTTCGTTCTCAGTGTGTCTTTTGTAGAAGTCTGTGTTGGGATTTTTAAAAACCTAGTCTGAATATCATTGTCTTGTCCACAAAACCTCAAAGCCTATTTAAAATTAGTATTGGATATTTGTATAATTTTTTTGCACTGAAAAAAGTGCTTTCCAGGAGCACCCCAGTGGCTCAGTTGGTTAAGCGTCTGCCTTCAGTTCAGGTCATGATCCCAGGGTCCTGGAATCAAGCCCCATGTAGGGCTCCCTGCTCTGTGGGGAGTCTGCCTCTCCCTCTGCCTGCTTCTCCTGACTTGTGCTCTCTCTCTCATATAAATAAATAAAATCTTTAAAAAAAAAAACCACTTTCCATTTTTGTTACTTTTTTTGTTCTCAGTTCTTTCTTTCTTTCTTTCTTTTTTTTTTTTTAAAGATTTTTATTGATTTATTTGACAATGAGAGAGAAGGCATAAGCAGGGAGAAGCAGGCAGAGGCAGAGGGAGAGGCAGATTCCCCACTGAGCAGGGAGCCCAACATGGGGCTTGATTCCAGGACCCTGGGATCATGACCTGAGCTGAAGGCAGACGCTTGACTGAGCCGCCAAGCGCCCTTCTCAGTTCCCTCCTAAAGGGACTTTTTCGTCACTAAACTTTCACTTAACAACTTGGAGGGAAGGTATACGTAGTGTTTTCTGTTGCTTCTGTAAGATGAGATGAGGACGATGAAGCATTCTGGTGCCTTTTCCTGCTTGGTTTTTCTCTCCGATCTGGAACTCTCGGCTCACTAGGGTTTATTGGAGAGAACCTTGGAGCCGCTCATTTGCCTTCTTCTGGAGATAGCTGCTTTGTCACGCCGGGTTGCTTTGTAGCAGTTGGTGGCTTTGTCACCATGAGGTTAGGGGGCTTAGTCTCTTTAGTCTCTTTTCTAAGATCCAGTTCAGTGCGCTTCCAAATACATCTTTGTGAACCAGGTGTGCTCTTTTATTTGGCCGTGTCCGTCACTGGAATAGCCAGTCTTCTCTGACCCTCATACTCATCCTTTCCTTCCATTTCTGGGGCTGTATTTTGGGAATTTCTCCAGTGTATAATCCATTCTACTCTCTCACCTTCAGAAAAGTTAGTTCCGTGCCTTCTGATTTTTTTTTTTTTTAAGATTTCAAGCAAAACTGAAGTGTAGTGACTAGCAGTTACTTGTGTACCTTCCCCCTCGGCTTTGTCAAACCTAAATAGTTGCCGTCTGTGCTTTGGAGCTTTTTTCTAGCAGTAAACCCTGGTGTACTCCCACTTGGTGTAAATACGGTGCTGAATTTGGTGTTTGTTTGTTTTAATTTGTTTTTGATCTTTATCATTCTTAGGTCTGTTTATTACATTTGTATATTTCAGTAAACAGCATGCAGTGGGGCCAGTATGTTTTTAAGCTTTTTGAAAAATACATTTTATTTACTTATTTGAGAGAGAGAGAGAGAGCAAGCATGCATGAGTATGGCAGAGGGAGAGGGAGAAGCAGACTCCCCACTGAGCAGGGAGCCTGACGTGAGGCTCGATCCCAGGACCCCAAGATCTTGACCTGAGCCGAAGGCAGATACTTCACCCAGTGAGCCACCCAGGTGCCCCAATGTGTTGTTAAACTTTATGCAAATGGTATCAGATTATGCACTTGTTTCTCCAGTTTCTCATTCAACATTATTTTGTTGAGATTTAACTATGGTGATACTTAAAGCATCAGTTTTCCTTAACAAAGGCCTGTTTCCTTGCCCAACCACATGTCTGCTGGGTTGTGCCTGTCTAGAAGAGTGACTCCCTCTACTTACTTGGTCTACTGAGCTGTAAGGAGAGATACAGGCTCCCGGTGGCCCTGGTGGCTCCATTCCCTGCAACTGTGGTCTGGGATCCCTCTGGATGCGTGTCTTATGGGTCTCCTGTAGATGGACATGAAGGTTCTTCCCATTTTACTCTGGAAAATAATAGCTCCTGGAACCTTCTCGGCCCCGTATCTCTCTGCAGACATGTGAGCTCCTCCCTATGGAATGTACCTGAGCGTGCACTTGCTGGCGTGCATACACTAGATATTTTTAAGTTTCTTCTCCGTGTGGTTTTACCGGTTAACATTTTCACTAGCGGTGGGTTCATGTTGTTGCTCTGGATTTTTGTTGTTGTTAGACTTTATTTTTTGATGATCTGGTGGGTGTGATGTGGAATTTCATTGGGGTTTCAGTGTTTTTTGTTTTTTGTGGTTTTTTTTTTTTAATTTATTTGTTTGACAGAGAGAGATCACAAGTAGGCAGAGCAGCAGGCTCCCTGCTGAGCAGAGAGCCCGATGTGGGGCTCGATCCCAGGACCCTGAGATCATGACCTGAGCCGAAGGCAGAGGCTTAACCCCCTGAGCCACCCAGGTGCCCCTTCGTGGTTTTTTTTTTATTGCTAATGAGATATGGAACATCTGTTCGTACTTTATTGACCATGCAGGTCTCCTGCTCTGAAAATTGTTTCTTTATATCCTTCGCTTATTTTCTTTTGAAGAGTTGTCTTTTTCCTAATGTATTTGAACAAAATATAAACACTTCTGTTTTGTAGGTTATGTATCTCTTTGTGTCCTTGTCTTTTCGCTTGAGGTCAGTTCATGTACAGAGATTAAACTTTGAATGTTAATAGAATCTTTTAACATTTTCCTTTATATTATAGTTTGTGCCTTTTGTGTCTTGAATAAAATACAAGGTTAGAAAGATGGTCCTTTCTAAGTATTAGGCTTTGTACACTTAGTCTTTATGTAGAATTTTTATTACCATATAATGTTATTTGTTCCAGGGATTCAGGTCTATGGTTCGTCAGTCTCACACAATTCACAGCGCTCACCACAGCACATTCCCTCCCCAGTGTCCATCCTCCAGCACACCCATCCCTCCCGCACCACTCCGCTCCAGCAACCCTCAGTTTGTTTCCTGAGATTAAGAGTCTCTAATGGGTTGTCTTTACCTGGAATTTTTAATATCATGTGAAGTGGTGTGAGGATCCTTCATGGACAGGGTTATAGCTCAGGACCTTTTTTTTTTTTTTTTTTTTTTAAGATTTTATTTATTTATTTGACACAGAGAGACACAGCAAGAGAGAGGAACACAAGCAGGGGGAGTGGGAGAGGGGGAAGCAGGCTTCTTGCCAAGCAAGGAGCCTGATGTGGGGCTCGATCCCAGGACCCTGGGATCACGACCTGAGCCGAAGGCAGACGCTTAACGACTGAGCCACCCGGGCGCCCCGGCTCAGGACTGTCTTATCAGTCATCCTCTTCTCACGCTCTGGGATGACATTTGTGTGTTGAGTTTTCGTAGATTCAGGGAGCGCCAGTGTTGCTGAATTCTATCGTTAAAGTTAATTTTTGGTTTAATTTTTTTCTTTTCTATCTTTAGTTCAGTACCTTTATGTTTTTAATTTTCTTTCGATTTGTTCGTCCATTCATCCTTCCAAAAATAAATATTTTTAAGTGCCTGAGACGTGCCGTCCATGTTCCTGGGCTTGGCGAGACAGCTGTGAGTGAAAGGAAATCGCTACCTCACGGAGCTCAGTTTCTGGTGCAGGAAAAACGTACCATAAACTCTCCCGCAAAGCCATAGCCTGTCCAAAGTGCATGCTACGGAGACCACATGTGTGTGGGGGGACGTGTGTGCAGGGAGCGTGTAGTGGGCTCAGCCAAGGCCTCGGTGGTGAGAGACGTGAAGGATGG